>NC_066619.1:113310581-114560581 GCF_025201925.1 Gopherus flavomarginatus
TTTCAGTTTGGCAACCCGGAATACTTAAAAGAAATCTAGCTATATGAACACCGACTAGCAACACACAGATAGATGAAATTACGTCTTTATGAGAATATCTGAATCATCATCGCTTTAGTGAGGAGTCCAGGGGGTAAGAGCTGACCATTTAAATGCACTGCTGTACTGTGGAAAAACTGATGAATCATCAAAAAGCAGAAATTTTTTTTGTTAAAATCACAGGTTAGTAGGTTTCTCTTTCTTCTTCAATGCAAAAAGAAATGTTTCTGGATGTACTGCTTAAATTACAGAGATCCTTCACATTGAGTTTTGGTGGAGATATGAGAAGGCTAATGTGAAAAAGTGCAGGTAAAGAAGAAGTGAAAGCATTTAATGAAATAGCTCTGGAGAGCTATAACAGATCTGTTCTCCTGCTTGTGAATGAAAATCAACTGACAGGGCACTGATGCGTTCCATCAGAGATGTTGTAATCAGAAATCCTTTTATTATCCTGTGCTGGTTGGGGAAAGAATTATCATGTTGCCTGGAATCCTATGTAAATAAGGTAAAGAATGGTTGTGAATTCTAAGGAATTTTGTGAGTACAAAACGCCCCCCACCAACATAGCATCTTTGAAGCGCTGTTATTTATACTAGTCTTACAACCACTTCATCTGATAACTAGAAATAAAGGTGACAAACAAAGCAACCTCAGCTCTTTCTAAGGGACCACTTTAAGACAGCAGTAGACTCATGCTTGAAAGGTGGGGAAATGCTTCAATCCATGTCCACTCAATGATTTCCTGTAATAAGAAGGCTGAATGCCATGTCTGCTATAGCAAAGATCCAAAAATTAATTTTGAACACTGACATGACCTAGTTCCAGCACTACACTGCAAAAACATGAATGCCCTAAATCATAAAATGTATCTATTACCTTTTATTCAGATTACTTATATCCTCATTTGAGATAAACTATGTTCTATATCTACAGCAACTATGTAACAATTAAACACAAAAAAACTAATTAAAAGAACAGTAAGGTTACAAAGTCAAGGATGCAAATACGAAGAAATGCTTGCATTAAGGTTGCCTATGCAAACTCCTCTACCGCTATCATCCAAGCCTGTCTCTGTCCCTATGTTCTCAACCACCCCCACCTTAGTTCTTGCTGCCCCCTTTCACATCCCTCTGTATTCAAGTGAGGCTGTTCCTTCTCTTCTTCACCACCGCTTGGGCACTAGCAGGTGGAGCACTGAGAGTCTGGGAGTCTCCCATCTCTCAGTACCAATGTCTGGCATCACAGTGGAACTGTGCTGCCAGAAGCAGAGATCGCAGGGAAAGTCCTACTTGGTCTTTGCAACACTTCACTGCACTATGCTCAGTCGATCTATGGGAATAATGCATGCACAGTCTGGTCAGCATCTAGGAGCTGTGATGATAATGACACACGCCCACTGCAAGCAGACTCTTCAGAGAATTCGGCTGCCAAACTTTACAAAGCCTTTACAGAGCATGTCTGAACTGCAATTTTTCAGAGGCTTATAACTTGACCAAAATTAGGCAGATTTTCCTGGGGATAGTAAAATAAATATCCTTAACATCAGGGCAACCCTGGGCCTAATTTCATGCCCTTGCTCCAATACATGGATGCACTAGCACTTCAGCGAAACAGATACTTTTTTTTTTAACCTGGGTAAAACATATTCCCTGGTTTATGTTCTTGCAAACGGTTAACCATTTTAGCTAAATAAGTAAGTCTGCCTTAACCAGATACTTGGCATGGAAAATTTCAGCCTGAACACTCAAAGTTTCACAAAGTTATGCCATTGAAAACAGGATCTTATAGTGGAATGTGTTAGGCAACCTTAACCAAAGACATAGCTACCAGCTAAACCTATAATACAGCAATGTATTTTATACAGCTACAATTACTGTTTTAAAACAATATAACAGGACACTGATAAAATGACAGTGGATCGCCAGAGGTACCACCATTTACAAGGATTTTAGGTGATAAAAGGAACACATCAAAAATTAGTTTTAAATTAATGGAATATAACAGTATTGTTCTTTGAAAGACTTTAATTTATTCTTCAAAACTTACCTGTTCATGTGTGTTAATGTTTGATCAAATGAATGTTCTCCAATCCTTTTATTACCAGAAAGATCTCTACCACCACTCCCAGTGTAAGTGAATTCATCGCCTCGATCCTGTGGGAGAAGATTATCCTCTGTTTTAACATTCCAAATTAAAGCATCTGAACTGAAAACACCATTGCTTCATTGGTCCTGTTTGCTCAGACAAACAAGAACATTTCCCTAATGCACAACTATGAATTTGTGCTCCGTTCCTACACGACTCTCCTTCTAGAAATTATACCAACACAACGCTACAGGTTCCATGATCATCAAATTTCTGACTATTAAACCCTTAGCTTCTAAAAACTATGGAGGGAGGGCAGCATACACTGATCATAATTATAGTGTTATTAAGATAGAACAATTAAAGTTTAGTAGGAAATCATATTTGCAAAATATGTATTGTCATCGCTGATAAATAGGGTTCAATTCTGCAAGGTGCAGAGCACACTGGCCCTGATCTAGTGGAGCACTTAAGCATGTTCTTAACTATACTTCAATGATACCTGTACTTAATGATAAGAATGTGCAAAGGGACACTGCTGGATCAGGGCCAGAACACTCAGCACCTTGTAGGATCCAGCCCATACTGGGTTGGGATTGATAAACAGAACTTCATTAACTAGAGCATTACTAAAATGCAGATCTAGCTATATATACTGCTGTAAGAGAAGTTTCTCTCATAAACATTGTCAGATTGGTGTTATGAACTCATTATTATTCGAATGGAGATATGTATTTGCATTTGCTTTTCTAAGTACAGTTTATGATTCCTCTCCAAAAGCATTTTTAACACCACAAATCAGTGAAACCAAAAGAGTTTTATACATACCTTAATTGAGTAAAAGACAGTTACCTTTTCTGTAACCGGTGTTCGAGATGAGTTGCTCTATTCCACAATACGTGTGTATGGTCACCACATGCACCAGTCAAAAGTTTTTTCCCTAGCAGTACCCGTAGAAGAGTGCCCCTAGTGACTCCTGGAGTGGCACCTCCATGACTCTGTATAAGGGGTGCTGCGTGTTCTCCCCACCCTCAGTTCTGACTGTGGCACTGGCGGAGCAGCCTGTTCAGCCTGGCTGGCCTGACTCATTGATGGCCGTGCTGATGTATGACCTGCTGCTTTCTCTGGACCAGGAGGAGTGGTGGCGCCAGGAGCAGTGCCAACCTCGAGACCGTGACTAAATGTGGAGGACCGGTGCTGTCAGTAACAGCTGTTCAGCAATCGGCTCTGGTGGATCGATCTGCGACGGCGAATCATCGGCGATCACGGAGGCTGTGGGAGCGGTGCCGTGGCGGTGTCCTGGAGCGAGACAACGAACGGGAACGGCGTTGACATTCATGTCACGACCGGCTACGACAGCCCCTCCGAGACGAGGGCCTATGGTGTCGTCTGCCTCGGTCCCATCGGTGTTTGCTCCTCAAGGCGGAGCAGTGACTGAAGTCTCTGTCAGACAACCTGGTGGGAGTTGACGGCGACCCACATGGACTACGCGTGGAACGGTCGCTGAGCAGCGAATGGCATTGGGAATGTTCCCTCAACTGAGACCGGTACCGAGTCGGGGGCAACTGTGGAGATCCCAGTGGCGGCTTACCTCTGGACTGCAGGGCCAACATTTGCAGTGCTCCTGGTACCAGCATGGACGTAATGTCCCAGGCTGCCTGCAGGGCCTCTGGTGTGGAGGGCATCCAGACATCCAGGGAAGCCTGCTCCGAATGGGCCGGACTTGAGTCGGAGGCCTAGAGGCCAATGGGGATCGAGAACTGCCCAACACGGGTCCAGCCTCTACCCCAGTTTTACTCCAGTGCCATGGTGGAGAAGGCCTCTTCTTAGCCTTCTTGGCGTGCCTCATGGATGGGGAGCAGTGCCAACTAGTAGATGATGCCTAGGGGTCACCATACACTGACACCGCGGTGCTCGGTGCAAACTCGGAGCAGTGTGCCAGAGTCAGGGTGAACGCTGACTCCATCAGGATAGCCTGGAGCCTAATGTGTCTCTCTCTCTCTCTCAGTCCAAGGCTTAAATGACTTGCAAATCTTGCAGCAATCACTGAGATTGGTTTCCCCCAAACAGCGTAAACAGTCCGCGTGCGGATCACTCACTGGCATAGGTCGCTTACAAGCGTCGCACACCTTAAAACCCGGGCATGCCCCGACCCAGGCGCACTAGCTAGACTAAACTAAACTATTCCAACTAACTAACTACAGGTACCATACATTGAATCAAGAAGAGTTCTGGGGATGAGCTACAGCAAAGCTGGAGCAGAGCAGCTCCTAAGCACCTTCACTGGCGGCAAGAAGGACCTGAGGGTGAGGGAGGTGCACAGTGAACCATATACCATGCCATGGAGCCACCACTCCAGAGGTCGCTAGGGGCGCTCCCCTACAGGTACTGCTAGGGGAAAAACTTCGGACACCGGAGCACGTGGCAAGCACATACACCTATTGTGGAATACACATGAGCAATTACTCGAAGAACTGCATAATCCTACTACTACACCTCTCACCCTACTTCTCCTCTTTCCTATCTGTAGCTTATTATCCTCAGTTGTAGTGTCATGTCTGAATTTAGCTCCAAGGATGTTCAGGGCAGGGGATATGTCTTTACTTGTATCGATACTATCCTTAACACACTTTGGGATGCTCAAAATATTACACAATAATAATTGTAACTTCTTGTATTTAATATCCAGTAGATGCACAAAAACTATTTAAAGATATAAAAAGCATGTCTTGTTTGACAACAAAGCAAAATATATTTTCAACTACAGATAAGAGCATTTTGTTGCATAGGTTATTTTAGTATTCTAACTTAGTCTTTTGTTTGGCTGATGGAAAATCTTGTCCTAGAGTCTAGACTGTATCTGCTCTCTGATCGAGCAGTCTCAGAATGCTTCTGATATACTTGAACTTTTAAACAGGAGAATATCAACTAAATTTAAATGTAATAATGTATTCTCAATTAAAAATACATTTGGAGAGGAATCATATTCTCTTTTTTTTTTATATTAATATTTTACACTGATATATCACCTTCTATCCAAGGATTTCAAAGCAGTTTCCAAACTTCAGTGAATTTAAACCTACCATTCTGTGAAATCTGAATGAATTATGTGACAAGCTGATAAAAAACTGGTAAATATAATTTAAGAGCTCTATAGTTTAAGCATGAAGAATGATTTGGTGCTATTGATCACATTTTTAAAAACAATGGATTTTTGTGAGCAAGTTGAATGACATTTCTGTAAGAATATGAAATGTAACAATAAGCTGATTTTTTTAAAAATCTTCTATTTCTTGTATGTGTGACAAGTAGTTATTTTTCTGCTATGTAACAGTACTTCCTTCACATCCTCAGAACAATTCATTTCTAAGTTTTGGAATTATCGAGGAGCCATGCTTTGAGCAGGAGAACGTGCAGATTTGGGTGATGGATCTGGCCCACTTCTTGAGAAAGAAGATGAGGAACAGGGTGAAGAGTAAATGGTAGACAGACCACCAGCTGAAAAACATAAGGAAACCATGTCTCTCTTGGCCACACTGGAACTATAACAACTCCTCTAGCATTTTCTTTCTTTATCTTGAATACCACTTTGGATATTAGTGGAATTGGTGGAAATGCATATAACACATGCCTGTTCCATCTGGAGAGAAAAGCATCTCTGAGAAAGGTGACCCAGGCATTCCCTGAAGCAGAATTGAGAGCATTTCTTGTTCTTGGCTGTGGCAAACAGGTCTATCTTTGGAGTTCCCCAATGTATGAATATGTTGTGAAGGATGGTAGTGTCTACTTCCCATTTGTGATCTTTGGAAAATTTTCTGCTGAGAATATCTGCTGTAGTGTTCTGTATGCCCAGGAGAGAAAGTTGCTGAGATGCTGATCTGGTAACAAATGCACCAGTTCCATATTTTCACTGTCTTGGCACATAGAGAATATGATCTTGCTCCTCCCTGGCGGTTTACGTAGAACATGCATGCAATGTTGTCTGTCATAATCTTTACATGTTTGTCTTTGATCATTGGTAAGAAGTGTGAGCAGGCATTCTTGACTGCTCTGAGCTCTAGTAAGTTGATATGTAGTGTGGATTCGAGAGGGGAGAGGGGACCATTTGCCCTGAACAGTGTAGGTGTCAGTGTCCAAGTGGGCCCCCCATCCCATTAGGGATGCCATCCATCGTCAATGACGGGGTGGTTGAGTGAAGGGGACTCCCGCACATACTTTGTGAGGATCTGCCCACCAGTTGAGTTAGTTTTTGATTCTTGAGGAGATTGACAGAAGTTTGTTTAAATTGTGTCTTCTTGGAATATACACCTTCTAAGCCACCCTTGAAGACAACGCATGTGGAGTCCTGTATGCTCTATGACTAAGGTGCCCACCTGCTCCATGCCCCAGTAGTTGCAGACAGGTTCTGGCTGAAATCCGCATACTGGCCTGAACTGTCGAGATTAAGCTGGCTAAGATGTTGAACCATGTGATGGGATGAAAGCTTTGAGCTCTATTGCATCTAAGCAGGTTCCTATGAATTTCAGCTGTTGCAGTGGGGTCAAAGTGGACTTTTGGGTATTTAGTTATAGACCTAGTTGTAGGAATAGAGCTATAGTTTTTCATGTCTCTCAAGGTGTAGGTGAATGTACGTACTTTGAGCTAGCAATCATCTAGATATGGAAATATCACGATGCCTTGTTTGTGAGGGTGTGCTGCTACCACAGAAAGGACTTTCAAGAATACCCTGGGTGTTGATGGTAGACCGAATGGGAGCACTTTGTATTGGAAATGATCTTGACCCAGAGTAAATCTTAGGAACCTCCTGTGCGATGGGTGGTTTGTGTTATGAAAGTAAGCATCTTGTAGGTTGAGGGCTGAGAACCAGTCCCCTTGGCCCAGAAATGGGTTTATTGCTGCCCAAGTAACAGTCTTGAAACACTGTCTTGTATTGAAACGGTTGAGTGCCCTTAAATCCAGAACGGGACTCTAACTACCGTTCTTTTTCTGTATCAGAAAGTATTTGGAATAAAAACCCTTCCCTCTGTGTTGTAGGGGAACAGGTTCTCTGGCACCTAGTTTTAGGAAGTGGTACATTTCTTTGCGTTAAGGGTGCTTGTGAGAAAGGTCTCTGAAGAGAGGCAGGAAGGGATATGAAGTGGATTGAATATCCCTTGGAGATAATCTCTAGTACCCACTTGTCTGAGGTTATATGCTTCTAGTTTTGATAAAAAGTAGTAAGATTGGTGGAGATGTTTGGACTGTTGGAGCAAATGAGACCAGGCCTTGATCCACACATCAAAACTGGATGTATAAGATTGCAAATATCAATGACTGTGGGGCAGCTGATCTCTGTTTTTGTAATCTATGCCTCTTCCTTTGAGGATCCTATGTCTCTGAGGAGAAGGAAAGTGAGTAGGCCAGGATCTCTGTGCCGTCTGGTACTTACTGAGTCTTCTTTTTTGAGGCTGGAGTATAAAACACCCAGAGAATGTAACATAGCCCTAGAATCTTTCAACACGTGGAGGTGATTCCTCCATTCTTTCTGCGAACAATTTAGATCCCTCACAAGGGAGGTCTTCCACCATGGCATGTACCTTCTTTAGAAAGCCAGAGAGATGAAGCCAAGATGCTCTCCTCATAACAACTGCCATGAAGATGGAAAGTGCAACTCTATCAACAGCATCCAGAGAAGCCTGCATTGCTGTCCTCGCAAGGAGCTCATCTTCAGCAACGATCGCCTGAAATTGCTCTTATTGATCCAATCGGATGTGTTCAATAAAGGTATTTAAATTTCAATTAATTGGTATGGTTTTATTTTACCATGAGGGCTTGATAGTTAGTGATCCTAAATTGTAGAATATTTACTGAAGAATATTATTTACGTCCAAATAAATCCAGTCATTTTCAGTCCTTATTGTACGTTGTCATTTTAGCCTAGAGCTGTCTGCCATGTTCATTAACAGAGTCAACGACCAGTGAATTAGAGGATGAGAAATAAAAAGCCCCCCACTTTAGAGGGCACATAATAATTTTTGTCTGCCTTTTTACATGTTGGGGGTACCATGTCTGGTATCTTCCATACAGTTTTTACCAAATCAAGCAGCGCCCATTGCTGAGGAGTGAAATCTTTGCTGATGACGTCTGTAGGATGTCAAGCAGTTTGTGCTGTGACACTGACTTCTTCAAGCGGGTTTTGCTGAGAATCTGCTACCCTCTTAAAAGAGGTCCTGAAATTGTTTGAAGTCATCTGCCACAGTTGGTGGCGGAAGCATGACTGACTTATCAGGAGATGATAATAAATGTTGGTCACAGGAGTGACTTCCTTGTCTAGTCTCTCCTTCTGTTCCCCAAAGTCTCCTCTTGAGGATTAGGAGGTCTGACTATTGAAGCTGCAGGAGATTGCCTTCCTTTAACTCTTTGGGTAAGCTAGAGGCCCTCAAAAATTGTTGTCCATATGTCACCATTGGGTCCCAATTTGGCCACTGAGGTGGTGGAAAAGGCAGGGGTGGGAGCATCCAACAGTGTCCATACCAACTAGGTGGGTCTCTTCTACTCTGGTGGTAGACTGAAGGCACATGAGTTTCCACCTGGTTAGCTCCCTGGTGTTGTAATGGAGACCCCGGTACAGACACTGAGTACAGGAGAGCCCCATTATCTTCCTTGTCACTTAACAGGGTGGAGCAGTCATGGACGTCCAGGGACCTGGGCATAACCCATACTGTGGTTATGCCAGTGCCTACTAAGGGTGATTCAGGAGCCTGTCTCCAATACCATTAAATCTTTGAAATTCCTGTGGTATCAGAACAGCCACTGAGGCCAGCCGAGTGGGCACCATTGAAGTGGACACAGCGGTCAGTACTACATGCCCTCTGCATTCTGAGGAATGGCCAACAGGTGTTGCTGTAGCCTTTTGTGGTGCCAGTGTAGTAGGTACCAATTGTTTACAAGACTCCATTGGTGCCGTTTTAGAGGAACTGAGTCTTTCTTTCCCGCTCCTTTCCCCTGAAGGTACTATTCTGCCCAAGCCTGCCCTCTTAGAGTCTTTAGGCTTACTGGTGATATTGAGAGGATCCTGTAACTTCATAGATACCTAGTCACGTGTCAGTCAGGAGTGAAGTTATTGACCATCCTGGGGTCCTCTTTCTCTTGGCCGATTCCCTGCTTGGGGAACTTGTGGCTTGCTTTTTCGAGACTTTCTGAGCGGAATCTAAAGATTTCCTCTTTGAAGTCACTGAAGAGTGTTGATCTGACGATGATGGGATCGGCCTCAACAGGGACCACTGTCCAGGAGAGGTCCCGGGCTCTGGGGCTGGTTGATGTCTTGATTGACATGGAAGGCCGATACTACTTTAGGGAGGAACGCTGGGTGTGGTCGCAACTGCACCTTGTCCTTGTGAAACACAGTATACGGTGGGTCCACCGTGAGCGCCCGCAGCTCGGAGACTCGTCTGGCCGATCTAATGGCTATGAGGAAAACTGTCTTCCAGGACAGGTATAGCAGCGAGCAAGTTGCTAACGGCTCAAATGGTGGAGACATAAGTCTGGTTAAGACCAGGTTGAGGTCCCAGGTAGGGGCAGGACAGCGTACTTGGGGGTATAGGCGGTCCAAGCCCTTGAGGAACCTGGAAACCATAGGGTGTGAAAACACGGAGTGGCCACTCTCCCCTGGGTGGAAGGTAGAAATGGCCACCAAGTGCACCCTCAATGATGACACCGCTAGGCCTGGCTGTTTGAGGGACCAGAGGTAGTACAGGATGGTGGAGATCAAGACCTCATTGGGAGTAACATTTTGCGTTTTGCACCAGCAGGAGAAACGCTTCCACTCGGCCAGATATGTAGACCGAGTGGAAGGTTTCCTGCTATCCAGGAGTATTTGTTGTACTGAGGCAGAGCAGTGTAACTCTGACTGGCTCAACCACGCAGGAACCATGCCATGAGGTGAAGGGACTGCAGGTCTGGGTGGTGAAGTCTGCTGTGGTCCTGAGTTATGAGTTCTGAGAGAAGAGGCAGGGTAATTGGGCTGGCTATTGACAGGTCGAGCAACATGGTGTACCAGTGCTGCCTGGGCTACGCTGGCGCGATCATGATCAAGTGAGCTCCGTCCCTGTGGAGCTTTAGCAGGACCCTGTGAACCAGCGGGAACAGTGGAAAGGCGTAAAGCAGTTGGCTCGTCCACAGTATCAGGAAAGCGTCCGAGATCGAGCCCGGGGAGAGACCGTGAAAGGAGCAGAACACTTGGCATCTCCTGTTCTCAGCTGCCGCCCAGGTGTTATAGTTATAGCGGCTAAGCAGGGCTTGTTGGTTTGCCACCCTGAGTTGGAGGCCCCCGGCAGAGTAGATTTTACGGCCCAATAAATCCATGTGCCTAGTCTCCTTTGCTTTTGGGGCAGGGGCTTGCTGGCCATGGCGCTCCCTTTCGTTAACCAATTGGACGACGAGGGAGCAGGGTGTACGTACAGGTACTCGTACCCCTTAGAGGGCACCATGTACTTCCTCTCAACTCCCCGAGCCGTGGGCGGAATAGATGCTGGAGACTGCCAGATGGTATCAGCCTTCACTTGGATCGTCCGAATAAATGGTAAGGCCACCCTTGTTGGAGTGTCAGCCAACAAAATATCTACCACCGGGTCCTCTATCTCCGGAACCTCCTCTAGCTGGAGGTTCATATTCAGAGCCACCCATCTCAGGAGGTCTTGATGTGACCTTAGGTCAATTGGAGGAGGGCCTGAAGAGGATGTCCCCGCCAGCGCTTCATCTGGAGAAGAGGAAGAGGAAAGGCCAGGGACAATTGGGTCCTCTGTTGTCTCGTGGGCTTGGGCGACGTCCGGCTCCAGTGGGACCTGAGGGTCTGGTGCCCGAATGGGAGCGTCCTCCGTAGCTGCAGGAGGGGGGCAGCTAACAGTAGCCTCCGGCACTTGGTGCTCCAATGGTACGGAGCGTGATGGCACTGGAGGTCCATCTTGGGCTTGGTGATATGCCGAAGGCGTCCAGAAGGACCACTGATGAGGTCCTTGGTCTTGAGCCTGGGTCTCTTGAAAGACACAGCTGGGAACATCTAAGTCACGGTCCTGTGCATAGGAAGCACTGTCCGCATGGGATGACATAGATGCATGGCGAGACAGCCAAGGAGGAGATGAAAATCCCTGAGAATGGTCTCCATCCCTGGGTAGTCTGTCTGTACGCTGCAGCGGAGAGCGGTACCAGGCGCTATACCGGTACCGGGAATGAGATCAGGACCTGCGACCGGAATGGTGCCGGGAGGTCGACCAGGACCTCGAAGCTCGATGCCGGGAGAGGCTGCGAGAGGTGCGGTGCCGTGAGCTTGATCGGTACCGAGAGTACCGGGCCAGTGAACTGGGTCTTGAATGGTGCCACGAGTGCGACTGGTACCGAGATGGAGAACGGTACCGGGACTGCGAGTGGCGTCGGGACCGGGATTGGTGATGGGACCGAGAACGCCGGCGGAACCGCGATTGTGATCGGTGCCTCTCAGCGGTGCCGACGGAGGATGGTCTCAGTAGGGCAGGCTTGCCTATGGACTGTATAACCTGCATTGGCGGTGCCGGGGGTTGAGGCAGCGCAGACTCCGTCAGTGCAATCAATTCCTGTGCCGTAGAGAAAGTCTCTGGCATGGAGGGAATAGTAAGCTCAACCATGGCGCGTGCCGGGGAGCTGACAGGCACCGGATTCGACGGCTCTTGCGGGACTGGAATCGACGGTGCTGAAGTTGTCGGTGCCATGGCAGTTGTTGGTGCCAGGTGGTCCGACTTAGGCGGGTGCTCCGACTGCGGCGTGGACACAGAAGCCGCAGGAGTCTTATGTTTTTTTACCCGCGGGGAGAGGGAGTGGTGCCGAGCACACATCCGGGCCGGCGACGGTTGGTGACGAGGGGCCTTAGCAGTACTGGTGCGCTCCGGTGCCGAACATGCACTTCTTCCCGGTGCGGACTGTCCGGTGCTCGGTGCCGATGGTGGAGGAGTAAGAGCTGCCTCCATCAGGAGCTGTCTAAGATGAAAGTCCCTCTCCTTTTTGTCTGCGGCTTCAATGCCTTGCAAATGTGGCACTTATCTGCGAGGTGGGATTCCCTGAGGCACTCAAGGCAGGAGTCATGAGGATCTCCTGCAGGCATCGGCATGTGACAGACTGAACACGGTTTGAAACCCGGTGAACCAGGCATGGGCCCCAGCACCAGATGAGGGGAAGGGGCTAATCCTTGAACCCCTCTTAACTATATATACTAACTATGTTAAAGAAAATAATAAGCTAAGTATAAAAATTTGAACTATATACACAACGAGAAAACTACGAGTAGCTAGGGAGGTGGAGATCAGCTAAGCCACGCTCCACTGTTCCAACGACCGACACGGGCGGTAAGAAGAAACTGAGGGGCGGTTGGGTCGGCAGGGGTATATATCCGGCGCCACAGAGGCGCCACGCCAACCCATCGAGTGTTGCTAGGGTAAAAATCTTCCGATGAACGTGCATGCGGCGCGCGCATACCTAACTGGAATGGATATGAGCAATCACTCAAAGAAGAATTTTAAAATATTCTTCTTGATTACCAAAGCTCAGTAACAGATTTCCTAACAAAAATTCAGACCTAATCCAGAACAAAAACCTGGTTCTACCAGCCTTCTTAGATGCAATACAAGAACCAGATTCACTAGTTTTACACTAGCAAGAAAGTGGTGAATCAAGCCCAAGATTTCCACCTAGCATAAGGAAGGGGAACCTGAAGAAGAGCTCTGTGTAAACTCAAAAGATTATGTCTCACTCCACAGAAATTGGTCCAATAGAAGATACTACGCCTCATCCACCTTGTCCCTCTAATAGCCTGAGACTGACACGGTTACAACACTGCACGCAAAAGATTGGACACATTCAGCTAAAAAGAAGGCTTCAGAACAGAAAAATGACTATTGGCTGGTAAGGAGGTGGCTCTAAACTCTGAAAATGTTGACCAACGCTTTGCCTACACTGTCATTTTTGTCATTAAAACTTCTGTTGCTCAGGGGCGTGAAAAAAAAAAACCCTGAAGGACAAATGTTGTAAAGATGAACAGCGCTAGTGGGGACAGCAATTCGTCAGTGGGAGCCACACACCAGGTGACGAAGTGATCGTCCTTCATTGGAGGTGGTTTTATTTTGTTGCCGGGAGAGCTCTCACCGGGTGATAAAGAATGGCTACACAGTGCACCTTACAACAGTGCGGCTGCAGCGGCACAGCCATGCTGTTGTAAGGTGCACAGTGTAGATACAGCTTAAGTAAAAGCAGCAGACAACTGTAGATTGCGCTATCCTTGAGATTTTTCTTATTTTTCTGAATGGAAGTTGTTTAAAAGAGGAGTCATCACATTACTAAAACTGGAATCAGTTTGCACATGAATCCAAGCAATTCAACAATTTAGATTCTTTGTGTCCTATCCATCCCCAAAAGTTCAAGAACAGAATGTGGATGCAACTTCTTTAAAGTTCAGGGGTGCTGGTTTGAGCCCCTTTAACAAATAAACCATGTAATAAAAATATAGGCATGCCATTGTCAGAAAGACACTATAACTACCCCCTTCAACATCTCTTTTTCAGTTCAAATATCCTTTTCATAACTGGAGTGCTTTACTAAAAAGATAACTGACAATACTACATTGCAAAGCTTTCAGACCAGCAAGTTTGGATGACCCTGTTAATTTACAATATTTGCTGGAGCCTGTTGGCATCTCCATTCACTGATAGTAACAGAGCTCCTGCTCTGCATACATCATATTGTTAGAACATGAAAGCACTGTTTATCTGATGGGAAAACACAGCCACTATTTGATATTCATGAACTTCCACACCAAAAACGTGGAAGTAGATTTATCCTTAAACTCCCCTAATACTTAGAGCTGTCACCAGGACAGCACTGGACTGGGTTTAACTGAGCAAACCTGGAGACCTGCACATTGGGGACAGCAAACCAGTTTGAACAGTGGTTTACCTAAGTTAATAGTGCTGTATCTTTGGCATCAATCTAAGTTACCTCAGATGAATTGGAGGATCCTACCACTAGAGTTAGGCACAGAGCCACTTCAGCTAGCTTTTTTCTGAATCATGCTGCTGCACCTTTGACACCAATAGAACCAGGGACCTTAGGGCCATTTGTTGGGAATGAAGCAATATTTATGCCTGACAGAAGCCTGTTCTGATATCATTTAACAGCATAAAAATAAATAGAATTGTGTCCATGTAAGAACTTGCCGAGTAATCACGTTTAGTTTTATGCATGTATAAGAAACTGCAGAGCAATCCTGTCTGTGAGAACAAGAAAAGATAAAATACTAAAAAGCTAGAAGACTAATTTGAACTAACAATAAGCCTGCTGGGGGAGGGGAGTTAATATGAAAATGAGAGACTAATAATGCATATGTATAAAAAAAAGACAACAAAAAGTTATAAATAAGTTTGTGTAACAATGGAACATTGAAGCTGTCCAATGCTGGAGGTGACTGTGATGAGGTCTTCATGATCAACTTCCCTCTTGTGAGTAACTGATAACTACTCGCTGAGTGTTTTGTCTTAAAAAACGTTAGACCCATCTGTTGAGTAAATGACCCTTAATCCAACACTGCTTCTACTGTGCATCGAATCATTTTATGCAAGTGTTTCACCAGAGTCAATTGTGCCAGATCCTCAGCACCAGACTGTCAATCCAGATGGATCCAGAGATCAAACACCACTTATATTCACGCAAGATCACTTCAAGCAAGTGGTACACCAGCCAATAGTGCCAAATCCTTAGAACTGGACTTGCATGATTCAGACTGTTGGGGGGAAGTTAATGCCATGTACAAAGGGCGTACCTGATGACTTCATCAAGTACTTCACCACATTCTATCCTGCCAGATCCTAGGCAACTGACTTGGTTGACCTAGAGGGATCTGGAGACCTTAGTGCTTTTTACAGTGGGCACCAAATCACATCTCATTGGTGCCAGAAGCCTGGCAGCATGTCAACAGTTCCAGGACCTCAGCAATGAACTGGGTCTACCTATAGGTATTCAGGGACCTCAGCAATATGCTGATTGTGCCATAACATCTGTGCCGGATTAGGTCTACCCAGTCATACCCTGGCGCTTTGGTGTCATATCAGCAGTGCTGGAATTTCACTGCTGGATTAGGTTGACCTGGACAGATCCAGGGACCCCGCTGCTGTATCTACTGTGCTGGAATCTCAGTACTGGGCTTTGTGAGTCACGTTAAGACCATGGACCTGAATGCTGCATGAGTTGGAAACAGAATCACTTGCCTAGTGAATCTCTAAAGTCAATGATGCACTTGCATATAGCCAGACTTCATTTCTGGGACTTCACGAGCTTCCTCATCAGCAGGGTGTGGAAGCCCTCCTGCTCCATGTGTGTCCAGATGACACACGTGACAAATGGTTATAATTTCTTTTTTGTTCTTAAATTAAGAAACCTGTGTTAATTAACTGAGAATATAAATACCTAAATTAAAAATAGCCCTGAGAAGGCAGAAGAAAAGGAAAAACTGACAAGGAATGAATTGAGGACACCGTATGTGATATTAGCTCAATGAACCTTTGGAAGTTAAGAAGGAATCCAGGAGCAGTTGAGAGCACTCCTCCAATAACCTGAGAATTGCCCACAGAGGAGGGAGAGGGAGGAATAAGTGACTTCAATGCACACTGCTCTCCAGAAGATTCTGTAACTCAGCACTGGGAACTGCCTATCCCACAAATGGAAATAAGCAGAGGGCATTTGAGGGAAAAAAAATAAAATTCATTCAGATTAAACTGTTGACACAGAAACCAGTATTTAAGTTAACCACCTTGATTAATACTTCCTCAAACCAACCTGAAGAATGCACCTTGAAGTCCATACACTGAAAGGAAGCAAACATCAGTTTTAATCCTGACTCAAAAAGTATTTAAACTTTCAATAAAGCCAAAAAACTGACCGCAAAAACTACAGATTGACAATTTGGCATCTCAAAGGAGATGATGTTGAATCTTCTTTAATAGTTTGAATTGGATACACAGATGCTTCCAAAGGAATAAATCATGAAGATTCTGATCCAAAACCTCACAGTAATTAGTAATGTCTAAAATCTGTCATACTGGCTCCTGACAAACATTGGTCCATAATGAATGTAGTTCTTATGGCTTTTCTACACTTACTGGGAATCAACGAGTGGCCACCGATGCAACAACGGTCGATTTAGCAGGTCTAGTGAAGACTCATTAAGTTGACCGCCAATTGCTTTCCGGTCGACTCCTGTACTCGACCAGATCGAAACGAGTAAGGGGAGTCAACGGGAAAGCATCTCCCATTGACATCGCGTAGTGTGGACCCCACGGTAAGTAGATCTAAGCCACGTTGATCTGAGTTACGTTATTCAGGTAACTCAAATTGTGTAGCTTAGATCAACTTTTCCTTTTAGTGTAGACAAGGCCTTAGACTGCCCAAATTCATGGAAAAAATTCTGCAATAATTTCTTCAAGTTAGTGTTCTAGAGTCCTTAAAATATCAAGAACAGGACCAAAAGGTTCTTATTTTTAACAAATAAAGCAATCTGAATCAGAGGTAGCTAGAATTAGGGCATCTTAAATCGGATAACTAAAGCAACTGAACTCCTTTCCATTGAATTACAAGGACAGACAATCATAAGAAAAATATTAATATGTGAACACTTTAGATGCATGTAACTTTATGGAAATTCAGCATAAGCAGCAAGACTTAAGTTTCATTTTACTGCTCATTTTGCAAAAGCTGATGAAACTCCTTTCTAAATCTGGAGCTTGATCCCACATTGATGCAACTGAGTAACTTTATTCACTAAACTCAACAGGATTTATGAGATCAAAGTTACACACGTTTGTTTGTTTGCAAATTGGGCACTTTCAGTTGTGCATCATAAAAGGATAAGACTGAAAGCCAAAGGGTAAATTTCCACTTCTGGCAACAAGTTTTTTTCAAGCCAAATATCATTCATGTGATAAGCAGTTGCTCATACTCACAAGGAGAGTGTGGAGAAGAAACTTGAAGGTTAGTAGAAACCATTTGAAAAACACTATAAAAACACATGCCATAAAATAGCCTCTAATATTAATCACTCAATTCTGCAAACACTTACACATAAGTAACTATGCTCAAGTGATTAGTCCTATTGGACTCTTAATCCCACTTTCCTTTGTCCTGTTTAGTGAACTGGCTGGGGTAGGACTCCAAGCCTCTACACCCATTTTTAAGGAAATGTTTTGCTGTGGGAATGATTGGTGTATGTAGAAGAGTGACAAGAAAGCAGTTTGAATTTTTCTTTCTGTGTTAGAGATCTTTCTCCTTTAACCCTCTCTGAGAAAAATGGGAAAGTGGAAGTCATCTGGAAATCCATAGGAAGTTGGTTTGTGTAGGTTGATGCCAGTGAGCAGTTACTGAAGAGAAAATTAGCACTATTACTAAACATGCGCCTAAATAAGATTTTTTTTTCTCTATATCCTTAATTAAAGAGCTATAGGAACTAAGCCTAAAGGCACCATGTCTGGCAGTCATACAAACATGTGAGAACAGCAGCTGCAATATTTCTTCCCCTTGTTTCTCCCTCTCTGCTCCTTCCAAAATAAAAAGCCCACAAGAGTATGACTTTACTTGAATATCAGTATCTACAGTAGCACCTGGCCACACCATCAGTTTGGGGATAGCGCCAGGGATACCAAGGCTCCAAAACATCAATACCACTGCCAAAAATAAAGAACAGAAGTGATAGCATCCCCAGCTACCCAGCTTTGACCATATAGCAGCTGACTCAATAGGACGCCATGGCCATGTGCCCTGGGGCTTGGGTTGGGGTTGACTCCAGGGATGTAGTAATGTTCCAACACCAAGTACCTCCTCATGTGACTTCTCCAACAGAGACACATTGATGCCTTCGGAGGCAAACTCCCGCAGCGGCAGCAGCTGGGTAAGCGCTGTTGGCAAAGAATACATAACATTCTGATGCTATTTAGGATGTTCATTTCATTTCCTTGTCTAATGCCTTTTCCCCTGCCTATGTTTAACAGCTGCCTATGTTTTTTTAAAAAACCAGGATGCTTACAGCTTTATGTTCACCTGTTGTATGATTCAGAATTCCACCTGATGGCATAGAACTGCAGGAGGGGGAGTACCCTGTGTAAACATTATTTTGAATACAGAAAATCTATTCACACACTTATCTTGGTCAGGCTCATGAAACGAAAGGACAAACAAAACTAATACTTCATACAGCTTGGTCAGTCTATTTAGCTGTTGATATGTACTGGTCACCAATGTAGAAATTTCCCAACATCATTTTTTGAGGACGATGATCCAAAGTGATAACGTTTTCCTGTGTAGTACTGAGGGCCCTCAGCTCTCAGTTAAATCAACAGGAGACGAGGACCTTCTGCACATCTCAGGAATAGACCTTGTATCTTTTATCCTACCCTCACTAAAATTAAGATCTGTGATGATTGGCATCACTGCCGAAAATTCAAGATTATCTGTTTGATAGTCAGTTTTATTAACTTGACAGCAATAAAAATGATGGTCAGGGCAGAATCTAAAATGCATCACTTACAAAGCCTACTGTCACAGGCTCATCAGATTTTACATGCTGACAATAAATCCAGACTATATAAGAATATTAACAATTAGCATTTGTGAATAAACTAAAATTCAGCTGTAAGTAAAGTGTTTTACATAAGAACACGAAGTTGTCTTCTGTTATCAATAACCATATATTTTAAGGATATATTTTTTAAACATATATTTGTGTTTAAATTAAAACAAATAAGTTAAATAATAGTTAATATTTATTATTCTGTGAACTCACACCTTGTTTATGAGGGTTAACTTTAGGAACAGCAAGGAACTTAACTCTCCACATTCATAAAACAGAAGTCATGACATTGGTTTGGATAAAAAACATACCACTTCATCTTCAAATCCTCCAGCCAGCACAAGTGAATAAGCTCCATCATTACTCCGTCCATGGATTCCGCCAACATGCGGTCTGTGAACGCCTGCTTCACTCACCTTTGGTAATAAAATAAACGGAGGAAATCTTTAAGATAATTCCTAAAGCAACTGGCCAGCAATATTCATTTTTAACAATTAATTTATTTTTTAATGAAGTATAATTTTATGTGAAGAGGCAGTCTGCAGAAAAAGGTTAATATGAAATTGCCTGAGGAAGAGAGGATTTTATGTACTTTTAGGAGGAACAAAGTCACAAAGGCAGTCTAGGGCCCAATTCACTGAGCAGTGATTAGAGGTGGCTGAGTGAGAGGGGCTGAATCACCCATTCCAGCACTATGTGAGGCCCAGCTTTAAAAAGCCTGCAGGCTCCCAATAACTGGTAAGACATGTGGCTGGTGAGACTAGGGGTGATGAGACTATGGGTGATGTGGCTGGTAAGACTAAGAGAATTAGCTAGTTGAGTCTGCCAGCAAAAGGAGAGTACAGAGTTAAGGAAAGGAAAACCACAGAACCCTAACTTGCAGCTACTCTACGAGGAAGAGCCCACAATGGGACAGAAACTGTGTGTCATCAACACCACTGTTAGCTAGCTCTAACTCTGCATGCACTATGGGGGCCACTGTCAGACAGGCATCCTGACTCTGAAAGCTTCCACCCTGGCCCTGTCTTGTCTTGCTCAGAACACGGTCTGGCA
Source organism: Gopherus flavomarginatus (assembly GCF_025201925.1). Classification (NCBI taxonomy): domain Eukaryota; kingdom Metazoa; phylum Chordata; order Testudines; family Testudinidae; genus Gopherus; species Gopherus flavomarginatus. Next base: position 113,330,371 of record NC_066619.1, read on the forward strand.
GGAGAACCCACTAGTGTGTTAGGTGTCTGTTGGGAGTCCTTCAGGAAACAGATAGGTGAGCAGCAGGAGGAAGTGGCTCATCTGGGTAGCATCTAGGAGCATGAGCACTTAATTGACAAGACACATGGAAACACCTGGGACAGAGAATACTAACCAACTTCAGATGACTACAACAACACGAGAGGAGGAAGGAGAATTGGCAGCTCTGTAGGGAGGAGACTGGTTGCCGGTCACCTTGGGCAGCAGACAGTGCGTCACCCCCCATCCAAGTCCCCCACCATACGGTCAAGAACCAGTATGCAGTACTGGCAACAGGAGAGAAGGAGTAGACCCCACTAGCTAAGGAGGAGGAGCCATCTTCTCTAAACGCTGGGAGGCTCACATTCACCACATCCCAGAAAAGAAAGCATAGGGTGCTGGTGGTCAGTGATTCCCTTCTGAGGGAGACAGACATCCATATGCCCACCTGATATAGCATCCCAGAGGTGTGCTGTCTGCATGGAGCCCGTATCAGAGATGTCACAGAAAGGTTGCCAAAACTAATTCATCCCCCAACCCCTATCCCAGGTTGCTCATTCACATAGGCACTAATAATGCTACCAGGTATGATCCTGAGCAGATAAGCAGTGACTCTGGGATTGAGGATGAAGGCGTCGGGGACACAGATTGTGTTCTTATCCATCCACCCAGTTGAGAATCAGGGCCTAAGTAGAGACACATATCCTGGAGATGATTGCATGGCTGCATAGATGGCATCAATGGGAAGGCTTTGGCTACCTCACCCAAGGCTGCTGTTCTAGGAAGGAGATCTACTAGTAAGAGATGGGGTCCAACTGACCAATAAAGGGGAAAGGATCTTCATGTACCAACCTACTGAGGAGGGCTTTAAACTAAGTTCAAAGGTCACAAGTGACAAAACTACACAGGTAAGCATAGGAAAAGCAACCCTAATGGACAGCTAGATATTGGGGTAGGAGGGACATGGAAAATTACAATAGGATCACAGGAACATGACTGAGATCAGGGAGGGAATCTGCTAAACATCTTAGGATGTCTATACACAAATGCAAAGAGTACGGGAAATAAACAAGAACTGGAAGTATTTATACATAAGCTAAATTATGACATAATTGGCATCACAGAGACTTTGTTGGGATAAATCTTGAATGAAATATTGGTACAGAGGGGTATAACTTGTTCAGGAAGAACAGGCAGAGGAAAGAAAGAGGAGTGGTGTTGCATTATATATCAAGAACATATACATTTATTCGGAGGTCCAGAAGGAGGTCAGAAACAGACTAGTTGAAAATCTCTGGGCAAAGATAAAATGGGCAAAAATAGGAGTGATGTCAAGATAAGGGGTTACTATAGACCATCAAATCAGGAAAAGGAGATGGAGGCATTTCTAGAACAAACAACAGAAATATCCAAAACACAAGCCCTGGTAGTAATCCTAGACATCTGCTGGAAAAGTAACACGGCAAAACACAAACTTTCCAATAAGTTATTGGAATGTGTTGAGGAAAAACTTTTGTTTCAAAAAGAGTAGGAGGTAACCAGGACAGCCATTTTAGACTTGATTTTGACCCAGATCCTTAAATGGCCCCCTCAAGGACTGAACTCACAACACTGGTTTTAGTAGGCCAATGCTTAAACCACTGAGCTATTCCTCCCCTCGTTGATTCTGACCAACAAAGATGACTTGCTTGTGAATTTTAATGTGGAAGGCACTTTGGGTGACAGGGATCACGAAATGACAGATTTCATAGTTCTAAGGAAAGAAAGGAGCAAGTGCAGCAGAATAAGGACAATGGACTTTAAAAAACTCACACTTTTAACAAAATCAGAGAGGTCCCATAAAGAAAATCTAAGGGAAAAAGGAGTTCAAGAGCCAGCAATTCACAAACAGACAATATAAAGGCATAACAGCAAGCTATTCCAATGCAAAGGCAAGATAATAAGAGGCCAACATGGCTCCAAGAGGCGCTCTTTAATCAAAAAGGAATTCTATAAAAAGCAGAAACATGAAAAAAGTGCTACGGATCGGTGCAAAAGAACAACACAAGCTCATAGGGACAAAAGCAGACAGGTTAAAACACAAAATGAGCTACACCTAGTAAGGGACATAAAAGGCAATAAGATGAATTTATAGAATCTCTTCTTTCTCTTGCTCTCAACGTTAAGTGTAAGTTCTTTATGTAGCTGGAAATGAGAGCCAAAAATGGATGACATCAAGAAAGCAAAAGTGCTTAATGCCCATTTTGCTTGAGTCTTCACTAGAAAGGTTAATGATGACCACATACTCAACACTATTAACATTAGGAACAAGAGGAAAGGAATGCAAGCCACAACAGGGAAAGACCAGGTTAAAGAATATTTAGATAGTTTAGATGTATTCTAGTCAGCAGGGCTTGACACAATTCATCTTAGAGTACTTAAGGGACTAGCTGAAGCAGGCTCGTAATCATTAGCAATTATCTTCAAGAACTTATGTAAGACAGGTGAGGACTCATAGTACTGGAGAAGGGAAAGCACAGTACCTATCTTTAAAAAGAGGAACAAAGCCAACTCAGGAAATTATAATCCAGTCAGTGTAACTTTGACTCCTGGAAAGATACTGGAATAAAATTATTAAACTATCTATTTTTCAGAGCACCTTGAGGATAATAGGGTGATAATAATCAGCATGGATGTGTCAAGAACAAATCATGGCAAACCAACCTAATTTACTTCTGTGCCAGAATAACTGGCCTAGTGGCTAGAGCAAAAGCAGTAGACATGAATAACCTTGATTTTAGTAAGGCTTTTGACACAGTCTCACATCACATTCTCATAAGCAAACTAGGGAAATGTGGTCTAGATGAAATTACTATAAAATGGGTGCACAACTAGTTGAGACTATACTCAAAAAGTACTTATCAGTGGTTTGCTCTCAAACTGGGAATATGTATCTAGTGGATCCAGCACAGGTCATTCTGGGGTCTGCTACTGTTCTATATTTTCAGTAATGACTTGAATAATGGAATAGAGACTAAGCTTATAAAAATCTAAGGATGACATCAAGCTGGGAGGAGTTTCAAACACTTTGGAGGAGGACAGGATTACAATTCAAAATAACCTTGACAAATTAAAGAATTGGTCTGAAATTAACAAGATGAAATTTAAAAAGGTCAAGTGCAAAGTACTAGTTTTAGAAAGGAAAAAAATCAAATGCATAACTACAAAATGACTAGGTGGTAGTACTACTGAAAAGGATCTGGGGGTTATCATGGATCAAAAATGGAATATGAGTCGACATGATGCAGTTGTGAAGAACACGAATGTAATTCTGGAGTGTATTACAAGAGTTTCATATGTAAGACACAGGAAATAACTGGCCAACTCAGAACTTAGTGGTGATGGGGGACTTCAGCTACCCAGACATCTGTTGGGAAAATAACACAGCAGGGCACAGATTATCTAACAAGTTCTTGGAAAGTACTGGAGACAAATTTTTTATTTCACAAGGTGGAGAGAGCTACTGGGGAAAGGCTGTTCTAGATTTGATTTTGACAAATAGGGAGGAACTATTTGAGAATTTGAAAGTGGAAGGCAACTTGGGTGAAAGTGATCATGAAATGGTAGAGTTTGTGATTCTAAGGAATGGTAGGAGGGAGAAAAGCAAAATAAAGACACTGGATTTCAAGAAGTCAGACTTTAGCAAACGCAGGGAGTTGGTAGGTAAAATCCTATGGGAAGCAAGTATAAGAGGAAAAATAATTGAAAACAGTTGGCAGTTTTTCAAAGCGACATTAAGGACACAAGAGCAAACTATCCCACTGCACAGGAAAAATTGGAAGTATGGCAAGAAACCACCCTGGCTTAACCAGGAGACCTTCAGTGATCTAAAACTCAAAAAAGAGTCGTACAAAAAGTAGAAACTCGGCCAAATTACAAAGGATGAATATCAACAAATACAAGTATGTCAGGACAAAATTAGAAAAGCCAAGGCACAAAATAAGATCAAACTAGCTAGGGACATAAAAAGAAACAAGAGAACATTCTACAAAAACATTAGAAGCGAGAGGAAGACCGAGGACAGAGTAGGCCTGTTACTCAATGAGGGGAGAAAGACAACAACAGAAAATGTAGAAATGGCAGAGGTGCTTAATGACTTCTTTGTTTCAAGTTTTATCAAGAAGACTGGCGTTGACTGGATGTCTAACATAGTGAATGCTGGTGAAAATGAGGTAGAATCAGAGTCTAAAATACAGAAAGAACAAAATTAGGGGAGTGGTAAATAATGAAGCAGACAAATGACTGAGTAAGAGAGATCTGGATTGCTTGGTAAACTGGGTGCAAGCAAACAATATGCATTTTAACACAGCTAAATGTAAATATGTAGATCTTGGAACAAAGAATGCAGGCCATACTTAAAGGATGGGACTTTATCCTGGGAAGTAGTGACTCTGAAAAAGATTTGGGGGCTATGGTGGAAAATCAGTTGAACAGGAGCTCCCAGTGTGACACAGTGGCCAAAAGAGCTAATGTGATCCTGGGATGCATAAACTGGGGAATATTTAAATAGCAGTAAAGAGGATATTACATCTCTATTTTTGGCACTGGGAGAATGTTGCTGTACTATAGTGTTCAGCTCTGGTGTCCACAATTCAAGGAGGATATTGATAAACTCGAGAAGGTTCAGAGAAGAGCACACACTGCAGATGCTCAAACTGTGATTCTGTAAGAGTCTAGAAGCAAATTCAGTTGCCAACAGGCTTTTTGGTTAAAAAAGTTTGAAACTCTGAGAAATGTCTCACAATAGGGATGTGAAGAGCTCAACTTTGTGTTGTCCATTACTAGAATACCGGGGAACAGCAGAAGCATGTTTGCAAAGCACCTTCAGTAATTTCAGCTAAAATCCAGGATTAGGGCAATATTGGATAATTTAACTTTAAGTATTTTTGTTCTGCTCCATGAACTGAATTTTCCCCAGATTTTGGTATATTCTATAGTCCTAAAATATTTATTGGAAAATAAAAGGATGTTTATCACTTTGACAAAGTAGATTTTTGTTATTATATCTTTTCAAATCCATGCAGCTAAGTGGAATGTGTCTGCATGATGCAGGCGGCCTTGATTTAACAGATTAGGCACTCAAATATTAAGGAGTAAACCTATGAAGTTAACCATCTACTGCAGTATCATCTCAAAGGCTTATAAAGGAAAAGAGCCCTTCCTATATTTTGAATACAGATCCTGCCTCATTATTATTTGTATTACAGTAACACGAGAGGCCTCAATCATATTAGGATCCTCTATGCTAGTCGCTGTAAAAACACACATGCAGACAGTATGTTCTGAAGAGTTTACAAATCCTCTGAGAAGGTCTACACTTAAGATGAATGCTTGTGTTTCTGAGTTTTAGGAGCTATTTTCTTATCAGATTTAAGCTTTCTTCCTTTTGTGGCGATTGGATTCCTTCAAGGAGAATAATTGCTTTTATTTAATTTTTATTAGCACCAGAGCACTGGACCTAATTTGACTGATCTTTGCAATCTGAGAAACTGGAGTTGGAACTCAAGTTCATCCTTTGGTTGGTTTTCAAGGACTCTGGAAGGACCATAATCTCTGTTCCCAACTACTCTGTTTCCATCTCCCATGTGATTCCAAACAACCTTCTAGCAAAAACACAAAGATAGCAAGATCTAGAAGCAAAATGGTGATTCTAAGAGAAAATTTCTGATGCCATGGAAATTTGCCCCATGACCCACATACCATTCCAAAATATAAAATTCCTCTCAAAAAATACAAAGGGAAACTTGTTTTCCATAAGTAAAGAAGTGCCCCTTGCTGAACAACTTCATTGAACTTAGAAAAGGAAATATCTGGTCTCCTCTTTGGAAGAAGAGATAATGGGAGAACAGTCAGTTCAGCAAACATGCCAGAAGGAGGGGCTTTCAGATGTCTTCATTCTCCAAACCAGCTCCTCCACCCTCAAAAAAGGCATTATCCTCTAATATGGATTGGATAGAATTATTATTTCTGTTCAAATCAGTAGAGTCAAAGCAGGAGAAAAAGAATTAGCCAGTTTTGAAAATAAAAAATGACTACTTTCCTAACTAGAAAAACAAAAATCAATTATGTTGATTAGTCACAGTATTTCTCAATGTCAGGTGAGGCAGGGGAAAAGAGAAAACAACTGAAGGTACTGTTCTCAGTTATGTCTCACCTGAGAAAGATTTGTGCCACTTTGTGGTAAAGCCATTAAACATTTTCTAAAATCTAATCCGATAGCACACAAAGTGTTCCATTCAGGATCTTGATATCAAAGACTGAAGACGCGTCCTAATTACAGTGGGTGCACTTCAAAGTTCATTTTAGTTTTGGAGGTATTACCAATTCCAGTGGTATTCCCCCATTTTAAGTATAGTATTGATCACTACAACCAGTAGTATCTCTAAAAACAGAATGAACTGTTAAATGTGCCCACTGTTCTTTATTCTAGTGAAAATGACAGCAATCAATACCAAAACCATTCTGCTACCCCACCTATACCCAACAGAGAATTCTAAAGCAACGTACCTGAACTCTGAATTTCCAGGTTGTTCCAACAGGAACGCCAGGTATAGGTCCATAGTGGTTAGAAGGAACAATAGTGCATTCCTTAGTACGACCAACACAAGCCATACCCTACCAACGTATCAGAGAGAAGAAATTAATTTTATTATATTTAAGTTTCCTTTCAAAGTTGATGCAGACATATGGATTTCTATTATAATAAAAATGTTTTAAATAGAACTATGTAAATTCTAATTTTTATTTATTATTTTATTTATAATCCTTGTCTCTAGTCAACTTTTTAAAAAAGGATTTCTAATGTTTTAACTTTTGGAGACAATGGCCAAAATTCAGCATTGATTTACACACTGTGCAATTCCACTGAACATTGCATGATGTGTAATTTAGTACTGAACTTTGCATAGTTAATTTATATGTATAGTCACAGATATAACACAGACAGGCATAGACACACAGAGTTATATTTATTCTTGAAATACACTTTACCTTGCCCCAGTCTCGCTGACTCTCAGTACTGGCAGATGGCATCTTTGCTTTCTTTTTACTCTGCTTGAGCTTTTCCCCAGCCTTTACAACTTCATCAGAATCATTTTTGCAGGAAGGACAGTACCTTAAAAAAAGTTTTGACAGATTTTTCAATTGCATAACCTAATGGCAACATATTTACTGTAGCCCAAACCGTGTTGATTAATCCATATGTTCAAGGTTTTGCCAACCTCAAAAAATGTCAGTGTAATAGAACTAATAATAATAATGCTTTGCACTTATACTGTACTTTTCAGCTTAAATTATCAAAATACTTAAAGTATACATTAAAGCTAATTACATATAACTAAAAAAGTAACTCCTAATGCCACCTCCAGTTCAAATTTGTGCAGACTCATTGTCTTCAATATGGATATACAGGTGTAACTGAAGGATCTGATTTTGACCTTGAGGTTGGATCTTACTGAACAGTAAGGTATGAGCCAGATTAGATTTTAGCTGTGTGAGTTCTGCATGGCTGGCTAGAAAAACAAGAATAAGAAGCTACCATTGTCACTTTTCTGACTATGAACCACACTGTAAGAAACACTCAACATACTTATAAGGTATACATTATAACAAACCTATTATGTTGTGAAACGGGAACCTCTTTATGCCAACTGGCAGAGGGTACAAGAATACATAAGAGTTACTGGGATCCCCTGGATCTAGTATCTATATAATAGTTTGCCAAAGGGTGGCATTTAAGGTCTCTGCTGAAAGCCTGTGTCATACTGGTCATGATAATCATTGAGAAATGTATGTATGGATAATATGCAAGAAGTTGTGTACATATAGTGAAAATTATGTTCTTAATGCCTGTGAATTAGGCCTGTCACCAGGAAGTGTTAATAAGTTGCTTTCAGGCAGGAGACACATCTGTCTGGCTATAGGTAAATTGAGTATTGTGTACTTCACAATGGTTGTCTATTTACAGACTGAGCTAAATGCTAATCAAGAAACTGTGAAACCTACAAGGAGGTTCTCCACAGGAAAAACAAGTAATGGTGAGAGCGGGGGTGTTCTGTTTATGAACAAAGACAAAGAAATGTTGGAACTACAACTGAAGGTAAAGAGAAAGATTCTGCATCCTTCACGTAAGAGGCAAGCTGACAGTGTGCTTGTCTTATGAACAGGGGGTCACAGCCAAGCTGGCTGTTAAACGCTGGGAGAAAGACAGGAAAATGTCTTGTTAGTTAACTCTAGAAAGCAGGTTATAATTTCATTTTACATGTAACCAGTTGTTCCCAAAAATTTCTATTTGCTATCATTTGAATCTCTGTATTTCGTTAAATATACTTCTTGTTTTTACTATAAACTTATCTAACTGCTGTATGCAGTGGTGATCTCAGGTGAAGCTGTTAATCAGAAGTATACTGCTTCTTTGGGAACAGAGGATCTGGAAATTGTGAGAGTACTCAACAGACTCGAGCTGGACACTCTAAAGAGATGCTCAGAGGGCCTGGGAGAGAGCCTATGGCTAACTTGCAGATGGACAGCAGAGCCTGCCTAGGCTGAAAGATTGTGAGGGAACTGATCCTGGCAGGCACAGACATGGCTTCCTCACACTAATGGCAAGTGGTAGTGAGATGCCTCACAACCCTGGATACCCCCAGAAAGTGTCACATATATACTGATTGAGGTACAAAGATGGTAAGTTCATTTCCCAAGCTCATACAGCAAAAGAGCAAGGATTTTAAAGTTTAGACATTTGACACTGAAATACTTCTCCTTGGGCAAGATCTAGTAATATGCTGAGCATTCTGGCCCTGATACAAAGCACAGTACTTAAGCATGAGCATTTGAACTGGAAATTGCTGAAATTAGGCAATAGGACTACTCATTTGCTTAAAGCTAACCAAATTTTAAAGTGCTTTGCTGCATCAGGGCCAGAGTGCTCCGCACCTTGCAGGATCAAGCCCCTTAATCAGAAATACCTTTGAATGTTCCATGGAAAATGGGTGTGGATTTGACCTAGTTAGGAGTCTTCTGACATCTCATGCTGTGCATGTACAGTACATTTTGTACTGCATTTTTGGCTAAAGTTTTACAGTGAGCAGCTTACGAAGGTTGTGCTATATTTGTGTGAACAGTTAATTTCTTAGTCAATTGATTTATTCCTTGAATTTCACACAAGACAGGCTGCTGGTTAAAAAATAAAATGTAAAGAGTTCATGGATGGTGACAGACAAACTAATACAAGTAGTTTAAGGGTGAAATTCTGCCAGAATTGAAGTCAATGGCAAGACTCCTATTAAATGGGGCCAGTATTTCACACTAAGCCAATAAAGGTACTTCACTAGGACAGTGAAATTAGTGTAAGTAAGGAATGAAAAAAATAAGAGTTAGCCATCCGTATCTAAGGTTATTGCAAAAATGTATGAAGTTATATTCTATTATTCGAAAAGTAGTATACAATAAAAAGGACTGTGGAATAATGCATATTCACAATAAGGTAAATTTGAAAGTGTGCATGCAGCTTTAACTATGGCATTTCCTGCTTTAAGATTGCTTAACCAAGCAATCTTAATGTTTTCTTAACTGAACTTTGTATAGAATATTAAATACTGTTTAGCATATAAATAGACTGGTTCTGATCTGTACGAAAATGCCTTATCAGTATTTCCCAAACTGTGGGGTGGAACTGGGGGCTGCCAAGTTTAAATTATTAAAATTTAAAATGGACAATTTTCCACTTTTAAAACAAATATCTGGTATTCAACTAAGGGTCAAACTCTGCCATGAACCTAAATTAGTATGCAAGGCAGGAAGAGAAAAGGAGACACATTTCTTTTACATTTCTGTGCAGCGGCATTACATTGCAGAATTGCAGTCCTTTACACCAAAGTGAGTGAAAGGACCGCATAGGATTAGCACCGCTACATAACCTACGAGAAGTGGACAAGAAGCAAGGCCATAGCTCTGCCATTCCATCGCACCGGCTTCCCTGGCCAGAAAAGTTCATCTACCTTCATGAATAAAACTAAGAACACATATGGCTACAGTGCAAACAAAACAGAGTTAAATTTTAAAATAGAAGAAAAGTTATATACCTCATCAGTCACTGTGGTTCTTCTAGATGTTTTGTATATGTGGATCCCACTTCTGGTACAGGTGTATGTTTAGAATCTTTTGGCCAGGAGTGTCTGGGAAGCTGTAAATATGTCCTAGATCAGTAGTTCTCAAAGCCAGTCCACCGCTTGTTCAGGGAAAGCCCCTGGTGGGCCTGGCCAGTTTGTTTACCTGCCGCATTCGCAGGTTCGGCCGATCGTGGCTCCCACTGACTGCGATTTGCCACTCCAGGCCAATGGGGGCTGCAGGAAGCGGCGCGGACCAAGGGATGTGCTGACCGCCCCTCCTGCTGCCTCCATTGGCCTGGAGCAGCCATCAGCCAAACCTGCAGACACGGCAGGTAAACAAACCAGCCTGGCCCACTACAGGCTTTCCCTGAACAAGCGGCAGACCAGCTTTGAGAACTACTGCCCTAGATGTCCCACTTGAGGGAATATATGGCCTAGTGGTACCAAATGCCACTCAGTTCCCCTCCAGTCCAGAGTTCCAAATATTCATAGGACTCCAGAGTAGAGCAGAGGAAGGCAGGATCCACACACTCAAACCATACTGAAAAACTAGTTACTGACAAGGTGAATAACTTGTTTTTCTTTATGTATTGTCAGTGTGGATCCCACTGCTGGTGACGAAGAAGTAGTCTCCGTAAGACTGGTAGAGGGTCTGAGGAGTCCTAATTGAATAGGAATTGCAATATTTGGCCAAAATTGGCATCATATATGCACTGTCCAAGTCCAAGGATTGATATTTTACAAAGATATGAATGGAGTTCCACGTGGTGTCTTTGCAATTCTCCAGTACAGCAATGTTCCTAAGGATGGCTGAGCAAGGTACCTTAGCTCTAACAGAATGAGCCTATCCTCCCTACAGGCTTTTAGGCCTGTCATTCGATATCCTATATGTATGCACTCTTATCCGCTTAATCTTTGAGTGGAAATGGACTGCCCTCTAACATTGGCACCAAACTGGTGCCTTTATACTCTTGAAGAGCTTCCTCTCTCAAGAGTCTCTCATGACAAAAGTCCATGAAGGAGGACATGGAAGGAGAGTGGGGTGTGGGAAGGACTTAAACTGAATTCCACATCCTGTGGAAATTACCTCCTGAGCCTAAAAAGTATGAATTAATACTCAGTTCAAGGCTGGGAGAATAGGGATAGATGGTTGCCAAACTGAAGAAACACTAGATAGGGCTCTTAATGTTATGTTGGGGCTCCCAACATGCTCATCAAGCCTGCTGCTTGTTCAAGGAAGAAATAGAGCTGACAGAGAGAAAAAAAAATCTCTTCTTCTGGGTTTGGTGGAGAAGGAGAGTCACTAAAATACTGATATGTCTTTGTTTCAGTCTTTATTGAGGTTGCTTTTAGGACCCAAAGGGTATTCTCTGTTATTACACATGTAGTCCAAGAGACTAATGTACTGCTCTGGAGTCCTTAAAGGGAGCAAACATATTCATTAGCTTTTGAATTAAAAGGATCTGAACCTTCAAAAAGGCAGATTTTCATAGTGGCTTGGACCTATTTAAGTATCCTTGAAGAACATCTGATAGTTACTGCAGTGAATACTGAATGAGATGCTGTAGCTAAAATTTCCAGGACATCCTGGAGAGAATGCTTTGCTAAGAGCTGACCTTCAGAGTACTTCTGAGCGCCAATTTTTGTTCTTAGGGAAACTTGTCAATAAAGGATAACAAAATCCCAGATATATGTTAGTAATTTGAGATACACATCTACAAAGAAGCAAAAGAGCATATATTTCTGCAAAAAAGTCTCATTTCTTGGGGTCTCTCTCTTTAGGCATTGATTTGGCATTACTCAACAGCTTCATTTCTCGTTTGCTGTTGATATCACTAAAGAACTGGATGTTGGAAGAGTGGGAAAAAAATGCTGAAAACTCTTCTGAGGCATCTTATCACATCTATCCACTCTTTTCCACAAAAATGGTTTTAAGGCCAGAGTAAGCCACAGATCTTTGGTCAATTCAAGGATTCCTGTTTTTGGGCACCAGGACCCTTGAATGGTCAAGAGCCTGTAGTATTGTGAATAATTTGTGAAATTTCTCCAGGACTGCAATTAAATCTATGATCAATATCTCAGCTAGTCTGCCTAGAAGCTGCTGAAAGGCCTTGTAATCATCAAGAGGTAAACCAGATTGTGTCAATCTGCCTCATCAGTGGAAAAGAGAGAGACGTGATGGGTAACCAAAGGAGTTTTAAGATGATGTAGAGGAATAATGACAAAGTACTCCACAAAAGTCAGTCAGTCTTGGAGTGGACCTTCAAGGTGTAGTAGAATGAGTTTTCCTTGACAGGGATCACATTTTGGGGCCAGTAGCATTAGAATAAGATGAAGGACCCCACATGGCTCTCCAAGGACCAGAGGGCCAAGAAGCCATCCCACAAGGATAAAAGTGTAAAGACAGGAACCAAGCATGGTTCCAAGTTGTTGACTGCATGTCTCTGGAGTGTTAAGGATGAGGGAGGTATGCTGATCACCCTCATCTAAACAAAGTGGAGCCTGAGGGTGTCTTATGCTTTCACAGGTGTATGAGTTCTAGGGAGCTCATTGTCAGATCAGTGAAGATAGAGGATGATGTGAAAAGGGAGATTATCTGTGAGCAACAGAATTGTCAGCATTAGTAGAGTTAGCACAGTTTGTGCTGATATCTTGGGTGCCATATAAGGTGGCACTGCTATTTCCAGAGACAGGGAGTTGGGTGTCATGTCAGCCAGCACCAGAGTAGCTGGAACAGAAGTTTTCAAGGGTGTGGCTGCTGAAGCCTCTTTATTGGAGGCCTTTTTGGTTCTGCCCGGTGCTGGGGTAAGTCATGAGACTAATGACTACACTTCTTTTTCTTCTTCCTCAAAGTCTCAAAGGAGAAAGAATGGTACTGGGTGTCCGTTTTAGAGCAATACTCCTGTCTGCCTCTCAATGCTGAGGTACCCTCAGGAGGGAAAGCAGGCTTACATTCAGCTTCTGTACTCACACTCTGAGTAATGCCCAAACTGCCGAGGACCCTGAACCAATTCTGGATGAAATCAGGGACTGAGGTTTTGCATCATGACTTGCCAACTTATTGTGAGACTTTACTGCTGCATAAGCCTATTGGCTATGCCTGGAAAACTCAGGGTTCTCCAAGTCCAAAGGCCCAACTGCACAGAATGTTCCAAGAGATAGAACTTGAAGTGGCTGGCTGTGTCAAGTTCCATAAAAGAAATTTTAACAATACATGTGCCTCTCCAAGGCTGAAGAGGCACTGAGTATGCTAATTAGTGATCAATATCAGGCATGGATATCAGGCCATCAACCACCAGCAATCTGATGGACTTAAGTTCTGCCAAGAGATAGGAATGGTGTCTTGGCAGCAGTTGAGTGAGTAACGTCAACTGAAAAAACAACACCACTTCTAATTTTGAATGTCAAATCTATTCTAACTAGCGGTAGGATGTAAACTAAGTGATATTTGACAGACTCTAAGGATTCTGGCCAAATCTTAACAGCTCAGGTAACATTGAGAGGATATAACTCTATTCCAAATCACTGCCACAGGCAGTAAGAAGGAACTAAGTACTTATATGAATTTGGGTGGAAGACAAAAGGACGTCTAGGGCATATGCACTGCCCCAAGAGATACTACTGGTTTAAGATTGCAAACCTGCACATCTATGGTGTGAACACACGAGAAGTGGGATCCACATGGACAATACTCAAAGAAGAACTACATTTACCTCTCTCCTCACACGCCCTTACCTTTTAAATACATGTTGAACAGCCTCTACCATGAAGTAGTCTGACTCATCCATCTCCACAGGAAAATAATATTTTATTAAAGAAATACCTGTGAATGTTTGAATGTACTTATTACTTATGGAACTACTAATTTGAAATAAGGGTCTGCAGGATTGGGTTCTTAAAATTCTATTGGCGTATATGTAATGGATTACACTTTATATTAACATGTTCTATTTAAAAATGGATTGATAAATGATTAATAGATGTCATGAGTATGTTACAAATATGAATCGTGTACAATATAGATATATCTAAGCACTTCAGTTAAAGGAATAATAGATGGTTATTATCTGTGAGACTAACAACAATTGATTAATCATTTATTAAAAAGACATCTAATAACCAGTTACAAACTATTTATAAATGGAACCTTCATATACAGCATGGACATGAATTTTTATGCAGATTCTGTGCATGAAAAATACATACCAGGGCTACAAGACTTCTTCCTCAATGTTCTGAATATCCATGACATTTAGTAATTCTCTGTAATCTCAAATAGTAAAGGCACATTTTATAGAACAGAATTTTGCATAAAGTATCATCCTTTTATATTTACCAGTCCTCATCTTCTGGTATCTTGCTTAAAGGCGGATTCAGGCAGTATATATGGTAGGCCATATTACATTCATCGCACAGAAGTTGCATGTGAGCATCCTGTTTTCCACCACACAAATAGCAGGAGCAAAAGCGACATTCCGCATCTGGGTCTGCCCTACAGTGCTTGCACTCAGGCCCACTCTTTCCTGTGAAGATAAATTAGAAAAAGTTAAGCATCAGAGAAGTGATTTCAGATTCATAAATATGCCATTATGCAGGAACCTTCTTATGATCTCTATTTTAAAAAAAAAAAGACCAAGCATAATGGTAGCTACTGAGAAACATTTATTTACAAAACTACATCTACAATAATGTTACATCTAAAATACTAATGTCATGTCAATTTGTGGTCTTGTATGAAAGACTTGCAAAACAGTCATCATCATTTACCAGCCCAGGTACAAAATATTCTCAATCCCCTTGCCATCATGCTGGTGATGAGAAAGCAAAAAGATATTTTACTGTTACTCCATCAAAAAAGGCCACAATTCCTACACCCATAACAAGCCCCACTGATTTCAAAGAGAGTCTGCTCACATGGAGCTTATTACAGGACAATGGACTAATTCCCCAATTCCATGAAGACTTTAGTGAGTAACCACTCCTCTGAGTAACCCTGTTCAATCTGATGGAACTGCTCACATGAGAGAAGATATTCATGTATAAGCCTTTGCAGGATTAGACCAAAAAAGCTTCTGCAGAAGAACATGAACAAAACGGCAAACTTCAGCCACAGTCAACTTTAATGGAACTCTAGGGGGGGAAATATTTTTACAAGATCAAACAAAGAGGAACTTCAAGTTTCATTTTCATTTGGTTAAATGCAGGATCATTTTTACATAAACCTCAGTATAAAACATGAGCTCTATTTTTAGCCTTATGAATGAGTATCAGGGATTTTTTCTTAATTAAAAGTTTAGCCAAATGGAAGAATTTGTTTAATCATTTTTGTCTACTAGAATTTAAACATTCAGATCAACCTGTATTACTGCTAATGTAATATTTGATCCAGACTGTTTTTGTCCACCGTAACTATGGAACTGAGTAACTCCACCACAGCCAGTCCCAAGCCCGGTTAAAAAAGGAAGAAGATAACGTCAAGGCTAGCAGCCACCTGTAAACCTTTGCCAAAGAAATCCCATTAAATATGTCCTTTATATGCCTCATGTGAACTAGAGTGCTCCCCGGAAGCAAAGAATACTGACCTCATCTGCTTGCTACTGCAAGGGCTACTACAACATTCTGGACAGATATGTTCAAAGATGGGCGTCCAGAAAATAAGACTGGCATCTTGGAACACAGACATTAACTAGGAAAAGTGAAAGGTTGATTCAAACATGAATGAAAAGGAAAATATAGATTGCCTGAATTCAAGAAACCAAATGGAAAGGAGCAAAGATATTGGGGAAGGCTATAAGCTACTATACTGTGGGATATCTAATATGAGAAAGAGTTGGTACAGTTTTAGACAAAATAATGTGGGAAAATGTAGTGGATGTGGCTAGGATAAGAAATAGGTTAATTTTGGTTAAGCAAGCTTTTGAAAATGGCCCCCTAAAAGTTAGATGTTCATATGCATCACAAGTGGGAAAACAGACATTATTAGACAGAAAGTGATAAAGAATGAAAGAGTCATCACTAGTGACAATCTTGATGGTCACATGGGAGAGAAGGTAAAGCTTCAAAAGGTACAATGGCAGTTGTGAATATGGACACAGGAACAAGGAAAGGGAACAGTATCCTCAGATATGAGATTTGAAAGTGAATACTTTTTTTCACTAAGGAAGAACAATGATTACCTTTCAGAGTGGTAGCACAGGGGCACAGATGAACTGCTTCCTGATAAACTGAACTGAAGAACACCAGAAACTGTGAGGTCATTCCCAGAGAAAGCATTTTAACTCAGCACAGAATGCTGGTTCTTGACTATGGGTACATATCATTCATGAGAAGAAAACAGTCCAAAGCAGTCCAGAAAACCAAGTGGTGGAAGCTTAATGAAGCTAGTAAGTCATTTAAAACTAAAGTGTTGGAGAAGATCTCTATGGAAGGGTTAAGAGAAATACACTTTGGAGGGATCTAGCCAATCCCAGTGGTCTGTCTCTGGCGCCCGTGATGCAATGAGAGCCGTCATAAGTGGTCTTTTTGAATTGATGCTGCTCAGTTATATGAGCTACAATATATAGAGCAAAGGACAGCTGTACAAATGGGTGAAGGGATAGAAATGTGCAAGACTCGCTATGTTTGAATGTGCTCCCCATTCCACAGTGCAGCTAAGCAGTGTGGAAGAATAGTATGTTAATGCACACCGAGATTTCACAGGAATCCTCCCGAGATCTCTAGGAATCTTTCCTGGAAGTACTCGCCAATCCTCTGCCAAAGGTTCCTTGGCAAAGCTGCTTTGTTCCTTCCCCCATTGTAGGAAACTTTCCAGCACCATTTGGCAATCATTTGTGCAGGGACCAAAGTGGCACACAGGTGAGCAGCACAGGGATTGGGTCTGAACCTGCAAACGTGCAGTAGATGCACTCCTGCATCCTTGCTTACCTTCAGGAGTGAGAGATCAGCTTCAGTGACCACTGCCTGTGGAAAATGGTGGCAGAATTTACAATATTGTCCCTATTTGCCTTCATTGATCCCCTGAAAATATCACCTACACTTCACCTGGGCCGAACTCATCATGTTTAAGCTGTTTGCAGAGTTGTGTGCTTGCCAAGAGTCAGTGAGAAAGTAATCTGGTATATTACAAGAGGTGTATTTTATTGTAATGATTGAATGCTGTGCATGAACTAACATTCTCTATGGTGTTACAGGTGCTTGAGTATCACCATAGACATTTCACTGATATCAGTGCAGGCTGGTTCGTGAAGATACATGATGCATGCATCTTCAGGAATACTGGATTGTACAGAAAGCTGCAAGCAGGGACTTTCTTTCCAGACCAGAAGATTCCAGTAGGGGATGTTGAAATGCCCATAATGATCCTGGGAGACCCAGTGTACCCCTTACTCCTATGGCGCATGAAGCTTCACATGGGAAACCTGGACAGCAGCAAGGAGTGCTTCAACAATAGGCTGAGTAGGTCCAGAATGACTGGAATGTGCCTTCACCAGATTAAAAGCATGCTGGCACTGCCTTTATGGCAGATTAGACCTGTCTGAGGAAAACCTTCCCATGGTCATAGCAGCCTTCTGCATACTCCATAATATTTGTGAGGCTAAGGGTGAAAAGTTTCCCCTGGGGTGGAGCACTGAGGCAGATTGCCTGGCTGCTGACTTTGAGTAGCCAGATACCATGGCTATTAGAGGGGCACAGCGGGGGTCTATTAGAATCAGGGAGGCTTTGAGACACCATTTTGATAATGAGCACCAATGATGCATTTCTATACAGCAATCTGCCATGCTTCATTAACTTCAGTTATCTTATTTTGCCTAAAAATTGTGGTGATTCCTGAGCAGGATTTGTACTAAGCAAATGATTAAACTGCATCTATGTATTGCTACCAGTGGCAGTCACTATGTGTAGGACACAAATAAAGAGTGGCTCTCTTAAAGAGAGTTTGTTTTTATTAAATATCAATTAAACACACCCAAAAGACGTGGTGGGAAAGAAGAAAACAGTGAAGAGCAGTGTAGGCTCTCAGAGCTGTGTGTAAGTCCAGATATCATTTTGGAAGCTGTCCAAAGGTGTAGAGTGAACGGGGTACTGAGACATTCTAGTAAGTTTCAAGAAATATGTGGGAGGAGTTTGGGGAAGGAATGGAAAACAGTTCTGTATTAGCTGCAGGGGTGTGGGTGGGGGAAGCACGTATCTATTCTGACTGTTGGGTGATCAGTGACTTGAACATCTGTTTGCTCCTCCATCACTTTTATCATCCACTCTTGGTCTTAGGAGAGTGAGGAGCACATTCCATTCGGTCCTGACTTTCATTTTCTCTCCCTTCCTGGGTTCACTTTTTTCTGGCTTCTGAGGATTGGAGCACCTCTCAGAACATGTCCTCCTTGCTACAACTTGGTCGCTTCCTTATCTGGAGAAGGCAGTCTGACAGTGTGTAGGGGGTTCCCCTGAAGGCTACAAGCCCAAGAAACAATACACAGAAGCATGATGTATCCCTTTCTATTGTTGTACTCTGCCCTCCACAGTGAGGAAATCTCATTACTGCAAAGCCATCCACTATTTCATGCACATTGCCAAGAGTTACTGTCCTTCACAGCAGGATACAATTAATGGCCGTGCAAACTTGTGTTAACTCTGCCCCAGCAGTGTACTTCCTGTCTCCAAACTGATTTGCGACCAACTGGGGTAGCAGTTTGGAGTCACCTGCTTCCACAGCGATCGCCATGCGCTTCTCCACCAAGAGGGCAACTCATATTCTGGTGTCCTTGCGCTGTAGTGCTGGGGCGAACTCCACACAGTTCCAGGAAGGTGGCTTTCTGCATCCGAAAGTTCTGCAGCCACTGCTTGTCATCCCAAATCTCCATAATGATGCAATTCCACCACTCAATGTTTGCTTCCTGAGCCCAAAAGCTATGGTCCATGTATGCAGCTGCTCTGTGAATTCCAAAAGTAATCTGGTGCTGTTTCTTTCCATGGCACACAGTAGGTAAGGCAAATCTGATTCCTGTTCAGAATGGGAGCTCATGATCTACTGCCTGGCCATCCGCAATGGGTTCATAACAGTTACCACAACAACAGAGAACAGTGTGGGATCCATCCTTTAAGTCAGAGATGGGGGGCACACAGTAAACAGGGACAGTCGAAAAATGCCACAAAACGCAGTCAGAAGCACATGGAATGCTGGGATGGAAATAAACTTCATCAAGGAACATTGAGCTTGCACCCTGGAGGCACTGCAATCCACTCTGCCTTCCCACAAGTCCTAGCTGCAGAAGATGGCACAGTGGGATAGCTACCACAGTGCACTGCTCTGGTCGTCAATAACAGAGTTCCAAGTGTGGACATGCTCTTCCAACAGAGGGAGTGTAGTGTGAACATGCACTAGTGATGTACCATATACCTGTTCATAAGCCAAATTTTTTTTTAGTAAAAAAAGGAAGTGTATGAGAAGGGGGTCAGATTATGAATGAGTATAGGGAGGGAGAGGTGGGACACAGCCTCTCCCCCCAACAGAGGGGGCAAGGAGAGGCAGCACAGCCAGTAGAGCCAAAGGGAAGAGGCAGGGCCAGAGTCTCTCTGCTTCTGGCCACACTGCTCTGCAAAGCAGCTGCAGCTCTGGGGCTGGCAAGCTACGGCTGCGCTGCCTGGCCCAGCCCACCGAGCAGGCTTTGGCAAGGCCAGAGACCTCCTCCCCTGGCCTGCCCCAGCTAAGGTGGGAAGGGATGGGATGGGGAGAGTGTGGGGTCATGTAGGGGGCGGTCACAGGGGTTACTCCCCTGACCCCCAGCCTCTCCCCCCAAAAAAAATTCCCCCACCAGTTGCTGTCCCGGCCCATCAGGGTAAGCAGCTGGAAGGTCAGGACACTTTGTTTACTTGGGTTCACCTCCATGCCTATGGACGCTCGAGGTAAACAAACCATCTCAGCCCACCAGCAGCTAATCCTGATGGCTCAGGAGTCAAAGTCTGCCAACCCCTGAATTATAGAGTCGGCTTATGAATGAATCATAAAACATTTCCATTTTTAACTTATCCATCGAGTGTGTGTGTGTGTGTGTGTGTGCGCGCGAGAGAGAAAGAAAGCTTATAAACAAACCAGCTTACGATTGAGTATATATGGTAATTATGGCACTTTCTGATCATTGGCATAACTTTTGTCAACAAAATTCTGGCCTGATTCCAGTGGGATATTGATAATATGGAAAAAAATTATCAAAACATGGAACATTTTTATTATGTAAATATACGTTAATTAGGGTATACATAGAGTCAGAGATCTTAGCCTTCACTAGCAGTGACCTACCCTATTTATCTTTATTTACACCTACAATTTGTAAATTGAATTTTTTGTGAAACAACACTGCTGCACCTTTGGCTGAGGAAAAATTATTAAAACACTTCTTCCTCCATGTAACTTCTCGTAAGTTTCTCTATCTTTAAGTGATCATGGCAGCTTTCCTGTAAGAAGATATCCGCAGTCAGTGGGTTTAATTCTTTTTCTTGAGTAATTCACCCCTTTGAGGTTCCAGAAAACACAATTTATACTATTAGCCATAAGGAGGACGTAAGTCAAACATCTCTTTATCAGGCAGCTGCACAGTATCAGTAGTTGGGTCACTGTCAGTTCCACATCTAGGTAAAGTATATCTGGGTCCTCTGACCACCCTGGGGACATGAAGGGGAGGGATACGGGTGGAAGATAAGGCGAACCAGGAAAGGAAAAAGATAGGCATAATGTGGGGAAAAGCTAGAAAAACAGAGAGGGAATGAAGTTATCAGAAATGACCATTGATCCCTTACAAAATATATGACAAATATCCAAATTGAAGTAGGACTTGAATCCAGGAGGTAGTTACAAGGGGGTAGTCTAATCACTTATTACCCCCACCCCCAAAATATCCATTTGGGGTATAACTGGATTCCCTGTAACTGTATAAGGAAAATGGTTTCATATCAATGAAGGCATGATTTCTTCACCATTCACCAAAAAAATAGAATAAAATAAATAAATAAGGGGAGGAAGGCACCTAGTGTCTAAATTTAAGAACAAGGTTCTGATGATATATGGGAAAGTTATACAAGCTGTTTAAATAATCTGATTCTAATATAACTAGATTATTTACAGGTACAGGTTCATTACCAGAACAGTTCTTCCTAAACTTTGCCCTCTAGAGCCTTGTCCATGCTGGATTATAGTGTGAACGCCACTGTCCAATGGTTATATCAGTAATGTCAATCAACATAACATTTATTTCAACTCATTTCATAAAAAAACAAACAAACAACAAACAACAACACTAAAGAAGAGAACCTGAATGAATATTATTTTTAAAAAATTGACCCTCCATAACATTCTCAATAACTTGGTGAATCATAACCAGCAATAGTAATTATTCTTGAATAGGATTCCTTTACAGCTGGGGAAATGAAAGGATATATCATTAAAATGAAATCTTCATTACACTGTTTAGATATGGTATAAGTGTACATTTAGGGCAAATGGATTGAGTACTTCCAGTTTTACCATAAACTCAAAATCTGGGAAACTAAATGGGAATGAAACAAAGTAAAATAATTGATGGAGGGGATGGGGAAGAAGATGAAAAAGAGGGCTGGAGTGGAGGTGCTAGAGAAGATATCAGGATGGATAGTGTCTCAGACAGAAAACAAAGTCACATTTCTCTATTGAACTTTGCCCATTCAAGAGTGTAAAAAGTCTCAAGTCCCGTTAAGTGATATGCTTGGTGTCAGGATCCCAAAGATGGATGTGGTTCCGGTACACTACGAGTGTACGTAAGTGGTGGGCAGTGGTATAGGGTAAATGCAAGTAAAGCAAATGTGCCAACATTGTTATAGTGTTGCCAAATTTAAGAGCTAAATTCCAACACCACAGTGACTGAATACAGTATATTTGTTTTAATGTATCCCATCTGTATCTTCTGTGGGGGTCTTCTGCTGTCGTGAGATCAGACACTTTTCAACTTCCTCTGCTATCAAAAAACTAAGCATCTTACCCTCCTTTTTAACTTTCAAACTATCAGGGAAGGAAATAAAGTAGTCTAAACCCAATCTTTTGTCTAAGGTTCTTCATCTATTGAATTTAGCCATCTTTCCCACCACATCTTTGGTGTAATATGGAAAAATTATCAGCTTTTCCTTTTCATGTTAGGGTTTTTTAAAGAATGAGTTTCTTAATATATTATTTTAAACATCTTACAGTTAAGGCCTGGGGCTTTGCATTTGGAGGGGTTTTGGTGCAAGAGAGGTGTGGGCTCTCTCAATATCTACATTCTGATCAGGGGAAGACACAAAAGTTCTAGCAGCATGGTGGATAAAAATTCCAGAGGCCTCCTTTTTTCCATCTCCTCTGGAAGACCCATCATTCTCAGATTGTTTCTCCTTGATCTTCCTTTGAGATCATTAACCTTCTCCTACAGGGCTTTAATAGCCATTTCCTGTTGCTTTGAGATTATATTCATGGTAGTCACTGTGGCCATGGCTACACTTACAGTTTTGCAGCGCTGGTAGTTACAGCTGTGTTCGTACAGCTGTGTAGAGCCAGCGCTGCAGTGTGGCCACACTGACAGCTACCAGTGCTGCAGTGTGGCCACATTTGCAGCACTTGTAGCGCTGTTGGGAGTGGTGCATTGTGGGCAGTTATCCCACAGAGCACCTCGTCCCATTTTGGCGCTGTGGCTTGTGGGAAGGGGAAGGAAGTGTGCGGGTCTTTCTGTTCCAACGCCCCGTGGTGCTTTGCTACACATTCCGAGCAGTTTGGCGGCATTGTGAGTCTGCAGCGCGATTTCTGTTACAAATGGAGCCTGAGCTGCTGAGGACCTTGCTGATGAATGTTGCCAGCACATCACGCATGGCAGTGGAGCTATTCCTTCAGCTGCAAAGTGACAGTGAGGAGTCAGACGATGTTATTGAAACGCCTGACGCTCAAGACACTCAATTGCTTGTGGCAGTAACAGACGTGCTCAGCACCGTGGAAACCAGCACTGAGTGGTGGGATCACATCGTCCTGCAAGCCTGGGTTGACGAGCAGTGGCTGCAGAACTTTTGGATGAGAAAAGCCACTTTCATGGGACTGTGTGCTGAGCTCGCCCCTACCCTGCAGCGCAGGGACACGAGATTGAGAGCTGCCCTGCCAGTGGAGAAGCGGGTGGCTATTGCAATCTGGAAGCTGGCAACTCCAGACAGCTACCGATCGGTGGCGAACCAGTTTGGAGTGGGAAAGTCCACCGTTGGAATGGTGCTGATGCAAGTTTGCACAGCCATTAATCTCACCCTGCTAAGAAGAACTGTGACTCTGGGGAACGTGCAGGACATTGTGGATGGCTTTGCAGAAATGGGTTTCCCTAACTGTGGAGGGGCAATAGATGGGACGCATATTCCTATTCTGTCACCACCCCACCTGGCATCAGAGTACGTTAATCGCAAGGGGTATTTCTCCGGGGTTCTGCAAGCGCTTGTGGATCACCGTGGGCGTTTCACTGACATTTACTCAGGATGGCCTGGAAAGGTGCACGATGCACGCATCTTTCAGAACAGTGCCCTGTTCAGGAGGCTGAGGGCTGGGACTTTTTTCCCAGACCGCAAGATCACAGTAGGGGACGTCGAAATGCCCACTGTGATCCTTGGAGACCCCGCTTACCCCTTAATGCCATGGCTCATGAAACCGTATACAGGGAAGCTTGACAGGAGCAAGGACCGGTTCAACTACAGGCTGAGCCGGTGCAGAATGACTGTGGAGTGTGCTTTAGGCCGTTTGAAAGCCCACTGGAGGTGTCTTTATGGGAAGCTAGATTTGGGGGAAAGCAGCATCTCCGCTATTATATCCGCGTGCTGTACCCTCCATAATATTTGTGAAGGGAAGGGTGAAAGATTCAGTGAGGAATGGACCTCCGAGGTTCAACGCCTAGAGGATGAATTTGCACAGCCAGAGAGCAGGCCCCCCTAGAGAGGCCCAGGAAAGGGCTTCAAGGATTAGGGATGCCTTAAGGGAGCAATTTGATGCTGAGAGCCAACAGTAATGTTTGGTGCCTTTGCTGTGCTCCTTTCTACCTTGGGGTACAATATTTACCACTTCCTGCAATAATAAAACGTATTGTAAAAGCCATAAAATCCTTTATTCAAAGTACAGTACATAAAAGGCCAGGGGGGTTAGGGTGGTGGACTGTACATTCAGAGGTTTGAATATGTCCTGTTTGGATTACTGTTCAATGTCTGCTGCACTTCAGGATTACTATGCTGCAGGGTAATGGGGGTGGAGTGCACAGGGTAAGAATTGTAGTTATCAGGGCTGGTAGGTGATCGTACAGGTGTTGGGGGCAGCTGGGGGTAATAAGAAACTGGCTGCTGGAGAAAGGTGTTTTGTGCAAATACTGGGGAACAAGAAAGAAAGCTTTGGGAGAGGTGTGGGTTACCACGGTACAGATCTGCCTGCATGGCTACGAGAGACTCGAAAGACTCAGTTTGGCGAGCCAGGAGGCTTATCATCTGCTTTGAGGGTTTTTTGGTAGCCAATTCCTTTCTCCTGCTTTCTGCTTGCCTCCACTCATACATTTTCTCTTTCCATTCCTGCGTCTTCCTACTTTCTCTGTTATAGTGAATCATAACTGCTTTGATCAATTCTTCTTTTGATTTTCGCGGATTTTTTCTCAAGTTCTGCAACCGACGTGAGGCCGGTGATCCGGCTGCATTAGTCAAGGTCACTAAAAAAAACATAGATAGAAACATGTAATACACAGAGGCTACACTGTTTATCATCACACAGTGAAGGAGTTTTTAGACTTTTTGTAGCATCCTTCCCACATACCTAACATAACACAGAGAGGCTAGGGAAGCGAAGGCATGGCGAGCAATGGGGTGAGTGTTTCTGCCCCGACTGCACCTGGGAGGGGTAATTGACCGATGGGTCACTGGGGTTTATCTGCACTGGGTACAGGAGGTAGCTGGTGTCCTGCACAGGGGACAGTAGTGAACAGGAAGGTGGCGAGCTGCTGGCGGGGGGGGGGGGGAGGGGGGTCCGCGTAACTGCCGGCCTGCTGGTGAGGGGTGGGGAAGCGCACAGCTGTGCTGGCTGCCTGCTGGGAAGGGGGGGGGAGAGACCGGAGCGCACCGTGGGGCTGGCTGCTTGCTGGGAAGGGGGGAGAGAGACCGGAGGGCACCGCGGGGCTGGCTGCCTGCTGGGAAGGAGGGGGGAGAGACCGGAGCGCACCGCGGGGCTGGCTACGTGCTGGGAAGGGGGGGGGGGGGGAGACCGGAGCGCACCATGGGGCTGGCTGCCTGCTGGGAAGGGGGGGGAAGACCGGAGCGCACCATGGGGCTGGCTACGTGCTGGGAAGGGGGGGGGGGGGGGAGACCGGAGCGCACCGTGGGGCTGGCTGCCAGCTGGGAAAGGGGGGGAGAGACCAGAGCGCACCGCGGGGCTGGCTACGTGCTGGGAAGTGGGGGGGGAGAGACCGGAGGGCACCGCGGGGCTGGCTGCCAGCTGGGAAGGGGGGGGAGAGACCAGAGCGCACCGCGGGGCTGGCTATGTGCTGGAAGGGGGTGGGGAGACCGGAACCTGGCGCCCTGCACTCAAGTATCCCTAAATTCTCAACAGGGTTTCCTACTGCCAGATATATCACTGCTGCGTGTTACCTGGGAAGAGAGGGAGGGTCTTCTACAGCAATGTGGATTCCGCCCTGGCCCCTATGCAGCTTGCCTGTGTGCAGCCATGGTCCCCCCACCCCTCGCTGCACAGTGGATCGGACGAGTTAGCCTGACCGGGACAAGGACCACGGTGGCTCTCCCGATAAACTTGCGAAAGCACATTGCGCACGCTCTGGCTGCAACTTTTCAAGAGATTACCGAGGCAGATTACAGAGACGTGATAGAGCAAATCAATGGGCTATTCCACGTTTAGGCATGCATGCAGGCAGCCATAACCCAAACCCTCCTCTCCCAAAACATAAAAATCTGCTTACCCTGAGCACGCTCCTCTGCTTCTTCCTCACCAGCAACTTCCAGCTGCTGCGACTGGCTAGCCTCCTCCTGGCTTGAGAAGAGCTCCTGGCTGCATGCCTCCTGGGACTCCGGGGTGTCTCCCTCCACGCCAGTAGCCTCACTGTCTGCTTCCTCTACACCCTCCCCCACTTCTCCCTGCTCTGAACTCACCATTGTGCTCCTAGGATTGGCAGTGGGGTCACACCCAAGTATGGCATCCAGCTCCTTGTAAAAAAGGCAGGTTGTGGGGGCAGCTCCTGAGCGGCGATTTCCCTCACAGGCTTTGCAGTAAGCACTCCTCAGCTCTTTTATTTTGACCCTGCACTGCAACGCGTCCCGTTCATGGCCCCTTCTCAGCAAGGACTGTGATATCTGCCCATAGGTACAATTTCTCCTTCTGGAGCGCAGCTGTGCTTGCACAGCTTCCTCACCCCAAACACTGATGAGGTCCTGCAGCTCGGAATTGTTCCATGCTGGGGCTCGTTTGGGGCATGGAGGCATGGTCGCTGATTGATTGAATGATTGATTGCACTCCACATCTGGCCGAGCAAACAGGAAGGGGATTTTTAAAATTCCCGGGGCATTTAAAGGTGGGGTCAGCTGAGCCCAGGGCAGTGGAGTGTGCATGATTACCAGAGAGGCTTCTAAGGTATGCTGGGATACCTCCTTATACCCCGGAGGTCAATAAAAGCGTTGGTGGGCGTCCACACTTGCTGACCAGCACTGGATCACCAGCGCTGGAATCCCTACACCCGAGGCTCGACCGGGTGTACAGCCAGTGCTGCAACCAGGGAGTTGCAGCGCTGGCCGTGCTTTGCAAGTGTGGCCACATCCTAAGTTGCAGCGCTGTAACCCCCTCACCAGCGCTGCAACTGTCTAGTGTAGCCATGGCCTCAGTCTTTTAGCAAGGAGAGTCTATTCTCAGCTTCCCCATAGTCTTGATTCCAAGCTTTGCAAATTACCCTGTTGTGTACTAGTAATATGTTTGATCTCAGTTATATCTTGTGATATTTTTCTCAAGATGTCCATTCTCTTGAAATTTGTTTTAGCCAGTCCATAACTTCATCGAGTTTCAAAGGGGTGACTCTCCCTGATCAGCCACTCTGGCTGCAGGAGGGCTGTCTGACAACCTCTTTTTTTAGGATTTTGTGGAAATGTTACAGACAGTGTGAATCCTCCTATTAATAGTTTTATTCCTCGTTTTTGATAGACAAGTTTCAGATTTCTATTATAGGACTTCCATGCACAAGACTTTTGTCAGCACACAGTTTTTATTCTGATATTTAATAAAGGTGTCAGGGCAAATTCAATAAGCATCTATTGAATGGAAAACTTCTGGCATTCTTTGGTTTTCCATCAAATGTAGAGTTAACTGTGCAGCTTGTGAAGAATATTTCTGCTCTTTACATTATCACTTTTGGAAAGGACAGGAACTGTGGCTGGTCTGGATGTATACGTAGTAACATGTAAGGAGTACATTCCTTGACACTGTCTTTGGAATATCAAATTTGATTCATTTCATGGAACACGTGGGACAGCCCCTTTCTGGATTTTGGGGCAGCCTAAATCTGCTGCCTATTAGGCTACCTAAGGTCATGGCTCTTCTGAGCATACATATGGGTGCAAAGCATCAAACAGCAGTTAGTTATATACATTTAACTGGCAATGTTCAAGTGTAGGTGGTAGCTAGAGGATTAAGTATGGAGGAAGTATGTGTTACTATTACTTATTTATATAGCTCAACAGATGTGCATGGTGATTCACAGAACAAAGAGAGAGATTCCCGTTCCAGAAAAGCTTACAATATAAGAACAGAGGAACAAGAGTGGTTGTTTGCACTTGGGAAAGTGACTGCATAAGTGGGAGAAGAAGAGTGTTATATGGGCCACATGGGAAGCTAGCATTGGAGTCTTGGTGGTTAACATTTTTAAGTTATTAATCATTTTCATATGTTTAGAGCTATAGCTTTATAAAAGAACTTGAAGATCTTTGTTCTGAGATGGACTTGAGAAGAATGAACGCATGGGGAGCAGCATGAAAAAAAGCACGTAAGTGGCTGTGGGAGAAGAATATAAAGTTGGCACTCAGATTAACAATTTGCATTGTGCAAAAGGATAATTAGTACAGTTGGTGATTATATATGCTAAAGATTGTGATAATCTGAGAATTAATTTAGCAGATACACTATTTTTAATTCATTTCACTGCACAGCAGTAGGTATAATGTCAATGTGTTAAATGTGTGTCACATTTCCCATGGCCTCAAAACTGTTCTACAAAACCTGCAACTATACTCTCAAAACAAAGAATTTGGTGAATAAATGCAAAGCAGATGTGACTTAATTCTACATGTGCAGTTTTGAGTGCAAACAAATAATTGTTCCTCAAATTGTCAGTTCACAATGAAGACTTTTTTAAATATATTTTCTGTTGCATAAAAATAATCTTAAAATGAAATTGACTAGAAATTAACTA
This sequence comes from Gopherus flavomarginatus, assembly GCF_025201925.1. Lineage (NCBI taxonomy): Eukaryota > Metazoa > Chordata > Testudines > Testudinidae > Gopherus > Gopherus flavomarginatus. The sequence continues at coordinate 113,358,995 of NC_066619.1, forward strand.
TGAACAAAAGTGAAAGTGACTGTATTTTCATTTGCCAATCTTGAGAAAAAATGAAAAACCCATAGCATAAGAAGTAAAAAACATAAATTATTTTAAATCCTTTCATTTAGAAAAGTTAAGAGTAGAAAACGAAATTTGCTTTTTTAAAACAGTGATATCTAACACTGTAGTGTACTGTGAAAGGGACAAAAACAGTGGGCACATTAAGTCTCTTGCATTAAAGAACAGCTATGCAAAGGACCCCAAAATGTGGCTGCTTTTTGTCACAACTATGACAAACATAATTCAGCAGCATCTACTAATGATGATGTCCTTCTGCCTCTCATTCACATTTCCATTAGAAACACCATTTTACTAATACTTTTTTCATATGGGTCAAAATTTTGATTTTGGGTGAAACTTTGTTTCAAGCTTTAAGAAGCCAGTGTCTTTTCTGGTAAAGAGAATTTTGTGCCAGGAAGATCAAAGGTGGCCAAGTGATGGCCCTGGAGACTGAAGTACTCTGTTTATTCACAGAATAAAACAGCAGTGCCAGTGTAAGTTTCTTCATACTACCTGCTAATGTTTTTTCACCCTTAGAGGACGTCAGGGCTGAACTGTAGCTCATGCAGCAATAGGACCATTCAATCCTTGGCCTCTGCTGAGAATATAAACAAAGGTGCCAATTGTGATGGTAGTTTTTGTGATTTGGATACTGGTCCACTAGGAATCATCTAAGGGCTATCAGCTGTTCTTCTCCATTTCCCTGCTTGTAACATTTTGGACTGATGGTATTATTTAATATGTGATATAGTACATCAAAAATCCATTTCTAAGTATTTCAATGCAACGCATGGCTCATCAAAAAAGTGGCAACAGAGTCAAAGGGCTGTCTAATAAAGATTATATTATTATGACAACATATAAAACACACATTCATTAAAATTATTGAATCTGCATTGTTGAATCATTCTTATCAATTATGATTTTTAAAATTACGTACTCACATGTTTAAATACCATTATTAAACATATAATGAAAGAAGCATACTTTTGAAATCTCCATCCCCAAATGTCAGTGGATAAGCTCCTGGCTTTTCAATCTTGTACATTTCTTCCATAAAAAGGATTTTGCAATCATTTATTACGTCTTCTGGGCCTCTAGGGGGGAAAAAAGTATATTTAATTTTGTTTCTTTGATTCCTGTTGCTAGAATTGATAAACCTTGAGGAAGAGCTAGAGCTAATAATCAGTGCCAGTTCTGACTTTAAAAATCTATAGAATTTTGGACAGTGATTGTATTTGCTTATTGCTCATTTTAAGCTGTCACAACCATTACATTCAGCACTGAATAATTTGGTCTAAACTGACAATAATAATTCAACATAACGATACAACTTTTAACAAAGACAAAACAGTTTATAATTTACATCAGCACAAGGTAAATTAAATAACAAGCTAAGGAGTATCATCATATTGCAGATTAGCTAGTGCAAACATCAAAGACAGCAACTGATGGTTCATCAGTTGAAAGTATTTCTTTTTTTTTTTTTTTAAGTTGTTCCTCAAACATTAAAATACTGTTTTGTTACCAAAAGTTAGCAACAGCAGACCAGACAAAATCCAAAACACTCAAGAGGCATTATACATTATAGCAAACCTAAAGAATCCTTATTGGCAATGATATAATAAAATTACACTGTTAGCAGTGACAATGAATAGTGACTTATAACTGGGTTAATAATAATATGCACTACTGAACTTAAACAGGAAGAAAAATAATATGGTAAATAGTTTAAATTCTCTTTGTACAAAAATCCTTTCAAATGTTTTCAGTGTCTAAATAATCAAGTTTCTTCTAAGTTTCACTTTAACGCTGACTTCCTTAGATTTCTAAATGTTTCAGAAAACTAAGGCCCCAAATCCAGCAAGAACACATACAATATGTACTTTAGATATTCTTACACCTTTGACCTCAGTGGGACTTTTTTGACAGTGTTACAGTGCACAAACTCCCAATGGTGCACAGCTAGTACTTCAAAGAACAAAACACTCATGTTAAATGAGGTGATGGAGGGCATTAATGGAGGAGTAAAGAAAGATTTTAACCTCATACCCCCTACTCCACTTAAAATAAGTTGGGAGAGTGGGAGGAAAATTAACTGCCAAGGGTGACTGACAGAAAACTTTAGTCCCTCACTGTGCTAAGATGTCTATTCAGCTGCTGTTTGTGGATCTCTTGCCACTTTCAATTTTACAATATAAAACTCAATTAGGAATTTTTCACAGCATTACCAATTTAGAGGCAAATCCTGCAAGTATGTACTACTGAGCATAGCCCCATTGACTTCAGTAGGCTATACCGATTAAGTGGTTACAGAATCAAACTGTTATACCCAAGAAGGCAAGTTAGTTTCCTAATTGTAATTTTTATTTCTCATTATTGACGGCATCCACTGATCTGGACATGACTTTATATATTAGACCTGTTCATTCCATTCCATCAGTGTGGAGAAAATCTGTGCTCCCTACCCCCATCAGAGTTTAAACTCCCGCTGCTGCAGCACCATATTCTGATCCCAGAAGAGGGCATCCAAAACTGAAACTAAATAAACAACTTGGTTGAAAATTTTAACAACACTGTAGACAGAATTATTAGCATTAAAAGAATAACACATTTAATAAGAACATTGTGATGTGTGTAGAGAGAGTCTATCCAGACAGGTCAGGCTTGACAAAGCCCTGGCTGGGATGATTTAGTTGGGGATGGCCCTGTTTTGAGCAGGGGGTTGGACTAGATGACCTCCTGAGGTCCCTTCCAACCCTGATATTTATGATATTCTATGACATGGGAAGGTCCTTTCCATGAAAGGAAACTACATTATACTGGCTAGACATTACCTATAGGAATCATTTCTTATTGTTTCTACTTCCTATGGAGCAAAAGAAACAAGTACAAGTTGACATTTTTCTAGAGGGATTCATAGCAATGGACAATGTATGTAATTATATAATTTCAATAATTTTAATTATATTTGCTTGCATGGTTTAGCTTCAATGAAGCCAAAAATACCACAAGCTCAAACAGAAGGGAAAAAAAAATCATTATTATAGTTTTTAGGAAAGGAATTGCAAATTTCAAGCAGCCACACTGCAAGTGTCAAAGTATAAAGTTTTATGGTTCTCTGTCCAAAACTCTGAAGAACCTTTTGCAGAGTAACTTTGATACTTCCAGCAGGCATCTCAGTTGCTCTTTTGCATGTCTGGTATACATTCAATCTGAGCCAAATAGAGTGTGAGTATTGAGGCCCTGAAGCACTGTTTGAAATCTTCTATGAAAAACAAACAACAGTAGTGGACTTTCACCATTGGCATAGCCAGATTTTAAAGCCCATTTCATACCAAAAGTGTGATATTCTTTTCTTAATGATACTTGAGGGTAGGGCAAAAAAAGAGGAATGAAACAGATGGATTTAATTTGAATTCTGTTCTTTTTTGGTTTTGTATAAGATCAGGAAATGGATTAAGTACCATCTTTTCAAGGAAAAACTGAAAATGTTTTTTTTAATTGAAAAAAAACAATAACCTCCCAGTTCAATGACTCTCCCACCTGAAAATAATTGCTATGAGGAAACAAGGAAAGGCTTCCAGTCTAGGATTAAAAGAGGGGTTTTGTATGGTTCTGCTGAAACAGGCTGAAAGTGCCACAGGAAAGGTCTGCACTCTGAGAGTAACTGTAGCAGAGCTCCAATTTTGTGGCTCCTCAGAAGGTCTCCGTGCAGATAGTGCACCTTTTAACAAGCAGATTTGTCAATTTACTCATCACCATAATGCAGTACAACAATCAGAGAGCAGCAGCTCAGTGGGTAGCTTCAGCTGGAAAAGAAATAATGACCTGGAAGCTGATTCCTTTAGAGGGAGAAAGATTTCTCTCATTGCTGTCACCCATTTTTTTAAAGAACATTTTTATGTATTTAGATTTAAAATAAGAGAAGCTTTTCCAAGGATCTAGGTGCCCTAGTAAGTCATTAGAGATACAATACAGTAACTCCTTGCTTACGGTTGTAGATATATTCCTGGAAAATGTGACTATAAGGGAAACAATGTTAAGCAAATCAAATTTCCCCATAAGAATTAATGTAAAGGGGGGTGGAAGATTCCCAGGGAAATTTTTTTCAGACAAAAGACCACACACACACACACACACACACACACACACACACACTCTATAAGTTTTAAACAAACAATTTAATACTGTACACAGCAGTGATGATTGTGAAACTTGGTTGAGGTGGTGAAGTCAGAGGGTCGGACATTTCCCAGGGAATGCCTTACTGCTAAATGATGAACACTCAGCTGAGCCCTCAAGGATTAGCAAATTATTAATGTATCCTCATACTCTACAAGGGAGCACAAATGGAGGGAGGGGAGACAACATGGTAGATAGAGACTGAGAGATACACACTGGGTGAGAGAGAGAGCTGAGCATTGCCCCTTGAAGTACGCTGACGCCACTCTAAGTACATTGCCTTTTTAAGTAGATCAGCAAGTTGAGACACAAGCTGCTGCCAGCAAGCTCCCTCCATCCTGAGCCCCGTCGTGTCCCCGCCTGCTCTACAGAGATGGGTTAAGCGGGGTGCAGGAGCAGGGGGACATCCTGACATTAGCGCGCACACACACACCCCACACAGAAAGCAGGAGGCTCCTGGGAACAGCTCCAAGGCAGAGGGCAGGAGTAGCACATGGCAGTGAGGGGAGGGACAACTGAACTGCCTGGCAATTGATAGCCTGCTGGCCGGTTGCTGCACAGGGAACTTAAGGGAGCTGCCGGTCCACCCTGGTTCCAAGCCCCCACCAGTTAGCTCCAACAGGCTGCTCTTTCTGCAAGCAGTGGACAAAGCAGGCGGCTGCCAAACAACGTTATAAGGAAGCACTGCACAACTTTAAACAAGCATGTTCCCTAATTGATCAGCAACGAAACAACGTTAACCAGGATGACTTTAAGTGAGGAGTTACTGTAAATACAACAAAATCCTAGCAGCATCTATATAATCATTTCAGCAGGAACTCAGACAGACACATATAGCAACTCTTTTTCTCCGCCATCACTCTTACAGGAAGCATGCCCTCAGCCCTCTACACACACACACACTTTTGCAGCATGCCAATTAAGGTCACTAAATTCAGGCTATTTCAGACCAAGAGAGCAAGTTCCACAGCCCTGACAGAGACCTTTTTTATAATGAGCGGGATCCAGCTCATGTGCCCCAGCTGGCTATAGCTGTGGTAATACAGCACAGGGAAAGAGGTGATCCTTCAGGTAGAATGTAAAGCTAGTGGGTGAGGGATAGCTCAATGGTTTGAGCATTGGCCTGCTAAACCTAGGCTTGTGAGTTCAATCCTTGAGGGGGCCATTTAGAGAACTGGGGTAAAAATCTGTCTGGGGATTGGTCGTGCTTTGAGCAGGGGGTTGGACCAGATGACCTTCTGAGGTCCCTTCCAACCCTAAACTTCTATGATTCTACGACTACAATGGATGAGTTCATAGTACTGAACTGGTGCTCTAATTGCACGACCAGAGGCAGAATGTCTTGTCCAAAGGTGAAAGTGACTTGACCCAAGTTCCAGAGGTTTCATAGAAGCGTTTGACCTATCTCCACTATGTGGAGGAACAAAAACAAAGTCCAGATTTCTCAGATTAGAGGCAGGTCCCCTGAAACCTAACCTCATTGTGGTGGAATAAAGTCTAAGACAGTGAATGTATCTGTATGAAAACTGTAATTAATAGGACAGCTAGGTTCCTAGGTGATAGGAGAAGAGAGGGAAGGTTCTTGAATTGATTGGTAACTGGTTAAAAGATAGGAAACAAATGGCAGGAATAAATTGTCAGAATGGAGAGAGGTAAATAGTGGTGTCCCCCAGGGATCTGTACTGGGCCCGGTCCTATTTAAAATATTTATAAACAATCTGGAAAAAGGGGTAAACAGTGAGGAGGCAAAATTTGCAGGCGATACAAAACTACTCAAGATAGTTAAGTCCCAGACAGACTGCAAAGAGCTACAAAAGGATCTCACAAAACTGGGTGACTCGGCAACAAAATGGCAGATGAATTTAATGCTGATAAATACAAAGTAATGCACATTGGAAAACATAATCCTAAATATACATATACAATGATGGGTCTAAATTAACTGTTACCACTCAAGAAAGATCTTGGAGTCACTGTGGATAGTTCTCTGAAATCATCCACTCAATGTGCAGCGGCAGTCAAAAAAGCAAACAGAATGTTGGGAATCATCAAGAAAGACAGAAAATATCATATTGCCTCTATATAAATCCATAGTATGCCCACACCTTGAATACTGCATGCAGATGTGGTCGGTACATCTCAAAAAAGATGTACTGGAATTGGAAAAGGTTCAGAAAAGGGCAAAAAATGATGAGGGGTACAGAACGGCTTCCGTATGAAGAGAGATTAATAAGACTGGGACTTTTTAGCTTGGAAAAGAGGCGACTAAGGAGGGATAAGATAGAGGTCTGTAAAATCATGAGTGGTATAGAGAAAGTAAATAAGGAAGTGTTATTTACTACTTCTCATAATACAAGAACAAGGGGCCACCAAATGAAATTAATAGATAGAAGGTTTAAAATAAACACAAGAAAGTATTTTTTCATACAACACACTGTCAACCTTGGAACTCCTTGCCAGAGGGTGTTGTAAAGGCCAATACTATAATGGGGTTCAAAAAGGAGCTAGAGAGCTTCATGGAAGATAGGTCCATCAATGGCTATTAGCCAGAATGGGCAGGAATGGTGTCCCTAGCCTCTGTTTGCCAGACAGGGCACGGATCACTTGATGATTACCTGTCTGTTCATTCCCTTTGGGGCACCTGCCATTGGCCACTGTCAGAGGACAGGATACTGGGCTTGATGGACCTTTGGTCTGACCCAGTATTGTCGTTCTTATGAGAAGAGGTCCAAATAATCCAGTAAACATTATCCTTCTATTAGAACATAAGAATAGCCATACTGGGTCAAACCAATGGTCCATCTAGCCCAGTGTTCTATCTTCTGACAGTGGCCAATGTCAGATCCTTCAAAGGGAATTAATAAAACAGGGCAATCAAATGATCTGTCCCGTCATCCAGTCCCAGCATCTGGCAGTCAGAGGCGTAGGGACACCAAGAGCATGGGGTTGGCTAATAGCCATTGATGGACCAATCCTCCATGAATTTACCTAATCGTTTTTGAGTCCAGTTATAGTTTTGATCTTCACAACATTCTCTGGCAACAAGTTCTACAGGTTAGCAGTGTGTTGTGTGAAAAAATACTTCCTTATATTTGTTTTAAACCTGCTGCCTATTAATTTCATTGGGTGACTCATGGTTCTTGCGTTATGTGAAGGGGTAGATAATTCCTTATTTTCTTTCTCCACACGGTTCATGATTTTACACACCTCTATCCTTAGTTGTCTCTTTTCTAAGATGAATATTCCCACTATTTTCAATCTCTCCTTATACGAAAGATATTCCATACCATTAAATCAATTTTGTTGCCCTTCTCTGTACCTTTTATATTTTTAATCTATCGTTTTTTAGATGGCAGCACTAGAACTACATGCACTATTCACAATGTGGGCATACCATGGATTGATATAATGGCATTATGATATTTTCTGTCTCATTATTATGGTTAAGATTTTGTCAGTTATTTTTAGTAAAAGTCGTGGACAAATTGTGGGCAATAAACAAAAATTCACGGAAACCCATGACCCGCTTGTGACTTTTAGTAAAAATAATTGGGGGGGGGAGGGGCTGACAGGGAGACGAATAAAGTGCAAGTGGGGAAAGAGGGACGAGAGCCCAAGCCCCACTGGGGGAATAAGGTGGGGGTGTCCACCACCTGCTGCCGCAGCTGAGAGCTTCAGGGGTCTCCACTGCAGCCCCGACAGCTAGGCGCTTCAGGGCCTCCGCTGGCTGAGAGCTAAGTGGAAAATGTCACAGAGGTCCCTGGAAGTAACAGAATCCATGACATAATCTTATCCTTACTTGTTATCTATCCCTTTCCTAATGGTTCCTAAGGCTATGTCTTCACTACTCCGGCGGGTAGCAATCGATTTCTCGGGGATCGATATATCGCGTCTCATCTAGGCGCGATATATCAATCCCCGAACACGCTCCTGTCGACTCCGGAACTCCACCAACGCAAACGGCGGTAGCGGAGTCGAAACGGGGAGCCGCGGACGTCGATCCTGCGCCGTGAGGACGGTAGGTAATTTGATCTAAGATACTTCGACTTCAGCTACATTATTCACGCAGCTGAAGTTGCGTATCTTAGATCGATCCCCTCCCCGAGTGTAGACCAGCCCTAACATTGTTAGCCTTTTTGACTACTGTTACACATTGAGCTGATGTTTTCTGAGAATGACTCCAAAATCTCTTTCTTGAGTGGCAACAGCCCTCAATTTTGTTTGTATAGTTGGGATTACATGTTTGCCAACATGCATTACTCTGCATTTATCAACAGTGCATTTCATCTGCCATTTTGTTGCCCAGTCACCCAGTTCTGAGAGATTCCTTTGCAACTCTGCACAGTCTGCTTTGGATTTAACTATTGAGTAATTTTGTATAATCTCCAAATTTTGCCACTTCATTGTTTATCCCTTTTCCAGATCATTAATTAATATGTTCAACAGCACTAGTCCCACTACTGCTCCCTGGAGGACACCTCTATTCACCTCTCTCCATTCTGAAAAATGACCATTTATTCCTACTCTATCTTTCAACTAGTTACTAATACATGAGAGAATCATCCCTCTTATTCCATAACCGCTTACTTTGCTTAAGAGCCTTCCGTGAGGGACCTTCTCAAAGGCTTTCTAATGGTCCAAGAACACTATATAAATTGGATCAATTTTGTCCATATGGTTGTTGACCCCCTCAAAGAATTCTAATAGACTAGTGAGGCATAATTTCCCTTTACAAAAGCCATTATGGTGCTTTTAAAAAGTTTACATGCAGCTTGCAGGTACTTCACTCTGGTGACAGTTTTCATTTCCGCTTAACTAGCTTCCTTATTTTTGTGTAGTTCCTCTTTCTGATGTTAAATGCTACTGTGATGGGCTTCTTTGGGATTCTCCCCCTTCTCTCATAAGGATGTTAAATTTAAAAATTATTATGGTTGCTATGGCCAAGCAGATCAGCTATATTCACCTTGTGGACCAGATCCTGTGCACCATTTAAGATTAAATCAAGAACTGCCTTGCTCATTGTGGGTTCCAGGACTAGCTGCTCCAAGAAGAAGTCATTAGTGGTGTCTAGAAACTGTTTTTCTACATCCCGCTTGAGGTGCCATGTACCTACTCAATATGGGGATAGTTGAAATCCCCCATTATTATTAATTATTAGTCTTGTACTGTTGAGTCTTCTATTTTTAAATCCTCTCTAATCTCCCTGAACATTTCACAACCACCATCCTTATTTTATATATAATTGCTATACTCTTTATTAAAGCACAGAATTTCTATAGAGATTCTAGGATATCATGTGATTCATTTAAGATCTTTCTATATTTGACTCTATGCTCTCTTTCACCTATAGTGCCCGTCTCCCACAGCACGACCTGCTGTCATTCATATACATTTTGTACCTAGGTTATTACAATGTCCCACCGATTGTCATCATTCCACCAAGTTTCTGTGATGCCGATTATATCAATATCCTCCTTTAATACCAGGCACTCAAGTTCACCCATCTTAATATTTGGACTTCTAGCATTTGTATACACTCATAAAATTTGTCACTTTCTAATTGTCTACCTTCATGTGAGGTAACGGAATAGGACTCTTTTATTTGACTGTATCTCTTCAGTTTCTTCCTGTACTTTATCAACTTCTAGCCTCTCCTCTTCAGAGAATTTTAGAGAATCCTATTAATAGATCATCCCCTATGGGATGTGTGTCTGACCCATGCACTCCTTCCCATCTGTCAGCTTTGCCCCAGTCCTTAGCTTAAAAATGCCTCTACACTCTTTTTAATTTTATATGCCAGCAATCTGATTCCATTTTGGTTTAGGTGGAGCCCATCCTCCCTCTGGGAAGAAGTTGATTGGATTTTTGATAACATTTGACATGGCCAAAAAGAGAGAGAAAGAGATCCTTGTCAAGGTTATAAATTATAGCTCTGAAAATGGCCAGAGAGTGAAGTATTTCTCTTGGGGAAGACTGTGTTTTCAGGAAGACAACTAGTAACTGCTCCCCTGGAGCGACAGCCTTGCATTTGGCATTCTCTACCATGGCAAATAAGTTTATGGATGGGGTCCCCCATTGTTGGAATACTAGATCTGACATGGATTTCCACAGCAAGCACTCATGGTTATTTACTGTTTTTCTGCTCAAGAAGTCAGCAAGGTCCTTCCTGATCCCTGGAGGATGAAGAGCTGGTGGTATCACCCTGTGTCAACAGTGATATTTCCAGAACTTGATGGTATCCCCCATTATTTGATATAGTGCATTGCTGGCAGATTGTAGAGGTGAACCTGCACTACAGAGTTCCACAAAACAGGCAGGAATGTTATGCAGGCTAACCTGATGGCCTTCTGCTCTAGTATGTTAATGTGTAACCTCAGATCATCCACGGACTCATAAACCTTGTATTTGGAGGTGATCCAGGTGGTCAACCCAACCGTTTCCAGAAGCATCAATAACAGGTGTCATTACTAGGAAGGGGCTTGAAAAAGACCCTTCCTCACATTAAAGCGTTGCAGCCACCAAATTGGGACAGGAGATACAATAATCTGTTCATATGATGTTTGGACGGAGGAATACACTGTCATTAGCTGACATTATAATCACCACAGACAGTCTGGCAGGCAATGTCACACATACATAGATGCAAATGTGTCCTATTAATCCCAGACACATGCAAACCACTGTGGAAGTTTCATCCTTATGTCATGTATGAGTGACTAAAGGAATGTGACTCTATCCTCTCGCAGATATGCTCATGCTGACTGAGTCAAATAGGCACCAGTAAGTTCTACTGGCCAGGAGTATGTGGCAAACCATTTTTTTGTAGTTCATCTGGAATCTTAATTGAGACACCAGGGAGAGGACTTCCTCCTCTAGGACTATCTTGGTCTTGTCCAGCCTGTATTCCTGAGAAATCTCTTCTATAGCTCCTAGATAGCACAGCAAAGTGACTTCTGTTTGTAAAAGGTCCTGTGAAAGAGGGAGAGGGAAGTGATGGGGTAAGAAAAGTCACCTTCCAATTCTTATCTCCGGCACCCATCTGTCAGTCACGTCTGACCAGGCCCAGCGAAATGGGGCAAGACTGCTTCCAAAATAAGTGCTCCAGAGACTACTCCTGGCACAGCTCTTGAACAAGCAGTTAAATGTACTAGTTGGTGGGTTTAATAGTCTCTCACACTTCTTGCTTATGAGGGTGATTCTGGGCAATTTTTATACGTTGGCAAGTGTGAGTGACAGATCATTCGAAGAGCAGTATCAACATTACTAATAAAACAGCATCCAATTAAAAGAATGTGTGTGTTCTTCTCTGGTGATAGAATATAACCACTGCAAACAATTGATACATCACCTTCGTTATATTCTATAGTCTCCAGAAATTTAAAGAATATTAAGGAAAAAGCAGCTCACCACAGACAGTTGTCTTGTGCAGAGCTTTTAAACAAGATGAGATGAGGGAAAACGCCATAACATGTAAGCTTGTGCTCACTAATGAATAGAACCTTGTATTACCACATATAGTAGTGATTTGTGCCATCCGTATCTTTAGGGAACATGTAAATCTCCTTGTGGTACTTTCATGACAGCAATGTAATAAGAGCTGCAGTTACAAAAACAGGAAAGTCACTTCAATGGTGAAAGCAGGCGCCAGTGAAGTTTACTCCTAATAAATATTCTACTCAGCTTTGTTTAGGTGAGTGGCCAAAAGGATAGCAGTGGCAGGAAGTTTATATAAACTGTGGGGTGTGTGTGGGGAGGCGGGAACGGGACTGTTAACCACCTGTAACTGTTCTTTTTTGAAATGTGATGCAGACCTGTATTCTACATGGGTGTGCATGCCCCGCATACTGCAGCTGAAGAGCTTTACCTAGCAGTACCTGCAGGGCGGTGCTCATGCCCTGCAGCAACAGCCGATCCCCTGGCCTACAAGGGCAGTGCCATCCCAGCCTCCTCAGTTCCTTAGCACTGAAAGACAGAAGTACAGACTACAATGCAGAGAGCGTGTCATGGAATATACACCTGCATCACATCTCAAAGAACAACAACAACGTCAGCACAGAAAACGAAGCTGTACTCTAAATTGATAGGATTGTTCCCTTTCGGATAATTCATAAATACAAGCAATAATAAAAATAAATCGTAACAGAAATTACTGAATACAGTCATAATGAAGATAGTGTTGGCATAATTTTTAAAACAAATTTACCTTGAAAGAATATTCTGTTTAAATTACTAGAAATAGGACATTTTAAATACAAAATTATGAGTAGCATTAGTTGCAAACAAATACAATCAGTGGCTGTCATTGGTACACTGGTAAACGCAGACTTTTTAAATGCTTTAGTCCTACCAAAATATAAGAACTCTGCTCAGCTAGTTATCCCTGAAAGGATATCACTTCTATAAAAGTGATAGATTAAATAGTTATTGGGCTATATGGTCAACTTGCTTAGAAATTTGTGATTAATGTACAAATAAAAATGCATATTCAGATAATTGTCACAAAATATTCTTAAACCAAAAAAGGCAAACATTAAACAACTCTCATTCTTCAGTTCTACATATTGCCTAAAATCAAGATGATGTCCGTATCACTTTCTATTTTTCTTCCTTTCTTCATTACTATACTGTATATACAGCACATGCCATTTATTTTATAGAAAGTAAAAAATGAACAGAATTATAAAATTGAACTGAGTTCCTAGACAGCAACCCAGACCATACAAAAGAAACGCTAATGGCAGTTTACCTTCTCTAGCAGGTCAGCCACACACAGAGAAATCTGCTAGTACTCTCTGCACTCTCCATTTATACCTTCAGGCTGCAAGGAGACTGGCCAAAGGCAAGTTGACTAGAAACTCCACCTGTGGCCATTATCTTTGGTATGTGTAAGGTCAGGTTCATGCTACATAGAGAAATATTAGCTGCTGCAATTTATGCAATACAAAAACTCTGCTGGTTTTCATTGCAGTTCAAGAGATTTAGCCACAATTACCACATCTCAAATTTTTCTTTAACACTTCATGTTCCAATAAAAAAAAAAGCTAAAAACTATCTTACTTCTACAGGCATGATAACTTGAAAGTAAAACTGCTGAATCAACACAATACAAATTCTACTATTCTAAACAAATAAATACATGTGAAGGATATAAGCAAACTGGATCACAGTGAAAAGGAGGGAAAAAAAATCTCCCAATCATAGTTTACTATCCAATTTCAATCTATAAGCCTTATAGCAATGGAACCATATTTAGACCTATGTTCACTACAACAAACTAATTAATTTGGCAGTTGCTATAGTTACTGTCAGAGAGCTTCCTCATGGTCAGCAAAGAAACACCCAAGGCCAGAAGGGTGAAATTCATACAAGAAAAGAGATCAGTCATTGTTGGTTACGTATTAGCAGCAAATCTGTGACACAAATGATTTATTAATTTATACAAAATCTATTTTGTACTATCATAAAGTTCAAAAAAAAATTATATTAGCAAGAGCCAACAGGGTATTTTTTTTATTATTATTATTATTTTTTAAACACATTCAGGTAAAAATAGTCTGGATGAAATAAAATGTTCCTGATTCCTGCAAAGTGCAGAGGGGCTTTCAGGAGGTGCTTATAACTCTCAAAATTTGAAGGCTAATTTTGCTAATTATTATTTCATCTGTCTTGAAATGAAAAGTGAAATTACTCTATAGTCAATCAAAATATGGCCTGAAAACATAAGTGTTTCTGTTATATTAAATGCCACAACCCAGGAGAAGGCATGGGCATGAATGGACCAAAACAAAATGAGTAATCATTCAGGAATGAAATGTATAAGTAAAAATCCACCATTCTGTTCTATTGTCTGTATTATTGCCTTGAAGGACATTTTCAGCCAGAGGTGGTGAGGGGGTGGGGGGAGTTACAGGTTTATTGGGGGGGTTTTGGTTCACAGCCACCATTCTGGGGCAAAACTATACATGGCCCAAGTTATAATATTTAGATATCTTATTACTTTGATAGTGCACACATCAACTAATTAAATACTCAGAAGTATCATTTACAACTTCAAAATTGAATGCTGAGTTGATACCCCTTTTAAAAGTTTCATCCTACAATTCTTCCATATCCAAAGTCAATTTAGAAATGGAATGGACGAGGAATATTTTAAGAATTTTTGGAAACCAGACATCATATTGCTAACAGCATGAGTGAACAATTCTGCTCTTTACCAAGCTTATCACCCTGTATAGTATATAATTATAATTATATGTTGCTGTGACATCTCATGGATCTCTAGCCATCAGCTAAAGACCAGCATGGCTAAAACAGAGCTCAACCTTCAATTCCAAAGCTTCCTTTTCTACCTTCCGTCTCAATTCCTGTGGACAACAGCACTACCCAGACCTGTAACCTAGGCCTCTTCTTCCATTCAGACCTCTCTGTGGTCCTCATGCCGAGCTATATCTAAATCTTGTTCATTCTTTCTGCATAACAATTCTTAAGATACAGCATTTCCTCCCTCCATTCAGCTAAAACTCTAATTCAGGCTCTCATTATGTTGCATCCTGATTACTGCAACATCCTTTTCCCTGACTGACAAATTAAGCTTGCCCCATTAATAATGCTGCTGCAAAGATCTTTCTCCTGGCTCCTTACTTTGACCATGTCCCCCCTCGCCTGACACCAGTTGGGTGCCTAGTGCTCTGAGATCATTACCTATTATGCTTACTGACCAATACTGTTTCACAGTTTCCTTGTGCACCTACATCTCTGTGTCTGTATCCACCAGTTGTTTCGTGTCTTATACTTAGATTGTAAAGTCTTAGGGGCAGGGGCAGTCTTTTTATTCTTTGTATGTAGCACAGTGACTAACACAATGGGATGCTGGCCCATGCCTAGGGCTCCCAGGTAATACTATAATACTCATTATTATTATTATTATTATTATTAACTAGCCTTTCCTTTGTACTGTGCAAGTTGGCGAGAGAATGAGTTCTTCCACAAAAATAGTTGGTAGACTGTTCAAACCATGCTATTACAGCTAAACAACTTTATAGTTATCTAGGAATACAGTTCCAGAAATAAAAGAAAAGTATCACCCTTATCTTTACCACATTCATTGCAAGTCATTTTTGGGTGTATTCTAATCTTGAGTAAGAAGCATTGCTGAAATTGAAACTATAGACAATCACATATGTGATAAGGTTGGAAAAAACCTAAAAGGAAAATAAGATCAATCACACAAACATAAAAAAAATATAATGCATTAGTAACATGAGGTTTAACAAAGTTTAAGGTAAGATGTAATCACTATCTAGTTTCTATTCCAGTTACAGTTAAAACTAAAATTTGCCTAATACAATGATTTCCAAACTTTTTTCCCCAAAAGGGCCCCTTTGGCAAGTGTCTGCGAGGTTAGACTATGGCCCAGAATTTTAAAAGTATTCTAGAATCAAATTGTATATGAAGAGATTACACTGTATTTTATTCACTCAAAAGTAAGCATTTAAGCATCTTTAGAATTCAGTTAAGATCTCCTTGTGCCACAAAAATGTGAATGCAATGAGTTATGCAGTAAACTCAAAATTCTCAGTTTGTAAACCCTAGTATATATGCTTACATGATACTGAAAAGCAGCTAAATAGGACATTGGGAAGGAGCTCAAAAACATTTGCACAAGCTTTACAGCCAGACTCCCCCCTCCCCCCCCACAGTTCCCTTTAACATGTGGACTTTTGCCTGTCTGAATTATTTAGATAAAAACCATCAACATGATTTAGTGTGAATAACTTGACAACATTTTAACTGACATGTTAGTTATTCAGTGATTTTACTGCATGAGGATTGACAGAATTTCAATCTAAAAAGTCGCTGTAGCCATGTGTTACTGTATAGCCATGTTAGATTTTTTTTAATAGGCAGTTTCTTAAAGAAATCTTTGGAGTGAGCACTTAGTCTATAGTGAAACTGACAGTTATTTTCTTCTAAGGGTTATGAAGAGTCTTGTATTGCTCATCTCAACATTGTAACACGTAAATTAATCTGATAATCAGCAATGCAGTCAGTCACAAACTAAAGAACTCATGTCAAATCGCTTATCTGTCAACACTTCTTTGATCTCTGGTTTCTGGTGTTCTTGAAAATATATAAAAGAAACAGAATACGATTTCTAACAAAGTACCTACCTACAGTTCAAACTACTATTTATATATAGAGCCTGAGCAGATACAAAATGTATATACGTGGATATAAAGTGGATATCTGTGGAGCTGCAGGCCTCTATCAAGAACCTCAGTGGCAAAAGCTGCTGCTCACAGGAGCCAGCACCGAGACTGGGCAGCTCCTCTGGCACCGAGACTGGGCAGCTGTACTGCCCTCAGCCTGCCCACTGGGGCAGGCACCAGGATCACCAGCAACTGTCCCTGGTCAGGCTAGTCTGTGCAAGCAACTCTCACACTCTCAGACAGCAGTGGTATGAGTCTCCTGTACTTTTCCCCCTGTGCTTTTAAATTAACAGCAACTAGGATTTTCTTTTCTACTGTTTTCCTTAAGGAAAAAAAAAACAAGTTATAAAATTTAGTAATATCTAACCCATCAAATACTGTGTATTTTTAAAGTGAAAATAAACCCATCATTGCTCTGTACAATTACGCACATGCTTAACTCTGAGCACTTGAGTGACCCATTGACTTCAAAAGGACTAGGATATCAGGGTTGGAAGGGACCTCAGAAGGTCATCTAGTCCAACCCCCTGCTCAAAGCAGAACCAATCCCTAACTAAATCCCCAAATTGTCCCCTCAAGGACTGAACTCACAACCCTGGGTTTAGCAGGCCAATGTTCAAACCACTGAGCTAGTGTTTGTAGGGTTAAAACCAATAAAACCGATGAGATAACCTACTGAACCCTACTGTCTTTTCAAAATGAGTAATTTAACTACCAAGCTTATTTACATTCTTTTTATGTAACTCTTATAGGGGCCAAAAAGCAGCAGCATTCCCTACACCTTTGAAATAGTGAGAATAAGTCTGGGTAAATTCATAAGTCTACCCTATCCTTGCAGTAGGTATGGAATTGTCAGTTGATAGCACTCTCCAATTCAGAAATTCTCCTTGACAAAGTAAATATAATCGTAAGTGCCACCCTGCTCAATTAACAACAACAAGTGAGCCATCACAATCGCAGGCAGGGACACCTTCACCAGCTCATAACAGTAGTGGATGTAAGCTGTTATCCACGATGCTATCCTCTGGGCAGACACCAGGCCACCCTTCATCCTGTCTGCAACCACAACAAACAACTATGTAGACTTATGGAATGGCTCTGTTCTATCTATTTAGAAGGCCAGGCCCGTCTGACGTCTAGGGCAGTGGTCTCCAAACTTTTTTAATTGCGCACCCCATCAGTAAAAAAATTTTGATCACGCAACCCCAATACATGTATATTTATGTATAAATTATATACACGTACTACTATACTAATATTATGTACATTATAAAACACAAAAAATAGAAATTAAAAAAGGATGAGAAATATGAAAAAAAAATTTAAATTTATTAACGGTACAAAAAATTTTTGCTCTCACAAAAAATATTAATATTTTTAGTGAGAGCAATGTGATTGAATATGCTCCATTATTTCTTTCCCGCCGCTGGCTGCACGGCTGCACCTGCTCCTCCACGGGCCGGAGGACTCAGGGCCGCATTCCGAAAGGGGCTTTAGAGCTGCAGGCCAGGGACCCAGGGCCCCCTTAGCCCACGGCCTTGCAGCCTCTAAAGCGCCTGCGTTCCTGGTGGCCCTGCCTGCTGAGGGGGCAGCTTCCCCGCTCGCTCCCTCCCTCCCTCCTCTGGTTACCTCCCCTCCCTGGCGGTGCTCCTCCTGCCATGCCTCCCAATGGATCTTGTGCACCCCACTTTGGAGACCAACCTGCATTCCTCATCTGTTGCATGAGGCTTTGGACAAAGGACCAGCAAGTATTATGTCTTGACCAGTATGGAACTGGGCGATGATCTTGGGTGGAAAGGCTGGGTGCAGACTCAGTTGGACTTTATCGAAGATAAAGATAAGATGGTTCTAATGTGAGCGCCCTGATCCCGGACATGCTGTGAGCCAAAGTAACAGCAAGAGATGAAGGAGAGAAGCAGGAGGGAGCAGGAAGCCAGGGGCTCAAAGGGGGGACCCATGACCCTTGACAGCACAAGATTCAGGTCCCAAGGAGGAACCAGATCCCAGACATGCAGGTAAAGGCACTCCAGGCCTTTCATGAACTGCGCTGTCATGGGGTGGGGGCAAAGACTGACCAGCCTTGAAACAGAGGGTGGAACACCAAAATGGCCACCAGATGCACCTTGACCTAAGACAGTGACAAGCCCTAGAGCTTAATGTGCAGAAAATACTCCAGGACGTCTTGCAGTAGAGCCTCTTCCGCATGGATGTGATGATCCGAGGCCCAACACGTGAACTGCTTCCATGTTGCCACATTGGTAGCTCTGGTGGAGGGTTTCCTGCTGCCCAGCAGGACCTGCTGAACATCAGCACAACACCGTTGTTCATCCAGAGGATGTTGGTCCTGCTCTGAGCAGGGGGTTGGATTAGATGACCTCCTGAGGTCCCTTCCAACTCTAATATTCTATGATTCCCACTTAGCCATGCAGCAGCCAGGCCATCAACTGCAGTGCTGCCAGGTTCAGGTGCAGCAGATTGACGTGGTTCTAGGGCAGCAGATCCAGCTGAAGAGGCGGTTGCAAGGGAGTGGCTGCCAACAGACTCAGCAGCGTATCGAACCAGTATCGACAAAGCCATGCTGGGACTACGAGGATGACAGTTGCTTTGTCTTGTTTCACCTTTAGTGGGACCTTGTGGATTAACAGCACTGGCAGGAAGGCGTACAACAGCGCTCCCGACCAGGGAATGAGGAAGGCGTCCGACAGGCAGCCCTTGTCCCTGCCCTGCAGAGAGCAGAACATGTGGCGCTATCTGTTTTGCCGAGACGCGAGCAGGTCTACCTGGAGAGTCCCCCATCTGTGGAAGATTAGGCTGATCACTTCCAGATGGAGCAACCATTCGTGGCAAGATGAGAAGGTCCTAGTGAAGTGATCTGCAAGGATGTTCGTGGTTCTGGACAGATGGACAGCTACCAGGCAAATGGCATGCCACACACAGAAGTCCCAGCAGTATTGTCCATCAGGATCTACACCATCTTGCCTTTCAGGTAGTGCAAGAAAGCCTGGCAAGCCAGGCAAACCACTTTGAGCTCCCTGACTGATACAAAGGGCTAGGTCGTGTTGTAGCCCGCGGCCCTGGGTGTTGAGCTTGCCCAGGTGGGTTCCCCAGCTCAAATCTGATGCATCCAAGACCAGGGTGAGCAATGGAGATGGGGTCACGAAGGGAACTCCTCGCAGCACCAATTCAGGATCCCGCCACCAGTCCAAAGACAGTAGGACATGGCTCGGCACCAGGAGCACTCGGTCTAGGGGGTGCCTGCTGGGAATGTCAACCAAGGCTAGTCATGTTTGCAGAAGCCTCAGATGAAGCCGGGCATGGCTTACCACGTACATGCACATGGCCATGTGGCCCATCAGTCACAAACACGTGTGGGCTGTGATAAGTGGGTGGCTCAAGTCTGCAATGACCTGAAACCACACTTCCAGAAGGAAGGTCTTGGCCCATGTGGAGTTGAGAACCACTTCGATAAACTATGTGTTGGAGTGGTGTTAACGTGAACTTTTCTGTGTTTATTACCAGGTTTGGGTTGATGCAGGTGGAATGCAGAGATTGAAGCTTCTTTGCACCTGCTCCAGACACTTGCCCTTGATGAGCCAGTTGTCAAGGTATGGGAATAGGTGGACCCCCGCCGCCTGAGGTAAGCAGCCAATGGTGCCAGGCACTTTGTGAACATCCTTGGGAACGATGATAGGCCAAAAGGGAGTGCCACGAACTGGAAATTGTGTCCTCCCATTATGAAACAGAGGAAACATCTGTACCCTGGGAATATGGAGACATGGAAATAAGCGTCCTTCAAGTCGAGAGCAGTGTACCGATCTCCCAGATCCAGGGAAGGGATAATGGAGGCCAGGGAAACCATGAAGAACTCCAACTTCTTGAGAGACTTGTTGAGGCAACGCAGGGCCAAGATGGGTCTTAGGACCGCTTTGGCCTTCAGGATTATGAAATAATGGGAGTAGATACCTCTTCCTTGCATGACTCAAGGAACCTCCTCCACTGGCCCCAGGCACAGGAGCCTTTCGACCTCCTGAGCGAGGAGTTGCTCATAAGAAGGGTCCCTGAAGAGGGCAGGGAAGATGGGGAGTGGGAGGGAGGAGCAGCCATGCATTGTAGGGTATAGCCCCAGGACACTATATCCAAGACCCAGCGGTCTGAGGTTACCCTTAACCAAGCCAAATGGAAAGGGTGGACATGGTCCAGGAAAGGGCAGGAAGGACCCGGAGAATTGACTGGGGCATTGCTCGAGTGCACCCTCAAAATGCACGCTTCTAGCCCTCAAGGTCTTTGGCAGGCCAAGGTTGCGCAGATGAGCAGGATGACGAAGGGCAGTTCCAACTGAAGCTATTGTCCCTTCTTCTTGCAGAACTCTGGCTGGGCTACCAAGGCCTTGGCGGTGGGGGCAGCTGGAAGAGCTTCCTAGCAGACTACGAAGGGTGGCCCTGTTATCCTTCACTCCATGCAGTCTGGCATCCATCTGCTCTGAGAGAAGACCCACCCTGTCAAAAGGAAGGTCTTGGCTTGCAGTCTGCATGTCCTGTGAGAGCCCTGCTCCTCAGCAGCAGCAGTTTGGGAGTGCGAGTGTGTGTGTGTGTGTGTGTGTGTTGGGGGAGGGCCGTCAAGGCCGCTGCTTACCTGGGGGGGGGGTGGCTCCTCTCCCTCAACTCCCCTAGTTCCACAACCTGGCACTGCACCTGGTGCTCCCACTGGCTGCAGTTTCCAGACAAAGGGAGCTGGAGAGCCAGGGCTCGGGGCAGAGCGGAGGCATCACGTGGAGCTAGGGCTACCGCTTCCCAGGAACCAAGTAAGGAGACTGCCCCAGTTCCAGCACCCAGTACCTGCACCTCCCTCTGGGCAATGCCCCCTCCACCTGGGCCACAGCACCCCTTCTCCAGCACCCACAGCACCCTGAGCACCGCCCACCCCCCCTAGTTTTAGTAAGGGATATTTTTAGTAAAAAAGTCACAGACAGGTCACGGGCCATGAATTTTTGTTTACTGCTTGTGACCTGTCCATGACTTTTACTAAAAATAACCGTGACTAAAGTGTAGTCTTACTCATTACCACAGCAGATGCGACAACCCAAGTCACATACTCCACCGCATCCCAGGCCATTTGCAGAGAACACCCAGCTGCCGCTGTGCCCTTCTCTACCAAGGTGGTCAACTCCTCAGCTAACTCCTGTGGGAAGGACTCTAGGAACCCGCATAGCTGAAACTCTACCTGCCCAAGAGGGCCTAGTGGTTTGCCACCTGGAATTGCAGGCTGGCAGTCCAATAAATCTTTCTCCCAAAGATATGCAGTCTTTTGGCCTCTTTATTCTTGGGGGGTACAGGAGGAATGGAGTTGCTTTTCTTTTTTGTTGGCTGCAGAGACGACCAATGAGCCCAGGGAGGGTAGGTATACAGATACTCTAACCCTTTGGCTAGGACAAGTATTTTTTCTTCTGCCCTGTTAGAAGTGGGAGGGATGGACGAGAGAGTGTGCCATAGGGCCTTGGTGATCTTTAAGACTCCTTCATGGACGGCAGAGCAACATGGGCAGGGGTGGAAGCCAAGAGAATGTTAAAACAAGTCCATATACTCTGTCATTTCCTCCACTTCCAAACTCAGATTTTCTGCCACTCTTCAGAGCACAGCCTATGCTCCCTGAAGTCATCTGGCGGTCTGGCTCTTGAAGGACCCACAACCGCCTTGTCCAGGGACAACAAGGATGACTGGGTTACCGGAGGTGGTTCCAAGGCTTGGTCCACCCCCAGAGAGGGGAGATTTGGTACCACTTCCTCTATCCTGGCCTCCAAGTGATCTGCATGCATCGAGTCCGGTGCCATTCATGCACCTGCTGTGGCTAGTGCTGCTGATGCCGCCTGCTATTGGGAAGGGGGCATTGCCATGACTGGCATTCCCCAGGAATCCCAATAAGGCCACTGTGTTGGCCACTGGCTTTTATACCACTGCTGAACCGTCGCAGTCAATGTGACGTCAGGGCTCCAATTGCGCTGGTGGGACCTGGGCGACTGGCTAAACTGGCCCTCTGTGTTGGAGAAGTCCCTTTCCATTGACCACGGAGGAGCGCTGATGACTGGGTTTGCCTGCTAATAGTTGTCGTTGGAGACCGGAGCGAGATGAGCAGTGTCTGTACCAGGTAGCGACACCTGGGAGTTCGGAGCCTGGATGGGGATTGTTTTTATGTGGCAGGTAATGGGGATCTTCGACAGGAAACCAACCGATAGGAGGGTGAGCAGTGCTGGTAATATGGAGAGCGGACGTTGATCTCCAGGTGAACCGCGTCTGAGTGGCGGTGATCGTGGTGCCAGTGACGAGGGGTGAGCCCCAAAGGATTGGGGCTGTGGATCCAGGGATTTGCATCACTGTGGTGTGGAGAGCTGTCTCATATCACAGGATCATTGTCTATCTCCTCAGGAGTCACAGCGGTTGGATCCTGCTGCCTCAAGGCACTGATGGAGGCATCTGCTGTCTCTGCGCCAAGGAGGCCTAGAAAGGTGACGGTGCTCACAGAGGCTTGGATCCCATACCACTCTCTTGAGTCGGTGACAGACCTTTAGAGGGGCTCAGGCCCCAACAGGAGAGGCGCGCACTCGTGGCTCCAGAGTGGCCGAACAGGCTAAACTAAGTCCCTTGCCCGAAAACCCTTGGGCCTTTTTTCCTGGTGCCAGGGAGCTGCGCTTCCGTGTCTTCTTCTTAGGCACCAGAGATGTTGATCTGCGCCAGGCAGAGCCCAGTACCAGTGATGCACTGTGTACCGATGCCAAGGTGCTTGCTGATTCTTGGTGGGAGGGCTCATGTGCCAGGTGAACGGCCAACTCCATTAGCAGGGCTCGGAGTCAGATATCCCACTCCATCTGAGTTTGTGGCCGAAAGTTTTTACAAACACTTCTCTTTGACGTATGATTCGTCCAAGCACTTGGGACAACAGCCGTGGGGATTGCTAACAAGCATAGGCCTATTACAATCCATGAACCCGGTGGACTGGAGCATGCCCCTCCCGGGCCAGAGTCCCACTGGGACTCTAACTACCACAATATCTATCAAGAACAATTAAAACTATGTACAAAGCCCTAAGGCTGAATGGCTCTTAACAAGGCGAGAAAACCGCTAACCACTTGCAAGGCAAGGGAGAGAGGTGCTCTGACTAACCACCACAGATGGTAAGAAGGAACTGTGCGGGCATAGGGTTGGCGGTGCCCAATATACCACAGCATGCCTGTGGCACTCCAGAAGGCACCACAGCCAATCCTACAGATACCACTAAGGCAAAAGTCTCTGATGACCTACACGTGGGCACATACCTAGAATGGAATCGACATGAGCAAGCACTCGAGAAAGGGGGATTTCCCCAGAAACGGCTGGGCCTGCTGATTGGAGCCAGAGCTAGAGAACCTTCTTCTCTGAGGTCTATGATTTTTTCCAAAAAGAAATCAAATTGCCTGGGCAGACAGAGAGGTTGCCTAAAGTATTATTGGGAGTACTGGGTGTGTGGCAGTATATGCGGTCATCTCTTGAAACCTAAGGATAAAAGACAGTCACCTGGGAGTCTTTAAATGAATCTAACTTCTCATCATTTTTGCCCAAGATCAAAAGAACACCATGTAGGTCCTCTATACTGTGTTGCATGTTGGGTGCTACACCAGAATTATATAGCCACGACTTTTTTCATTATTACAGCACAGACCACAGCTAATGCAGACCAACAACACTTTTTGTGGCCAAATGTCCCTCTACCATTAAGCCTTGAAGTCTTCCACTGCATCTTCAGGAAGTTTCTCTGATAATTTTGGCAGTGCTTCCCAGTTAAAGTCATATGCAGCTCAGAGCACTTACAGATTAGCTATAAAATCTGGAGACATGAAGTGGAATACATTTTTCTGCCCAATATGTCCAGTCATTTGGGGTCTCTTTGGGGGAAGACTTGTATCTCTCTTGCCTCAATCTCTCATTGGCAATCACCACAACCAGGGAATTCAGACCCAAGTGAGAATAAAAACACTAATCCACGTGCAGAGACATGGGAGTGCTTGTCTGTGCAAGAGAACAAAGCTGGTGTGTTCAACAGGACCTATGCTGGCTCCAAAAGGACCTCACTAATTAAAATTGCTACCCTTCCTGGGATTGCCCCCTGAAGGCTATCCAGTACCTTATAGGTATTCTTGTCCAGTAGCTCATCTCATGACCAAGAGCAGAGGCCACTCTCTTAAACACATCCTGGTAAAACTTAAAATCCTCTAGTACTGGTTTGGAGGAGCCTGGGGCCACCGAGTCATCAGGGAAAATGAGGACAAATTAACAGAAGATGATGTACCTTTCCTGAGACAAGTCTTGTCCTTCCAGTAATGACTTGTCCTGTTGGAGCGGTTGATCAGGAAGGGTAACCTCTGCTGGAAGGATATGAGGTTCTGTTGTGGTAGGGTCCAGCAATCTCTTGAATGAGGTGGAGACCACAACCTGGCAGATTGTGTAATCCCTGGGGAGTCCCTCAGAGGCCAACAGAGAAGGGAGTAGGGCATAGGGAGACACAAGCTGTCAGGCCATGCTGACTTGTTCTTCAATATGACCAGTACTAATCCCAGTAATCCAGAGGTAGTCTGGATGATTTACTAGACCTAATGCACCCAGCTGGGGATGGCGAGGAGCTGGACAAACCTCATCTTGAAGGGGCTTCGGAATATTGAGTCAGCCTAGGAAGTGCACAAGCTGGTGGAGCTACTGGATGATCTGATTTGTCTAGCACCTAGTGGGATGGAGATAAATCAGTACTGAAGATGCACAGTGATCTGTGCCCCGTCCATGAGACGTAAAAGGTCTCACATCCAACTCCAGTACCAAAAACAAGCTTCACGTGCAATGCTGAGGAATAAACTGTGGTCAGCCCCCAGTGTGACAATTCCCCCGTATCAAAGCAATGGGCACCAAAGTTGAGGGCATGCATGCCAGAGTGGAAAGGTGTTCCAGTATTGAGGAACGAGGCTGCATAGTGGACTGTGTTGAGGTGTAGCCCTTAAATTGTCTCTTAGCCCTACTAAGGCCAGTGACTGCCCCGGTGCCAAAGAGGTCAATTGGCCAGGGGCAACAGGTGGCACCAAGGGACTCTTGTACTAAGAGCTAATTGAGGTCAGACAGGCACAGCAGGTCCCTTGCTACCATGTACACCTGTGGGGTGGTATGTAGGGAGATTAACGCCACTGAAACAATGGCTGTCAGTACTGGACTTAAAGGGAGCTCCACAGACTGTTCCGCAGTCAACAGTATGGTGCCTGGCTCTTCTCACCTGAGCACCGGGGAGACACAGGTGGATGGCCCAGCTCTACCCCGGGTATGTGGTGAGGCACAATGTTATAGTGAGCCCCTTTTTAAGGATGATGATGAACCTCTCTTGGACTAGAATGGCCCCAGTTAGTCTTATGGATCCTCTTGAGAGGAACATCAGAGGAGGATTGGCCTCTCGTCCTTGGAAAGGAATCAGAGTGCAGAGGCCTGAGGGAAGCTATGGCAGGGGGCAGCGGTTGAATAAGTGCTAACAAGACGATTGGGAGCTAGGCCCGCTGCCGAGGCAGGCCTCGTTGTTAGCTCCAGAAGGTGCTGTTTGAGGTGCAGATCCCTGGAAATCTGCATATGCTTTCTGAAGGATAGGCAGATGCACATCTCTCTTTAGTGTCCCCCTCACCAAGGCATAACATAAAAAAGTGTGTGTGGGGGGGGGCGGGCATGGGGGGCAAAGTGTTACTACCGGGAAAAGTTAGTATTTGAAGCTTGGAAAGTGCTGCATGCCCTTGGCGCTCAGCACCACCAACTAAGAATTAATAAAAAGAGAACAAAAAATAAAATATAAAGGAAAACCTGAAGTACAGGGTAGTAACTGCCAACTATTTACCAAGCAACAGATGCTGACTAGGTGACTGTCAAAAAAGGTAGAGGAAAATGCCACAGGGTATTCTGACTCAGACTGTGGGTGGAAAGAAGGAACTGAAAGGGGTCAGGATAGCAGCATACTTACATAGTATCAGGAGGGACCACAAGGAGATATTAAAGATCCTGGGGGGGTGGTTTCCTCAAAATGACAGTCCTGTTTAAACCCTAATTTCTTGTTTATTTCCATATTATCAAAATATAGTAGGGCTGTCAATTAATCGCAGTTAACTTGCACGATTAACTCAAAAAAATTAACGGTGATTAATCGCATTTATAACAATAGAATACCAATTGAAATTTCATAAATATTTGTGGATGTTTTTCTACATTTTCAATATTGATTTCAATTACAGAGAACAGAAAGTGCTCACTTTATATTATTTTTTATTACAAATATATGCACTGTAAAAATGATAAACAAAAGAAATAGTATTTTTCAATTCACCTCAGACAAGTACTGAAATGCAATCTCTTTATTGTGAAAATGTAACTTACAAATGCAGATTTTTTTGGTTACATAACTGCATTCAAAAACAAAAAACAAACAGTGTTAAACTTCAGAGCCTACAAATCCACTCAATCCTACTTCTTATTCTGCCAATTGCTAACACAAACAAGTTTGTTTACATTGACAGGAGACACTGCTGTCTGCTTTTTATTTATGTCACCTGAAAGAGAGAAGAGGTGTTTGCATGGCACTTTTGTAGTCGCCCCCTCCATGCTTTGGCCACCATACCAAAGGACACTGTATGTCTCCGGCTCTGTTTTATCTGCATTCTGCATATATTTCATGCTATAGCAGTCTCAGATGATGACTCAACACATGCTCGTTTTAAGAACACTTTCACAGCAGATTTGACAAAAAGCAAAGAAGGTACAGATGTGAGATTTCTAAAAATGGCTACAGCACTCGACCCAAGGTTTAAAAATCTGAAGTGCCGTCCAAAAATCCAAGAGGGACAAGTTGTGGAGCATACTTTGAGAAGTCTTAAAAGAGCAACAGACTGATGCGGAAACTACATAACCCAAACCACCAAAAAAGAAAATCAACCTTCTGCTGGTGGCATCTGACTCAGATGATGAAAATGAACATCAGTCCACACAACTTTGGATCATTATCAAGCAGAACTTGATTCAGCATGGAAGCATGTCCTCTGGAATGGTGGTTGAAGCATGAAGGGACATATGAATCTTTAGCGAATCTGGCACGTAAATATCTTGCAAAGCCAGCTATAACAGTGCCATACGAATACCTGTTCTCACTTTCAGGTAACATTGTAAACAAGAAACAGGCAGCATTATCTCCTGAAAATTGTAACCAACTTTGTTTGTCTGAGTGATTGGCTGACCAAGAAGTAGGGAGTAGACTTGTAGGCTCTGAAGTTTTATATTGTTTTATTTTTGAATGCAGATTTTTATACATAATTCTACATTTGTAAGTTCAACTTTTGCGATAAAGAGATTGCACTACTTGTATGAGATGAATTAAAAAATACAATTTTTGTTTTTTATAGTGCAAATATTTGTAATCAAAAATATAAAGTGAGCACTGTAAGCTTTGTATTCTCTGTTGTAACTGAAATTAATATGTTTGAAAATGTAGTAAACATCCACAAATATTTAAAATAAATGGTATTCTATTGCTGTTTAACAGCGCGATTAATCAGACGATTAATTTTTTTAATCACTTGATGGCCCTAAAATACAGCCTGTACTATCAACTGATATTTTCACTTCCTTTTCCCCCAAAATACTGTGTAATATTGGTATCAAACATCCAAAAAGAAGAGGTCTGATGTCAGTGCAAAAAAAATAATGCAGAAAAGTACACCTCCACTGGCCCATACAGTTATTTCTACTGTGCATACAAATAAGATAAATGTACATACAAATGACTAATTAGGTACCCAACTAACCTTTTTGCATGTGTAATTATTCAATTTATATACACAATAAGGAGTGAACAGTGCTGCTCACAGTCCTGAGCATCTTAATTTTAAAACTCTAGCCAAAAATACCACATTTTCCCTAAAAGATGCCTTAAGTCATCTTATATAAAGAATCTATGAAATACTTTGGAATAATTCTGGATTAACTATATTTATAGTGGTATTGCTATTAGCACTATCACTTGTTTTTTGATTGACAATTACTATGCACTTTTAGAGCAAATCCAACCACTTGTTGTCAGGAATGTTCTGTCCATTAAAAATTAAAGAAATGAATGAGTAAAGAAAATGCCATTAATTCAATTACCTGTCTAATGTAAGATAGTTCTTGAAAAGCACATCAGACTTAGCTTTCAAGATAACAAAGTAAAGGTTTCCTAAAGAATCTTAATGAGTAAGTGAGAAGAAGCTGGGCTTCCCTCAAAATATTCAAAATATTCAAAACTGAAAAAAGAGTAAGAGAGGAATTAAATTAACTTTATGAGTACTGTTACAAACACAAATTGGCAATGATGCAACATAAATCCCAAAACAGGTGTTTGTAGGTGGAAACAAAACACCTGAAATATTGGAAAAGAATGAAATATCACAAATCAAAAGCAAATACACAAAAAGCCCACATATACATCTCATATTTATTATACAAGGGCTGTCACTCAATGAAATTCTGTATTGTATTAAGTACAGAAGCAATCCTTATTTGGAGAAGTGTCTGAAAGAGTATTCCCACTTGTTTTCTTAAAAAGATATGGCCATTTTAATAGTCTAATGGAATTCCTGAAGAGTGGGTCTGGGTCTATGGAATAAATGGATACGAAGATCATGTGGGGGAAGGTTGTAAAGACATTTAGCCCCTGGAAATCATCACAACCACCAAGCTGGAAGCAGGCTACTGAATAAGGCACGCTGCAGAAGAACAACTTCTGCTGTAAATGTCACCTGAAGAAGTCATTAAGCAAGTGATTGTTCACTTTGCTAAAGAGGGAATATTAGCTGGTTTATAAAGACACAGAACTAGTTATTTTACTTTGTTCACTTTGCTAAAGAGGGAATATTAGCTGGTTTATAAAGACACAGAACTAGTTATTTTACTCTATTGATCATGTGTTGCTGTGGCATTGTCTAAAAATCCTGGTGACTGTTCAAAAAAAAACCAAAAAAAAACCAAAAAAAAAAACCAGTTTCCACGCTCCGCTCAACCAACTCACCACAGACCTTAACTGCATGACAGCTAGGAGTGGATACAAGAAATCCTCTGGATTGCTGTACGAGGATTCGCCTTTCCTCATAAAACTTTGGCCTCATCCTACTCCCGCGGATGGCAAAACTAACAGAACTGCTCTATTCAAGGCTGAAAATATGGAAGAACAATTAGTGCATTTTTGACCTTGTACTTGCTCTCTACTCTGTCATCTTACTGCTGGAAAAAATGTGGGGAGAAAGAAGTCCTGACTCAGAGAGCTCAGCCTTGATTCAAAGACGACTGCCAAATTAAGAGTTTGTCTACACAGCACAGCAAAACATGTCAGAGGGATGTGATCTGACGAGGCTTGCATCAACAACTTCTCTGGCAGGAAGAGTTTCAGTCTCACCTCTCTCACCTTTTGGGAAATGAATAATACATAATGTGTTCTTTCACAAGGCAAATGAAACACTAAGGGTGCACATCATTTATAGACATAGTGGAGTCACACAAGTAACAGGTCTTGTAGATTGGTAACTCAGCTTCTACTATCATCCTCGCACCCTTATACAGAGGGTTGTCTAAGCTAAAGGATACTTAAGTAACCTAAACAACTATTTTAAAAAATATATATATGCCAACAGGCAAAAGGAAATTTAGTTTATGAACTAAAACTAATTCACTAATAAACTAGACCTAAAATCTAAGGTGAAAGGCACAGTGTGCAAGAGAAGTGGATACTGCCAAGGGTTGCAAATTGCAGCAATGGGTAGTAAGAAGGACCTATGGCACTGCTGGGACTACTCCACCATTTATGTCCTTGGTGGAAGGCATAAGACTGGCCCTAATGAACACTGCTACCGAAAAGTAATCTGATCTCTCTCTCTCTCTCTCTCTCTCACACACACACACACACACACACACACACACACACACACACACAAAAGCAGAATCTATGTGGACAATCACTTGAAGAACTATAATTGAGAACTATACAGAGAATATAGTTAGCATCAAACTAGATGTTGGCCATGTCCACAAATCGTAGATTTCAGTCCATTAAGTTAGTTCAGCAGAAGATACTGAAGGTAATAACCTTCTATTAGGGTTTACACATTTCTAATCTACCTCCTAATAAAATGGAGAAAAGAAAGATATTTGATTGTCTTGGTTAGCATAACCAAAAGAGGAAGATTTTGAAACAGATAGATAATATTTCAAATTGAAGATCAAGGATATTTACATTAAAAAGGCATACTATGTTTCAATAATCCTTCAGAGAAATTTCTATATCAAGTTTAAAATATGTAACTTTGATTCATATGAAGAGTACTGTGTTGAGAAAAATGTTCTAAATGTATTCTAAAAGGCATTACAGCCTTCATTGCCAAACGCCGAAGCAGACTTGTTAGCAAAAACACTCTAGGGTGAAGGAAAGGATGCTTGTCTGCCCAAAATTCACGATGAAGTCAACATACAACTCAGATATCCTTAAGTATAGCACTAAAAGAAAATGACAAAGGGGGAATAGGCAATCTCATTGCTTACGTCAAAATTCAGTACTACAGATTTTTGTTGAAGTAAATTCAGCCTCTGAAGGGCTGTCCTTGAGCATCTTGTATAAGAGAGTCAGTGAAATAGCTGAATTTGTCCATATAGAAATCTCAAAGAATTTGTTTTCTCCCATTCCACTATTCACCTACAAACCATCTGGCCCTGAACATTCTACTAGCAGACTGAGAAGTCTGTCCAGATTGCCAAAGGCAACTGTCACCCATTAGGTTCTGGAGATGCCCAAAGGGTCTGAACCAAAAAAATAAAATATATATATATATATATATATATATATATATATATATATATATAGAGAGAGAGAGAGAGAGAGAGAGAGAGAGAGAGAGAGAGAGAGAGAGAGAGAGAGAGAGAGAGAGAGAGAGAGAGAGAGAGAGAGAGAGAGAGAGAGAGAGAGAGAGAGAGAGAGAGAGAGAGAGAGAGAGAGAGAGAGAGAGAGAGAGAGAGAGAGAGAGAAAATGGATGGTTCAGCCTTGATAGTATTGAAGGAAAACATGTTACTAGTCTGATCCAATGGGATCACAGGTAACAGGTCACAAAAGGGGGGGGGAAGAGATGAGAAGGGGCAGAAGAGAATACACCCACATTCCAAATGCATTGATCCGAAAAAGTCTCCATCTACTAAAAAAAAAAAAAAAAATCAAGTAATTCCAGGATCCAGATAGATAGAGGTAAAATGAAATGTTAAACTTATGATCTACTGAAATGCAATGGCCAAAACTGAAAGCTCTGATTTCTTTTCCTGCATACTTTCAAAACTGGTCAATAAAATCTTACCCCAGAAGAATTTTGGCATGAACTTCTTTGTTAGTCCTTGAGATTTCCCTCAAAGAGGTAATTTCTGCATCAAACCAGAATCCTCTCTCTTCTGGAGTCTCTACATTGTAGTTAACCATCACCATATCACCCACATTGAGTTCACTCCATTTCAAAATGGTTCTTGCTCG
This sequence comes from Gopherus flavomarginatus, assembly GCF_025201925.1. Taxonomy (NCBI): domain Eukaryota; kingdom Metazoa; phylum Chordata; order Testudines; family Testudinidae; genus Gopherus; species Gopherus flavomarginatus. The sequence goes on from NC_066619.1 coordinate 113,391,005, forward strand.
TGGTCGAAGATTATTGGCACGCATTTCTATTATACCATTCTCTGGATACCTTGGGGGGGAAAAAAGTTACAAATTAGTACTTCCACTATTATATGAAATAAATCAAAGGGTAAAATTTTTAAAAGTGCAAGTAACTTAAGAGCCTGAATTCCATTTTCAAAAGTGATTTGGATTTCTAAATCACTTTTGAAAATAGGATTTATGTTATTTTTGAAATGTTTGCCTGTTCTATGACTACAGTTCTTGCTACCTGGGATTTGAAAAACAGTTTTAATCCAAACCACAAAGAATCATGTTTATGTAAGGTTTTTGCTAGAAAGATGCTAAAAAATTTTCAAATCTGAGTACTAACCTGTCCCAGTCTTGCTCATACTCAGATCAATAGCACAATTCCCAAACATGCCCACAGTGAAAAGAAACAAAGATTAGTATCTTGAAAATCCCATTTCTAGTCTAACTCTATCCCCATTAAAGTCAATGTTAAAATTCCCATGGACTTCAATGGCAACACAGTTTTTGAAAATCCAACCCTACATACACTGACACCATTTACCAACAAAATTATGCAAGATGAAAATAGCATAGGAAAAAAAGTATGAATTTTTTCATCAAACAGTAAGTAGAATGGTTCTGAAATTCCACAGACAAGCAAATAAACACCCCTAATCACACAAAGAATGTTTCTCGAACTCTCTATTACAGAAAATGGCCAATCATTTTAAAATATTTCTCCTTTTCTTTTAGTGATTAGCAGTTTAGTAAATGATAAATCTAAAAAGCTAAACAGTACCATATTTAAGGATTTCTCTCACCAAGCGTGTAGTAAGGATTGCAATATTGTAAAATAGGCTTCCTGAAGAATTAAAGACTTGTTAAATCACATTAGAGTTTTCCATTTGTTAATAAACCTTTTTAAATTTATTTTAAAGGAGACACATGAATTGCTAGGTTTTTACAAGCAATCTCATTTTCCTCTAAATGGTGGGGCATATTATTCCAGCACAGACATACACCACACTAGAATTGTACGGTAAATACTTCTAGTGAGCTCCATTCCTTTAAATTGGGTAATACCTATTTAGCAGGAGTAATATCTATTTGAAAGATAGCTACAGTAAAATGGCATGAGCATAGAATGTGCTCAGGCTTTTGGAGAAGCCAGCTACTTAGTATAAATCTTCTGTATAAATCCATTTTGGTAATGGTTGTAGAAATCACAGAGCTCTGCCTATGTACTAGGGAAAATGGCAGAGTGAAAGGCTGAACACCAAGAAGAAAATTTTGCTGGTAGGAAAAAAATTAAGATACCCTGTTACAAAATGGAGAAATCAGTCCTTTCAGACTGAAATAAAGCAAGAATTCAAAGAGTTCACTTCTTTATTTCTGATATGACACAGTATAAGGAGATTCTATTTTGTAACAAATTCCAGTCATGGGGATGGATGGACACACACCCATTATGTGCAAACAGCTCGCTCTACAAATTTAAATGATGAAAAGAATAACTACTATAAAAAAGAAAATATCTTTGTTAAATGTTTAATTGTTTTTAGCTAATAGTAATCTGAATTATAACAAACTAAATCCCCACTTTGTAATAATTTCTTCTGGAAGTTTTAGCAGTGCTCATGAGTTTATCAGTATTACAAGCTATACCAAATTGAACCAGTTCCAGCCCATGAGGCCAAAATCCTAGGCTTATGAATATGAGACATGCTGGAAAGTGAAGGAGGCATGTTGCCTGCAGTTCAAGGTGGCTCAGAGGCCCAGGTAACACCACACTGCACTGTACTTTATTGTTACTGCAAGTAGTAACTGTACTGCCAAAGGTGCCTGTTGCTGATGGCAGCTTACATGCTAGGACACTGGGCTATGGTTTGATGATCAAAGTCAGCAGCCCACGCTTAGAAGACTGATCCAAAGTCCACCAAAGTGAATGGAAAGCCTCTGATATAATTGGCAATTAATAGCCATTGAAACAGACCATAGACTGGCCACTCCTCTACTAAATCTCTTCAACTAGGTCTCATATCCTGACCTGTTACTGCGCAGGTAAGCTAGGGAAGAGACATGAGTGCTTCTCTGTCCTTCCTATCCCTTTCTTTCTCCTCCTGGGGTTCTGCCAGTTTTTCTGGCCCTGCATGTGGAACTGGAAGCATTTCAACAAATGCTACCATGGATTCTATGAAGCTAGGTCAGTGTGGAGCAGGAGTAACATTGGGGGCTGAACAAGAGGTCCAAGAACTGTGAAAACCAGTGTTGATGGGGCAATCAGTATAAGACTGGCCTTGTACTCGCACAGAACTCTGGGCACAAAGGTGGGAGGAGGGAGGGAGGGGGAAGAGAGAGTGAAACATATAGCAGCCCTTCTGACTACAGCAGTAAAAATGCATTTCAGTGAACCTAGGCTGTTGTGTTATCCCTTGTTGCAAATAACTCCACTTGGGCAGCTGCCCAGAGCTGGAAAATGGACATTCCTATGTCTGAATGACAGGACCACTTGTGGTGATTGAAAAACAACCTGCACAGGTGATCTGCCAATGTATTTTGAGTCCCTGGGCCATGAGGCCCCAGACAGGTTTGCTTCCCAACAGAGCAGTGAGGACCAAGCTTCTCCCTTTTTGTTTACATAAAACACAGCAATCATATTGTCAATCAGCACCAATACACCCATTTGCCTGATGTGAGAAAGGAATGCCATGCAATCTAAACAGATGAGCCACAGCTCCCTGATGTTTATGTATAGACTGAGATCTTGAGGTGACCAGAGACCCTGTGTCTGCAGGCGTTCCAGAAGAGCCCCCAACCCCACATCTGAGGCATCCATCACTAAAGTAAGAGTGCTGAGGTGGGGCAAAAGCAACTCCTTTGCATACACTGGGCAGATGTGTCCACCAATCTAGGGAGGTTAAGATTGACTTGATATGTGCACTAACATGTTTATGTGGTTCTTTCTTGGAGAATATACTTCTGTCACTCAGTCCCGAAGGAGTCCGAGGCGCAATCTGGTGTACTGGACCACATAAGCGCACACTGCCATGTGCCCCATCAGCCTTAAACAGCTTCTCACGACGGTGAGAGGATAAGACTTTAAATCCAGAATGAGGCTTTGCATTGTTCAAAATCTTGTCTAAAGTCGTAAAGCTCTGGCATCTGTCGAGTCCAGAACCACACCAATAAACTCTGTTTTCTACATTGGAGACACGACTGACTTGTCTGATTTGATCAGGAGGCCTAGTGTGTCAAAGGTGGATCAGATTATGTGAATGCTGACCATTGCCAGCGACCTGGATTGACCTTTTAATAGCCAGTTGTCCAGAAGAGGGAATACATGGACACCTGCCCTTCACAGGAATGCTACCACCACTACACCACACAGAGACCAAACGGAAAGACTGAACTGATAATGGCATCCGCTGACAGCAAATCTCAGAAATTTTCATTGACCCTGATGAATTGTCATGTGAAAATAGGCATCCACTGGAGCACACAAACACCTACAGTGGAATGGACATGTGAAATCGATCCCTTTTTCATGTGTCCAAGGTAGATGAATTGTCATGTGAAAACAGGCATCCACTGGAGCACACAAACACCTACAGTGGAATGGACATGTGAAATCGATCCCTTTTTCATGTGTCCAAGGTAGATTAACTTGTTTCTTGTGTAAGCAAGGGCTGGGATAAAATTAAACAAGAACAAAGATGTGTACTGAAGAATAAGGTTATTTCCATGTGACACTTACCAAATTATTATGCAACTTTTCACAGTGGATTGCTCTAGTTTTATAAAAAGTGGGTATATTAAATAGATCTGCCTCCCACAGAGCCAAAAAAAATTTCAGCTGCACTGAGGTCTACAATCCCAAAGGCCTGTTTCCGAAAATACTATCATGCGTAGGGCTAATTATTATGAATAATAAATAATAATTTGTACTTCTATAGTGAAGTCTAACTTCTAATATGAAGAATGATGGAATTCTATCAACCAGAAAGTTCCCTAGCCTCAAAAATCTCCTTCCACCACCACCACAACAAACAGAAATAGTACGAAGAGAAAAGATAAAACAGATCATACCATTTCAGGTTTAGATCAGACCTCAGACTGTATGCCTACTTTTATCTGGCTTTATTTATACACCTCTAAACACAAGACTATAAAATCTAGACTTCAATTACTGTGGTAAAATACACTCTGGTGTTAGGAAGGAAAAAATGTAGGGCAGTGTAAATCAGCAGATACCATACAAAGGAACAAAATAAAATCTTTCAAGAACACCAACTAAGAAAACATTACAAAATTTTCTCAATTATTTTCACTACAGAAAGTAGACTATCAGAATCCTAATACAAGAACTATTCTTAGACTCAAATGAGGCTCGTAAAAGGTTTTTTCTTCTTTATAGCCTCTCTTCTTTTTAAAGCTTCTATCATAACCTACCAGAGAAAACAGAAGTTGTGTGCTTTTCAGCAGATTTCCTACCTATATAATACATACTCCTGAGAGCATTCTACTCCAAAAAATTAAAAATTCTGCATACATTTTAAAATTTTGCAAATTTTGTTTGTCAAATAAATGTGGGAAGCTCCAGCACGGCATTTGGGAGCACAGGCCACTGGCTTCACAGAGGTGGGAGATGACTATGCAGCTTCCCCGCCCCAAGACGCGATGAGGTTGCACTCAACCCTGACACAGCACAAGGGCCGAGCATGCCCCAAAAACATCCCAGGGTCCTGCCCCTCTGAGCCAAGTGCACTAACTGTGTGCAGGCAGGCTTAGCAAGGCAAGATCCAAGTGTGGAGGAGCTTAGTGTAGGGGGAATCCAGGTGAGGGTTGAGAGGGCTCTGTGTGGGGCAATCTGCGTGTGGGTGGCTCAGGGGGGGATGCAGGTGCAGGGAGCACTGAATGTACAGAGGCTTGTTGTGGGGTTCTGGTGCAATGGTAATGGGACTCTTCAGGGGGTCCAGGTGAAGGTGGTAAAGGCTCAGCAGGGGGTGAAGTGTCTGAGTGGGGAGGAATAGAGCTTGGCAGGGAGGTCTGGGTGTGGGCTCAGTGGTGGGGTCCAAATGCTGGAGAAGTAGGGCTCAGTGGGGTGGGGATCCAGATGCAGCTGGCTGGGGCTCAGTACAATGGGGATCCAGGTGCAGGTGCAGCAGGAATGAGGCCCATCAGGGTGGTTATGGGTGTGTGGGGGTGAGGTTCGGTCAGTGCAGGAATTGTGGGGGGAGGGGAAAAAAGTTTGCAGAGCTTCCTATAGCTGGGGGAGAAATCTGAGGGTGGGTCTGACATAACCCCAGATGCCAAGCAGGGAAAGAGGAAGTCCCGTCTTCCGCAGCCCATCCAGGACTAGCAGCTGAACCCGGCGCAGGGTGGTGTCACCAGCTGGGTTTTCCCCCGTCCCAGCACCAGCTCCACAGTGATTTACATCTCTGCCAGCTGCCTTGGGCACCCAAAACATACTGGCAAGGAGGGCTGCATGACTGCTCTTGTGGCTTTCCTCTGCTTCCACATCAGAAAGTCATTCTTCCGCAGGGAAGCAAAGAAATCTGCAGGGGACATAAATTCTGTGTATGCACAGCGGCACAGAATTCCCCCAGGAGTAAATACACTACTGACAGTGGGCTAAATTCTGCTCTTGAGTACAATCACACTGCAGTTAAACATTTCTGGCTAGCCCGTGTCAGTCAACTCAGGCTCATAATACAAGGCTGTTTAACTGCAGTGTAGATGTTTGGTCTTGAGCTTCAGCCTGAGTCTTGGGACAACAAGAGGGGGAGAGTCCCAGAGCCCTGACGTCAGCCCAAGTCTGAACTGTAATTAAACAGCCTTGTAGACTGAATCATCCTCCCCCCAAATGAGCTGATATGGGCTGGCTGTGGGTGTTTAATTTCAGTACAGACATACCCTTAGTTGTACCACTAAGTTTGGCTTAACTAAGTTGTAGAAAAATTGGTATAGTAACCTCAAGCTACAAAAGTTCTTTAGGAATTATATTCAAAGGGCTCCAGTGTGGTTTTATTTAAGTAATAAACTTAGCATAGAATATTTAAAAAGGAGAAAGACAAAGAAGGTATAATAAGGATCCAATATGCAATAGATATTGCACAAAAATAAACCTTTTCTTTGGTAGTTGTATCCTTACTGAACCTACTTCTAATTTTAAATCTTAATACTAGCATAGCAAAATTCTCATGTGGTCTCACATCTCTATGGAAACGTTTCTTAGCAATCAGTTGTCCATGAAGAAAGATTCCAGTCCTCCCTGGCCACAGGCAGTATTTGAGCATTCCTAGCATGGTGATCCAGAGAACTGTATTAACCCTATGTCACTATACAAAAATCTTTTCCTGGTACCAAGGAATTCCAGAGCATCCTTTAATTCTTTTCCAATCCACCATCAGAAACTGCTGTAACAGAAGAGAAGACTCAAAATTCACATACTGAAACCAAAACAGGAGATCAGAACTTTTCCGCTAGAACGATATATAGTGTCCGTTCCAAAACTCAATGTGTTACAACTCTTATTTAATTTTCCCCATATTTGTAATCTAAAGAAAACCAAAGTTCATTACAAATTTTGAAAAAAAAGAGTTTTTCAATACTCAATCAGAACTGAAGAATGTGTCACACACCTAACTTAATAATAATGTCAGAGCAGATCTTCAAAATTAAAGTTGTTCGCAACTTGTAAATTAAGGGTGTATTCTACAGTATCTTACCACAGCCCCCACTAACATTTTTCTTAACTATTTCATTTTTTAAAATAAATGTTAAATGTTCTATTACTTCATATTAACACTACCAAATGGAAAGGAATTTTGGTTCTTGGTCTGTCTGCCATTAAGTGAATTTGGACTTACAAGCATCTCTTTCATCAACCACAGGTAGAGACCTCACCACCCCCAAACCCAACCCCTCAGATCTGTTCCTCTTTACCAGGTTCAGCCATTCACCATTACGGTAATCTAAAACAGTGTTTCCCAACCTGTGGGATGGGACCCAAAATTGGGTCGACAGAATGTTTCAAAGAGTTACATGGCATCTCCTATGGGTCCTGTCCCACAGGGCTGGCTGGGCTTGCTTCCCTGCTCCAGGCACTGAAACCTCTGGGGCCCCAGCACCACTTAGGTTTGGCCGAGATGTTATGACAACAGGAGTACAAATAGGCCAAATTTGAGTGAGAGGCACTGTACCCCAGCCAGGTCACAACTCCACTCAGACAAATTTGATCCAGTCCCGGGGGACAGGGCCAAACCTGACTGGCACCGCATCCCCAGAGGTTGCAATGCCTGGAGCAGAGAACCAAGTCTAGCCACCCCCACAGCACAGAAGCTGCAACTGTGGGGTGAATGTCGGGCAGCAACCAACTCCCTTCCCCTCCGCTGTCAGTGGGTAGGACCCAACTGAAACCACGCTAGGGCCTCCACCCTCAAATTGTTTACGGGGTCACGACAGGCCATAAACATTTACAAATGGATCCTGAGTGCAAAGAAGTTTTAGAACCATTGATCTAAAAGACATAGCTGCCTCTTCCTTCAGGTACAGATACAGGTACTGGAGTTCATAAGTAAAGCTATGAGTGTGTCATGCAGGTCATGGAAATCACGGATACCGTGACTTCCATGACTTCTGCAGCAGCAGCAGTTTGGGTGTGTGGGAAGAGGTTCAGGACCGGGGGCAGGAGGTTGGAGTGGGCAGAGGGGCACATACCTTAGCATGGGTGGCTCCCTGGCTCTCACTGGCATGGCCCTGAGATCCTAGGCGGAGGGTTCAGGGGACTCCGCACACTGCCCGCACTGGGCAGCTCCCATTGGCTTTGGTTCCCAGATAATGGGAGCTGTGCAGCCAGTGGTTGTGGTGGGAGCAGTGCACAAAGCCCCTTAGCCCTGCCTCCACTGCAGGGACATGCGGCGCCAGATAGGGAGCCCCTGCCAGCCCCACCAACCCTCCCTCTCCCCAGCACCAACAGGGTCTGAGGCCAACTCCCCCCACGGCACCCCTGGTTTTAATTAGGGGCATATAGTAAAAGTCACAGACTAGTCATTTTTGTTTATGGCCCGTGACCTGTCCATGACTTTTACTAAAAATACCCGTGAAAAGAACATAGCTTTATTTATAAGTTTTTCTGAATACCTAAAACTGATGACTCCTTCCTTCACCTTATTTATTATTGTTTGCAGGGGGAGGAGAAGATCAAGCACTCTCAGTCACGATGGAGCTCTTTTTCAGCCAAATATCAGTGTAGTCCAGTTACCCAAGAGGTTTCTTTGAGTTCTGAAATCTCAGGGAAGATTTCTTGAACAACTTCTAGAAACTGACACACCCATCCCTCTGTTTAGTATGACAGTAGTAGTAGTAACCGAAGCAATACTTCATCTCTGCTTTTTGCAGAATTTCCTATTTAGAACATTCAGGAGCAGTCAGCCAAGGGCTGATCCACTCATCACGGATTCATCTTTCCCAGAGTGAGGAAGAGGTCTTCAACAATACAATGAAAGACCCCTCACTGACACACCAGTACCCCAGTAATCAGAATTATAGATGCCAAAATTATTGGATTGCAAAGCATGGATGGTACTCCAAGTTCAGGGCAAGTGGAACCTCCAATACTCTCAACACAGAATCAATTTACCAGATTTAAAACAAGCTATGCAATGCAATGCACATCTGGCTCCCAAAAATTCGCTTCTAATGCATACCACTACCACTATGGTATATCTGATTAATCAAGGTGAAACAACAAGAGGCTTACGTGGTGACTCAATAGTTCTTTTCCTATTCCCTGAAGAGAGACTGTCAATCAAGACAACCTATAACAAAAGCACCTATCAGTTTGACTGGCTAAGCAAACACCATCAAAGCAGGAAATGGAATTATATTAAAGCACTTAATAGAGACGTGATTGTTTCTCCAAGTGGTCTTCTATGCTACCCAAGGAAACAGTGAAGTTTTGCTGCTGACACCAGTATCCCTAGGTCTGCAGAGAAGGCATACTGTCATTGTCCTGGACACGATGTTTGGCTTATGCCTTCCCCTCCGCCTCTTTTCTGACTGCCAAGATGGCCAGTGCCAAGCAAAGACAATCATCACTCATACTGATCCAGATGTCTGTGGTTCCTAAATAGACATCTGAATAAGTCTCATCAACCATGGATCCTTCTGGAGATTACATTCACCAAAGCAATCTTACTAACAGAGATCCTTCAACATGAGACATACTGCCTGGAACCTGAGTGATATCCCCTCCTTTATAAGGACTATTCCCAGAATCTATATTTCTTACTAAATCTAGAAAGACATCAATTAATCAAGTTTACAGAGGATTTGGGGAACACAGTCCTACTGTTATGTACAAAAGGAGGTACATTTCCTACATCTCTTCACTAAAGATATCTAGGAGAAATTTCAAGATTACTTTGGTTTGGGGTTTCAAGTCCAATTCATCAGAAAGTGCAAGTCTCAGAAACTTTGAGATCTCACTAATAAAATTCCAGCATATTGCTTCAGCTATACATTTCCAGATTGCATAAGTAAGTTTCTCAAAGACATCTACCTCACCCACTATTAGGAAACCTCAGCTTCATATTGCCAATACCCAATAACACTCACTCTCAGCCAATGGGAGAAGCATCCCTGTCAAGATAGTTTTCCTCTTAGCAGTCTTTTCAGTTAGAAGAGTGGGCAAACTTGGGACACTAATCAAAAAGCCCTTATCTACCATTTTTCTTGACAGGATAGTCTTTATGCCACTTCCTGCATTTGTTTCTAAGGGGAATACTACTTTTCACTTGGATCAAAGTGAAAACGGGCATTCGCATGGCACTGTTGTCACCAACATTGCAAGATATTTATGTACCAGATATGCTTAACTCTCATACGCCGCTTTATGCTTCGGCCAGCATTCCACAGGACATGCGTCCATGTAGATGACCCACATTTTTTTTAAAAAGTGTTAATTAAATTTGTGACAATCCTTTTTTTTTTTTTCGGGGGGGGGGGGGAGATTGTATGTCTCTTGCTCTGTGGTTTTACCCACATTCTGCCATATATTTCATGTTATGGCAGTCTTGGATGACAACCCAGCTTGATTTAATGCTTTCACCGCAGACTTGACAAAACGCACAAAAAAGGTACTAATGTGGGATTTCTAAAGATAGCTACAGCACTTGACCCAAGATTTAAGAATCTGAAGTACCTTCCAAAATCCAAAGAGGGATGCGATGTGGAACATGCTGTCAGAAGTCTTAAGAGCAACACTGCGATGCAGAAACTACAGAACCTGAACCACCCCCAAAAAATAAAATGAAAATTTCTGTTGGTGGCATCTGACTCAGATGATGAAAATGAACATGCGTCAGCACTGCTGTGGATCAATATCGAGAAGAACCAGTCATCAGCATGGAAACACGTCCTCTGGAGTGGTGATGGAAGCATACAAACGTTTACATCTCTGGCACATAAATATGTTGCAATACCAGCTACAAGAGTACCATGTGAACATCTGTTCTCACTTTCAGGTGACACTGTAAATAAGAAGCAGGCACCATTATCTCCCATAAATGTAAACAGATTTGTTTGTTTTAGCATTTGGCTGACCAAGAAATAGGACTGAGTAGGCTTGTTGTCTCTAAAGTTTTGTTTTATTTTTGAGTGCAATTTAAAAAAAAAAATCTACATTTGTAAATTTCACAACAGAGATTGTACTATAGCACTTGTATGAGGTGACTTGAAAAATACTATTCCTTTTGTTTATCTTTTTTACAGTGCAAATATTTTATTAAAAAATGTAAAGTAAGCACTGTACACTTTGTATTATGTGTTGTAACTGAAATCAGTATATTTGAAAAAGTAAAAAACACAAAAATATTTATATTATAATAATGTAACTGTGTGATTAATCGTGATTAATTCAAAACAAATTAACTCACAAAAATTAATCACTTGAGTTAATTGCAATTAATTGACAGCCCTAGTATAAGTTTATTTAAATATAACAAGGCCTTAGAGGAAATCCAATAGACACTTTTGTTCTGTGTCTGTACAGTGCCTAGCACAACAGGGTCCTGGTTCCTGACTAGAACTGCTAGACACTACGAAAACACAAATAATGATGCTAATTTTATATAGGGGACAGAGTACACAGCTAATATTTTCCACCCAGAAAAATATTTTGTCAGCTATTTTTCAGGTCTTCAGATGTCTATTGAAGACCCCCAGGTGAAGACAAGGCTCATTTGGCCAGGTGCAACAACTATTTCAAGGGTAGAGCAGGACCATACAATAAAAACGGTCTTGCAGCTACATGGTCTTAAGCCAACTTCCTTTACTTGGCTCACACAAGATAGTATTTTTAGCCTCATATGACACACTTTTTGAATAAAAGGTCTTTTAGTTTCAATTCTGCGTTCTGCAATAAATCCTTTAAAAAAGGAAAAAAGTAGGTTGGTGGATAAAATGTTGGTTAGGTTCTCATGACTATTCTCCTCCCTCCTCCCCCAATTTTCTTGGAGGATTTTTATAACTGTTTGCTATTTCCCATCAGTACTAGACTAATGGAACAGTGGGTACCCAAATAGGAGAAAGGTAAAATTAGTTTCCTTACCTGTAGTGTTCCCACTGTTCCATTAGAACCCACCCTGTGCTTATATAATTGTTGTTCTAAGCCTCAATGACTTGAAAGAGCACAGGAATAAACATTTCTGGTTTGATAGGAGGAAATCTAGAGAGTGAGTAAGAGAAAGTGTTTTTAGTGAACACTTCAATTGTTAATCTCGTTATAAAATTACATATATTTATATATAGGTCCTAGCTGGGAGAAATGTGGGAGCTGACAATCAACTGAGAAGGGGGAAGATAACAGGGATCTCGAGTCTACCTCAAAAGCATGGAAAGAAGGCTAAGAGAACAGGAGTACTGGCCTAACAGAAAAGCTGATGCCCATTTGGAGAAAGAAAGTTATTGGCAAGATAAACTAATTTTCAATGGTGTCTAATGGTCAGACTTTCACGTGCCTCAAAAGACTATCCACTGGGAGATGGATATGACCATGCTAACTCCATTTATATTTTAAGGCAAGTTCAATTAGTGTGAAGATACGCTCTGACACAACATTGTCAGACTGTGAAATCTGTAGAAAAAATTACATTTGTTCAACTGTTTTACTAAAAAGGATGGAGGTCGATATAAATTCTTAGAAAAATACTGAGCGCTGCTTTCTATTTTTTCTACAGGGATTTACTCTTGGATAGTGGTGGTATTTGCAGAGTATTTCAAATTTGTCTTTCTTTAATAAGGTCTTTGAGAGAGGGATATATTTTTGTTACGTTTGTACAGTCCGCCAAGCACAACAGGAACCTAGTCCATACCTGCAAATAAATGATAAAGATACATGTAGACACAATCTGTGGTTTGTCCAGGTTCAGAAGAAGCCATCATTTAAAGAGGAACAGAAATCTTACTAAACTCTCTAATTACTGAAAAATATTCTGTATGTTTTTCCAAGCAGAAGAATAAGACCACATCACTTGATTAAAGCTGGACCTTGGTGGATTTGCACCACTCATCCTGATTACTAGATAGCTGTTTTGTCTGCCAGGGGATAACTTTATATCTGAAGTTTTCACTACTAACTGAAAAATGCAGATATCTTGCTCTCCAAACAGCCTCAGAAAAGCTGTGTTCTCAGAAGTTCACGCTTTAAATATTTAGCAAGTTCATTCCAGTGAAAGTAGGTAATCATGACATTCAGGCAATTTCAGACAGTTAAAAAAGAAAATACAGTTATGACGGTCACTAGCTAAGAATACAAACCTGCTGCAGATCATATTAAAGGAAGCCAAAAGAGTTGATTGTCTCCACCAGCTAGAAATGCACAGCTAAACCTTATGGCACAGACAGTAGAGGAACAGAATTGAAATTGTGTTTGTCATATGTCTGCGCAAGTGACATCATGCATCCTATATCTTCTAATTCCAGGGTTGCCTCACCACTCCAGTAATTCTCTGACTCATATGAATTGACAATAGCTGAGCGGATGAAACCATTTCCTTCAAGTGGTCTCAAAAGCCATTTCCACAAATTTTTATGCTTTTGCTTGTGCCCATCATCTCTCCTTCAAACAACTCTGTTCTATCTTAAAGTCAGTCAGTCTTAAAAATGGATCTTTGAAATCACAGAATGATTCACTTCTGTCGCACTATAGTGATATTTTAATCATATCTAGTGCTTTTAAGGTACTTTGCAGGATTTTCTTGTAGCTTTTTAATCTTACTGTTTTTTTAAACTATAATGGGGGGGAGAATTGTATTTTACATATATGGATACATGACTTGTTTATATAGATGCATACGTAAAAATTTAACTAACAGACGGTACACAAGGACAAAACCTGAATGATCCTCAAGCATGAACACATTTAAAAAAAAACCATTACTACCAGGAGTAGCTAAAAGTAGCTATGTTCAGGTTCTCAACCAACAGCAAATCAATTTTTACTTCTCCTAACAATAATTGTTTTATTGTATTATACTGGAAAAATAAAACTTAAAATAGACACTGCTGATTTAAAGTTTCCTTTGAAACTCTAATGCTCTTCATCAATTTACCCTCAGCAAGGTATACCTCCTTTATACTCCTGTACAAGAGCATGTGCATCATCCTCTACTATGAAGACTCAAAACACAAAAGCACCATGTCTTAGTCTCAGCAACGTAACGGAATATTCAATGTTATTCCTTTAGTTGCTAAAAGTCTGTTTAAACAGAAGGATGCTTTTAATATCTTGGTCCCAATTCTGTAAGCCGATGCACCAGTGAAGACTTGTGTAGAGAAATCCCATTAAACTCTATGGGACTCTGACACAGGGGTCTGCACTGGCACATTCGCTGCAGGTTTCAGTCTTTATTTCTTCACCCAATACCCTCATTCCACACTGAAATTATGGAATTGCTTTCCATCCCTCAATTGGGGGATTGGCTGTAAAGATTTACGTGAAAGGCAGACTGGTAACTTTGTGCATCAATATCACCCTTGAGACAAATTCATCCAATTCAAGCACCAGATTTTGCTTCCATGAGAGTTTTGTTTCTCCATTTGGACTTCAATGGGAGAAATATAAAAAGGTATGCTTTACTTATATTCATGTCTTATGCAGCAAAACAGATACAGCAAATCTGATTTTTAACGTCACTTCCTTGTTAAGGGGAGGGTTTTAAGTTTCATAAAGGTGAGCCATAAAAGTTAAATACTTCATAGGAATTCAGGAGTAAGAAAAAAAATTCTCATCATGTCCCAATTAGCCATTAAATCCAAAAGAAATGTGTTATGGCTTCTTAATACTGCTTTTTGGTTGTAATTTTGAACTTGCTCTCTCTAGGATCCAAGTTTCTTCAACATTATTCTTGGTTTACACAAACCAAATAAATTCACATTGTGTCCTCACAACAATATCAGGAGCACTTACTCATCATACTTGATATGATAAATAGCATCTTCATCAGTGTCCATACAGTCTGAATAAGATGTTGAAGGTGCACTGTCCAAATTATTTGTATTTTCTCTAGAATGATCTTTGCTTAAGTTTCCATTAGTCCTTCTGTAAGTATTGCCACTTTTTGCTTGAGCTTTACCATTCTTATGTCCTTTTGTTGCTCGGGTTACATTTTCTATGTGAGCTTCAAACCAGGCTCCAATGCTGACATCACGGGCATCCACCAATTCATTTATCTAAAAATGAAATTTTGACAAGGAGTTAATGTTTATTGCCTAAAAATCGGGTTAAATGGGAAAAAGAACAACTGGCTAAACAACTTGGTCATTTTGAGCTAACCTGTACACTCAATTTGTGTAACTAATTTTAAAAAACCCTACATTTATTTGTGTGCTTTTAGAATAGAATTTTAATATTTGACTCACCTGTAATAATATTTAACATTACCATTTATAAGTAATTCAACAAAAACCACTGTTAGGCAAGACAGATTTTTATAAGAAAAAATAGAACAGTAGTCTATCATCATTCTCCTCCTCCACAATATTGTTCCCAATCATCAATATAGATTTATGCCTTTAGCAGCTGCCTTCCCAAGGGCAGGCACTCAGAATATTAGCTCACAAACTACAGAGTTTCTAAGACTTCACTGGTTCCTCAATAATGGAATAGTTATTTTTTCCTTAGATGTTTCCTTTAATCCCGCACTACCCTTGATTCCTCCAGCCAAGAGGACAAGAAAAGGCTCTCCACACCTACCAAAGCTGTTACCACAGCTAACCAAGATTGAGATTTCCATGCATCTTACACCTCTAAGGGCTGGTCTACACTACCGCTTAAGTCCATGTGACTTATGTCACTCAGGGGTGTGAAAGAGACTCCTCTGTGTGACACAAGTTACATCAACCTAAGCCAGGGGTCGGCAACCTTTCAGAAGTGGTGTGCCAACTCTTCATTTATTCACTCTAATTTAAGGTTTTGCATACCAGTAATATATTTTAACATTTTTAGAAGTTTTTAATAGAAAACTAAATTATTGTATGCAAAGTAAATAAGGTTTTTAAAATATTTAAGAAGCTTTATTTAAAATTAAATTAAAATGCAGAGTCCCCCCCAGACCGGTGGCCAGGATCCGGGCAGTGTGAGCGCCACTGAAAAATCAGCTCGAGTGCTGCCTTCAGCACGCATGCCATAGGTTGCCTACCCCGGACCTAAGCGCTGTTCACACCAGAGCTATGTTGGCGGGAAATGCTCTCCCGCTGACATTATTTCATCTCCACGAGAGGCGGAAGCTATTATGCCAACAGGAGAGCACTCTATCTGCATAGTGTGTTTACAGCAGCACAACTGTGTCGATGCAGCTGTGCCAATGTAGCACTGTAGGGTAGACTTGCCCTCAGAAACACAACTCTGGACATAACATTTCTAGCTTCTGTGAACTTGAACCTGGAAATGAAATACAATTGCTCAGAAATTGCACACCACCAAGCAACTAAGCTATTCCATAATATATTTCACTTAAAGTAGATAGATTGTTGACTAAAAATGTTACTTTGACAGTGCAAACTTGATTTCTGAATAAGTACAGATATTTGAAACATGAACCTGGATTCAAAACAGCATCTACAAAAATCTATAACTCTTAATAGTGTAATACCCCCATCCACTCTGTACTCGGAGCAAAGAAATATTGTAGCAGTCTGATAGAATGGAGCTGTACCAAAAGAAGAATGGCATATAAAGGAGGAATATATACTACCAAATTAAAAAGTACATTCTAATACTGCTCAGACCAGGTTCAAGTTATTTAAAACAAACTTCTGAGATGTGGCTTTTTGTTCCTGCTGGGCCCATTTCAACTATTACTTTCACAGATGCTTTTCAGGGCTTTATTTTAGTTTTAGTTATTTTGCCAAACATCTTTTTAAAAAGAAACTACACTTACACCCCTTTCTTCTTCTGTAATAATACATTCCTTATATAAAGCATTCTCCCCCTTCCAAAACAAAAAATTCTCAAAGTGGGTATTATCCCCATTTTACAAGTAGGGACACTGAAGCTAATAGGCAATGACAGAAACAGCCCTTAACTACCCACTTGACAATAGATTATCTTTGTCTGAGAGACGACATCCACTTGAGACAATTAAAAATAGCATCAGTGCAATTCAAGAAATTTCAGGTCCATTATGTGTGTGTCTTCTTAAGAATATTAAAATTCATAAATATTTAAGATTTCCTAAATCTGTTAGAAATTAAGACCACTAGAAAAAGAGAAAATATATCATATAAACCAATAGAAATAAAATTAAACCAAATTTTAAAAAATTGGATAAGAAAAAGGGTGAGAACAAGAAAAGGTATGAGTCAGATCCCCACACCTCTTCAGGACAGTGGTAAAACTAACTTCAGTGGCTGTGTAAATGGGCCTATGTTTGCCCCTTTCGCTAATCTATGCTATGACCTACTTCACTCCATTGTGTTACCTCTGCTCTGATCTGAAACACTTAGGTGAGCAATTTTGTTATTTCCATTGCACTCTGAAGACTGATAATAAGCCTCTAAGGCCATGTCTACATCTAAAGTTTTGCAGCGCTGGTTGTTACAGCTGTATTAGTACAGCTGTATAGGGCCAGCGCTGCAGAGTGGCCACACTTACAGCAACCAGCGCTGCAAGTGGTGTTAGATGTGGCCACACTGCAGCGCTGTTGGGCGGCTTCAAGGGGGGTTCCGGGAACGCGAGAGCAAACCGGGAAAGGAGACCCGCTTCGCCGCGGTTTGCTCTCTCGTTCCCGGAGCCACCCAGCAAACCGCAGGGAAGGAGATCTGCTTGCTCTGGGCTCCGGGAACGAGAGAGCAAACCGGGAAAGGAGACCCGCTTCGCCGCGGTTTGCTCTCTCGTTCCCGGAGCCACCCAGCAAACCGCAGGGAAGGAGATCTGCTTGCTCTGGGCTCCGGGAACGAGAGAGCAAACCGGGAAAGGAGACCCGCTTCGCCGCGGTTTGCTCTCGCGTTCCCGGAGCCACCCAGCAAACCGCAGGGAAGGAGACCTGCTTGCTCTGGGCTCCGGGAACGAGAGAGCAAACCGGGAAAGGAGACCCGCTTCGCCGCGGTTTGCTCTCTCGTTCCCGGAGCCACCCAGCAAACCGCAGGGAAGGAGACCTGCTTGCTCGGGGCTCTGGGAACGAGAGAGCAAACCGGGGAAGGAGACCCGCTTCGCCGCGGTTTGCTCTCGCGTTCCCTGAACCACCCAGCAAACCGCAGGGAAGGAGACCTGCTTGCTCTGGGCTCCGGGAACGAGAGAGCAAACCGGGAAAGGAGACCAGCTTGATTACCAGAGGCTTCCTCCTTCCACGGAGGTCAAGAAAAGCGCTGGTAAGTGTCTACATTGGATTACCAGCGCTGGATCACCAGCGCTGGATCCTCTACACCCGAGACAAAACGGGAGTACGGCCAGCGCTGCAAACAGGGAGTTGCAGCGCTGGTGGTGCCCTGCAGATGTGTACACCTTCAAAGTTGCAGCGCTGTAACTCCCTCACCAGCGCTGCAACTTTCTGATGTAGACAAGCCCTAAGTAACAAACCATTAACAATGCCTCTAGACTTCAGCTGCAGGGTATGCAGTTCAGTAGCAGCAAGTTTCCATGGTAACTGAATATTAAATGAGACGTGAAAAGGCCTCTAGTTTTTTCAGCCAAATCAAACCACCACTGTAGGCTCACTTGTAGCTGTGAATACAGAGCAAAAGATCATGGAAGAAAATGTACTACCATGACTTCCAAAGTGAAAGAAAGGTACACGTATGTATCAGGTAATGTATACAATCAGCAAGAGACAACAGAACATATTATCCAACAAATTCCCTTGAATTTCTTACCACATCTAAACCTGATATTAGAAGGAAGCTGCGGGGAAGAGATGCAAACTCCTATGTCACTCAAATTGTTAATATGTAAAAAGCCATGGTAATAAAGCAATTTAAGAAATATATACAAGTAAAATACTTAATTAAGAGACATAAAAAAGCACAGAAAGCAGTGTACAGGGTCAAATTTTGCAAAGATGGTGCAAGGAATAGAAAGTGCATGACCTGATCTAGCCTGTACTAACAAAGTACTTCACCCCCAAGACAGGATTCTGCCCTTGTTCAGAATTACACTAGGGGAGGCTGGTGGAAGGGCAACTTCAATTTACAAAAGAACTCTTAAGATACATGCTCCAGCTAGAACCTCAAAACCTATAGAATCAACACACAACAGCTGTTCTGGCTACCTCCCATTTTTTGGGCCAGTTCTTCTCACTTTAGCTGCTATGCTGACCCCTTGCCGTCTACTCTCCTCCTCTCCCACTTGCTAATGCAAATAATGGCCCCCCTTTAAAAACCAACCAACCATGATCCTTAAACACAGTGGATCATTTACTCTGGCATACCCCATCCAGACATTCGTGAATTTAGTCTACAGCAGGGGTTTTCAAACTGGAGGTTGGAACCCCTCAAGGGGGGTTCGAGGTTATTACATGGGAGGAAGGGGAGGTCACAAGTTGTCAGCCTCCACCACAAAACCCTGCTTGGCCTCCAGCATTTATAATGGTGTTAAATAAAAAAAAAGTGTGTTTAATTTATAAGGGGGTCACTCTCAGAGACTTGCTACAGGAACGGGGTCACCAGTACAAAAATTTGAGAATCACTGGTCTACAGTAATCAGGAACTAACAAAATCATTGGTTTTAATTTAAAGAAATTAACCACAAACTGAAGTAGATTTCAAATAGCAGAGCCAAACTTGCAATAAATAATATATACACAGTCTTACCAGAATTCAATTTTTATAATAATTTTGATGGATAATATCAAAGTTTATTTTTAAGCATTATTCGTCTATTTGAATCAATTTAAATTTCACAGTTGTGTGAAATTATGGAAAAGCCAGAAAATGGGGAGGGGGAAAAAACTGACAATTATTTAATAACAGAAGTTGAGATAAAAAAATATAGCTTTACAATATAAATTATCAACATCACATGTCAAAATATGCAAACTAAATATTAAATCATGGTAATAAGCTCCCAAGCAGCATCTTTCTTACTTTGCCTATCTGTACATTAATATTAATGGCAGGGGTTTTTGTTTGCATATAGTGAAACTGACATTTACTGATAAAAATCTAGTCCTTCCAAGCCTATATATGAAAAAAGCAACCAACTGTGTAACACAACACTCGAATATTCAGATAAATATTCATTAGAGAATCCCATATTTCAGAAAAGAAAATCATGGCAATTCAAGCTGCAGACATACAGTTGTACCAAGAATAAATGAGCTTTTATTATTGCCAATATTGTAAAAATTTAGAAATACAAAAGTTTACTGAACGTTCTTGTAGTGGGGCAGTCACCCCGCTCTGGTGTGGAAGGGGTTAAAAGCAGCCATGGGAAAGTGCTGCCACGGGGAGCCAATCAGGAGCAGATTTGAGACAGTATAAGAAGGCCTAAGAGAGAAGCTGAGTCAAGGTCTCTCTCTAGCTGTGCAGCGAGATGGACCGAGCCGCCTGAAGGAGCAAAGGGTACCTTAGAGCAGTGGGGAAGGGCAAGAGGTGTTGGGGAGCTCCAGCCTGAGGCCTTGATAAAAGGTCTACACAGGTACTGGGGCTGGGAGGTGCAGCCCTGAAATAGGCAGAAGCAGCTGGTCCGACCCCCTTGCCAATTATGAGTAGTCAGTACAGGCTGCAGTTTGCCCCAATGAGAGGGGGCTAGGTGACGACTGGCTGCAGCCACTGAGGCAAAGGGTTCCCCTGGGAGGGGAGACCCAGAGTGTGGGGGTACTGCTGGGGCAGAACCCCAAGGTAAAGGGGCACTGGAGGGACACAGGGGTCTGAGGCAGGTTAGCCACCAGCCAGCTGAGGGTGCTCCAAGACTGGAAAAGAGCTAATTCCCAGATGACTAGCAGGCGGTGCCGCACCAGTGAGTTTCGATCTTACTACAGTTCTAAAATAATTAAGTAGAACTTACTTGACTTTAAAAATTGAGACAAGATAATTTGACAGCAACAGAGATTCAAGACAGGTAGAAATTATCAGGAGATGCCAGAAGAAAGACACTCCAGACCTCTTTGTCCTGGATCTAAAGAGTCTTTGAAGTCCAAAAGGAACAGGGCACACAAAAGGTACTAGCATGCATGAGGAACGCAAATGGCATGCAAAAAGTACCTCTTAGAGCAGGGATGGGCAAACTATAGCCTGGGGCTGCATATGGCCTTCAGACGTTTTAATCATGGCCCTCGAGCTCCTGCCGGAGAGCAGGGTCTGGGGCTTGGCCTGTTCCGGTGCTCCGACCGGGGAGCAGGGTCAGGGGCTTGCCCCACTCCGTGTGCCGGGGCTCCGTGGGGCTTCCGGAAGCAGTGGCATGTCCCCGCTCTGGCTCCTACGCACAGGGACAGTCAGGGGGCTACACATGCTGCCTCCGCCCCAAGAGCTGCCTGGCCACGCCTCCACGTAGGAGCCGGAGGTGGAACATGCCGCTGCTTCTGGGAGCCACTTGAGCTAAGCGCTGCCTGCACCTCTGACCCCCCCGATGCCCCTTCCATCCTCTGAACCCCTTGGTCCCAGCCCAGAGCATCCTCTTGCACCCCAATCTCCCAGCCCCACCCCAGAGTTTGCACACACCCCTACCCCAGCCACCCTGCCCCAGCCTGGAGCCCCCTCCCACACAGTGAATGTCTCATTTCTGTCCCCATCCCAGAGCCCACTCCCTCAGCCACACCCATCACCCCCCTCTCACACCCCAACCCCCAATTACTTGAGCATTCCTGGCTCCCCCCTACAATTTCCATACCCAGATGTGGCCGTTGGGCCAAAAAGTTTGCCCATCCCATCTTAGAGTTAAAGAGACTTTGCCACACAGGTCAGGAAGGACCACCTTTGAAGTTCCATGCCACACGTGCTCTTGGAATGAAATGAATAGTTGGTACAATGCCAAAAAGTGGCAAAATTGGGAACCTCTTATCACCCTCTTAAAGTGACCTGATACTACAGGAAGAGGATTGCAACAAAATATCAAAAAGACTCACCAAAACTTAGAAATTGAAAACAACCAAATCTGCTGAAGCATTTTGAGAACTACTCACCAGCAATAATGCAACTGATGGAAGCACGACTGTTATAAATCTTGAGGTAGGGACTCAATACAGTGGGTTGGAGAAGGGACATAGGAATTGCATAACTAATCAGATACTGGTTAGTACCAGATGTTTCATAAGATACGAATCCACTGTAACGGACAATTATTCAAGCATAATTATGGAGAAGTTTCCTTCAAACTTCTTCTTCCAAGGAAGTTAAGTTCTCAGGGTTGAATGTTTATAGCATTTACACAATTTTGCCCTCTTATTATTCTAAAAGCATGTATAAACGTTTTTGAATTTTAATATGATAGGGTGCATATTCCACACAAGTGATGAAAGAGTTAAATGTGGGCCTGAAAGGTAAACTATATTACCTGGCTGCACCTGGAAGATCTACAACTGGGATCTCAGATCTTCACTTGCAGTTCCTATCGGACCACACGTGTACCTCCCCTCTCTTGCAGTATGTGTGGGATGCACATACAGCGCTGTGCATTCAGACCGCCCCCCAGTTCCTTCTCTGCTGCAGAAATTATGTTTTCGGCTTCAAAGCAAAGAGGAGGAAGATAGGTAGTTGTGCACCTCAATTACCGCACAGCCATGGATAGGACAGCATGTCCGAGGAGAGTGTCCATTGAGGCCTTGAGTAATAGCGTAGGAGTAGGCGAAAGTGTCTGTCAATGGCCATGTGGCAGCCTTACAAAGGTCATCCACAGGGACATTATTAAGGAAGGCAATCGAGGTAGATAGCAATTGTGTGGAATGTGTTCTGATTGTGTTGGTTGTCTCTCGAGAAGTTTGTAAGATAAACATATACGCTGAGATCCATTTAGCAAGGCATTGTTTAGATACAGCAGTGCCTCTGGAACTTTCAGTGGTGGAGAGGAATAATCGTGGTGATTTCTGGAAGGGTTCAGTCCTGTCCAAATAGAAGGCCAATGCATGACACATGTCCAGGGTGTGTAGCGCTGCCTCCTGTTGATTACTGTCAGGCTTCAGGAAAAAGAAAGGGAACTGTATTGGTTGTTTGAGATGAAAAGAAGTTGGGACCTCAGGTAAGAATCTTGGGTGTGGGTGTAGTGTAACTTTGTCTTTATAAAACACTTATGGTGGATATGCCATGAGGGCTGTGATTTCACGTGCCTCACCCTCCCATTGAGCAGAGGTGATGGCGACAAGAAAGGCCGTTTTCATTGATAGGTGTACATAAGAACAGGTTGCCACTGGTTCAAATGGGAGTTTAGACCTGGGGTTCTCACAACAAAATTTTTGGTGGCCTCAGAGTGCTGGTAGCCGCTTTGACAATTTTTCCTAAAATACTTAACTTTAGGAAAAGCAAATACATATGTACATACACATGTCCAATCATAGTAATTTATTTATGTAGGGGTGTTTTTGCAGACTCAGTAACATACAGTTATGTTTATTCTTTACTTAACCTAAACAGAACAGAAACACAAATAAGAACATGCAACGCACCTGTTTGTTTGTTTCTTTTGCTTTTTTGGTTGCAAGGTCTGTTTGTTTTTTAAAGACTTGCTAGCTAGTAAGTCTGCTTCTGTGAAAAGAGATATGTGTATGTTTGTTAATGTCACCTTTCAAAGCAAAGACTTGTTAGCTAGCTGGGAAGCAGTGAAAAGTGATATTAAACATGCAAATATAATTTTTCACAGCAGACTTACTCAGCCCTGGCAAGCTAGGGGACAAATTAAGCCTTGGATGGGAACATGGGTAGGGAAGCAGTGGAAGCCAAGAGTGATGGGGTGGACAGGTGAAGGGCCAGGGGCGGCAGCAGGGGCCAAGGGTGATAAGTGGGAGGGGACGTGAGCCCTAGCTCAAAGCCCAGCAGCAGCAGCCTGAAGCCCAGTGGCCAGGGGATGCAACCTGCTGCTTTGCAGCCAAAGCCTAGAGCCTGAAGCACCACGGTAAGAGCCCACTACCATGTGGCCAGAGCCTGCTGCCCGCCACACCAGGGCTGAAGCCGGAAGCCTGAACTTCACCATCCCCAAGAAGGTGGGAAACTCACAATAGCTGTCTGCTCCTCCAGTTTTTGTGGCTCAAGAGGGGGAACAGGGCCCAACCCTTCCTTGCTGCCTCGCCCTTCACTTCATCACAGCCCAGGAGGCTGTGGCTGCAAGAAAAGCCCCTGGTGGCCGCATGCAGCCACGGTGGCTACATCCGAGAGACACTGATCTAGACAGAGAACATCGGACTGGGCTAGGTTCCAGGCCGAGGTAGGGTCTCATCTATGAGGATAAGAAATTTTTCAATACCCTTCAAGAAGTGCTTCGTGAGCAGGTATGCGAAGATGGAGTGGCCGTCAATGAGGGAATGAAAAGAAGAGATTGCTGCCAACTGTAGCTCCCTAATAGAGCTATTGGCCAATCCTGACTGCTTACAGTGTAGAATGTAATCAAGAATAAGTGTGCTTCATCAACCAGGTGTGAGGCACACCAGCAATAAAATCTCACTATGAATGTATGCATGTTTAGCCATGTCACATCTGCTATTCAAAAGTATCTGTTAACTTATTCAGATGCAGTCAATTTCCTGACACCAGAAGAAGAGGAGCCACGCTTTGAGGAGGAGCATTTGGATTGGGATGCATCTCGAGTCCTGTGAGAGAAGCCATAGTGTTAGGTGGAAAGAAATCAGTCAGCATGGAAGGTAAGTATACCAGGCCTGTCATAGCCAGGTTGCAGCCATTAGTACGACCTGTGCTCAGTAGGCCTGCATTTTGCGAAGTACTTGGAATAGGAGTGGGAAGGAAGGGAAGGCATATAGGAGAAGTGCATCCCACGTTATGAGGAATGCATCCCGCAGCAATCTATGCCCCAAGTCCCACTCTGGAACAGAACTGAGGGCAGCAGGTGTTGTGTTGAGTGTCAAAGGTCTATGGTGGGATAGTTGACTATGGGGTGAAGTGCTAGCATATCCAGCTCCCACTTGTGATCATGCGAGAATATCCTGCTTTGTGTGTCTGCAGTGGTATTCTGGTGTTCCAGAAGGTACGTGGCTGAAATAGAAACGTTATTCTGGATAAACCAGTTTCACAGTCTCCATGCATAACAAGTGGTACCTCACTCCGCCCTGCCTGTTGATATAATACATGAAGGCAAGATTGTCCATCAACACTCTTGCGGTATACTGTTTGAGAAGAGGTAGGAAACATTAGCAGGCATTGCAGACCACTCGTAGCTCTAGGAGGCTGATGCGTAAGATGGATTCGGTTGACGACCATATGCTTTGCACTATGTGTTTGTGTAGATGCACTTCCCAATCAATTAGGGAGACATCGGTGGTTCGGATCATAGCTGGTGATGGTGATAGGAACAGAACTCCAACATAGACCTTGTTGAGCTGTGTCCATCACAGTAGTGAATCCTTGACTCACCCTGGCATGGATAAAAGATTGTGAAAGCTGTGTTTGTGGGGAAGGAATACAGAATGGAGCCACACTTGAAGACATCGCATGTGCAGTCTTGCACATCTGACCACAAATGTGGCCACTGCCATGTGATGAGGTGACTAGACTCCAAGATGGGAAAAACAGAGCTAGTTGGTTGCCAAACTTTGGAACATCAGAGACGGTGAAGATGACTGGAACAAGGGAAGGCTTCTCGGGGCCTCAACCACACCTTGAAAATAGTTGCTTTGGTGCTGGTGAGTAAGATGTAGCCCCTTCAGAAGTGTGTGGGGGGGGGTCCTACATTTAGTCAGAGGTTTTTGCCAATGTCGTTGGGTATGGTAGTGTCACTGAGGGTTGTACTGTTGGGTTCAGGATCACGAGGGGAGCTGGTACTTCCCCAAGTGTGTCGCTGGTTCTGGTGTATATCCTGAGAGAATGAAGTGTAGCTTGGAAGTCTTTATGGGAGTACAGAGTTATCTGTGTGCTCCCAGAATAGTTTCTGGCCATTGAATGGTATGTCCTATACTGTGATTTGTATCTCCTTAGGAAAGCCCAAGAGATGTAGCCATGATGCAAGTCTCATGACCATAGCAGTTGCAATGGATCGGTGACTGGAGAGTCTAATGAGGCTTGTAGAGCCATACAGGCTAGGTGGTGTCCCTCCACTATCAAGGACTGGAATTGCTCCTTTTTAGTCTCTGATCAATCAAGGCTAAGTTTCTCCAATTTGAAGTAGTTCAGATAATTATACTTGGCCATGAGAGCTTCGTAATTTGAAATCCTCAACTGTAGCATGACTGAAGAGTATGTCCTGCATCCAAATAAGTCGAGGCGTTTCCAATCTCTGTCTGGTTGGCTAGATAGAGATTGGTACTAATAGCCTCTCTCCCGTGCCACACTGGGGTGGGATACGAAAATAAAAATTCAGCATCCTCTGCTGGAATATAATATTTTCTGTCAGCGTGTTTGCAGGTCAGAGGGTTGGAAGCTGGGGTCTGACACAGAACCTTTTCAGGTTCAAGAAGAGCTTCACTCATTGATAGTGTGATCTCTGAGGAAGAGGATGTGTGGAGGATATGCAGCAGTTTATGCTACCGGTCTTTGACTTTCTCCAGCAGGATCTGTAGAGAGTTTACAATCCTATGGAATAGACCAGGGGTAGTCAACCTGTGGCACGCGAGCTGATTTTCAGTGGCACTCACACTGCCTGGGTCCTGGGCACCGGTCAGGGGGACTCTGCGTTTTAATTTAATTTTAAATGAAGCTTCTTAAATATTTTAAAAACCTTATTTACTTTACATACAACAATAGTTTAGTTATATATAATAGACTTATAGAAAGAGACCACCTAAAAACGCTAAAATGTATCACCGGCACGCAAAACCTTAAATTACAGTGAATAAATGAAGACTCGGCACATCACTTCTGAAAGGTTGCTGACCCCTGGAATAGATCGTGAAAGTGTCTGAAGTCATCGGCAGATGTAGTGGATGGAGGAATAATCGCCTTCTCAAGTAAGGAGGAGGAAAAATGTAAAGCTGGGGAAGCCTGCTTTTTCCTCATCTTCCTCCTCAGTTGGTACTAGTGGCAGTTCAATTTCCTGACGGTATGACGCCAATGGAGAGGAGTAGGTCTCTAGCTTTGATCTCTGGGAGGGTTCCTGAACTGTGCCCCGTAAATATCCCAAGGGTCCCATTATGGCCACGTTAGTGGGTGTGGAACATGTGGCTGTATCCACGGTGGTCCCTGCCAGGATTGGGGGGGGGGGGGGAAGCTGTCGTATAGCAAGGATTATCCGGTGCAATTTGCCCTCATCCTCCTCCTCACTGGGGAAGTGAGGTGCCATCCTCAGCGAAGAGAAGGAGCAATGTTGAGAGTCTAGAGAGGAAGGTAGAAGTGAGGGGAGGTCCAGTCGAAAAAGGGAAGACTCAGGAGCATCAGATATCAGAAGGTCTTTAGGGTATCTGAAGTTTTGTGGAGGAGGAAAGAACTTAATCAGTACTGTTGTAATGCACAGCACCAAAGAGAGGGTCTACATCCCTGAAGTTTCAGGAGATGGCATCAGAGATTTAGCTGGTGCCAAATGCTTTGTTGGCGCCAGAAAAGGCATTAGTGCTGTAGCTCCTGCAAGTGGGCTGCCTTGGTCCTCAAAACTGGGAAACAGCACCAAGGGCTGAAGGTCTGCCTGGATAGGGTCTTTAGACAGTTTCTTTAAGCTAGTACCAGAGACACTTAGACAAGCCCATGAGCTATGTCCCCTGTCAAATGAGGCTGAAGCCACCAACCTAGTTGGGGACAGAGTTCTGGTGGGCTGCAGCTCAGACTGAGAGGAGGAGGAAGCCCATTTCGTGTCATTCGCATGCTCATAGGATGACTCTCTTGACAGGGTGTGGAAGAGTGAGATTGACAAACGATCTGGTAGAACATGAGGGCCTCTCTGGGGAAGAGTTCGGGTCTGATGCCAGAGGAAGTGATTTCTCCATGAGGAGAAGTTTCAATCCAAGGTCCCTATCTTTTCTGGCTCTTGGTTTCAGATCGAGGCAGTGGGATCACTTTTGAGGGATGTGTCCCTCTCCCAGAGGGCAGATACACTGTGGGT
The DNA here is from genome assembly GCF_025201925.1 of Gopherus flavomarginatus. Classification (NCBI taxonomy): domain Eukaryota; kingdom Metazoa; phylum Chordata; order Testudines; family Testudinidae; genus Gopherus; species Gopherus flavomarginatus. The sequence continues at coordinate 113,418,618 of NC_066619.1, forward strand.
GGCTATCCCTTACTGAGAAGGCAGCCCCACGAGATAAACTTCTTAAAACCGGGAGAGACAGGCATAAGAGTGAAGGGAAAAGGGCTTCTAGCTGGGAAGTGGGAAAAACAGAAGCCTAATCTAGGAGAACTGTAAAGATAAAAATTAACCCAAAAAAGTGTTATACAGATTGAAGGAGAAGGAAGAACAAGAAAAACAACTAGCTACACTACCAGGTAAGGCACAATATATGAAGGAATAGGAGAAGCAGGCTCTGCTAGTGGATTCCATCCCAGACCAAAGGCAGTAGACAAAGAACTGGGGGTGGTTGGACCGCATAGCACTATACATACACACATCCTGCACACCACATGAGAGAAGGAGGGTGCACATGTACAGTCCAACAGGCACAGCTAGCGAAGATCTCTGATCCCAGGTACTGAGGGTGCAGCTGCAGCTACAGTGAAGCACCCACCGGGATATCACTCAAAGAATAACTACTCAGTTTCCTTCAAAAAGTCTCATAAAAAGGACTTTTGCCAAAGGTTTATGGAAAGTCCAAGTAAACTGTATCTTTATTGCCTCCTTCAAGAATTCCATTTGGAGAGGCACAGATGCAACACTGGTTTATCCCTATGATATTTAATCTAAGTGTTTCATAACTGTTTGAAGTTATTTCAACTACGATACCTGGTAGTGATGTTACTATCTAGAACATCACACCTAGTGCTTTAAAAAACCCTCCAGCAAAATTGTTGATTTTAATGACAGGTATATTTTTGTTAGCAGCTAAGCTACTTCATTCTTAAGGTCCTTCAGAACTATGGAGAATAGCATTTGGTTCTGGTGACTTGCTGCAAATTAAATTGTCACTTTTCTTACATCTTTTCTTTGGAGACCACAGTTTCTGACAGCACCTTCCTTTTAGTTACCTGAGAACAAAAGCCATCTACACAGCCTCTGTTGTCAAGACTGATGCAATGAAAGTGTTCAACTTCTCTGCAATGTTTTTAATCCTTCATAATTCATCCCTTTATGACCCAAGAGTCTAGCAGATCCAACGACACTCTTGCAGGCTTCCTACTTCTAGGTAAAGTATTTCTCGATGTTTATAAAGCAAGTAGTGAGACAAAATTACTTTTTGCCATCTTATACCTAAGCATGTTATAGTTCACGTTCCTTTCCACTGGTTTCCCTTGAGTAGGATTTTTTTTTTTTAATTATATTTTTGGCTTGAATAAACTCTTATAACCTGCCATTTAACTGGAATTTTAAGGAAGGATCTCTAGTCAACAGAATGCACCTGACGTCAAGAAACTGCAAAGAATTTAACACCTGCATTCACATATTAAATACTTTTCTGCATATCCTAAAACCAAAGTGCTTGAAGGTGATCTTAGAGAAGATTTGGCAGTTCTCAACAACATCGTGATGGCAGAATTTTCTAACTGCCTCCATGGAGATGGTTCACTGAGGCAGATAAGGCAATCAAGTGGTCCCTTTCTGTGCAAGAAGGATAATTTACCTCCTCCTTTTCACCCTAAAAAAAGGAGGTTGGAAAATAAAATAAACTTAAGAAAACACCTACCTTAATTTCCTAAAGGCTATTGATAAGTGTTTATTTTAGCATTTCTCTTTGAGAAATTCATCTTTTCTAGGTTCTTTCTGATCTGTAGTGTTTTACTTCATCCTTCATCTTCTTCTAGGCTATGCCTACACTGGCAACTGAATGAAAAAAACTTGTGTCTTGGAGGGAGGAAAGGGGGGTTTAACACTTCTGAAAGACAAAAGTTCTGCCCACAACAAGCGCCAGTGTGAACAGAAGTGCTCTCCTGCCGTCAAAGCTAACACCACTCTCGCTGGGGGTGGAAGGTTTTTTTGTTAGCAGGAGAGCTGACAAACAGCAGCATCACTGTGTGCCTTTTAGCAGCACCGCTTAACGACACAGCCGTGTTGCTAAAAGCTGCATACTGTAGATATAGCACTAATGAAAGAGGAAATGTGAGCACAGGGGCTGAAGAACAGGCTTTATATTTCTAGGGTAAGAAAGAAAGAAGAGGGAAAATTAGTGGATAGGAAGTGGGAAAGCCGGTGTGGGATTGTTGCTGGATAGTGCAAGTGATGTATGATGTGTGTGTGTGTGTGTGTGTGTGTGTGTGTGTGTGTGTGTGTGTGTGTGTGTGTGTGTGTGTGTGTGTGTGTGTGTGTGTGTGTGTGTGTGTGTGTGTGTGTGTGTGTGTGTCTCCCATCAACTGCACTGATATTGTAACAACAACAACTTCTTGGACATATTAAAGTGACTTCATATCGGGAGACTGAGCCTCATGAAGATGTTTCTCCAACTTGCAACTCAAATTGTAAGCCTGAGCTAGGTCATAAGTAGCACACTTTTCTTTCATCGCCTTGAACACTTCCCTGCACATAAGACACCTCTCAAATTTCTCACAAGGTAGACAGAAGCTGGACAAAGCAGAAAAGAGGCTGCCTATCACGAAATCTGTAACTTCTAGTTTGTCCATCTACATTGCAGCAAGACTAGATCATCTGCCCAGATGAGGAGAAAAAAAGACCAGGTTTTTCTAATACATTTGACCTCTTACTGTGCAAATTTAAATCTAAACATTTTACTATTCTAGGCCCAGTTCAGCAAGTTACTTACACATATCTAACCTTAAGTATGTGCCTTCAGTATACTGATCAGAGCCTTAGACATCATAAACTAAACACCTAAATCCCATCATGATGAAGTTACCTACTGTACCTGGAAACTATAACAGATGTATGATCATCATTTTTAACAAATCTTTATTTAAAACAACCCATACACTACAACTGGCCCTGATTCTCTTAATACTTATACACATGCTTAATGTTAAATTTGAAGTCAGTGGGTCTATGCTCATGTTTAAGGTTAAGCACATGAAAGTGTTTGAAGGATCTGGGTCTACATAAGCTATAGAACTGAAGCTGGAAGTACAAAACAAGATGATTTGAAAACTTGCAAATACCTTATACAATCCAATGCCAGGATCAATGAGAAATGACCGAGCAGATGTAGATGGCTGATTGGGCGATCCACTCCCTGTTGTTCTCTTGACTTTGTTCTTACAGTTGGCAACAACACATGGGTTGACTTCTCCATCCTTCTTAGTCAAGGAAGTGGCAGGAGTATCAGAATCAGTTCGTATCAAAAGCTGAACGATGTCATTTAGTCCAACATTGTAATCGAATAAAGTATGTCCATCTTCCAGCTGTCAAAAAAAGTAGATTTTATTTTGCAAAGCTCTATCTTAAGAAATATTGCTAAGATTTCCTCTTAACACAATAATTCCGTAGAATAGAAAATTGTAACGCATTTTGTAAATTACTAATTAAATGACTACTATGTGGTCATTGGTTTTGTCGGTTTCTTGCTAGAATTGAACAGCAAAACCCTTAAGTTCAATGAGACCAAGATTTCACCCAATGAGATTACTCACAGGCATAAAAACTATACATGTGCACCTTTGCATGCTTTGGGCCTTACCATATGCATAGGCACCGACTCTATGGGTGCTCTGGGGGTGAAGCACCCACAGGGAAAAATTGGTGGGTGCTCTGCACCCACTGGCAGCTCCCCACACCACCTCCCCGACCCCAGCTCACCTCTGCCTCCATTCCACCTCCTCCCCTGAGTGCGCCGCTGAGTCCTACTTCTGCCCCACTCCCTCCCAGCACTTGTGCCACGAAACAGCTGTTTCACACTGTGACGGGTTGGATCACAGAAATCCCCTTGGGAGACACCACCTGATGTGCCAAGACTACTTCTACCCTGCCTTCCCTGCCAGCTCAAGACCCCAGCACCCTGTCTTGCTGAGCCAGACAGTCTCATCTGCTCCAACAAAGATCCAGGGTCTGAATTACTTGCCCCAAAGCTGCAGGTTTACCTGAAAGCAGCTCAAAGAAATGTGCTGGTCTTTAACACTCAGATGCCCAACTCCCAGTGAGGTCTAAACCCAAATAAATCTGGTTTACCCTGTATAAAGATTATACAGGGTAAACTCAAAATTGTTCTCCCTCTATAACACTGATAGAGAGATTTGCACAGTTGTTTGCTCCAACATTCATAACATTGAATACAAAAATGATACATGCATGCAAATAGGATTAATACATTCAGTAGATCACAACCTTTCCGGAGATATGTTACATGGTATATGTGGCATAAAACACATTCTAAGCTTATTTCCACAGAGCCTTATGGGAGGTACCGTCACACATGCAGCAACGGGTGTGAGGGAGGGGAAGCAGGAGGAACATGGTGTGCTTGGGAAAGAGGTGGGGCCAGAGTGAGGATTTGGGGAGGGGTCCAATAGGGGCAGGGAGAGGGCAGAGTCGGGGCGGGCGTGAGCTCCCACTGGCACCAAGGAAAGTTGGTGCCTGTGGCCATATGAGGGACAGTCTTCACCCATCGATATATTTTGCTTTCTGCAACCAAATCTCTGTACAACTTTTTATGAAGTATGTACCTGAATACTTGGACACGAATATCTAAACCGTAGTAAAATTTATTCATCTGAATTTGAGTTATTGCTGATTATGTACTAATGTATCATATGACTTTTAAAAACAAACTTTTTATTTGTGGATAATCCAGCACCATACACAAATGAACAGACCCTTTTCTCAATCTGTGTATTATATAATTTTAATATTAGCTTTAACAAAAATTTTAAATCTGAAATGGTCCAATTATTTCCTACTCAGACTGCAGATCACAAGTATACTGTCTCCAATACCATTATGTGGTTACGTGTGGGGAAATGAAGTTTTACTGACAACCACTCTATTGTGCACAATGTCACAATTCACCCTTTCCCAATCTTTTCAAAGCAGCAAGTCAATATTTTAGAGAAATAATCTTTCACTATTATACAGTTTTCTAAAAGCAGCGAAGAATCCTGTGGCACCTTATAGACTAACAGACGTAATGGAGCATGAGCTTTCATGGGTGAATACCCACTTCGTTGGATGCATGTAGCGGAAATTCCCAGAAATTTCTTCACTGCTTTTACAGATCCAGACTAACACGGCTACCCCTCTGACACCTGACAGTTTTCTAAAATATCCAGACAGCCACAAAAGGGGGTAAAAATAAAACTGAAAAAAAGTATGTTTACCTTTTGAAACAAAAACAGAAATACTTACAGTGTGAGATTATAATTAGAGAAAGAATGCAATGACATATTAGGCCTTCAGGCTTCTATCAAGAACACTCACAAATTGGATTTAGGAAAGAAAGTTTGCTACTCCACATTTAAGACAAGAAGGGGTTAAACATAAGGGTTTATTTACCAAGTGAGTCTTGTTAACTTGCCAGTTAAGAACTATGGCCCCTGAGCCACAAAGGCACTCAAGTCTTAGATTTAGATGCCTAAATCCCAGTTTTAGGCTCTATTGCAATCCACGAAACTCCTGCCCAGTCCTGTAGGCACCTAAACTCAGCATCTAAGTTTTCAAGGTAAAAACATTCCATAGGCACCACTGGACATGCACAATGCTGACTCTCTAGGCACCCAGACACATCTATCTAAACTCCAGAGCTATCCATGAACTGCGGGAAGAGAAGCATTCTTCTGCCTCAGTTGCAGGCAGGCGTGTTCTAACCATGAAGCTATGGGATATTCTGATATGGGGCTCACTCAAGAGTCTAAAGTTGCAGCTGTTCCACTGTGATAAATAAAGGAGTGACTGAAACAAGGGAACTCCCACCTCCCTCATAGATGCCTTAACCATCATCATGATGTGTCACTCTCTTTTGTCCAGTGACTATTAAACTATTCATCCACAGAAGAACAGTCACTCAGTCAGAGTGAGAGCATGAGTATGATTCTAGTCCAATAGTTAGGGCATCCACCTGAGAGGGCCAGTCCCTTTGATCCCATCACTCTTTCATTATGTATCCATAGTGGAACAGCTTCAACAGAAGAGACTGTGGGAACTCCACATTAGAATATCTCATATCTCAATGGTTAGAGCACACTTGTTCAAGTCCTACCTCTGTGTCTCCTTCTCCTCCTTCACCAGAAGTGGAGTGAGGGGACGAGAACACCTGGGTCCTCCACATCCCAGGCAACACTAACCATTGGGCTAAAAGTTGTAAGGGAGGGCAGGGAAGGCACCTCCTCCCAATAGTGTGTGTGGAGTGAGGCAGGTGCCTAACTCATTCCCACAGAAAACAAATTTTCTCTCTCTCTGCAGGAGAGGGGTTGCCATTCGCGGATCATTAGCAGAGACAGATGCCTCCCTGCAGCCTGGATGTAGGCATCTATCTCTGTGAGACAGGCAGGGCTTAGGACACTACCCTCATTGGACTTCTTCCAGTGAGTCAGGGAAAATGAAACTTATCCTACATCAGAATTTTAATCTTGTATGAGCATACGAAATGCTGGAAAACCAAACAATGGGTGCGATTAGTATTCTTCCCCCACTTTTCTTTGAAGGGAAGGAAAGAAGATTTCCATAAGAATATAAGAACTGTCATACTGGATCAGATCAATGGTTCATCTAGCCCAGTATCCTGTCTTCCAACAATGGCTGTGAACCCCCCACAGCTCTCAATGCCCCATTTCAGTCCTCCAAGTGCTCCTAGGGCTTGGCTACACTTGCAAGTTAGAGCGCATTAAATCAGACCCGGGCGCCCTAACTCCTGACGTGTCCACACTGACAAGGCACTTAAGAGCGTCTGGAGCGCCCCTGGTACTCCGCCTCCAAAAGAAGCATAGAAGTTGCTGTGCCCAGTGCTGTGATTGGCCTCCAGAAACGTCCCATAACCCCTTGAAGTCAAGTGGCCACTCTGGTCATTGTTTCGAACTCTGCTGCAGGCATGCAGATATCCCCTTTCAAAGCTTCATTTCTGACAGCCGGCATGCTTATCTGCTCTGGGACACAAAGCAAACCATTACTGTGGAATGCTGTTGCTGCGGAGGCAGGTGTGTGCATGTGAGAGAGGTGGGGGATGATGTCAGGGTTTCCCCCTGCCACTGTCTGAACTTAGGCAGCATGACGACATTTTCTGCCCCCCAAAACACAGTCTCTCCCCCACTATACACACACACCACACTCCCTGTCACGCACAACCCATTTGAAAAGCATACTGCAGCCACTTGCACACTGGGATAGCTACCACAATGCACTGCTCTCTGTGGCATTGCAAGAGCTGCTAATGTGGCCACGCCACTGTGCTTGCAACTGACAGTTTTCCCTGCTTTTCCTCCTGGTGCCTCCGAGGGCTGGCTTAACTCCCGGTGCTCTACATCTGTAAGTATAGCCATAGCCTTAGTTACACCTATTAAGGGACTTAAAAGGCAGTAAGACAAGCTTCTATAAATACATTAAGAGAAAGATGAAGGAAGTGTAGGTCCTCTACTTAGCAGAGAAGGAGAGCCAGTAAGAAAAGGAAAGAGTTTTTAAATGCCTATTTTGCCTCAGTTTTCACTACTAGTCAGTTATTACTAGATGCTTAACGCAATTAATATTAACAAAGGGGAAGAAACGCAAGCCAGAATGGGAGGGAGGAGCATTTAAATAAGTTAATATATTCAAGTCTGCAGAGCCTGAAAAATTTACTCTTTGCTACTTAAGGAATTAACTGAAGCAATCTTGGAACCATTAACAATTATCTTTGAGAATTCATGGAGGATGGATGAGGTCCCAAAGGGCTGGAGAAATGCAAACACAGAAAAAATTTTTTTGTTTTGTTTTTTAAAAAGATAAAGAGGACCTGAGAATTATAAACCAGTCAGCCTAACTTTGGTCCAGTATCTATCCAGGTTCAAATTATTAAACAATAAATTTAAGCATCTACAGGATAATAGCATTTTAAGGAATAGCCAGCATGGATTTACCAAGAACAAATCATGCCTAACCAATCTAATTTCCTTCTTTAACGGGGTTACTGCCCTAGAGGATAAGGGGCAGCAGTAGATGCAACATATCTTGAATTTAGTAAGGCTTTTTTAATATAGTCCTACATGACAGCCTCATAAACAAACTAGGGAAATGTGATGAAGTTACTATAAAGTGGGTGTACAACTGGTTGAAAAAGACCACACTCATAGTTATTATTAATGGTTCACTGTTAAACTGGGAGGGTGTATCCAGTACGTCCTGGTTTAGTATTATTTAGTATGTTCATTAATGGACTTGGATAATGGACTGGAAAGTACACTTATAACATGTGGAAGGCATCAAGCTGAGGAGTTGCAAGCACTTTAGAGGACAGGATTACAATTCAGAACAGTCTTGATCAACTGGAGAACTGGCCTGATATGAACAAGATAAAATACAACAATCACAAGTGCAGAGTTCTTCACTCAGGAGGGGAAAAAAAAAAAATCAAATGCACTGCTACAAAATGAGGAGTAACTGGCAAGGTGGTAGTACTGCTAAAAAGGATCTGGGGGTTATAATAGATCACAAATTAAAAGCGAGTAATGATGTGATATATTTGTAAAAAAGGATAATACTCTGTGGTGTGTTTACAGGAGTGAGGCCTCAGTTAAAGTACTGGGGTCCCAGTTCTGGGCATCACACTTTAGGAAAAATGTAGAGTCCAGAGGAGAGCAACATAAAAGGTTTAGAAAAACTCGACTATGAGGAAAGTAAAACAAACATAGTATGTTTAATCTTGAGAAAAGATGACTGAGAAGATCTGTTAACAGTCTTCAAATGCATTACAGGCTATTATATAAAGAGGACTGATCAATTGTTCTCGACATCCACTGAAGGCAGAACAAAGAATTTGCAGCCAGGAAGATTTGCAGGATAGTGAAATATTGGAATAAGCTTCCAAGGAAGGCTGTGGGATCCCCTTAATTGGAGGTTTTTAAGAACAGGTTAGACAAAATTCCCATCAGCTATGGTCTCGGTATATTTGATCCTGTCTCAGAACAGTGGGCTGGACAAGATGACCTCTCAAGGTCCCTTCCAGCCCTACATTTCTGCGATTGATGAACTTCAGCAGAAAGTTGAACTATTCTTTGATGTAAAGGCTTCCTCACGGGTGAGGTTCCACATTAGATTTACCCTTTAGAGGATTCTTCCTTTCCTGACGTCTTTATTAGCATTTCAAAACACACAAAGGCAAGGGGAGATGGGGATAGTTGGTCATAATTCACTGCAAATGTTTCAGTGAATAGCTACAGTGGCTGCTATAACTGAGTTGGCAAGTTTCTGTTTCTAAAGTGTTTTCCAAGATAACGAAAATTTATATTGAACTAAATGGTTAAGATGAAATGAAATCCCTAAAAGAATCTTTTTTTCCCCCTCCACAAATGGTGAGACAAGTAGCAGAGAGCATTAAATTGAATGCACCTGTTAAGACAAAGTTATCTGTATTTCTGGGAACCCTGCTGATGCAATGGATTCTATTTCCTCAGGGGGGTAATCAGACTTCTTCCACTTGCCGTATATACTACTACTGACCACACCATTTCTTGGATAAGGATAATTGTATAGCTCTTGAGTAACTAGTTAAAAGTAGTTCTAAATTTCTGTTAACTTCATTTATGTCTACTACTGGCTAACAATATTTGCCAACTAGAGCAACAGCCTGCAAGCTATACACTGCAAAACTGCAGAATTGCTATCCAACAGCTTCATGATACAGAATGTTAAATGATTCTTAGGTGCCATGTCTCCACCTGCTCAGGCTATGGAGCTAAATGTATCATACTACTTTAGCCTCACTGCCCTTCCTTAGGGGGAAAAACTCTATTCCCCTCTTAAGGGTTACTACTGCTATAATTTGCAATATAGAGAGACAGACTGACTGGGAATGTGTACAGATAACTTTCCTTTATATTTGAACATTTTCCCATGTATGTGTCAGCTTCAGTGAACCAAAATTGTTTAACTCTCCCCCCTACACACACACCAAAAAAACCTGATAATAGTCCTAAAGCACAGTAGGTAGAAAGTTTTATCAGAGCCAGGTAGCTAGTGTTTTTTGTAGCTGACAAGAAGCCTTTATCTAGTTATTTTTCTGGACCACAAAAAGTTCTCAGAGTATCCAGGATTAGTTTTGTAGACTGTTTCCCAGAGAGAAAAGTCAACTAATCTACATGCGGCAGATCAGAAGCATGACTAGCATTAGCACCCAAAAAAAGCCATCACGGCCCTTTGGATTCAGCATTCCTGCTACTCTCCTTCCCCTCTATACAGACTAGGTAAAATTAATGGTGCTACGCCTGGTCAGAACTGCTAACTATTTCTGATTACTAGTACTAAGAGATATAAAAGAGTGATAACTATGGCGATGGTGTTCTTCCTTGTTCCTCATAAAGGATCTCTTGTATCTTTAATTCCTGTATTCAACTCAACTTCAGCTGAGCCACAAGTCTTGCTATTAGAGCACCAGGGAGAGCAGCATGGGCATAGCTGTGGAAACAGGATTTAAGTAGTTATAAAGAGAACAGGAAGTGTTTAGACTGACAGTTTCCTTGTATTCCAAAATCGTTGGAGGGGGGGGTTTGAAGGGAGAGGGGGTAGTTTGTAATTCAGGGTGAATAAAGAGATTCATTTTTAAATCTCTATATTAATTAGCTAAATAAACCTACCTGAATTAAATCTCAAATTGACAATCTACATTAAGGCCTAACGTTACTATAATCTAGAGTTGCTGATTAATTGAAGTTAACATGTGATTAACCTCAAAAAAATTAATGGCAATTAATCACACTGTTAAACAATAGAATACCAATTGAAATTTATTACAGACAGTATTTTGGGATTTTTTTACGTTTTCAAATAGATTGATCTCAATAACAATACAGAATACAAAGCGTACACTGCTCACATTTTTATTTCAAATGTTTGCACTGTAAAAATGATAAACAAAAGAAACAGTATTTTTCAATTCACCTCATAGAAGTAGTGTAGTGCATTCTCTATCATGAAAGTGCAACTTACAAATGTCGATTTTTATATATATACATATCTATATATAACTTCACTAAAATACAAAACAATGCAAAAAACTGTAGAGCCCAAACGTCCATCGAGTCCTATTTCTTGTTAAGACAAACACATTTGTTTCCATTTATAGGAGATAATACTGCCTGCTTTTTATTTACGTCACCTGAAAGTGAGAACAGACGTTCACATGGCACTGTTGTAGCAAGGTATTTATGTGCCAGAGGCTATGTCTACACTACGGGATAATTTCAAATTAACAGAAACCGGTTTTATAAAACAGATATTATAAAGTCGATTGCACGCAGCCACACTAGGAACATTAATTCAGCGGTGTGCATCCATGGTCCGAGGCTAGCATCAATTTCCAGAGCGTTGCACTGTGGGTAGCTATTCTGTAGCTATCCCATAGTTCCCGCAGTCTCCTCTGCCCCTTGGAATTTTGGGTTGAGATCCCAGTGCTTGATGGGGCAAAAATCATTGTCGCGGGTGGTTCTGGGTACAGCCTCACCCCTCCCTTCATGAAAGCAGCAGACAACCATTTCGCGCCTTTTTTCCTGGGCGAACTGAGCAAACGCCATAGCACAGCAAGCATGGACCCTGCTCAGATCAATAGCGCAATCGTGGACATTGTAAACACCTCGCGCATTCTCGTGCTGTCTATGGTGAACCATGAACCGCAAAGGCAGGCGAGGAGGAGGCAGCTATGGCAGCGCGGCGACGAGAGTGATAAGGACATGGACACTGAATTCTCCCTAACCGCGGGCCCCTGTGCTTTGGAGCGCCTGCTGGTAATGGGGGAGGTTCTACCGATTGAACACCAATTTTGGGCCCTGGAAACAAGCACAGACTGGTGGGATCACATAGTTTTGCAGGTGTGGGACAATTCGCAGTGGCTGCGAAACTTTCGCATGCGTAAGAGCACTTTCTTTGAACTTTGTGACTTGATTTCCCCTGCCCTGAAACGCCATAATACCAAGATGAGAGCAGCCCTCACAGTGGAGAAGCGAGTGGCAATAGCCCTCTGGAAGTTTGCAACGCCAGATAGCTACTGGTCAGTCGGGAATCAATTTGGAGTGGGAAAATCTACTGTGGGGGCTGCTGTGATGCAAGTAGCCAAAGCAATCATTAAGCTGCTGCTATGAAAGGTTGTGACTCTGGGAAACGTGCAGGTCATAGTGGATGGCTTTGCTGCAATGGGATTCCCTAACTGTGGGGGGGGGGGGGCGATAGATGGAATCCATATAACTATCTTGGCACCGGAGCACCAGGGCACCCAGTACATAAACCGCAAGGGGTACTTTTCAATGGTGCTGCAAGCAATGGTGGATCACAAGGGACGTTTCACCAACATCCACATGGGATGGCCAGGAAGAGTTCATGATGCTCGCGTCTTCAGAAGCACTACTCTGTTTAAACGGCTGCAGCAAGGGACTTACTTCCCAGACCAGAAAATAACAGTTGGGGATGTTGAAATGCCTGTCGTTATCCTGGGTGTCCCAGCCTACCCCTTGATGCCATGGTTCATGAAGCCATACACAGGCAGCCTGGACAGCAGTCAGGAGCTGTTCAACTACAGACTAAGCAAGTGCAGGATGGTGGTAGAATGTGCATTTGGCTGTTTAAAGGCGCGCTGGCGCACATTACTCACTCACTTAGACTTCAGCCAAACCAATGTCCCCTTTGTTATTGCTGCTTGCTGTGTGCTCCACAATCTCTGTGAGAGTAAGGGGGAGACCTTTATGGCCGGGTGGCAGGCTGAGGTAAATCACCTGGCCGCTAATTACGCGCAGCCAGACACCAGGGTGATTAGAAGAGCACACCGGGAAGCGGTGCGCATCAGAGAAGCCTTGAAAACGAGTTTCATCAGGGGCCAGGGTACGGTGTGACTGCTGTGTTTGTTTCCTCTTCATGAACCCCACCCCCCTTTATTGACTCCTTTCCTGTAAGCAACCCACCCTCCCCCTTCGATTACAGCTTGCTTAAGGAAATAAAGTCACTATCGTTTAAAAATTATGTATTCTTTATTAAAAAGTAATTCTAAAAAGAGGCAGAGAATTAACAAGGTATCCCGGGTGTGGTTTGGGAGGAGGATAGGAGGGAAGGAAAAGGCCATTAAGCACATTTCAATGTAATGACAGCCTTCTGGTTGGACTGTCCACGGGGGTGGAGTGGGAGGGTGCACAAAGCCTTCCCCTACGCATTCTTACACATCTGGGTGAGGAAGATATGCAACATGGTGAGTGGTGAGGGTGGTTACACAGGGGCTGCAGCGGCACTCTGTGACCCCGCTGCTCTTCCCGAAGATCCACCAGACGTTGGAGGATATCAGTTTGATCACGCAGCAGCTCCAGCGTTGCATCTCGCCACCGCTGATCTTCCTGCCTACACCTCTCATCTCGAGCGTCTCTCCTATCCTCACGTTCACTGGCATCTTTCCTGTACTTTGTTACCACATCCTTCCACTCATTCAGATGAGCTCTTTCATTGCGGGTTACTTCCATGATTTCAGAGAACATTTCATCTCGCGTCCTCTTCTTCCTCCGCCTTATCTGAGCTAGCCTTCGGGATGGAGTAGGGAGGCTTGAAAAATGTGCAGCTGCATGAGGGAGGGAAAAAAGGGAGAGAAGTATTTAAAAAGCTACATTTTACAGAACAATGGTTATACTCTTTCACAGTGAACAACACTATTCACCTTACATAGCACATGTGATTTCACTACAAGGTCGCATTTTGCATCTTAATATTGAGTGCCTGCGGCTCTGGTGTTACAGATCTCACAGATGCAGGTCCGGGAATCACAATTCAGCTTGCATACGTCCATGGTAAGCCACTGTCTTTCAGCTTCTCCAGCCTTCATATACACAGTGCCCTCTGATGCTTCTTGCCTGTTAACAAGCAGCAGCAGACGCCAACCCCTCCCCTCCCCAATCCAATTCTCTAGGATTGCTTTATCCCTCCCCCCACCGCATGGCTGGTATCATGGAAGATCACTGCTAATCACCCCCCTTTCCCCCTCCCGCCACCACGTGGTTGCTAGCTGGGAAGATTCCTGCTGGCCAAACGCTAAAAAGCTAAAAACGCTATCCTTCCTCCCCTCCCCCCGCTTGGCTACGTGCAAGGAAGGATTTCTTTTAAGCAACAGCCCAGGAGGAAAATGCCCATCTCTGTCCTCTTAATTAAATTCCTTAATTTCAACCAGGTTACCATGAACGATATCACTGCTGAGGATAACACAGCAAGATAAAGAACAGATGTTTCTTGAATGCCAGCAATCACCGGGACAGTACGCAGCTAGGCTTTGTCATGCAATGATACCCGATTACTTGCTACATGCGTGGCGTGGTAAAGTGTCCTACCATGGTGGACGGAACAAGGCTGCCTTGCCCAGAAACCTTCTGCAAAGGCTTTTGGAGTACCTCCAGGAGTGCTTCATGGAGATGTCCCTGGAGGATTTCCGCTCCATCCCCAGACATGTTAAACTTTTCCAGTAACTTTACCGGCTGCGAATGCATCCCAAGCCCTCATGGTAAATAAATCATTAAAAAAAGCTTGCTTTTAAACCATGTTTTATATTTACAAAGGTACGCTCACCTCAGGTTGTTTCCATGGCTTCACTGTCTGGGCTAGTGGCTTGGGAGGGCTGGGAGGGTAATTCCGTCGGGATCACAAAAAGCTCCTGGCTGTTGGGGCTGATGGAGTGTGTGTGCTCGCTGCAAGGTCTTCCTCCTCTTCCTCCTCCTCCTCATCTTCCCCCTCCGCAGAATCCTCAGCCATGGTTGAGATTATAACCCCCACCTCGGAATCCACGGACAAGGGGGGGGTAGTGGTGGTGCAGCCTCCTAAAATTGCATGCAGCTCAGCGTAGAAGCGGCATGTTTTCGGCCCTGACCCGGATCTTCCATTTGCTGCTTTGGTTTTCTGGTATGCTTGTCTGAGCTCCTTAACTTTCACTCTGCACTGCACTGAGTCCCTGGTTTGGCCTTTGGCCATCATAGCCTTGGAAATTTTTTCAAATATTTTTTCATTTCGTCTTTTGGAACGGAGTTCTGTTAGCACTGAATCCTCTCCCCATATAGTGATAAGATCCAGTACCTCTCGTGTGGTCCATGCTGGAGCTCTTTTTCTATTCTCAGGAGACTGCACTGTTACCTGTACTGATGAGAGCTCCAGGCTGGCCAAACCGGAAATGCAATTCAAAAGTTCTCGGGGCTTTTCCTGTAGACCTGGCCAGCGCCTCTGAGTTCAGATTGCTGTCCAGAGTGGTCACATTGGTGTACTGTGGGAGGTGCACCCGGAGGCCAATAACATCGATTTGCGGCCACACTAACCCTAAACCGATATGTTAATATCGATTTTAGCGTTACTCCTCTCGGTGGGAAGGAGTACAGAAATCGATTTAAAGAGCCCTTTAAATCGATATAAAGTGCATTGTAGTGTGGACGGGTACAGCTTTAAATCGATTTAACGCTGTTAAAATCGGTTTAACTGCGTAGTGTAGACCAGGCCAGAGATACCGAACATTCTCATGCCCCTTCATGCTTCGGCCACCGTTCCAGAGGACATGCTTCCATGCTAATTACATTCATTTAAAAAAAAAAAGTGTTAATTAAATTTTCAACTGAACTCCTTGGGGGAGAATTATATGTCTCTGGCTCTGTTTTACCTGCATTCTGCCATATATTTCATGTTATAGTAGTCTTGGATGATGACTCAGTACATGATGTTCATTTTAAGAACACTTTCACTGCATATCTGACAAAATGCAAAGGCACCAATGTGAAATTTCTAAAGATAGCTACAGAACTCGAATCAAAGTTTAAGAATCTGAAGTGCCTTCCAAAAATCGAGAGGGACAAGGTATAGAGCAGGGGTCGGCAACCTTTCAGCAGTGGTATGCTGAGTCTTCATGTATACTCTAATTTAAAGGCTTTGCGTGCCGGTAATACATTTTAACATTTTTTAGAAGATCTCTGTAAGTATATAATATATAACCAAACTACTGTTATATGTAAAGTAAACAAGGTTTTCAAAATGTTTCAGAAGCTTTATTTAAAATTAAATTAAAACACAGATGGTATTCGTTTAGTGTGATCCTTGCCCTTGCTTTTCCTTGCTGAGTTTTCCAATGTCCAGTGGCACGTATTTGGATACTTTAAGCTGCACACAGGCTTCAGAGTGATCGATCAGTTGTTAACCAGCTAGAACCCCAGATCAGCAGCTGAGATGAGTGGAGCTGGCAGCTGGTAGAGCTGAGCAGGGCCAGAGACCTGGACCCTGTCTGGGAGAGGGCCTGCGATGGAACTCCAATCGGAAGCAAGGTGAGTGGGGCTGCGGTGGGGACCCCAGCTGGCAAGGGGCCAGCAGTCGGAACCCCCAAGCGACAGCAGGCTGAGCGGGTAAGTCCACCCAGCTCTGGGGTTTCGGCGGTGGGCTGAGCATCTCTGCATGCCCCAGCTCTGGGGTTTCGGCTGCCAGCTAATGCCAAGTGGGGTCTCAGCACCCACTGCTGGCCTGGGGGAAGGAACCCCAGCTGGCAGTGGGCTAAGTGGGATCCCGGCTGGCAAAGGGCCAGCAGCAGGAACCCCAGAGCGGCACACAGCCCGCCGCCACTCTGGGGTTTCCACCACCGGCTCCTGCCAGCGGGGTCTCAGACCGTGGCCAGCCTGGGGGAAGGAACCCCAGGCCAGCAGTGGGCAATGAGTGGGACAGGCGGTGGGATCCCAGCTGCCAGGAACTGGCGCTGGAAACCCCAGAGTGGTGGCGGGCTGAGCAGCTCAGCCCGCCACCACTCTGGGGTTTCAGCTGTCAGCTCCTGCCAGCTAGGGTCACAGCTCGCTGCCAGCCTGCGGTTCCTTCCCCAAGGCCAGAAGTGGGTGCTGAGTGGGACCAGCAATGAGACCCTAGCTGGCAAGGGCCAGCAGAGGGAACCCCAGAGTGGTGCCGGGCTGAGCAGCTCAGGCCACCCTGCGTGCCATCAAAAATCGGCTCGTGTGCCACCTTTAGCATGTGTGCCGTAGGTTGTAAACCCCTGGTACAGAGCATGCTTTCAGAAGTCTTAAAAGAGCAACATTCCGATGCAGAAAAAGACAGTTACTCACCTTTGTAACTGTTGTTCTTCGAGATGTGTTGCTCATATCCATTCCAGCTAGGTGCACGCATTTCCGGAAGATTTTTACCCTAGCAACACCCGGCGGGTCGGCAGGTCGCCCCCTGGAGCGGCGCCGCCATGACGCTGGATATATACCCCTGCCGACCCGTCCACTCCTCAGTTCCTTCTTGCCGGCTACTCCAACAGTGGGGAAGGAGGGTGGGTGTGGAATGGATATAAGCAACACATCTCGAAGAAGAACAGTTACAAAAGTGAGTAACCGTCTTTTCTTCTTCAAGTAATTGCTCATATCCATTCCAGTTAGGTGATTCTCAAGCTTTACCTAGGCAGTGGGGTCGGAGTGAGATGTCGCAGAGTGCAATACGGCAGAGCCGAAGGCTGCGTCATCCCTAGACTGCTGAACCAGGGCATAGTGGGAGGCGAAAGTGTGGACCGAGAACCAGGTCGCTGCACGGCACATTTCATGAATGGGCACATGAGCGAGGAAAGCAGCTGATGATGCTTGCGCCCTGGTGGAGTGCGCAGTCACGTGGCCCGATGGGACGTGAGCCAAGTTGTAACAGGCGTGGATGCACGACGTTACCCAGGAGGAAATCTGCTGCGAGGAGACAGGAAGTCCTTTGATCTGCTCGGCCACCGCGACAAAGAGTTGGAGGGTTCTGCGGAATGGCTTAGTTCATTCTATATAAAAAGCAAGTGCTCTACGAACGTCTAGGGAGTGTAGCTGCTGCTCCCTGCGAGACGAATGCGGTTTTGGGAAGAAGACAGGGAGGAAGATCTCCTGGTTAACGTGGAAGGCTGGGGCGGGTGAAACAGGAGCCCCGCACACACCATGGAGGGATCCAGCCACCACTGGAAGGAGTCTAGCACGGTCGAGGGAATGGACGACCATGTCCATAGGATCCCTGGCTGGACGGTATTGCGAATTGAGCCAGGATTGGAGGGGCCGTAGGCGCAGTCTTGCGTAGTTTGTTACGAACATGCAGGCCGCCATGTGGCCCAAGAGAGCGAGGCAAGTGCGTACTGAAGTTAGCGGCGCTGCTTGCAGCCTCCGGATGATGGCCGTCAGAGCCTGGAACCGTGGCAGTGGTAGGCAGGCTTTGGCAAGAGTCGAGTCCAAGGTGGCACCAATAAACTCTATCCTCTGAGTGGGGATTAGAGTCGATTTTTCCACATTGATCATTAAACCTAGATGTAGGAAAAGGTTCTTGACAATGCGGACGTGACTGAGGACTCGCGTCTCAGAGGTCCTGCGGATAAGCCAGTTGTCTAGATATGGAAAGACGTGTATCCGACTGCGGCGAAGGTGGGCAGCGACTACAGCCATACATTTGGTGAATACCCATGGGGCTGGAGACAGGCCGAACGGGAGGACCGCAAACTGAAAATGCTGCCGGAGGGAAGTTCTCGCGACCTTTTTCCCCTAGTCGAGGATCGCCGTAAACTCCTGCCATGTGTCCTGCGGAAGCAGCTCCTTAAATTTGTCCGCCGCCGCCCAGGTGTTGTAGCTATAGCGGCTAAGGAGGGCATGCTGGTTGGACACCCGGAGCTGGAGAGCTCCCGTAGAGTAAACTTTACGCCCAAGCAAGTCCATGCGCCTCGCGTCCTTTGATTTAGGGGCTGGGGCCTGCTGGCCATGGCGATCCCTCTCGTTAACCGACTGGATGACGAGGGAGCAAGGAGGAGGATGTACATATAGATATTCATAGCCCTTTGAGGGCACCATGTACTTGCGCTCTAGTCCTCGCACAGCGGGTGGAACAGAGGCCGGAGACTGCCATATTGTAGTGGTATTGGCCTGTATGGTTTTGATAAATGGGAGAGCCACTCAAGTGGGGGCATCGGATGACAATATGTCCACCACTGGATCTTAGACCTCTGGGACCTCCTCGGCTTGTAAGTTCATGTTCTGTGCAACACGCCTGAGGAGGTCCTGGTGGGCTCCGAGGTCAATTGAAGGAGGGCTGGCCGACGAGGTTCCAGCTACCGCCTTGTCAGGGGAGGACGAAGATGAGAGACCTGGAACGAGCGGGTCTGAAGAGGGCTCCGCCTAAGCATTGTGTCCGTCTCCCTGGGGAGCTCGGAGTCCTGTGGCTGGGTCACCCTTTCCTCCATAGCAGGAGGGGGAGGGCGGGTAATCGTGGCCTCCGGTGCCCTGTGTTCCGAGGCCGTCGAACGCAGTGGACCTGGAGGAGGGCCTCGGGCTTGATGGTACGCCCAGGGCGTCCAGAATCCCTACTGCTGCGGACCATGATCGTGAGGCTGGGGCTCGCTGAACAAGGCAGCAGGCACGTCGGTGTCTGGGATGTATACACTGTCCGCCTGAGAGGACAGGGACAGCTGTTGGGACGGCCATGGAGGAGCCGAGCGAGGCTGGTATGAGTCCCTCGCTCCCATTGTTGGAGACCTCCTCGGTGCCGGGGATCGGTACCGGGAATCATACCGGTGCCGAGACCGAGACCGGAACCTGCAACCAGCGCGGTGCCGGGAGGTCAACCTGGATCTCGATCGTCTACGACGGGACTGGCTGCGAGAGTCTCAGTGCCGGGAGTGGTGCCTGGAGCCGGAGTGGTACCGAGAGTACTGACTGGGACGAGAGGTGGATCTGCGCAGCGAGTACGACCGGTGCCGCCTGGGTGAGCGGTGCCGGGACTGCGAGCGGCGTCGAGATTGGGACCGACCGCGAGACCTGGAGCGGTGCCGACACCTGGATCGGGATCAGTGCTGGCTCGTCGACTCCAGCGAAGGAGGCCTCTTGGCGGCAGGCTCGCCTCTGGAATGGAGAACCCGCACCGGCGGTGCCGGGGGTTGAGGCAGGGCCGATTCAGTCATCACAATAAGGTCCCTGGCCGAGGAGAATGTCTCCGGCGTGGAGGGGACCGTCAGCTCGACCACGGGTCTCACCGGGGAGTTCTCCTGGACCGGACTCGACGGCCCTCTCAGGACCAGAGTCAACGGTACCAGAGTCGTCAGTGCCGCGGCAGGGGGAGGTGCCGGGCGATCCGGTCGAGTCTGCACCGAAGGTGTGGAGGAAGTTGAAGGCCTTCGGTCAGGTCCCTGCACCGGAGAACACCGGTGCCGAGGTGTCTTGGCAGGGTCGGCGCGGTCCGGTGCCGGAGGAGCGCTGTCAGTGCTCGGTGCCAAGGACAGAAGGTTAAGGGCTGCCTCCATAAGGAGAGTCTTTAACCGAAAGTCCCTCTCCTTTTTAGCCCGCGGCTTAAAGGCCTTGCAAATGCGGCACTTGTCGGAGATATGCGATTCCCCGAGGCACTTTAAGCAAGAGTCGTGGGGATCGCTTGTGGGCATCGGCTTTTTACAGGCCGAGCACGGTTTAAACCCTGGTGAACCGGGCGCGGGGAAGGGCTAGAGCCCAAACCCCGCTAAACTATGTACAACAACTAACTAACAACTATAAACTATAAAACTAATTATACTATTAACTAAGTCAACTATTCACAACAAGAGAGAGATCAGATGAACGGAGAAGCTAGGGAAGTGGAGGACAGCTAAGCCGCGCTCCACTGTTCCAACGACCGACACAGGCCGTAAGAAGGAACTGAGGAGCGGACGGGTCGGCAGGGGTATATATCCAGCACCATGGCGGCGCCATTCCAGGGGGCGAGCTGCCGACCCACTGGAGTTGCTAGGGTAAAAATCTTCCGACGAGCATGCACACACGGCGCGCACAACTAACTGGAATGGATATGAGCAATCACTCAAAGAAGAACTACAGAATCGGAATCACCAAAAAAGAAAAATCAACTCTCTGCTGGTGGCATCTGACTCAGAGGATTAAAATGAATATACATCGGTCCACAGTGCTTTGGATTGTTATCGAGCAGAACTGATCATCAGCATGGACCCATGGCCTCTGGAATGTTGGTTGAAGCATGAAGAGACTAATGAATCTTTAGCGTATCTGGCATACAAATATCTTGCAACACGGGCTACAACAGTACCACGGGAATGCCTATTCTCACTTTCAGGTGACATTGTGAACAAGAAGTGGGCAGCATTATCTCCTGCAAAAGTAAACAAACTTGTTTGTCTCAGCGATTGGCTGAACAAGTAATAGGACTGAGTGACTTGCAGGCTCTAAAATTTTACATAACATTTTTAATACAGTTTTTTTTTGTACATAATTCTATATTTGTAAGTTCAATTTTCATGATAAAGAGATTGCACTACAGTATTTGTATTAGGTGAATTGAAAAATACAATTTCTTTTGTTTTGTTTTTTAACAGTGCAAATATTTGTAGTTAGAAATATATATAAAGTGAGCACTGAACTATTTGTATTCTGCGTTATAATTGAGAGTGTAGAAAACATCCAAATATATTTAAATATTCTATTACTGTTCAACAGTGCGATTTAATCACACGCTTAGAGATGTATTTTTTTAATCGCTTGAAAGAGCTCTACTATAATCTATTAATCATTTCAACTCACTATTTTCATTTAATCGGTACATATTTACTGTCAGTTTTAAAAAATGTCAAACCATGGAATTGATAGAAGACTCTAGTTAAGTACTTGGGAATCAGTTTGTTGCAGTTTTACAACAGTTTTTGACAGCAGTAATCTCTCCTGCAGGTGCAGAGCATGATTTCTTCAACTAGTTCAGTTCAATGACAAGCTCATACAAAGGTGAGAACCCAATTGGGAATTGAAAAAGCAAAAAAAAGCTTACTTTTATTCCAATTCATAGATTGGAAGGGGAAAACAAAAAGTGTGAGAGGATGATATCTTCTAGTTCCAGTAAAATGTGTTGAAAGACATGGCAACCAGAAAGGAGAGACTATGGATAATGCTTCTTTTCTGTTTAGTTTTAAATGCAACACATGTTTTGATAATCTTATTTTTTCTTGTGTCGTTTAAGGTAGTTTTATTGAATAAAAAGCCATTCTTGTGCATTTAAAAATTTCTACCTAAATGATACCAGCGATGAGAAAAACAGAGTTAAATCACTATTTTCTAAACATAACTAAAAATTAAATCTGACTAAATATATTTTTAGCTATACTTTTATTTAAGCAATTATAGCTTGTGTGTCCCCTGGTTAGCAAAAAGTATCAAATTTAGTGTAAAGGCTATATTTAGTTGCAAATCAGTGTGTTCTAGTGCTTTAATAACCAAATGACAATCAACCTCATTAGGGAAAGAACTGAAGCACAAAAAAAAAAAAAAATTAGAAGTGAATTATCTACATTATGGTTTCCTGCTTGCCAATTTAAGGCATGATTAAAATTGGTAATTTAAAAGTCATCCTGTTGTATTCCTTCTCTACCTCAAGAGTCCCAACAAGTGATTTCTTGGCAGACTGTGCTAAGTAAATAGCAAGATCCACACTGAGAGTATGGCTACACTTGCAGCTGTACAGCGCTGGGAGTTACAGCTGTCTCTGTACAGCTGTATAGGGAAAGCACTGTAGTGTAGCCACACTGACAGCTACTGCGATGCAGCGTGGCCACATCTGCAGCGCTGTCGGGAGTGGTGCATTATGGGCAGCTATCCCACAGAGCGCGATTTCTGTGGGAAACGGAGCCCGAGCTGCTTAGGAGTATGCTGATGAGTCTTGCCAGCACATCACGTTTGGCAGTTGAGCTATTCCTTCAGCTCCAAAGCGACAGTGAGGAGTCCGATGATGATATCGAGTCGCCTGACACGTATGACACTAAAAATTACTGTTGGCATTCACGGAAATGCTCAGCACCGTGGAACACCGCTTTTGGGCTCGGGAAACAAGCACTGATGGTGGGATCACATCGTCATGGAAGTCTGGGATGACAAGCAGTGGCTGCAGAACTTTCGGATGAGAAAAGCCACTTTCATGGGACTGTGTGCTGAGCTCGCCCCCATCCTGCGGCGCAAGGACACGAGATTGAGAGCTGCCCTGCCAGTGGAGAAGTGGATGGCTATTGCAATCTAGAAGCTGGCAACTCCAGACAGCTACCAATCAGTCGCGAACCAGTTTGGAGTGGGAAAGTCGAGCACTGGAATCGTGTTAATGCAAGTTTGCAGGGCCATTAATCACATCCTGCTAAGAAGAACCATGACTCTGGGGAACGTGCAGGACATTGTGGATGGCTTTGCACAAATGGGTTTACCTAACTGTGGAGGGGTGATAGATGGGATGCATATTCCTATTCTAGCATCATCCCACCTAGCATCCGAGTACATTAATCGGAAGGGGTATTTCTCTATGGTTCTTCAGGCGCTTGTGGATCACCATGGGCGTTTCATTGACATTAACACAGGCTGGCCTGGAAAGGTGCATGATGCACGCATCTTTCGGAACAGTGGCCTGTTCAGGAAGATGCAGGCTGGGACTTTTTTCCCCAGACTAGAAGATCACAGTAGGGGACGTCAAAATGCCCACTGTGATCCTTGGTGACCCCGCTTACCCATTAATGCCTTGGCTCATGAAACTGTATACAGGGAAGCTTGACAGCAGCAAGGACCGGTTCAACTACACGCTGAGCCGGTGCCGAATGACTGTGGAGTGTGCTTTTGGCCGTTTAAAAGGGCGCTGGAGATCTCTGTATGGGAAGCTAGACTTGGGGGAAAGCAGTATCCTTGCGGTTATATCCGCGTGCTGTACTCTTCATAATATTTGTGAAGGGAAGGGGAGGGTGAAACATTCAGTCAGGAATGGACCTCCGAGGTTCAATGCCTGGAGGCTGAATTTACACAGCCAGAGAGCAGGGCTACTAGAGAGGCCCAGCACAGAGCTTCAAGGATTACGGATGCCTTGAGGGAGGAATTTGAGGCTAAAAACTAACAGTAATGTTTGGTGCCTTGCACGGGAGTGAAGTGCAGTGGTTATAATGTTACTAGGAATGTTTCCTAAAATGATTTGCAGTGCTTGTTTCCTTCCTGGGCTATGGTATCTTTCACTTTCTGCAATAATAAAAACTGTTTTCAAAGCCAAGAATTCATTTATTGAAACGAAAATAACTGACAGACACACAACATTTTGGGAACCTAAAAGGGCAGGGGGGTGGGGTGGTGAACTGTACAGTCACAGGTTTGAATATGTCCTGTCTGGAGTGCTGTGCAATGACTGCTGCACTTCAGGATGAAAACACTGCATGGTGATGGGGGTTGAGTGCAGAGGGTAAGGGTTGTAGTTCTCAGGGCTGGTTGGTGAATGTACAGGTGTTGGGAGCAGCTGGTGGTGGCAAGAACCTGTATGCTGGGGAAGGGGGTTTGGAGCTGACATTGGGGCACAAGGGAAAGAGTTTTGGGACAGGGGGGGCCGGCACGGTAGTGCTCTGTCTGCATGGCTACGAGTGACTGGATAGAGTCTGCCTGGCGAGCCAGGATGCTTATCAGCTGCTTTGTGCTTTTCTTCTTAGCCGCTGCGTTTCTCTGGCGGAGCCTGCTTTCCCTTTCTCTCCAGTCCTGCAGTTTTTTACTCTCTCTGGCAGAGTGATCCATAACTGCTTTCAGCATGTCTTCTTTGCTTTTTCGCGGCTTCTTCCTGAGGTTTTGTAGCCTCTGAGCAGTCGATGAAACAGGCAGTCGAGTCAAGGACACTTTTCGAACGGAAAAATGGCAACAGTTAACAGAGGCAGCATTGTTTATAATCTCACTCAGACACTTATTTCCACACAGTGAAGGAGTTTACAGTCTATTTAGCATACTTTTCCCATACCAAACAGAGCGCACACAACCCACAGGAGCCACGAAATGGTGAGTAAGGGGACTAATTGCTTCAGGGCTGTGCTGGGGTTTCCTGTGCGCTGGGGAAAGCAAACTGCTGCAGGGAGCACCTACAGTGAACAGTCTCCCAACATTTTCAACAGGAGTTAATCCTGGAAGATCTCTCGCTGCTGCGGGTCACCTGGGAAGAGCGGGAGGGTCTTCTACAGCAATGCGGACTCCGCCCTGGCCCCTATGCAGCTTGCCTGTGTGCAGCCATGGTCCCCCCACCCCTCGCGGCACAGTGGCGCAGACGCGTTAGCCTGACTGGGACAAGGACCACAGTGGCTCTCCCTATAAACTTGCGCAAGTGCATTGCCCACGCTCTGGCTGAAACTTTTGAAGAGATTACCGAGGCCGATTACCGCGACGTGATAGACCACATCAATGGGCTATTCCACATCTAGGCATGCATGCATGCAGCCTTAACACCCTCTCCTCTCCCGAAACATTTCCATCTTGAAAATAAAAGCTGCTTACCGGGAACCCACTCTTCTGTTTGTCCTCCAAGAAGTACCGGCTGCTGCGACTGGCTACCTTCCTCCTGGCATGAGAAGAGCTCCTGGCTGCATGCATCCTGGGACTCCGGGGTGTCTCTCCACCGCCCCCCCAGTACCCTCAGTCTCGGTTCCCCCCCCCTCCTCATCCTCCTCTCCCCTTCCTCCTCCTCCCCCACTCTGAAGTGTCCATCGTGGTGGTCGGATTGGCAGTGGGGTCACCCCCAAGTATCGCGTCCAGCTCCTTGTAAAAACGGCAGGTCGTGGGGGCAGCGCCAGAACGGCGGTTTCCCTCGTGGGCTTTGCAATAGGCACGCCGCAGCTCCTTTACTTTAACCCTGCACTGCACCACGTCCCGGTCATGGCCCTTGAGATCTGCCTGTAGGTATCGTAATTCCTACGGCTGGAGCGCAGTTGTGACTGCATAGCTTCCTCACTCCAAACACTGATGAGGTCCAGCAACTTGCCATTGCTCCATGCTGGGGCTCGTTTGGCACATGGAGGCATGCTCACCTGGAAAGATTCACTGATTGTACTCCACACCTGGCTGAGAAAACAGGAAGAGGATTTTTAAAATTCCCAGGGCATTTAAAGGGCGGGTCACCTGAGGCCAGGGCAGTAGAGTGTGAACTGATGAGCAGAGTGGCTGAACAGGCATTCTGGGATACCTCCGAATACCTCTGAAGACCAATTACAGTGCTTTTGGTGGCCACGCTGGCGGAGCAGCGCTGCAATCGTTATACCCCAGGCAGAGCATGAGTACAGCCAGCGCTGCAGCCAGGGAGATGCAGCGCTGTATGTGCCTTGCAAGTGTGGACGGTGAGTAAGTTGCAGCGCTGTAAACCCACCACCAGTGCTGCAACTCTCCAGTGTAGCCAAGCCCTGATTCTTAATCCTGTAATAAACGTTGCATATTGAAAAATGATTTGAACCTCTTGAGATCTGTCAGAGTTACTGTATCTTCAGTTAATATTCCTTTTACTTTAATTTACCTGAACAGTGAAATTAGTTATGATTCAAAAGTTTTTTTTTTAAATTCTACTCAAGAAAATATAAACCCAGTGTTCACTGAGCTAGTTACATTACCATAATTCAGTTCAACTAGAATTCAGCAGAAAGCAAGGCACTTCTTCTCATTCTAAGTGACTGCTTTTACAGCTACAAAATGCAACAGCTGTCCTTGTAGTAAGTCTGTTCAATACAGACTTGAAGATAGCCCCTTTAACTGAAAATAAGCCATTTCACAAGTTTCAGTAGTGTTACTTCCATGCAATTCTATTAACATTAAAAGCACTTTTACTACATTTATAAAGTTTTATAAGAAAAAAATGGCACCACATTGGTTTCATTTGTTCTCCAAGTTTTGTTTTGTTTTTTTAAAAACCGGGCTTGCTTAATTAAAAGCATTCTAAAAGAGCTGTTCACGATTCAGCTGAAGTTGTGTCCCCTTAGAAAGATTTTACTTCATATTTCTGAAATTCTTTATTCAGTTTTGAAAGTCAAAGTGGGTGAGGTAATCTTTTATTGGACTAACTTCCGTTGGGGAGGGGGGGAGGGGCAGGCAGAGAGAGGCTTTTGAGCCAGAGAGAGGTCATCTTCAGATCTGGGAAAGGTACTCCCCAATTTACAGCAAAATGCAAGATGAAACAGGTTGTTTAGCATAAGTACACCTCTATCCCAATATAACAAGACCCAATATAACACGAATTCGAATATAATGTGGTAAAGCAGTGCTTGGGGGGGGGGGGAGACACCTGCGCGCTCTGGTGGATTGAGGGTGGTGAAGCACTGTAATGGGTTTCCTAGGGACGTGGTGGAATCTCCATCCTTAGAGGTTTTTAAGGCCTGGCTTAACATGATGATTTAGTTAGGGGTCTCAAATGTGCGGCCTGCAGAGCTCATCCCTGCAGCCTGCCAAGCTCCCCGCACCCCCTCTCCCCCCGTTATTTTATGTGGCAGCTAAGCTCCCTGCTCCCCAATGTTTGGGGCCAGGTCGCTCCCCCGGCCCCACCTACCACTCCCACGCGTCTCCCCTGAGTGTCCCCCGGGCTCACTTTCTGCCCCTTCACTGCCCCAGAGCCTGCAGCTCATGCTGGCTCCACTCTGCTCTGCCGGCTCCGGCATCACCTGCTGCCACAGGGTCCTAGTGCCCCTCTCCAGTATGACCAGGGCAGGTTGCCCTTCCCCTTCCCCTTCCTTTCTGCCCTAGTTCTGAGCCTCTCCAATGCCCCGAGCCTCTCCAATGCCCCACAGCCCTCACCCCTGCACCCCCTCCTATCCTCAAACTCCATCCCAGAGCCTGCACCCCCTCCCCCACCCCGGAGCCTGCACCCGACGCCCTTCCCCACCCAAACGTCCTCCCAGAGCCTGCACCCCAGACCCCCTCCCCCACCCAAACTCCTTCCCAGAGCCTTAGGCAGGTTGGGGTGGACTTGGGGGGGGGGGGCAGGTTCTGGGCACCATCAAAATTTCTACAAACCTGCCATCTCAGAAGAGGCAGAGCAGGGGTGGAGTGGTGGTACAGGGTAGTGCAGTAGGGGGGCTTTAACATAAGTAAATCTAACTAAGTCCATGTTTTGTCCTTTGAGTGAGGTGCATTACTGTTGGTGACACTTAGCACTTTCGGGGGGGGGAAGGGGGGAAGCAAAGAGCCGAGAGCTCAGGGGAGGAGGTGGAGAGGAAACGGGGCAGGGGCAAGGCCAGGGCCTCATGGAAGGGCTGGAGTGGGGGCGGGGCCGAGGGCAGCAAGGGGAGGTGTCAGTGATGAAGCCCTCAGGCCAACGTACTAGTCCTCATGTGGCCCGCTTGGTCATTTGAGTTTGAGACCCTGATTTAGTTGGTGTTGGGCCTGCTTTGAGCATGGGGTTGGACTAGATGACCTCCTGAGTTCCCTTCCAACCCTGATATTCTATGATAACGCGGTTTCACCTATAACATGGTAAGATTTATTGGCTCCCGAGGACACTGTTATATCGAGGTAGAGTTATAGTTAACATATATTGTAAAGGCACCATTCAACATGCAGTGGGCAGTTACAACCTCTGCAGTCATAGGACAAAAGAGGAGTTACAGACTATTGTAAAAAGCCATAAATCCACTGTGTGTTCAGTCCATGATTTTTAGTGTCCAGCAGAGTAATTCATTTAAGCTCACAGGCTCATCTTTTGAAAGTGTTGTCCAGGTTTCTTTTGAGGACAGGTTAGTGTGATAGAATGATCATTTTGTGAGAAACGTTCACGCAGAGGTGATAGAGTGTTTTTATCATCTTTTCCCGTGCAATTTCATTCAAGAGTGTAGCAATTGTCTGGTTTCATCCACATACACCTCTACCCCGATATAACGCTGCCTTGGGGAGCCAAAAAAATCTTACTGCGTTAGAGGTGAAACTGCATTATATCGAACTTGCTTTGATCCACCGGAGTGCGCAGCCCCGCTCCCTTGAAGCGCTGCTTTACCGCGTTATATCAGGCCGCATTATATCAGGGTAAAGATATAGTTATTGAGGCATTTAGTGCACTGGATGAGGTACACCACATGTTGTGATAGGCATGTGCAGGATCCATGGATCTTGAAAGGCGTGTTGCAGGGAGGATGTTGATCCCTGTAGCAGTGGAGATATGGTCCAATAAAAGATATTACCTCACCCACTTTTTCTTGTTAATATTCTGGGACTACCGCAGCTACAACTACAGCACATCATTCAGTTCCAAGCAGTTCCAGTGTTGGTCTGTCCTGTAAAACTTTTATAGTAGTGAGAACTTTTACGCTGCAAGTACTAGACATTAAAACAAGTCCCAGAACATTTTAAAACAAATGAAATTTTAGTACATTTCAGAAGAAGTTATAAAGTGTTTCTTCTGTGTATCTGCAGGGTTCTAGTATCATAATTTCTCCCCCCACTTCAAAATAATCTTGCACCTCAAGCAAGCTACCCCACACTTCATAAAAAACTGTCTTCTGGTTACTGTGCAGCAATATAGTTCCAACCGTCTTTTTACAGGTATGTTAGCTGCAAGGAAAGGGAAAAAGACTTCTGGTGCTTCAATTCTAGTGAGACTAGCAGCTGTAGAATTCTGGTCCAGAGGTATGCTACGTCAACCATCTTCCAACAAGAGCCCAAATTCTGCTGAATCTGTCACATGGCTCATAACACATTAAGTGGGCCAGATCCAGCCTACAGGTTAGGTATTATGACACCACCAGCTTAGTGGCAGCCACCTGATACTGTGTGCATTCAGCAAGGCAGGTTATGAGTGGCAGATGCCTTCTCGATTCAAACTGTTTCATTCAGTACCACAATGCTCTTACTTCAGCCCAAATTGCTATGATTTGGACTAAAATTATATAAATCCTGAAATGCCCTATGCAGACAGGAGTTAAAGTCAAAGCATACAAGAGCATGAGACAGAGGCAAGTATCCTGGAGAGAGCCAGAAGCTCTTAAGCATTCAAGTGAAGCATGAGTCCCAAAAAACAGACTAGATTTGGTTTACAAAGGACTGAGGATCCTGAGCTGTCATCTGTAGAACACATGCTGGTGATCTGGAGAGCTCCTGGTCACACGGTGGTTTAGTTTCCAGATGCTAATTATATTAAATTGAAAGAAAATCCCTTGTCCATACGGATTTTTATAACTCATAAGAATGTCAGTCCTGAGATGATTGACTGGATGGAAGGTGGTCCATGAAAGCCAACTGCCTAATTTTAAGAAATTTAAGAAATTTGTGAAGCATAGGGTAGGACTTACAGCTCAATAGTACTCTGTGTCAGAATTCTGCTTACACCTGACTGGTACTACTGCCTCAGACTGACAGACAAGGTGAGTGAGACCGTATATTTTATTGGATCAACTGCTGTTGGTGAGAGACAAGCTTTTGAGCTTATGCAGAGCTCTTCAGACTTGTCAGGCAACTAGTTAGCACAGTCAAGCTGTATTTTGTGAAAGTCATTAATATATCTGCAGAGAGATTTTATAAACTGTACCAAAGTCAAGGTGCATAAAGTCATTTAGCACTGATTTCTTTCAAGTGTTTACTTAATCAGATTTTTGTTTACATGTTGCTAGTTCTTCCCTTCTTCTCATTTTGTCTCTTAAAAAGTAAGAGATATTCACATTAGCAATCTGTCTTCCTAATTATCTGTAGACTTTCTATTTATGTGGTTTATTTAACGTATCCATCTAAACCACGTAAGTTCTAGGGTCCTATTAACATCCTCTGAGAACACCAAAACTCAATCAGGAACTTAACCTGGCTACATTTTATCTGCTTTTCGTCACCACCAACTTCCAATAAACTGAACATTCACAGGTCAAGAAACACGAAATGATGTAGCCAGTTCTCCTATT
Organism: Gopherus flavomarginatus; assembly: GCF_025201925.1. NCBI lineage: Eukaryota > Metazoa > Chordata > Testudines > Testudinidae > Gopherus > Gopherus flavomarginatus. The sequence goes on from NC_066619.1 coordinate 113,449,210, forward strand.
GAGTTGCTGTGGCTAGGCATCTTTAAGTATTTTTAAAAAGAGACTGAGCCTGACTACACTTGAAATATTTGCATCAGTGTTGCTTACTGATATCTACACTAGTGCAAACTCCCAGTGTCATTACATCAGTATAAGTACCCCTCATATAGACAGACCTTAACCATCTTCAGAAACTGTCAGGCAAGTACATGCATACGAGTATAGACAGGTAGTACAACATTCATAAGTTTAACTCTATGTACTACAGTAACTCCCAAGAAGGGAGATGTTTATCTATAATACATTAATATAAAAGTGACTAGTGATATCAACTGCAATCGCTAATAATAATTAAAAAAAAATCAGAAGATGTGTGACCAGTTTTTTGATGGAACACAGCTAATATAGCTGAGACTGTTTTGAAAGAAAATTAGTTAGGTATGCATGGCTCTCTGCATATATTCCAGAAGTTACTGGCTAAGACTTTTAAGGGAAACAAATCACATCATCTATTGCCTGCCCTTGGTTCTGTCATGTATTGTATGCAGGTGAGCCCGAGAAGACACAGAGTCCCACTAATTCCAATGAGGCCTCCATGAACCCAGTTGTGGGATCAGAGCCCACATGATTAACTTATTTTGCAACAGCCACTTTGCAGCTGCCAAATACAGCTGTACATTTGTCATGTCTCTAGTAGGAAAGCGAAATGCTTTTGCAGATTGCCCAAAAATTTGTTTCAGGATTAACCAAGAACTTGTAATTACATGCCAGAAGAAAAATGACCACAGGAGAGGCACAGACACGTTTGTTAGTTAAACCGCAAGACTGCTCCTTGGTCACAGATAAGATTGAAACACCGTTTAGTTCATGGAAGATGCTTACGGTGAGGTGCTTAGAGAGAAACAAATAGTTAATATAAATTAGAACAGGATACTGATCATTTGCTAGAAGCTAACAGTATTCTAAACAATTTGCTGAGGAGTTCCTTCAAATATAGGAACTGGTAGAAACAGAACTTGATTCTAGAGAAGGAATTCATGTTCAACAGCTGAAGCTATTGAAATGTTCAAGTCTGAGAACTCAACTATAATTAGATGTTAGTGTCTGACATGTCATTTTCCAGCATGTGGGGGTTTACCACATGTGCCATTTCACACAAGAATCAACACGATTTTGGATATACAGAAGTGGGTTTCTCACAGAAGTAATTAGATTATGTTGTTCACTTCATGGCAGTTTTGGAAAATTCAGAGATACCAACTAATAACACTGAAATGAGACACTAAGTATATCTAAAATTGTATAGTGAATTAGTCTAAATTTGTAATAACACAATTTCAAGCTATGATGGAACTTTAAAAACTACCTGAATCACCCTGATTTAAATTTCTCCACCCTGACTATATTATAATATGCTTGGAAATCTCTGTAAAAAGTCTGACAAGCTCAAAATCTGATCGCTTTTTAAATGCCCTTTCAAGAACTCTCTAGAGAAGCCCACTACCACTAACTTCAGGTACTCGGATACTACAGAGATTGTACAGAAGGGAACAGAACTGCTTGTTTATTTAATAAGTTTTACTAATGGCCAAAAACAGATTTCTTATTCTATCCACATTTTATACACTCCCAAAAAGTAGGACTCCTTGGAAGGGTGAAGAAATAGCTTTGGGTCAGTAAGACACTTCTGGCCAAACAGACATAGTTGTAGAGAACTATCCTCCATCCAAACTGCAGCTGCCCTGAAGAAAGGTAACTGAGGAAAAGTTAAAGGGATCCAATGTGCTGACACAAGGCTCTTTTAGTTCCCTTCTTTGGGGAGAGAAAGGGTGGTGTGAGAGAGAAAGGGTGGTGTGGAGGGAGAACAATTTTACAAGTGAGCACGTAGACAATCACTTAACCGAAACTGTCCCTTCAAGGAGGATCCTGGGGACAGTCTTTGGTAGCACAGCTTCACTGGAACTATATTACCAGGAAGTCAGAGCAAGGAAAAAAGCCAAACACCCCATATGGCATGGAAGCACAGGGTTTCTGAGATGAACCTGGACTCCTGCAGATCTCAAGGGAGTTGCAGCTGTTGAGGGACCAAAGACTCATTCCGCAGGAGGTCCCTCCTCCATTTGAATAGTCTGGAGAAAGATCTGTAAAGGTAACCCAGGAAGTTTTCCCTTTAAGGACTTCACGAGAGTTAATTCAGCCTGTCACGTTACAAACATATAAAACCCAGAAATCAGTTTTATGGAGTTTATCAAGAGATCTTTCTGGACACCAGAAGCAGTGATCATAAACAAGAGAAACGGATATCAAGGAAGGAGTTAATACTCATCAGGAAACACTTTCACACTACTTCTTGTTCAGCCAATTGCTCAGAGAAACAAGTGTGTTCACATCTGCAGGAGATAATGCTGCCTGCTTCTTGTTTACAGTGTCACCTGAAAGTGAGAACAGGCATTCGCATGGCACTGTTTTAGCTGGTGTAGCAAGATATTTACATGCCAGATGCTCTGAAGGTTATGTCCCTTCATACTTCAACCCCCATTCCTGAGGACGTGTGTCCATGCTGATGATGGGTTCTGCTCGATAATGATCCAAAGCAGTACAAACAGATGCATGTTCATTTTCATTACCTAAGTCAGATGCCACCAGCAGACAGCTGATTTTCTTTTTTGGTCGTTCGGGTTCCATAGTTAACGCATCAGTGTTGCTCTTTTAAGACTTCTCAAAGCATGCTCCACATCTCATCCCTCTCAGATTTTGGAAGGTACTACAGATTCTTAAACCTTGGGTCGAGTGCTCTATCTTTAGACTTTCTTTGCATTTTGTCAAAACTGCAGTGAAAGTGTTCTTAAAACAAACAACATATGGGGGTCATCATCCAAGACTGCCATTAAATGAAATATATGGCAGAATTCAGGTAAAATAGAGCCAGAAACATACAATTCTCCCCACAAGGAGTTCAGTCACAAATTTAATTCATTCTTTTTTTTTTTTTTTTTTTTTTTTTTTTTTTTTAAACTAGCCTGTTCCCTGGAATGGTGGCCAAAGCATAAAGGGGCATACAAATGTTTAGCATATCCGGCACATAAATACCTTGCAATACCTGCTACAGAAGTGCCATGCAAACACCTGTTCTCACTTTCAGGTGACATTGTAAATATGAAGCAGGCAGCATTATCTCCCATAAATGTAAACAAACTTGTTTGTCTTAGCAATTGGCTGAACAAGAAGTAGGACTGAGTGTACTTGTAGGCTCTACAGTTTTGCATCACTTTGCTTTTGAGTGCAGCTTTGTAACCTAAAATACAAATGTAGATTATTATTAAGTTGCACTTTCACCATAAAGAGAATGCACTACAGAACTTGTATGAGGTGCATTGAAAAATACAGTTTCTTAACATTTTTACAGTGCAAACATTTAATAAAAATAAAGTGAACACTATACACTTTGTATCCTGTGCTGTAACTGAAATCAATATATTTGAAAAGGTAGGAAGGCATCCAAAAATAGTTAACACATTTCAATTGGTATTCTATTATTTAGCAGTGCTATTAAAGCTGCGATTAACTGTGATTATTTTTTTAATTGCTATTAATTTTTTTTTGAGTTAATCACGAGTTAACTGCAATTCATTAACAGCCCTAATTGGATGGCAGTCCACTCCTTAAATTGTAAGAGATAAAGATTAACTGTCTTGGGCTGTAACACACCAGACTTTTGACAACCAGGTCCCAACTTTAACATGATTTAAGTGTATTAAATCTTCCCTCCCCATTTAATCATTGTGACATTGCCCTACCAAATTCGCAGCCACAAAAAACACATCACGGACTGTGAAATCTGATCTCCCTCCATGAAATCTTGTCTTGTGTGAGCTTTTGCCGTATACTATACAGATTTCACCGGGGGGGGGAGGAGGAGGAGGAGGGGGCGGCCACCAGCATTTCTCAAATTGGGGATCCTGACCCAAAAGGGAATGGGGGGGGGGTCACAAGGTTATTTTAGGTGGATACAACCCTTACCCCTGCACTATTTTCAGAGCTGGGTGGACAGAGAGTGGCGGCTGTTGTCCAGGCACCCAGCTCTGCAGACAGTGCCCCGCCAGCAATAGGGCAGAAGAAGGGTGCCGGTGCCAGTACTATACCATGCCATCTTTACTTCTGTGCCTCTGGTGGCAGCTCTGCCTTCAGAGCTAGAATCCCAGCCAGCAACCACCGCTCTCCAGCCTCCCAGCTCTGAAGGCAGCACCAGTGCCAGCAGCAGCGCAGAAGTAAAGGTAGCAGTACCGCAACTCCCTCTATAATAACCTTGCAACTCCACCCCACCTTTTTGGGTCAGGACTCCTATAATTACAATACTGTGAAATTTCAGATTTAAATAGCTGAAATCATTAAATTTTTTATTTTTGAAGTCCTTTGACTGTGAAATTTACCAAAACGGACCATAACTTTGATAGGGCCCTAGACATATCCATGAATGTTGAGAGAAAGCTTCACAATTCTCACTCATCTTCTCTGGTTTCTGCAATAAAAACCAGCAGAAGTGTTTCTGTGCACCTCCAAGGTATATGGTACTAGCCATACAGAACTGAAAATGGTTTCAGTAAGTACCAGCTAGCAAGAGCCCAAGGACAAAAGTATCTCATTGCATAAGAGCTTCTGTACAGGAAGCCCCACACTGGCCAAATCTGCTTGATGTCACATACATTTTGCATATTTTGAAGACAATGACGACATTCTGCACTATGTGCAATAAAACTGTGACCTAAAACTTACTTTATCCAACCTGGATTGCATGTTTTAGACTAGAGTTTAAAATTTTTTAAATATTCATTTAGCAGTGTACACAAAGTGAAGAAAGCCATTAAGCTATTACACACAGGTGACTAAGGGTACATCTACTCTACAGGATTATTCTGATTTCACATAAACTGGTTTTGTAAAATAGATTGTATAAAGTCGAGCGCACGCAGCCACACAAAGCACAATAATTCGGTGGTGTGCATCCATGCACCGAGGCTACTGTCGATTTCTGGAGCGTTGCATTGTGGGTAGCTATCTCATAGCTATTCCATAGTTCCTACAGTCTCCCCCACCCATTCGAATTCTGCGTTGAGATCCCAAGGCATGATGGTGCAAAAACAGTGTCGCGGGTGATTCTAGGTAAATGATGTCACTCATTCCTTCCTCTGTGAAAGCAACGGCAGACAATCATTTCGCACCCTTTTTCCCTGGATTGCCCTGGCAGACACCATAGCATGGCAACCACGGAGCCCGTTTTGCCTTTTTTCATTGTATGTGTACTGGATGCCGCTGACAGAGGTGGTACTGCAGTGCTACACAGCAGCATTCATTTGCCTTTGCAAGGCAGCAGAGACGGTTATCAGTCGTCCTGTACTGTCTGCTGCTGTCATGGGTGCTCCTGGCTGACCTTCGCTGAGGTCAGCCGGGGGCACAAAGACAAAAATGGGAATGACTCCCCAGGTCATTCCCTCCTTTATGTTGTATCTAAAAATAGAGTCAGTCCTGCACAGAATATGGGGCAAGTGTACTAGAGAACCAGTGTACCATAGAGCACAGCCGCTCCGTGTCAGATCCCACAGAAATGATGAGCTGCATGCCATTCTAGGGGGTGCCTCTGCAACAACCCACCCGTTGCTTCCCTCCTCCCCCAACCCTCCCGGGCTACCGTTGCAGGGTCCCCCCATTTGTGTGATGAAGTAATAAAGAACGCAGGAATAAGAAACACTGACTTTTTAGTGAGATAAAATGAGGGAAGGCAGCCTCCAGCTGCTATGATAGTCCAGGCAGGACATTAAACGGTGGAGGGGAGAGGAGCCCAGCATCCCGCTGCTTTGGTAGTCTAGGCAGTACAGGATCTTTTCTTTAGACATGAAAGCGGGGAGGAGATGGGGGGAGGCTGATGGAGCTCAGCCCCCAGTTGCTATGATGAGGACGGTTACCAGCTGTTCTGTACCATCTGCCAGCAATAACTGGGAGTCATTCCTATTTTTACCCAGGCACCCCCGGCCAACCCCACCTGAGGACAGCCAGGAGCACTCACGAGATGATGACAAGGACAGCTACCAGTCCTTCTGCACTGTACCATCTGCCACCAGGGAAGGGAGAGGAGAGGATGCTGCTGTTCAGTGCCCCAGCACCACGTCTACCAGCAGCATGCAGTAGACATACAGCGACACTGAAAAAAGTCAAGAAACAATGTTTTTCCCTTTTCTTTCACGGGGGGTGGGTGTGGGTGTAAATTAACAATATATACCCTGAACCACCCTGGACGTGCTTGACTCTACAGGCACTGGGAGCTCAGCCAAGAATGCAAATGCTTTTCGGAGACTGCCGAGACTGTGGGATAGCTGGAGTCCTCAGTCCCCCCTCCCTTCCTCCATGAGCCCATTTGATTCTTTGGCTTTCTGTTACGCTTGTCACACAGCACTGTGCTGTGGACTCTGTATCACAGCCTAGAGATTTTTTTCAAATGCTTTGGCATTTCATCCTCTGTAACAGAGCTCTGATATAAGAGATTTGTCTCCCCATAAAGCAATCAGATCCAGTATCTCCCGTACGGTCCATGCTGGAGCTCTTTTTGGATTTGGGACTGCATCGCCACCCGTGCTGATCAGAGCTCCACGCTGGGCAAACAGGAAATGCAATTCAAAAGTTCGCAGGGCTTTTCCTGTCTACCTGGCCAGTGCATCCGAGTTCAGATTGCTTTCCAGAGCGGTCACAATAGTGCACTGTGGGATACCGCCCGGAGGCCAATACCGTCGATTTGTGGCCACACTAATCCTAATCCAACATGGCAATACCGATTTCAGTGCTACTCCTCTCATCGGGGAGGAGTACAGAAACCGGTTTAAAGAGCCCTTTATATTGATATTAAGGGCCTCGTTGTGTGACAGGGGCATGGTTAAATCGGTTTAATGCTGCTAAATTCGGTTTAAATGCGTAGTGTAGACCAGGCCTAAGTCACTCAAAAACATAGCCCAGAAGCAACATAACTGTCTTAAGGGAACTCCGCACCTTGCGGAAGATCTTTATCTCCTACTGACTTAGGCCATGTCTACACTACAAACTTTGGTGAGTTACATCAGCATACAGCTAGTGAGGCTTGTATATTCCTCAGGCACAAGCATATTTGGCAGCTTATGTCTGTGCTACGCATATATGTAATTATGTTTCCAGCATTTTTAGCTGCTATCATGAGCATCTACGATTTGTTCTTGTTTTAGCAATAAATTTAAGTGCTGTGTGTAAGCAAAGCTCTGATCCAAGGTGTAAGTGATAAGCTGGGGAGTACTGTTTCTTTCAGAGCAGAAGTGTTGATGCAAAATGTGGTGCACCATGGGTAGGTATCCTAGTGTGTCACCACGCTGCATTCCAATACAATGTCTTTTGAGAAGCTTTTGGTATGTGGTGTTATAAAGAAATAACTGACCCAGGAATCTCTGGAAGCTACGTTCTCCATCCCATCATGCCATCCATATCCAATATTTTATTGACTTTTTTTTTTTTTAAATCTCACTAACCCACATAGCACATTTGCTGTCTCCCATCTCTGACTGAGGCAGAGAGCCCACAGACCTGAACACTATTCTCATTAATGCTGCAAACACAGGACACATGATTCTTCTGTATTTGCAGATCACAGGAAGCACCACGACAATGGAAGACATGACAATTTATCTGAGGACAGCTTGCTGAGGGACACAGCAAAACAATTCAAGGGTGCTGGTGCCGTTCAAAGCAGTTGCATATGGTGGAGTGCCACTTTTGGGCCTGAGAAAGAAACACTGACTGGTGGGAACACACAATAATGAAGGGACGAGCAGTGGCTGCAGAACTTTCGGATATGAAAAGCCACATTTCTGGATCTGTGTGCCATGCTTGCCCCAGACACCAGAATGAGAGCTGCATTCACAGCAGAGAAGTAAGTGGTGCTGCTCTATCATAGCTTCCAGAGTGCAATCTGACTGCCACTAACCTAGGCCAAAATTCAATGACCTAGAAACAAGACTTACTATTCACTTATCAGTACTGAGCTATGCAACCCCCATAAGTCTGTTCTAGATTTAACTTGTTTGAACTAACTAGCCAGGGCGGACTAGGTTTGGATACTTATTTAAAAAGCAACTTTGAAGTATGATTCTATGTTTCACAGACAATTGACATTTCTTCCTAAAACCTAGTATTGTGCAAGGGATTAGGACTTTACTGTTTCTCAAATTGCAGGTCCTAAAGAATGTTTATAAGACCATTACCATGAGTGTTTAATAAAATGTGCAGCTCAGCTTTAACTGCAGCACAAATAGTACTTGTAGTGTATTAGGCATGTTCATTGCATTTTCCACTTCATTAAGTTCTCATCTACAAGACATTTTACTCTTAGAGCTTAAGTGTCTATTCTATATATAGATACATCTATCTATCTATCTATATCTATGTGTATGTATGTACGTATGTGTCTTACAAAGTATATTTTCAGGTACCTACAGAGACTGATGCCAAACACCACTAAGGATAATTACATTTCAGCAAGGTTTGGCCAATTTCCAAGAGAAATAACTCTGCAATCAAAATGCAACCTATTTGTTAACATAGAAGCAATTGATTTTTCAGTGTAACTCCCCCTGAATTGCATAGTTTGAACCTAGTGTCCTACCTAAAGGACCATTAACCTCAGCATTAATTCATTGTCAATCCTGTTTCAAGTATACTGTAGCATAGTACTAATCCAGCTGGACCATTGGGCTCTTGCAACTACCACAATCTAACAAATTATAGCTGGAGCTGATAGTGCTACCTATGGTTATAGTTGGCAAATGCTTCCCACTTTAAGACTCTGTTTTTAGTTGCTTAAAATTTAGCTAAATTTTAACTAGCTAAGCTGAAGTTTCCCCATGCTGGCTCTCTGCCTGAGGCAAAAAATATTTATTTTTAAAAAAAACCTGACAAGTACTTGTGGCACCTTAATAAATAATAATAAATATATGGAGATATACCTATCCCATAGAACTGGAAGGGACCCCAAAAGGTCATCAAGTCAGCCCCCTGCCTTCACTAGCAGAACCAAGTACTGATTTTGCCCCAGATCCCTAAGTGTCCCCCCCCCCCCCCCAAGGGCTGAGCTCTCAACCCTGGGTTTAACAAATTTAGAGACTAACGTTTATTTGGGCATAGGCTTTCATTGGCTAAAACCCACTTCATCCAATGCATGGAGTGGAAAATACAGTAGATAGGTACATATACATAGTACATGAAAAGATGGGAGTTGCCTTACCAAGTGCAGGGGTCGGTGCTAATGAGACAATTCAGTTAAAGTAGAAGTGGGCTATTTTCAACAGTAGAATACCAAGGGAGGAAAAAAATTGTATTGCCTTCATTACCACTACAAAAGTGATCAGGCTGGCCCATTTCAAACAGTTGACAAGAATATGAGTAACAAGAGGGAGAAATTAGTTTCTTTAGTGACCCATCCACTCCCAGTCTTTATTCAATATCAATTTGATGGTGTCCAGTTTGCAAATTAATTCCAGCTCTGCAGTTTCTCATTGGAGTCTGTTTTTGAAGTTTTGTTGTTGAAGGACTGCCACTTTTAAGTCGGTTATTAAGTGTCCAGGGAAAATAAAGAGTTCTCAGACTGGTTTTCGAATGTTGTAGTTCTTGACGTCTAATTTGTGTCCATTTATTCTTCTGCGTAGAGACTGTCCGGTTTGGCCAATGTACATCGCAGAGGGGTATTGCTGGCATGACGGCATATATCACACTGGCAGATGTGCAAGTGAATGAGCCCCTAATAGTGTGGCTGATGTGGTTAGGTCCTATGATAGTGTCCCTTGAATAGATATGTGGACAGAGTTGTCAACGGAGTTTGTTGCAGGGATAGGTTCCTGGGTTAGTGTTTTTTTTGTGTGATGTGCAGTTGCTGGTGACTATTTGCTTCAGGTTGAGGGGCTGTCTGTAAGCGAGGACTGGCCCATCTCCCAAGGTCTGTGAGAGTGACAGATCATCTTTCAGGATAGGCTGTAGATCCCTGATGATGCTCTAGAGAGGTTTTAGTTAGGGGATGAAGGTGATGGCTAGTGGCATTCTGTTACTTTCTTTGTTGGGCCAGTCCTGCAGTAAGTGACTTCAGGGTACCCTCCTGGCTCTGTCAATCTGTTTCTTCACTTCACCAGATGGGTATTGTAGTTTTAAGAATGCTTGATAGAGATCCTGTAGGTGTTTGTCTCTATCTGAGGGATTGGAGCAAATATGGCTGGATCTTAGAGCTTGACTGTGTACAATGGATTGAGTGATGTGGTCTATCTGGAGGAAAGCTGGAGGCATGTAGGTAAGTACAGTGATCCGTAGGTTTCCAGTATAGGGTGGTGTTCATATGACCATCACTTATTTGCACTGTAGCACCCTCTTGTATGGACTGGTTCAGGCTGAGGTTGTGAAATCCTGGTGGAATTCCTCAAGGGCTTCTTTCCCATGGGTTCAGATGGCGAAGATGTCATCAACGTAGCACAAGTAGAGTAGGGGCGTTAGGGGACAAGAGCCAAGGAAGTGTTCTCAATCAGCCATAAAACTGTTGGCATACTGGGGGGCCATGCGGGTACCTAGTGCAGTGCTGCTGACTTGAAGTTATAAATTGTCCCCAAATCTGAAATAGTTGTGGGTGAGGACAAAGTCACAAAGTTCAGACACCAGGTTTGCTGTGACATTATCGGGGATACTGTTCCTGACGGCTTGTAGTCCATCGTTGTGTGAAATGTTGGTGTAGAAAGCTTCTACATCCATAGTGGCTACGATGATGTTTTCTGGAAGACCACCAATGGACTTCAGTTTCCTCAGGAAGTCAGGGGGTGTCTCAAAGACAGCTGGAAGTGCTGGTAGCGTAGGGCCTGAGGAGAGAGTCAACATGGCACCCTGACAGCAGGATTGTCTGGCTAATGCCAGAGATGATGGAGCATCCTGGATTCCCAGGTTTATGGATCTTGGGGTTCTAGGGGTGTGTCTGTGTAGATTTGTTCCTGTGCTCCTTCAGTGAGTTTCTTGAGCAGATGGTGTAGTTTATTTTGGTAACCCTCAGTGGGATCAGACGATAATGGCCTATAGAATGTGGTGAGAGAGAGTTGCCTAGCAGCCTCTCGCTCATATTTCGATTTAGTCATGATGACAACAGCCACTCCTTTGTCAGCCTTTTTGATTACGATGTCAGAGTTGTTTCTGAGGCTGTGAATGGTGTTGCGTTCTGCACGGCTGAGGTTTGGGGCAAGTGATGCTGCTTTTCCACAATTCCAGCCTGTGCACATCGGCGGAAGCACTCTATGCAGAAGTCCAATCTGTTGTTTTGACCTTCAGGAGGATTATTCTACTACTGAGAATAGCCCAGTTCCACTTTAATTGAATTGTCTTGTTAGCACTGACCCCCCATTTGGTAACACAACTCCCATCTTTTCATGTACACACACACACACACACACACACACACACCCGTCTACTGTATTTTCCACTCCATGCATCTGATGAAGTGGGTTTTAGCCCACGAAAGCTTATGCCCAAATAAATTTGTTAGTCTCTAAGGTGCCACAAGTACTCCTCGTTGTTTTTGCTGATACAGACTAACATAGCTACCACTCTGAAACGGGTCACCATGCAAGGCACTTTATTTTTAAAGTTTCAGCTAAAATGGTCAAGCAATTTCCAAAAACAAAATTAGGGGAAAAAATACAATAGTTCTCGCAACCATTTCATTCAGAAGCTCTAGCCCATCCATGCTTCGGAGCGAGGACTGGAACTTGGAAAGGAAGAAGTTTGCCTCGTTGTTGGGACAAGAGCTTTATGCTGTCTCCATGAAAATTCACCCAAGTTATGAGCCTCTGAAAATTTGTTTGCAAATGCTCAGTAGACTTGTTAAAGAGTTTGACAGATAGCAACTCAGGAGAACTTGTCTGCATAGTACATGTTCCAGCACAGGACTGCAGGGGCCGAGAGCAGGATTTTCCCTAGAATTGTTCTTCCTGGCACCAAGGGGTTGCTGTGGTGCTAGGCACCAAAGCTGAGAGCAGGGAGACCGTCTCTCCTGTATTCTCCATGCTCCTGCTGAAACAGACTCAGACTCTAGGACTGGAAGGGACCTCGAGAGGTCATCAAGTCCAGTCCCCTGCCCTCATGGCAGGACCAAATACTGTCTAGACCATCCCTAAAAGACATTTATCTAACCTACTCTTAAATATCTCCAGAGATGGAGATTCCACAACTTCCCTAGGCAATCTATTCCAGTGTTTAACTACCCTGACAGTTAGGAGCTTTTTCCTAATGTCCAACCTAAATCTCCCTTGCTGCAGTTTAAGCCCATTGCTTCTTAACCCAGGCTGCATGGAAGAAGTAGCCTTATTTTTATCCAGCGGTATAATGAGAAGGTGTAGTGGGGTGCTTACCCCACTCCTGCCCTGAAGGAGTTAAAATAGTCCTGGGAGACAGCTGTGGCAGGGAAAGCAGCTATTAGGCTGATTGGGAAAACAGCAGCAGCTGTGCCAAGCCCCAATCAGGCCTCGGCTGGCCCTATATAAGAGGCTGGGAGCCAGGAGTTCAACAGTCTCTCTCTGGCTGCAGGGAGGTTAACCAGGTATCTGGAGTGGAGCAGAGCTAGGGAAAGGCCAAGGGAGCTCTGGCCAAGGAAAGCCCAGGCTGCAGGCCTGGTAAGGCCTATTAGGTAGTGGATTGCAGGGGCAGCCCATGGGTAGCCAGAGGCAGCAGGTCCAAACCCCTTTGCCTGTGATGAGTGAACAGGGGCTAGATGGAGACTGGGCAGTAGCCAAGACTGAGGCAAAGTGGGGATAGTGGGTGGGGGTTCCCCTAGGAGGGGGAGACCCAGACTGTGGGGGTACTGCCAGGGGGCAGCACCCGTTAAAGGAGCACTGGGGTCCTGGGAGGGACACAGGGGCCAGCAAGCGGTAGCGGGACACCAGCCTGGAGAGGGTGCTCCAACAGCTGGAGAGCTAATTCCCGGAAACGACCAGCAGGAGGCACCACAGGGGTGAGTCCCGCATGTTTACAGAAGGGTAGGTAGATGTACAGAGTGAAGATGGGGGGGCAGGATCATAATTATATACTCTTGGGCCCCCAGCATACCAATGTCTTCATTTTAACTCTACCTGCTAACTTTCAGAAGCAAAGATTATGAGGGAGCTTTAGTTTTAACTTCACCTACTAACGCATTAACTATGAACTGCCTTGCCACCACTAGGATTTTACCTCTTGTTAAGTTGCACATTAGCATGCCTTTCTTCCTATTGAAAGGCAAGCTCCATGTACTTCTTTCCCCCACTTCCTACTGTAAAAGTAAAATAAATTATATATTAAGAAGAGAAAGGATTAAAAAAATGCTGTCTGTATCTGTAAGCAAAAATGTTGGAATGTTGCAACCAGGTGTCAGGAATACAGACATTAACATAGAACAATTGCACCGTTTAAGGGCAATTGGTGAAGCATTAGCCTTAAATCGATAACAGTTAGTAAGGAAATAGGATATGCATGCTGTGCCCCAAATGAATTTTCCTGTTTTGCTTTCTTTGTTCCTTTGTCTAATTCCCGCTCTTTTATCTGTATAAATAAGACTGTTTGGGTCTTGCATGGCCACTCACATATTCTGAATGTTACTGGCGGAGCGCTGCGCTAATAAACAGAGTGGTCTGACAAATTGTGAGTCTTGATTCTAACTTTGACAATTTGGAGGTTCCACCGAGATGGCAACCGTCTTCACTGGGGCTGTGTGATTCCTGACCGTTTGTGTAGGACGACCGTGGCAGCCGGCACCTGGGCACTTGGCCCAAGCGGTCCTCCACTAAAACGGAAAGGCGCACGACCACAGTGAAGTCTACGCCATCGAACCTGTTGGTTCCCACTCTGTTCTGGTAGGGATCCCGGGATCTGACATCAGAATTCTGGTCAGGTAATTATTTCTGTGTTCTGTCCGGACTGAGGACTGTCCTGTCTCTGTGTCTATCCGTCCTCCCTGTGGAGTGTTTGAGTCTGGGTGCCGTCTCTATCTGGGGATCGGCCGACCAAGGGGTTCCCGTCCCTGCGGTCTGAGTGAGTGAAATCTGCACAATCGCAGCCGCACCACACCTTGGGTAAAACCCTTAGTGTGAAAGCAAGGGCGATTGAGGCAGTAGCCTGTGGGCTCCTTTTCTGTGTTGCATTGGGCATCGCTCTGACGAACCCTAATTTCCTTCTTGTGTGATTGGTGTGTGAAGTCCTCCTGTACGGGTAACCAGACGTCTAAGCCGGGGCAGTTCCCTAAAGGAACTCCGGCTCATTTTATGTATTTTAGGAAAGGTCTAGACTCCTGTAAGTTTCTGGAAAAATGGTCTAGGCTAACTCAGGGAGATCCCAAAACTCAGTGGCCACTGTTAGGATCTTGGGATAAGGATCGAGTAGACGTCTTAAAAGACAAGCTCGGCCAATCTAAAACTAAATTGGCAAAAGGAGAGGTCGATTGTTTCATGCAATGGTGGGAAGAGGCAAATCATAGATGGACAGAATCGAAACTCGCCTCTCTCAAAGATTCAAATGATAAGTTAAAATCTTTATTGGAAACCTCCTCTCCCACCACTAGACCGAGCGCTCCCCTTTACCCTGTTCTCCAAGCAGACCCCCCTTCATACTCCTGTCTCCGGGTGGGAAAAGACGAAGAAAACCCCTTGCTAGATTCCAGGGATGAGGATGAAGAAGACGCATTAATTGGCCTGGCAGCCTTGCGTCGAATCAATAGACGGCCACCCACGCCCCTAGCTCAGGAACAACTGTCACCAGATCTCCCAGATCAGGAACAATTCCCAGAGATCTCCAGTTCGAACCCGTCTGGACCATCTGGTAATGCCGAGGCCCATTCCTCTGGACTAATTCTGCCTCGTAAAAGTTCACGCTTAGGCCTTAAAAATATCCAGGCTCCCCTCCGAATCCTGCATACTGGGGGCCAGGATGGGGGTCCCACTTGGAGCTATAAACCCTGGACTCGAACTGAGCTCCTTTCAATTATAAAAGGCTTTCCAAAGCCCCGAGAAAATCCTACCAAATTTGCAGAGGAATTTTTGTTGGTGTGCGATACCTATAAACCCTCTGAGGCAGACCTCCTGCAGCTGTGCAAGCTACTTGTAACAGCCCCTAGTGAGCATGATAAATGGCTCACAGCAGCAGATTGGCCCACTGCTGACCGCCACTCTACTTTGCCAGACACTGGTCCTACTGCTAAATACCGAAAAAAGTGTAAGGAACAAGCTAAAAATCTATTTGAAGCCATCCCTCGGGTATGGACTCCTAAAACCAACTGGACTGCCATAAATAGCTGTAAGCAACGACAGGGAGAAAACCCTGGCGACTATCGCACCCGGCTAACTAACATTTTTCTGCAACATTCTGGTATACAGCAACCAGATACAAATGGACAAGGTGCCCTGGCTAGTGCATTTGTTAATGGCCTCCTGCCTGCTATTGGCAATCTGCTAAAACACATAAGTGTTGGATGGGAGACCGAAACCATGAACAAATTGCAAACAGTGGCAGAGCATTGCCAACGTACTTTAAAAGGAAAGGAAGAGCAATCAGCTCAGCAGTTAATGGCATTGCAAATTCAGCATTATTCAGGGCAGGGCAAACAGTACCGGGGACGGGGAAAATACCGGGGACGAGGACGGGGGGGGACGTGGTCGCTGGAGGGAACAGGGAACTGGATTTTCGGGTTATGGGGATGTTTGTAATTACTGTAAACAGCCGGGACATTGGAAAAATGAGTGTCCAAGCCGGCCTGGTAACTCTGTGAACAACCAGTTAAACTCCCTGCCAGCACAGCCAGTCAGCCCCCAGCCTTACTTTGCCTCACAACAATAACGGAACACCGGGGAACCTCAGGAAATTTTAGCCCCTTTACTACCTCTCACTCCCACTGGTGAGTGTGTGTTAACTATCAATAATCTTTCTCTCCCTTTCCTTGTTAACACGGGAGCTTCGCTCTCTGCAGTTCGTACTACCGACCTGCCTGAGGTTCCCCGCTCCGGAAAAACCGTGTCCGCTGTGGGCATTACGGGAGTCCCAACCCCTTATCCCCTTTCAAAACCTCTACCGGTCCAGGTTGGTCCCCTTTCTGCAGATCATGCCTTCCTTCTCTCTAATTCCACTCCGGTAAACCTTTTGGGTCGGGATCTGTTATGTAAGCTTGGCTGCACCATATACTGTTCCCCGGATGGGGTCTATTTACAAATTCCCCAGTCTTCCCTAAGTAATTCTGTAGCCTCCCTGCTGTCTAAAACGTCCCTTTCTACTCCGGTCCCTTGTTGCCCCCTGGTCCCGTCCCTTGAGCACCTAATTTCGCAGGTCCCTTCCTCTCTGTGGCCAACCCATCCCTCTGAGGTGGGCCGCTTAAATACTGATCCTGTCTGCATTACTGTTAACTCTTCCAAACCCCTGCCTCGCCTATCTCAGTACCCTTTAAACCCTGAGGCAGAGGCTGGCATTGCTCCGGTCATAACTGCCCTGCAGGAGCAAGGCATTATTGTTCCCTGTTCCAGTCCCTGTAACACCCCTATCCTCCCTGTTCGAAAAGCTGATGGCAAATCATGGCGACCGTCCCGCGCTCTGACCTTTCTGATGTCCCTCTCCCTAACTCTGACCTTGTTTTGTTTACTGATGGTTCCCGTTTTCGACACAACCAAGGTCGTCTCCTTGCAGGATACGCTGTAGTGTCACTCTCTGAAACCCTAGAAGCTGCACCTTTACCTTCTGTAACCTCAGCACAGGTTGCTGAATTAGTTGCCCTCACCCGTGCCTGCTTTTTGGCTAAGGGACGCTCCGCCACCATTTACACTGACTCTCTCTATGCTTTTGGGGTTGTACATAACTTTGGTACCCTCTGGCAAGCTCGGGGTTTCCTTACATCTGCCGGTACCCCTATTAAGAACGGCCCCTATATCGCTGCTCTCCTGTATGCAGTTTTACTTCCCTCTGCCCTGGCTATTGTTAAGTGCCCTGGCCACTCGATGGCAGACACTGATGTTGCTAAGGGTAATGCGTTTGCTGATGCCTCTGCTAAACATGCTGCTGCTATAAAACCTTCCCCACATGCATTTCTAGGTTCCCACTCTGTTTCTATACCACCACCCTCCCTCACTGACCTCACCCTGCTCCAGGACTCTGCCCCAGAAACTGAAAAACATTCCTGGGTTGCCCAGGGTTGCTCTCTACATCCTGATTCCCTTTGGCGTTCACCTACTGGTACTTTCGTAGCCCCCTTTTCATTCTACCCATCGCTGGCCGCCCTGCTACACGGTGTTTCGCATGTCGGAAAGGAGGGAATGGTGTCTGCTCTAACTAAGGCGGGATGGTGGGCTCCCCATTTCAGCTCTTTTGCAGCCCGCCACTGTGCCGCCTGCACCACTTGCCAAAGCCACAATATTGGTAAACCTGTAAAAGTGGCTCAGGGATTCCGGGGCTTGCCCCAAGCACCCTTCTTGCATTGGCAACTTGATTTTGTACAAATGCCTAAGTGTCAACGATTTAAATTTATTTTGGTTATGGTATGTTTATTTTCTGGTTGGATTGAAGCCTTTCCTTGCTGCAAGGCTGACTCACTGTCCGTTGCTAAATGTTTGTTAAACCATATTATGCCTGCCAAGGGAATTCCTGCCACTCTGTCCAGTGACCGGGGTACACACTTTACCGGACAAATTGTTCAACACCTGGATCGTATATTACATGTCACACACCTGCTGCACTGTCCCTACCACCCACAAAGTGCAGGTGCTGTGGAAAGGCGAAATGGTGTACTTAAGAATAAACTTGCTAAAATTTGTGACTCCACAGGGTTAAGCTGGTCAGCAGCTTTACCACTAGCCCTTATGGAAATGCGATCCACTCCATCCCAAAGGCATAAACTGAGTCCTTTTGAAATCGTTATGGAACGCCCTATGCGAACTGTGGCTACCATTACTCCAGTCCCAGACTTGAATTTGACTCTCAGTACGCTCCTTCAATATTGCAAGGAATTAATGCAAGCTGTAAGTCACTTCCATTCACAGGTTCGAGCAGCCTGGCCGACGGAACCCACCTCTGACGCCTGCCACAACCTTGAACCAGGTGACTGGGTCTACGTACGGCATCACCATCAAAAACACGCCTTGGAACCTCGCTGGAAGGGTCCTCATCAGGTACTGCTTACTACCCAGACAGCTGTTAAGCTATCTGGCATTGCAGCATGAATACATGCTTCACAGTGTAAGAAGACACCCTCCCCGGTGAACCAATCAACACCTCAGGACTGCGCAGAGTCAGTTTTAACTCCAGAAGAAGACGTAGAGGAACAGCCTGCAATACCTTACAATCTACGCTCTCGTAAGGGTTGCCAGAAGCAAATGACGATCTAAAGCAAGGCCCAAGAAGCAGCAGCAGTGAGCCTAGCGCCTGCTGTCTGGTGGACATAAAACTGTGAGTGCAGTTCCCTCAGTTGAGGTTGTCAGAACCAGAAGGGCCTTGCCTCCAACATGCACCTCTGGTGGCACCTGTTCCTCGGCTGCTGGTATCTTAAGGTCTGGGGTGCCCACAATGACAATTCTTTTATCCAGCAGCAAGTGTGGATAGCCCAGACCCTTAATATTTCTAAATGCTGGGTCTGCAGCCACATCCCAGCCCACTCTCAAGCTGGTGTTCCTGTCCTGGCTATCCCACTGAATTCCCCAGATCTTACTGGAGGACCTCGTCCATTTAACAAAACATGGAACAGCAATAACACTTGGGAAGCAGTGGGAATAAATGTATCTAAATGAATAAGTGTGGTGGAGGGGAAAGGTCATTGGTGTTGGGTGTGTAATGGGACAGGGCTGGATCTGGGAACAAGCCGTTGTCTTCAGCATATTGTGGCAAATGGTGTATGGGATTATTCAAACAAAACTAAAAAGTGGCGGACTGGGTATGGGGATATAAATTTTTTCTCAACCTGGGATCAAACAGAAAAATCAATCTCATGTTCCCCCTACAGTAATCTTAGTAAAAATAATACAATCTTCCAATGCCATACAAACACTACCACTCTTCGTAAGAAGGATTACCCTGTGCCCTTTGAAGGATATTACTCCTCATTTGCAGATACCTATGTAACAAATGGATGCAATCAACCTTTCCCGGCCTTAATAGGCCATCATTGGGTTTGTGAAACCAAAGCTTATACTGTATTACCAGCTAACTGGTCAGGTATCTGTTATCCTGCCCAACTCTTCCCACAATTCCGGGTGCTAGAGTCCCTCCCACGAGAACGCCTCCGTAATTTCAGGCGAAAAAGAAGGGACTTTCTAAATGCCCAATGGTATATACATAACATAAGCCCCTTAACTTGGGAAGAGGCCATTGGCACTTCCTTTATCTCACTTGGGGGAGTAATACACCACGCAAAAAGACTCCTAAGGTTACAAGCAGTGGTTGAAATAATGGCAAATGAAACCGGAGAAAGTTTAAAAACCCTGGCCAAAGAAACAGGGGTGATCAGACAGGTTGCCCTCCAAAACCGTCAAGCATTAAATATAGTGCTGGCTGCAAAAGGAGGAACCTGTGCTCTCATTGAAAAAGAATGTTGTGTGTTTATACCTGACAATACCAATAAGGTAATAGATCATGCTAGCCACTTAGAACAAATCGCATATCTTCCTCATGAAGAGCTGAGTTCTTTATGGAAGTGGCTAAGTAACCTGTTCAATTTCTCTGGCATAGGAAACTGGTTGTTTCAGGGAGCCCTAACTATCCTGTTTGGAATCTTAGTGATTTTTGTATGCTTTCAGTTAATCTCCTGTTGTATTCACAATTGTGTCACCCAGATGACTACCCCAAAACAGAGTGCTAACATGATGATTTTGAATATCGCTGATAAACTAAAAGATAAGGAACGGTTAATTTGAGAAACCCAGTAAGGGTTGGTCATGGCGTACGCCTGACCAAAAGGAGGGATTGTAAAAGTAAAATAAATTATATATTAAGAATAGAAAGGATTAAAAAAATGCTGTCTGTATCTGTAAGCAAAAATGTTGGAATGTTGCAACCAGGTGTCAGGAATACAGACATTAACATAGAACAATTGCACCGTTTAAGGGCAATTGGTGAAGCATTAGCCTTAAATCGATAACAGTTAGTAAGGAAATAGGATATGCATGCTGTGCCCCAAATGAATTTTCCTGTTTTGCTTTCTTTGTTCCTTTGTCTAATTCCCGCTCTTTTATCTGTATAAATAAGACTGTTTGGGTCTTGCATGGCCACTCACATATTCTGAATGTTATTGGCGGAGCGCTGCGCTAATAAACAGAGTGGTCTGACAAATTGTGAGTCTTGATTCTAACTTTGACACTACCCTCCAATATGGCAGCAAGGTTAAGTTGTCATAGTTGATGGTTTCACAAATGCCCAATAGGTTGTAGTCTCAAGCAGCATCAGAACGAAGCTGAGATAGCTATGAGCCGCAAAGCAGCAATGGCAACATGGAGGCGTCTGCAGAATCACTAAGATACAGTCTTGCCTGTGTTTACATTTGGTATATTTTCTTTGGAAGTGTTACAAACTGAACTTTATTGTAATTTTTTTTCCCCATTCTACAACATCACATCCCATAGCACAGAGGTTTTCAAACTGTGGATTGTGACCCAGTACTGGGTTGTGGAATGTAAGGCACTGGGTTGTGGCAGCTCTGGTCAGCACCGCAGACTGGGCCATTAAAAGCCCCGTCAGCAGTGCTGCCCAGCTAAGGCAGGCTAGTCCTTACCTATTCTGACACCATGCTACACCCCGGAAGTGGCCACCAGCAGGTCCGGCTTGTAGGCAGGCGGCCCCGGGGCTCCCTGTGCTAGTCCCACCCTGAGCACCGGCTCCGAACTTCCATTGGCGGGGGTGGGGGCGGCGGGCAGTGCCTGCGGGTGAGAGCCACACACAACCACCTGCGCACCTCCGCCTAGGAGCCGGACCTGCTGCTGTCCACTTCCAGGGCACAGCACAGTCCACGGTGCCAGGACAAGCAGAAAGCCTGCCTTAGCACCCCCACTGCATTGTTAACTGGGAGCTGCCCAAGATAACTCCACATCCCAAACCCCCTGCCCCAGACCTGAGCCCCCCCATACTGGAGCCCCCCCAACACACCCCAACCCCCTCATCCCCAGCCTCACCCCAGAGCCTGCACCCCCAGCCTACAGCCTTGACCCCCTCCTGACCCCCTCCTAACCCCCTGCCCTAGCCCAGGGCCCCCTCCCACACCCCAAACCCCTCATTCCCATCCTCATGTTGCAGCCCCCAATCCTGAGCTCCTCCTACACCCCAAACCCCTCATCCCCAGCTCCACTGGGTCACAGGCATCAACAATTTTCTTCAACTGGGTCACCAGAAAATAAGTTTGAAAACCGCTGCTACAGCAGTATGCACAGTTTCATATCCTGCCACCTTACTTGCCTCAGTCCTGTACTGGAGAGGTGTAAAGCCTGGTTTACACTGGTTGGTTATTTTGGAATTAGCCGAGTTAATTGAAAAAAAAAAAATCATATTTACATGACCAAATCGTTTTTTTCAATTTAAAGGGCTCTTTAATCCGACCTCCGTACTCCACCTCAGCAAGTGGAGTAGCGCTTAAATCGAGATCGCAATCCCAGGTTAAAAGGTATTGTGAACGCAATTCAATGTTATTGGCCTCTGGGAGCTAACCCAGAATGCTCCCTTGTGACCACTCTGGACAACAGTCAACTCCGATGCCCTAGCCAGGTGGGCAGGAAGAGCCCCAGGAACTTTTGAATTTCATTTCCTGTTTGGTCACCATCAGCACAGGTGACGATCAGCACAGTCCACCATCACAGGCAACCATGTAGAGTCCATCACAAGAGATCATACTGTCTCAGATTCGCAGACAAGCTCCAGCATGGTCCAAATGGGAGGTACTGCATCTCATCGCATGTTGGGGAGACAAATCTGTTATGGCAGAACTATGTTTAAAAAAAAAAAAAAGGGAACGCAAATATGTACACTAAAGTCTCCAGGGCCATGAAAGAAAGAGGCTACTCCAGGGACATAGAGCAGTGTCGTACAAAAACCAATGAGCTCAGGCAAGCGTACCAAAAAGCCAGGGAGACGAATGGGCGCTCTGGGTCACAGCCTCATACATTCCATTTCTACTGTGAGCTGCATGCAATTATGGGGGGGGGGGGAGACGCCACCACTACCCTACCACTGTCCGTGGACACCAGCAAGGGGGGAGTTGCATGGAGCAAGGAGGATGAGTTATTGAGGACGAAGAGGAAGACGATGACAGTGCACAGATGGCAAGTGGAGAATCCCTTTTCCCCCCCTAGCCAGGAACTACTCCCCCTACTCCCAAGGAGGGCTCCCGGACCACGACCCTGGAGAAGGTAACTCTGGTGAGTGAGAGCCTGATCGGAGCCACGTGGCAGGGGGGAAAACCCAGCCGCGCTGGGCTGTCGGTGTTTAGTTTAAAGGGCTCATCCCTGCTCAGAGCCTCATCAGAGCCAGGCAGTGCGGAGGGGGGGGGAGGGGGGGAAGGAGGAGGTTGTGTGAAGCAATCATTCCAGAGAGCCTGCAGGTCCTCCTTTTATATGGCAAACCTACCGGGAATTGCTTGCTATGGGAAAGGGGGCCTGGCAGGTTGAAAGCATTGAAATGAATGCGGAAGAAGCAGAACGCCACATGCCCCTAGGGCTTACCATGGCTGCCTGCAAGCTGAATTCTGTTGCCTGGCCATGTGTGATGGCTCACACACCCCAAAGTGGCAGGCACTTCAGTACAAGAGGCAAAATGTTAACTTGTACAGAAAGAACATGTGCTGTGTACTATGAATTGCCTGTTTCACTGAGAAAGTGTCCCCTTTGTTCTCTGAAGTGTATCTTAAAATACTACCCTCCCTTTTTCTCCTCCCACAGGTGCAAATGTTTCAACGCGGAAAAAAAACGCAGAAAAAACTAACTCGGGATGACATGTTTGCCGAGCCCATGCAGTCCTCCCGCACTGATATGGCCCAGCTGAAAGCGTGGTGGCAAGCAATTGCCGAATCCTGGAAAGCATTACAGGAACATGAAGAGAGGAGAGACACACACAATGAGAGCAGGCAGGATGCTATGGTCAAGCTCATGGGGGAGCAAACTGACCTGCTGTGCCGTATGGTGGATCTAATGCGGGAAAGGCAGCAAGACCACAGACTTCTCCTGCAGCCCCTGTATAACTACCCTCCCTCCTCCTCCTCAAGTGCCATAGCCTCCTCACCCAGATGCCCAAGAACAAGACAGAGGAAGCTACGGGGACCCACACACTAACCCCAGAGGATCACTCAAGCAACAGAAAGACGACATACGTGAACTTTTGATTTGGTTTCTGGACTTGTCCTTCCCTCCTCCTCCACCTCCCCCAGTCTACCTTCTGATTTCTCTCTCAATGTGTTGTGCAACAAATAATAAAGAACAGTTTTTAAACAACTGTGACTTTATTTCCTTTCATATATATACACACACACACACACACACACACACATATATATATATACATACACACACACACACACACACACAGGGGGTGGGTAACTTCAAGAGAAACACAACTGTCACACCGTACCCTGGCCAGTCATGAAACTGGCTTTCAAAGCTTCTCTGACACACAGCATGTCCTGCTGCACTCTTCTAATCGCCCTGTTGTCTGGCTGTGCGAAACTGGCCGCCAGGAGAGTTGCCTCAATCTCCCACCCCGCCATCAATGTCTCCCCCTTACTCTCACAGAAATCGTGGAGCACACAACAAGCAGCAATTACAATTAGAATATTGGTTGTGCTGAGTTCTGAGTCAGTAAACTGCACCTGCGTGCTCTCAAATGTCCAAAAACACATTCTACCACCATTCTGCACTTGCTCAGCCTATAGTTGAACTGCTGTTTACTACTGTCCAGGGTGCCTGTGTACAGCTTCACAAGCCATGGCATTAAGGGGTACGCTGGGTCTCTGAGGACAAGTATAGGCATTTCAACATCCCCAACAGTAATTTTCTGGTCTGGGAAGTAAGTCCCTTCCTGCAGCTGTTTAAACAGACCAGAGTTCCTGAAGATGGGAGCATCATGCACCTTTCCCAGCCATCCCACGTATTTGTAGGTGAAATGTCCCTTGTGATCCACCAGTGCTTGCAGCACCATGGAAAAGTACCCCTTGCGGTTTACATACTAGCCGCCCCGGTGTGCCGGGGCCTAGACAGGGAAATGTGCTCTTATCGCCCCACCGCAGTTACGGAACCCCAGCGCATTAAAGCCATCCACAATGGTCTGCACATTTCCCAAAGTCACTACACTTGATAGCAGCTGGTCAATGATTGCGTTGGCTACTTGGAGCACATCAGCCCCCACAGCAGATTTGCCCACTCCAAACTGATTCCCGACTGACCGGTAGCTGTCGGGCGTTGCAAGCTTCCACAGTGTTATGGTCACTCGCTTCTCAACTATGAGGGCTGCTCTCATTTTGGTGTCTTTGCGCTTCAGGCCAGGGGACAGCAAGTCACGAAGTTCCATGAAAGTGGCCCTACGCATACAAAAAAAGTTTTGCAGCCACTGGGAATCATCCCAGACCTGCAACACTATGCGGTACCACTAGTCTGTGCTTGTTTCCTGGGCCCAGGATCGGTGTTCCACAGCATGAACCTGGCCCAACACCATCATGATCTCCCAATCACCACATGGCGTGCTTCTAGGAACATCTGTGTCCACGTCCTCACAATATAGTAATCGCACTGTCGTCACTTCCTTGTCCTGTTTTGCAAGTACCTCGCGCATTATCCAGCATTATGTGCAGTATTTACAATGGTCAAAACTGCAGCGAAGATCTGAGCAGGCTCCATGCTTGCCGAGCTATGGTGCCTGCACAGGTAACCCTGGAAAGAGGGAATGAAACAAAGGAGAGCTGTTTGGTTCAAGATGGCCGATAAAAGGAGGGAAATGGTTGTCTTCTATAGCTTTCACAGAGGCGGGAAGCTCGCTAGAGCTACAAGAGCAGGAGAGCCGAGTTTGCGGTCGAAGCTGTGTGGCTCAGTTCACACTGGCTGAGAAATGGCGGGAAACGGTTGCCCTCTGTAGCTTCCATGGGAGCCCAGGACCGACAACATGGATAAATTTGCTAGCACTGCAAGAGCAAGAGAGCAGCGTCTGCAGCGGAAGCTGTGCTGCTTGATTCATGGTGACCAAAAAAAGGCGGGAAATGATTAGATAAGAGTAGACAGAAAGACGAGAGGACATGCAAGGAGGATTCATAGCACCAGGAGACAGGCGGTGCACCGTACTGCACTGTCTGCTGGCAATATGGGGTCTGCCGTAGCTTTCACAGAGGGAGAAGCGAGTGATGACACACCCAGAAACACCCGTGAGAATGTTTTTGCTCCATCATGCACTGGGAGCTTAACCCATAATTCCAATGGGCAGCAGGGACTGTGTGAACTGTGGGATAGCTACGCACAGTGCACCGCTCCAACATTTGATGCTAGCCATGGCACTGTGGACGCATGCTGCTGAATTCATGCGCCTTAGTGGAGACACACAATATCGAATGTATAAAATCACTTCCAAAAATTCAAATAGAATAATTCTGAATTAATTTTGTACTGTACATGTATCCTAAGAGGACAGTTTAGACTGCAACACCCTTCCATATTTGACCTCTGATAAGATCACCATGTAGGATGTCGGTTTTGCTGATGATATCTGTTCATATTACAGAAACACACTAATCTCTCATGAGCCAAACAGCTCATGCAACAGTGAGATGCAAGTTAGTTAGTTTCCTGCCTAGATAAGATTTTAACCAGGAGCCTGACAATTCCATATCCCAAAACCAATCTCTCAAACTGAAGTAACTTTAGTATTTTGTGATCTGAAGTAATAACTCAAAATAGGATACCATGTAAGTTTCAGTTGTACAAACCCAACTTTGCAGCAGGAATTTGTTTCAATTCCTGCGCAGACTTGTGGATCAGTTTAAGTTTTGTGGCAAGTTTTCAAGCTTAAACCTCAACATTTTTTACTGCTTGTTTTTCCAGAATTATAACTGAAGCTAGGGATCCCACAATGATCAGAGTTTGGTTCTTTGAAAATAGTTTACTGTATTTAGTTCTAAAAAAGTATGCAGAGTAAGTCTATTGAAACCAAGATCTCCTTTACTTCTATTACAAAAACTTTTACTTGGGTATACAAGCATTTTGCCATTACCTGTAAAATATATTTAGCATTTTTGCAGCACAAATTGTTAGTAAGATATTCTGGAACTGTTAGTTATAATAATTATTTACAATAAACTTCAGTGCACACATAGGCCATAACCAGTTTACTAAAATAAGGATTTTTGGAATCTTAATCAACAGTCCTATACAAAGCTTTCTTTATCAAATATGCCATATTTGATAAAGAAAGCTATCTTACTGTTTAAAGCACAGAAGCAATTTATGCCTTTAAAGTACAGGATTACTCCAAGTGATTTTTTTTTTTAAAAAACACTACTGGAATACTTCACCAGAGAAAGGGAGGGACTCAGATAACATTTCTTGCTAGCAAGCAATTCACAATCTGTATTGCTTGCTAGCTACACAGAGACCTGTAATAAATTGCCATGGTCAACTTCTGCAGACTCGAACACAAATCTGCAGAAAAGGACCTAGGGGTTACAGTGGACAGGAAGCTGGATATGAGTCGACAGTGTGCCCTTGTTGCCAAGAAGGCTAACGGCATTTTGGGCTGCATAAGCAGGGGCATTGCCAGAAGATTGAGGGACGTGATCATTCCCTTCTATTCGACATTGATAAGGCCTCATCTGGAGTACAAGTGTCCAGTTTTGGGCCCCACGCTATAAGAAAGATGTGGAAAAACTGTAAAGAGTCCAGCGGAGGGCAACAAAAATGATTAGGGGGATGGAGCACGTGACTTATGAGGAGAGGCTGAGGGAATTGGGATTGTTTAGTCTGCAGAAGAGAAGAATGAGGGGGGATTTGTTAGCTGCTTTCGACTACCTGAAAGGGGGTTCCAGAGAGGATGGATTTAGACTGTTCTCAGTGGTACCAGATGACAGAACAAGGCGTAATGGTCTGAAGTTGCAGTGAGGGAGGTTTAGGTTGGATACTAGGAAAAACTTTTTCACTAGGAGGGCAGTGAAACACTGGAATGGGTTACCTAGGGAAGTAGTGGAATCTCCTTTCTTAGGAGGTTTCCTGCTTTGAGCAGGGAGGTTGGACTAGATGACCTCCTGAGGTCCCTTCCAACCCCGATATTCTATGAGTCTATAACTGTAAGTAGGGATTTTGAGTTGTTTCTGCAGAAAAAACTGTTAGGCTACATTCCTCCTACCTATCTGACCTTGAAAGGTACATTTTACATGTACTATACAGAGAAATTAGAGGACATTACCCTCTCTTGAGAAGTAGCTGTTGAAAATATATACAGCCCTAACAGTATCACTTAAATATCCAAAGCTGGGCTTTTATGTAAAAAGCTAGCCAGAAAAGGTTTACAAAATTTTTTCTGTTTACATGAGAAGCTCAGATCCTGTCTTTGATGGAAGACTGACAGGGATAAGTAAAATGGTGACACCATGAGCCCAGGGTGAAAATTCAGTAAATCGAAAGGAAAGGATATACTCATTGTTCAAAGCTTGTTCTCCTCCCCGCCCCCTTTCACATTTTGGATAAGGGGGCCTTTCATGATTTTACACTCCAACCTTGTCCATTAAGCAGAGAAAACTCACCATAAACATCTGAGACCTCACAGAAGTCCTCCAATAAATCCAAGAACACCAGACTTTACATGCCTTAACATTTAAGGTTAAACAAGCAGGAAAAATTCAACTCCCATCCAGGCTCTTTTCTAAGTCAGGGGCACAAAGGGACTAGTTTTTTAGAAGTCTTAAGACTTCATAAAACAGGAAGTTAGCAAGGAAGAACAAGGCAAGTCTGCAGAAAAAACTACAGACTTCCTAAATATCTTGACACATTTCCTAGATTAGTCTCATTTAAGGAGTCAAGTATCAGAGGTGTAGCCGTGTTAGTCTGGATCTGCAAAAGCGGCAAAGAGTTCTGTGGCATCTTATAGACTAACAAACGTATTGGAGCATGAGCTTTTGTGGGTGAATACCCATTTCGTCAGATGTATGTCACATCACCGGAGTCCTAACTCTTTCATATTGTCAAGAATCTTTATGAAGTGAGCCACTAGTGATAGACTGCAGCCATGAACACTGCCACATGTCCTTCTGTACAACACTGAATGCAGTAGAAATTCATGTTTGTAAACGAATGTTTTAGGTGAAACTTTAGCTGCACACAGGGTTCAGTCCTCTGCTTAATTTTACTCCCTTTGTTTCTACACATCTCAAAGGTCTAATGCTCTTGCCCAAAAAGAAAATGTAAGATGTCAAGAAGTAACAATGGCTAAGTTTATGATAGTGTACGTGTCTGAATTGCAGTAGCTTTGGGAAGTTTATCCTGAGAATGCCTTTCTCAAGGTATAATGGACTAGTTTCTTTCAGAATGCAATACATTCATCCACTTTTGCTGAAACCAAGTGAACAAGAGACACTAACACTCTTAAACTGAGCACAGTACATAGATCCTCATGTTTGACAGTATATACTTTAAGGGATAAAGTTTCTTCAATCCCACATGCACAGCTGACAAACTAACTTCCAGCAGGAAAGGAGTTCAGAACCAGAATCTATTTGTTAGATCTCAAGTTAGTTTGTACATTCAAATTAAAAAAAAAGTTAGTGACTTGCACCACCTTGTCTTATGAAAGAAGTAACTCAAGCTATAAGTCAGCCAGAATGTCACATTAGCCACATAAGATTCAGTCACAATTCCCCTAGTAACTCCACACTGCACATTAATACTACAGAACAGCAATATAAAATTCTGCATATGGGCAAGAAGCAAAGTTAAGAACGGTTTGAAATTTGGTTTCCTTGATTTATGAGTTTTGAATTTCAACCATCTTTTTTTTTGGTAAAAAGAGAGATGCTTATTTAGCGTGTCTGCAAGTGTACCTGCCATTTGTAAGGGGCCAGAAGAGCTGTAAGAGGAGCTCTTGACAGATTTGCCAAAATAAGTTATACCAATATGAATAACTATCAGTATAATTGCGGCACCATTAGGGAGTTACACTGATTTAACTATCTTGGTTTCTAGGAAGAGTGAAACGGTATAAAAATACTCTTTAGACACGCCCTTATTGTTAGGCTACTTTCCTATGTATGAACACCATTCCTAAAACTTTCCTTGTTCCTCCCATCTTGAGATAAATCATGGACACCCTCTATTCATATTTAAGGCCACCTCTTAGTCCATTTATAATTTACAAGCAAAGGGGCAGTTACAGCAATTGCTTACATAGAAAAGAACAATTAGGAAAGCATTACATCTAGTTCAAGTAGTATTAATGCAGTTTGGCTGCACTCTTCCTACTACTAACTCCTTCAGCCAGATCTCTTCATTTAAATCAATCTAATCCCCATCATAGAAGCAGCTAGGTCGACAGAAGAGTTCTTCTGTAGACCCGGTTATCACCTCTTAGAAGCGGATGAACTACACAACAGGAAAACCCCCTTCTTGTCGACGTAGGAGCCATCTACACTATGCTGTTACAGCAGCACAACTGCAGACTCAAAGCTGTGCCACTGTAGTACAGACATATCCTTAATTCAGAGACCTCCTCTTTCAGTCCTCTAGTATGAGTTCTAGATTGGCAAGTGTCAAATCTAGACTGAACTCCATGAAGCTTAATTTTAGGGGAGGGAAAGAAAGTATGTTACCAAATTTAAAAATGTGAGAAGTGTTAAAAAAAACTTGCCAACTAAAAAATTCAGCTACAAATACCGCTTTACTGAGTATCATACCAGTGTCTCTTAAATTACTTTAAAAAGTAGAATTGCAAAGAGTTAATCACAGGCAGATTAGAAGACTTCAATTTTAATCTGTTGAGTTGAACAGGTGAGGAAGGGAAGTAGCAGAGAAAGCCCAACTTTACTTCTGTAGGAGGGCAACACAATCATGAGCAAGTGTGACCTTTGATAAGGTAAACAAAGTTTAGGAGGCTCTATCCTGTTGTAAGCTTCTCCACTTTAAGAGCCAGTCTAGCAAAAGTGAGATTTACTTTTCCACAACTATAGAACTTCTACCAAGGGTCCTTTATGGATCTATAGCCATGAATGCCTACAGAGCTGTTTTGCCTTTTTTTTTCTGGGGGGGAGGGGAGAAGGCAGCAGCCATAGTAGCTGCAGGGCAGAAATAAAGGGGGGGGGGAAATCAAGGTGGAAACAAAAGCTGTGACTTTCTGCTCTAACCAGCCCTATGTCCCTGCAATCAACAAGTCAGACCCCAATCTCCCCTTCAGGAAGTGAGTAGATGTATTGACATCAACATGACTGAAAGAAAGGTCAAACTGCCGCCAACTCTGCCCACTGCTAAATGCTCCAAGCTCTGCTTCAGCTTCTGGCTTCACAATTATTATAAAATTTTACTTGAGGATTAAAGTTAACTTCCAGATTAACATTCCTGCCATAGGAATTGCAATCTTTATATAGCATCTTTCACAGACATTTCCTCCTTCTACGGAGCACTAGATACAGAAAAAATTATGTTAAAAAAGATCACCTGTCAATGACTAATATTAAATCCAATTCCTTATGACTACTTCTATTATTCATACCAATACATATCTAATCTGTTAAATTTAAGGTTTAATCTTAGAGACAGATAACCTGGCCATAGCCGTTAGAGCCACACTGAATCCAGTGCTAGCCCAGATCACTCTATTAAAAAAAGGATTCAACCACACTGAAGTATGCATCTCTGGTGCCATCACATCCAACCTCCTTTTCCTTTTGTCTTTTATGCCCTTCCTCTACTATTCTTGCAGAATTCTGAATACTTCATTTGCCACTACCCTATGTCTATATGATGATGATAGCACCTACAGCTATAGCCACAGATATGGGCAGGTCCTCTTTGGACACAGCAATACCTAGCATTGGTCTAGCCCAGGGGTAGGCAACCTGTGGCACAAGAGTTGATTTTCCCTAGTCCTGGCCACCAGTCTGGGGCTCTCTGCATTTTAATTTAAATCTAAATGAAGCTTCTTAAACATTTTAAAAACCTTATTTACTTTACATACAACAATAGTTTAATTATATATTATAGACTTATAGAAAGAGACCTTCTAATAAATGTTAAAATGTATTATGGCACCCAAAACCTTAAACTAGAGTAAATACATGAAGACTCAGCACACCGCTTCTGAAAGGTTGCCGACCCCTGTTCTAGCCACAGCATAGCTCACAAAGATTTTTAATCACAGTATTGACAAACTGTTCAATCCAGTGACAGCTGATGCAACTGGTCTGACATCAGGAGGCACTGGTACCTTGTCTGTGGTAGCTCTCCCACTGGAGAAGTGGCAACTGTGGGATGTTTAGGCGGTGGGGGAAGAGAAGGACTAGTGCAGACAAGGTGCAAAAGTCCTGCTGGGTCAAGCTATGCTCAGGCTTATTCAGTTCCTGCAAGTGAAACTGAAGCCAAGGCGGGTAAAAGGCAACTTCTTGGAGCCCCCCCTTTCCACGTGGTCTAGTCACGTGCGCCCCCCCCCTCCCGCGGGTTGTGCAGAGCGGCCCCCCACCCCCAGGAGAGGGGAGGGTTCATAGGCAGGCCCAACACTGCCACAAAACCGTTAGTCCTTGGCGCGAGACCACGGAGGAGAGACCCCCCACCTCGCTCAGGCCCACGCCCCCGGCCCCCCTCCCCGCGCCACATGCACACGTGCGGGGCCTGAAAGCAGCGCTCCGCCCTGGAAGCCGCTTTTATACACAGTCGAGGGAGGCACCTCCCCTGCTGAAGCCAACGGGGACACCCAGGGGGAAGCCTCGAGGAGCCGCCGCGTCTCCTCCCATCCCCGGGCACGGCAGGGGGAGGCGCGAGGCTGTCCAGCTGGGGAAGCAAACACAAAGGAGTCGGTCCGACACCCTCTCCCCCCTAGTCCCTTGGCCAGCGGAGCCCTAGGAAGGGGGAGCCGGGCTGCTCCGCTTCTCCTGCCCCTCACGTTGCCCTAGGCCCAGCGAGAGCGAGTAAACAAAAGCCGGAGCCGGCGGCTCGCACGGCCGGGCAGCCGGCGCGCCGCCTCCGGGAACACAAAGAGCGCGGGGGGTGGCGGCAGGTATGGGGGCGTTCCCGCCTCACCTGCTTGCCCCGGTAGAAGAGGCGCTGCCGCTCGGGGCTCACTCGGAAGCTCTCCTGGATCTTCTCCCGCAGACACTCTATCTTGGTGAGGCGGCTCAGGTCGTCGATGGTCTGGGTCTCGGTGCCGTCTATGGTGCGGACCTGGATCCACATGGTGCGCGGCTGCTGACCGCTCGGGAAGCTGCCGCCCGTGGCTCCCGCCCGCTCTCCGGGTGCGCGTGGGGCGGGGGCGCCTCTGCCGCGTCTTTGTTTTGGCTCAGTGGGGCAGGACTGTAAAGCCGCGGAGCAGCCTGCGCCTCCCGGGCCGTCGGCCTCGCTCTCAGGGGCGAGGAGACCAGACCCCCGCCCCCGTCGGTCCGAGGGCGCCCGCAGCGACGTGTAAGCGGGGCCGCGAGCTCCCGGGTGCAGCACAATACGCAGAAGCCTCCCGAGCGAACCGCCGCAGCCAGGTCTAACGGGCACCGCCGGGAGCCATGTCCGAGCCCCGGGGAGTGTTTACCAGCAGCTGCCGCTCTCACATGGAGGTCACGGCGCCAAGACTGATATCGCGAGAGTCTCCCTCCCCCTCCGCCGCCTTAAAGAGACCACAACAACATCGAGCAGGCAGGGCTGACACGCTCCCTCCGCCTGCACCGCCCGCCGGTCCCGCCCCGCCCCGCCCCCAGCGTGTTGCCAGCCGACCCCCTTTTCCCGCCCTGGGGCTGACAAGCTGCGGGTTCGCGCGGTGACGAGGCATAGGGACTAATCTGCGACCACCTCCGTGGGGGAGGGGGGAGGGAGTCTCTCGCGGCCTGTGGGGCTGTTGGGGCCTGCGACTTGTCTATGTCCGGGGGGGCCCAGAAATGTTAGGGTTCATCTCAGCTTCATTGTAAGATCTGCGTCTACACGGATTCTGCGCCCAGAGCTGTGCCTAAAACCACAGAAAACAATTGTAGCCTCTGGTGGCACACACCAAACAACTCCAGACCCCTGCAAGCAGGGCCGGCTCCAGGCCACAGCGCGCCAAGCACGTGCTTGGGGCGACACGCCGCAGGGGGCGCTCTGCTGGTTGCTGGGAGGGCGGCAGGCGGCTCCGGTGGACCTGCCGCAGGCGTGGCTGCGGATGGACCGCTAGTCACGCGGCTCCAGTGGACCTCCCACAGACACGCCTGCGGCAGCTCCATCAGACCTGCAGGACCAGCTAACGGTCTGCAGAAACACCTGTGGGAGGTCCACCGGAACCGTGGGACCGGCGAGCGGCAGAGCACCCCCCCATGGTGTACCGCTGTGCTTGGGGTGGCGAAATTGCTAGAGCCGGCCCTGCCTGCAAGGCACAATTAAACCATACCTCAAACATGCAGACATGATGCCTGGATCCTTCCACAGTCTGGTTGACCCAACCCTCCAAAGTTATCACAGAGATAAAAGAACAGAGTAAAACTGTTCTGAGCCCACCACTAAATCTGGACACGGTGCCACAAAAACCTGGACTTAACCAGCTTCGTGCCCTGAATCCACAAATCCCACTGACTAAACACAAAACAAGTCTAACTGCTCCTTATACAGGGAATATCTAGATCCTGATTCATCCCAGCATAACAGCATAGAAGAAAGATGATTCTGGCACCTAGATCCAACTTGACACATTTTGGACCCAAAGCTCCAAAGAGAACAATTTAAATAAAGAGCAGGCCTCTCCTGCTTCACGGGAAAGCTAAATAAAGAGCTAGCCGCTCTACTTCACTACAGAAATCTGGACCCTAGTGTATCCTGGCCCAATGCACAATAAAAATGTGTCTGGCACCTGGATTCAACAGGATGCAGACACTGGGTACAAGGTTTTTGTGACGTTCAATCTGGAAGCACTGAGGTTCTGTAGGGATTCAAAGCAGCTTTACATGTACTCTGTGTGATAAAATTTGGGGATTGGACTCAGAAATTGATAGGCTATGATAGGATTGAGTTGTTAAATACGTTTTTATGGCACTGTTACATTGGAATGAAAGCAAACATTCCTGCATTCTAATTCCAGTTCTAACTGGACTCCCACTGTGGCCTTGACCAAGTAACTTAGAACCTGATTTACAAAAATGCTGAACACCTGCAACTGCAGTTGAAATAATTGGGAGTGGCTAGTGCCTATACTTCTGAAAATCAGCCCTTTGCCCTTTTGCCTTCATCTTTAAAAGGATTATGACAACACACAGGGGAAGAGGCTTATGATTATATAATACAGTAACTGACACCACTACAGTGTGTCATACACCATTCCCTAGGGGTCAGCATGTTGACCTGAGAACAAGCTTGGATTCAAGTGTATGTGGTCCAACTATTAGGCACTTCAGACTCTAGCTGAGGGGTCAGCAACCTCTGGCACGCGGCTCACCAGGGTAAGCACCCTGGCAGGCTGGGCCAGTTTGTTTACCTGCTGCACCGGCAGGTTCAGCCGATCATGGCTCATACTGGCTGTGGTTCGCCGTCCCAGGCCAATGGGGGCAGCGGGAAGCTGCGGCCAGCACATCCCTCGCCCATGTCACTTCCTGCAGCCCCCATTGGCCTGGGACGGCGAACCGCAGCAGGTAAACAAACTGGCCCGGCCCGCCAGGGTGCATACACTGGCGAGCCGCATGCCAGAGGTTGCTGACCCCTGCTCTAGCTTTCTGTGGGTCCCCATTAACACTACCAGACGTCAGGTAACAGAGTTTTCTTTACTACAGAGGCCAGAAATAAAGGGTGCAAATACTGTAGGAACAGTCGTTTCAATAGTTATGACCAAAAAGAGATACAGCCAACATTCTCTCATCCTTGCCCTTAGAAGCAGTCCAGTCCAGGAGTGTGAGGCAACAGAGTCCCTA
Organism: Gopherus flavomarginatus; assembly: GCF_025201925.1. Lineage (NCBI taxonomy): Eukaryota > Metazoa > Chordata > Testudines > Testudinidae > Gopherus > Gopherus flavomarginatus. Next base: position 113,484,278 of record NC_066619.1, read on the forward strand.
GTACAAGCACTCCACATCATTCTCTTTTTCTGCAGGTCGCAGCCCTGTGTCCTCTTGAAGCTACTGCTTGCCTCCTGCCAGCAATAAGTGTCTCTCTCCTCTGGATTAGAGGGAAAAGAATTCTGAAGGTAAACAGAAGGGTGAAACAGTTGGGTTGGTGGGAGACAGGGTCAGTATTCTGAGGAAAACCTTCGTGGAGATCACAGGATCAGTTTGCTGATGAGGGGATAGAGGATCAGTTTGTTGGTATCCAGGTTGTTGGATGGGAGGATCAGATGTCTGAAGGGTGGTCACGGACAATGAATTGGGCTATTGTGTAGAATATTGCTTTATGGGTTTAATGTGACATAGGATGGATTAGACACAAGAGGAGAAACCATTAAAAGAGGAAGATGAAAAGTGGTAAAGAGATTTTATTGGGAGTCTGTGAGGGGAGATGAGAAGAGACAGTTGATTGGGGAGCTAAATAATGTCTTGATAGGACTGTTGAGTGTTCATTGGCAAATGATGTACTGATGAAGGAAAAATTGGCTGTGGAGTACAGGATACATTGGAGACCGAAGCAAGGGCAAAATGTGGACTGGGAAGAGATATGTAAGGGCAGAGGATGGATTGGAGCAGAAACTTTGGAGACAGAGGACAAGAGATGGTGGGGCTGGTGGCAGCAAACAATTAGTTTGAGACAGGATTGATTAGACTGGGAAACCAGAGGATCTATGAGGAACAAAAGATGAATGGACCAGTGGGACCATAAGGCCGACTCTGAGGGGGCTCTGGGGCTGGAGCACCCAGAGGGGAAAAATGGTGGGTGCTGAGCAGTAGTTACATCGTTATGCCAGCATAAGTTGTTCTTGTAGACCAAGCCTAAAACAAGATGCAGTAGTTGTATCAGACAATGCACAAAGATAAGGAGACATAAAATAAGGGCACTATCAGTTTAATAAACTTTTAACTTAAACTGAGTCAAATTGCCAAATTATTTCCTTGTGTACATTAATTTCATTGGAGTTACACTAAGAATTAATTTAATCAAGTGTGTTTTTCATTCCTTTTAAAAATCATCTAATTAATTGTAGAGTGAATAAGGATGTCAATTTCATTTTTTTATGTGTCAGTCTTAAAATTGCTATTTTCTTAGCTATTAGTCAGTTTCTTATCTGTGTATAGTTGTTAAGGCCCATTTGCTTAATTTTCAATGGTCTCTGGCATCATTTACTACAATGAAGATATCACTGAAAAACATATTACAAGAAAAAAAAACTGATTGCATTGTGATAACTCAGAAGCCTATCCAAGATTTTATTTAGCATTCAGATACATTCTGTGGCCCCAATCCTGTTTCCACATGTGCAGTGCTGTATTTTCTTTCATGATTTTATTTATCAATGTAATAGCACATAGATTCTTTATATGATTCCCTTATATCAAGGGGCCTAACTTGTGAGTAAAATCGTTGTGTTGATTATAGTAATTATAGTATAGTTAATTATAGTATAGATAAACATTTTCTGTACATGATAAAAACAACCTATTATAGCTAGAAAAAAAATAAGGTCATATAAAGATCTGTTAATAACTACTTAAGAAATAGATGGAAGTAACATTAAGTTTAGGGGTTAAGAGTTATTAAGGGTCAATTAATTTGCCTTGCTTCAAGTACAGAAGTCAGATTTTTGTTGTCAGTGATGAGGGGAGGATGTGTTTGAGCCTTAGCTCCATGAACCCCTCCTTTCTCTAACTCACAGATACATCTATAAGCAATCCCTGTACATTTGGGATTCCTAAGTTTTTGAAGGGGTATAGCAGGGAGGAGGCCAAGGGAAAAGCATGCTCCACAATGTCATTCTCCAAATCTACAGCGATTTCCCTGTTAAAGATAGCGTGTCTGCATTATGTTATTGAGAATTATACTCTGCCCTCAGAACCTTGTAATGGTGTGGGGGAGGGGGTTGAATAGCACTGAGGCACTGGGCTTCTGAGGAAACACATTTGCCCTCTGTGAATGTCCTGATTTCATAGGCACCAACTTTTCCCCGTGCCAGTAGGCGCTCGCCCCAGGTCCTGCCCTGACTCCACCCCTGCCCCATCCCCTCCCACCCCTACCCCACACCCATTCCAACCCCTTCCCCAATATCCCCACCCCAGCTCTGCCACCTCCCTCCCCCTATTGAACTCCTCCAAATCCCCACCCCAGCTGTTTCGCAGCAGCAATACTGGGAGCTAGGGGGAGAAGCGGGGACACAGTGGACTCAGGGAGGGACAGAGCAGAGGTGAGCTGAGGCAGAGTGCCCACCAGTTTTTCCCCATGGATGCTCCAGCCCCAGAGCACCCACGGAGTTGGTGCCTATGCCTGATTTCCTCACAGCTACTCTTATGTCTTTTTTTCCACAGCAGAATGATTTGTGCAAAACTCTGCAAGTTGAAGCTTATGAAGTTTCCTGGCATTTTGTGGATTTTTCTTGTTTAGGTCATGATTTGGCCATAAGATACATATTTACCACAGAGCTCAGTTGGGTGAAATGAAGGATATTGCTGTCTTGTTTCCCACATGTGGCTGCATTTTGTTGAGAGTTAAAGTGAATTTTAATGTGTAGTTTGTAATTCTGTAAAGTGTTTATAGGTGTAAATAAATAACTAAATAGTAATACTAATTAAAAAATGGAGCCCTATTGAAACTAAAACATTGAGCTATCATGTGACAAAACTTTAGTGTATTATTCATACTAAACATGTGTGGGATGTAGATAAAATGTTAGTGTTGACTTTTAAGGAGAATTTCCTTTAAAATACATATTTGATACTGAAGCAATGCAGGACTCACCCCTGGAGCACCTCCTGCTGGTCATCTCAGGGAATTAGCTCTTCAATTCAGGAGCGCCCTCTTCAGGCCAGTGTCCCACTTGTGCCCCTTGTCTCTGGGGTGCTGCCCCCCTGGCAATACCCCCACAGTCTCAGGGCCTCCCCACCCAGGGGAACCCCCAACGCTCTATCCTCACCTTGCCTCAGTCTGGGCTACTGCCAGTCATCACCAAACCCCCACTCCCTGGAGCAGACTGCAGCGTGAAAAACACTCATCATAGGCAAGCGGGTTCAGACCTGCTGCCTTCCTCTACCACCCAGTACCTTCGTGGGCCTAGGACCAGGCCCTGCAGCCTGGGGAATTGCCAGCCTGGAGCTCCTCTGCTTCTCTGGCCTTTCCCTAGCCCTGCCTCACTCCCAGTACCCTTTCTGCAGGCAACCAAGCCCTGCTCTCTCCCAGCCCAGAGAGAGACTTCTGGGCCTCTGGCTCACAGCATTTTTATAAAGGCCAGCTGTGCTCCATTTAGGGTGTGGCCCCAGTTGTGGCTGCTCTGCCAATCAGCCCAGCTTTTCCCCTGCCACAGCCCTCTCCCAGGGCTGTTTTAAGATCTTCAGGACAGGAGTGGGGTAACCACCCCACTACAGATACCAGTCCGAATACCCGGAACCCAATAGGTACAGATACCAATCTGACTATGTGTTATTCCCACAGTAAAATTTTTGTTCAGATGCTGCAGGGTTGTCCAACCTGTGGCTCTGGAGCCACCTACGGCTTCAGAAGTTAATATGCAGCTCTTTGTATAGGGACAGACTCCAGGGCTGGAGCGACAGGTACCAACTTTCCAATGTGCTGGGGGGGGTGCTCACTGCTCAACCCCTGGCTCTGCCATGGGCCCTGCCCCACTCCACCCCTTCCCGCCCCCTCCCCTGAGCCTGCCATGCCTGTCCCTCCCAGCCTCCTGCAAGCCAAGAAACAGCTGATCGGGAGGTGCAGAGAGGGAGTGGGAGGCACTGATTGGCTGGGCTGCCTGTGGGTGGGAGGCGCTGGGAGCAGTGTGGGGGAGCTGATGGGGGGCTGCTGATGTATTACTGTGGCTCTTTGGCAATGTACATTGGTAAATTCTGGCTCCTTCTCAGGCTCAGGTGGCCACCCCTGAGATACTGCATCTCTTCCTTCAGAACAGAACAGATAGCTGATGGTCCCAGGCAGGAACCTTCACCATTGCCATGGCAGCAGTGCACTACTGGCTAAATGTATTGTGAGGATTACATACCTTATTCTGAAGTGTTAGGTACTGGAAGCAGCTCATGTAAAGTTAATAAGAGTGTTGCGAATCAAATCCTCCATTGGTTTTGCAGCAGCTTTTCCAGTGAATCCTAAATTCGGTTGTATGTGATAGAAATCTTCTATTAGTTTCAACTGAGAATTAGTATTGCATCAGAATCAAGACTTGATAGAAAAGCTAATTTAAAATCAGTGGAACATTTCTAAAGCATCCATCTTGACTTAGGATTTGAGAAAAATCCTCCTTGCAAACCAATGAAGCAATCCTACTGAATCTTCATGATTAGCAAATCTATAGGTCATCTTTTATTTCAACAGTTTTACTTCTGGGGCAACAGAACCCTGCATCCAATTTTATTACTTCCTGGGCATGCGTAATAACTACCTGTCAAGCTGTCTGGAGTGGCTCACAACCGTGACTGCCAACCTCAGGGCTAAGAAAGAAAAAAGAGAGTTATTAGAAGGTTAAATCAGGCAAGTATATATACACAAATCAGTTACAGCCATCCAAAAGATGACAGAGTTTTAGTAATCTGTCAACTCTGAATGTCTTTTACCCAGGTTGTCTCCTGCCTCTTCTTCTCTTTTGTAGCTCAGCCCTATAAGAGTCCAAACAGCAAAAGAAATGAAACATTTTCTTATCAGCTGGTTTTATTTACTTCTTCCAGAATTCAAGCTGATGGGATGAGCCCTTTTTCATGTAGTCTCTTCATAGGAGTAAGGGGCAATTAACAAAGTCTTTGTGTTGTGATGTCTCACAATGGCCCATTTAATTGGGCAGGAGACAATCACTCCAGACTCTGTTCAGTTTCAGTGCAAACATTTTTTTTAAAGTTACAAAGCAAAAACTTACCTAATAACATGTGATAAAGAAATTGTAAATGAAAGTAATGCATGCAGAAAATTACAAGCATTTCTTAAAATTTAAACACTAAACACATTGTTATATGTTCAATACCATTTTAACCATACTAATAAACAGCTGAAACAGACTGGTCTCTAGCTATGAATTTGTCAATGCTCAGCTGAGGCCTAAAGCCTTGGCAAGAGCTGGCACCTTTTCTACCAGCATCACACTATCTTCTGAACATCAGTTTTTCAATTGTTTTAAAATATTACTCCAAGTCTCTAGTTTAGATTAGAGTCCTAGAGCCCACACACAAAAAAAGAAAGGGAACATAGATTGAAGCTGCTGCTGCTAATGGAAGCAGCTCTGTGCCCTCAGTCCGAGATGAGCCCCATGGACATGGCACCAGGCTCCTCAGCATTAGTGTGCAGCACACCAGCTTCGATCCGGGATGCAGCACTGAGGAAGGGCTCTCGGGTCAGAGACCCTCGGCACCAAAACTCCCTGGCACCGAAGTCTGCTGCGCGGGAGCAATTGCGGCACCAATCATAGTCACTGGTGTCAAGGAAGAAGCACAAGAAGACTGACAGGGGACACTCTCCTTCTCGAGCAACAGAACAGGAATTGCTCAAGGAAATATGACCTGTGCCAGGCCACCTCTCCCCTGTGGCTCAACAGCCAGCACTGTCGACTCCGGGCCCGCAACAGGGGTCGTTGGGTCCAGTGCCACTGGAGGAGACCCTGTTGCAGGACTTAGACCTTCCTTCCACACTGGAGACTTTCGAGGCAGCCCAGGACCTTGTAGCCCTGACCAGTCCGCACTCTCTTGACCAGCATGAGAGTGCACCGATTCCGACTCCCCAGGCACCACAGAGATCACCGGTGTAGTCCAAAGGCAAGCTTGCTATGAGTCGGCACTGATCTCCATATCCCCAGCTCCGATGGGCATGGCAATGCTGTGGTCTCCACGCTCGGACTCCTTGGAGTCTGACTCTGTGGTGGACTCCTATGTGTCCCGGAGGAGCCAACACCGTAGCCGTCAGCACTCACAGACTCTGGGAATGATGCAGACCTTCCCTCCAGTGCTGTGGCCAAAACAATGGCAGGTACCAGCCAAGATGCCAGCACAGTGATCCTTCTGATTCCTGTGGGCATACCATCAGTCCCAGGGGTCTGTCTCTAGGCACTCCTTCTCAATCATAACCAAAGGAAGGACTGTGTCCAGAACTAGGGACCCCTCTCAGGCATCGGCCACTGCTAGCGCAACTACCAGCAGTACCATGCCCGGTACCGTGCCCAGGAACTGACACACGCCCAGCATGGGCACTACAACCAGCACCGCAAAGGCACTGCGACCAGTGCCATGACCAGTACCGTGACTGGCATCAAGGTGGACACAGATTTGGGGCCAGAGCCACAGCAGTTTGAAGAGCTGGATGGGCAGGAGGGACCGTCCCTCGCTCAGGGCTCCTCGTCATCCTCACCAGATGAAGCAATAGCCTCCTCCTTCTGACAGTAGAGCCCACCTTGAACTCCTGAGGTGGGTCGCTCAGAATCTGGGGATACAGATGGAAGAGGTCACCAAGGTGTCAGACCCAATGGTGGACATTTTATCCCTGGCGGGGCCTATCAGAGTGGCTCTTCTCCTGATTAATACTATTCAGGAGAACACAAAGACCTTCTGGCAAATGCCCCTACAGCTAAGGGGGTTGAGAGGAAATATTTCATGCCCTCCAAGGGCTACGAATATTTGTTCACCCACCCCCCGCCGGACTCATTGGTGGTCGTGGCTGTTAACGAGAGGGAGAGGCAAGGTCAGTGGGGGCCTAACCTTCAAGCTAAGGATGGAAAGAAACTGGAGCTCTTCAGGTGGAAGATATACTCCAGCAGAGGGCTCCAGCTTGGCATTGCAAATCAGCAGGTGATCCTTAGCCAATATATCTTTAAATTGTGGGATGTAATGTCCAAATTCTTGGACCTTGTTCCAATGGACTCTAACTCTGAATTCTTGGCCTTAGTGGATAAGGGTAAGGCAGTCACTAGGACATCACTGCAAACCGCACTGGACTCGGCAGACTCTGCAATGCACACCATGTCCTTGGGCATTGCTCCTGGCTGCAGGCCTGGGGCTTCCCCATGGAGATCCAACAGACAATCTAGGATTTCCCATTCTAGGGCACTACGCTATTCTCAGAAAAGATGGACGTGAAACTCCATAGCTTAAAAGACTCCTGAGGCACTCTAATATTACTGGGGCTATACACTCCGGCCACCCAGCATAGACAATTTAGGCCTCGGCACATGCCATGGCCATAACAGGGCCAGCCTGGGCAGGATGATAATCACAGGCAACCCAGAAATCAGAACCGCCATCACCAATTCCAGCCTCTGAGCAACCGGGGATCTGGGTCGTTTAGGCACCGGGCCTTAGGCAGACCTTTTGAGGATGAGCCCAAGGGCGACATACCAACCAGTCAACTGGATCCTTCTTTCCACTTTTCAGCACATCTATTCCATTCCTACTGGCTGTGGTCCCAAATTACCTCAGACCGTCGGGTCCTTTGCACAGTAGAAGTGGGATACCCTCTCCAGTTCTCTTCGGCCCCCCTCACCTCCCTTCCCCATCCCTCTTCAGGGACCCTTCTCACGAGTAACTCCTTATGCAGGAAGTACAAACCCTCCTATCAGTAGGAGCTGAGGAGGAGGTTCTGCTGGAGCTCAGGGGCAAGGGGTTTTACTCCTGGTATTTCCTAATACTGAAAGCAAAGGGGGGCCTCAGACCCATCTTGGACCTGCGCAACCTCAACAACTTCATGAAGAAACCAAAGTTTCATATGGTCTCTTTGGTCTCCCCGGATCTGGGAGATTGGTATGTCAGCCTCAACTTGAAAGACGCATATGTCCATAGTTCCGGGTGTTCACCAAAAATATATCAGCTGTGGCCACCTTCCTGCAGAAAAGGCAGATTCAGGTATTTCCATACCTTGACAACTGGCTAGTGAAGGGCCGGTCCAGGACACAAGTGAATCAATAGGTCAGTCTGATAAGATCCACCTTTGACTCATTGGGTCTCCTCCTAAACATTCAAAGGTCAATGCTCACCTCTACTCAGAGAATAGAGTTCATAGGGGCGGAGCTAGACTCAAGACAAGCAAGAGCTTTCCTACCTTAGTCCTGCTTTCAGGTCATTCACAATGTCATACAAGATCTCAGACAATTCTCTACAACTACAGCAAGGAGTTGTTTCAGACTTCTGGGTCACATGGCATCTTGAATGTACGTGGTGCAATGTGCGAGGCTCAGACTCAGACCTCTCCAGTCTTGGCTAGCATCCGTGTATCGACCAAGCGGAGACAGCCTAGACAAGGCAGTCACTCTTCTACCATGGGTTCTCAAGTCTCTTCAGTGGTGGCTTGAGCCTCACATGGTGTGTGCAGGGGTCACCTTTGCCAGACCATGCCCCTTGTTATGTCTGGCCACCAATGCCTCAATCATGGGGTGGGAGGTCCACCTCAGAGAGCACAGAACTCAGGGCCTCTGGTTTCCAGAGGAGGTGCTGCTTCACATCAATGTCAGGGAGCTGAGAGCGGTTTGTCTGGTGTGTCAGACCTTTTGGCAAATGCACATCAGTCCTGACAGACAATACAACAGTGATGTTTATATCAGAAGACGAGCGAGCATGCTCCTCTCCCCTATTTCAGGAAGCCCTCACTCTCTGGGAGTTCTGCATATAACACTTGTGTCAAACCTTAGTCCCAGATTTGGACCTTAGCGTCCAAAATATGGGGGTTAGCATGAAAACCTCCAAGCTTAGTTACCAGCTTGGACCTGGTACGGCTGCCACCACCCAAAAAATTAGAGTGTTTTGGGGCACTCTGGTCCCCACAAAAACCTTCCCTGGGGACCCCAAGACCCAAATCCCTTGAGTCTCACAACAAAGGGAAATAATCCTTTTTCCCTTCCCCCCTCCAGGTGCTCCTGGAGAGATACACAGAAGCAACCTCCATGAATCCAAGCAGAGGGAGTCCACCCTCTGTAATTCCAGTCCTGGAAACAAAAGCACTTTCCTCTTCACCCAGAGGGAATGCAAAATCAGGCTAGCAAATCCAACACACACAGATCTCCCCCTGATTTCTTCCTCCCACCAATTCCCTGGTGAGTACAGACTCAATTTCCCTGAAGTTCCCCACTAAAGAAAAATTCCAACAGGTCTTAAAAGAAAGCTTTATATAAAAAAGAAAGAAAAATACATAAAAATGGTCTCTCTGTATTAAGGTGACAAATACAGGGTCAATTGCTTAAAAGAATATTGAATAAACAGCCTTATTCAAAATGAATACAAATCAAAGCACTCCAGCCACTATAGACATGTAAATACAAAAACAACAAAACCATGTTTGGTACTCACAACTTGGAAACAGAAGATTAGAAAACAGAAATCACTTCTCAAAGCTGAGAGAAAAGCAGGCAGACAGACAAAGACTCAGACACAAAATTCCCTCCACCCAGAGTTGAAAAAAATCCTGTTTCCTGATTGGTCCTCTGGTCAGGTGGTTCAGATACTTCTTTCCAGGTGAAAGAGACGTTAACCCTTAGCTATCTGTTTATGACCTCTCTGGGAGTTCTGCATATAACACTTGATACTGCTGGAAACATCCTATCTCCCTGGATCTCAGAACAAGTTGCAGACCATCTCAGTAGGTCTTTTCACAGTCACAAGTGGTCCATTTGCCTGGACATAATAAACAATATCTTCCAATGGTTAGGAGTTTCCCAGATCAACTTGTTCGCCACAAGGGACAACAGGAAGTGCTTGTGATTCTGCTCCTTCTTGAACCACAGCCCGGGCTAACTGGAAGACACATTTCTTTTTCCATGGAAGGACCATCTCTTCTATGCATTCCCTCCTATTCTGCTTGTTCACAAGGTCCTCCTCAAGATCCAGAGCGTCAGAGCCTCTGTGATCCTGGTGGCACCAGCCTGGCCATGTCAGCATTGGTTACTCATGGGGGAATTCTGTGGCACAAAATTAAAAATTCTGCATACAATATTTGAAAAGTCTGCAAAATTCTGCATATTGTATTTGTCAAAATAACAATATAATCATGTCAGCTACAATTATTTTGGTAATTGATTTCAAAATATCTATCAGCAGGCATGTTTGTAATAATATAGACCAAAAAAAAAAAAGATTCTGGTCATTTTTTTTTTTTGGACAAATAGATTCCTTACTAGGCATATTAATACAGCACTTTGTGTAATTCATTTAAATTACAAAACAGAACTGTATTTCCTGCACCTGTCAGAAGCAGTTAAAGGCTTGGGGAATCAGGTGTAACGGAAGAGCTGAGGAAGGGGGAAGGAGACTAGGAGTGAACCTGGAGAATGTTGTGTGTGTGGAGGAGGTTTTTCTTTGGGGGCGAGGGAGAGATAGTTGGGGTTGGGAAGCCTCCCCCAGGCAGACCCTGACTGACCCCAATCCTCTCCCATTCAGTCAGGCATGTCTGTCCCTGTCCCCACATCGCTCATCTCCATGGGTCTCTGCAGTCCCTATCCCCTGTCCCCAAACTCAATGCTGTCACCCCACTAGCTCCTGAGCCCATGCTCCAGTCTGTCCCCCCCCACTCGCCATTCTGAACCCGTGTGTGTGACACACACACCCCAGCAGCGCTATGTGCCCCACTCTGTCCTAACCTGGCTCTGCAGGCAGGATGCTGTGATGAACTCTACTCCTGGGGGAAATCTGCAGCACTGGACATAGAATTTTGTATTTTCCCGCATAAAAAACATTCTGCTAAAGAATTGCTGCAGTTCCGCCTTTTTCCCCACCAGAGGCCGCTGTGGCGCTAGAACAGCCGGCATGAACGCAGGTGGCTGTTCTGGCACCACAGCGCCCTCTGGTGGCATAAAGGCGGAACTGCATCACTTATGCAAAATGTTTTTTATGAGGGAAAATACAAAATTATGCGAGGCAAATAAATTCTGCACGTCTGCAGATACGTAGAATCCCCCCACGAGTAATTGGTACACCATGTTACTGGTGCTATCAGTGGATAGTCTAATCCCCTGACTGTTAGTTCCAGGCATTTATGACTCAACATCATGGCCGTCTCCAGCATCCCAATCTCGTGTCTCTCCACCTCATGCCTTGGAAGCTGCATGGTTGAACCCGCTAGAGCTCACATGCTCAGATTTAGGGAGGTTCTTCTGGGTAGCAGAAAACCATCAAGCGTGTTCATCTAGTCACCTGTTGCAGTTTTGTTGATTTAGACGCTGAAAAGATTTGCATATCTGTGCACTGAAATCTGTGGGATTAACATTAAACACGTGAATAAAATTAGGTATCCATGCTGATGCTGTTAGATCTGTCAGCAGCCTTCAATACCTTTGCTCATGAGAGTTGTGAATTCACCTGCAGACTGCAGTAATGGATGGTACGGTTCTGGCATGGTAATATGTGGAGGTTGTTCACCTTAATTTGGAGCACTATTATTTGGAGTTCCTGCTGGGATCTATCTTAGCTTCTCTCCTGTTCAATGTGTAATTGCAGTTGTTAGGAGGGTTAGTTTAAAGATATGGGCTGCAGTGTTTTCAGTAGGCTGAAGACACTCAGCTCTATGTGTCTCTTTCCTGATCCAACCAATCCTGATGATCATCTATCTCAGTGCCTAAGGGAAATTGTGACATGGATGAGAGCTAGCTGGCTGAAGCTCAGTCCAAATAGGTAGAGTCCCTTGTAGAACCAAGACTTTAGTTTGTAGCTGTCAAAGAAATGGTCTCAATTGTTTACTGATTCATCCAAAAATCAGATGTGTGAATATTTAAAATCTCCTGTTTCTATGTTGATATTAAATGCAGTTTTTCATTTCATTGGCTAAGAACTGAAAAAATAGTGAAATGCATACATACTATTTGTAGTTTTTCAAGCAATTAGCTTTTTGTTATTTAAATGTATGTTCTTAATACATGAAGTAATTAGTCCTGAGTAAGGAACATTTGCTTGCCAAATTAGATTTTCTAAAACATAGCTATTTTTGAGTTAAACAAGCAAAAAAACAGCTCTGAATCTGCTAGAAATATACATTCCCAATGGCTGGACCATTGTTAAAAAGAATTGAAAAAATTGTTTACAGGGTGGAAACCAAGGCCAGAATAATTGTTTTTTTCACAGTCAGAAACCTCAGAAAACAAGAGTTTACAATGGAACTGCAATCTCAGCCACAACTAATTTGTCACTTATGTGCATTGCTAGTCACTTTTCCTTGCATTGAAGCAATCATAATGAAAAAGATGAATACTAACAAAGGACTAAATCCCACAAAAATATAAGTAACATAATTAATAATAATAACTCATGAGAGCATTCACATTGGTTTCAACTGAACTACTCACATGAGTAAAATTACATGTGTTTCCAGGATCAGGCCCAATGATGAGAGTCTGACTAGGGACACCAATTATCTTAATTAGGTCAGATTTAGGTTATGATCAGAAAGGGCCATTGTTATTGCCTAGTCTGACCTCTACCACAGGCCATAGAATTTTACCCATTAATTCCTGTATGAAGTCCAATAATGTGTGATGAAAATAGAGCATATCTCTTAGAAAGAAATCCAGTTCTGGTTTAGGAATTTCAAGTAATAGAGAATCTACTACAGGAAACATTCTGGTTTGACATTTGGACATTTATAGCCCACAACATTGCACATTTGAGACCTCATCATCAAATAAAAGAGGCAAATCCATATATTAGTTATGTTAAAAATATTCTACACGTGTATACCAGGAACGAGAGCATTCCAGGCTCACTTGATCCACAGGCTCCATGCACCTCACAAGTCCTCAGGCAGCATTTCCATTTTCTTTACTAGTATGTCTTATCGTTTTATTAGGAACTATTGTTCATAATGTAAGAATGCATTGCTTTAAAAAATGTTTTAAAATTAAATGACTGTTTGGGGCCAGCCACCACTTTTGTTACCAGATTTGCCCATTACTGTGGGGTATGCTCATTTATTAGGGTTACTCTTCTGGGGGCGGGTTTTTGTAATTCTATCAACATACTGCTTGTGTCACATGTTTTTCATATGGAGCTCTACTTCTCCCTTCTGCAAGTCCCCTCCCAATGGAGCTATCCTGCAGGACCTATGTTCCCTAAGACTGGGTTCCTCCAGCCCCAGAACTGGATGAACACACACACACACACATACACACACACACACACACACACACACACACACACACACACACACACACACACACACACACACACATTAACAGAGCAAGTCTGAGCAGACCAGTCAATCAGCACTTTCAAGCTGCCACCCTTATGTGTCCCAGATTCAGCATGTCCCTATCTACACTCTCACATCACAATTGTACTGTACTTGATGAGCAAACCCCACAGTATTGTATATAAACTTTATACAGGGTAAAACGGATTTATTTGGAGTTTGGACCCTGTTAGGAGTTGAGCATCTGAATGTTAAAGAAAGGAACACTTCTTAACCTGCTTTCAGCTGTTAGGGGATGTAGTTCAGACCTGGGTCTGGGTTTGAAGCAGGCTAGTGGGTCTGGCTTAAACGACTGCCTTTGCTGCTGCCTCTCCCTGCCAAGCTAAAGAAGTGGCCCCTCCCCACAGCTCCCAGCTGTTTGGCACTGCCTGTCCACACAGAGCTAAGGGTAAGCGGGGAGGCTGACTGAAGCTGTTGCGGGGCCTTTAAATTGTGCCCCTCCACCCCTCTCAGCAGGCACCAGTTGTCTCTGGCAGAAGCCCTAGCCCCACCACCCCACTGCAGAGCAGAATCCCTGAGCTCTCCCCCTCCAGTCTGGTAGGCAGAGAATGGGAGGGGACAGCTCTGTGAACCGCACTTTAACTGTAAAAGAGCCGCATGCAGCTCACACGCCACAGTTTGGTCACCCATTGTATTATGTGTATACTGTGATGAGGAGCAACTGTTGGATATGTGTTAAAACTTGCACTTAACAAGCCAGATTCTCTGTTACTCTTTAATCCCTTTGTACCATTCAAATAGCATAAAGGTCTGGATCCTGGCCACAAACAGCCAGCGAAGAATTCCTCTGAAGGAGGAAAACTCTCCACTAACATAAATCCTTAGCTACTTCAGCCTTTGGGGTAAGTTAGAGTAGATCAAACCCCAGATTCAGGGCACAGTGAATGACTCTGAGGTCCCTCATTCTACATTAAGGAAAGTTCAGATGTAGGGCAGAATCTAGTCCAATATGTTTGTGCATATATGTGTATGTAAATTTTAGCCCATGTGAAGGTTGGGAGTACTAGGTGTTAATTTTTTTTACCACTGGACAAAATATGTGTCTTTCCATTGATGTTAATAGAAGATGGATCAGAGTCTGCTCCTACTGCAAGCCTGGCACAATCATTTAAAAAATGAGACAGACACTGTGTTTGTTCACTTCTGTGTTGTTTTTTTTTACTTTGGCTGATCAACCAGAAGGAAAAAACAGCTGACTTACTGAGAGAGAAAAACATAGTACAAAACAGTGAAATACTAATCTGTGTGACTGAGGCAGATATGTATTTGCATGTAATTAAAAAAAAAAGCATAGGGGAAACAAATTAAACTTTAGTCCAGCAAGAACATTTCTGGCTTGCCTTGTGGAAGGCTGTGATAATTGTAAAATCTCCCTTTTTGCTATACCACAGTGTAACCCAAATGCCATGAACAAGACCTATAGATACACCAATCTACTGCATATCACTTGTGTGAATAACAACGACATCTGCAGTTACTCAAGCTCAGATCAAAATTATGAGGCCTTGCAAGCCTTAAGTTTTGGATATAAATTAAATGTCTGTTAGGAGACAGGAAGATATTCCCCCTCTACTTTCATGATATAGTATGACACAAGTGCCTAAGCAAATTGCAGGAGGCATGACCTTCCTCTGAAGTAGCCGGTGTAGGCCAGGTATAATTCCACTGCAGAGTTACTGTGTATCTAATCATCTCAGTCTCTGGAGCATATCAACCCTCTCTGTGAAAAGCCACCCCCATTTTTTTAAAAAAGATTCTTTGGAAAATAGACAATCAAACTCAAGTTCACCACCTTTTGCAAAATGTGTGTGTGTGTGTGTGTGTGTGTGTTGAGGGGAGAGCCTTTATAAATTAACAGGGGCACTTATCTTGAGTTTCAGCAAAAAAGGTATTCCCCCAAAATCCACATGCACACACATTGACACATCTGGATAGTCGGACTGTAACTATATTTCAGAAACCCCATGTTCTCCAAACAATTCTCTTTCTCTTCATTCTTTTTCCTCCTAGTTTAAGTTACTTATTCTTCTCTGGGAACTATAACATTTTCTTTCTTGCTTCTTTCTGAACATATTGGGCTTGATTTAGGTCTGACCTACATCATCAGCAACCTCTGTGGAGATGCAAAGGGTATAAATCAGCATACTTTTGAATTACCATTGGCCTAATCCTGATTTAAGTAGGAATTTTGGTTGAGCTTCAGGACTGGACCTTTTAGGTACACCTGCATGGCAAGCAGACATGATGAGATAAGTGGATAATGACATAACTGGCTCTGTGAATGAGGGGAAAACAGTGGACACGTTATTCCTTGACTTTAGCAAAACTTTTGATACCATCTCCCACAGTATTCTTGCCAGCAAGTTAAAGAATTATGGGCTGGATGAATGGACTATAAGGTAGATAGAAAGCTGGCTTGATCATCAGACTTAACAGGTAGTGATCAATGGCTACATTTCTAGTTGGCAGCCAGTATGAAGTGGAGTGCCCCAAGGGTCTGTCCTGGGGCTGGCTTTGTTCAATATCTTCATTAATGATCTGGAGGATGGCGAGGACTGCACTCTCATCAAGTTTGCAGATGACACTAAACTGGGAGGAGTGGTAGATACACTGGAGAGTAGCAATTGGATACAGAGGGACCTAGACAAATTAGAGGATTGGGCCAAAAGAAATCTGATGAGGTTCAACAAGGACAAGTGCAGAATCCTGCACTTAGGACAAAAGAATCTCATGCATTGCTTCAGACTGGGGACCAAGTGGCTAGGCAGCAGTTCTGCAGAAAAGGACCTAGGGAATTACAGTGGACGAGAAGCTGGATCTGAGTCAACAGTGTGCTCTTGTTGCCAAGAAGGCCAACGGCATTTTGGGCTGTATAAGTAGGGGCATTGCCAGCAGATCAAGGGATGTGATTGTTCCCATCTGTTCGACATTGGTGAGGCCTCATCTGGAGTACTGTGTCCAGTTTTGGGTCCCACACTGCAAGAAGGATGTGGAAAAATTGGAAAGAGTCCAGCGAAGGGCAATACAAATGATTAGAGGACTGGAGCACATGACTTATGAGGAGAGGCCGAGGGAACTGGGATTATTTAGTCTGCAGAAGAGAAGAATGAGGGGGAATTTGATAGCTGCTTTCAACTACCTGAAAGGGAGTTCCAAAGAGGATGGATCTAGACTGTTCTCAGTGGTACCAGATGACAGAACAAGGCGTAATGGTCTCAAGTTGCAGTGGGGGAGGTTTAGGTTGGATATTAGGTTGGAAAAACTTTTTCACTAAGAGGGCGGTGAAGCACTGGAATGGGTTGCCTAGGGAGGTGGTGAAATCTCCATCCTTAGAGGTTTTTAAGATCAGGCTTGACAAAGCTCTGGCTGGGATGATTTAGTTGGGGATTGGTCCTGCTTTGAGCAGGAGGTTGGACTAGATGACCCTGATATTCTATGATTCTGTGAACCTGTGGCAGCAGACCCATCCCTAGGTTTCAGAACACAAGTCTGTATGTCTACACAGCTATTTTTAGTGTCATAGCATCAGCTCCATGAGTACATGTCTGTCGACCCTGGCTCTGAGACTCACTGATGCAGGTTTCTGCTTGCCATGTAGATGTACCATTAGTTACCTTAGGGCTCGAGCCAAAGCCAATTAAAGTAAATTAAAAGACTCCAATTGACTTGAATGGGGCTTTGAATCAGGCCTGTATATAATCTGTCTTCAGAACCTCTCTTCACAGTCCCCCTGCCAGGCTCTCTCAGGAATTTTTGTGCTAATTACAAACCACTCATCAGAGATAGGAAATCTATAAAGTAGGGAATGTTTTGTAGAAAGGATCCTGGAGCTTCTCTACTTTTCAGAGTAGCAGCTGTGTTAGTCTGTATGGGGAAATAGATTCAATATGTGTAATGACCCAGCCACTCCCAGTCTCTATTTGAATCTATTTCCCCATGTTAAGTATCCTCACACCTTCTTGTCAACTGTCTAAAATGGGCCATCATGATTATCACTACAAAAGATTTTTTTCTCCTACTAATAATACCTCACCTTAATTAATTAGCCTCTTACAGTCGATATGGCTACTTCCACCTTTTCATGTTGTCTGTATGTATATATATTTCTTACCATATATTCCATTCTATGCATCTGATGAAGTGGGCTGTAGCCCATGAAAGCTTATGCTCAAATAAATTTGTTGGTCTCCAAGGTGCCACAAGTACTCTTGTTCTTTCTCTGATAGTTGTAACCCAAGGTTCTACAGAAAATAAAAAAGTGAGGGTGAAAAGTTATATATGCCAGACTGTAATTAATAAAACAGTACTCAGACATCAGTGCACCTTTATAAGGGCAGGGACTTGAATTAAGGTGGAGGGATTCATAAGACAACATTTGTGAGCTTTGACCTGATTAGTCCTTTTCTCTTATTGTTTACACTGTGTCTTTAGAAAACTTCCTTTGTATGCTAACATACAAGGAAGCCATTTGAGATAAGAAGAGTTGTGTTTAAAGAAGTTTCCTAAGGGTTATTGAATAGATTGTAGAAATCTAACATCCATTTCAGATACTATTAAGGCATTTTAGGACCCTGCTGGGTGATTTTAGTAGAAAATAACCACTGTAATAAAATCTAAGGGCTAGATTCTGTATTGCATCTCCTTGGAGACACAGCACAGAAGGTGCAGGCAGGGATGTGGAGTGAGGTATGGGAATGATAGGGTGTTAGCTAGTTAGTTATTGTTGTCTTTTTGATAGGGTTTCCTTTTTTTTTTTTTTCAGACTGTTTTCTTTTGCTTGACTTCTCAAGTGGTAGTGTGGTATCAAGTGGCTATGCATCCATTCCCAGGCTTCAGGAACCGCCCATCATGCAGGATAATTATGCAACTAAATTATAGGCAGACTAGGTGCCTCATCTGCTTTGGAATATGGTAAATCACCGATAGATGTGCTGTATGCAAATCCTTCTCTGGATAGACTCAAATATCTAGAGAGTCCTGACTCAAGATATACCTCATGGAGAGGTCAATGCGCTCAGCCTCTGATCCTGGCCAGCCTGGGAATGACCAGTTGGAGTATGTGTCTCAAACCCGGTTTCGCAAGGTTCATGAGAGTAGCCAACCCTCCACCTGGCAGCCACAAAGCCCAGCTCCATTGTCATGGTCTGCCCCTGAAGACCGATTGGCAGAGTTCCAGAGTGGCTGATTGGCCCACTGGCCCTACGTAAGCCAACAGCAGAAACAGGAAGTTGTCTGAACAACTGGGCTCCACCCCACTTTGGACTGCATGCCTTGTGCTTCCTGCTGCCCACTCCTGCTACCTACTACCATTCCTGGTTCCCCAGCTTGATCTTCTGGCATCCCAACTCAGCCTGACTCCTGGCATCTGACATGTGGTTCTTGACCTTCAGTCTTCTCCTCCCTCTGACCTCCTGGTATCCTGACCTGACCTGCCTCTGGTTCCTGACTTGTGGGTCTGATCTCCAATTTGTCTCCTGCTTTTGACATCCTGGTGTCCTGATTCAGTCGATTCTTGACTCTGGCTCATGACTGTGGACCTTGGCTCTGACTGCTAGGTCTGGCTGCCCACTTTCTAACTGATGCAGCATGCCTCCTCCAGAAGTAGTCTGGCAGTGACTTCTTCATCTGGTCTTTTGCTGAAATGTTCTGCCTCTAACAGAGGAAAGAAGTATCACAAAACTTCCATGGAAAAAGGGTGCTGAGCACCATTCCCAGGCCCATCTCGAAGCCCTAAAACCTCTGTCTCTTTGGAGTATAAGGTTAGCTCAGCACACTAGAAGGGCTCCTCAAACACCTGTGAGGACTTAACACTGTATATCAGCTGAAAAATTACCTCTAAGTGTTGCAGTACTGATCCAGTTGAGGCTTCTCTGTCTAGATTTTAGGGATGCAGATTTTTGTCCCCCTCGAACCCCTGGACAAGACTCTAGAGCTGAATCATACCACCACAGGCACAAGTCCCTTGGTAAGAACATACATTCTTGGGGTCCTCCACATTGGCCTCTATCCCCTTATGCTTACCCTTCTGTGCCTTACTGCATGCCCTGATGGCAGGACCTCCGTATATGGTCTTCTATAACAACTAGGCCTCATTACAACCTCATTCAAAATTCCTGTCAAAGATGGTCTCAAAATTCCACCTAAATCAAGTCATACGTCTTCTGATATTTTTTTCTGAAACTGTATGCTTACAAAGATGAAGAAAAGCAGCACTCACTGGATATCCATAGGATTCTGTCCTTATACTTGGACAGAACAAAACATTTTAGAGTTTTTTCAAGACTCTTTGTGGCTTGTGCAGAAAGAATGAAGGGTCATCCTGTCTCAGCCCAGAAGATATCCAGTTAGATCTTTCTACATCAGAATTTGTTATGACTTAGCTAATGATACACCATCATCAAAAATTATTGCAAATGCAACTAGAGCTCAGGTCACATCCTTGCTGAGTAATGTTCCCATACTGAACATTTGTAGACTGTTACATGGTCATATATTCATTAAACATTATGCCTCCATGGAAGCCTCTAGAGCCAGTGCAAACTTTGGAAAGACAGTTCCTCAGTCACTGTTGAAATAGATTTTTCATCCTCACCTTCATCTTGAGTACTGGTTGGGAGTACAAAGAATGGACTATGTATGTGGACAATCACTTGAAGGAGAGAGAAAGGATTACTTACTAGTACAGTAATTGTTATTCTTTGAGATGTATTGTCCACATATATATTCCATGACCTGTCCTCCATTCCCTCTACTACAGAGTCTATTATAAGTAAGATTTTGGTGGCAAAGGAACTGAGAGGCAGTTGAAGCAGCCCTTGGTTGAAGGCATGAAGACACATGTGCCATCCTAATGGATACTGCCAAACAAAAGGCATCTGCTTGAGTGCACTGGGTGCACACACACCAAGAGGGAAAATATATGTGTGGTCAATATATAACAACAGTTACTGTGCAGGTAAATAACCATTTTTATAGCACAAGAAAGAGAAAAGGGAAATTGCCAAACACTCCTAACCTTGGAAAATTTCCTAACTGAAAATTCATCCTGACCTCATTGCTGACATAGAGAACACTGCCTGAATTTGATCAGCAAGTTTAATGATTACTTTCCCAACAGCATAACAAGTGAGAATTGGGTCAGGGACCCATTTTCAATAGAAGATTGTCAGATGGCTTTTCAGCAAAGGAAAAGGAAGAATTTATTGAACTGTCATGTGATGGTGGATTCAAGGTCAAATTCAACAAAGTAGAGCTCAGTGACCTTTGGTTGAGAAAGAGAGAGGAGTTTGCCCTGATATCAAATAGAGCTTTGAAATTTTTGGTGCCCTTAGTGCTACATACTATGCAAGACTGTCCTGATCACTATTAAAGCAAGTATAGAACTGGATCTTCAGCTGAATCTCACCAATATCTCACCTGACATAAATTAACTATGTGCTCTGAAGCAAGTACACCAGTCTCTCTTTTTTGTTTTGCTTTGGTTGTTCATTCTCCAAGATACTTAATGTTTTGTAACAAAATGAACTTTGGATCATGTTCAATAATCACATAGAATTAGCAGAAGCTTTGAATTTAAATTAAACAAGTCAAAAAGTCAAGCCATTGACATAGTTTAGCAGCATACTATAATATAACAAGATGTAATTTATGACATTTAATTATTTCTCATAATTTGAATAACACAAAATACATTAATAATAATGGCTACTGCATTGTGTTTCTTTTCGATTCACTGTCTGAAAACATAAGATGTTTTTGAAAGGATGTTATAATGGAACATTTTAGACTTTCATATTAATTTATTTTACTACAGAGTTCAGAAATCCTTAACTTAAATCTATTAAGGCCTAAAATGTGTACAAAAAAATTGCATATAGTACTTCAAGCATCAGTTTTTTAAGGCGGCAGCATATGAATTTGGGAATTGCTGCAATATATCATATTACACGTTCACCAGCTATTGTGCCCTAAAAATCCCTTGTGTACTTTAGACATGTTTTTATCCTATTTAAACACAGCTGAATTAGACAGCACAATATACATCTTTGTGGTCAGCATAGACAAAGAGACGTTGTGTTCAGCATCATATCAGTTAATCATGGTGAAACTTTTCTGGTTCCATCATCTTTTTTGGTAAGACTCAAACTGTGTTGTGCAGCTGTGACATTAGTGGGTCACTATTCTGTGTCAGCAACACTTGACAGGCCTGACATACTCACTACTCCCAACATTCTGTTGCCATAATCTGTATCTGGGGGCTTGTCTACATCAGAAAGTTGCAGCGCTGGTGAGGGAGTTACAGCGCTGCAACTTTGAAGGTGTACACATCTGCAGGGCATCACCAGCGCTGCAACTCCCTGTTTGCAGCGCTGGCCGTACTCCCGTTTTGTCTCGGGTGTAGAGGATCCAGCGCTGGTGATCCAGCGCTGGTAATGCAATGTAGACACTTACCAGCGCTTTTCTTGACCTCCGTGGAATAAGCAGGTATCCCAGCATACCTGAGGATACCTCTCTGGTAATCAAGAAAACTCCTCTGCCCTGTGCTCACCTGACCCCTCCTTTAAATCCCCCGGGAAATTTAAAAAATCACCTTCCTGTTTGCTCAGTCAGGCGTGGAGTGCAATTAATCAATCAATCATTCAGCGACCATGCCTCCACGCAACAAACGAGCCCCAGCATGGACCAATGCAGAGCTGCAGGATCTAATTAGTGTGTGGGGAGATGAGGCTGTTCAAACACAGCTGCGCTCCAGAAGGAGAAACTACGATACCTATGGTCAGATATCGCAGTCCATGCTGAGAAGGGGCCACGAACGGGACGCCTTGCAATGCAGAGTAAAAATTAAGGAGATGAGGAGTGCATACTGCAAAGCCCGTGAGGGAAACCGACGCTCAGGAGCAGCCCCCACAACCTGCAGGTTTTACAAGGAGCTGGATGCCATACTTGGGTGTGACCCCACCGTGAATCCTAGGAGCACGATGGAGAGTTCAGAGCAGGGAGAAGTGGGGGATGGTGTAGAGGATGAATACAGTGATGCTACTGGCGTTGAGGGGGACACCCCAGAGTCTCAGGACACAGGCAGCCAGGAGCTCTTCTCCAGCCCTGAGGAGACTAGCCAGTCACAGCAGCTGGAAGCGGACGTTGATGAGGAAGCTGAGGATCGTGCTCGTGGTAAGTAGATTGCAATGCTCTGTCCGTCCCCCACCCCCCCTTCCAAGCATGAAACCTGCCCTGCGGTGTGCTCTGTCCGTCCCCCACCCCCCCTTCCAAGCGGGAAACCTGCCCTGCGGGGTGCTTCTTCCTCACCGATCCCCCCTTCCAAGCGTGAAACCTGCCCTGCGGTGTGCTCTGTCCGTCCCCCACCCCCCCTTCCAAGCGGGAACCGTGTCCTGCGGGGTGCTATGTCCGTCCCCCACCCCCCCTTCCAAGCGTGAAACCTGCCCTGCGGTGTGCTCTGTCCGTCCCCCACCCCCCCTTCCAAGCGGGAAACCTGCCCTGCGGTGTGCTCTGTCCGTCCCCCACCCCCCCTTCCAAGCGGGAACCGTGTCCTGCGGGGTGCTTCTTCCTCACCGATCCCCCCTTCCAAGCGTGAAACCTGCCCTGCGGTGTGCTCTGTCCGTCCCCCACCCCCCCTTCCAAGCGTGAAACCTGCCCTGCGGTGTGCGCTGTCCGTCCCCCACCCCCCCTTCCAAGCGGGAAACCTGCCCTGCGGTGTGCTTCTTCCTCACCGATCCCCCCTTCCAAGCGTGAAACCTGCCCTGCGGTGTGCTCTGTCCGTCCCCCACCCCCCCTTCCAAGCGGGAAACCTGCCCTGCGGTGTGCTCTGTCCGTCCCCCACCCCCCCTTCCAAGCGGGAACCGTGTCCTGCGGGGTGCTTCTTCCTCACCGATCCCCCCTTCCAAGCGTGAAACCTGCCCTGCGGTGTGCTCTGTCCGTCCCCCACCCCCCCTTCCAAGCGGGAACCGTGTCCTGCGGGCTGCTTCTTCCTCACCGATCCCCCCTTCCAAGCGTGAAACCTGCCCTGCGGTGTGCTCTGTCCGTCCCCCACCCCGCCTTCCAAGCGGGAACCGTGTCCTGCGGGGTGCTTCTTCCTCACCGATCCCCCCTTCCAAGCAGGAACCAAGGCATCCCACTAACATGGGAGAATTTTAAGCAAAAGTACTCACCCCATTGCTAGACATGTCTTAGCTTTCTTGAACTCTACAGTGTTATGTGAGGTATGTGAGAGGGATGCTACCTACAGTTTCCAATGTCCTTCAAAAGTTGATAATAAACAATGATGCCCCTGTGTATTACATGTCTCTATCTCTATTTTTTCTAGACAACTCGAGTAATGCGGCTGTGTCACCGGCCTCACGTAGATTGCAGAATTTGAGGCGCAATCCTAGGAAATCAAAAGAGGAGCTGATCAAGACCGTTCTGAACCACTACAACAGGGAAAGTAGGAAGACTGAGGAGTGGAGAAAAAGTGTACAGGAATGGAGGCTGACTGAAAGCAGGAGACAGGAATTGTCTGCCAAAAGAATAGCCAGGCAGATGATGAGACTCCTGTCTCGCCAAACCAAGTCTTTTGAGTCCCTTGTAGCCATGCAGGCAAATATATACCGTGATAACCCACAGGCTTCCAAAAGCAATGTTCCTTGTCCCCCTGTGTATCCTCAAAATAGCTTTATGCAGCACCCAGTTCCTTATTATCATCAGCTGCCCCCAACACCTATAACATCACCTAGTAACCAAGATATGTTTAATTCTTACCCAGTGAACTCCACCCCCATCATTCTGCAGCAAAGTAATGGTGAGTTGCATCAGACGGTTACAATTGAGTAAAATAGGAAATAGTAAAACCTCTGAATGTACTGTGAACCACCCATACCCCCTTACCTGTTTTTTACTGTATGACAAATAAAAGGTTTTGGTTTGTATTTCTTTCCATATGTTTTATTGGTGATAGAAATGGCTAATTATACACAGCAAGGTAAAGCAAAGCACAACACATGCACCAAACATTACTGCTGGCTCTCAGCATCAAATTGCTCCCTTATAGCATCCCTAATCCTTGAAGCCCTTTCCTGGGCCTCCCTATTAGCCCTGCTCTCTGGCTGATCAAACTCATTCTCCAAACGTATAACCTCGGAGGTCCATTCCTCACTGAACCTTTCACCCTTCCCTTCACAAATATTATGGAGGGTGCAGCACGCGGATATAACTGCGGTAATGCTGCTTTCCATCAAATCTAGCTTCCCGAACAGACTGCGCCAGCGAGCTTTCAAACGGCCAAAAGCACGCTCCACAGTCATTCTACAGCGGCTCAACCTGTAGTTGAAACGTTCCTTGCTCCTGTCAAGCTTCCCAGTATATGGTTTCATGAGCCATGGCATTAATGGGTAAGCGGGGTCTCCCAGAATCACGATGGGCATTTCCACGTCCCCTACTGTTATATTGTGATCTGGGAAAAAGGTCCCGGCCCTAAGCCTCCTGAACAGGGCACTGTTCCTAAATATGCGTGCATCGTGCACCTTTCCAGGCCATCCAGAGTAAATGTCAGTGAAATGCCCACGGTGATCCACAAGCGCTTGCAGAACCACAGAGAAGTACCCCTTGCGATTAATATACTCCGATGCCAGGTGGGGTGGAGAGATAATAGGAATATGCGTCCCATCTACTGCCCCTCCACAGTTAGGGAAGCCCATTTCTGCAAAGCCATCTAAAATGTCCTGCACGTTACCAAGAGTCACGGTTCTTCTTGTCAGTGTTCGATTAATGGCCCTGCAAACTTGCATCAGCACCATTCCAACGGTGGACTTTCCCACTCCGAACTGGTTCGCCACAGATCGGAAACAGTCTGGAGTTGCCAGCTTCCAGATTGCAATAGCCACCCGCTTCTCCACAGAAAGGGCATCTCTAAATCTCGTGTTCATGCGCTGCAGGTTGGGGGCGAGATCATCACAAAGTCCCATGAAAGTGGCTTTCCTCATACGAAAGTTCTGCAGCCACTGCTCGTCATCCCATAATTGCAGGACGATGTGATCCCACCACTCAGTGCTGGTTTCCCGAGCCCAAACGCGCCGGTCCACGGAGCAGAGCACGTCTGTTATTGCCACTAGCATTGTACTGTCTGCATATTGATGCGATTCAGTACCATCGTCCGACTCCTCAATGTCAGTCACATGCACATTTAGCAGCCTAAGGATTAGATCCACAGTAAGGCGAGATGTGCTGGCAATAGTCATTAGTAAGGTATTCAGTACCTGAGGATCCATTCTTGAAAGATAATGCAGAAAAACCGCTTTAGAGTCACAATGCTGCCACAGTGCTCCGCATGTGTACCAAAGCAACACTGGCCGTTGGAACAGGAACAGGAAGCAGAAGGACAATCACACTTCCTTCCCCTTCCCACAAGCCCCAGCGCCGCTGTGGGACGAGGTGCCCTGTGGGATAGCCGCCCACAATGCATCACTCCCAACAGCGCTGCAGTGTGGCCACATCTAACAGCACTTACAGCGCTGCTAGCAGTAAGTGTGGACACTCTGCAGCGCTGGCCCTATACAGCTGTCCTAATACAGCTATAACAACCAGCGCTGCAAAGTTTTAGATGTAGACATGGCCTAAAAGGTGTCATGTAAGGTATCATCTACAAACTGGTAACACACTTGTCCCGAAAATCATTTTTTGTATGTATGAGGTGTGTACAAAATGTTAAGTATGTGTTGGAAATACGTTCTCAAAATGTATTTGGCAAGCAGTTCCTAAGCCTGTTCCAGACAAAGGAATGTAGTGCTGCCTGCTTGAACATGGGCATGGCTACACTGGAAATTTCAAAGCACTGTTGTGGGAATGCTTTGAAATGCAAGTGTGAGCGCTGGGAGAGAGCAAGTGGGGAAAGATGACTACTTAACAATCTCAGCAGGATTGGAGACTGCACCTCCAGGAAGCCTGCCTGCCTTTTGAAGCAGGGCCAATTAACCTTGGGAAGATATAAGGAGAGAGAAAAGAGCCATTTTTGCATCCATCACCTGAGGACACAAGGGAATCAAGCAGTGTTCCCTCTAATTTTTTACATCCATGTGCGGAATGAATTTTGTTATGTGCACCAATATGGAGGTGATGTGTGACACATCACCTTCATATTGGTGCACATAACAAAATTCATGTGATGGGGGTCGAGCCGAGGGTTCGGAGCGTGGAAGGGGCCTCAGGGATAGGGCAGAGGGTTGGGGTGTGTGGGGATGAGCGTTCTGGCTGGGGGTGAAGGCTCTGGGGTGGGGTCGGGGATGAGGGGATTGCGATGTGGGAGAGCGTTCAGGGCTGGGGAATAAGGTTGGGGTGCAGTGGGGTATGGGCTCTGGGGTGACCCAAGCCTGAGAGAATCAAATCATTTTCGGACCCAACCCTGGTCCTTACTCCCCTTCAAACCTGAGTCAGTGCCACTGCCACCTCCTGCCTGTGGGGTTAGTGAAGTGGCTATGTGTGCCAGCAGCTGCATGCCCTGCTCCTGCCATCCACCGCTCCTTGCTGTGCTGTATGCACTGTGGAGAGAGAGGTGCTATCACTCCTCAGGGAACACTCACTCCGCAGCGCACTAGCACAGCAAAGTGGTCCTGGCTAGCAGGAGTGGGGCACACAGATGCTGCAGTGCTGACCTTATGGGCTGGAGGAGGAGAGCCAACCCAACCTGAGCCCAAGAGAGTCTGTTTGTTTCCCCACCCAACCGAGACATGTCTGTCGGATCAGACACTTGTAGTCAGGTCTCATCAGGTTTGGGTTGGGTTGCATGGGCTCTACTAGCTATCCCACAGACTCCCTATTAATGAGCAAATCGCTTAAATTCCATTACTTCAATTGTACGATAGGATTAATAATACCTGCTTTGACAAAGTACGCTTGCCTGCAAAAAGAAAAAAAGAACACCAGTACCATTTTGTTGAATATTAATATCTGATACACACCCCAGCTTAAATATGAATAGTCAGTAGTTTCACTCAGTTTACAAATATCATCAGAAACAACACAACCTGGGTGGTGTAGAGAGGCTCACTCTATAATATAACAACATGCTGCTAAATAGAGAGATTTAATTATTTTTCCTTCATAATATTTCATTAAAAACATGATAAGATCAGTGTTGTAATGATTAATATTTTATGTCTGATGTTTACATGGCAATGATTTGGAAACCTATTAAAACTTGCTAAATAAATAGTTATAAAAAACAATACTTGGTTCACTATGAGTGAATAAAATCTCTAATTTTTAAGGATACATTTCAATGTCAAATGTATAATGACTTAGAACCAACTAATTTAAAACTTGCAAATAACATTTTGAGCGATTGTCATGTTTTGGGGTGCAGTCCAGGCCAGTGACACAACCTCTTATTACATGCCCTGTAACCCTAGGTGCCTTAAATACTCTGCTGCTGTAGCTTGCACCCTGGACACCAATAGCCATCAGACAGTATCCTGAATGTCTGTGTACTGTGCGGCACTGGTTCAGCACTCTCACCGCAGCAGCCTGTCCACCACACAACAGTCCTCCTACCTTGTTTCCACCAGCTTTGGTTACACCTGGCAAGTTGACTCAACACATTTCCCATATCTCCCCAAAACGTTCTGGTATGAAGTGTTCGGCCCTCTTCTCGACCACTCAGAGAAATAATAATGTTCATTTGCTCCTTTAAGGAGTCAGTATGCAGCAGCTTGTCACATTAACTGGAGTTATCGTCACTGGGTTGGTTTAGATTAAAAATAAAACAAGTTTATTAACAACAACAGGACATAGGTTAAGTGATACAAAGCAGAAGGAATAAAGTTAGAAAGGGTTAAAAACAAGATAAAAATACTGTAATGGCTAAGGCCCAACTTTGGCAACTTACAATCTTTGGTCATGGTAGTTTTCTCAACATTCTCCCATTCCCAGAGACTTCAAACCCCTTCTTTGAAGGGACTATCTTTTTCAGCTTGCAAAAGCTCTGGCCCCTTGTCTGTTTAGTGGTGGATGCCAACATGGCTTCTTCTCTTTCCTTATATCTTCTCAAACTCACTGTTTTGTCCCCAAACTCAGGATGGTCTTCCTGTAGACTTCTCATCCGCTGCCGATTTGTATGTAAATGGGGCTTCCATTGGTTTTGGTCACACCTTGCTTAATTTCATTAGTGACAGGTAGATAGCTGCCTTCCCTGCTGTCTGGGGAGGGAAACCTCCTTTCCCTGTGGGTATGTCTACACTGCAAAGTTGTCAACAAAACGTTTGTCTTTCACAGGTACTTAAACCCCCGCCCCTGAAAGACAAAAGTTTTGCCAACGCTATCATAACCTTAGTTCCAGATTTGGACCTTAGCGTCCAAAATATGGGGGTTAGCATGAAAACCTCCAAGCTTAGCTACCAGCTTGGACCTGGTACTTGCTGCCACCACCCAAAAAATTAGAGTGTTTTGGGGCACTCTGGTCCCCCTGAAAAACCTTCCCTGGGGACCCCAAGACCCAAATCCCTTGAGTCTCAAAACAGAGGGAAATAATCCTTTTTCCCTTCCCCCCTCCAGGTGCTCCTGGAGAGATACACAGACACAAGCTCTGTGAATCCAAACAGAGTGATTCCCCCTCTCTGTTCCCAATCCTGGAAACAAAAAGTACTTTCCTATTCCCCCAGAGGGAATGCAAAATCAGGCTAGCAATCCAACACACAGATCTCCCCTTGATTTCTTCCTCCCACCAATTCCCTGGTGAGTACAGACTCAATTTCCCTGAAGTAAAGAAAAACTCCAACAGGTCTTAAAAGAAAGCTTTATATAAAAAAGAAAGAAAAATACATACCAATGGTCTCTCTGTATTAAGATGATACAATACAGGGTCAATTGCTTAAAAGAATATTGAATAAACAGCCTTATTCAAAAAGAATACAAATCAAAGCACTCCAGCACTTATATTCATGCAAATACCAAAGAAAAGAAACCATATAACTTACTATCTGATCTCTTTGTCCTTACACTTAGAAACAGAAGACTAGAAAGTAGAAACTGCTTCTCCAAAGCTCAGAGAAAGCAGGCAGACAGACAAAAGACTCAGACACAAACTTCCCTCCACCCAGAGTTGAAAAAATCCGGTTTCCTGATTGGTCCTCTGGTCAGGTGCTTCAGGTGGAAGAGACATTAACCCTTAGCTATCTGTTTATGACACGCCCCCCAAATTGCAGACAGTGGGGAAGCTCACTGGCGGCGATTTTCTTCTAGAACTTTAAAATAAACAGATTACTACAACACATGCACCTTTACATATACTACTAAGTATATAACTAACAGACTTCTACATTTTAAGAACACTTTTTAACTACTGAATTCTGGGAAACTCTCACGGGAGAGTGCATCAGCAACTTTATTAGAAGCTCCTGTGATGTGTTGAATTTGAAAATCAAAATCTTGGAGAGCTAAACTCCAACGAAGAAGTTTCTTGTTGTTACCCTTGGCAGTATGAAGCCACTTTAGTGCAGCATGATCAGTTTGTAGTTGGAACCGCCGTCCCCAAACATATGGGCGTAGCTTTTGCAGGGCGTACACAATGGCATAGCATTCCTTTTCACTGACTGACCAGTGACTTTGCCTCTCAGACAGTTTCTTACTGAGAAACACGACAGGATGGAAGTTGTGATCTGTTGCTTCCTGCATGAGCACTGCTCCTATACCACGCTCAGATGCATCTGTGGTTACTAGGAATGGCTTGTCAAAGTCCGGGGCCCTGAGCACAGGGTCAGACATGAGCGTTGCCTTAAGTTGGGTAAAGGCCTTTTGACACTCATCAGTCCACTTAACGGCATTTGGCTGGGTCTTTTTGGTCAGGTCGGTCAATGGGGCAGCGATTTGGCTGTAGTGTGGTACAAATCGCCTGTAGTATCCGGCCAAGCCTAAGAAGGATTGGACCTGCTTCTTTGACTTTGGGACAGGCCACTTTTGGATAGCATCCACCTTGGCCTGTAGGGGGTTTATGGTTCCTCGACCCACCTGGTGCCCCAGGTAAGTCACTCTGTTTTGGCCTATTTGACACTTTTTGGCCTGGACTGTAAACTGACAAACCTGTAAGTCTCTGGAATAGAAAGGCTTGAGAGAATTAACATGGTACACTTTAGGCTTTAGTGAGGAATTGGGAAATGCTATGAGGTAGTTTACAGCTCCCAGGCGCTCTTGGACCGTGAATGGCCCT
Source organism: Gopherus flavomarginatus (assembly GCF_025201925.1). NCBI lineage: Eukaryota > Metazoa > Chordata > Testudines > Testudinidae > Gopherus > Gopherus flavomarginatus. The sequence continues at coordinate 113,514,691 of NC_066619.1, forward strand.
TCCCATGATGCTTCCATCTTATGGGCCTGTTGCGCCTTCAAGACCATAACCTGGTCTCCTACCTTGAAAGAACGTTCTCTGGCATGTCTGTCATACCAGGCCTTTTGCTCTTCCTGAGCATCCTTTAGATTCTCTCTAGCAAGGGCTAAAGAGTGTCGGAGGGTGCTTTGCAGATTGCTTACAAAGTCCAGAATGTTAGTTCCTGGAGAAGGCGTAAACCCCTCCCATTGCTGCTTCACCAACTGTAATGGCCCCTTAACCTCGTGACCATACACAAGTTCAAATGGTGAAAACCCTAAACTGGGATGTGGTACAGCCCTGTAGGCAAACAGCAACTGCTGCAACACTAGGTCCCAATTATTGGAGAATTCGTTGATGAATTTTCGTATCATGGCCCCCAAAGTTCCATTGAACCTTTCCACCAGGCCATTGGTTTGATGGTGGTACGGGGTGGCAACCAAGTGATTCACCCCATGAGTTTCCCACAGTTTTTCCATGGTCCCTGCCAGGAAATTAGACCCTGAATCTGTAAGGATGTTGGAGGGCCAACCTACCCTGGCAAAGATGTCTGTTAAGGCCAGGCACACAGTGTTAGCCCGGGTGTTGCCTAGAGCTACTGCTTCCGGCCATCGGGTAGCAAAGTCCACTAAAGTCAGTACGTACTGCTTTCCTCTGGGCGTCTTTTTTGGGAAAGGGCCCAGAATATCCACAGCTACTCGCTGAAATGGGACCTCAGTTATGGGGAGTGGCTGGAGAGGGGCCTTGACCTGGTCTTGAGGCTTTCCCACTCTTTGGCATACCTCACAAGACCGGACATACTTGGCAACATCCTTGCCCATCCCCTCCCAGTGGAAGGACTTCCCCAACCGGTCCTTGGTTCTGTTCACCCCAGCATGGCCACTGGGATGATCATGGGCTAAGCTTAAGAGCTTCCCCCGGTACTTAGTTGGAACCACCAACTGTTTTTGCGGCTGCCATTCTTCCCGGTGTCCACCAGAAAGAATTTCCTTGTATAAAAGTCCTTGGTCTATAACAAACCGGGATCGATTAGAAGAGCTGAGAGGCGGTGGGGTGCTCCGTGCCGCCGCCCAAGCTTTCTGAAGGCTGTCATCCGCTTCCTGCTCAGTCTGGAACTGTTCCCTTGAGGCTGGGGTCACCAGTTCTTCCTCAGACTGTGGACTTGGGCTTGGTCCCTCTGGAAGCGATGTAGGTGATGGGGTTGTTTCCGTTGCTGGTGAACCGCTCTCCGCTGGTGCACCTGAGGGTATTTCAGGCTCTGGCTGAGCCTTTTGGGTATGGCTGTCTGTTGCTTCTGCCAGTTTTGGCTCGCTGGCGCCCTCTGGTGTTGAGTTTGAAGATGTAGTTGCACTTGCTGGTGCTGGTTGCTGTTCCAGTTCCGGGCCTGGGACTGGAGATGCTGTGGCTGTTTCAGTGGTAGGCATGGAATCCGGGTCCACTACCTCTGTCTGGGTCTCTGGTAACACAGACGGGGCGTCTGTGGACGGCTCAGGAACAGGAATGGTTCTGGAAGCTTGCCTGGTTTGGCTACGTGTAACCATTCCCACTCTCTTGGCCCGCCTCACCTGGTTGGCCAAGTCTTCCCCCAGTAGCATGGGGATAGGATAATTGTCATAGACTGCAAAAGTCCACATTCCTGACCAGCCTTTGTACTGGACAGGCAGTTGAGCTGTAGGCAAGTCTACAGCTTGTGACATGAAGGGGTAAATTGTAACTTTGGCCTTTGGGTTGATGAATTTGGGGTCAACGAAGGATTGGTGGATAGCTGACACTTGTGCCCCCGTGTCTCTCCACGCAGTAACCTTCTTTCCGCCCACTCTCAAATTTTCCCTTCGCTCCAAGGGTATTTGAGAGGCATCCGGGCCTGGGGATCTTTGGTGTGATGGTGGTGTAATGAATTGCACTCGCATGGTGTTCTTGGGACAGTTGGCCTTGATATGTCCCAGTTCATTACACTTAAAGCATCTTCCATCTGATGGGTCACTGGGCCGAAGTGAGTTACTGGAGACTGGTGAGGTGGAAGAGTAGGGCGTCTGTGGCTTGACTTGGGTTGTATGTGGGGTCTTTGGCTGTCCTCGGTTGTAGGGTTTATGGTCTGTGTGCCCCCTGGGGTAATCGTTCCCCTTGACAGTAGCTTTCTTGCTTTTTGCCAGTTCCATCCATTTGGCTCCAATCTCCCCCGCCTCAGCGATATCTTTGGGATTTCCATTTTGTATATACCGTGTGATGTCTTCAGGAACACCATCCAAGAACTGCTCCATTTGTATGAGGAGGTGCAGTTCTTCCAAGGTTTGAATGTTGTTTCCTGTTATCCAGGCCTCATAGTTTTTTGCAATGTAGTAGGCGTGTTTGGGAAATGACACCTCTGGTTTCCACTTTTGGGTTCTGAAACGCCGACGGGCATGATCTGGGGTTATCCCCATTCGGTATCTGGCCTTGGTTTGAAAAAGTTTATAGTCATTCATTTGCTGCTTAGGCATTTCAGCTGCCACCTCTGCTAAAGGTCCACTGAGCTGTGACCTCAATTCTACCATGTACTGGTCTTCGGGAATGCTGTACCCAAGACAGGCTCTTTCAAAATTTTCCAAGAAGGCCTCGGTGTCATCACCTGCCTTGTAGGTGGGAAATTTCCTGTGCTGTGGAGCAATAATTGGCGCCGGGTTGTTAGGGTTGGCTGGCACATGCAGCCCAGCTTTGGCCAACTCCAGTTCATGTTTTCTCTGTTTTTCCTTCTCTTCATTCTCTTTTTGCTGTTTTTCCATTTCTTTTTGGTGTTTTTCCATTTCTTTTTGGTGTTTTTCCATGTCTCGGCGGTGGGCCGCCTCTTCTTCTGCTTGTTTCCTTCGGTAGGCCACCTCTTCTTCTTCTAGTTTTCTTTTGTGTGCTGCCTCTTGGGCTGCCTGTTCTCTTTGGAAGGCTGCCTGTTCTCTTTGGTAGGCTGCCTCTTTGATCTGTTCTTCTCTTTCTTTCATCTCCATCTCTTTTTGTTTTATTTCCAGTTGTCGCCTGTGTTCAGCTTCTCTGAATTGTTCTTCCGCCTCAATTTTTGCCTTAGAAGTCATGGTTCCTGTTTTCTTGTGTTGGGGTGCCCTCCGGTATTTATCTTCTGCACTGCAGGCTCTGTTGCCTCCTGAAGTCTGCCTAGCAACAGTGCCTTTAGCTAATCTTCAATGTTAAGTAAACCTGAAAAACCACTTTATTTGCATGCATATAGTGCTGGAACTTGCCTCCTAATGGGAGGGCTATTGCATGACAAAAGACCCTTAACAGTCTGGTAATGGCTTCTTGCTTAACATGCAAGCCACAAACTGCCAGAGAGAGCAGAAAAAAAAATTCTCTCTGGTTCCCTTTTAAAACCAACTGTTTCTCTCTCTGCTAAAAAGCCCTTAGCAGAGAAAAGAAAAATATAATATTCCTACTGGCTTCTGGATTCTGTCTATATCCCACCCGCTGCACACCATATCATAACCTTAGTCCCAGATTTGGACCTTAGCGTCCAAAATATGGGGGTTAGCATGAAAACCTCCAAGCTTAGCTACCAGCTTGGACCTGGTACTTGCTGCCACCACCCAAAAAATTAGAGTGTTTTGGGGCACTCTGGTCCCCCTGAAAAACCTTCCCTGGGGACCCCAAGACCCAAATCCCTTGAGTCTCAAAACAGAGGGAAATAATCCTTTTTCCCTTCCCCCCTCCAGGTGCTCCTGGAGAGATACACAGACACAAGCTCTGTGAATCCAAACAGAGTGATTCCCCCTCTCTGTTCCCAATCCTGGAAACAAAAAGTACTTTCCTATTCCCCCAGAGGGAATGCAAAATCAGGCTAGCAATCCAACACACAGATCTCCCCTTGATTTCTTCCTCCCACCAATTCCCTGGTGAGTACAGACTCAATTTCCCTGAAGTAAAGAAAAACTCCAACAGGTCTTAAAAGAAAGCTTTATATAAAAAAGAAAGAAAAATACATACCAATGGTCTCTCTGTATTAAGATGATACAATACAGGGTCAATTGCTTAAAAGAATATTGAATAAACAGCCTTATTCAAAAAGAATACAAATCAAAGCACTCCAGCACTTATATTCATGCAAATACCAAAGAAAAGAAACCATATAACTTACTATCTGATCTCTTTGTCCTTACACTTAGAAACAGAAGACTAGAAAGTAGAAACTGCTTCTCCAAAGCTCAGAGAAAGCAGGCAGACAGACAAAAGACTCAGACACAAACTTCCCTCCACCCAGAGTTGAAAAAATCCGGTTTCCTGATTGGTCCTCTGGTCAGGTGCTTCAGGTGGAAGAGACATTAACCCTTAGCTATCTGTTTATGACAAACGCAAGTGGCAGTGTGAACGTGGCTTTGTCGGCAGGAGTGCTCTCCTGCCGACAAAGCTAACGCCGCTCACAGGGCTGGAAGTATTTTGTTAGCAAAAGTGCATGGGCTCAATTTACACCATAGGCCATATTTATGGGTAAACCTGATGCAGATCATTGAAAGGGAATATTTATCAAATATAGGATCAAAAGCAGCCCTTAGTTATATATGCTTCATTGGAGTTGTATCAAAGTAACTAAGGACAATATTTGTTTCAGATTATTTATACTGTTTATTATTTATTGGTGTCCTAAATAAAAATAAGATTACAATAATTGTTTTGGCTGACAGACAAGTGTGTTTAGACAGACCATACTGCTTCATTAAGTAACTCAGTATAAATATTTTAAAATCCATATAAATCCATTAACACACCAATTTTAACATAATTCTTACATTATTTTATTTTTGCGTTGTGGTAGCACCCCATGACTGAGCTGTGCAAACGCATGGAAGACATGGTATGGTTGATACCTGCCCTGAAGAATTTACAAACTGAGAAAAAAAAATTCAGAAAAAGGAATGTGGAAGAAGGAGAGTGGGATGCAGTATACAAGCAAAATAATCAAATAATGGATGGAGTTGATGTTTATAGGATCATGGAGTATAGGATGGAAAATACCTTGTTGGTCAAAAAAAAAATCACTATTGCCTTGCCAATGCAAGAATGGATTTTGTTGTACGTTTTCTACAGGTCATTCAAAAACTTTAGATCTTTGAACAGTCTCTCCTTAAGCTACATGGGCTGCTTCTACTTCTTTTCATTCTTTTTGAGGAGCCAGAACCTGTTGGATTTTATTTATGTTGTCTGTTACAGACCTGGCTGAGTGGATGTAATTGGACCCAGACTTTGGACTCAACATGCTTCTAAATCATTTGGAGCTGGGCAGCATCCAGTCAACTGTTCCTAACTCTGGGTCTCTAAGGGTATGTCTGTTCTACAAAAACCCGTGGCAGTAAGTCTCAGCCCAAGTCTACAGACTTGGGCTCGCTACAGTGATAAAAATAGTAGGGTAAACATTCCTGTTTGGACTGGGACTCACTCCCCTTGCCCAGTTTCAGATCTCGCACCCCAGCCCAAGTTGGAACATCCACACTGTTATTTTAGCCCCATAGCGCCAGCCCCATGGCCCTGAGTCAGTTGACCCAGGCTGTGAGACTTGCTGCCAGGTTTTCTTTTTTCTGCAGTGTAACTCAAGGCACACTCCTGGGTGCAGACCTTCTGTTTGTCCCCCTTCCTTGGGATTTGAGACTTTGCAATCCAACTCACCTAGACCTTGAAACCAGTGCTCTGATTTCGCAAGCCTCCCCAGTTGTTTACGTATGCTTACCCCAGAGTTTCACCTCTGTGGCCACTCTGGTTCAGAGATTAACTTTCTAGAGACCATGTAGAAGGTAATGTAAAAAACACCACAAGATTTACTGTCAAAACATGCAGGAGTTACATATCCTTAGGTACCACAACAAAATATCCATATTCTCCCTCTCCCCTAAATCTATGGTCAAGCCTTTTTGTGAGTCCTTAGGTCCAGTCCATATGTCATATGGGTTAACCCCTCCTGCCCTCTGCCCTATGCAGTCCTGTTGCCTGTCTGGCTGGTGAGAGAGTCCGGAAGTCCTGTCACCTATGTCATGGGACCAGCTGGTCAGCTTCAGACCCCAGTCAGGTGAGTTGCCCTCTGGAGTCCCAATTGTGAAAGCCAGTTTCCTTCAGCCTAGCCATTCCCTGTAGCAAAACCTTTGTCCTTGGTAGTTACTTTCATGCTGCCTGGAGTGGCTTACCCCTGAGAGTGCCAATCTCAGGTCAGACTCTCAGAAAACAGGGCAGACACACCCAAACTGGTGGCACAGTCTATGTTTAGATTTTACAAACCAGCAACTAATGCATCTTCCTGGATCACTATTCTAGTTTTCCATAGAGTCACATTCATCTTAGACACTCCAGCCTATGTTATGACCCAGACAAACTGGACTTCATGATGAAAGGTTGTTAAAACCAAAATTCACCACATATTAGGTTCTTCTAGCCCCAAATGACCAGTCACTTACCCACAGATCAAAATGTACCCTAGATCTCACCAAATACAACTCTATAGCCAATCCTTTAGTAAACTAAAGATTTATTAAGTAAGAAAAAGTAATGACAGTTTTTGAATGGTTAAGCAGAAAAAATACATTACATTTGGATCAGCACATATAGTCCAAAATAATAGCAGGGATGTTAAATCTGTTAGTTTTCTGTAAGTCTCTGGGTTGCCCAAATAGATTTGGGGACCTCAGTCCTTTTGTTCAAAGTTTCCCCATATAAGCATTCACCAGTCCAGAGATGGGTAGGAAAGAGGTGTCCATATGCCTTTTGTTCTCCCCTTTTATATCTTTACCCTTTCTTCTGGAAAAATACTGGCTGTCTTGTGGTGTCAGGTAGCTCAATGGCATACATGGTTTGCCATCAGTTCCTCATATGAATTGCAAATCTTTGCTTGCACCTTTCTTTATACACTATGGCTACACTTACAGTTCTGCAGCACTGGTAGTTACAGCTGTGTTCGTACAGCTGTGTAGGGCAGTGTGGCCACACTGACAGCTACCAGCGCTGCAGTGTGGCCACATTTGCAGCATTTGCAGTGCTGTTGGGAGTGGTGCATTGTGGGCAGCTATCCCAGCATTCAAGTGGCTGCAACGTGCTTTTCAAAAGAGGGGGGTGGGGTGGAATGTGACAGGGAGCATGGGAGAGACAGAGAGATTGGATTTTTGGAGTTGACATTGTTCTCAGCTCCCTGCCTTGCAAGTTCTAAGGACTGGAAGACACACAGTGCCTACCTTCAATCATTTTAAAAGTTCTGACCCCCTTCCCCCACCCCTCTCTCATTCACTAAATGCAAATTATGTACTCCTAAATAGCCGTCAGACCAGATAAGCATCTGCTCAACATGGATTTCCCCCTCCCCCTCTGCCGTGTGAGCGTGCTGTTTCTCTCTTCAAGCAAACAGCTGTGAACATTCCAAAGTAATTCCCCTGCCTGCCTCCGCTCGCTCAGCAAACAGGAGCTGTGTTTGTTTTTTAAATAAGCAGTTTGGCTGAACTCCGAGCTCTCCCTTTCTTCCGGTTTGTTGTGGACAGGAATTCTGGGATACCTCCTTATACCCCGGAGGTCAATAAAAGCGCTGGTGGGGTCCACACTTGCTGACCAGCACTGGATCACCAGCGCTGGAATCGCTACACCCGAGGCTCGACCGGGTGTACAGCCAGCGCTGCAACCAGGGTGATGCAGCGCTGTAACCCCCTCACCAGCGCTGCAACTCTCTAGTGTAGCCATGGCCTCAGCCTGATATGTCTCTGGGGATGACATGCAAGTGTTTGTTTATAGTCCCTTTGTTATTTCCTATGGGTTAGTCCATTGGCATTTCCCGGATTCACAACATGTTTCTATAACAAACATATAGCAAAATCTCATAACTTTGTTTACAATGATGGTACACACATTTAAACAGGACAATGAGTTTCAGCAAATCATGACTTTTTAAATGATACCTCACAAGGCACACTTTGCACAAGATTTATCACAATTTTGTAATAGTGATGACAGTCAACTTCCCTTCTATACAGCATCACACAGTTACAATGTCATATGAAGGTCACAATTTGATACAGACTTGTACAGACATGCAGCAATCCATCACATCATCTTTTAGGATTCTCAAGCTTTTTTTAATACTGGTGGACTTTAATCACAAATATTCCCAATACATCTTTAATATTGTGCCCAAGTCCTCAGATATGGACAAGGAGCACAGAATTCAGCTCAGGAGTGGGATGTAAAGATGGCATCTCCTGCCTCAATCCTGAGTGGAGCTGGTTTCCTAGTGTAACTAAGAGAAGAACAAAGGCTGCTGTAAATTACACTAAGTTACTTTACAATGGTGCGAAAGATCTGATAACAGCAGCTGGAGGTCAGTGGGGCACAGAGAAGCCCCAGCAGAGAGGGGAGTGATATAGGAGCTGCTGTGCAAGCCTTCTGCCACCAGAGGCTCCCCTGAATTAGGCCATCTGTGCAGACTGTAAATCCATAATCTGCTGGCAATGTTGTGCAAAGTGGCAATACTGCACCTCACCAGAGGATCTGGGCCTGTATATTCAGTATAATAATATGCCATGTTCTTTCTTTCTGCTTAGGCCAATGTAAGAGTTCCTTATTTTAATATATTTTTATTAAGAAAAAGTACTTTCTTCAACAGTTTTACTTTTTAAATCAAACATCAAGAAAGTAAGAACAATATCATGCATTTAATTCACCTGAGCAGATTAATGTTACTATAATAATGGTGGCAAACAATTCAAGCTTCAGCAAGAAGTAAGACTTTCACCACCTGGTATAGTATATATTTTATGCCATATTTCCAGCTAACCAAAACCAAATAGAAAAAGTACTTACTAGTACTTTATTTTCTAATAGTAACTCTATCCCCGGCCTCTTTGCTGCTTGTTTTTCTCCTTTTGTTCGTTTCTTTGTAGTATTGGCCAGAAGAACAGTCTCTTGCCAAAGTTGGGTTTTTGTATGTTGGAGGGGAAGAAAGATCAACAAATAGACCTTCTATAATGACTTAATTGAGAGTTGTGAGGAAGTAATCCAAAACCAATACTTCTCTCACTTATTTGTAAAGTTTTGAGGATTGGTGAAGAAATTTCTGTGTTTAAAGGACAATAACAGAGCTTAAAGGACATGGAAGGTTATGAAATTGGGTTTGCAGATTGGAGAGGCTAAGGAAATAAACAGATTGAAAATGTATTTTCTGTTCTGGAAGATTACATTGTCCTTTCATTTTTACAATATTACATCTATTAGTATGTTACAAGTTTCAAAGTTACTGTATGAGCAATTCTATTAAAGAGGTTAAACTGCTAGCTGGGAAAATAGGGCCTGATTCTCTCCCCCTGTACAGTTCTTTCAGTCTCCTCAGATGGTGAAAAGGGACCATAAACTTGCCAGATCAGAGCTAAGGATTCCCTCAGCATGGGGGAGCTCTCAGCTGGCATACTGATGTAATAGCCATCTTCTATGCCACCCTCCACATAGCTGCTGGCAGGATGGGGTGTGGCTGGAGTATTACTGTGGTTCAGCCATTTTCTGCTGGAAGACAGGCTCCTTGGCAGCTCTTACCAGCCAGCACATGTTAGAGTAGTGTCAAGCCACAATTGTGTCCATTGTCTGCTGCGCAGATCCTGGGAACAGCAGAGAATCTAGTCCATGGATTGTAAACAGGACAACTGTTATGTAGTGGTCCCTCACTCTCGTGTGGGGAGGGAGGCCACAAACAGTCTATAGCTCAGCACCTTCTGGCTGGAGCCAACTGTACGTAACAGAGCTTGGGCCCTGTAGGCGGGCAGAGCACAAATAGTCAGTAGCTCTGGCCTGCAGTCAGGGTAGAGCAGCAAAGGAGTCTAGGGGACCAGACCCTCAGGCAGGGCGAGGCATCAAACAGTTAGGTGTTTTTACTCTACTAGTTGGCTGATAAATGCAGGCTTTTGGGCCTAAAGGTTGGGAGGCTGCCACCCAGGGGTATAGTGGCAGGAGTACGGTGACCTGGGTCCTCCTGACTGACTCCACCAGGTCCCAGCCCAGGGCCCTAACAGTGGTGGAGTGTTCCCCACTGGGTTGACTCACATTCCAGCAGCAGAACTGCGCCAGAGTCTGGTTCCACTGGGCTATTTCCTACCACAGTCTGGGTTTAGGTCTCTGTCGTCCAAAAGTCCTCTGTCTCCTCAGGGTACTCGGCCACCAGCACTCCCCACAGCTCTTCAGGGCATTCATTTGACGGCAGTCCTGGCAGATCCTCGAGACACACATCTGTCTCCTCTGGCTGCAGGGCACAGCTCCACTCGAGGCCTAGTCCAGGATCCTGCTGAGATCCCAGCTTCCTGGAAGAGCTGGGAGGGAAGATCCCAGCTCCCCTCCAGCCCCAACCAAGCTCTGGGGCTCTCCTTTTATACTTCGAGTCCCACCTCAGGACTTCCAATGAGAGAGGCAGGGCGGTTTTAGCTCCACTCACCAGGGGGAGGCAACTCCACCTCACTACATGCTACAATATATTTTACATTTCCATACTAGCACAAGATAAATTCAGGGCATGTTAACACAAAGGCTTAAAGCTAACTTGTCTTGATGCATGAAAGTCCTCTATGGATTCTAGGGGATTCAGCCACGTGGAATAAAATGTTTTGTGCTAATTGTACAGTTCACAAATATTATGATTTTTTAAAATGGAAATATTAGCCACAGGCATCCTTTGTGACCCTGTGCTTGAGTTTCCCCATTGGCAAATTAAAATAATAAAAATATAATAATACTTAGCTCTTATGTAACACTTGTCCTTTGCATAACTCAAAGCACTTTACAAAGAAGGTAAGTATCCTAGACCCATTTCACAGATGGAGAAACTGAGGCACAGAGGTGATATGACCTGTGCAATGTCACCCATCAGGCCAGAGCTAGGAGCAGAACCCAGATTTCCTGAATCCCAGTCAAGTGCTCTATTTACTAGGCCACACTGCTCTGAAGAAAACTATACCATACCTACCTCACAGAAGAGTTAGGGGGCTTCATGCGTTAACATCGGTAAAGTGTTTTGAGATCTTTACACAAAAGGTGCTGTAGAAGTGCAAAGTGTTTTATTATTACTAAAGTAATCCATTTTACAGAATATTATCATGTAGCATATATAAGCATCAGATGAGTTTAAAAGTCACTATGTGCTCTAGGCCTCAAACTTTAGGCTCAGTCCACAGACCCACTCCAACCCCTTTACACTGCCTCAGCAGCCCTAAAGGCCTGTAGTGCTGGCTTTCACAACCAGCTGAAGAGTTCTCTGGTATGATGGGAATCCATGACTGGTGCAAAGCAGGTGTAGCTGGTTTCAGTTCATATGGGTTTCATGAACAAACACTAACATAATTGATTTGCTTAGAGTTTATCGGTTTATGCAAATTAAAGTCAATAGGAACTGTAGGAGTTCAGGACCTCTGCAACTTAGGCCTTTTCTGTGTAGCATTCTACTCAATAGTCTGGGTCCAGCAGCGCTGGAGGCTCTAAGCTTAGTATAGCAGCAGGCAACAGAGGAAACTGACTATTTCCTGCTCAGCGGCTGCAGATCTGTGGTGAGGTGGCCAAAGTAATACACTGTGGAGCTACCTAGTCATGTGTATCTTGATACACTTGACTAGTTAACAGGAAGTAATACAAGTAGTTTGAGGCAGATCCTGAGAGTATGTGTTCCTATGTCTGTGTCAAATCATGCTAGCAAATAAATATTATAGTTTTGGCAATGATGAAGCTAGTTAACAGAAAAACCATTGAGGCTCTGAGTGTTTCCCAGAAATGAGAGAAGAGATTTGGATTGTTTGTGCTGAAACTTGGAGTAACAGACAATATATGAAAAACAATCCGTTACACCCTGTCCTACTTCCAACACTCTGTGAATCCAAAACCGCAAAACATGTTGATAGCTTTAAAGAATCCTGTCTTTCTGAGACTGACTGGGATTAAAATCACAGAATATCTTCAGTCAAAGAAAAATGTATCCTTTGAATGCCTCTTTTTCAGTTATGTAACTCAGAATCAAGGCTGAGTGTTTTTGTAATATGGGGAGGGTAAAAGATATGAACTGGTTCTTATATGGCCCAAATTGGTTCATCCATATCTAATTTGCATAGGCTATAATGTGTAAATGTTGCTGATGGTAAAATTCATTTGCGTACTCAATTTTATCAGGTGTGAATTTATAGTACTATCTAATGATCAGTCATCTTGGCTTTCTCGGAAGGTAAGCACTGCTTATCTGTCCCTACTCATTCAAACACTTGGCTCACAGAGCAGAAATTGTTTTCATATTTAAGGGCAATAGGCTCTCTCTTATTAATCTCAGTACAAGATACATTCTTTTTTTCCTTATTGGCTTCTTATATGCCCAGCCCCGTTGCCAAGTCACATGACACAGGTGGGATGAGGAAGAAAACTTCCTCAAGAACTGCCCCCTACTTAAAGAACCCACTGAAGCATGTTCTCTATTTTGGAAAGCTGATCCCTTAATATACATTAACATTAATCAACCCACTGTGATGACTTGTATGTGCCTTGCCTTCCTACTTTCTGCACCCTTTTTTGTGTTTAATTTGTTTTCCGTTTTTCTTCGAAGAGTGAGAGGAAGGAATGTCTAGTGTGCAGCTCAGTACAGCTTTTGAGTTTTCTTCTATACACATATATTCACTCATCCACATGCTATAAAACATCTTCACAGTGTACCCTCACACAGATATACAATAAAATCCATTTTTACAGGCGGGTTTGATTTTCTTATAGATCAAGAAAACTTAAAGATCAACTCAAGTTCTCAGTTACACATCAATTCTTCCTCCTTAGATATCGGACAGAAATTTAGCCAGGCACTTCTGAATCTCTATCTTACATATCAATGTTTCCCAAACTTGGGATGCCGCTTGTGTAGGGAAAGCCCCTGGTGGGCTGGGCTGGTTTGTTTACCTGCCACATCCACAGGTCAGGCCGATCTCAGCTCCCACATCCCGCAGTTTGCTGCTCCAGGCCAATGGGAGCTGCTGGAAGCATCGCGGGCCAAGGGAGATAAACAAACTGGCCTGGCCTGCCAGGGGCTTTCCCTACACAAGCAGCATCCCAAGTTTGGAAAAAACTGTTATATATGATAGTAAAATGGAAAGGCTGAAAGGCAAGATGACATTTCATGAAATGGCCATTCTCCTCTTTCTTCTATTGCTCTTTACTCTTCCCACAGAGCTGTATGCTACAGGTCTTGTCTCCCCGTAATTAATTCATAAAACAGGAATGCATATTTGCATAATTATCTGCTTTTAACTTTCATCAATTTTTTCTTTTGTTTCATCTCCATACATCGTTTTCCCCTGCTGCCTGCTCATAGACTGTAATAGACCTATAACCTCTGGCTGAGTTACTGAAGCCCTCAAATCATGATTTAAAGACTTCAAGTTACAGAGACTCCACCATTTACACTAGTTTAAACCTGGATGAGAATCACTGCGTTCTCAGTACTGTAAATCATTCTCTTTCTTTTCTATCTATCACTGTAAAGTTTTGACACACTATATGAAAGAATGTAGATGCTATATAAAAAGTTAATATATATTGTCTGATAATTACATTCCTAAATCAGATATAATCACTGACTGGCATTACACTGTTCTCAGATTAAATTTTCATACTGTTAGATCATATTTAGGATTGGTTGGATATAGTCCTAGAGGTTTCATCACATGACTTAATCTTTAATTAAAGATTAATCATTAATTCTTGGAAACGCCAGGTCAGTCCTGAAGGGTTGACAACCCTAATCATACTTCAGATTAAGGGACAAATCTACTTGAAATCTAGTCAATTTCAAACATGAGTTAAAAGCACTTTTAGATTTTGCCTCTGCCCTTGACTTCCTTCTCCCAAATGTTGTGGTTTTACAATAACATTTTCCTGTCTTTTAAATGATTTTTCTCTCTCCCATTGCTGTGTGACAGACCGATGCAAACAAAAGAGGACTCTAACCAAGATCCCCATCCTACAACTGGATCCATACAATCCCTGGCCGGTGGAATGGTCCTTAGGAGACCCTTCCTAGTGGCATAACTTAGGCTAACCATAAAGCTTCTCTAAGTTACAGCTGGGGCCAAACCATACCCCCAGCCTGGACCAGGATCAGGTGAGTGGAAAAATAGCACAGAAACACTTTTCTTCCCCCAACCCCACTCCTTTGGGTCCTGGACCAAGCATTTGGTACAGAGACTGGTATATCTTCTAAACCTCTTTTTTTATTATTATTATTATCTTAGGTACCTGTGATTTATCTCTGCATTTTGTTTAGTACAAGTGTTCTCAAACTGGGGGTCAGGACCCCACAGGGGGTCACGAGGTTATTACATGGGGGGTCCTGAGCTGTCAGCCTCCACCCCAGACCCCGCTTTGCCTCCAGCATTTATAATGGTGTTAAATATATAAAAAAGTGTTTAATTTATAAGGGGGGTCACACTCAGATGCTTGCTATTTGAAAGGGGTCACCAGTACAAAAGTTTGAGAACCACTGGTTTAGTAGGAGATACTAGTATGTCTAAAATGTTTGCCTACTTGAATAAGAGCAGGAGGCGCACAAAATGCAGTAGTATCCTAATGCTAGCTGAGGGGTGAAATTCTGGCCCCTTTGAAGTCTATGGCAAAACTCTCATTGATTTCAATAGCGCCAGGATTTCACTCAAGATCTGAGCTTTGTAATTCAGCAGAGAAATATCTACCTACTTTTATTACTTCCAGGGTTATAGCTTTTCTCTGCAAAATCCTAAGGCCATCTTGGATTCTGTAAAGGACAACTAGGCATCCATTTTGTAAGCCCTTCTTGTCCCCTCCTCACTCTGAATTTGGTACCTTTTTACATTTAGGTGGGAAAAGATGGTTACTGTTATAGGCTAATCTGCCTAGCAACCCATGTCTATATAAGGTGGTGCTCAGATTAGATTGGACTGCCCGCCTGAGTGGCAGAGTCTTGTGGCTGTCTGTTTAGGACAGAGCAAGAGGCTGAGGGTTAATAGGGTAGGCCATTCACTCCACAAGGGTCATCTTAAGCAGGGAATATACTTATCTAGATGCACCTAATCCATCTTCTATAGTGATGACTTGTCCCATGCACGATAATGCAGGTAAAGGGAGGGGTAGGGATTTAATTACCTGAATACTCTCATCTTACCCAAGAAAATGCTCATCTGGTTCTGTCTTGAGGTCCTGTCTCCATCTGAGGGATCTGGCCATCCTGTCATGCTGCAACCATCCTGAAGAGGAGAAACACCATCAAATCAAGCTGCCAGAGATGGTACTGTCATTGTCATTTTGATCCTCATGTATCGATCCCTATTGATATGGCCTGCCTTGTTTTATTATCCATCTCACCTTGTTACCTGGGGAGTCCTTGCCACCCCATTAATAAATCTTGTTGTACCTTTATTCTGTGTGAATCATATCTGGGAGCACAAACCCCTGGTGATAGATACGGGAAGGGAGGCGAACCTGAGACTGAGACTCCTGGCCTCCTGTTTCGATCAACACCATTGAAGTCTATGGCAAAACTGTCATTGATTTCAATAGGGCCAGGATTTCACACAAGAGCTGAGCTTTGTAATTCAGCTGAGAAATATCTACCTACTTTTACTTCTTCCCAGGTTATAGCTTTTCTCTGCCCCCATCCATCTCCCCCCAGATAAATGGCCTTTGTCTGTACTCAAATACTGTACCCAATAAACTTTGCAATAAAATTACTTTAATGTAAATCACTTGCAGATTATCATTTTAGTGCATAACTAGCCGCTTGTGATGGCCAAATCTAAGTAATGTTGTGACATAATGTACTATTAATGTATTATGGGGCCTAACAATGGACTTACTCCAGATATGAATTTGGTCTATTATATCTGTGGATTTTGGCGTCAGTGACTATCTGGATATGCATTAGCTTTATTATTCATTAGTATTATTACAGGAGTGATAACTAAAATGTAAAGCATGCCCACATTAATTCCAAAATGTCAATATCTGTACTGTGCAGGAGACATAGTGAAAGTTGGGACAGTTTATCAGTGCACTAATTTGCTCTCCTTGCTAAAATGTTGTTATTAGAGTTGCTACAAGAGGGTGCAGATCTGACACTGGAAACTTTATTTCTACTGAGGTAGTGGCAAAAGGCGCAGTTAGGGTTGGGCCACATTGTACAAAATGCTGGACAAACATATAGACTTTCGAACCTAATTTAAGGCATGATACAAGAAGTGTAACAAACAATAAGAGTAAAGTGGGAGGGAAGAGAATGTGGGTAACAGTAATATCAGTTGTGTTTAGGTATCTGGTTACCTTGGTGGTTCTGTATCATATAAAGTGAAATCCTGGCCCTGTTAAGTCAATGACAAAACTCAATAGAGCCAGGATTATGGGACATGAAAGATAAGGACAAGAAGCTTGAACTTGTTTCAGTGAAAAAGAAAAATAGATTAGACAAAAGAAAAATAAAAAAGCACGATACGAAAATCTGGAAGAAATAGAGAGACCATTACAAATTCATAAGCATGAATTAAAATAATGTTTAGAGAAGTTAAGATAAAAACCCAGAAAACTAAATAGAAACTGTCTTACTAGTCTCATTTTTTCACCCAACATATGTGTGGAACTGTCTATTTGTCCTTAAGGGCTGGAACCCCTATCCTGCAGTCCCTCCTAAGGGTAAAGATTGCAGGATTGTGTCGAAGATAAAACAGCCAATGTGATATATTGAAATGTTTTCAGCTATTGGGGACTGGATGTGTCAGAAGATTGGTAATGGAGATATGAAGTCTTTTACTTCAAAGTTGTCAGTTCAAAGCTGGTTAAAATCTTAAATGAATATTGGAGAATCAAGAAGTAAAACCAGAAGACTCTCCCACATATAATTTACACCAAAAAAGGCACTAGAGAGACCTTTGCTATGCTTTGCTTGGACAATAGGAGTAAGTGAAATTATATTTCTAAAATTAACCAAATAAAGAGCAATATATTATATAAAATTAGTAAATATTTCTTGTAGTATACAGGATATTTTACCAGATCTCCATATTGAAAATTGTAATCCATTCCTTTCCCTATGCTTATCTGCTATTAGTTTCCCAAATAATTAATATATTGATTTTTAACATCAGTATTTTCCCACTCTTTGTATTAATAAATGCCAGCACCAGAGGTGGTCTAAAAATCTGATTACTCCAAACCAAGGAGAAGGCATGTCTGGTTTTAAGAAACATCAAAAAGTGATTAGTAGGCAGGCCAGAATCCTCCAATTGAGCAAAAGATTTTAAAATGGCTACTTGATAAAGATCTCTAACAGTTAGACACTTGAGTCTTTCCACAGATGAAAGCTACCATCCATGAGAATGGTAGGCAAGATGGGATTATCACACAGCAGTGCCTGCCTTGACAGGGTGTGATTAGAACACTGACATTGACTGGCTTTGTTCCAAATTATAGGCGCCTGCTGAATAACAGTATGAGTCTATGTTGTGTATAGGAGTACTTGTGGCATCTTAGAGACTAACAAATTTATTTGAGCATAAGCTTTCGTGGGCTACAGCCCACTTCTTCGGATGCTGTAGCCCACGAAAGTTTATGCTCAAAGAAATTTGTTAGTCTCTAAGGTGCCACAAGTACTCCTGTTCTTTTTGCAGATACAGACTAACACGGGTGCTACTCTGAAACCTGTGTTGTGTATGTTTTTTTCTGTAGGTAATAGTTTGAACATCCAGTCCCCCTCTAACTAAAGGCAGAAGAGTTTCCTAACCTTGAACCAGTTTCTGACAGCTAATAGGTAAAAGGCTGTAGGGAGCCAGGGTGGCTTCCCTCCGAACCTGAGGGTAAAGAGCCACTCTCTCAGCCTGAGTGGGCGGGGCCAGGCCAAGCTTACTGCACCCCCTGGAAGGGGAAGGGTGGAACAGGAAGTGCAAAGACTGGGCCCTTAGCCCAGTAAGAGCAGCACCAGGGAGGGAGGCAGACGCAGACCGCGAGCTGTTCCCTTCAGACCCCACTGCCACGCCAGGGGGGGCCCTGGACCAGGGGAAATCTGACCTGGAGGAAGGACTGGGGCTAAGGACTGCCTGCCGCAGAGTACCTGGAGGAGCCTGATGCGGAGGGGGAGCTGGAGCTGCCAGCAGCTGAGTACCCGGATGAGCTGGAAGGACCAGAGGGACTCGCTCAAGCGACCGGGTAGGAAGTAGCCCAGGGACAGAACTGCACAGTATGGTGAGTCTATTTGGTCAGCGTGTTGTCGAAGGACCCCCGCTGACCCAGTGGCGGGACCCTTGCCCTGTCATTGTCAGGGCCCTGGGCTGGAACGCAGTGGAGATGGGTGGGCCTGTGTTCCCCTACCCCGGTCAACCTGCCTTGGGCAGCAGAACCCCGACAGGATTATAGACTCTTGCCGGTGCTCCCCTGCCTGAGGGGCGCGCTAGAAACTCTTGCCGGCGCTCCAAGCCTGAGGGGTGCACTAGAGACTCTTGCCGGCGCTCCGAGCCTGAGAGGTGCGCTAGAGACTCTTGCCAGCGCTCCAAGCCTGAGGGGTGCGCTAGAGACTCTTGCCGGCGCTCCGAGCCTGAGGGGTGCGCTAGAGACTCTTGCCGGCGCTCTGAGCCTGAGGGGTGCGCTAGAGACTCTTGCCGGCGCTCTGAGCCTGAGGGGTGCGCTAGAGACTCTTGCCGGCGCTCCGAGCCTGAGGGGTGCGGTAGAGACTCTTGCCGGTGCTCTGAGCCTGAGGGGTGCGCTAGAGACTCTTGCCGGCGCTCCGAGCCTGAGGGGTCCGCTAGAGACTCTTGCCGGCGCTCCGAGCCTGAGGGGTGCGCTAGAGACTCTTGCTGGTGCTCCAAGCCTGAGGGGTGCGCTAGAGACTCTTGCCGGCACTCCCCTGCCTGAGGGGTGCGCTAGAGACTCTTGCCGGCACTCCCCTGCCTGAGAGGTGCGCTAGAGACTCTTGCCGGCACTCCCCTGCCTGAGGGGTGCGCTAGAGACTCTTGCCGGCACTCCCTTGCCTGAGGGGTGCGCTAGAGACTCTTGACGGCGCTCCCCTGCCTGAGGGACGTGCTAGAGACTCTTGCTGGTGCTCCCCTGCCTGAGGGGTGCGCTAGAGACTCTTGCTGGCGCTCCCCTGCCTGAGGGGTGCACTAGAAACTCTTGACGGCGCTCCCCTGCCTGAGGGACGTGCTAGAGACTCTTGCCGGTGCTCCCCTGCCTGAGGGGTGCGCTAGAGACTCTTGCTGGCACTCCCTTGCCTGAGGGGTGCGCTAGAGACTCTTGCTGGCGCTCCCTTGTCTGAGGGGCGCTAGAGACTCTTGCCGGCACTCCCTTGCCTGAGGGGAGCGCTAAAGACTCTTGCTGGTGCCCCTCCCTTCGCTAGTTCCCTAGGGATAGATGGCATGACTCCAGCCAGCCAGGGAGGCAGTAGCTCCCCACTGCCCCCAGTGGCTCGGTGGGCCAACTGACACAGGTCACAAAGGCCCAAACATATAACAAAATATGGGGAAGTCCAGATCCACTATAGTAATAACTTACTTAGATCTATACAATGGGCCTATGCCTAAGCATTCCAGATCATCACAGCTGTTAAAACACAAGGTGAGAGGCACTCTTAAAGATGCACATGGCTCATACCACAAAGTGCTTCGTAGCTCAAAACCAGCTCCTTAAATTACACCTAGAAGCAAATGAGAAGCAAGAACAATGTCAAGAGCACAGGTGTAATATACCCCATTTGAGAAGCGCTACTAACTGCACAGACAGATTCTGCACTAAGTGATGTTTCCGGCTTATCTTCAGGTGCACACAGCTATAATATATTATAGAGGTGACAAAGGTGTGGATACCTGATGAGGCTACATCTGAAATAAAAGATCAAATCTTTGTCAAGCACTTGGCCTCTGCTGCCATATAGAAGCATCTGAGGATCGAACAAGATCTCCAGGTTGCAATTTTGAGTTAAGAAAAGGTAATTGGAGTTGCCTCAATGGAGAGGACAGATTTCCTCAGGTTGTTTTCTACATCTTGTCAACATTACATATGCGTTAACTAGGTTAAGCTTCAGCCAGTGAGCTGGAATCCAAGCCCCAGTTTTGCCTAGACAATGGGAAAATCACTCATCATTCACTGTTCCAAATGAGTAAATAAAATAGAGATATAAAGCTGAACATCAGCGTAATGATCATGTGCTGATATTTGTATAGCAATTGCAATGCTCTATTGCTACTTCAAACATTTCTCTTGAGATAAAGTTTGAGGCTACTTATCTACTTATCTGTGGTGAAGAAAGTAATCAGATTGCTATGTAGGAACAAAGAAAACAAATGTTTGAACATCTTTCTCATTTAGAAAAAAACGGTTACCCACCTTTTAGTAACTGTTGTTCTTTGAGATATGTTGTTTATGACCATTCAAAGTGGGTGTGTGCACGCCGTGTGCACGCCAGCCAGAAGATTTTCCCTTAGCAGCGTCCGTAGGGTCAGCCTGGGCGTCCCTTGGAGTGGCGCCACCACGGCTCCCTATAAAGGGGCCCGCCAACCCTCCACCCCCTCAGTTCCTTCTTGCCAGCACTCCGACAGAGGGGCAGGAGGGTGGGTGTTGGAATGGACATGAACAACACATCTCGAAGAACAACAGTTACTAAAAGGTGGGTAACCATTTTTTCTTCTTCGAGTGGTTGTTCATGTCCATTCAAAGTAGGTGACTCACAAGCCTAACTTTAGGAGGTGGGGTTGGAGATCACTGCTGACTGGAGAACTGTACACCCAAAGGCTGCATCATCCCTCGCCTGGTGCATGATGGCATAGTGAGACAAGAACGTGTGGATGGAGGACCACGTGGCCGTTCTACAAATCTCCTGAGTCAGAACCTGAGCCAGGAAAGCCACAGAGGTGGCCTGCGCCCTAGTGGAGTGGCCGTGACCAGAGGGACAAGGGTCTTAGCTATGCGGTAGCATTCCCGGATGCAGGTAGCAATCCACGAAGAGATTCGCTGAGAGGAGACCGGGAGCCCCTTCATCCTTTCTGCCACTGCGACGAAGAGCTGGGTCGAGCGTCTGAATGGCTTGGTACGCTCTATGTAAAAAGCCAAGGCCCTGCGGACATCCAGGGAGTGTAGCCTCGGCTCTTCGCTGGAGGTGTGTGGTTTCGGATAAAACACCGGGAGAAAGATATCTTGGCCCATGTGGAACTGCGAAACGACCTTGGGTAGGAAAGCCAGATGAAGTCTAAGTTGGACCTTGTCCTTGTAGAAGACTGTGTACGGGGGCTCTGATGTTAACGCTCGAAGCTCCGACACCCGTCGGGCCGAGGTGATCGCCACCAGGAAGGTGGTCTTATACGATAGGTACAGCAGGGAGCACGAAGCCAGAGGCTCAAAGAGAGGCCCCGAGAGGACGGAGAGGACCAGATTCAGGTCCCAAGCAGGGGTCGGCTGATGCACATGCGGCAAAAGCCTGTCCATACCCTTGAGGAAACGCCCAACTAGCGGGTTCGCAAACACCGAGGCACCCCCCTCTCCTGGATGAAAAGCGGATATGGCCGTCAAGTGAACACAAATGGAGGAAAGGGAGAGGCCCAGTTGTCTTAGGTGAAGCAAATAGTCAAAGACAGCAGGAATTGGTACCACCAGCGGGTCGTGACCCCGCTGACCCAACCATATGGAGAAGCGCTTCCATTTAGCCAGGTAGGTGGCCCTGGTGGATGGTTTCCTGCTACGTAGCAGCACCTGCCTGACCTGCTGGGAGCACTGCAACTCCACCGGGTTCAGCCATGGCGCATCCAGGCTGTGAGGTGAAGGAACTTGAGGTTTGGATGGTGGAGGGAGCCCCGGTCCTGCGTGATCAGGTCCAGGAGTAGGGGCAGCGTCAGGGGTGCCTGAACTGACATGTGCAGGAGTGACGTGTACCAATGCTGGCGCGGCCACGCCAGAGCTATCAGGATTACCCTGGCATGATCCCTGCGAATCTTTAAAAGCACCCTGTGTATCAGGGGGATCAGAGGGAAGGCATAGAGCAGACCATCCTCCCACGTCTGTAGGAAGGCGTCCGACAGAGACCCCCGACTGTGGCCCAGGAGGGAGCAAAACCATCGGCACTTCCTGCTTTCCCTTGAAGCAAGCAGGTCTAACTGGGGAAAGCCCCAGAGCTGGAAAATTGAGCGCACCACATCCCATCGGAGGGACCACTCGTGACCCTGGAACGAGTGGTTGAGGGTTTCCGCCAAACTGTTCTGCTCCCCCAGAAGATAGAACGCCGTCAGGTGAGTGGCATTGGGAACACAGAAATCCCACAGTGCAAGGGCTTCCCTGCAGAGGGGAGAGGAGCATGCACCCCCCTGTTTGTTGATATAAAAAACTGCCGCTGTGTTGTCTGAAAGGACTGAAATGCACCTGCCAGCCAGGTGAGACCGGAAGGTCAAACACACCAGGCAGACCGCTCTCAGCTCCCTGACATTGCTATGCAACTCGAGATCCTCCGGTGACCACAAGCCCTGCATCTTGAGGAGTCCCAGGTGCGCTCCCCAACCTCGATCCGAGGCGTCCATCACCAGGGAGAGGGAGGGTTGCGCGGCAGCAAAGGGGACACCCATGCAGACTTCCCGCGGGTCGAGCCACCACCGTAGCGAGCTCAGCACCAAGTGGGGAACGGACACCACTGAGTCCAGGAGGTCCCTGACCGGGCAATAGACTGTCACCAACCAGGACTGCAGCGGGCGAAGCTGGAGTCTGGCATGGACCACCACATAGGTGCACACTGCCATGTGGCCCAACAGCCGGAGGCAAACGCGCACCGTGGTAACTTGGGCGCAGTGCAGTCAAAGTATGAGCTCGGAAATTGCATGGAACCTGGATTCCAGCAGGTACGCTTTGGCCTGAGTGGTGTCCAGAACCGCTCCTATGAACTCTATTCATTGTGTCGGAGACAGGGTGGTCTTGGCTTTGTTCAAGAGGAGGCCAAGATTGAGAAAGGTCCACCTGATGAACAACACCTGGGTCTCTATCTGCTCCTTGGAGTGGCCCTTTATGAGCCAGTCGTCCAGGTAGGGGAATACCTGGATGCCCCACCTGTGCAGGAAGGCTGCCACTACTGCCATGCACTTCGTGAAGACCGTGGGAGCAGCTGACAGGCTGAACAGGAGCACCGTGAACTGCAGATGGACGTTGGCCACGATGAATCTGAGGTACCGACGGTGCCATGGAATTATGGCAATGTGGAAATAGGCGTCCTTTAAGTTGAGGGCGGCATACCAATCTCCTGGATCCAGGGAGGGGATGATCGAGGACAGGGAGACCATGCGGAACTTGAGTTTTCGCACAAACTTGTTCAGCTGCCACAAGTCTAGGATGGGTCTCAGGCCCCCTTTTGCCTTTGGTATTAGGAAATACCAGGAGTAGAAGCCTTTGCCCCTGATCTCCCGCAGGACTTCCTCCACCGCCCCTGCCTCCGTGAGGGACTTCACTTCTTGAATTAGAAGTTGCTCATGAGAAGGGTCCCTGAAGACGGATGGGGAGGGGGGTTGGTGGGGCCGAAGGGAGGAGAACTGTATAGAATATCCCCTCTTTACCGTGCAGAGCACCCATTTGTCCGACGTAATTCGGGACCAAGCACCGCAGATGTGGGACAGACGTGACCCAAAGGTAGGGATGGAAGGATCCAGAGTCTCTATCGGTAGGTCGTCCTCGACCGTACCATCAAATAGGGGGTCTAGGCCCAGATGGTGGTCTGGATTGGCTAGACGCCTGGCCAGAGGGGTGGCGCTGGTGATGCCTCCTGCCATTTCTGCCCCACCTGCGCCCCAGCTCCTGACGAGTCTGTGGCTGGTATGGGCGAGGGGCCGCTTGTGGCCTAAATTGTCTGCGCTGGGTTGTGGGGGTATGCAAGCCCAGCGAGTGAAGCATGGCCCTCGAGTCCTTTAGGCTATGGAGATGTTTGTCCATTTTCTCTGAAAACAGCTTCTGCCCTTCGAAGGGGAGGTCTTGAATCATTTGCTGGACCTCATAGGGCAGGCCCGAGACCTGGAGCCAGGCTCCCCGCCGCATGACTAGGCCCGTGGCCAGGGTGCACGAGGCTGAGTCCGCTGCATCTAAGGCGGCCTGGAGGGAGGCTTGAGAGATCAGTTTGCCATCCTCCACTAGGGCCGAAAACTCTGATCTCGAGTCCTGGGGAAGGAGCTCTGCAAACTTAGACATGGCCGAACAGGTGTTGTGGCCATATCGGCTTACTATTGCCTGTTGATTGGCAATGCGGAGTTGGAGATCCCCCGTGGAGTACACCTTTCTACCAAAGAGCTCAAGTCTTTTTGCGTGCCTGCTCTTCGGTGTCGAGCCCTGAAACCCTTGACGCTCCCGCTGGTTAGCCGCGTCCACTACCAGGGAGTCAGTGGGAGGGTGGGTGTACAGGTGTTCGTGCCCTTTAGAGGGGAAGAAGTAGCGCCTTTCCATCCTCTTGGCAGTAGGGGCCAATGAGGCTGATGTTTGCCATAGGGTGCGGGACATGTCCGCTATAGTCTTTATCAGTGGGAGGGCCACCCTGGATGGCCCTGAGGGGGCCAGAATGTCCACTACAGGGTCCGCGTTCACCTCAATCTCCTCCACTTGGATTGCGAGGCTTTGAGCTGCTTGCCGAAGCAATTGTTGGAGGATTTGAGTGTCCTCTAGGGCCGGTGCCGCAGCCGTGCCCCAGACTGCCTCGTCCGGGGAGGACGACGAGGAGATTACATGGAGCGGCCCTTCCTCTGGTGCTTGCGGCCCCTCGGGGTCCTGTGGCACACAGTATTGAGGTTGAGGTGCTGGTTCCGAGTCTAAATGTGGCACCGCGGCTGGTACTGGGGTTGCCAGTGAGCAACTTGGTGTATCATGCGATGCCAGTGGAGCCCGAACTGGAGCCATTGCCGGTGTCGCTGTCCAGTTAGGGGGTGCTGAACTTGACAATGGCATACCCCTGCCGGGCGACGGTGCCAGTAGAGGAGGCAGCTGTGCCAGGGCCACCAACGTCGAGGACACCACGAGGGCGGCTGCCATTGTTGCTGCCACTGCGGGTAACATTGGTGCTCACCCCCGAAACCGATCTCCTGCTCTGCTACCAGCTGGAGCGATAGGAGTCTGCCTCTGAGTCTGAGGTCTCTGAGTATGAGGACATGGGGGGAGCAGTGCCCGGTGCCGAAGGAGAGCGGTGCGGAGGCAGCAGGGAGTCTCTCCTCTGGTCCGGTGCTGCCTTCACAGCCTGGTGCTGGGAGGGAGGCGACAACATGGCCGGCTTGCCTCTAGACTGTACTGGTGGACAGACCACAGTAGGCAACTCCCTACAATGCGAGGAGGCCGGTGCCGGGAGGCCCATTAGGTCTGAGGCCGCCTTGAACGCCTCCGGCATCGACGGGGGGCATATGTCTCCGTTGAGGTCCGGGGAGTTAGGCTGGTCCAGACTCGACCGCCTCTCTGCGGTGTGGGAGTTGACAGAACCGCGGAGGGCTGTAGCCCAGCCTGTCCGCTTGCACCCACGGATGGCGTCGGCCTCGGATCCTGATGGGGTGACCGATCCCTCCCCGGCTTCTTTCTCTTGGTGGGCACCGGCAAAGGTGAGCGGTGCTGCACTGAGGCCAACTTCCTATGACCCGACTCCTTCCAGTGCCGGGTTTTTGATGACTTGGGATGGGCCCTAAGTCCTGATGTCGGTGCTGGGGCACTCCGCACTGAGTACGATGTGCTGGGCCCCGCCTCAGCCAGTTCTGGGTCCGAGGGTGGTTGCAGGGCTGCCTCCATCAGGAAGACTCTAAGTCTTTGAGCCCTGTCCTTAGGAGTTCGCGGGTGGAAGCCTCTACAGATAGAGCACCGGTCCTTTTGGTGACTCTCTTCGAGGCACCTCAAACACGCAGGGTCACTCTTGGGCATGAATTTCCCACAGTCCTTGCAGAGTTTGAACCTGGGGGACCCAGGCATGCCCCAGCAAGCGACGAAGACTCTGGTGGGGGGACCCCACCAACTACGAAAAACTGTATACAAAGATCTATCTAACTAACTATAATATGACTGAATACACAGACTAAATAGTAAGGATAGGACACTGCCAACTTGCTATGCAAGAGAAGTTCCAGCTAGCCGTCACCGGCGGTAAGAAGGAACTGAAGGAGTGGAGGGTCGGTGGGCCCCTTTATAGGGCGCCGTGGTGATGCAACTCCAGGGGGCGCCCGGGCCGACCCTATATATGCTGCTAAGGGAAAATCTTCCGGCTGGTGTGCACGCGGCGTGCGCACACCTACTTTGAATGGACATGAACAACCACTCGAAGAAGAAAAGTACATTTCCCCAGCATGAATATGACAATTGTTATTAGGCTATTTTCATGATTTTTATGGGGTTGTCAGGGAGGAGTAGTACCTCTGATGGGGAGCAGTCGTACTCCTAGGAGTAGCTCATCCACTTTGGTCCCCTCTTGACACCCAGCTCTCACCTGTGGCTCCAAGTAGCTGTCAGCATGTGACAGCGGCCACACCCCGGAAACTGTCTCGACTGGCGGGCTAAACCAGGTGAGGGTAGCCGATGAGTCTGAGACCCTCGGTGAGTTAGGGCCTGTCTACCCATTGCATGCGAAGGCTGGATCCGGCTGACTGAGGAAACCTGTTCAATGGTCAGGAAGGCGATGACAGCAAGCGTTGTGGAACGCTTAAGAGCACGACAAGACACGTAGGCATCCTGGTCATCCACTGCACCCTTCCCTATCTCCAGCCGTCTCGACTTTTGTCCTGCCACTGGATACAGATAGGAACTGGGAAGAGAGAGTGAGGTTGACATCGCGCAACTCTCCCTCACTTTAATCCAATTCACATGCAAGTCTCGACATCATATCATATCACATCATATTAAGTCCCACGACAATGGGCAAGCGACGAAGCAGCAGGTGTGGATACACTGGGAGCTGTAGCTGCAGACCTGCACACAGGCAGCTCAGGTATAATGATCGTTCCTCACTGACCAAAGCAGCAGTGGAGCTCAGCATCTTCCTGAGCGACTGAGCAGCCCTATTCAGGATTGCACTGCTCACTTCCGTAGAATGAGGAGGGGGCTAGAAAAGGTGCCCTAAACATTGTCTGCTTCACCTTACCCTGGCCAGCATACCGCGGCTGGCGGGGATGCCACAAAAGCGGTTGAACAAAAACAAAACTTAGAATGACACCGATCACCATTGGCACATGGAATGTGTGCACGCTACTGGACAACATCACAGCAGACAGACCAGAGAGAAGAACAGCCCTTGTCGCCAGAGAACTCGCACGCTATAACATTGATATTGCAGCCCTTAGCGAAACTCGCCTTGCTAATGAAGGACGGCTGTCTGAGTCAGGCGGAGGCTATACGTTCTTCTAGAGTGGCCGCAGCAGTGATGAGCGTCACAAATCTGGAGTTGGCTTCGCCATCATGAATCATCTTGTTCGGAAACTTGCCAGTCCTCCCAAGGGTGTGAACGACTGACTCATGACAATGCAGCTTCTGCTTCAAAAAGGAAAACAAGCTACTTAGATCAGCGCATACGGTCCCACAGTGACCAACCCAGAGGATGTGAAGGATAAATTCTACGAAGAACTAGATGCTCTGCTATCATCAGTGCACCACACAGACAAGCTGATCCTGCTTGGTGATTTTAATGCAAGAATCGGATGCGATGCCGCAGCCTGGGAAGGAGTCATCGGGAAAAATGGAGTGGGAAAGTGTAACAGCAATGGCCTGTTACTGCTGAAAACTTGTGCCAGCACATGACCTTCTGATCACCAATACGGTCTTCTGCCTCCCTACTCGTAACAGGACTTTGTGGATGCATCCCCGTTCCAAGCACTGGAATCTGGTCGACTATGTCATCATCAGGAGAAGGGACAGACAAGATGTCAGGGTTACAAAAGCTATGTGTGGCGCTGACTGTTGGATCATAGGCTCATAAAATCCAAAATCAAGCTCCGTATCATGCCGAAGAGATGACCACAAGGCTGTAAGGCTCTCAAAAGGATCAACGTGTTGAAGCTGAAGAACAGCCACATCACTGAAAATTTAGCGGAAGATTTAGAGAATGAGCTTGCTGATATTCGTATTGCGGATGACGCTGAGAAAGACTGGGAGCGATTCCGCAACACTGTCCATACAGCTGCATCGAAGGTATTGGGGCCCACCACATGCAGGCAGCAAGACTGGTTTGATGAAAATGATGCAGAAATCCAGGCCTTACTTGCTAAGAAACACTGCCTGCATCGTGCATATCAAAATGATCCATCCTCAGCAGCAAAGAAGACCACCTTTATCAACTCTCGCAGAACAGTACAGAACTGACTGCGCAAAATGAGGGACTTGTGGATGAGCGCCAAAGCAGAAGAAATACAGGCGTATGTGGACAGGAACGACTATAAGCAGTTCTATGAAGCCCTCAACACACTCAATGGTCCGCAGTCTTCTGGGAGCTTTCCCCTCCTGAATCTGACGGCACTGTGCTTCTTACAGAGAAGATGCAGTTTCTCCAGAGATGGACTGAACATTTTGAAGCAGTTCTCAACTGCCCCTCAGTCATCAATGATGAGGCCATTGACAAGATGCCTCAGGTTGCAGTCAATGACTCCATGGATGCTTCACCAGAAGAGGACGAAGTGAAGAAAGCCATCAACCAGCTGTCAAGTGGCAAAGCCCCAGGGTCAGATGCCATACAAGCAGAGGTGTACAAAGTCGGTGGATCCGTGCTGCTACGGAAACTCACTGAGCTGTTTCAGTCCTTCTGGAAGCAGGGATCCATTCCACAGGAATTTAGTGACGCGTCTATCGTGCACCTCTATAAGAGGAAGGGCAATCGCCAGGTATGCGACAATCACCGTGGAATCTCACTGCTCTCTACAGCGGGGAAAGTTCTTGCACGGGTTCTGTTGAACCGATTGATCACTCACCTGGAGCAGGGTTTACTGCCAGAATCACAGTGCGGCTTTTGCAAGGGACGTGCGACTATTGACATAATCTTCTCTGCACATCAGCTACAAGAGAAATGTCAAGAACAGAATCGTGAACTCTACATAACTTTTGTGGACCTCACGAAAGCGTTTGACTCTGTCAGTCACCAGGGCCTGTGGAGGATCATGTTGAAATTCAGCTGTCCAGACAGATTCATACGAATGGTATGTCAATTTCATCACGGTATGATGACTCGTGTCCTGGATGACAGTGAAACATCACCAACGGTGTCAAGCAAGGGTGTGTTTTAGCACCCACTTTGTTCAGCATGATATTCTCTGCCACTCTGACTGATGCCTTTCAACACTGCACTGAAGGAGTAGGCCTGAAGTACAGAACTGACGGGAAACTATTCAATCTGAGGCAACTGCGTGCCATCACCAAGGTGAAGGAAACTGTACTTCGAGACTTTCTCTTTGCCGATGACTGTGCTCTGAATGCTAGTAGAGAGCCAGAAATGCAAGCCAGTATGGACAAGTTTTTATCTGCATGCAACAACTTCGGTCTCACCATTAACATCAAGAAGACTGAGGTCATGCACCAGCCAGCTCCTCACGCTCCATACTCAGAACCGTCCATCACTGTAAATGGACAGAGACTTCAGGCAGTGGACCACTTCACGTACCTGGGCAGTACCCTTTCCCGAGCAGTGTCAATCGATGATGAAGTAAACTGCCGAATTGCTAAAGCCAGCTCTGCATTTGGCCGATTGCACTCCAACGTCTGGGAACATCAAGGGATCAGCCTACCAACGAAGCTGATGGCCTACCGAGCAGCGGTGCTTCCAACTCTGCTGTACGCCTGCGAGACGTGGACTGTCTATCAGAGTCATGCACGAAGGCTCAATCACGTCCACATTTCCTGTCTGAGAAAGCTTCTAAAAATCAGATGGCAGGACAAAGTGCCTGATACTGAAGTCCTTACCAGAGCCAGTCTGCCGTCAGTTCACACACTGCTGATGGGAGCCCAGACCAGATGGGCCAGACATGTCGTGAGAATGTCAGACAAGCGCATTCCTAAACAGCTCTTCTACGGAGAACTCACCCAGGGAAAGCGCTCCCATGGAGGACAAAAGAAGCGGTTCAAGGACACGCTGAAGACCTCTCTGAAGTCCCTTGAGATCAACACTGCCACATGGGAAACCCTTGCACTGAACCATCCAGCATGGCGCAGCCTCATTCACACAGGCAGTAATATCTCTGAGGCGTTCTGTAGTGCTGAGGCTGAAAGAAAGCGTGAGTTACGCAAGTCCAGGGCTGCCCGCACATCATCGACAGTGCCATCACATGTCTGCCCGACGTGTGACAGGACGTTCCACGCCCGAATCGGACTGATCAGTCATCTTCGGATGCACAGAGCCCGGTCATCGAACGAATGAGTTGTTAAGGTCTTCATCGACAACGATGGATGAACATCATTTCTATAATATCAGAATGACTAGACCATTGGTAAGAAAGGCCATACAATATTTCCTTATCTATCTATCATACAAGGTCGTTGTGCAGTTTTTATTATTCTGTCAAAATATTATCGTGTAGATAAATCTTAATATCTGTTTTATACCTAGAGTAGCTCAAAATAGCCAAAAATCCTAGAGTTATTTTTTCCCGATGGCTATAAAAGCTGTAACAATTGTAATTTCCTTATCCAGAGTATTATTCAAAGTCAAAAGCATAGTGTATGGATATTAGAAATACTGCAGGGCATTCTGCTGCAGATTTTACTACAGTACTGGAGAAATGAACTCTGGCTTGTGAGGGCATGAGTTCTAATCCTAGCTCTGCCAGTGATTTATTGTTTGGCCTTAGGCAAGTCACTTCACTTTTCTGCCTCAGCCACCCAATTTGTAAAATGAAGATAGTAATATTTACCTACTGACCTCACAATAGTGTTGCAAAGATTAACTATTTAATAACTCTACAGAGTTTTGACCCTTTGAAGTACTCCAAAAGTGTTGGGTATTATTACAGTGTGTTATAACAACGTCATTGTCTATAAAACCATGCCTGCAACCACATTATTCTTTCACAATTCTCAGGCTATGGAATAACTTATTGACTGGCATTTTTTCATCCAGCCAGTGTACTTTGAAGTGCAGTGTATATCAGGGGAAATGTGGGGAAGCTGTACATCTTGAAAAAACATGATGAGAATTGGAGGATGCATGTACATGACTCTGGATAGTACAGCTACTATTGTTGAAATAAGTATTTTATGAAATTAAGTATTTTATGTAGTTAAAAATCTTTCTACAGAGAAAGATAACACTACATTGGACATAAATAGTACAGAACACATGGAATTAAAAAGAAGGCAATCCAGAACTCATTTTTTTCAGCTATCCTGTTAGACCAGGATGAATTTAAACTAAACCATTTATATTCCAGCCCAAAACTTCAGTCCCTTTTGAATAGATTCTTCCTTCCAGCCTAGCATTTTCCTCTGCACCAGACTGATTTTTCCTCCTTGAGATGACCTCCTGTCTTCCTCCCATTCCTGAATTCTTAATGTTCGTCCTAAATGTGGCACCCTAACCAGCCCTAGTTCATTCTAGGAGAAGGCAGAATGACACCTGTAAGGTTCTTGGGAGGCTACGGGCCTACCCAGGGTGCTCTGCAAGAATGAGGCCCCCACACACTGTGAGTTATTGGCTTTAATGAAGGCAAAGTGACACACCCGCAACGGGGACTCCTGGCGTTGCTATCACGGAGGTGGGGAACCCAGCGCACTGAAGCTCAGCCTGGTATGGAGTCCCCATTGTGGGTGTGTCACTTTGCCTTCATTGAAGCCAATAACTCACAGTGTGTGTGGGCCTCCTTCTTGCAGAGCACCCTGGGTAGGCCCGTAGCCTCCCAAGAACCTTACATTTGGGGCAGCGAGCAGGGTGCTCTGGGAGATGATGCTTTTTTGGCTGAAGGTAGGGGAATTAGGGAAACTGTCGCTGTCCCTACAGCGCATACCCAGGTGGCCCCAGACGGAGCACTAGGGGCCGGTAGCGCGGGTTCTGGCCAGGTGGGCTGCCCCGGCCGATTGGCCAGAATTCCAGCAGGTGGCTGGAGTTAGCCCTGTACAGCTGACTGAGGGCTTACAGCGGCTGCGGGTGAACCGGCGTTCTGGGACGGAACGGCAAGCAATGGGTGAGCTAGGGTGGCTCCTCCTAACCGCCTTCCGGGCCCAGGATGAGGAGGTGCTCCGCTTACAGCGGGCCCTGGAAGACTATCGCCGAAGGGGGGATTGTGAAAGCTGGCTGACCCCCCTTAATAGATTACAAGCGGCCAGTAAGTGTGGGGGTGAGTGCTGCTCATGGACACAGTAGCCTGAACTTTTGCACTATCTCTTTTCCTCTGCATTTTTCCTTATCCCTGTTAGGCTGTTAATTGGCTCTCAGCTAGGCAGACCCGATATTTTGGTAACAGTTTCTGGCGACTCCGTGACTCTCCTAGCTCAGACATTGGACTCTGGGCGGCTGCGGTGAACTAGGAGCGGCACCACTGGGGTGCTTAACCCCTCTTCCTCACTTCTCTGCAGCCCCTGGGGTTCGTGCTCCGATAAGGTGAGCACTAATAGGATAAGGAAATACTATCTGGTTCTGGTTAGAGGTGGGCCTCTTATCTGGTTCTGGTTCTGTTCTGTTTAACCGGTTACTGTTGTTTTTCTGCTCTGTATACATTTGGGCGTTAGGAGTGTGGGCGGAACTGAACCTCTCATTCGTAATTCCTCGGAGTGGAAGCCATGTGTGCGAGGAAGCTCTGAGGTCGAATTGAGATCCTTCTGTCCCGTCCCCTGTAGCGGTCAGTGTAATAGGAGTAGAAAAACCTGGATTAGACTGTAATTCCCTCTGTTCTCTGTGTAATTCTTTTTTCTGTTTGAGTGTCAGCAGACAGATGGGTGGGTCTTATGTTAGGAATTATGTTTTGTGTTCTATGTTCTGTCTTGTGGTGTTTGTCCTGTGGCCAGAATTGTTGTGTTTAGTATTTTTATGGGATGGTCTGATTTGGAATCAGGCAGAAGGGTTGAATTGAATGAACTCCTCACAGTGGGTGTGCTTGTCCTGGCTTGTTGCTCCAAAGCTCTGTGATAAGGTTATTTAATGGAAGGGTATATGTGACATATATTGAATAATAAGACTAATGTACTGTATAA
Organism: Gopherus flavomarginatus; assembly: GCF_025201925.1. Classification (NCBI taxonomy): domain Eukaryota; kingdom Metazoa; phylum Chordata; order Testudines; family Testudinidae; genus Gopherus; species Gopherus flavomarginatus. Next base: position 113,547,796 of record NC_066619.1, read on the forward strand.
TGGCAATGTTTATGTGTTCGTTGTTGGGAAAAGGTGTATGAGTGAAGAGTAGAAGTGTCCTTTGTAGGTTGAAAAGAAGCCAAAAAGGGAGAAGGAAAAAGAACAGAATGAGTTAACTGGAAAGAAAAAATAATAGCTAGCAGGCTGAAGATAAGACACTGTCTCCCTTCAAGAACACTGCTCACAGCTAAGACTTGGCTGATAAACAAGAAAAGGGGTGTGTGTGTGAATGTGCCCAAGGAGTTATGAGATCTGCAAAACACTGCCAGGCACTAATGAAATGTGTTAGGTTCCTTTTCTCACAGGTAAAGAAGCGCTTCCCGAAGACCCTAGCAGCCCTGCCACACCTTGGAATCAGGAGACTGGATCAATGTAAAGGTCCACAAATGAAAGACTGCTTCGGCTCCATGCTGAAAAGGCCCTTATTAAGTCCTGTTGACTATCAACACCACTGTGAAGTGCCAAAGACTGACTGCATGGACCTATGATTCTCACTGCAAAAAGACTCCTCCCCCTCGGGAGGATTTTTCTATTGATGATTAGCCTATTTCTCCTTCCAGCTCCACTGTGCCTTCTGGACAGCAGGGGAAAAGTACAAGGTGAAGTGCTAGTAACCTCCCCCTTGTCCACTGACAGATCTACTGTGCCTTTGAATTTTTCTAGAAGCAGCAAAATCATTACAGGGTGATGTGCTGGTAACCTCTCCCCTGTAGGATGCTGAAGCATGACCGTTTCGGGGAAGAAGAAGGAACACTCACTCCCCTGACATTGCCAAAGTCCAGGAATTCCTGACTAGAAAGGACATTAAGAACCAACCCTGGTGAAGAAACAAAGAATAATACACTGGCAGGACATTTGTGGGACCCATGCTTGGGAATGTGGTATTGATTGGATTTCGGGGTTTGTTCTACTGGCTGCGCCCTGTGTTCTGGATAAATCCTTCAGTATGTATTGCTCTCCCTAATTGGATTTAAAATGACAGGTACCACAGGCACCTCATTGCCCCTGCTATCTCCCCTGTTACCCTGTAATACACCCCCTCCTAGGCTATTAATGTTAATGCCTTTTGAAAATATCGAGGATGGATAAATAACAGATGTAATATAGTACTACGCCAAGGAAAGATGGTATTGAATATCACTGAGGCTGGGAAGGCATTGCAGTGGAATCTAGTATGTTTAGAAATTCAAGATTTCCTGAATGACCAGCTGATGGCCATTCGGAGTGATCTTGAGCACCAGACTTGGCCCACTGCCCTTACAGACACATCAGGAGTACCATCTGATCTGTGGTCATGGAGACATAGTTAGACACTTTCTGAGTGGAAGTGTGGACATTCACAGTGCTCCTTCCAAGCATTTGGACCAGTTACGGGGGTGTGCGCTTCCACATACCGAATCCTGACGGGTCCATGGGGAGGATGCGTATGGGACTGGATTATTCACCGAGATATCTGGGAAATTAGACCACCTGGTATACCTAACTGATTTATAGTCAGTGCCTCAGTCCCTTAGTTGTCAGACAAATAGGATTTACAGGCTATTAAAAATGCTGCTGCTGTTTTTTATGCTGTATCTTTTGATTACACCTTTAATTTTGAGGACCTTCTCCCAGACCTTGGGTCATGGTCACTGGCGCGCTCGAGAAAGCAAGGGGAGGAATGTAGGGAACCACGGAAGATTGTGTAACGGCCTAGCTAGGGTATTTTCGCTTTCTCGACGGCCTGCGGAAAGCCCCTGCTTACTAAGCAGCCGGTCACTGTAGAACACGGCAAGCCAGCTATAGCCCGCTTCTAACTGGTTAGAGCCAGTTTGTATGGTCCTTGGCCAAAGGGCGTACATCGCCTGTGGAAAGTCCCTGGCCTTTGGCCAAGGGGCGGACAGAGCCGTGGAAAGGCCCTATTTGCATATGTATGAGTTGCTTCTGTGTTTTGTATATATAGCTGTATGCTCTTGGCCCCGCCTTTGGACTCTATACCAGGCCGAGCTTCGGTGTGCTGGGTTCCCCGCCTCTGTGACAGCAACACCAGGAGTCCCCGTTGCGGGTGTGTCACTTTGCCTTCATTAAAGCCAATAACTCACAGTGTGTGTGGGCCTCATTCTTGCAGAGCACCCTGGGTAGGCCTGTAGCCTCCCAAGAACCTTACAACACCCATTAACTGTGCGCCACATCACTTTCTTTTGTGTGGTTGCAGATTCACTGCTGAACGTGGGATTCATCTGACCGTAAATATATTGTATTTATTTAATGCACACTACAGGCAATAATTTTTGCACTGTGTACACATTACTGTTTTGTGAGATCTAGTTGCCAAAATTATTGAGCAACCGTTCTGGTTAACTCTGACATTAATTTTATATTCCAGCTCTTTTAAATGCCATATAAAAGGAAAGAATATTTACTGGCCAGTTACTGCAATAACTTTAGCCCTTTTTCTTTACCAGAGTCATTGAATTTTGCAACTGCTTCTTATCATCAGGGTTATGTATCCTTGGAACAATCACACATACTGAAAGAAACTGAGATTGGGACATCTTGAAAACTGCTTCTTAGCAGAGAGGTGAGATCATGTTTTCCTCTGTCTAAAACAGAAATTATAGGATCAGGATGCCAATGCTAGCCCTTACATCTACTTTATTAGGCAGTTATTACATTAACATAAGTGCTCTGAAAGACTCAGATACAGGGAAGAAGTATTCTCTAGTAATTAGGACAGGACTGGGTATCAGGAATTCTGGGTTCTGTTACTCATTGCCATTTACTCATGTGTGACTTTGGGCAAGTAGCTTAACCTCTCTGTGCCTGTATCTGTAAAAGGGTGCTAAATGCTTGCCTCAGAGTGTAGTGAGGCTTGCCTAATTGTTTGTGGAGATGTCTTTGAATTAAAAGCATTCTATACTTGCACAATCCTATTATATATCATATAAATGTATATTCTCATAACATTTGCTTTTCAATGAATTTCACAGTGAAAGGTTCCATTTTTGAGCTCCTAGTCCACATATCAGAGTGCATAGTCTTCTCAAATACTATACATTTCAGTTGTAGATCCCTACTGATGTAGAACTGGTTGATGTTTAGAAGTCACAGCTGAAAGTGAAGCAAAAAAGCAACTCAGAGCAGGAAGCTGTGTTAGTAACTTTCTACCAATAGCATTCCAGGCAAAGTAGTTAAACTGCTTGAGTTTAGTGAAAAGGCAGTGAAGCAGAAGAACACATGGCAGGAACTGGATAGCCAAGTTACAGGTACTACAGATCTGTGGGTATTTGTATCTTTTGAGTTCTGCATTTGTCTCATCAGTGACATCCAAAACAATGATAAAGGAATTGCAAATCATCACACAGTAAGCCAGCCTCCAAACACATGGAGCCACTTAAGGCCTCTGTTGTACATAAACACATAACCAAAAAGCTAGTGTTGAGAGTGGAATCACAGGGTATGACTTTTTTGTCTCACTCCCAGCTCCCTCAAAATCTGTAGAATTGTCATCGGCCAGAGCAACAAATTTCCAGGTTAAGAATTGGGGTCACAGGGACTGATCTGCACATTTTAGCATGGGCCCCCTTTTATCTGTCTCCATTATTCCTCGAGGATAAGAGCATTTTGTGCGAGGAGCAATGTATATAGGATGATGCAGCCAGGGTGAAAACAGTCCTATGCTAGCCCTTGTTTTGTAGACTTTATTTGCCTTTTGTGACAGTGTTGATATTAAAAGAGCGTGGATCTTGAATTTGTCCCTTTGACTTTTCTTGGAAACATGCAAAATTCCACGTGCCTCTATGCTTGATTTGACCTGCATCAAGTTCATTACAAGTAACACTTATTTTTATGTGCAAAATCAAGAGGAGGGAACATTCTGTCAGGAGAAAACATCAGAAGACACCTTTTTTGGCAGGGGATGCAAGTTCAGGTCATTGCTTCTGGGCTAGTAAGAACTAGGTGTCCCTCAGATGCAAGCACAGCCCTTGGAGAAGATTGTTCACACATCTCTCTTTCTTCTGTTGAACGAAAGGCTGCCTTTGAAAACAGATAATAAATTTGAGAATCCTCTCCCCTTTATTCAATCCTTGCGTGCATTTCATCCTCTCTGCATTTGTTCTTGATGACTGTTCAGTTTCTGTCCTCTCTCACATCACATTTTCCCCTTTTCACTCAATTTTGTCAGATTTTTTTACATTTTTCTCTCCTGCATTTTTGAGTCCCTTTTTTCCAACCCCTCCCTCATGTCTGCAAGATAGAAGAAGTGCACTTACCAATGGAACAGCCGCAGAGGGACTTTAACCAGCATTTTAGTCAGTTTTTCTCAGCAGTTCTTGAGTGCATTTGCTCTGAAAACAGAATTTGCCTTACAGCATGCTATTTAGAGAACCTGACTGGAATAATAAAATCCTAGTAACTTTCACTTTGTAGCCAGCAGGTACATGCAAAGCACTGAAGTGCTAGTATTGTTTGTGGCACTTGCTGGTGGGCTGAATTACAATACAGTCTTAAACTGATCAAGTAGAATGCACCCAGCCAGTGGGCCAGAATTTTGATACCTATGAAGGAAAACCTATTTGTTAACAATATTGACTATCCCGATAGTAACCATATATACAACTCATACAGTATTACCTGATTTATTTCATTAAGTATATTTATTTTTGAACAATATTGGAATAATTTATTTCTATTGTGCATTGTTTTCTTTCATAAATATACTATTTAGTCATTTTTTCTATTAACTGATTTTGTAATAGGTGTTATGCACAGATGTGCAGAATTCATGCTTTATTCAATGGAATGTGCTATGTTATGTTCTGTATATCCTAGAAATATGAACTAGGACTGTCGATTAATCACAGTTAACTCACGTGATTAACTCAAAAAAATTAATCATGATTAAAAAAGTTAATAGCAATTAATCACAGTTTAAATCGCACTGTTAAACAATTGAATCTCAGTTGAAATTTATTAAATATTTTGGATATTTTTCTCCATTTTCAAATATATTGATTTCAGTTACAATACAGAATACAAAATGTACAGTGCTCACTTTATATTTTTATTACAAATATTTGCACTGTAAAAATGAGAAGAAATACCGTATATATTCATTCATAAGCTGAATTTTTTTAGTAAAAAAGGAACGCACCAGAGAAGGGAGTCGACTTATGAATGGGTCTAGAGAGGGAGAGGTGGTACACAGCCCCTCCCCCAAGGAGAGAGAGCAAGGAGAGGCAGCACAGCCAGCAGAGCCAGAAGGGAAGAGGCGGGGCCAGAGTCTCTCCACTTCTGGCTATGCTGCTCTGCCCCCAGCCTCTGAAGCAGCTGCAGCTCCCAGGGCTGGGTGGCTGCAGCCATGTCGCTTGGCCCAGCCCCCCAGAGCAGGCTGTAGCCACGCTGCCTGGTGTAGCGGCACAAATGGCAACGCTGCACTTTTGCAACTAGTTGCAGTTAATGCCATGCAAAAGCGAAGGTTACTGGGCATGCTCAGTTTGGACGAGCATGCTCAGTGCACCCAAAGTAGGGAATTGGGAGAGGGAGCTTTTTGTGTTGTAACACCGGCCCGCTGGAGCATGGTGCGGCTGTACCACCCAGCCCAACCCACTGGAACATGCTGCAGCTGCACTGCCCAGTCTGCCGGAGCAGCTCCAGCCAGGCCAGAGACATCCTCCCCTGACTCTCCCCATATAAGGTGGGAAGGTGTGGGATAGGGAGAGCGGGGGGGGTCCCAGGCTAAGGGTGGGGTCACGTGGGGAGTGGTCACAGGGGTTACTCCCTGATCCCCAGCTTCTCCCCCCAAAAAACATTTCCACACGAGTTGCTGTCCCAGCCCATCAGGGTAAGAATTTGACGCACCGGGACACTTTGTTTACTTAGGTTTACCTCTGTGCCTGCAGATGCTCGAGGTAAACAAACCATCTCGACCCACCAGCAGCTTATCCTGATGGCCCAAGAGCCAAAATTTGCTGACCCCTGAGTTATAGTGTCGACTTATGAATAAGCCCTAAACATTTTCCAGTTTTCCATCTTAGAGGCGGGAGGGGGGGGGTCAGCTTATAAACGATTGAGTATATAAGGCAGTATTTTTCAATTACCTCATACAAGTACCATAGTGCAATCTCTTTATTGTGAATGCGCAACTTACAAATGTAGATGTTTTTTAATATATAACTGCACTCAAAAACAAAACAATATAAAACTTTAGAACCTACAAGTCCACTCAGTCCTACTTCTTGTGCAGCCAATCGCTAAGAGAAACAAGTTTGTTTACATTTATGGAGTTAATGCTGCCCGCTTCTTATTACAATGTCTCCTGAAAGTGAGAACAGACATTTGCATGAAACTTTTGTAGCCTGCATTGCATGTTATTTACATGCCAGATACGCTATACATTCATATGCCCCTTCATGCTTTGGCCACCATTCTAGAGGACATGTTTCCATGCTGATGACACTCGTTAAAAAAAATGTGTTAATTAAATTTATGACTGAACTCCTTGGGGGAGATTTGTATGTCTCCTGCTCTATGTTTTACCTGCATTCTGCCATATATTTCATATTATAGCAGTCTTGGATGATGACTCAGCATGTTTGTTTTAAGAACACTTTCACTGCAGATCTGACAAATGCAAAGCAGGTACCAATGTGAGATTTCTAAAGATAGCTACAGCACTTGACTCAAGATTTAAGAATCTGAAGTGCCTTTCAAAATCTGAGAGGTACGGGGTGTGGAGCATGCTTTCAGAAGTCTTATAAGAGCAGAGCCGGCCTTAGGCACAGGCCAACTGGGCAAAAGCCCAGGGTGCCACTATAAACAGGGTGCCTCAGGGATTTAGGTGGGATGGGGGGAGGGGGAGCACTGATGTCAGGGTGTCCCCACCCCCTCACCCTTGTACCCCATCTCTGCAGAGCAGGGTGGTGGGACAGAGCTCACCAAGAGTGGGATGGAGCTGCTGGCGGCTTCTGCTGTGTCTGAAGGAGCTTTCCTTCAGACTTAGTGCTGCTCTCTTAAAGAGGCAGTGCCCGGTCTCTCACACACTCTCCCAGCTCACACACTCCCCGAGCTCACACACTGTGTCTCTTTCACCCTCACCTGTTAGGGTTCCTTTCCCACTCTGAATTCTGCGGTACAGATGAGGGGACCCACATGAAAGATCTCCTAAGCTTATTTTTCCCTGCTTTGGTTAAAATTTTTTTTCCAAGGTACAAATTCCACGTTGTCCTTGAACAGTAAGCTGCCACCACCAAGTGATTTAGACAAAGAATCAGGGAAAGGACCACTTGGAGTCCTATTCCCCCCAAATATTCCCCCAAGCCTTACACTCCCTTTTCTGGGGAAGGCTTGAGAGTAATATCCTCACCAATTGGTACAGGTGAACACAGACCCAAACCCTTGGATTTTAAGAACAATGAAAAATTAATCAGGTTCTTAAAAGACGAATTTATTTTAAAAAAGATAAAATAATCATCTTTGTAAAATCAGGATGGAAGATAACTTTACAGGGTAACAAAAAGATTCAAAACACAGAGGATTTCCCCTCCAGGCAAAACTTTAAAGTTACAAAAACAGGGAAAAACTTTCCTCTTATCACAGGGAAAATTCACAAGCTAAAACAAAATATACCCTAATGCATTTCCTTGCTATTACTTACCATTTCTGTAATATTAGATGTATCATTTCAGTGGGAGTTGGATTACTTGCTTGGTCTCTTCCTTTGTTTCCAGGGAGAACACACACAGAGCACAAAACAAAGACACCTCCACCCATTTGAAAGTATCATCTTTCCCCTTTGGTCCTTCTGGTCAGGTGCCAACCAGGTTATCTGAGCTTCTCAACCCTTTACAGGTAAGGAGGGATTTTATGCTACACGTAGCTGAATGTTTGTGACACCCCCAACACATACTTATATTGTTGTTGGTATTTCCTGCAATGCACGTACATTCTCTGTAATTTTATTCTTTCAAAGTGCTGTTATTTTAGTTTTTTGACTGGTCTATGCATTTCATAATTTTATTTCTCTCTTATGCTTAAATTTCATTCTTTGAGTAGTGAGTTCTAAAATGCCTAACTCGTCCTGGCTGGAGTAATTATCATTATTACTTATCATATCATGCTTTGTCATTCATTATTTAAAGTGGTACAGTCAAATAATACTATCCTCCTAGAACGTTACTTTAGCTTGTACAAACCTTAGCAGTGCCAGTTTAAAAAACATTAGCTAAACACGTAACTTTAGACACTTGGTAGATGAAGGTCACTTATATCTGTAAAATAACTTCAAATTTGCGTGAAAATGAATGCAGTTCCAACTATGATACCAATAGCAATGATGGAGTCAAATGTTAGTGAGGCACATACATGATCATGAGTGGTAAACATAAATGCCAAAATAATTAGAAAAATAAATTCCCTTTCTTAATAAAAGAGGGGAAAAAACCTTAATCACATATGTTAAAATTATGATTTCAGTGAAAAACGGTTGACTAAAATAGAGTAGATAATGGGAGTAACACAATGACTGTTAGAGAAAGTAAGCAGATTTTATTTTTCTCTACTAAAGGTAGTGTAACAAAGTATCAAACATGTTTCTGATATCTGTGTTAAAGCTCCAGAATTGATACCTCAAGGTTTGGGATCAGGGATATCTTGCTGTATTATCTCCTGATTGTTCTAAATTGACATATAAACTTTAAACATGGCTTTAATTAGAGTTTGTATATAGTTTTTCTTTCTTTATATAACAATTAGATTGTTCCTGTCAGCTAATTCCTAAATTATTATCTGCAAAAACCTTAGAGTTTTCAGGTGCTCAAGTTGTCCCTGGAATCATGGTTAAAGTTTCCTCCCACCCCCAAAAATCTGAAATGGTGCCCTAGTGAGTCAGGAGTAGCCAGAGGGCTGCAGGAGGGCCATGGACTCTGGCAAGATGCATCCCCCGTGTGACAGCATGAAGCCCCCCTCGAGCCACAAGCTGAGCACCAGGCACCGCAAGTCACAACAGCAGCACAGAAGTAAGATTGGCAGTACACTATATACCAGGGATGAGCAAACTTTTTGGCCGAGGGCCACATCGGGGAATAGAAATTGTATGGCAGGCCATGAATGCTCACAAAATTGGGGCTGGGGTGCGGGAGGGGATGAGCACTATGGTTGTGGGTGTGGGCTCTGGGGTGGGGCTGGGGATGAGGAGTTTGGGGTGTAGGAGGGTGCTCTGGGCTGGGACTGAGGGGTTTGGAGGGTGGGAAGGGGATCAGGGCAAGGGTGTGGGAAGGGGTGCAGGTTCTGGCTGGAGGTGCAGGCTCTGGGGTGGGGCTGGTAATGAGAGGTTTGGGGTGCAGGAGGGTGCTCTGGGCTGAGATTGAGGGATTTGAAGAGCAGGAGGGGGATCAGGGCTGGGGCAGGAGGTTGGGGTGTGGGGAGAGGCTCAGGGGTGCAGACTCCGAGTGGCACTTACCTCACGTGGCTCTTGGAAGCAGTGGCATGTCCCTTCTCTGGCTCTTATGTGGAGGCACGGCCAGGTGGCTCTGCACGCTGCCCCATCTGCAGGCACTGCCCCTGCAGCTCCCATTGGAGCATCAGAGAGGGCCATTGGAGTGTGTAGGAGCTGGAGCTGGGCCATGCCACAGCTTCCGGGAGCCGCATGATGCGGCCCCGACCCTGAAACCCATCCAGAGCGCTGGAGCAGGGCTGAGCCCAGTGGAGAGGTCCCGACCCTGCACCCTGGCCGGAGCAGGGCAGAGTCGCCGGTGTGGCCCCTGACCCAGCACCCCGGCCGGAACGCTGGAACCATGTGGTGTGACCCCCAACCTCGCTCCCCAGTGGGATCTTGGGGGCTGGCTTAAAACAGCTTGCAGGCCAAATTTGGCCTGTGTGCTGTAGTTCGCCCACCCTGCTATATACCATGCCACCCTTACTTCTGTGCTGCTGCTGGCGCTGGTGTTGCCTTCAGAGCTGGGTGCCTGGCCAGCACCTGCCAGTATCAGGCCACCCTGCCAATGGTTAATTTGTGCTGGGGCTGAACTCTGGCATTTTTCAAAACAAATTAAACACTGGGGGAGGCAGCGGGACCCAGAGGTAATGTGGCGGGGAGAGCCTGTGGGGGCGCAGAAGTGATGGGGAGTGGGGGCACCAAAATATGAGTTTGCCCAGAGTGCCATTTCCCCTAAGGCTGGCCCTGTATAAGAGCAACACTGATGCAGAAATTACAGAATGCAAACCACCAAAAAAGAAAACCAACCTTCTGCTGGTGGCATCTGACTCAGATGATGAAAATGAACATGCGTCGGTCCGCACTGCTTTGGATCATTATTGAGCAGAACCCATCATCAGCAGGGACGCATGTCCTCTGGAATGGTGGTTGAAGCAAAGGAACATATGAATCTTCAGTGCATCTGGCATGTAAGTATCTTGCAACCTTGCCTACAACAAAAAACTTGCGCACTTGCTTAAAATTGTCCCAATGGAGTCAAACATCTGCTTTAAGAGCGTTGCTGAATAGGGCCTCAGTTAAGTGTCCATATAACTTGCCAGCAATATCTGAGAATCTCTACTTTGAAATTGAAGCAAAAAATGGTGAAGAAACTTGTGCATGAAATCAGTGGCACTGGCAGACTAAGGAACAGAATCTAGCAGACCTGACTGCCAGGCTCCTGCTCTAAACACTGGAGCACATTAATCCTTTCCAGTTAAATAGAGGCTTGAATGGACTGATTCCCTACCACATTGCTGTGATCTTTTTATGGTGAATGGATATAATGGAGTGAGCTTACATCATTCCTCTCCGTGAATGAAAAAATCAGGATGTCTCCAGAAGTTGCTGCCTGTTACTGGGAAGAGACATTTTCTCAGTGGCATAGTTATTTTGCTTTTGACAAAGTAATTATCAAAGTAAGAATTAAAATCTTGATGGCAAATGATGATTTGGCTTTAGAACATCTTTTCCAATTAACTTCTTATTTTTTTCTTTGTTCCAGCATGCTTTAGTTACAAGTGTACTGTAAAGATCATAATGACTAATTGCCTCTAACAAGTTTCAGAGTAGCAACCCTGTTAGGCCTGGTCCACACTACAGCGTTAAATCAATTTAAACAGCGTTAAATCGATTTAACGCTGTACCTGTCCACACTACAAGGCACTTAAAATCGATTTTAAGGGGTCTTAAAATCGATTTCTGTACTCCAGCTGAACGAAAGGAGTAACCCTAAAATCGATATTACTAAATCGATTTAGGGTTAGTGTGGACGGAAATCGAAGTTAATGGCCTCCGGGAGGTATCCCACAGTGCACCAGTGGCCGCTTTGGACAGGTAAAGGAACTCTACTGCACTGGCCAGGTATTCAGGAAAAGCCCCGGGAACTTTTGAATTGCATTTCCTGTTTGGCCAGCGTGGAGCTCTCAGCAGCACAGGTAACAATGCAGTCTCCTGAGAATAGGAAAAGAGCTTCAGCGTGGAACACACAGAAGTTATTGGATCTGATCGCAGTATGGGGAGAAGATTCTGTGCTATCAGAACTGTGTTCCAGTAGACGAAATGAAAAAACTTTTGAAAAAATTTCTAATGCCATGAGGCAGAGAGGCCATACCAGGGACTCGGTGCAGTGCAGAGTTAAAGTGAAGGAGCTCAGACAAGCGTACCAGAAAACCAAAGCAGCAAATGGCAGATCCGGATCCGGGCCAAAAACATGCCGCTTCTATGTGGAGCTGCATGCAATTTTAGGGGGCTGCGCCACGACAAGCCCCCCCTTGTCTGTGGATTCCGAGGTGGGGGTAATAATCTCAGCCATTGCTGAGGATTCTGCGGAGGGTGAAGATGAGGAGGAGGAAGAGGAGGACGAGCTTGCAGAGAGCACACAGCACTCCATTCTCCCCAACAGCCAGGAGCTTTTTCTCACCCAGACAGAATTACCCTCCCAGCCCTCCCAAGCCATTAGCCCAGACAATGAAGCCATGGAAGCGACCTCTGGTGAGTGTACCTTTGTAAATATAAAACATAGTTTAAAAGCAAGCGTTTTTTAATGATTGACTTGCCATGAGGGCTTGCATGTATTAGCTGGCATTAAAGTTACTGGAAAAGTCTGTTAACATGTCTGGGGATGGAGCGGAAATCCTCCAGGGACATCTCTATGAAGCACTCCTGTAGGTACCCCAAAAGCCTTTTCAGAAGGTTTCTGGGCAGGGTAGCCTTATTCCGTCCACCATGGTACGAAACTTTACCACGCCATGCCTGGAGCACGTAATCGGGTATCATTGCATGACAAAGCCTAGCTGCGTATGGTCCCGGGGATTGCTGGCATTCAAGAAGCATAATTTCTTTTTCTCTGTCTGTAATCCTCAGGAGAGTGATATCGTTCATGGTCAGCTGGTAAAAATTAATGTATTTTATTAAGGGGACAGAGATGACCATTCCTACGGTGATGCTTTCCTGCGGCTTAAAAGAAATCCTTCCCTTGCAGTTAGCCATGCGGGGGGAAGGGAAAAAGCTGCCCATTCCTACGGGGAGGTGTCTCTAATGGCGCTGACCTTTTTAGCATTTGGGCAGCAGGAATTTTCGCTGCTAATTGCCAAGGGAGGGGGGCAAAGGGGGAGGGGGTAAGGTTTCAGTGACCTGCCATTACAGCAGACATGCAGAGTGGGGTGGAAAACAATTCACAATTTCCTCTAGTGCTTAACCTTTCTGATGGCATAAGAAAAAAAGCAAAAGATTTGCTTTTTAGCAGTTTGGCTGCCCAGCATGAATTTTACCTGCTAATAGCCAGGGGTAGGGGGAAAGGTGGAGGTTGTACAGTTAACTGCCATTAGATGTATGCCTTACCCTGTCCGCCTACAAGCTGATTTGTAATCCCCGGACCTGCGTCTGTGTTGATCTGTTACACCACAGCCGCAAGCACTAAATACTAAAAGAATCCAAAGGCGACCTTGTAGTGAAGTGACATGTGCTACGTACGGTGAATAGTGTAGTTCACTGTGAAAGAGTATAACCATTGTTCTGTGAAATGTATCTCTTATGATCCTTCTATCACTCTTTTCCCCCACTCATGCAGCTGCACATTTTTCAAGCCTCCCTACTCCAGTCCGAAGGATAGCTCAGATAAGGAGGATGAGGAAGAAGAGGACACGGGATGAGATGTTTACAGAAATCATGGCAGTAACCCGCAGTGAAAGAGCTCATGTGGGGGAGTGGAAAGACGTGGTAGCAAAGTACAGGAAAGATGCCAGTGAACGTGAGGACAGGAGGCACCAACGTGAGGACAGGAGGGACCAACGTGAGGACAGGAGGGACGCTTGAGATGAGATGTGGCGGCAGGAAGATCAGAGGTGTAGGCAGGAAGATCAGCGGTGGCGGGATGCAACGCTGGAGCTGCTGCGTGATCAAACTGACATCCTCCAAAGTCTGGTGGAAGAGCTGCGGGGTCACAGAGTGCCACTCCAGCCCATGTTTAACCTCCCTCAGTACTCACCATGTCCCATATCTTCCACACCCAGACGTGTAAGAACGCGTGGGGGAAGGCTTTCTGCACCTGCCCACTCCACCCCCGTGGACAGTCCAACCAAAAGGCTGTCATTACATTGAAATGTCCTTAATGGCCTTTTTCTTCCCTCCTATACTCCTCCCAAACCACTCCTGGGGTACCTTTTTATTTCTCTTACTCTTCTTATAATTACATGCTATTCAAAGCAAGTGGGAGGGTGGGTTGGTTACAGGGAATGACTTTATTTCCATAAGCAAGCTGTTAGGGAAGAGTGGAGGGTAGGTTGCTTGCAGCAGGAGTCAATACGGGGGGGGGGAGGTTCATGAAAGGGAAAGAAACACAGCAGTCACACCGTACCCTGGCCCATGATGAAACTCGTTTTCAAGGCTTCCTTAATGGCCTTTTTCTTCCCTCCCATCCTCCTCCAAAACCACTACCGGTGTACCTTGTTATTTCTCTGTAATCTATTTTTAATTACATGCTTTTTAAAGCAAGAGGGAGGGTGGGTTGCTTACAGGGACTGACTTTTAATAAAGAATACAAGGTTTTTAAAAGATAGTAACTTTATTTCCATAAGCAAGCTGTTATGGAAGGGTGGAGGGTAGGTTGCTTGCAGCAGGAGTCAATACAGGGGGGGAGGTTCATGGAGGGGAAAGAAACACAGCGGTCACACCGTACCCTGACCCATGATGAAACTTGTTTTCAAGGCTTCTCTGATGCGCACCGCTTCCTGGTGTGATATTCTAATCGCCCTGGTGTCTGGCTGCGCGTAATCAGCGGCCAGGTGATTTGCCTCAGCCTCCCACCCCACCATAAAGGTCTCCCCCTTACTCTCACAGAGATTGTGGAGCACACAGCAAGCAGCAATAACAAAGGGGACGTTGGTTTGGCTGAGGTCTGAGCGAGTAAGTAAAGTTCTCCAGCGACCTTTTAGACGGCCAAATGCACATTCTACCACCATTCTGCACTTGCTCAGCCTGTAGTTAAACAACTCCTGACCACTGTCCAGGCTGCCTGTGTATGGCTTCATGAGCCATGGCATCAAGGGGTAGGCTGGGTCCCCCAGGATAACTACAGGCATTTCAACATCCCCAACTGTAATTTTCTGGTCTGGGAAGTAAGTCCCTTGCTGCAGCCGTTTAAACAGAGTAGTGCTTCTGAAGACACGAGCGTCATGAACCCTTCCTGGCCATCCCACGTGGATGTTGGTGAAATGTCCCTTGTGATCCACCAGTGCTTGCAGCACCATTGAAAAGTACCCCTTGCGGTTTATGCACTGGGTGCCCTGGTGCTCCGGTGCCAAGATAGGGATATGGGTTCCATGTATCGCCCCCCCCCCCACAATTAGGGAATCCCATTGCAGCAAAGCCATCCACTATGACCTGCACGTTTCCCAGAGTCACAACCTTTTGTAGCAGCAGCTTAATGATTGCTTTGGCTACTTGCAACACAGAAGCCCCCACAGTAGATTTTCCCACTCCAAATTGATTCCCGACTGACCGGTAGCTGTCTGGCGTTGCAAGCTTCCAGAGGGCTATTGCCACTCGCTTCTCCACTGTGAGGCCTGCTCTCATCCTGGTATTATGGCGTTTCAGGACAGGGGAAAGCAAGTCACAAAGTTCAAAGAAAGTGCTCTTATGCATGCGAAAGTTCCGCAGCCACTGCGAATCGTCCCACACCTGCAAAACTATGCAGTCCCACCAGTCTGTGCTTGTTTCCTGGGCCCAAAATCGGCGAGCAATGGGTAGAACCTCCCCCATTACCATCAGGAGCTCCAAAGCGCAGGGGCCTGCGGTTTCGGAGAAATCAGTCTCCAGGTCCTCATCACTCTCGTCGTCGCGCTGCCGTAGCTGCCGCCTCCTCTCCTGCGTTTGCAGTTCATGGTTCAGCATAGACAGCACGAGAATGCGTGAACTGTTTACAACATCCACGATCGCGGTACTGATCAGACCAGGGTCCATGCTTGCTGTAAAATGGCGTTTGCTCA
The DNA here is from genome assembly GCF_025201925.1 of Gopherus flavomarginatus. Taxonomy (NCBI): domain Eukaryota; kingdom Metazoa; phylum Chordata; order Testudines; family Testudinidae; genus Gopherus; species Gopherus flavomarginatus. Next base: position 113,563,237 of record NC_066619.1, read on the forward strand.
CCTCACCCAGTAAAAAATGCGCGAAATGGCTGTCTGCTGCTTTCAGGAAGGGAGGGGGTGAGTCTGTACCCAGAACCACCCACGACAGTGATTTTTGCCCCATCAGGCACTGGGGTAGTAACCCATAATTCCAAGGGTCAGGGAACACTGCAGGAACTATGGGATAGGTACCCACAGTGCAACGCTCTGGAAATTGATGGACGCCTGGGACCATGGACGCACACCACCGACGTAATGTGCCCTAGTGTGGACGCGTAAAATCGATTTTATAAACCCTGTTTTATAAAATCGATTTTATTAATTTCGATTTTAGTCTGTAGTGTGGACGTGGCGAGTCTCCTGCTTCTAACAAGAAGAACAAGTCAATTACTAGTTTTGTCAGAGTACCAGACAGCATCTTACATAAAATAAGAAACTTCATCTCTTTGTTTACTTGACATTTAAACAGAGCCTCCCTTAGGCATACATAGCTGCATAGGGCACCTGAAAATGTGGGGCACCCCTGGGTCTTAGTGTCCACCCTTCTCCTCCTTCCTATACCTGGTCTGACCCTTCCTGCAGGCTCCCACAGCTAGCTTCTGCAGCCTCGTGACTCTTACTCCGGAGTGGATCTTATAACTTAAAAGTGAAAGCCTTCCAGCCTGCCAGACCTATTAGCACAACATTGAAACTGTTAAAGTGCATTCAAGTGGTAATAAAACCATTTAACAGGCATTTGCCAACCCCCAGGTATATGCTGTCAGTTTCTGAATTTACTAACAAAAACCGTAGTGCATTACTGTACTATTTACTCGGAACATGTTAGTTTACAGGATCTTAGCTTAAAATTTGCTTAAAAAACATCTCATTAGTGTGTTGCTGAAGATGATAAAATCTCATCTCTAAAAAATCCTTGAAGAGAGCCTTAAAGGGGCAACACCCCTTTCCTGCCAGAAATCTGGATACTTCTGACTATTTGATTAACTTGTTTTAAAGTTGGTGAAATTTCATAAACATGTCTATTGTTATGGAGATCACACAAAGTAAATTAGTGTTCCCTTTTTCTAAAAGTAATGAACATTGCTATGAATACACTAAACCTCTGACTCATTAATTTAAAATAATGTCTTTGTTTCAGTGAGTTAAATATGTAATAATCTGTAATGATTACTTTATGAAGGTTTAAGAGTACATTTAAAATATAAAATCAGCTTAGAAATACTGATTAAGAAAATGTAAAACAGAGAAGAGCTGCGTCATGTATTCCATAATATTTAATGCTGTATTCAGCAGGACAGCTGACTTACCCTTACTACAAAGTTTTTGCAAATAAATCTCTGACAAACTTTAGCGTATAACAAAAAAACTGTGGCTGACATTTTTTATTCCCAAGTTTAGTGCTTTTAATTAGGTATCTTCTGCATGTCCAGTCTTCACCTTCTGGCATGCAGTGGAAAACATGCTCCATTTTCTCTAGAAAGAAATTGCAGAAGAATGGTTTTTTTTCAAATGTCATTTGCTTTATTTGGGTTCAGAGATTTGGCTGGAAGGGGGTGATCAGGGAGGAAGAGGGAAGAGAGCAGGAAGACAGTTCAGGGAGGGTGGGATCTGGGCAGAGTGGGTGTGGGACCTGGGGCAGAACAGGGGTGGAGTATGGGCGGGGCCACAGGTGAGCTGGGGAGCTAGCCTCCCCAAGTGGCAGCTTCACCCACCGCCCATGACAGCAGGTAAGAACAAGCTGGCTCCTGCCCACCCAGTGCACACTGCAGTCTCCTTAGGCAGCGGCCATATTTACAGAGCCAAATGCACTGGCGCCACACATTCTGTGTGAGGGAGAGGCTACGGGGTCTCTACAGGGCACTGTGACTCTCTGCCACTGTGAGGTGGGCCCGGTTGCTCGGTATCCTTTGCTGCCTTGTCCGTTCCCCTCCGTTTCCCCCCGCCCCCCGGGCTGTGAGCCCGGGCTACTGTCAGGCATAGGGGCTCCAGTTTAATAATACTGTGTAGGGTCTCATAAATCCTAAGGATGGCCTTGCGTTTAAAATAAAGTCCCAATACACTTATGAAAAGTGCCCAGTTTATTAAAAACATTTGATTTAGATGAAAAACTTTATACCAAATATCTGTTTGTAATAGTACATGCAAAGTAAAGTGTTGTATATCACATTGTTACAGGTCTACAAATAATATTTCCAGAACCATATGAAATTTTACAATTCTATTTAACTATTGAATGCATAAAATATATTTTGTTCATACTGTTAAATATTAGAGCTTAAATTTTCAAAAGTTCCCACTAATTCTGGTTGCCTAATTTGAGCTGCCTGATTTTCATATGTGCTCTGCCTTAACACATCTGAAAAATCAGACCCTAAGTAAATCAAGTTGGGCCGCAGAATCACTTGGCACTTTTGAAAGTGTTGGTTCACATTTTCTGCATACATAAATTAGATCAGATTTCAGCAATTCACTTATTTTACTATGAATTCTGTTTACAGATTATGTTAATGAAGTTACCATTTGCTCTGTGTTTTCTGGAAGGTTATAAGTGAAATTACAATGTCCAAAACCAATATCTATCTAAATCCTTACAGGAACTACCAATGCTGTGTTTTATACTTGCTTATTTCCTTAAACATAAAATGTGATTTAAAAAGAAAAAGCCTTAGTTTGTTAAATATTTGAAGTAGGGCTGTCAATTAATCGCAGTTAACTCATGTGATTAACTCAAAAAATTAATTGTGATTAATCTCACATATAACAATAGAATACCAAATGAAATTTATTAAATATTTTGGATGTTTTTCTACATTTTCAATACTGATTTCAATTACAACACAGAATACAAAATGTACAGTGCTCACTTTATAATATTATTTTTTATTACAAATATATGCACTGTAAAAATGATAAACAAAAAAAATAGTATTTTTCAGTTCACCTCAGACAAGTACTGCAGTGCAATCTCTTTATTGTGAAAGTGTAACTTACAAATGCAGATTTTTTTTTTGGTTACATAACTGCACTCAAAAACAAAAGTGTAAAACTTTAGAGTTTACAAGTCCACTCAATCCTACTTCTTATTCTGTCAATCGTTAAGACAAACAAGTTTGTTTACATTGAGGGAGATACTGCTGCCTGCTTTTTATTTACAATGTCATCTGAAAGTGAAAACAGGCATTTGCATGGCACTTTTGTAGCCAGCATTGCAAGGTATTTACATGCCAGATATGCTAAACATTTGTGTGCCCCTTCCATGCTTCATCCACCATTCGAGAGGACAGGCCTCCATGGTGATGATGCTCATTAAAAAAATAATGCATCAATTAAATTTGTGACTGTACTCCGGAGGGAAAAGGGGAAGAACTGCATGTCTCCTGCTCTGTTTCACCCACATTCTGCATCTATTTCATGTTATAGAGTCTATGTTCATTTTAAGAATACTTTTACAGCAGATTTGACAACACACAAAGAAGGTACCGATGTAAGATTTCTAAAAATAGCTACAGCATTCAACCCAAGGTTTAAGAATCTGAAATGCCATCCAAAATATGAGGGGAACGAGGTGTGGAGCATGCTTTGAGAAGTCTTAAAGGAGCAACATTCTGATGTGGAAACTACAGAACCCAAACCACCAAAAAAGAAAATCAACCTTCTGCTGGTGGCATCTAACTCAGGGCTTGTCTACATCAGAAAGTTGCAGCGCTGGTGAGGGAGTTACAGCGCTGCAACTTAGGAGGTGTACACATCTGCAGGGCACCACCAGCGCTGCAACTCCCTGTTTGCAGCGCTGGCCGTACTCCCGTTTTGTCTCGGGTGTAGAGGATCCAGCGCTGGTGATCCAGCGCTGGTAATCAAGTATAGTCACTTACCAGCGCTTTTCTTGACCTCCGTGGAATAAGCAGGTATCCCAGCATACCTGAGGAAGCCTCTGGTAATCAAGCTGGTCTCCTTCCCCGGCTTGCTCTCGCGTTCCCTGAACCCCGAGCAAGCAGGTCTCCTTCCCTGAGGTTTGCTGGGTGGTTCCGGGAAGGCGAGAGCAAACCGGGGAAGGAGACCAGCTTCGCCGCGGTTTGCTCTCGCGTTCCGAGAACCACCCTGCAAACCGCAGGGAAGGAGACCTGCTTGCTCGGGGGTTCGGCGAACGCGAGAGCAAACCGGGGAAGGAGACCAGCTTCGCCGCGGTTTGCTCTCGCGTTCCGCGAACCACCCTGCAAACCGCAGGGAAGGAGACCTGCTTGTTCGGGGAACGCGAGAGCAAACCGCGGCGAAGCTGGTCTCCTTCCCCGGTTTGCTCTCGCGTTCGCCGAACCCCCGAGCAAGCAGGTCTCCTTCCCTGCGGTTTGCAGGGTGGTTCGCGGAACGCGAGAGCAAACCGGAGAAGGAGACCAACTTCGCCGCGGTTTGCTCTCGCGTTCCCCGAACAAGCAGGTCTCCTTCCCTGCGGTTTGCAGGGTGGTTCGCGGAACACGAGAGCAAACCGCGGCGAAGCTGGTCTCCTTCCCCGGTTTGCTCTCGCCTTCCCCAAAACCCCTTGAAGCCGCCCAACAGCGCTGCAGTGTGGCCACATCTAACACCACTTGCAGCGCTGGTTGCTGTAAGTGTGGCCACTCTGCAGCGCTGGCCCTATACAGCTGTACTAATACAGCTGTAACAACCAGCGCTGCAAAATTTTAGATGTAGACATGGCCTCAGATGATGAAAATGAACATACGTCTGTCCACACTGCTTTGGATCATTATCAAGCAGAACCCATCATCAGCATGGAAGCATGTCTTCTGGAATGATGGTTGAAGCATGAAAGGACATCTGAATCTTTTGCGCATCTGGCACGTAAATATCTTGCAACCCCAGCTACAACAGTGCCATGTGAACGCCTGTTCTCACTTTCAAGTGACATTGTAAAAAAGGCAGCATTATCTCCTGTAAATGGTAATCAACCTTGTTTGTCTGAGTGATTGGCTGACCAAGAAGTAGGACTGAGTGGACCTGTATGCTCTAAAGTTTTACATTGTTTTATTTTTGAATTAAGTTTTTTTTTGCACATAATTCTACATTTGTAAGTTCAACTTTCATTATACTTGAATGAGGTGAACTGAAAAATATATATTTTTACCGTGCAAATATTTGTAATAAAAATAAATATAAAGTGAGCACTGTACACTTTGTATTCTGTGTTGTAATTGAAATTATCATATTTGAAAATGTAGTAAGCAACCAAAATATTTAAAATAAATGGTATTGTTTAACAGTGCGATTAATTTCGATTAATTTTTTTAATCGCTTGACAGCCTTAATTTGAAATAAGAGAGAGTGAAAAAATGAGGCTGTGCAGTAAAGAATCCAAGTGCAAGATAACTACATACTGTACATGTGGCACCACAATTCAAACTTTTACTACCGGCCTGATCCAAAGGCCATAGAAGTCAGGAAGAATTTTTCCAGTGACTTCAGCTCACTATCGGCTTCATTCTAAGACTAGTGAAGGAGCAGTTCCAGGAATTTAGCCACTAGAGGGAGTGTTTTGTACATGAATGGGACCATCGTATTGCTAATATTAATCGGTGGCACAACAGGCTTTAGAGGCACAGAATGAATCCAAAATACCTGTAGTTGGAAGCACTTTTCAAATATTCAAACTGAATTAGGGTCTTTGTTCTCCTGCCCTCTCTCTCAACATAAATGTATTGTGAGATACTGTTGTGTAATGACATTTAGTTTAATTCATGGATGTGCAACATAACAGATAGTTCTAGTTATCAATTAGTCACTCAAGTGTGTTTCACCCCATGGAGATTTCAAATCATGAAGACCCAATGCAATGCACATTGAAGCCAATGGCTGTCTTTTACTGATTTAAATGGTGTCTAATCAGACCCTGATCTGTAAGAATTTTTAGTCAAAACGAAGGGGTTATGTCAGAATTTCTTAATTGTTTATTAAGCAGCAAAAGTTCTTTGGTTTCTTCACAGGTTTGGCACACATTCTCACTATTTAAAGAGTATAAATGGGTGTTAGCTGAGCAGTAGCATTATGTATGGCTATGTGGGAAAATTAAGTTCTGTTTCTGTTCTTGCATGGTCTCACACAACTTCGAAGCCTTTTCTACTAGAGAATTGCTTGGTTGCAACTTGGCCTAGTATGATTGAGTGTTCACATTAGGTTTCCTGCTTCAGGTGCACATAGTATACTATATCCGCACAGAACACTGTCTGCAAATGTTGTGGGACCTGTGCATTGTTTCACCAAACCTGCAGTTCCAGGTATAGTACCCTGGAGTAGATGCATAATGTCTGATATTTAAGGCCTGGTTCACTGTTTTGTAGTCATTTACACCAGAGCAAAATGAGTTTAAGCGATTATGAAATCAAATGGTAGTATTTTACACCTACTTTACAATGGGTAAATAACTCAGTAAGGTGCTGGGAAATGGAGAATCAGAACCATGATGTCTAGATCCACTACTTCATATTTTTTGTTTGTACTGTTGCCTATTTCAGATGGCTCTGTCCTGCACAAGGCCTGCTGCAAGCCCAAGGTAAGAAGCTTGAGTTTATTCTTTGAATTCATTTATTCAAACACTTATTTCAATTTTTGTTTGTACTGTTTTGTACTTTGCTCTGTACCTGAGCTAAAGATTTCCTTCTCTATTGTGTTTCCCTCTAGGATTGAGTTGGGAATTGACCAGACCAAAGTTCACAGGGAGCACATCCTTCCATGATGACCAATCTTCCCTCTTCCTGCTAAGGCAGTGGAATTCTCAGGCCATGCAGCTATTTTTTTTTGGTGGGGGTGGAAAGAAGAAGAATGGGGGCTGGCGAAGCTTGGAGAGGTAAATGCATTTACTTGGGGGGGTAGTAGAGAAGGTGGAATAGCTTTGCTGTTAGCCTTTAACTACTAGCCCTCTGTCCTTAAGCTCTTTTTTTCAGATCTCCAGGGTGGGGGCAGAATGGCTGGTGCAGCAAAGCCTCAGTAAAGTAAGTACATTGTATACACACATTCACATACATGTAGGTGAATTCATGTGCGACATCTAAGAAATAGTTCATTATTACAAAATGTAATATTAAAAGTGTTTTCTATTTATCTTTTCTGTGATTCTCTTTTCCTATTTTTGGGCCCCTACTGTTATGTTCCCCACTTCCCAAATCAGCCTCCTTTAAAGTATAAATATAATGTCAAGAAATTGCTTTTTTCTGAAACACTGCTCGCCATTCCCCCCTCTAAGTTACATACTTCACTCAGGTACTGTATATTTAACACACAAAATGACTTCTCCCTTACACATCAAAAATAGTGAACCACGAAACAGAGGCTACAGAAAAACTTTATACAAAACTAAGGAACTTAATCCTGCCATGATCTCAATCTCCCTTCATTTCTATTTTGTATTGGCTCATTTCAGCGGCTGTGTACATACTTGAGACATTGCAAAGGCCTGGGGAAGTATGTATCACACATATTTCACCTTGAAATAGAAGTCTTTTCCTGTATCAGCATCTGTTTCTTTCATCTTGCATAGATCAACGGAGTCCTTATTCACATGAAGGTAGTAGTTCTTGTCCGTATAACACTGAAACCTAACTGAATCTTCTTGTTTGTAATGCATGATGAACAGCTGGTTTTTTTTTTCAGTCAACTATGAAAAACACACAAAGAGATGCATTTATAGATCTCTGCCGTGAAAGTTAAAATAGAGATGCTGCTAACTTACTACATTTTAAAAAAATGTAATATTCTCCCATTATCAAGTGAAGTGCGTCTGTCAGTACAGAATCTAAACCTGTGAGCAGGGAAGGCCTGCTCACATTTAGGACAATACAGAGATAGCTGTGAAAAACTTTCCTGCCAGATATCCAAGGCACTGGAGCTGGGTAGGCCCAAACACCTAAAGCAGTCTTCTGCCACCATTAAGAGCAGCAACATTTTTCCTCGGGGCCTTTTCTTTGCTCAAGACCCTTTCTGTTTTTCATCTTATTTTTTTCTTACCTTCTCTTCCTTCCTCTGCTACCTTCAAGAACTGCCTCCAGCTGCTAATTTCAGGCCAAAGTTCTAAGAGAGGTGAAGACCATGCCACCTGCATCAGTGAGTGCACCTTCTCAGATGGGACTCATATGCTGCACCTGCCACTGCCAGACTCACCCCTTCCTTAATGCTTTTGATACCATAACACTGAGAAGAGAAGGTGCGAAACAAAGAGCAACACACAGGTATGGGCTTGACAGTCTCCCTCCACCCACCACACACACAGTCCGATGGCAGACTATTCCTGACTCTGGTTCCAGTGAGTGCTCTCGGGTTTCCCATCCCTACTCCTTTAAGACCATCCTTGTAAATCCCCTCCATTCTCTCAAGGCTGGGGTCTAATATCTGATTGGACACCCTGTATCACTAGAATTGTCTGGCTCTATATTACATACCCCGAGATCCCAACTGCCATGGTTTTACCGCATGTAGTTCTCTTGGGAACAGTTCCCTCTGACTAAGATCATCCTGATCAGGGGTGGCTCCAGGTCCCAGCATGCCAAGCGCGTGCTTGGGGCTGCATGCTGCAGGGGGCGCTCTGCCGGTCGCATGCGGGAGGTCCACCGGAGCCGCGGGATTGGCAGAGCACCCCCCGTGGCATGCCACCATGCTTGGGGCGGCAAAATGGTAGAGCCGTCCCTGATCCTGACCTGGCATTTCTTTATTTACACCAATGGAAAAGCAGATTTAAGTGTGGTAGATACCTCTTTAAATTGTCAAAGAGACTTTAGACCTCTGAAAGCTTTATCCTCCTCAGAAAGGGAAATTTTCCTCACCCTCTACTCCTTGGACTTCACTTTTTACTCTGTCTCTGATTCAGAGACTTGTTCCAGAAATGCAAAGCAAACTAGTTTCTAGGACTTCTGTCCAAGAAAGAGAAAGTGCTCCCAGGAACATCTTAAAATACAAGGGGGGAAAATAAACAAAACACAACCAATGTTTCCTGCTGTTCCTCTGTTTTCTCAGGCTACCAGAAAGATCAAGAGAGATCAAGTCAAAGTTATCATCACTCCTTTCTGGCTTAGGAGACATGCTCCTTCACATATTAGAAATGGCAGCTGTCCATCTTGGTCTTTTTCAGTTTCTCCAGACCAACTTTTCTGGGACCAGTCCTGTACTTGAACCCATGCAGTCTGAAACTTACTGCCTTTGAGTGGAGAGACTGACATTTAAATTTGCCTAGACCTGAAAAAGGACTGTGTAGCTCAAAAGCTTGTCTTTTCTGTCAAATGAAGTTGGTTCAATAAGCCCACTTTGTCAATTTAAATTTGAAGACCATTAAGTTAACCTGATTTTGTCTCTGGGTGCTACCATAATATAAATGCTTTTGATAATAAACTAAGTAGTCTGAAACTTCCATTTTCCACTGGATTAGGATGTCTGTTCAGAGAAAATGTGCCAAAGCCACCAAACTAATGTATTTTTGTGTGTCCACAAAATAGCCATTATCCATTTCTACCTACAGGCCAGTTAAAAATGAGACTTTCTACACTGAAATGTGGTAAGCTGACACCCAGTTGTCTGTTCATACATTCACAAGACATTACAGTGTTGTTTCGTAGTCTTCTACTGATACAGTTTTAAGTCTTAAGGTCCTGCAGTGGACTAGTTCATTCTGAATTTCTGGTTTATGTTTGGTGTCTGCCAACCTCCCTTTTCTGGTCTGCTGCTTGTTAAAGCCTAGTAGTTCAGACTTCAGATGAGTGGATGCACGGCTCTTGAGAATGGGACACTTTTACCTTCCCTGTAAGTTGGTCTTCTCATACGTGTATATCCATCAGGCCAGAGTCTCCTTCCTTTTATTCTTTCTGTTCCAGCTATGATGTGTATTTGCAATAAGGACTTTAGCTTTTGTACAGAAAGTCTCTGCTGGCTCACATGTTTGGGCTTGCCCAACTCCAGTGCTCTGTAATTACTGTGAGGAAACTTCTCTGTCTTCTAGGTTCTAGTCTAAGCCTCAAGGTTGACTCTGAACTGATGGATGCACTCCTAGAAGATGACTACCAATTCACAGGTAAGCCATCATTACTCTTTCAGTTAATGTTAAAAATCAGAAAGAATAGGAGTACAGCTAATTGGTGAAATGTAAATTATATCATTTGTAGCAAATGAGTTTGAAGCATCAGGATTGTGCCCCTTGCACAGTTCCACCTATTGCATAGGTGTGTGTGCACATACACACGTTTATTAGGCTGGCCACATACCTGTCTGAGGTCAGGAGCTCCACCTGTAATCCCTTCCATGCTGTGTCCTGCCACCATATGACACCGTGATGCCTTTCCATTTGGATTCAAGACCTGTGAAGACAGCCACCAAAACTGGAGTTTCCCTTCCTATTCTGATCTGTATTAACCACAGGTTGTACCATCAATGCCTGACTAATTGTAAACAAAACTATCCCAATTCCTCATATGGGAAATTTAAAGAATTTTTAAGAGACTTAGTAACCCTCTATATTGCAGAATGAACTAGGTGGAGACCAATTACAATAAGGTAATTCCTCAACTTGGTTCCAAACACAATTCCATCTTGCAGCATAGATGGGACTGAATCATGTTTTTATTATATTCCCATAGTATGTTACAGCCATGGGCACCTAATCTATGCCCATTGATCCCAAGGAAAATGTTCATATCCTTCTGGAGGAGAATAGGGCCTATGGACTTTCTAATGCTGTCAGTTTTGAGAAACTTCAAACATATTCTTTGAAAGCTGGAACTGTGTATGAACCATGTCAGGGAATGCTGAGGTATGATCTGGATCTTCAGAACAGTTCATTGACCAGTGACAACAGTTAGAGTGCAAGGTTCAAATCTTTCTAGATTCTGTGGTACCCATTTCAGACAAGCAATTTGTGGCTATTTAATCTCTGAATCAGGTAAATCCCTTGTAAGTGCTTGCTCTTCTGTATTTAATAGGAGTGCCTTTACTCATTCTCTCATAAAATGCTTTTCACAGAAAGTGAATTATAAATTAAAAAGAAACAAAAAAAAGTTGTTTCCAAATTTAACCTGAGGAAGTGACACAGGGTTTGCCTACACTAGGAAAAGCAGTCAGGGATAGCTATCCTGTTTCCCTTAGCATACATACCAGTTGACACCTTTTTGTCTCAATTTAGTTGGTTGAGATCCATCTTAGACATCCTCCTGGAGTCAATCAGAACCAGTTAACTCAAAGTAAAAGTTGTTATCTTGTAACACTAGGGTAACCAAACCTTGATTGCTTTTCCTAATCTAGACAAACCCTCAATGGAGAACAACAACAACAACAACACAAATTCTAATTACACAGGGTAAGAGTGTTTGAAAGTGTTTACATTTCTTTTCTTAGATCAATATTCCCGTCTGTATATTGAAGTTCCAGTTTGTCCTGAGAAGAGAATTCCACTCCCAAGCCCTCCTCTTTCACATGGAGTACCTTATGCCTCTTTTCCTCCCTTCTCTTCCTGCACACCACCTCCTGTTGTAGCAATCTCTCCCTCTCTAAAGGAAGCTACAACCTAGCTTCCCACGCTGGGCTTGAATGATGTGCAACGAAGTACTAACATTTGCTTTCTAGCTTACTCAATGCTTTATATGCACTTTGTATTCTAAATCTCAGAGCATACCATATCACGTAAGTGTGCTCTGAGATTTAAAAGTAGCAGTGAAAGAGATAGGAGGCTGTGAGTGTTCAAACACCAGAGCTCAGCACAAGCAACTGAGCTCTAATTTCCTTTAAAAGGAACAGGAAGGGACACTAAAGATTTTGGGAAAACTGAAAAAGGATGAAGAAAGGCAAAGACGGTTTGATGAAAAGATGAAGGGCAAATATACTACGTCTTACCTTCAGATACAGTTGTTTCTTATTCTTGCCCAACAGGAGAAAGTTATTTTTTGATCGCTGAGTCATGGTCACCAAATTTTTACAATGTTTTTTAGTGCTGTTTCTGGCCACCGGAACTGAAGTGTAAATTTAAAATACCGACTCATTTTTTGTGAATTGAAACATAACTAGAAAATCTTCTGAAGAGGCAATATTCAGTTTTCACTGTATACTGATAGACACAAGAATAGCAACACGCCTAAGCACTCATGATATTGACCACCTTTGTAAAGTACTTTTGGATCTACCAATTGCATTATATAACATCCATGGCTTTAAATACTCCTTCTAAAAGTGAATGATGTGTACACCATGTATTCTGAGTCATATTCATGGGATGGTTGGATTGACTCCTATTTGAAATGACATTCTCTACATAGTATAAAATTGAGGGAAACAATAGAGCAGTGTGAAGTTTTAATTAATTCTAACAGCACTAGGTGAAAAATATCAATTTCTGTTGGCCATCTCAAGACCAAACACAAGGTTTAGGTTAAAAAAAATGGGAAAACTAATAAATAAGGATCACAAGCAGAAAGGATATGAACCAAGAATACCTTCTACCAATTTATATGAAATGGTAGACTGAAATGAGTGGTTATTGATTGGCTAGCTGCAGGAATCACCAAATAGGGGTCCCATAAATAATAAAATTCTTACTTTAAAAGGAATTCCAATAGTAAATAGAGTATTAGTAAGTCCAACCAGGTCAGGCAGTATTTTTTCTGTTTATAATATGTCTGTCCCCATAGTATCTGAATACCTTTACAAGTTCTACAAGTCAGTGCAATTAAAGAGATTTTTTGTTGTTATTCTGGAGAGTTTTGTACTCTTTAAAAACTATTTGGAGTCAATGGACCAAATTCATCCTTTGTGTCATCCAATGAACCTCCAACTGGCTGATGTGCACTCTGTGGGAGACCCCTTGAAGGAATTATGTCTGAGTCAGCCTTCTGGGTATTTTAACTACATGAAATCCCTTTAAAATCCTTGGTAGAATGTGGAGCACATTCTAGCACAGTCTATTTATATGCAAGTAAATCTAAATAAAGATAATAGCATTTAGATGGACTAAGTCTGCAAGAAAAAGGTATAAAGTACACCGTTTAGTTGTGCCTCAGCAGGTAAATTATACTAATTTGAAATCTGGGAGGATATCTGAAGTAATGTGCAAGATATTTCAAGTTCTTTATCCTTGTGTTATACCCTTTCGCTCAATGGGCCAAATTCAGAAGTGATGTGCAAATTGCACATCAGTGAGTGCACCTGCATATAAGGAAGCCATAAGACTCTAATTCAGAGTCCAACAAGCCAGAAGAGAGGAATGTAGCAATAAAAGCAGCTGACAGGAGGATGTAAGTTAAAGGAAGCCATCTCCTGCTTTGAGCCTTACTTTACCCCTTCTTCCAGCTGCCCAAATGTTTGAAACACTACCTAAGATTCCCATACACATTGGTATTCTGGTGTAAGTAGATCTTAGGGAGTCTAATTTATGTATCACCTTTGAATATGTTTGAAGTGGCCTAGTGAGGCTTGAGCATGAGCCTGGAAGCCAAGAACTTCTTGTAAATATAGCACTGCCTTATTGAACATTGGAATTAAACAAGTCATTCAAACTCCCTAAGCCCATCTATAAAGTGGGTTTAATAAGACTTCCCTACTTAACAATCATGTTTTGATAACTATTTGTATAGTGCTATATAAATGCTAAATATTATTAATGTTCTGAATATTAATATCAGTCTTAGCAGTGCTTTGATACTACAGTGATGAGTATAGAAAAACTTGAGATAGACAGAAATCTCTAAGATAAGCAACACTTTCTTGTTGCATTACTAACTTTCTGTACTTCCCTTAAAGGTCCATCAAAAACCTTTTCAAAACCAAACTCTAACATAAACAAATGTAGTTTTGATCTCTGGGTCACAGTAACCAACATCTTACCACAATTATTCCATTCGTTGCTTGTGAATATGTCTAACCATGCAATATCTAAAACATAAAAAATATTTTTGCAATTAAACATACATATGTTGCAAACTAAGACGATTTTAAAAGTATTCTGCAAAAAAGCAACATTCAGTTTTCCTGGAATAGGCAGTAACAGCAATAGGACTCAGATGTCATTTCCTTCTAAGTTTTAATCACTGTTTTGCATTCATATATATTTACAGTGGCCTTATCAGCCACTTGCAGCAACTTGTAGGGTACGTGTGGATACACACGACAATGAAAGGCAGGCTGTGCTCAGGCTGCAATGTGTATCTGCATGCAGCAGGGAAAGGCGGCAGTGGGGAAAAGGCTCAGCAGTAGGGAGCTGCTGGCCTTTTCTCACTGCCTTCCTCTTGCCAGAGCCTTTTTCCATTGCTGGAGCATTTCATTGCAGTGGGGAAGGGCTCTGGCAGCAGAGAGACTGTAGGATACTATGTTGCTAAAAATAATGCAGAGGTGGGAGGCACTCCTTAGACATGTAGACAGCCATGTAAAGTCTATACCCTAAGGTGCTGGTCTTTCTCTACTAGCTTAAGCAGTGCCTCACCATCTACACCAGGGGTCTCAAACTCAAATGACCATGAGGGCCACATGAGGACTAGTGCATTGGCCCGAGCGCCGCATCACTGACACCCCACCTCCTTGCTGCCTCTGGCCCTGCCCCCACTCCACTCCTTCCATGAGGCCCCGCCCCACCCCATCTCTTCTCCACGTCCTCCCCTGAGCGCATGGCTCCCTGCTCATCCTCCCTCCCTCCGGGAAAGTGCTAAGCACCACCAACAGTAATGCACCTCACTCAAAGGACAAAACACGCACTTAGTTAGATTTACTTCTGTTAAAGCCCCCCCACTGCACTAGCCTGCACCACCACTCCACCCCTGCTCTGCCTCTTCCGGAGTGGCAGGTTTGTAGAAATTTGGGTGGTGTCCAGAATCTGCCCCCCACAAACTCCACCCCCACTTGCCTAAGGCTATGGGAGGGAATTTGGGTGGGGGAAGACGTCTGGGGTGCAGGCTGTGGGCTGGAGTTTGGGTGCTGAGTGCAGGCTCCGTGCTGGGTGCAGGGGGTGCAGGCTCTGGGATGGAGTTTGGGGATAGGAGGGGGTGCAGGGGTGAGGGCTGTGGGGCTAGGGATGAGGGGTTTGGGGCATTGGAGAGGCTCGGGGCTTTGGAAAGGCTCAGAATGGGAAGGGCTGCCTGCCCTGGCCCTAGTGAAGGAGGAGGTGCCAGAAGCCGGCAGAGTGGAGTGGAGTCAGCCTGAGCTGCAGGCTCCGGGGCAGTGAAGGGGCAGCAAATGAGGCCGGGGGACACACAAGGGAGACGCGTGGGGGTGGCAGGCGGGGCCGGGGAGAGACCCAGCACCAAACATTGAGAAGCAGCTAGCAGGGAGCTTAACTGCCACATAAAATAACTTGAGGGCGGGGAGCTTGGCGGGCCCCGTGTTTGAGACGCCCGATCTACACTGATGTTTACACATGTTTTAGCTGGACATGCAGTGTCTGTTCTCTACATGCTGTCTTAAGTGTAGGCCTACCTAAATGGAGCTGTGTACCATTTTTGTCCCGATATCTGTACTGGGGAGGAGGAGAGTATGACAATTTTATTTATTCATTGTCTTTTATAACAGAGAATAAATCCTTGAAGATAGTGGTCAGTAGTGCAGTGTGAGACTAATCTGAGTTTTAAGCACCAGTCTAGTAACAAGGAATCATGACTAAAACAAGGCAAACAGTAAATGACCGTCCTGTTACTAACAAGGGGCCAAATTGTGACTAACTCTTATGTGAGTGTATGATGGTAGGAAGGTAGTTTGTGCCCCACCTTGCATTCCCCTCACTCCTTCAGCTGTTCAGAGTTACAATCTTTGCACCAGCCCCTCCAAAAGTCTGTGGCTCTCCCTCTGCAATGGCAGACCTCGTCAGCATGTAGGGGAGCACACCCTGCTCCCTTCTCCAGCATGGTGCAGCAGGTCTGCTTCCTGTGAACTCCGATGCCTCTTAGAGCTTCTGTTGGGGTGGTGCAGCTCTAGTAGGCATTGTGGAGCTGGAGCTAGGAGACACACCTTAACCCTAACTACGCCGGGATTGCTGACCAGCATTTGACAAATTGCTCACCAGATAATGGGAAACCCTCCCATATACATAGATGCAAATTAATATTTAAAAACTAATTATGGGCCCCGTTCTCCACAGCTTATTTCCTCACTGTAGAAACTCAAGTTCCAAATTGCAGAGTTCCCCTGGAATACTTCCCCTAACCCTATCTGTAGAAAGTCCAGGAGTTCAGTGCTGGAAATCCACAGATGTCCCCAGTCAGGTTGGATCTTCAGCAATCCACTGGGCCTGACTCCCTTCCCAGCTCCTTGCATCCCTTGACAGCACATCTTGACTGTCACGTTCTTCCTCAGTTGCCTCTAAATCCCTGACAATGGGGGCCTTCCGCTGTTCAGAGGTAGGATCAGATACAGGTCCTCAGCTGGAGTAAATGGATATAGCTTCCATAAGGGAGGCGTTATGCTCAATGACACCAGGTAAGGTGCTGGCCCTCAGTCTGAAGTATCTTGCACTGTATAGATCTGCAGTTCGAGGAGGGGAGGGCATACAGTGAAGAACAGCTTCCTCTCAACCTCATCCCAATTTAGGGTGAGCAGATGTCCCAATTTTATAGGGACAGTCCTGATTTTGGGGTCTTTTTCTTATATAGGCTCCTTTTACTCCCCACTTCATGTCCCAATTTTTCATACTTGCTATCTGGTCACCCTATTCCAATTCTGGAACCCTGTGCAGTTCCCATTCTACACCTCTGTCATGATCTATGATTGTAAGCTCCTCTCTGTCCATGGAAGTCGAGGGCAGCATTTAGCTTTATATTTAATCCCTCAAAACTGATAAACATTCGGGGGAGGGTTATTTTACCCTAGGAAAAAAATAAAATAAAACGAGTCTTGATGTATTTACTGCTTTTAACCTGTGAAGCACCTTAGAGGCACACTAGTGCAACCAGTGCTTCCACTCCCTTCAACACATTGTGGCTGCTCAATTCAATCATTATTTGTGTTTTCTTCCTCCCCCAAAATGTCTAGCAGCTTGTCTATGAATGCTAGCTGGGATGTCATTTTTGTGCATTGATTAGAGAAGCCCAGTCAGAGGTCAGGAAGGAGTTAAATATGGCTGTACCCCACAGTTTCTGTATCTCCTATTATTTCTCTCTGAACTCTTCCTAAGTGATTGTTTCTCCCCCTTTCCACCTGCTGGAATGCAAACATGCCTTTTAGTCTACTGGCCAGTAAACAAGATAACCTACTTTTCATTTAAAATTATACAATACATACTTTAAGCCTGTTATTGTTTTTGTTCTGTAACTGCCAAAGCATCATACTAGTGGGATCAAATGTTCCTAAAGCCGACTGATAATACAGAGTAAGTGAAAGCAAGCACATGGAAATACATGAAAGTGTCCTGTAAGACAATACATATTATTTTGATATAGAAAGAGAAACTGTACCGTCACTGGATTGTGAATCCTCAACTGATATTTTACAATCGCCATGCTCGTCTAAATCAAAACGCAGAGTTTTTGAGTCTCTTGTCAGTATGTAACATTGCTTTGTGCCACGGTGTTGGTATGCTAGTCACAAATGAATTTCAGTTAGTTTTGCTGGTCACAGAAAAATAGAAAGGTCACCTAACAGAATATTCCTATGGCAACCTCTGCAAAGTGAAAAAACTAAACAAGTCTTAAAATACAACCACAGGCAACATGAATGTAACAGTGTGGGCTCAGGCAGCTATGCTTTGGGGTTTGGCTAAACTTCAGTCATCTTTTTTTGCCTTTGTAATGGCAAAACCAAACCCAATGCTAACTTTAGTTTTGAATTCACCACCCTTAGGAAATTATATTAAGATGATGTTTTAAAAAGAAGTGTACGGTACAGAGTTTAGGCGTAGAAGTTTCTGGTGATCAGGGAATAATGTACAGATAATCAAGGAGGTGCGAAGTTCAGTTTGAGATTGGATGGTGTAAGGAATACATAATCTGCAATAGCCCCGATTGGGGGTAAAAGGTTAACGGTAGTAAAAGACAGAAATAGGTTCTCAGTACGGGCTAAGCCTCACCAATAATGTGTACAGAATGGCTGATGTACCTCAGGCTGCAGTACCACCTGCAGCCATTGGGAGCTAGTGGAGATATTGGAGCTACTCCAGTCCCGGAGGCTAACCCAGATAATGTTGGGAGAAGTCTGGCCCTGCAGCATATAGGTTTCAGGGAAAAGAGGGAGGAGGCATAGAGCACAGAACACAAGTTTCTGTGGGGCTAGCCCCACAGAGGCAGAATACAGGACTGTTTGCAGATGTTCCCTTCTGCCTCTGCTCCAGAGTTGCCAACTTTGGTTGGACGAATTCCTGGAGATTTTATCACATGGCATAATCTTTAATTAAAGATTAATCTTTAATTCCTAGTAGGGAGAAATTAGTAATGGAGAAATTAAGTTTAGGTTTTTTAATGACCCAACCACTCCCAGGTTGGGTCATTACAAAACTTAAACTTAATTTCCCCATTACTAATTTCTCCTCACTATTACTCACAGCTTCTTGTCAACTGTCTGTAATGGGCCACTCTCTTACCACTTCAAAAGTTATTTTTCCTCCCTTGATATCCTGCTGTTAATTGATTTATCTCGTTAGACTGACCTCACACTTGGTAAAGCAACCCCCATCCTTTCATGTATTTATACTTGCTCCTGTATTTTTCACTTCATGCATCTGATGAAGTGGGCTCTAGCCCATGAAAGCTTATGTCCAAATAAATTTGTTAGTCTCTAAGGTGCCACAAGGACTCCTTGTTGTTATTCTTAAACAAAGTCCAACATGCACACTTCTTTCAGTCTCTTGTCATACCCTTTTTTTTGGGGGGTGGGGTATATTGGTACTCAGCACATCAGACAAATGAGAATAATGTCCAAAAAGGAGAGCACAAGCGCTGATTAAAAATACTGGGAACAATCCCATTAATCAATGGGAAAGTAGTTTTAAAATAGGTTTCCAATATTAAAACTCAAACTAAAAAGGGGTAGGGGGCCATGAAGAGTTTGTGTACATATCTTAGAGCTCTATTGATGTTACAATTGGTCTGTGGCTAGCACTTTCTCACCTTCTACTAAAGTAAGAAGTTTGTTTACTCAATACTTGCCAAGTCTATACTAAACACAGCTCCAAAATAGTCATACATTTCATGACAGAGGCACTAAGTCTCACCTATCCTGTATCATACCCTATACTGAATAGATCTTCAGTGCCATGAGAAGTCAGGAGAATGATATCGAATGTCTAGGGGAACCACGGCATTAAATACGAGATGGGGTGAATTGAACAGCATCTTCTTGGACTTGACTTAATGCTTTAGAATACAGCAGGAAGGGGATGTTAAATTTTAGCCAAGTTAGTAACTTCAGAGCCAGCACAAGATGAAGAGTAAATGAGTACCATAAAGTAACATTGATTTTTTAGTGCTCTGGCCAGAACATGGGGCAAGTGAAGGAACAGGATAGAAACAAGAAGTTTTCAGGGGATCCAGAAATGCAATGGGAGTTAACTAATTCTGTTGAGAATACTGAGCTGAATTCACCAATGCATTACTCCAGTTATATATGGATGTAATTATAATGAACCCTCTGTTTTTGCTGGAGTTGTGAAGGTACAATTGTTTCTGGAAACCTTTGCTGATGCTTCTACCCTCTTTGTTTAGGATAAACAGGAACTGTGTACAGACATAGTGAATAAACAGACTAGAAAAGTATATGGTGAGTGCCTGCCTCCCTCACTTCTCTTGCCATGAGGAATTGACCTGCTCTAGACATTTCAAGTTCTACTTTTGGTGCTGGGACAGGTCTCAGGGCACTGATATGACAAGAAGTGCATTTAGGCTTGTTGTTTTAGGGTATGTCTACACTACCTGCCAGATCGGCGGGTAGCGATCGGTTTATCGGAGATGGATATATCGTGTCTCATCTAGACGTGATATATTGATCCCCGAATGTGCTCCTGTCGACTCTAGAACTCCATCAGGGTGAGTGGCTATAGTGGAGCTGACGCGGGAGCCGTGGCTGTTGATCCTGCACCGTGAGGATGGGAGGTAAGTTGAAATAAGATACTTCAACTTCAGCTACACTATTCCTGTAACTTTTTGTAGTGGTAATCAAAACAGACTCCAATGAGAGACTGCTGAATTGGAATTAATTTGTAAAATGGACACCATTAAATTAGGCTTGAATAAAGACTGGGAGTGGATGGATCATTACACAAAGTAAAACTATTTCCCCATGTTTATTTCCCCCCCTACTGTTCTTCACACCTTCTTGTCAACTGCTGCAAATGGACCATTTTGATTACCACCACAAAAACTTTTTTTTTCTCCTGCTGGTAATAGCTCACTTTAACTGATCACTCTCCTTAGAGTGTGTATGGTAACACCCATTATTTCATGTTCTCTGTGTGTATATATATCTTCCTACTGTATTGTCCACTGCATGGATGCGATGAAGTGGGCTGTAGCCCATGAAAGTTTATGCTCAAATAAATTTGTTAGTCTCTAAGGTGCCGCAAGTACTCCTGTTCTTTTTGCGGATACAGACTAACACGGCTGCTACTCTGAAACCTGTCATTTTTAGGCTGCTCCAGATACTTAAATAGGATCTGGTCCACTATTACTGCTTGGTAATAGTGACCTTAATATAATTAAATTTAACATCCCTGTGGCGGGGAAGACACCTCAGCAACCCAACACTGTAGCATTTAATTTCAGAAAGGGGAACTACACATAAAATTAGGAGGTTAGTTAAACAGAAATTAAAAAGTACAGTACCAAAAGTGAAATCCCTGCAAGCTGCATGGAAACTTTTTAAAGACATCATAACACAGGCTCAACTTAAATGTGTACCCCAAATTAAAAAACATAGTAAGAGAACCAAAAATGTGCAACTGTGGCTAAACTAAGTAAAAGAAGCAGTGAGAAGCAAAAAGATATCCTTTAAAAAGTGGAAGTTAAATCCTACTGAGGAAAATAAAAAAGAGCATAAACTCTGGCAAATTAAGTGCAAAAATATAATTAGGAAGGCCAAAAAGAGAATTTGAACAGCTAGCCAAAAACTCAAAAGTAATAGATTTTTTTTTAAGTACATCAGAAGCCCGAAGCCTGCTAAACAACCAGTGGGGCCACTGGATGATCGAGATGCTAAAGGAGCACTCAAGGACAATAAGTTGTTGTGGAGAAACTAAATAAATTCTTTGCATCAGTCTTCACGGCTGAGTATGTGAGGGAGATTCCCAAAGCCAAGCCATTCTTTTTAGGTGACAAATCTTTGGAACTGTCCCAGACTGAGGTGTCATTAGAAGAGGTTTTGGCACAAATTGATAAACTAAGCAATAATAAATCACCAAGACCAGATGGTGATCCCTCAAGAGTTCTGAAGGAACTCAAATGTGAAATTGCAGAACTACTATCTGTAGTTTGTAACCTATCATTTAAATCTGCTTCTGTACCAAATGACTGGAGGATAGCCAATGTGATGCCAATTTTTTAAAAGGGCTCTTGAGGTGATCCTGGCAAAGGCAATTACAGGCCGGAAAGCCTGACTTCAGTATCAGGCAAACTGGTTGATACTGTAGTAAAGAACAAAATTGTCAGACACAGATGAATGTAATTGGTTGGGGAAGAGTCAACATGGTTTTTGTAAAGGGAAATCATGCCCCCAATTTACTAGAATTCTATGAGGGGGTCAACAAGTATGTAGACAAGGGGGAGCCAGTGGATATAATGTACTTAAATTTTCAGAAAGCCTTTGACAGGATCCCTCAACAAAGGCTCTTAAGCAAAGTAAGATGCCGTGGGATAAGAGGGAAGGTCCTCTCATGGATTTGTAACTGGTTAAAAGATAGGAAACAAAGAGTAGGAATACGTGGTCAGTTTTCAAAATGGAGAGAGGTAAATAGTGGTGTTCCCCAGGGACATATATTCATAAATGATCTGGAAAAAGTGGTAAACAGTGAGGTGGCAAAATTTGCAAATACCAAATTACTCAAGATAGTTAAGTCCCCGGCAGACTGTGAAGAGCTACAAAGGATCTCTCAAAACTGGGTGACTGGGCAACAAAATGGCAGATAAAATTCAGTTTTGATAAATGCAAAGTAATACACATTGGAAAAACATAATCCCAACTATACATATAAAATGATGGGGTCTAAATTGGCTGTTACCACTCAAGAAAGATCTTGGCATCATTGTGGATAGTTCTCTGAAAGCATCCACTCAATGTGCAGTGGCAGTCAAAAAAGTGAACAGAATGTTGGGAATCATTAAGAAAGGGCTAGATAGTAAGACAGAAAATACTATATTGCCTCCATATAAATCCATGGTATGCCCACATCTTGAACACTGTGTGCATATGTGGTCGCTGCATCTCAAAAAAGATATATTGGAACTGGAAAAGGTTCAGAAAAAGGCAACAAAAATGATTAGGGGTATCCTAGGGATTAGGGAACGGCTTCCATATGAAGAGAGATTAATAAGATTGGGACTTTTGAGCTTGGAAAAGAGATGACTAAGGGAGGATATGATTGAGGTCTATAAAATCATGACTGGTGTGGAGAAAGCAAATAAGTAAGTATTATTTACTCCTTCTCATAACACAAGAACTAGGAGTCACCAAATGAAATTAATAGGCAGCAGATGTAAAACAAACAAAAGGAATTATTTCTTTACACAACACACAGTCAACCTGTGGAACTCTTTGCCAGAGGATGTTGTGAAGGCCAAGACTATAACAGGGTTCAAAAAAGAATTAGATAAATTCATGGAGGATAGGTCCATCAATGGCTATTAGCCAGGATGAGCAGAGATGGTGTCCCTAGCCTCTGTTACAAGAAGCTGGGAATGGGCGACAGGGGATGGATCATTTGATGATTAACTGTTCTGTTCATTCCCTTTGGGGCACCTGGCATTGGCCACTGTTGAAAGACAGGATACTGTGCTCGATACTTTGGTCTGAGCCAGTATGGCCGTTCTTATGTATTTCTATGCTAAATGTCCTCCTCAGCCTGTTTCCTGATACCATTCAGCCCAAATTTCAGTACTGAGTTCACTCCTGAATTTTGCTTTGCACATTACCTCTCTCAGGCACATGCTTTAGTTATAGTAAAGGAAAGTTTACCTTCACTACTTGATGATTTCCTTAGGTTTTGATTTTTACATGTAGTTTCCTGGTTCACTGGTATCTGAGATGCAGTTGATTTTTTCTGTTTATTTTTACCGCATCCCATTTGTCGTTTTCTAATCTTCACTTCAGAAGGCTTTTGGAATCTTGAGCGCAATATCATTGTTGGAGACCACTGGAAAATCCTGGTAACCTATCTTGAAGCTCTCTCCTAGTCCTAAATATAAATGATAGTTCAATCACAATACTTGGCATTACAGAGTAGAACCAGTTTTTATTTTGCAGCGATTGTTAACATATTGACTTTTTGTGTCTTAACAATTCAGATAAAGAAGGGTAAATTCAGTAAATTGTTGCTTGCTTGTATTTTCTAAAGTCTTGTCTAAGGGCAAACACTGTGTGTTTTCCATTTATGTTGAAATACTGTTGAGCTGGTTGGCATAGGCTCCCCCCAAGCTAAAACAGAAAATTAACATGTCTTCAAATCAGTCTTGGCATTACCTGGGGAGCAGGAGACATTTGACCTCTACCCAAAACAATCTTAATTGTCAGAAAGGCCAAAATATATACAAAGTTATTCAAAGTTAAGTAGTGGAAGTGACAGTGATTGTGCTGTATACTGCCATCTCTGTCTGCTGAGTGTCATTTTTGTAACTAACAACATTGTTTAAAATAATCACCTCAATAGTAGGGGTGTCAAGCGATTAAAAAATAGATTGTGATTAATTGCACTGCTAAACAATAATAGAATACCATTTAAAAATATTTGTGGATGTTTTCTACATTTTCAAATATACTGATTTCAATTACAACACAGAATACAAAGTGTACAGTGCTAAATTTTTATTTATTTTTTATTACAAATATTTGCACTGTAAAAAATAAAAGAAATAGTATTTTTCAGTTCACCTCATAGAAGTACTGCAGTGTAATCTCTTTATCATGAAAGTTGAACTTACAAAGGTAGAATTATGTACAAAAAAACCTGCATTAAAAAATAAAACAATGTAAAACTTTAGAGCCTATGAGTCCTACTTGTTCAGCGAGTTGCTAAGAGAAACAAGTTTGTTTACATTTATAGGAGATAATGCTGCCCACTTCTTAATTACAATGTTACCTGAAAGCGAGAACAGGCGTTCGCATGGCATTTCTGTAGCCGGTATTGCAAGATATCTACGTGCAAGATGTGCTAAAGATGCATGTGCCTCTTCACGATTTGGCCATCGTTCCAGAGGACATGCTTCCATGCTGATGGTGCTCGTTAAAAAAATAATGTGTTAATTAAATTTGTGACTGAACTCCTTGGGGGAGAATTGTATGTCTCCTGCTCTGTCTTACCCGCATTTTGACATATATTTCATGTGGTAGCAGTCTTGGATGAAGACCCAGCACATGTTGTTCATTTTAAGAACACTTTCACTGAAAATTTGACAGAATGCAAAAAAGATGCCAGTGTGACATTTCTAAAGATAGTTACAGCACTGGACCCAAGATTTAAGAATCTGAAGTGCCTTCCAAAATCTGAGAGGGATGAGGTGTGGAGCATGCTTTCAGAAGTCAGTAAATTCCCTGTAAACCAACAACCCTCCCCACTTTGATCACAGCTGGCAAAGGAAATAAAATCACTATTGTCTTGAAACCATGCATCCTTTCTTTATTAATTTAAAAAAAGGGAGATAAATGATAAGGTAGCCCGGGTGAGGTAGGGTGGGGTGGGGGAGGAGGGAAAGAGGGAAGGACAAGGCCACATTGCTTATTGTAGCCACACTACAAATCAAAGCCTTCTGTTGCTTGGGCCATCCTCTGGAGTGGAGTGGCTGGGTGCCCAGAGCCTCTCCCCCAATGTTCTTGGGTGTCTGGGTGAGGAGGATATGGAACTTGGGGAGGAGGGCAGGTGGTTGTACCATGGATGCAGCGGCGATCTGTGCTCTTGTTGGCTTTCCTGCAGCTCCATCAGACACCTGAGCATGTCTGTTTGCTCCCCCATTAGCCTCAGCATTGCATCTTTCCTCTTCGCATCGTGCTCACTTAATGCTTTCCTGGAGTCTGCTACTGAATGCCTCCATGCATTCAGCTGTGCCCTATCAGTGGGGGAGAGCAGGTGTCCACAGACAGTGGAGGGGTAGTGGTAGGGTCCCCCCCAGAATGCCCTGCAGCTGATCATAGCAGCAGCATGTATGGGGCTCTGACCCAGAGTGACTATTTGCCTCCTTTGTCTTTTGGTAGGCTTGCCTGAGCTCCTGGACTTTCACATGGCATTGCTGTGTATCCCTGTTGTAGCCTCTGTCCATCATGCCCTGTCTGATTTTGGCATATATATTAGCATTTCTTCTTTTCGATCAGAATTCTGCCTGCACAGATTCTTCTCCCCATTCAGCAATCGGATCCAGTGTCTCCTGTTTGCTCCATGCTGGAGCTCGTTTGCAATTCTGGGGGGACTGCATGGACACCTGTGCCACTGACCAAACAGGAAATGAAATTCAAAAGTTCCCAGGCCTTTTCCTGTGTAGCTTGTTAGTGCATTGGAGTTGAAAGTGCTGTCCAGAGCAGTCACATTGGAGCAATCTGGGATAGCTCCCAGAGGCCAATAATGTCAATTTGCGTCTGCACTACCCCAAACTTGACCCAGCAAGGTCGATTTTAGCGCTACTCCTCTCACTAGGAAGGAGTACAGAAGTCAATTTTAAGAGCCCTTTAGGTTGACCAAACGGGGTTGCTTGTGTAGATGCATTCATTATAAAATAGACCTAACGTGACTAAATTCGACCTAACCCTGTAGTGTAGACCAAAACTAACTCAGATGATGATGAAGATGAACATGCTTTGGTCCACACTGCTTTGGATCATTGTCGAGCAGAACCCATCATCAGCATGGACACATGTCCTCTAGAATGATGGTTGAAGCATG
The DNA here is from genome assembly GCF_025201925.1 of Gopherus flavomarginatus. Classification (NCBI taxonomy): domain Eukaryota; kingdom Metazoa; phylum Chordata; order Testudines; family Testudinidae; genus Gopherus; species Gopherus flavomarginatus. The sequence continues at coordinate 113,589,212 of NC_066619.1, forward strand.
AAGGGACATATGAATCTTTAGCGCATTTGGCACATAAATATCTTGCAACACCAGCTACAACAGTGCCATGCGAACACCTGTTCTCACTTTCAGATGACATTTTAATTAAGAAGTGGATAGCATTATCTCCCGTAAATGTAAACAAACTTTTGTTTCTTTTAGCAGTTGGCTGACCAAGAAGAAGGACTGAGTGGACTTGTAGGCTCTAAAGTTTTACATTGTTTTATTTTTGAATGCAGTTTTTTTGTACATAATTCTACATTTGTAAGTTCAACCTTCATGATAAAAGAGATTGCACTACAGTATTGTAAGAGGTGAACTGAAAAATACTCTCTTTTGTTATTTTTACAGTGCAAATATTTGTAATCAAAATAATATAAAGTGATCACTGTACACTTTGTATTCTGTGTTGTAATTGAAATCGATATATTTGAAAAGAAGAAGTCCAAAGCAACCCCTCATCACAAGACAGACTGGGGCAAGATCCACTGTGGTCCCATTCCCATGAGCTTTCAAACTCCATTTTAAAAACTTTATTGATATTTTTTCTGTTAGGTGCGGTGGCGCGCGCACCTGTAATCCCAGCTACTTGGGAAGCCAGGACTGGCAGATTGCTTGAGCTCAGGGGTTCTGGGCTGTGGTATACCATGCCGATCAGGTGTTCAGTGCCACTGACAGCTTGGCCAGCGGGTGGCTGAAGGACTGGCTACAACAACATGAAAGGCATGTTGTGATTGGTGCTCTCTCTGTGAGGGCTGATGGCCTGATTGATCAAGATGAGGAAGTGATATTGTTTGTATATAAAATAAACATAACTAAATGAAATACCATATAAATAACAAAATTCAATGTTCATTATTTGTAAAACCTGAAACAAAACATAGTGGTGGTGCAGGGTATCAATTATTAAAGTGACTAAATAGATAAAATGAGAACATAGCCTAGGAGTACTAGGGACTAATATATACTAAACTGCAAAAGTATGCAGTAGGTTCATGTGTGACGAGACATCCTCATTTTTTTTCCAAGCATTTCTGTTAGATCAAGTCATTTTTTTCCATTGCTGCAATAGTAGAGCGCTCGTTAAGCCAGTCTATGTCTGAGAGACGAATTGCCGATTTCCGTTTTCTCAAATTAACTCTTTTGGCCACCAAAAATTTACTGCAACTTGTTAATGTTAATTGGTATTACCAATTAATCCCTAAAATACACACGCCTGGAGAAGGAAAGATAGCAACAGTTAAAGTTTGAGAGAGCACTGAATATGGTGTTCCAGAAAACATGCATATTTTTTGACTGATATAGAGGTTGTGTGAAAGATTGGCTTGTAACTGTTTGCATCTCAACATTCAGTGTGTTGCCAATTTAGCTTTAAGCAAATGTTCTGGAGTCCAGTAGTGCCTGTTTAATATCTTGTTCTGGAAGAATCGCAAGGATAAAGAACTTGAAGTATTTTGTACATCATGCCAGATATTCTCCCATGTTTCTGTTGTCATGATAAGGCTAAGTTCTTTTTCCCATTTTTCTGACTGAAATTGAAAGGGTAATTGAGAGGGTAATGCAGAGTTCGGGTGAGGTCTGGGCTGGGGTAGGCAGTTCGGGTGCAGGGGACAGGCTCTGGGAGGGAGTTGGAGTGCAGGTGGATGGACTGGGGCAGGGGGTTGGGGTGCAGGAGGAAGGGTGGGGGGTGGGCTCTGGAAGGAATTTGGGGTGTGGGATCTGGGCTGGGGCAGGCAGTTGGAGTGCAGAGGACAGGCTGGGGCAGAAGGAAGGGTGTGGGGGACGGGCTCTGGGATGGAATTGGACTGTGGGGGACGGGCTGGGGCAGGATTAAAAAAAGAACTAGATAACTTCATGGAGGATAGGTCCATCAATGGCCATTAGTCAGGATGGGCAGGGATGATGTCCCTAGCCTCTGTTTGCCAGAAGCTGGGAATGAGCGACAGATCATGGATCACTTGATGATTACCTGTTCTGTTCAATCCCTCTGTGCAGCACTCTGGGGGCCAGGGCTGCGCACTCCCGTGGGGCAGCATTTGGCTCCGCGGGGAGGGAAAGATGCTCCCTGCTCGTCCAGAGCCCTGCCGCCGCGTGCACAACATTCTGAGGGGCGGGGCTGTGCGTGCAGCGGCAGGGCTCCGGATGAGCGGGGAGCCTCATGGTAAGGGGTCCGGGGCTAGGGGGGAGTTGGATAAGGGGTGGGAGCTGTCAGGGGACAGGGAGCAGGGTGGGTTGGATTCGGGGGGTGGGATCCCGGGCAGGTGGTTAGAGGCAGGGGTCTCTGGAGGAGGCAGTCAGGGAGTAGGGGGAGTGGATGGGGCATGGGAGTCCCGGGGTCTGTCAGGGAGTGGGGGGTGGATAGGGGTCAGGGCAGTCAGGGGACAGGTAGTAAGGAGGGTCCGCGGGGGCAGTTAGGGTGTGTGTGTGGGTCTCTGGAGGGGGTGGTCAGGGGACAAGGAGCTGGGGAGGTTGGATGAGTTGAGAGTTCTGGGGGCGCTGTCAGGAGGCAGGGGTGTGGAGAGGAGTTAGGGGAGGCAGGAAGCAGAAGGGGTTGTATGGGTCAGGAGTTCTGGAGGTCCTGTCAGGGGGCAGGGAGCAGTTGGATAGGCATGGGAGTCCGGGGGGGGGAGTGTCTGTCTGGGTGCGGGGATGTGGATAGTGTGGATAAGGGTCGGGGCTGTCAGGGAACAGGTAGGGGGTAGGGTTCTAAGGGGGCAGTCAGAGGACAAGGAGCAGGGAGGCTTAGATAAGAGATAGGGTCCTGTGGGGTCCCAGGAGAGGGTAGTCAGGGGACAAGGAGCGGGGGGGTTGGGGATTCTGAGGGGGGCAGTCACCCAGCCCGCTGTCTTGAGCCCTGACCCCGATCCCCCCCACACCCAGCCCTCTGCCCTGAACCCCGCACCCTCACCCCACCCAGGCCCCTGCCCTGAGCCCTGTACCTTCCTCATGTGCATCTAGCCCTCTGTTGACTCCTTCACCTCCCCCCACGACCCCAGCCCTGACTCTGGCACCCCGACACATACCCAGCACCCCCCTGCCCTGACACCTGCACCCCCTCACATGACCCCAGCCCTCTGCCCTGACTCTTGCACCCCACCACATCCCCAGCCCCCCTACATCCCATGCACCCCACACATCCCCATCCCCAACCTGAGCACCAAATGGGAGCTCTTGCACCCCCCAACACAAATTCCCATCTGCACCCCTCACACCAAATGGGAGCTGCCCAGGTAAGTGCCCCCACACCCAAACCTCCTACCCCAACCCTGAGCCCCCTCCTTCATTCTAGCTCCTGGCCAGACTGTTCACCCCCAGCCCTGTGCTCAGTGCACTCCCACCCTCAGCTCAGTCCAGAGAGAGGAAGAGAATGGGCCAGAACCAGGGAGAAGGTAGGTACCCACTGTATGTGGGCAGGGCCAGGACCCCAGACCGGCAGTGGGGTGAGCGGGTCTGGCAGCCGAGATCCCGGCTAGCAGGAGCCAGCGGATGGAACCCCTGAGCGGCAGTGGGCTCAGCCCACTGTCAGTCTGCGGTCCTGGCTGCTGGCCCCGCACAGCCTGCTGCCGGTCTGGGGTTCTGGCTGCCAGACCATTCCCAGCTGGGGTCCCGACCGCAGGCCCTGCTCAGCCCACTGCCAGCCTAGGTGAACAGAACCCCAAACCAGCAGTGGGCTGAGCGGGTTGGCGGCGTAAGATCAACATTTTAATTTAATTTTAAATTAAGCTTCTTAAACATTTTGAAAACCTTGTTTACTTTACAATACAACACTAGTTTAGTTATATAATATATAGACTTGTAGAGAGAGACCTTCTAAAAAACATTAAAATGTATGACTGGCACACGAAACCTTAAATTAGAGTGAATAAATAAAGACTCGGCACATGACTTCTGAAAGGTTGCTGACCTCTGCATTAGGGCCATTCTTATGTTCTTATCTTTTATTTGACCAACAAAAGTTGGTCAAATAAAAGGTATTACCTCACCCACCTAGTCTCTCTGCTTCAGACATATTAGCCTGTGTGTTTATGAGGCTTTTCAATCAGAGTAAGTTAACTCAATTGTATTAATGCAGTTGAAAATTTTCTAAGCTGAAAATACGAGGAACGAGTTAATTACATACAATGCACTGTCATTGTTAGTGATCACATTATAATGGAAGCCAGTAGAATATTATAGTACAGTTAAACACCCATTTAAACTTGTTACAATACACTACTGCTATCTTGGGTTGCCCCTTCTAAATTTCTAAAGTGGGGTTCCAGACACAGTGTATTTTGTCTTCTACAGCAATAATATTTCCACTTTCATATAGATATAGTGTTAGCCGGCAAGGAGTAGGATATGAAAACTTTCCTGGGAATGTTTGACTGTCATACACGCCATATATGAACAAAACAATGTTTCCGACCAATAAGGTTAACCCCCATTTCCAAGTTCTTAAACCATTCCACATAATTTATGCATTTGATTAAAATTTGCTTTGCATCTGACTTTCCAGATAATCTTGCTAACTTGTGCTTATGAAGAAATTTACAAAAACAGTACTCCTTAGTCATTAACATACTGGAGCTACTTACGTCACTTTATCCTTAGAATAGTTCTAGATGTTTTAATACACTTGAACAGTGGCTCCCAAACTTAGTTTTGGAACCACACTGTAATAGTGGCCCACACCATTCAGGACTCAAAAACTCATGATACTTATATTGCCCAGCCTCCCTATCTTAAGAAGGTAGCATCTGACTTCATGGTGAGAAACTAGGACCCAGAGGTATTCCCTGAGGATACAGCACACCTGTAACTAATTTTCAAAAGTAAATCTATGAAGTGGACAGTCTCTTAGGAAATTAGCTGCTGTTGCTAAGAGAAAAAACTACTCCTAATTACTGAAGGACTGTTATAAATCCATGCACTTTTGTTTAATTGAGTTGTGAGCCTTGCTTAAATAAGCATCTGGAGGAACTGAAAGCTTCTGTGATGGAGCTTCACTTATTGTTGGCCCTGTAAGATAAATAACCAACCCTTCCCTCTGCCCCCCCCCCAAAATAAAAACATTTTAACAACTGTAGTAAAAGGAGCTCTCGTTGATTGTGAGAAGGACTTTTGAACTGGACTTGCTCACACACTCCTTGAGATAGACTGACCAGCACACTCTTCACCCCATCTTCCCTACCACTATCACCAAGACATCCCCCTGCAGTTATCACTCCTCTGCATTCTTCTATTTTCTGTCTCTTACTCTTGGCTTTTTTTAGCCTTTGTATCTATTTTGTGTTTCTTTTCCTGTGTAATTTTTTTGCCCTTCTATTTTCTGTCACACTTTTCCCCCCTTATCATTTTGTTCTTTCTCTTCCTTCTTTCCTCCCCTCCCCTCCCCCAAACACTCTCAAAGAAACCATGATGTGCACCCACACTACCTTAACCAGAAAACTATGTGCTGCTTAGGGTGGGAAGTCTGAGTCCATTGTTTGCTCCCGGAGCAGTAAAACCAACTATGGGAGCAAAGATGATTAACTTAGGCTGCTGAAGTGTTTGATCTTGCAGACAAATAAATCTGAACAGATCCCATGACTGAGTTCAACAGGGGTCATCCCAGAAGAAGAGAGTGTTAGAAGAATTTGCCTGATGCATTAGCCACATCTGCAGAAGCACATCTAGGGAGGGGGACAAAACAGATACAGATTATGCAGCTTTCCTTATCCCCCCTACAGTTCTCCTTTGTCTTGCCCTGCTTCCATTTCCCCAACACACAAAATGATACTCTTTCTATTGTAAACTAACATATAATACTGTATATTAAAGCAGAATTTAAAAGCCTTGGAACTCACTTCCAGTGCAGCATGATCCAAATGTTATTTCAGTCTATATATAAACCAAGGTAAGTTCATAACTAAATCTCTTCATGAGAAGGGCAGGTACTTTTCGCTAAATGAGACTGAGGAGCAGTTTATACTCAAGTTGAAAAATCCTATTTGGCAAAGGTGATCAGGAACTCCTTTGGGTTTGATATAAGCCTTTAAATATTACAATTAAACAATAGATTATATAGAACCTATACCAGCTTGAAGCACAGTCTTGATCAACTGAATTATCTTGCAATTAGTTAATCTATAGTAAATCCATAGGTTAAAAATAGGAAAGAAATTCAGGTTGAAAAAGAAACAGAACAGAATCATTTTAAAGCCAATTGTAGAATCATTTTTAGTTTCTAAACTTGCTTGCTGATAAAATCCTTTTAAGTGAAGCACTTGTAGAAATCAGTTGTAGCCTATTCTTGCTTACCTTACTGTGCTGGCTAATGCCTTTGCTGGAGTAGTTTGGTTCAGAAATTGCTCAGTCACATCCAATTTATTCACTGAACATATGGAAGAGAGCCAGACCATAAAAGAAAAGAGTTGGATGTGGACCCAGTCCTTTCACAGGATGAAATCATGAGTGCTTGTTGCAGTCGTACACCCACACATCCGCAAAAGTCCAACTAAATAGCCTTTGTGCAAGAGGACTTTATGGGGTTTGGAAATGATCGAAACAGGCAACCTTTTCTACATTCCAGTTATTCTAGATCTACCCAAATGGTGGAAACAAATGCCCAGTGTTTTGCAAGAGCCAGACACTTTTCTAAAGTCTCAAAGGGCCAGCTGTTAGAAATAAGACTTCCTTCCAGTAAGTATGAAAAGAAAAACACATGGGGAAAACAAAGTCAATACAATATAACGGGAGCATGGCCAACAGACCACCCACTTTATGAAAAAAAGGGGGAAAATAAATGCCAAAAATCAAAACCTTAAGCACAAAAATACAGCTTCTAAATATGGACAATTTGATTCTGATGTCTTGCCAGCTTTATGTTGGTGGAAGAGCTGGTCTACAAATGGTTTGGGTTGCCAACCCTCTTGGTTTTGCTGGGAATCTCCTGGAATCAGGCCCCATCTCCTGGAGGCTACTGAAGCCAAACTGGGAGATTTTAGGCTCCCTACCTGCCCTGGCCCTATGCTGCTCCTGGAAGCGGCCGGGAAGTCCCTGCGGCCTCTGGGGTGGGACAAGGAGTCTCTGTCCACATCCTGCATGGGAACTGCAGCCAATGGAAGCCGCAGAGGCGGCACTTGCGGGTGAGGGCAGCATGTGAGGGGCCTTGAGGGGCCACAGGGATGTGCTGGCTGCTTCTAAGAGCAGCACAGGGCCAGAGCAGGCAGGGAGCCTGCCTTAGCCCTGCTGCGCTGCTGCCCAAGGTAAGTGCCTCCTGGCCAGATCCTACACCCCTCACCTCCTCCTGCCCCGCAACCTGCTGTCCCAGCCCTGAGCCCCCTCCCAGAATCAGCACCCCAAACTCCCTCCCACATCCCCTGCCCCAGCCCTGAGCCCCCTCTAGCACCCAAACTCCCTTCCATAACCTTCACCCTTCATCCCCTCCCACATTCCAATCCCTTACCCCCCCCCAGCTCTAAGCCCTCTCCAGCACCCAAACTCCCTCCCAGACCTTACACCCCACACCCCCTTCTGCACTGCAATCTCCTGCCCCAGGCTCAGCCCAGAGCCCACTCCCACACTCCAAACCCCTTGGCCCAAGCCCAGAACCCGCACCCCCTCCCACATTCGAACCCCTGTCCCAGCCCAGTGAAAGTGAGTGAGGGTGGGGGAGAGTAAGCAATGGAGGGAGGGGGAATGGAGTGAGTGGAGCAGAGCCTCAGAGAAGGGGCAGGGTGGGGGCAGTAGGTGGGGCAAGGGTGCTTGAGTTTGTGTGATTAGACAGTTGGCAACCCTACAAATGGTAGAAATCTAGAACAGCGATCTGATAAAATTTCTACCAGCTTAGATTCCAACTCACTTGGACCTGGAAAATAGGCCTCTTTAGATTTTGTATCTCACTTAGAACCAAAATGCTAAGCATGGGTTTGGCTCTGAGTTTTGGGTCTAATCTCAATAGATTTTAAGGAGTGCAAATTAAATATTGTCTAACTCCTAATTCAATGCAAAAATAACAAATTAGGCTGTGACAATGAAGTGTTGATATCAAAAGTTCTTCTGAGATGTTTCTTCAATGTACTGTTTTTTTTCAAAGTGGTGAAGAGAATAACCACATTTGGTTTTACAGCAGCTTTCTGAGACAGACGAAGTCTGACACAGCAAATCTATCAATGCATTTTTTTTCTTGGAACGTGCAGTTTTGAGGATCAGTTTTTTCTAAGAACTAATATCCATTGTTATCATGCTTCTTTTCTTGTTCACATAGGATACTACAGTTGTACTATATATGCTATAGCAGACTCATTTTTAGTCCTATCTGCTGCTTACAATACTTCCAAACTGTCATTAATTAGTTTGATTTCTTGCTGAGCAATAAAGCTCTTCTTTTCTTGCATTGTATATAGTTTGTCCTCACTTTAAAGCATTTGGGCACGTCTCTAGGGTGCCACAAGTACTCCTGATGGCCTCATTTATACCTATTTAACTTCCTCAACTTCAGAGGTGTTGTCTGGGTACAACTGAGGGCAGAATCTGGCCTTGTACAACTAATAAGCTTTGAAAAGATTGCTGATGACTGTATTGATTTGGCCTGCACTATGTGATCGTGTCTATGCCTAACAGAGTGAATGCTAATGGGAAGGGGGTAGGTTTAGAAGATAAAATAAAAAAAGAACAAGTTAAAAATCACTTAGAAAAGTTAGATGCCTGCAAGTCACCAGGGCCTGATGAAATACATCCTAGAATACTCAAGGAGCTAATAGAGGAGGTATCTGAGTCTCTAGCTATTATCTTTGTAAAATCATGGGAGACAGGAGAGATTCCAGAAAACTGGAAAAGGGCAAACATAGTGCCCATCTATAAAAAGGGAAATAAGAACAACCCAGGAAACTACAGGCCAGTTAGTTTAACTTCTGTGCCAGAGAAGATAATGGAGAAAGTAACTAAGTAAATCATCTGCAAACACTTGGAAGGTGGTAAGGTGATAGGGAATAGCCGGCATGGATTTGTAAAGAACAAATCATGTCAAACCAATCTGATAGCTTTCTTTGATAGGATAACGAGTCTTGTGGATAAGGGAGAAGCGGTGGATGTGGTATACCTAGACTTCAGTAACGCATTTGATACGGTCTCGCATGATATTCTTATCGATAAACTAGGCAAATACAACTTAGATGGGGCTACTATAAGGTGGGTGCATAACTGGCTGGATAACCGTACTCAGAGAGTAGTTATTAATGGTTCCCAATCCTGCTGGAAAGGTATAACAAGTGGGGTTCCACAGGGGTCTGTTTTTGTACTGGCTCTGTTCAATATCTTCATCAATGACTTAGATATTGGCACAGAAAGTACGCTTATTAAGTTTGCAGATGATACCAAACTGGGAGGGAGTACAACTGCTTTGGAGGACAGGGTCATAATTTAAAATGATCTGGACAAATTGGAGAAATGGTCTGAGGTAAACAGGATGAAGTTTAACAAAGACAAATGCAGTGCTCCACTTAGGAAGGAACAATCAGTTTCACACATACAAAATGGGAAGAGACTGTCTAGGAAAGAGTACAGCAGAAAGGGATCTAGGGGTTAGAGTGAACCACAAGCTAAATATATGAGTCAACAATGTGATGCTGTTGCAAAAAAAGCAAACGTTATTCTGGGATGCATTAACAGGTGTGTTGTAAGCAAGACACGAGAAGTCATTCTTCCGCTCTACTCTGCACTGGTTAGGCCTCAACTGGAGTATTGTGTCCATTTCTGGGCACCGCATTTCAAGAAAGATGTGGAGAAATTGGAGAGGGTCCAGAGAAGAGCAACAAGAATGATTAAAGGTCTAGAGAACGTGACCTGTGAAGGAAGGCTGAAAGAATTGGGTTGGTTTAGTTTGGAAAGAGAAGACTGAGAGGGGACATGATAGCAGTTTTCAGGTATCCAAAAGGGTGTCATAAGGAGGAGGGAGAGAACTTGTTCACCTTAGCCTCTAGGGATAGAACAAGAAACAGTGGGCTTAAACTGCAGCAAGGGAGGTTTAGGTTGGACATTAGGAAAAAGTTCCTAACTGTCAGGGTAGTTAAACACTGGAATAAATTGCCTAGGGAGGTTGTGGAATCTCCATCTCTGGAGATATTTAAGAGTAGGTTAGATAAATGTCTATCAGGGATGGTCTAGACCAGGGTTTGGCAACCTTTCAGAAGTGGCGTGCCGAGTCTTCATTTATTCACCCTAATTTAAGGTTTTGCGTGCCAGTAATACATTTTAATGTTTTTAGAAGGTCTCTTTCTGTAAGTCTATAATAGCTAACTAAACTATTGTTGTATGTAAAGTAAATAAGGTTTTTAAAATGTTTAAGAAGCTTCATTTAAAATTAAACTAAAATGTAGAGCCCCCAGGACTGGTGGCCAGCATCCGGGCAGTGTGAGTGCCACTGAAAATCAGCTCGCCTGCTGCCTTCAGCACCCGTGCCATAGGTTGCCTACCCCTGGTCTAGACAGTATTTGGTCCTGCCATGAGGGCCTGGGGACTGGACTCGATGACCTCTCGAGGTCCCTTCCAGTCCTAGAATGTATGAATCATACTAGAGTCTTCCAATTCCAAGAATACTTCCTTCTTAAAAATACACAGGAAAAAAATGTGAAAGGTAATGCCCAGGGCCCTTCCAATGCTGCCCAGCTGCTTGTGTATTTCTCTGAGTTCTAAATGCTATATTGAATGTTATTACAATTATTTCCTACTTATTGTGAGCCAGATTGTGCTTGATCCATACATAGACCACAGACAAGAAGGGGAAGGATCCTGAACAAGGGAGTTCTTGTATTAATTTTGATGGAGTATATGGGCCCAAAGTGTTAACAATGACCCTGTTATTGTTTAACATTAAGCTGTTTTAAACAAGATTTGGGGTTTAGCGTACAGCAGTGGTTCCCAAACTTTAACAACCTGCAACCCCCTACATTATGAAAATGGCAACACTCTTCCAAGATTTCACTTTTGTAGCTCATATCACTTCAATTACGCCTGTTATAGGACAAGGCTCCTACATATTTCATCACGGAGTACCAGATGTGAACTAGCATGAAGGTATGTATTTAAGAAGCCAACTCAAATAAAGAGTCCCTCCCACAAGCATTCGGGTCATGAGCAGTCCAGGCAAACCACACAGGACTATAACACAGCTTAAACTTATTTTTCTTAATAATTTTAAAAACACTTGCAGCCTATTTAATTTTAGAAACAGCAAAAAATATCCACCTCCCTTTCCATTTCTCATAAGGAGTCTTGAAGTTTAAATCTCCTCAGTGTGATGGATGCACTTTCTTTGATTTGCATAGCTCTTGGAAGTCTGGAACCACTGGAGAAAGAGACTCAGGTCTGGTGCGGCACTGAATCTGCTTCTGTATTTGGTTGTCAGATGTGCATACTAGTAAAATGCTTTCTCAACATAAGTTTGTTGTTGAAAACGGTAACAAAATTGTAGTAGCTTTTTCTGCCAGCAGGGGGTACTCGTTCCTTAAACTCAGCCAAAAGTTGATCAACTCCTTTTCAGTTCATAATCACCAGAGATCTCAATCAATTTCTCTTTTTTCTCAGTGCTCAATATCTGCGTTGAGAAAGTGGTATCATCAAAGGGGTTGCGAATTCAGTCATTATTGCCTGACATAGCTGGAAAGTATTCCCTGAATGTCTGTAAAGTCCTTTTAGGTGTCCAGTTATATTGGTTTTAGTGCACTGATCCAACCAAAATTTATGTTCTGCCAGGAAGTCATGAAGAGTACTGAAACTCTGTTTTCTAAACACCCTTCCCAGAACTGAGACTTCTTTATCATGGGTTCAGCTTGGTCTTGCAGGCTGAAAACTGTTAGATTGAGGCCTTGAAGAGATACATTTAGGTCATTAATCCTTGAGAAAATGTCTGTTAAATAAGCTAGGCTCTGGAGCAAGACATGATACAGCTGGCAAGGTGGAAAGGGGGGCTGTTGAAAAAAACAAGAAAAAAACAAGCTCAAACAAGTGCATCAGGATTTTGCCACGTAAGAGACATCTAACTTCGGTATGAGACAACAGACTACTGTTTACACAACCCATTTCTTCACAAAGTACATGAAATATTCTGGAATTCTTGGCCATGTAGAGTTGGATCTTGCAAAAGGAATTAAAACCAATAGTGAAAGGTTCCACAGCCATATAAATAAGAAGAAAACAAAGAAAGAAGAAGTTGGACCGCTAAACACTGAGGATGGAATGGAGGTTAAGGATAATCTAGGCATGGCCCAATATCTAAACAAATACTTTGCCTCAGTCTTTAATGAGGCTAATGTGGAGCTTAGGGATAATGGTAGGATGACAAATGGGAATGAGGCTATGGAGGTAGATATATTACCACAACCGAGGTAGAAGCCAAACTCAAACAGCTTAATGGGACAAAATCGGAGAGCCCAGATAATCTTCATCCAAGAATATTAAAGGAACTGGCACATGAAATTGTCTCCCTAATGGGAATACAGTATGAGTAATGGCAGGAAGGGAAGAAGTAGTGTGAGAGAGAGTGAAGAGGTCAGCCAGAATCCATATTGAACTTATTTTCTCCACACATCAGAGATACACAAGATCTCAGTATAGGGTCTGCATTGTACAGCAAAATCCAAAAAGAGGGAGATGTTTCTGCTATTTATATCAACAAAATGAATATGCAGTAAATTGGGCATAGCACAAACTAAACTGCTACGACTTCCCCTTCTCCCACTGCAGTACACACAACTGGTTTCACTCTGCTGCTTGCTCTGCTGCCCTCCTGTTTGGAAGCCGTGAATTCTGTGAGCAAATCTGATGCCACTTTGATCTGCCTTATGTGGCTGCGTCCAGCTGCTGCTTTTGCTCTACCTCCTGCTCAAATGACCAGAACTGCTTCTGAGGCCTGATCTCTGCTTGCCACTGGCAAAACAACTGGGGCCTTTAGTAAGCTCTGCTCACATAAAACAATTGCAGCTGTTAGTAGTTCCGCATGGTGATGTTCCCCTCTGGTGTTATCTGGACCAGTGATGTGCTAGGTCACTCCAATCGTTAACTCTTACCTTGCTCTGCTGTGAGAACCTCCACACTTGGGCTGTTCATGCACAGCCTCTGGCATGTAAGCTGCTCCCAGATACTTGCAACCGAATGACACTAGCCAATATCTCCGGTCCCAGACACAACCCTAGGAACCTCCATCTTGCAGTGTCCAGTTATGGCCGCTGGACACTGCAAGCTTATATGAGTTCTTCAGTTTAACAAAGAAATTGATATGTACCAGGCTTGTTATCCAAAGGGGAGTCTCTGACACGCTTCAAACCAAATGCACTGCTTCAGGTAGAATAAACAAACAGATTTATTAACTATAAAGATAGATTTTAAATGATTATGTCAAAACATAACAAATCAGATTTGGTCAAATGAAATAAAAGCAAAACGCATTCTAAGCTGATCTTAACACTTTCAGTGCCCTTTGTGACAGACCCAGGTCAGTGGGGTACAGGAGTCAGGTAGAGGGCAAATATACCGGTCACTGGATGAGTAGTTTTCTGTTCCTTGAGTGACCAGAGCAGGGGCTGCACTAGAGTAGTCAGGAACCTGCTAGAACTAATCAGCCTGTCTGCCTTAATTGGAACATCTGCAGCCAATCAAGGCAGGCTAATCAGGGCACCTGGGTTTAAAATGGAGCTCACTCCAGTCAGGGAGGGGAGAGCCAGAGGAGAGGAAGTGCGTGTGAGGAGCTGGGAGCAAGAGGCGCAAGGAGCTGAAAGTAAGAGGGTGTGCTGCTGGAGGATTGAGGAGTGCAAGCGTTATCAGACACCAGGAGGAAGGTCCTGTGGTAAGGATAAAGAAGGTGTTTGGAGGAGGCCATGGGGAAGTAGCCCAGGGAGCAGTAGCTGTCATGCGGCTGTTACAGGAGGCACTATAGACCGCTGTAATCCACAGGGCCCTGGGCTGGAACCTAGAGTAGAGGGCAGGCCCAGGTTCCCCCCAAACCTCCCAACTCCTGATCAGACACAGGAGAAGTTGACCCAGACTGTGGGGAAGATCACTGAGGTGAGCAAACTCTGCCAATAAGCGCAGGACCCACCAAGGTAGAGGAGGAACTTTGTCATACCTTACAAACTTAGATGCTTCTCACCACAGTCTAACTGGTTGCTCTTCAGCCAGGCTCTCCCCTTTGATCAGCACTTCAGTTGGTTGGTGTGGTGTCTGTAAATGGAGGTGAAAGAGAGAGGAAGAGCATGGCAAACATCTCTCCCTTTTATCATGTCCTTTCTTCCCTCTTGGCTTTGCCCCCCTGCTTCATCACAGTTCCAAACTGGCCAAAGGAAGGAGGGTGACTCACTTGAGAGTCTAACAGATTCTTTTCTTGCTGCCTAGGCCAGCGTCCTTTGTTCCTGTGAGGCTGGGCTGGGTTTGTCCCATACCTGCCCTGATGAAGTGTGAACTCTCTTGGAGAGATTTTGCCTGGGCTTGCTTTAAGCCATGAGGATACATTTTCAGCTTCATAACTATATACATGAAAATATAACCTACAATATTACTAAAACATTACTGTAACAATTACTAAACAACCATGCTCAGTGCATCATGAGCCTTCCAAAGACACCTGACATGATACACTTTGCATTGGATACCACACAATCATTTTACAAGGATGAACATTGGGGTACTGGGTGTTCCCCTCAAGGTACAGAGTATCACATGCATATAAAGGCTTTAAATTCCTGACCCGTAGCTTCCACTGTAATGAGAGGCCTGGACTTGACGTGATGCACAGCCATCTTGTGTATGGACTTAGTATAAACTGCAGCCACCTTGTATGCTCAGCCACCATATGTTGGAATAAAAAACTAGAGTCAAGGGAATTCTGCCTTGCCTGGCGGTGGGTGAACCATGGGCTCGGGAAGCCTAGCCTCCAGCCTGGCCCACTCTTTCCATCTGAGGCCCTGCCCCTCCTGCTCCTTTCTCCTCACAAAGCCCAGAGACCCTCATGGCTGCCAGCCGCCCCCCTCCAAGCCTTGGGCCACTCAAGCACCTCCAGCCCTGGAGTGCTGGGTGGGCAGTGCACGGCCCTCTGCAGTCTCAGAACACTGGGCAGGTGTAGGGTTGTCAACTTTCTATTTGCAGAAAACTGAACACCCTTGCCCTGCCTCCTGCCACACCCCTTCTCCGAGGCTGCGCCCCCCAGCTCACTCCACCCCTACTCCCTCAGTTGCTCACTCTCCCCCACCCTTGCTCACTCATTCATTTTCACTGGCTGGGGGGAGGGTGCAAGAAGGGGTGATTGCTCCAGCTGCAGGCTCTGGGGTGGGGCTGGAGATGAGGGGTGCAGGAGAGGGCTCTGGGCTGGGGTAGGGGGTTGAGATGTGAGAGGGGGATGAGGGCTCCATCTGGGGGTGTGGACTCTGGGATGGGGTTGGAGTTTGGCGTGCAGAAGGGGGCTCAGGGCTGAAGCAGGAGGGAATTCGGGTTGTGGACTCCAGGCAGTGCTTATCTCAGGCAGCTCGTGGGAAGCTTCCAACATCTCTCTCCAGCTCCTACATGGAGGCGTGACCACGTGGCCTTGCACGCTGCCCATGTCTGCAGGCACTGCTCCCTCAGCTCCCATTGGCTGTGGTTTCTGGGGGTGGGGACAGGACACAAAGCCCCTGGGGCCGTCCCTCCGCCTAGGATCCAGGGGGAGATGTCATCAGCTTCTCAGGAGTTGCACAGAGCCGGGGAGGGAGCCTGCCTGTGCCACCAACCAGACTAGGTGTTCCAGTCGAAAACCAGACACCTGGCAACCCTAGGCAGGAGGGTGAGTGGTGCAGGGTGGGTGGTGCACACTCTCCCCTGCCCCCCGGAGCACCGGGCAGGCTGGTGGGTGGTGCCACCACTCTGCCACCAGCCCCAGAGTGCCAGACTGTGTGGTCCTAGCACCCCTAGCACTGGAGCACTGGGCGGTGCAGCCCCAGTGCCAGGGCCTCCCCCGAGCACTGGGCAGCCCCAGCTTCGAGCACTTCATGTCCCAGTTTCCCTACTCCTCGTCCCAGCAGGCTCTCTGGAAGAGTAGCAGCCTCCCTGGGCTGGGACTCAGGGGGAAGGGCAAGCAGGAGGGAGCCTCAGGGCACAGCATGGGCAGGGCCACTTGGGGCTGTTTGGGGAGGCACAGCCTTCCCCAGCCTATTATACCTGCCACCATGTGGCCTTTGCTTAGACAGAT
Organism: Gopherus flavomarginatus; assembly: GCF_025201925.1. Classification (NCBI taxonomy): domain Eukaryota; kingdom Metazoa; phylum Chordata; order Testudines; family Testudinidae; genus Gopherus; species Gopherus flavomarginatus. Next base: position 113,605,386 of record NC_066619.1, read on the forward strand.
GGAGACGTATCAGCTGCAGCATTACTAACAGGGATAGATTCAGTAAAATCACAGGTTGATAGGAATGGAAGGGAGTATGGACAGCTAACCTTGAGTTTCTGCAAGTTTCTTACTGGATGTCTGTGTTAATTTCTTGTAAAATGTTGCTTTTGTTGATAAGTAGAAATTATGAGGTTTTGCTGTTGCTAGGAATATTGCTTTAGCCCAATAGGTGTTATGATTGGTTAGCATTATTGTATAGTTACACTTTGATTAAAATATTTGGTTAAGGTATAAATAGGACTTTCATTTTCACTATATAATGAAGGTCAGATGAGAGGCCTGTTGAAACTTAATTCTGGGACACAGGTCAAGACCAAAGCTGCCATAACTCTTAACCCCTGCACAATCATACTGTGCAGAAGCTGGAGCCCCATACAAGATATGACACTGAGTGGCCTTCGGAAGATGTCCAGCTACTTTATTGGGAGTGGTGAGCATTAGATGCTTGGCATGTGTATTCCACTGATTAATTGATAATACATACATGTACATGTTTAAGGATGTTCACTGTGTGAAGGCTCGTTCACTGGGAAAAGGTCCTGCTAAGCTGTAGCAGGCCATTGGAATCCCAGCCCCAGGGAGGGTAGAGTATGGGAGCCCTAAATTAAGTAACATCACAACCGCTCTTTTGGCTATCTTCTTTACTGGCTTGTATTCCTCATAACTTCCCGCCATCCTTGCATTCTGCCATTGCTTAAACATTTTGTTATTCTTTATTGCCTCTGTGACAAAATTCCTCCTTTACCTTGGTGGTGTAACAGGGTGGACCCCTGCTCCTGCCCTGAAGGGCTTAAAACAGACCAGAAGAGGGCTGTGGCAAGAAGCCTGGGCTGATTGGGGAAAGTAGGCTTAGCTGACTCAATCAGGCCCAGCTGGCCCCTGTAAGAGGCTGTGGCCTGGTCTACACTACGCGTTTATACCGATTTTAGCAGAGTTAAACCGATTTAACGCTGCACCCATCCACACAATGAGGCCCTTTATATTGATATAAAGGGCTCTTTAAACTGGTTTCTGTACTCCTCCCTGACGAAAGGAGTAGTGCTGAAATTGGTATTACCATATCGGATTAGAGTTAGTGTGGCTGCAAATCGATGGTATTGGCCTCCGGGCGGTATCCCACAGTGCAGCACTGTGACCGCTCTGGACAGCAATCTGAACTTGGATACACTGGCCAGGCAGACAGGAAAAGCCCAGTGAACTTTTGAATTTCATTTCCTGTTTGGCCAGCATGGAGAGCTCACCAGCACAGGTGACCATGCAGAGCTCATCAGCACAGGTAACAATGCCGTCTCCTGAGAATCGAAAAAGAGCTCCAGCATGGACCGCACAGGAGGTACTAGATCTGATCGCTATATGGGGAGAGGATTCTGTGCTAACAGAACTCTGTTCCAAAAGACGAAATGAAAAAACATTTGAAAAAATTTCCAAGGCTATGATGGAGAAAGGCCACACCAGGGACTCAGTGCAGTGCAGAGTGAAAGTTAAGGAGCTCAGACAAGCCTACCAGAAAACCAAAGAAGCAAACAGAAGGTCGAGGGCAGGGCCGAAAACATGCCGCTTCTACGCTGAGCTGCATGCAATTCTAGGGGGGTCGGCCACCACTACCCCACCCCGTTGGTGGATTCTGAGGTGGGATTGGTAATCTCAGCCATGGCTGAGGATTCTGCGGATGGGGAAGATGAGGAGGATGAGCTTGCAGAGAGCACACAGCACTCCGTTCTCCCCAATAGCCAGGAGCTTTTTCTCACCCAGACGGAATTACCCTCCCAGCCCTCCCAAGCCACTAGCCCAGACAATGAAGCCATGGAAGTGACCTCTAGTGAGTGTACCTTTGTAAATATAAACCATGGTTTAAAAGCAAGCGTTTTTTAATGATTGATTTTCCCTGAGGACTTGGGATGCATTCGCGGCCAGTACAGTTATTGGAAAAGTTTGTTAACATGTCTGGGGATGGAGCGGAAATCCTCCAGGGAATCTCCATGAAGCTCTCCTGAAGGACCTCCAAAAGCCTTTGCAGAAGGTTTCTGGGCAAGGCAGCCTTATTCCGTCCACCATGGTAGAACACTTGACCACTCCATGCATGTAGCAAGTAATCTGGTATCATTGCATGACAAAGTCTAGCTGCGTATGGTCCTGGTGATTGCTGGCATTCAAGCAACATCCGTTCTTTATCTTGCTGTGTTATCCTCAAGAGAGTGATATCGTTCATGGTAACCTGGTTGAAATTCAGGAATTTAATTAAGGGGACAGAGATGGCCATTCCTACTGGGCTGTTTGCCTGTTGCTTAAAATAAATCCTTCCTTGCAGGTAGCCAAGCGGGGGGAGAGGGGGATAATAGCGCTGAGTTTTTTTCGTTTGGCTAGCAGGGATCTTCCCTGCTACCAGCCACGCGGTGAGGGGGGGAGGGGGGTGATTAGCAGTGATCTTCCATGATACCAGCCACGCGGTGGGGGGAGGAGTAAAGCGATCATCCCAGAGAATTGGATGGGGGGGTGGTTTCTGCTGCTGCGTGTTAACAGGAAAGAAGCAGCACTGAACGGACTTTGCTTGGTATTTGGGAAAGGAGGGCACTATGTGTATGAAGGCTGCAGAAGCCGAAAGACAATGGCTTACCATGGCCACATGCAAGCTGAATTCTGCTGCCCGGACTTGCGTCTGTGAGATCTCTAACACCAGAGCCGCAGGCACTCAATATTAAGATGCAAAATGCGACCTTGTAGTGAAATCACATGTGCTATGTAAGGTGAATAGTGTTGTTCACTGTGAAAGAGTATAACCATTATTCTGTAAAACGTATCTTTTTAAATACTTCTCTCCCTTTTTTACCTCCCTCATGCAGCTGCACATTTTTCAAGCCTCCCTACTCCATCCCGAAGGCTATCTCAGATAAGGAGGGGGAAAAAAAAGATGTGAGACGAAATGTTCTCGGAAATCATGGAAGTAACCCGCAATGAAAGAGCTCATCTGAATGAGTGGAAGGACGTGGTATCAAATTACAGGAAAGATGCCAGTGAACGTGAGGACAGGAGGGACCAACGTGAGGAGAGGAGAGACGCTCGAGATGAGAGGTGGCAGCAGGAAGATCAGAGGTGTAGGCAGGAAGATCAGCAGTGGTGGGATGCAACGCTGGGGCTGCTGCGTGATCAAACTGATATCCTCCGACGTCTGGTGGAGCTTCAGGAAGAGCAGCGGGGTCACAGAGTGCCGCTGCAGCCCCTGTGTAACCACCCTCACCACTCACCATGTTCCATATCTTCCTCACCCAGACGTGTAAGAACGCGTGGGGAAAGGCTTCGTGCACCCGCCCACTCCACCCCCCATGGACAGCTCAACCAAAAGGCTGTCATTACTTTGAAATATTTTTAGTGGCCTTTTCCTTCCCTCCTATCCTCCTCCCAAACCACACCCATGATACCTTGTCAGTTCTCTCTCTCTTTTTATAATGATTTTTTAATAAAGAATACATGATTTTTAAACAATAGTGACTTTATTTCCTTAAGCAAGCTGTAATCGAAGGGGGAGGGTGGTTTGCTTACAGGGAATGAGTCAATCAAGGGGGCGGGTTGTCATAAACAGATAGCTAAGGGTTAATGTCTCTTTCACCTGAAGCACCTGACCAGAGGACCAATCAGGAAACCGGATTTTTTCAACTTTGGGTGGAGGGAATTGAGTGTCTTTTGTCTTTTGTCGTCTGCCTGCTTTCTCTGAGCTTTGGAGAAGTAGTTCTACTTTCTAATCGTCTGTTTCTAAGTGTAAGGACAAAGAGATCAGATAGTAAGTTCTATGGTTTCTTTTCTTTGGTATTTGCATGAATATAAGTGCTGGAGTGCTTTGATTTGTATTCTTTTTGAATAAGGCTGTTTATTCAATATTCTTTTAAGCAATTGACCCTGTGTTGTATCATCTAATACAGAGAGAACATTTGTAGGTATTTTTCTTTCTTTTTATATAAAGCTTTCTTTTAAGACCTGTTGGAGTTTTTCTTTACTTCAGGGAAATTGAGTCTGTACTCACCAGGGAATTGGTGGGAGGAAGAAGTCAAGGGGAGATCTGTGTGTTGGATTGCTAGCCTAATTTTGCATTCCCTCTGGGGGAATAGGAAAGTACTTTTTGTTTCCAGGATTGGGAACAGAGAGGGAGATTCACTCTGTTTGGATTCACAGAGCTTGTGTCTGTGTATCTCTCCAGGAGCACCTGGAGGGGGCAAGGGAAAAAGGATTATTTCCCTTTGTTGTGAGACTCAAGGGATTTGGGTCTTGGGGTCCCCAGGGAAGGTTTTTCAGGGGGACCAGAGTGCCCCAAAACGCTCTAATTTTTTGGGTGGTGGCAGCAGGTACCAGGTCCAAGCAGGTAACTAAGCTTGGAGGATTTCATGCTAACCCCCATATTTTGGACGCTAAGGTCCAAATCTGGGACTAAGGTTATTACATGGTGGCAGCGGTGGGAGATAGACAGAATCCAGAAGCCAGTAGGAATATTATATTTTTCTTTTCTCTGCTAAGGGCTTTTTAGCAGAGAGAAACAGTTGGTTTTAAAAGGGAACCAGAGAGAATTTTTTTTTCTGCTCTCTCTGGCAGTTTGTGGCTTGCATGTTAAGCGAGAAGCCATTAAGAAACTGTTGAGGGTCTTTTGTCATGCAATAGCCCTCCCATTAGGAGGCAAGTACCAGCACTTATATGCATGCAAATAAAGTGGTTTTTCTGGTTTCCCTTCATTGAACATTAGCTAGAGAGAGAAAAGGAAAAAAGCACTGTTGCTAGGCAGACTCCAGGAGGGAACAGAGCCTGCAGTTCAGAAGATAAACACCGGAGGGCACCCCAACACAAGAAAACAGGAACCATGACTTCTAAGGCAAAAATTGACGCCGAAGAACAAATCAAAGAAGCTGAACACAGGTGACAACTGGAAATAAAACAAAAAGAGATGGAGATGAAAGAAAGAGAAGAACAGATCAAAGAGGCAGCCTACCAAAGAGAACAGGCAGCCTACCAAAGAGAACAGGCAGCCAAAGAGGCAGCCAAGGAGGCAGCACACAAAAGAAAACTAGAAGAAGAAGAGGTGGCCTACCGAAGGAAACAAGCAGAAGAAGAGTTGGCCCACCGCCGAGAAATGGAAAAGCAACAAAAAGAGAATGAAGAGAAGAAAAAACAGAGAAAACATGAACTGGAGTTGGCAAAAGCTGGGCTGCATGTGCCAGCCAACCCTAACAACCCGGCGCCAATTATTGCTCCACAGCACAGGAAATTTCCCACCTACAAGGCAGGTGATGACACCGAGGCCTTCTTGGAAAATTTTAAAAGAGCCTGTCTTGGGTACAGCATCCCCGAAGACCAGTACATGGTAGAATTAAGGCCACACCTCAGTGGACCTTTAGCAGAGGTGGCAGCTGAAATGCCTAAGCAGCAAATAAATGACTATAAACTTTTTCAAACCAAGGCCAGATACAGGATGGGGATAACTCCAGATCATGCCCGTCGGCGCTTCAGAACCCAAAAGTGGAAACCAGAGGTGTCATTTCCCAAACACGCCTACTACATTGCAAAAAAACTATGAGGCCTGGCTAACAGGAAACAACATTCAAACCTTGGAAGAACTGAACCTCCTCATACAAATGGAGCAGTTCTTGGATGGTGTTCCTGAAGACATCACACGGTACATACAAGATGGAAAACCCAAAGATATCGCTGAAGCGGGGGAGATTGGAGCCAAATGGATGGAACTGGCAGAAAGCAAGAAAGCTACTGTCAAGGGGAACGATTACCACAGGGGGCACACAGACCATAAACCCTACAACCGAGGACAGCCAAAGACCCCACATACCACCCAAGTAAAGCCACAGATACCCTACCCTTCAACCTCACCAGTCTCCAGTAACTCACCTCGGCCCAGTGACCCATCAGATGGAAGATGCTTTAAGTGTAATGAACTGGGACATATCAAGGCCAACTGTCCCAAGAACACCATGCGAGTGCAATTCATTACACCACCATCACACCAAAGATCCCCAGGCCCGGATGCCTCTCAAATACCCTTGGAGCGAAGGGAAAGTTTGAGAGTGGGCGGAAAGAAGGTTACTGCGTGGAGAGACACGGTCCAAACCACACCCATGATACCTTGTCAGTTCTCTCTCTCTTTTTATAATGATTTTTTAATAAAGAATACATGATTTTTAAACAATAGTGACTTTATTTCCTTAAGCAAGCTGTAATCGAAGGGGGAGGGTGGTTTGCTTACAGGGAATGAGTCAATCAAGGGGGGGGGGTCATCAAGGGGAAACAAATACAACAATCACACCGTACCCTGGCCCGTGATGAAACTCGTTTTCAAAGTGTCTCTGATGTGCACCGTTTCCTGGTGTGCTCTTCTAATCGCTCTGGTGTCTGGCTGCGCATAATCAGCAGCCAGGTGATTTGCCTCAGCCTTCCACTGCACCATAAAGGTCTCCCCCTTACTCTCACAGAGATTGTGGAGCACACAGCAAGCAGCAATAACAATGAGGACATTGGTTTGGCTGAGGTCTGAGCGAGTCAGTAATGTGCGTCAGCGCGCCTTTAAACGGCCAAATGCACATTCTACCACCATTCTGCACTTGCTCAGCCTGTAGTTGAACAGCTCCTGACTGCTGTCCAGGCTGCCTGTGTATGGCTTCATGAGCCATGGCATCAAGGGGTAGGCTGGGTCACCCAGGATAACTACTGGCATTTCAACATCCCCAACTGTTATTTTCTGGTCTGGGAAGTAAATTCCTTGCTACAGCATTTTAAACAGAGCAGTGCTTCTGAAGATGCGAGCGTCATGAACCCTTCCTGGCCATCCCACGTGGATGTTGGTGAAACGTCCCTTGTGATCCACCATTGCTTGCAGCACCATTGAAAAGTACCCCTTGCGGTTTATGTAGTGGGTGCCCTGGTGCTCCAGTGCCAAGATAGGGATATGGGTTCCATGTATCGCCTCCCCACTGTTAGGGAATCCCATTGCAGCAAAGCCATCCACTATGACCTGCACGTTTCCCAGAGTCACAACCTTTCATAGCAGCAGCTTAATGATTGCTTTGGCTACTTGCATCACAGCAGCCCCCACAGTAGATTTGCCCACTCCAAATTGATTCCCGACTGACCGGTAGCTGTCTGGCGTTGCAAGCTTCCAGAGGGCTATTGCCACTCACTTCTCCACTGTGAGGACTGCTCTCATCTTGGTATTATGGCGTTTCAGGGCAGGGGAAAGCAAGTCACAAAGTTCCATGAAAGTGCCCTTACGCATGCGAAAGTTTCGCAGCCACTGCGAATTGTCCCACACCTGCAAAACTATGTGGTCCCACCAGTCTGTGCTTGTTTCCCAGGCCCAAAATCGGGGTTCAATGGCTAGAACCTGCCCCATTACCAGCAGGATCTCCAAAGCGCAGGGGCCCGCAGTTTGAGAGAATTCTGTGTCCATGTCCTTATCACTCTCGTCGTCGCTCTGCCATAGCCGCCTCCTCCTCGACTGGCTTTGCAGGTCCTGGTTCAGCATAGACTGCACGAAAATGCGCGAGGTGTTTACAACATCCACGATTGTGGTCTTGATCTGAGCAGGGTCCACGCTTGCTGTGCTGTGGCGTTTGCACGGTTCACCCAGGAAAAAAGGTGCGAAACGGTTGCCTGCTGGAGGGAGGGGTGAGGCTGTACCCAGAACCACCCGCGACAATGTTTTTTGCCCCATCAGGGACTGGGATCTCAACCCAGAATTCCAAGGAGCAGAGGAGACTGCGGAAATTATGGGATAGCTACGGAATAGCTACTCACAGTGCAACGCTCCGGAAATCGACGCTAGTCTCGGTACATGGACGCACACCGCCGAATTAACACATTAATGTATGTGGCTTAGTGTGGCCGCGTGCACTCGACTTTATACAATTTGTTTTACAAAACCGGTTTGTGTAAAATCGGAATAATCCCATAGTGTAGACATACCCTGTGAGTCAGAAACTCAAACAGTCTCTCTCTGTTTGTAGAGGGAGAAGGGCCTGGCTGCAGGGAGCTTCTGTTTGTAGAGGGAGAAGGGCCTGGCTGCAGGGAGCTAGACACAAGGTACCTGAGTGAAGCAGGGCTGGGGAGAGGTAGAGATGCTGGGGAGCTCTAGCCTGGAAAGCCCCAGGCTGCGGCCTAGCATTGGGCTAACAGGTACTGGGGGTTGCAGAGTGCAGCCAAGGGGTAGGCCAAGGCAGCAGATCCAAGCCCTCCTTGCCAGTGATGAGTAGGCTGATACTGCAGTCTGCCCCAGGGTGTGGGGCTAGACAATGACTGGCAGTAGCCATATACTGAGGCAAGGTCAGGATAGAGGGTGGGGGTTCCCCGAGGAGGAGAGACTCTGAGAGAAAGAGGTTACTGCCAGGGGGCAGCACCCCATGTAAAAGGGCACTGGGTCCAGGGAGGGACATGGGGGCCAGAGGACAGGTGGATCACCGACCTGCAGAGGGCGCTCCAGAGCTGAATCGAGCTAATTCCTGGAAGTCACCAGCAGGAGGTGCTGGAGGCGTGAGTCCGCTCGTCTACAGGTGTGTCCTGCGCTTATTGGCAGATTTGCTTGCCTCAGAGATTCACCATGTGGGTCAGGAAACAGCCCAGAGACCTTCCCCTCCGGTAGAAACCACAGTCCAGGTCAATTCCTCCTGTGTCTGATCAGCAGTTGGGAGGTTTGGGGGGATCTCGGTCCCGCCCTCTACTGCGGGTTCCAGCCCAGGACCCTGTGGACTGCAGCTGTCTATAGCGCCTCCTGTAACAGCTGTGTGACAGCTACAGCTCCCTGGCTTACTTTCCCATGGCCTCCTCCCAACACCTTCTTTATCCTCACCACAGGACCTTTCTCGTTGGTCTGATAATGCTTGTACTACTCAGCAATACACCTTGTCACTCTCAGCTCCTAGTCCCTCTTGCTCCCAGCTCCTCACATGCACGTTACAAACTGAAGTAAGGTCCTTTTTAAACTCAGGTGCCCTGCTTAGCCAGCCTGTCCTAACTGATTCTAGCAGTTTCTTCTCATTGGCTGCAGGTGTCCTAATTAGCCTGCCTGCCTTAATTGGTTCCAGCAAGTTACCTTACCCAGTGAAAAGGGAGCTACTTAATCTGGGACTAATATGTCTCCTAACACTCTCTTGTAACCATCTGCCCTGATCCTGTCACAACTCCTACACATCATTGGACTACACCACGTTTCCTTGCCATGAAATTTCCCACTATTGGTTTGGCTACAGTTAGCTGCACTTTCTGTAATAAATTTGGATATTTCCCCCCAAGCCTCACTGACATCATCGTGGTCAGTTTGGTTGTTGCTCAACCTTCATCCTCAAATTTCATACAAACTTCCTTATCCACAAGCCTCTGTCACTATACTTTATTCTTCTTCGAGTGCTTGTTCACGTCCATTCCAATCAGGCGTGTGCGCGCCGTCTGCATGGTTTTCAGAAAGTTTTCCCTTAGCAGCTCCCATCAGGTTGGCTGTGGAGCTCCCTGGAGTGGTGCCTTCAAGGTGTTCAATATATGACCCTGCCAACCTGACTCCCCTTCAATTTCTTCTTACCGTCCATGATGGCTGTTGGAACAGTGCTCACTTGCTCAGCAAGTGCTCCCTTAGTTCTTTTGTTAGTTATTACAATTTATAGTTAGTGTTATAGTTAATTTAGCATAGATAGTTTAGATAGTAGGTTGGGAGTGGGGTCTCTCCCCAATCCCTAACCCCCCACTGGGCTCCAGCATGTTCTGAGATTAATTCAGGAGCCATCTGCAGCTCTCTTGGCATATGGAATTGGAGAAGATTCATCCACTGGTGTAAGCGGAGTCAGGATGAGCTCTACCCTGACATCTGGTGGTGAATTATGGCGAGTGTGGAAAAGTATTTCAGGGGCTGATCTTCTTTGCATAGGTATACCCACCCCACCTAACATAGCTCACGGCAGCCTAAAATGGTCAATTTGACAGCTGTGGGATCCTCAATTTCTCTGTTATTGGGGCAGGAGGAATAAAGTGTTGTTACCCTGATTATGTGAATGAGGGACTATGAACCTGTTTTATGACAGAGGATCTCACCATCAACTAAGTAGCACTCGCTAGACAAGGGACATGGGTTCCAAAACCCAGTGAAGGGAGAGAGGTTGGGGACTGGTATGTGTACTTGATAGTATGGGCCCTTTTTGAGGGCCTGGAACACCAATTGTACCACCACCACCTCGTCCTCTTTCTTCTCCTCCTCCTCCTCCTCCTCCTCTCTCTACTGTTGAAGAGCAGAGCTAATTTTAATTCCATTAGGAGTCCACCTAGAGGCTGCTGAACTGAATTCACTTTAGGCCAATAGTGTACCAGCACTGGGGCTCCCCTACTACAAGTTGAAATCACTAATAGAGCAAAACTTACTGAGCTGAGTGCTATGTTAACTAGTAGGGGAGCCTGAAGATCTATCGCTGTTCTCCACTCTATCCACAGTTGGAGCAGCCCACGGAACAGTGAGCAGAGCGGAGTGGAGCTGAGCAGTTTGCAGGATGGTTGGAGCGGCCCACAGAACAGGGAATGGAGCGGTTTGTGAGATGATTGGAGCAGCCCACAGAACAGGGAGTGGAGCAGTTTGTGGGACGATTGGAACGGCCCATGGAACAGTGAGCAGAGTGGAGCGGTTTGAGGGGACGGCCGTAGTGGCTTATGGGTCAGCTGGAGGAGCGGCATAGCTGGCAGAGTGGAGCCGGTCGTGGTGAAGGCTGCAGCAGAACTCCACGGAGAGGCGGGGCAGTCGGCCCCGCCCCACGTAAGGTGCCCCTTAACACCCTGTGTGCCCTCTCTCATTTCCACCCAGGCTTGCGGGGTAAAACTATGCAGATAAACTTTTGAACTCTGGGGTGGCACTGACTAGGGACAGAGACTTTTGGGTTGTTGGACTTTGGGGTGATTGGACTTAAGATCCTGAGGGGAAAAGAACTGTTGCCAAACTTACTTGGTGGGTCTTTTGCTCATGGTTTATGTTATGGATCCTGTTTGTGGTATTTCCCCAATATGATGCCACATTGTTTCCCTCCTTTATTAAAAGGATTTTGCTACACTCAGACTCTGTGCTTGCGAGAGGGGAAGTATTGCCTCCTAGAGGCGCCCGGGGGTGATGGTATGTAATTGTCCCAGGTCACTGGGTGTGGGCTCGAGACGGTTTTGCATTGCATTATTGAAACGAAACCTCTGGATACTGAACCTGGCCCTTGTTGCTGCCAACTCAGAGGGGCAGAAGGGTTACACTGGGGAAAGCAATGTGTTGGTTTTTAAGCTTGGAGGAACAGTTATAGAATAGTGGAATATATCACGTTCTTGTCACAAACACAAAAGACAGTGCAGATGGTGTCTGTTTCACAGAAGCCTTAGCACAACATTTAGCTTCTGAATTTCAGACATCTTATAAACATGATATCAGAGGAAATTCCAGAGCTATGATGAAGCTAATGAACAGTACTGATGTTGCAAAGCACTCTTTGTCAGCCTTGGGAAGTGCAAACTGGTTTGTAGACTCATTAAACAATGCTCATGGATTTTTGACCCCGTTTCCATTTTGTCTCTTATATACAGGCAATGGGCACTTTATTACTTTGCAACATCTTTTACTTCTTGATTCTCCCAATTATTGTTCCCGCATTCACAGAAGCCAAATGTTCTTGCTGCATGTACCCAGAATGTGGTAGCCTTTTCCGACTTTCCACAGCCATCAGGCAAAGCTGTTGTGTGTTGCTTACAGGGTACTCCCTAGGATGTAGTGATACACTCCCTGAAGACAAGAACCCATGTGTGATTGGTGCAGTTTTTACAAACTGGCTGGCCAACCCTGACCTTCTTGAATTGAAATCAGTCAGTTCTCCTAGGTGGACTGCCTACTATGGCTAATGAGCTCCATCTGCCCAGAACAATCTGGTTATAAGGTGCTAGACCACCTGCCTTTCACACTCCCATTTTTCAATTCAGAACACCTTTGCCAAGAGAAGGCAAGTGGTAGGAGTTTAGCTGTGAGAGGCTAATATATTTTGCTAGCTGCATGAGGCATTTTCTAGGGAGTGAGAGCTTCTCCTCAAACTCACTTTGACCATAACAGCTTGCTAGGAGGGTCTTTAATAAATCTGAAAAAAACAAATTATGAAGTACTAGCTTCCAAAGAGGCATTGCTGATGCCTCTTGTGTGACTCATAATAGTAGATAGCAGAAGGAGACCAGGAGATAACTTGTCAGAAAGGCTAGTGTATGCTGAATAGTATAGGAAAGATATAAAATTCTGAAGTGGTGGAAGAAAGTCTGGCAACAAAAATGTCTTAATTTAAAGCCTTTGCATATGATAGAAAAGTTTTAATGTGCTGAAATTTTAATTTCATGGCTATACTGAGCTTCCAAATGGACTCAGAACATGAAATATAATTGTTGGTACATAATACTTTATCTATGCTCCAACCTTCAACTGAAAGGTTTTTTGCAGCTGATGATTCTGTGCCTGAAGATAAATGTAACTAAAAAGCAACAGTGAGATCCCGGGTTTCATATTACTGGACTATAATATGGAGCTTTCTTATAACTTAATCTTAATTTACTGCCACAAGGATCTTAACAACCAAAAATAAAATGATTGCCCCTTTTTCATAGACAGAAGCATAATATATTCCCTCTCCTCCAAAATGTAGAGTACTGTCTTAAATATATATACTTTCAGCTATATTTTCTATGGAAATATGCCTAAATGCATGATCTGAAATATTTTTAAACAGTTACATTCTTCAGGAATTCTTTACCTCAATTTAATTATAGGCTGAAAAAGTTTACCATGATCAGACATTTATTTTCCAAAAAGTCACATTAAATATATACGACATATTGGAAAGATTATGGGTGAAATTCAGCCCTATCTAGAAAGCTAACACAATGCCTATGAAGGAATTAAATTTATAAATTATATTTAATCTGATAGTTGGACGATCTTTACTTGTGGTCTTAAAATATCATACCACCTTCTTGGACACGGCATGGCACAAATATTTTCCCCATGGCTTTGTATAACAAACTGTATCTTATTATTTCATTTCATATTTAATTAGTAGTTTTTATGCTGTAAGAGCCACATCCTCGTTTCATTTCAAACTGATGGGAGTTCTGCCTTTAACTTCAGTGGGACCAGGATTTTGTCTTTATGCAATATCACTCTCTTGTGGAAAGACTTACAAACTGCATTAAAAATGGTTTTAATTTTTTGCATTTAGCACAAAATACACTGCTTTTATCCTGTGTATGGGGTGTGTGTGTGCGTGTGTTTGGTTTTTTTTGGTGGGTTTGTTGTTTCTTTGGCTTGTGATTTTTTTTGTTTTTGTTTGTTTTTAGAAGAGCGAACACAAGTAACAGCAGGATACATTATGCTGACAAACACTTTTTTTAGTTACTTATTTTTCTTCTGGTTGTCCAGGAGTAAATTTTATTTATATGCTTTTAAAACAATAAGGAGGGGGGAAGGATGAAAGCAAAAATAAGTGTTATGGCATTAAGGTTCACATTCTATGTGCATTAAAATTAGGAAATTCAAACAGGGATGGGCTGCATAACCCCACATCCCATGGAAGGGTGGCAGACATGCATTCTGCAGCTGGGAATGTGCCTTAGAGATTCAGACCTAGGAACGGCGGCGTAACCAATTAGTTCATTTTATCATCCATTTAACATATTATGTGAGGCTATAGTCAATTCATATGCTATTCCTCTATAATCCTACACAGTTTAAATCTATTTATCATACACTGATTATATGAGTATAGGATTGATAAGTATTTGAGTGATGCATGTGTATTAAGTATCTAAGTAAAGTGGCTGAAATGGCAGGATTACAGGCTGAGAAGTGTAAGACTTTTGCTTAACCATACTAGGCCATAGACATAAGAATGCTGACATGAGTGGGTGATCAAGGAATAACCCTACGCCAGAAAGGTCACAAGATTACTGTAAAGATGTTCCATAGCTGATATTATGAAAAAGTAGATTGTAGTAGACCACAATGTAGTGTCCAATACCACGAGACACCTGATTGTAACCTCTTTAAAAATCTGTCCTGACCACAGGGTACATGTTGTGTGTAGATGCCAATGAGAATAACAGGAACAACAAACAATAAGGAATGATCCTACGGGAAACCTTAACAAGACCTATTCCTCTAGCGATGATCATCTGTTGAGGAGTCTATTGTATCCTAGAATATCTTTCACAATGTGAGTATGACTACAGTTATAATTATTTTTCCTCTAGTGCTTGCTCATATTGATTCCACTTAGGTATGCGCATGCCACGTACACGGCCATCGGAGAATTTTTAGCTTAGCAACACCCAGTAGATTAGCTGTGGAATGCCCTGGAGTGGTGCCTTCATGGCGCTTTATATATACCCCAGCCAACCCAGCGCCTCCTCAGTTCCTTCTTACTGCCCATGACAGTTATTGGAATTGTGGAGTCTTGCTTCGCTGTTCTCCACTCTGTTCTGACACACACAACCCCGGGGACCCCTGACCCATCCTCCCCCTTCCCTGTCCCCTGGCTGCCCCCTGCCACCCCAGTCAACCCCTCCTCTCATTCTTGATGGCCCCCCGGGACCCCTGCCCCATCCAACCACCCCTTCTCTCTGTCCCTGACTGCCCCCCCCCCACTTCATCCAACCCCTGCTCCTTCCTCACTGCCTCCCAGGACCCTTGCCCCCATTCAATCTCCCTGCGCTCTGATCGCCCCGACCCCAGCCACCCCCCCACAACTGACCAAAGACCCACTCCCTGCTCCCTGCCCCCTTACCACATTACTTGGGGCTGGGACTGGGTCCGCTCCGCAGGGACTGCGACCGGTGCCACGGGGCGCAACTCCGCGAGCTGGGCCGGGCCGGGACGGGCCGGAGCCGCTTGGCCAGACCGGGACCTGCGCCGCAGGCCTGACTCCCCGAGCTGGGCCGGAGCCACTGGACCCGACTCCCCGAGCCGGAGCCGCTCGGCCGGGACCAGCCCGAGTGGAGGGTGCTCGGCTGGGGCCAGGGGGAGCCGCTCAAGTGGAGACGGACTGGGCCATGCGCGCCGTGCCTCCCTGGAGACCTCTGTGCGTCCCCCCACCCCCACCCAGCTTACCTGCCTGCTGCTTGTTTCAGGCTTCCCACGAACATTTGATTCGCAGGAAGCAGGGGAGAGGGAGGAGAAGGCGGCCGGACAGTTTGGGGAGAGGGGGAAGTGAGCTGGGGCAGGGGCAGGTGGACAGCTGTCCGAGCCTTTGTTAAATTTAAAAGCTTTTTAAGTGCTACCTGGGCACAGGCTGCTCCATTTGGCTTACCTGGGGTAGGATGGCCAGACGGCAAATGTGAAAAATCAGGATGGGGTAGTGGGTAATAGGCGCCTATATGAGAAAAAAAAAACCAAAATTGGGACACCTGGTCAACCTAACCTGGGACCAAGGACACTGCCCCGCTAGCCACTGCTCACCTTACCAAATGCTACCGCAGGAGAGAGCTGAACCCACCCAGAGGCAGAACTGGGGGCTGACTCTCCCCTGGAGGACAAAAGGAGCCCCCCTGCACACACCCTGTCCTGGGTCCATCCTTCCCTCATCACACAGGCTCTTCCAGGAGCTGCATTCGGAGGTTTATAAATTACAGCTCAGCAAACAAGCTGCTGGCTGCCAGGAGCCCTAGGCAGCCAACCCAAGGCACGCTAGCTACACAACCACTGCACTACAGCCCCCATCTACACCACACTCAACAAACAATCCATTGTGCTGCAAGAACCCTGTGCAGGCCCAGCAGAGCATACAGCAGCTCACCCCCAGCAACACAACCACAACACACTGTACACATCCCTCCTCCTCCCATACACACCACAAGTGACCTGAACGCACAACCCCAAGTATTATACATCCCTCCCCAGTGCACAACCCCCAGCCCTCACCCACCACTGTGCAGACCCTATCCCAGCTGCACAACACCCCTGCTACACAGCTGCCCTGAAACACACAACTCTGTCTGGTGCACACACTATACACACGTCCCCACTACAGCACTCCCCGAACTAAAAAATGCACAATGCTCTGAGCCGGGCGAAGGTGGAGTTGGGGCTTGCAGGGGCCCCCTACAGGGCGCAGGGAAATTGCCCCACTTGCCTCCCGGGTGACCCTGGAGCTTGCAGCCCCACCTTTGCCAGCTGCTCAAAGCAGCAGGACAAGCTGGAGCTCAGCTGAGCTACCCAGCTGCCAGCGGCTGACCACTGCGGCTCTGCAGGGGGAAGGGGCGGGAGGGCATCTTCGTGGGGCAGGGGGCCTCTGCAGGGCCCGGGGCAAATTGCCCACTTGCCCCCCCGGATGGCCCTGGAACTCCCAGTCCCCCCTTACCTTGGCTGCCGCTAAAAGCAGCAGGAGGAAGCTGTGGCTGGCCACGCTGTGGCTCTGTGGGGGAGGGGCTAGGGGCGGGGGGGGCATCCTTGTGGGGCAGGGGGCCCCTGCAGGGCCCGGGGCAAATAGCCCCACTTCCCCCGGGGCAGCCCTGGAGCTCCCAGCCCCCCTTACCTTTTGGCGGCCGCTCAAAGCAGCAGGATGAAGCTGGAGCTCAGCTGAGCTGGCCGTGGCTGACCACGCTGAAGCTCTGCGGGGGGGGGGGGTGGGAGCAGGGAATCCTGGGAGCTTAGGTGGGGGACAGGGCGGTCGCGCGGACGAGAGTCTCCTACTTGCCTGGCTTTTCAACATCCAGTTCTCTACTGGAGTCTAATTTTAGCAACTGGTTCTAGTGAACTGGTGCGAACCGGTGTGAACCGTCTGCAGCTCACCACTGATTAAAGCTTGTGAAGTGATCATATACTATGTTATCATGATGAGAGCCAAAAGTACCTAAAATTGCTGTCTTTGGAATGGGGGCAGAGGCTGAGATCCAGTTCTGCAGGTGTTATGAAATAGGAGCATGTTTTGCAATTGTTCTGGAAGGCTGCAATCCATTGCATGTGTGACCCTTCTGCCCCTCTGAGTTGGCAGCAACAAGGGCCGGGTTCAGTATCCAGGGGTTCCGTTTCAGTAACACAATGCATAACCGGCTCGAGCCCCCACCCAGTGACCTGGGACACTCATATATCACACCCCCCTGGGCGCCTCTAGGAGGCAATACTTCCCCTCTCGCAAGCACGGAGTCTGAGTGTAGCAAAATCTTTTTAATAAAAGAAGGAATCAATGTGGCATCCCATTGGAGAAACACCACAAACAGGGTCATAACACAAACCATAAACAAAAACCCACCTCTAAGTACGTTTGGCACTGTCCTTTTTCCCCTTAGGGTTTTAAGTCCAATCACCCCAAAGTCCAACAACCCAAAAGTCTCTGGTCAATGCCACCCCAGAGTTCGAGAGTTTATCTGTAGAGGTCCCTCCCCCCAGCCTGGGTAGAAAGGGGCACCGTACGTGGTCCGGGGCCAACTGCCCTGCCTCTCCATGGGTTCTGCCTCCACCTTCTCCACGAACTGCTCTGCTTCACCAGCCGCTCCACTCTGCTCCTCCAGCCGTCCTCAGAAACTGCTCCGCTCCACCAGCTGCTCTGCTCCATGAGCTGCTCCAGTTCTCCCTGCAAACTGCTCGGCTCCGCTCACTCTGTGGGCCGCTCCACCCATCCCACAGCTACTCCGCTCTGCCAGCCGCTCCGCTGCCACCAGCTGTCCCGTGATCCGCTCCAGCCATCCCCACAACTGCTCCACTCCGCCAGACGCTCTGTTCCACAGTATATCTTCAGGCTCCCCCACTAGTTAGCACAGTACTCAGTGCTCTCAGCTCAGTAATTTCAGCTCTTTAGTGATTTCAACTCTTAGTGATCTCAGCTCTTAGTAGGGGAGCCCCAGTGCTAGTGCACCATTAGCCCAAAGTGAATTCAGCTCAGTAACCTGTATTTAGATGCTTGAGGGAATAAAAAAATCAACTCTGACATTCCACAGTGGAAAGAGGAGGGGGTGGAACTGGTGCTTCTGGCTCCACAAGGAGACTGCACCACCAGGCACAGATACCTGTGCCCAGCCTCTCTCAATTCACTGGGTTTTGGAACCCATGTCCCTTGTCTAGCAAGTACCACCCAAATGAGGGTGAGTTATTTGTCACCAAGCAGTCCCACAGCTCAGCAGTCTGGGATAGGGTAGGCGTGCCTATGCAAATACACTCTCTGAAATTCTTCCCACCAGATGTCAGGGTAGAGCTTATCCTGACTCTGCTTACATCCTCCCCCCAGCCAAGAATTTGTCATCCCGACAAATCACATTCCCTACTATACCAACTTATTGGTCCCCTCCAAAAGGCATTAGATAGCCCACCTTAGCTTTCACAAACCTGTGTGCTAAATGTATAGGCTCCTCACTAATCACCCCAGGTGCGTCGTAAGTTAACCGTTTCACTGGTCTTATTACCCTGTCTCGCCTATTGAGAATCTCTGTTGCTATGGTAGGGGGGGACATCCTCTTGAGTGACGGATGGGAGGTTTCCTGTGAGTTCCCCTCGGATACTGGCATAGGCCCCTGCATTTCTAGTTCTAACAGTGGAGGGTCGCAGGTGCTCTGGACATCCTCCATCTGTATGTCACCGCTGTCCAATAGCCTGTGTAAGTCATTACACGGGGGTCCCACCAGTGGCTCAGGGATGTCAGGAATGGGCCTAAATACTTCTGCCATAGGGTTTAGGGCGGAAGAGGATGTGCTCTCTTCTGATTCAGCGGATCGAGACTGAAATCTTGTCTTCATCCCAGGATACACCATGGTTGTGTCTTCCTCCTCAGACTCACTCTCAGATGTGCTGAGTAGGGGTAGGTTAGCTGCAGGGAGCCGGCTGTCCATGTTGGAAGGCGGCTTTGGCACAGCACCTTTGTTCTGCCCAGTTGCCCGGTTGTGGCCAATCTCATAAGGGCTGCCTACCAATTCCCCCACAGGGAGCAAAAGGTTTCTGTGCACGGTCTTTGTCTGCCCTGTACCCTCTTCAGGTTTGATCTTATAAACCGGCAGGTCTCCTAGCTTTTCCATCACTAGGTAAGGTATTGCCTTCCACCTGTCAGCTATCTTGTGTTTGCCAGCAATACCCAAATTTCGCAGCAGGACTCTGTCCCCTGGCTGGAGCTCTTGCAGACGCACCCTAGCATCATATCGCTGTTTGTTGCGGTCTGCGTTCTTCCGAGCTGCAGACGTAGCTAAGTGATAAGCATCCCGTAGCTTTTCTCGTAGTTGGGATACATATTGCTGATGGGTTTCATAGCTATCGCCATCCTCTGATACACCAAAGCACAGATCTATGGGTAGTCTTGGTTCTCGACCAAACATCAAGAGATATGGGGTGACCCCCGTAGCATCGTTCTTTGTGGCGTTGTAGGCGTGCACCAGAAATGCAACAAGTTGGCTCCCGGTTGCCTTCTGCTCTGGCCGCAAAGTCCCTAACATATCCAATAGGGTTCGGTTGAACCTCTCTGGCTGAGGGTCACCTTGCGGGTGGTAAGGCATTGTCCTCGACTTTTTAATACCTGCTATCCTCAGCACCTCCTTCAGAAGGTGACTCTCAAAATCTCGTCCCTGATCCGAGTGTATCCGGGCTGGGAATCCATAAACTGAGAAATATTCTTCCCACACTACTCGAGCGACAGTGGTGGCCCTCTGATCACGTGTGGGATATGCCTGTGCATATTGCGTGTAATGGTCGGTCACTACTAGGATATTCCCAATATTCCTCTTGTCCACTTCTAAAGACAAGAAATCAATGCAAACCAGCTCCAGAGGTTTGTTGCTGGTGATGTTCTTCAGATATGCAGCCCTCGTGGGCAGAGTTTTCCTTTGAACACATCACGCGCAGGTCTCACATTTCCTGCGAACATCTTCAGCCATCCGTGGCCAATAGAATCTGCTGCGGATAAGTTCCAGGGTCCTCTCCATCCCTAAATGTCCGCTCTGCCAGCCGCTCCGCTGCCACCAGCTGTCCCGTGATCCGCTCCAGCCGTCCCCACAAATGCTCCACTCCGCCAGCCGCTCTGTTCCACAGTATATCTTCAGGCTCCCCCACTAGTTAGCACAGTACTCAGTGCTCTCAGCTCAGTAATTTCAGCTCTTTAGTGATTTCAACTCTTAGTGATCTCAGCTCTTAGTAGGGGAGCCCCAGTGCTAGTACACCATTAGCCCAAAGTGAATTCAGCTCAGTAACCTGTATTTAGATGCTTGAGGGAATAAAAAAATCAACTCTGACATTCCACAGTGGAGAGAGGAGGGGGTGGAACTGGTGCTTCTGGCTCCACAAGGAGACTGCACTACCAGGCACAGATACCTGTGCCCAGCCTCTCTCAATTCACTGGGTTTTGGAACCCATGTCCCTTGTCTAGCAAGTACCACCCAAATGAGGGTGAGTCATTTGTCACCAAGCAGTCCCACAGCTCAGCAGTCTGGGATAGGGTAGGCGTGCCTATGCAAATACACTCTCTGAAATTCTTTCCACCAGATGTCAGGGTAGAGCTTATCCTGACTCTGCTTACACATGTATTATAATTATATACTGACTATACTGTTCTTTAGCTTTAAAGCTGTGATTCCAATTGCACCTTTGTAGCCTTATCTACAAAGATAATCACCCACCCCACTCCAATGTTAGGGGTTATGCCTATTTTAATTTGTGAGGATTCAGCCTCAAGATTATGTACAGTAAAGAAGTTGCAAATAAAGGGGAGACCCTACGGTGTACAACAGGGACAACACAGTGGTCTTTTTGTAATAATTATTTTTGTTAGCCAACCAAACCATGCACACACAGCAATCTGGTAAAGGAGAAAGAACACAATATGAAATGTCTAGCATTTCCATTACTCACATTGTCCCTTGCAGAGAAAACCAAAGTGCCAGTTATCTTCATTCGTACCATCATTACCAGTGCTCATCATCCTACAGCTCCTTGGCACACAGGCCAGGATATAACTTTTATAATGTGTTATGCTGACACCCAATGGGTTAATATGTATTTAGGAAGGTATCAACTCCTTTTTCTTACTTGAACTTCCGCACCCATAAGAATATAGGAACAGCCACACTGGTTCAGACCAAAGGTCCATCTAGCCCAGTATCTTGTCTTCCGAAAGTGGCCTATGCCAGGTGCCTGACAGGGAATGAACAGAACAGATAATAATCAAACAATCCATCCCCTGTTGCCCATTCCCAGCTTCTGGCAAACAGAGGCTAGAGACATCATCTCTGCCCATCCTGGGTAATAGCCATTGATGGACCTAACCTTCATGAACTTATCTAGTTCTTTTTTTAACCCTTTTATAGTCCTGGCCTTCACAACATCCTCTGGCAAGGAGTTCCATAGGTTGACTGTGCACTGAGTGAAAAAATACTTCCTTTGGTTTGTTTTAAACCTGCTACCTATTAATCTTATTTGGTGACCTGTAGTTCTTGTGTTATGAGAAGGCATAAATAACACTTCATTTACTTTCTCCACAGCAGTCACAATTTTACAGATTGTAGCATATCCCCCCTTTAGTCTTCTCTTTTCCAAGCTGAAAAGCCTCAGTCATATTAATCTTTCCTCAAATGGCAGCCGTTCCATACCCCTAATAATTTTTGTTGCCCTATTCTGAACCTTTTCCAATACCAATATATCTTCTTTGAGATGGGGTGATGACATCTGCATGCAGTATTCAAGATGTGAGCATATCATGGATTTATATAGAGGCAATATGATATTTTCTGTCTTATTAGCTTTCTTAATGAAAATGTTTGACATTCTGTTTGACTTTTTTGACTGCTTTTTTGACTGCTCATTGAGTGGATGTTTTCAGAGGACTATCCACAATGACTCCAAGATCTTTCTTGAGTGGTAACAGCTAATTTAGACCCCATCATTTTATACGTATAGTTGGGATTATGTTTTCCAATGTGCATTACTTTGCATTTATCAGCATTGAATTTCACCTGCCATTTTGTTGCCCAGTCACCCAGTTTTGTGAGTCACCTCCTACTGTTTGGGTGCCCTAGTTTTCACAGGCTCTTATTAGCTCCCTTTATACTCTTAACCAGGGGTCGGCAACCTATGGCACGTGGAGCCAATTTTTAATGGCACACAGCTGCCTGCTGTGACTCCGCGTGCCATTAAAAATCCTGCCGATGTGGCAAGCTGCGGGATCCGCGGTCCCGGGCCGGAGTGCTGGTCAAGTGCTGCAAGCCGCTGCCCCCTTCTCTGCCTTCCCCCAGAGCCCTGCTGCCTCAAGCGCAGCGCTCTGGGGGCTGGGGCTGCGTGCTCCCGCGGGGCAGTGTTTGGCTCCGTGGAGAGGTGAAGATGATCCCTGCTCATCCGGAGCCCTGCTGTTGTGCGCACATCGCTCTGAGGGGCAGCGCGGGGTGGGGCTGCGCACGCGGCGGCAGGGCTCCAGATGAGGGGGAGCCTCATGGTAAGGGGACCGGGGGGGTTGGGTAAGGGGTGGGGGCAGTCAAGGGACAGGGAGCAGGGTGGGTTGGATGGGGGGGGTGGGATCCCGGGAGGGTAGTTAGGGGCGGGGGTCTCTGGAGCGGGCAGTTAGGGAGCGGGGGGGTTGGATGGGGCATGGGAGTCCCAGCATCTGTTTGGGGGGTGGATAGGGGTCAGGGCAGTCAGGGGACAGGGAGCAAGGTGGGTCCTGGGGGAGCAGTTAGGGTGGGGGGGTCTCTGGAGGGAGTGGTCAGGGGACAAGGAGCTGCAGGGGTTGGATGAGTCGGGAGTTCTGGGGGGGCTGTCAGGGGACGGGGAGCAGTTGGATAAGCATGGGAGCCCGGGGTGTCTGTCTGGGTGCGGGCATGTGGATAAGGGTTGGGGCAGTCAGGGGACAGGTAGGGGGTAGGATCCGATGGGGGCACCCCGCACATTCCCACCCCACCCTGAACACCAAATGGGAGTCACATTTCCACCTGCACCCCTCACACCAAATGGGAGCTGCCCGGGTAAATGCCCCCACACCCAAACCTCCTGCCCCAACCCTGAGCCCCCTCCTTCATTCTAGCTCCTGGCCAGACCCTTCACCCCCAGCCCTGTGCTCAGTGCACTCCCACCCTCAGCTCAGTGCAGAGAGAGGAAGAGAATGGGCCAGAACCAGGGAGAAGGTAGATATCCACTGTACATGGGCAGGGCTGGGACCCCAGACCGGCAGCGGGCTGAGCGGGTCCGGCAGCCGGGATCCCGGCTGGCAGGAGCCGGAGGATGGAATCCCTGAGCCGCTCAGCCCACAGCCAGTCTGGGGTCCCTGCTGCTGGCCTCGAACAGCCTGCTGCCGGTCTGGGGTTCTGGCTGACAGACCCTTCCCAGCTGGGGTCCCAGCCGCAGGCCCCACTCAGCCCACTGCCGGCCTAGGTGAAGAGAACCCCAGACCAGCAGTGGGCTGAGCGGGCCGGTGGCGTAAGATCAACATTTTAATTTAATTTTAAATGAAGCTTCTTAAACATTTTGAAAACCTTGTTTATTTTACAATACAACACTAGTTTGTTATATTATATATAGACTTGTAGAGAGAGACCTTCTAAAAACCATTAAAATGTATTACCAGCACGCGAAACCTTAAATTAGAGTGAATAAATGAAGACTTGGCACACCACTTCTGAAAGGTTGCTGACCCCTGTTCTAGCATCGGAAAACCTATTTTTGGAAGTGAATGATTTTCAGTTACAGCCAGTGTGGCCACTTCACTCTTCCTTGCACAGATGAAAAGTACCTTATAAAATAATCTGAACTAAGTTGGTGCTGTTTCTTTTGGACAAAATACTATATTTGGCAGGCAGGGGCCCCATGGTGTTGGCTGAGGGGATAACATGACCTAGCCCATCCACCTGAAACTCCCCGTTGGGGAGGTCGGAAGTAGCCCGAGAAGTGGACAGTGCTCCCTACAAAGCGATACTTTTATTGAAGTAGGGCAAGTGCTCAGCCCACATCAGGGAGAAACTGTACAGCAAGTTACAAACGCACATTTCCCAAAAGCAATACAGTGTTCCCCTTTGAGCAGTGTCCCTAGGGGTGCTTCCCTGTAGGCGTGTCTGCATCCCTGTGCTGCTGATTGGAGAACTCCATTTTTAGCTTCCTTTGAAACCTCTTATTATTTTTCCTCATTCTACTTTTCTACTATGTTGTCGCCTAAAAAAAAAAAAGAGGACGGAAGGAAGGATTTCATTCTTTTGTCAACCATTGATGCAGGGAAGGGGGAGGAACCCCCGTGGACAAGGGTATGCCCAGCTCTCCGGGATTTAAGAAGTGCTGCATCTGCAATGAGGCAGTCCCAGTAGCGGAAAAGCATTTCCAAGAGCATCTGCTATCTCGGCAAGGGCCACATCCAACAAAAGTGTTCCCTCTGCCAGCAGCTCCAGCCAAGATCCCGCAAAGACAGACAGCTTTGCCAAAAAATCGTCTTTATGCAGGCAGCATTCTGACCCCAATTTTCCAGTGGGTGTGAGTCTTTCCCTCAGTCTTCAACTTTGAAGAATAGTGGGTCAAAGAAACAGACTGAGGACTCCTCCCACAAGTCAAAAAATAGAGCGGGAAGTCCCCTCAGTGAGTCCAGGAATAGCCATAAGTGATCACCATCTACCTCAGTATCCTCAGCACCACCAGCGTTGGGACCACAATCTGGCACCCATGCCTCACAGTGACCATCAGTATCCAGTGCCATTGATGGGCCCACAGACCCTTTGGCATGGGCACCGAATCTCCAGTACTGAGGGATAGGGAAAACACCCTAAGGAGACGCTCCGGGTACGCAAATCCACATCGGTACTGCCAGTGACAATAGCCCACCCAACACCAGAGAGATTGGTACAAATGAAGAGTTCATCCTCCCCAGCACAGCCACCACAACGATTAGTATCAGCGGAATTCCATCAGGCCAGTGACCTGGGCATGATGGAGACATCCAGTTCTTTGCCCCTCAGTACCGAGATCGTGGCACCAAGCCTTGGCTGGACATGGAGCATTTCCCTGCAATCGTGCCATGCCTCTCCACTGTCAAATGAGGGGTCAGATAGTGAGCCTGAGGAGGTTTCAGAGTACTCCTTCCAAGCTCCATATGGAACCCACTATCAACAGGGTCCAGGAATGTACTAGCAGATGGCACCACCACCATCATGGTACAGCCATCCATGGGCACCTCCACCGGGCGCTATGCCACCACAATGACCATACTGGCATCCTGGAGTGGCACATCCACAGCCTGCCTCATGAGCTTCAAGCATTGCCTGACAACCCTCCAGGCACGCTGCTTCAGCCACAGCATTGAGGGTCTCAGAGCCTCAGGAAACAGACAACAAGCCCTCATCTCTATCCATGGCAGACAACTTACTCTTTTTGCCAGCTCCAGGAACAGACGAAGTGTATACCCTCCACATACCACTGGAGGAGGTCAATGATAGACCACCAGTGCATCGACAACCTTCACTCTTAGTCCTCCTCAAAAATCACCCTCCCAATCAATGAGGCCATCTTAGATCTGGCTACACCGGTGTGGCAAACTCCGGCATTGGTAGCCCAACGTGCAAGCATGCAGACAAGAAATATTAATATTATTATTAAAGGATCAGAGTTCCTTTTCTCCCACCCATCACCCAGTTCCATCATGGTGGATGCTGTAAACTCTTGAGGCTGACATCATCATTCCAGGGAAAAGCCCTATGACAGGGACTGGAAGTGCCTCTATCTCTTTGGCAGGAAGGTGTATTCCTTGGCCACCTTACAATTTTATATTGCCAATTACCAGGTGCTCACAGCAAAATAGGTGAGAATCCTTCAAGGCCATCTTTCGGGAAGGTCAACCGGTAGCAAAAACATCACTACAGTTGGCCCTTGATGTCACTGACATGGCAGCCAGATCCTCCCCAGCTGTGGTGATGACACAGGAATTATGGCTCCACTAATCAGGATTCCCGAAGGAGGTACAGACCATGGTGGAGGACCTCCCCTTCGAGGGTGTGAAGCTCTTTACTGAGAAGACAAATGCCTTCCTCCACACCTTGAAGAATTCTAGGGCCACTCTCAGGTCACTGGGACTCTACACACCAGGACAAAAGAGACATTTCAGCCCTCAATCCCAATACAGGCCTTATTTGTCCCAGTTCCCATCACAGCTCCATTTATGAGCCCCAAAGAAAAAGGGGAAAATTCCCAAAATGTAAGCCGTCCGTAAGGGGCCAAATCACTTTTCCTACGTACGGAAGCAATGAGGCTGTGAAACTGGTGCATCTCTCACAACATCACCTTGTCCGTGGCTTACTTCCCAGGTACTCAATATTTTACAAGCTCAGTTGCAAATTCCCGCACCTGGGCAGTGGGTGAAGCTTTCCCTTGGGGAGGTTAGCTCCCTGATCTGCTTCTTCTGGCCAAGGCCATGCTCCTGCTTACTGCTCTCAGCACTGCCATAGCTGCTGAGAGCTTAGATGTGACCATGGTGGGGAGGGGGCTGAGAGCTCAGCCAGGTAGAAACAGCCTGATGCTCAGTACGAGACTTGTGTGGCATTTCCTGTGCACTGCCACCTCCTTCCCTCAGGGCGTGTGGGGAACTACAGCTGTCAGGAACCTTGTAGCTCCCTCCCTCTGGCTGTGTCATGTATGTGCTCTGCCAGGTCAAGCAGCCTGTAGTGGTGGCCAGTTGCACCGCAGCCCATTTCTGTGGGGGGAAAAGAAATTCTGCACAAAAAAATATTAATTTCTGCAAAATTCTGCATTGCACAGTGGTGCAGAATGCCCCTAGAAGTAATCATAATGCATTAGACTTTCAAAATCCTCTTTCATGTCCTCAGATTAGTATCGGGTTGTCAAACATGAAATCCTTGTTCCTTTGACAGAGTCACAAAATGGTTTTAGCTTGACTTCAGCATAGAAACTCCTCATTCGTCATGGATTTTCTCAAAATCAAATAAAATGCTTTTACAAGCAAACTTGTAATTGTAGCTAACCTTCAGATTGCTGATTCAAAAAAAGGTGACTGTTCAACATGTTCAAAGAGTGCTTCAGCAGCTACTAGAACTGGGAATACATGTAAACCTGATCACTAAATCTGCAGCTGTCTTAGACAACAAAGCTTGGAAGGTGTTGAAAATGTCACTCTTCACTTTGAGAGGGGTGTTTTTGATGATTATGTTAGTATCTTTAGCTGTCTTTTTCTAGGTGCAACATGTTGAAAATTACTTTTGGTATTAATTTGGATTTTTGTGGATTGGCTACAGAACAGCTGTGAGACATATTATGGATACTTGGAATCTCAAAATACTGCTGTATCAACTTTATAAATGTTGTATGTACAATTGTGGGCTAGGGATTGTATTATTGCTCCATGAGGAAGTTACAGGAGTTTCCTACAAGAACTAAAACCACTGGGGGAGGATAATAACCCATTTAAGGAAACCTGACCCCCTGGGCAAATTGATGTATTAGTTTGACCTGCTTAAAGAAAGCTATCAAACAAAGAACATGACGTAGGGAGTGAGGTCACTCTCACTTGACCCAAGAACAGAATGACACTGTGACCAAGGAGGATAGAGCCTGAGGAAAGGGCCTGAAATACTTTGTCAAAGATGAATGACTGCCTGTAAGTTAACACTTGTGTAAGACTATCAAACAGCTAACAGGAAGCTTTAACAGTACTAGAGGCCTATTCAAAAGGCACATGGAAAGACCCTTAATACAGAGAAGAACAAAGGAAAAGATGGGCAGAACATTTTCAGACTCTTTTAAATAGCCCAAGCAAACTATTATAAATATGTGATGCAGACCGACACTAGAGCTTGATATTGATTTAGGAGATGATATAGTGGAAGAAGTTATTAAAACCATCAATAAACTGAAAACTTGAAAAGCAGATGGAGAGGATAACATTATTGGAAGTGATAAAACAATCCTCCAGACTTTCCTTGTGTTTTTGGATAGAACAAGGAACAGAGAAAACAACCCAACTCACTAGAAGGGAGGCCTTATTGTAAAATAGCCAAAGAAGGGTGACCTTACCAACTGCAATAACTGAAGAGGAAACAGGTTACTGTTAATGCCTGGGAAAATCATGCGCAACATCATCTTGGAGTGTATCAACAAACAAACAGACTTGCAACGCAGCGAGAAACAAGCAGGATTTAGACCACTGATATCATTTGCAGACCATATTGTTGTTCTCAGGCCCATTATAGAACAAAGTGTGAAGCACAAAATTGTTTGAGAATGCAACAAGTGGGAGAATAAAGTTAGCATCCTCAGCGGATCAGAGGTGGGAGCTGACATTTTGATAGCAAGGGAGAGAGGATGGGCAGGAGGTGAGACAGGCCTTGGCAGTGAACAGAAGCAGCTCCGTTTGATGAGCTGGAACAGGGGGAAGTAGATGGGATGCATACTCACAAAGATCAATGCAGCAGCATGCTGAAGGGAGATGAGCAGACCAAGGCTGCATTTGTCAAAGCCAGAGCAGAGGAAATTGCAGTGGCTGAGCTGCAAAATGATGACAGCAGTATTCTGGTCTTGCCCATAGCGTGCAAACAGCCTCACTTCAGCAAGGGGTGGCTCTGGTGCACCTATCTCCAGCAGCACCCTGACTGCTGCCAAGCCACTCTACCCTGAGGCTGAGACCAGCCCCACTTCTCCTGGCAAATGCTGTCATACAGCGCCCCCTTCAGATCGCGCATGCGCACTGACTTACCCGCCCGGGCAGCGATACCCCCAGACTGCGCATGCGCCTTAGATTCGCACTCCCTCCCATAATAAGTCGCTGTCTAATGACGGCATCTCAGCTGGCGTCCAAAACAACCAGCGGACTATTTCGCGGCCGCCGCTGTCAATAGGCATGCGCATTGGATGGGAGGGAGGGGGCCTCTCTTTCTCTCACCCCTTCCCAACCTGCCTGGGGGGCGCCGAGTCGATCCCATCCGCGGCCATTAACTGACAGCGCCGCCGGCTCCGGCTCCTCCCTCTGCGCCCGCAGCCATGTCCCTCCGCGGGTAGAGGGGAGGGAGACAGGACGCCGGGCGGTCCCCGCCGCTCCGGGAGCGCAGACACGGGCCCCAGAGGCAGCTGCAGGCGGAGACAGGCCGCCGCCGCCGCGCACCCAGGCCGAGGCACCGAGTGACCAGCGGCTGAAGAGCGGGGCCCCAGCCAGGCTTGGCAGCGCAGTCTGGGCCGGGCACGGGGAGCGGCCCTGGGAGGTGACACGGCGCCTGGGAGCGGGGCAGCTGCAGCAGGGGAAGGCTGGGCAGGCTCGGCTCTCTCGCCGGCCCAAGGTAGGGTCAGCCCGGCCAGACCCGAGCGGCTGCTGGCGGGGGCGGGCTCCCTTTCCCGCCGAGCCGCGGCGGAGGGCGGCCGCTACGGGCAGCAGACGTGCCCGGGTATGTGCCAGAGCCTCCTTGCTCCCCGGGAGAGGGGAGGCCATAGACCCAGGCACAAAGAGCAAACGCGGCTGCCTTGGGCGGGCGGAGACCCCGGCAGGGAGGGAGCCTGGTGCGGGGACAGACCGCGGCAGCGTCTCGAGGACTGTGAATGGGAGACAGCGGAAGCAGGCAGCACCTTCCCCCCGGCTGGCACAGAGGGCAGACGGGCCCCCGAGGCGTCGGGCCGGACGGAGCTGTGTGTCCGTGCGGAGCCTGCCCGGCCGCTCGCTGCGGGACTAGCCTGAGCGGGCTCTGGCTGCCGCTGAGGAGCCCGTCCCCACGCTCTGTCGCTGCGGGTAGCAGGGGAGCCCGGCCACAGCGCCTGTGGGGTGCATGAGCCTGGCGCAGCCCGAGGGGGACATGGAGGCTCCGGCTGCCGGAGATTCTTCAGCCGCTCCCGCGCTAGTCGGCGGCCCGCCAGAGGAGGAAGAGCAGCGGCCGGAGGAGGCGAAGGCTGGGGACAGCGGCCCTCGCTGCCGCTGGCAACAGAACCTGAGCCCGGAGCTCCAGCAGGGTTACCGGATCCTGTGCGAGTTTCTGCTGGAGAAGCACCGGCCACTGACGGCTCCTTTTCTGAAGCCCCTGCGAGACCAGGCGGCCGTCGCGGAGGAAGGAGAAGCCGCCTCCCTGGCAGGTCGCAGCGGCAGCGACTCTCTTCCACAGCAAGCGGCCGGGATGTGGCTGCTGAAGATGGAAGAAAAATTTTCCAGTGGACAATATGCTGGAATCACGGATTTCGTGGCCGATTTTCGGCTAATGCTTGAGACGTGTTACCGGCTGCACGGGGTGGATCACTGGCTCTCCAAACAGGCCCAGAAGCTGGAGATGATGCTGGAACAAAAGCTGGCGTTGCTGTCCCGGTAAGTGTAGCGGACACCTGTCTGTCTCCCTGAGACACTAAAGAGATTCTGACAGGTGCCAGTTATGTGGGTTAGGAGCACACTCCTATGCGAACCTTATAGGGTTGGAGGAGGACTCACTCCTGGCAAAAGCCACTTTGTGCCTCACTTTCCTTAAATGGTTTTGTGAATGTGCAGGCCGGAATATGTAATGAAAACCACAGGCATGCTAGGGCTCAACACTTTGTACTTAGGGAACTTGTTTCTGAAGGAGGAGCCCAAGCCTCCCACCTTTAATGACAGCTTAAAAAAATGTATTTGTTTATATTAGTATTGCCTCCAGGCTACTTTCTCTTGGATATTTGATAATGGTAGAAACAAGTAAGAGTGCATAGCCACTGGAGAAACTCCTTTTGAAAGGAGAGCTTTACTGCTAGAGGTAGATTATGCATCTTTTAGTTTTGTTCGCACTTATGATACAGTGACAAGCATTCTAATGTTATTTTACTTACAGATATATCTAAAGGTCGAGATCCATAAATCCTCAGAGTTAGGCACCACTGTGATCCCTCCCCCCGCCTGGCTGCTGTCTAATGTGATAGGCACCTAAATTCTCCCAGTGCCGAAGTTTTTTTCCATAAAAATTCCATGGGTGGTGCATGATCAGCTTTAGGGGAGGCTAGTCCCTGGCCCTACCCCTTCTGCCTGAGGCCCCTCCACTCCCTGCTCCTTTTGCGGCCTCTGGAACCTGAGCCCCTCCCTGCTCCCAGTGCCTGCTAGCCCTGCTGCCCCAGTCCTGACCTGCCCTGCCTGAGCGCCACCCAAGCACAGGGCAGGCAGCCACAGAGCCTCCAGCCCTGGAGCTCCGGGCACTGCAGCCCAGTGCTGGGCGGCCTGAGTGCCAGGCAGCACGGCTCCAGTGCTGGGCTGCCCCGAGTCCCAGCCGCAGGCGGGCCGGCTGGCCACCCTAGCCCCAGCATGCTTCCCAGAAGAGGAACAGCTTCCCTGGGCTGGGACCATGGGTGAAGTGGCAAGCAGGGAGGGTGTCTTGGGGTGGAGCATGGGCGGGGCCATGAGGGGCAGATTGGAGAGGCTTAGCCTCCCCCAGCCTACGATACGTGCTGCTCTTAAAAAGTTCCCTTGGCACCTAAGTTTCTGCATTTGATTATATGCACTATTGTCTCAGTGTAAGCATCTGAATACCTGTCTCCTGCCTAAGCACCAGAGCAGTGCGTGAACCCAAATGCCTATCTCACATACAGGGCCCAGTCCAGTATGCATGCTCAGAGGCTGCCTGCTGGATTGCACCCCACCCAAAATTGCGGGTGGGAGAACTGGTGGTGCTCACTTCATATCTTTTGTCTCAGTGATTAGAGCTGTAACCTCAGTATGAGATGTGGTTCAGTTCCTGATAGGACTGTGATGGAGAAAGGATTGGAACAGGGATCTGCCACCTCTCACGAGAGTGCCTCAGCCCCTGGACTGTAGGATAGTCTCATGTGAATCCCCCTCAGTCTTTCCTGTTGAAGTTGTTCTACTGTAGATAGTAATTGGAGCTGAGGGAATGAAGCCTGGGTCTCCTACCTTCCGAGTGGATGCCCTTTTCACCGAGTTAGTCATTCTCACTCTTTCTCTGTCCCAGTGACTCTTAAGTATTTATACACAGTGGAACATCTTCAACAGAAGAGATTGAGTGTCCTCTCCTCAGCATTTCCCATTGGCTAGTTTAGGCACTCCTTGCCTAGCATGTTGCCTTTTGTGATCTCATTCTTAGGTGCCTGTCTTTCCCTGTGCATTTTATAGGGAGTCTAGGGTGCAATTAAATTAGGTTTTGTGGCTCTCATTGTTCCATGGATTTTTTTTCTAGGCACCTAACAGTTAGGTGCTGCAGTACCTAAGTTCCTTTGTGGATCAGGGTCCAAGAGTAGAGCCAAGATAAAAACTTTGCATTAGACCTCACTTCAGGGGTACTGGAACAGATGGTGCTATGGCCCCCCTACTTTTCACTGGATGTCAGGGCACGGGATGGGGATGGGCAGGGGATGGGGATGAGGAGTGAATGGAGGAGTAGGCTCTTGGCAGGGGGAAGAGGTGGAGTGGGGCCTTAGTGGGGGGAAGGGGCAGTACAAGGGTTGGACCACATTCGGGTGCCTCTGCCCCCCACTTTCAAGGTGCTTCCACTGCTCCTGCCTCAATTCATTTGGCCCATAAATGTTGTGGTTGGTGCCATAAAAGCAGAGGAAGTTTCAGTGCCTACCCCAAAGTCCCTAATCTAAGGAGGCGAAACAGACCCAGTGGTATTGATAACCATATAGATCCTTAGCAGATTTATTTTTAATATTGATAGGCATGTATATCCCTAGTAGCATCTTTCTTTTTAGTCAAGACAACTGAAGAACGTGAAATAAAAAAAAAAGTGATTTAATTTAACCCTTCTATCTCAGAAGTTTCTTTATCAGCGAAAGTAGAGTTTTGGCTAGACTACTTAATCTGTATCTGAAACTGATGGGCAAGTCTGATAGTGAAAGATGAATCAGTCTTTAATGGGAACATCTGTGGGTGTCCCTTGCCATACAGGTATTCTTAGCTCTGATAGGTGGAAGTGGTAGCTGCTGGTGGCTGTGTGTGTGGACTAGCTGCAGATTTATTGATGGCTCAGAATAATAATGGTTTGTAAATTAAATAATTACTTGGGGGTAACATACTTTGTATCTTCTGCAGGCTGAGCTCATTGGACATCAGGGACTCCTTGCATCCCTCTGTTCCAGCACAAAAGGTCGCTGTGTGCCATTCTCCCATTGGTCTCTTTCAGGAACTTTCCCTGCATCTTTTCCCTCTGTGCACCTCCCCTTCCCTCAAGACAATGTCTCTTTTAAGCTCCCATTCATGGGGCTTCTTGTGCTCCCTATTTTCCCTTCACCTCGTATCAGGGTCTCCAGTTTCCACCTCACCAGCGGTTCTGTATGCCTCCCATTCCCTCTTCCAGCTATTTCAGGGCCCCATGTTCTCCCATGCCAATGGGCTGAATGCACACCTACATCCCACTTTCCCCTGCCATGATTATTTGTCTGGGACAGTGGTTCACAAACTTTAACAACCTGTGAATCCCTTTTACTAAAATGTCAAGTCTCGCGAAACCCCTCCTGAAAATGAATATTTCCAGGGATTTTTTCCTTTACTTGAGTATAAATTATAAAAGCAGTGATCTTGGAAATATAAAATTTGTTTTTATGACATGCTTATTACACACTATTTATATATTTGTCGTTACAGTATTTTTATTACATTATGAAAATGGCAACACTTGTCCAAGATCTCACTTTTGTAGCTTGTATCACTTTGAATAAGCCTGTTATAAGACAAGGCTCCTATGTTTCTTCAGGGAGTATCAGATGTGAAACAGCACGAAGGTATTTAAGAATCCACCTCAAAGAGTTCCTCCTACACAAGCATTCGGGTCTTGAGCAGTCCAGGCAAACAACGCATGTTACAACAAAGCTTAAACTTGTTCTTCATAATAATTTTAAAAACAATACTAGCTGCCTATTTAATTTTAAAAACAGCGAAAAATATCCACCTCTCTTTCCATTTCTTATAAGGAGTCTTAAACTTTAAATCTCCTCAGTGTGATAGAGAAGCTTGCTTTGATCTGCTTAGCTCTTGGAAGTTCAGGCGCTACGGGATGCTGACCCTGTGCTGCCCGTAGTCCATAGGGACAGCTCTGTCCGCCGTCCCTAGGGACAGCTCTGTCCACCATTAGGGGATTTTTTCCCAAGAATCCCCTGTAACATTTTGCGAACCCACAGGGGTTCACAAACCCTAGTTTGGGAACCACTGTTCTAGGAGATAAGTCATTCAGGGTAAAACTCTAATGGGATGATGGGCAGAGATGAAATATAGGTATCATTGTGGTTGAAGGCATTGATGCCATCAACCATTTGTTTGATCTGTAGGCAATTGCAGAGATGCTAGAAGCTGCTTGTGTGGTAAACAGATGGCAGGGACTGTAAGAATCCTCCATTTCTCTCTCTTGCCGTTTTCTGATTTTCCAGAGTTCTGGCCATTGGTGCCTAGAACATTCCCTGAAAGTTTGGAATTGATCAGATGTGGCGTTGAGGTGGATAGACAAACAGAGAAATGCCATTAAGTTGAGTATATGGCCTTCAAAGCTTGGCCAGTTAACCAAATCCAGATTACACAGTTATACCTCTACAAATGGCTTTAAAATTGTGACAAGGATTCCCAGGGTACATCCTGGGGACCAGTGTGCCACCTTAGCTCTCTAACCTGGTTGTCTCTCACAAAGCTATGCCAGTGACAAGCAGAAACACCCCTCCAAGCGCTGTAATCACTCAGCCATCAACATCTGGAGCCACACATCCAGCTAAATTGTATGAATGTTCCTTGATTCACTTATGAATCATACAGGGAGAGGCACCAGCCAATCACCCCAGAAATATGCCTCTTACACTGCTCAGAGCTCCCATGGACAGTGCAAGCTCATTAATAAGTTTACCACTTCTTCAAAGGAAAGTGGACATGCCACAGCCTTTGTAATCTGAGCTACGATTCCCCAAGCACTTCAACTTGTTTTAGGTAAAATATAAAACAAATTTATTAACTACAGAGAGACTGATTTTAAGTGACTATAAGTAGCAGGCATAGAGATCAAAGTTGGTTATCCTAGAAATTCAGTCTAAATTTAAACTTCAACAGACTAAGCAAGATTTGAATCAGTCTCTCACCCTGATAAAAGTTACGGGCAGCTTACACTTCTCAGTATTCATACTGAACTCCCTTCCAGCTTGGGACCAATCTCCTAATTTCAGTCTTTGTCTTCCAGATAATCTTTCAGGTGTTGAGATTTTGAGGAGAGGGGAAGAAGCCAAGTGTTGTCACTGTACCTCTTTTATACTTTCTTCCAGCTGCTAGAAAGATCCTTACTCTCACCTGTGGGAGTCCCCATGGCATATGTGCCCTCTCTGGGATAGTGGATTCTTCTTGATGAGCCATTAATGCCTATCTGGCCAGTGATGGTTGCTCCTTGTCCCAATGAAGGGCCACCTGTGGGCATCTCCCAACCTCATAAAGTATTTTAGTAATACATACAGCAACACATCATAACTTAACATACAATGATAGTACATACAATTCAACAGGATATTAAGGTTCAACAGATCAAGACTTTTAAAATGATACCTCACAAGGCATGCATTGTAGGAAACATGTATTAGTCATATGACAATGTAAGTGTGGGTGTTCCAGGATGCTAATTTGACGTACAGAGTGTCACAATAATGGAATGATTACCAGTGAGTTTTATCATGAGGGATGTTGTACTTCTCCATTTTGAAAAAAACGGGTAGTGTTAGTACTGAGAGTAATTATCACATTAGCCTCAAACTAGGCCATCTGAGTTATGATGACTGAATCTCAAGAAAGCTGAATCTGGATAATAAGTGAAGACTTAGATGTTAATAATTTCTCAGAGGGACCTAATTCTATAATTGTTATAAAAGGATAGTTGCAACAGCTAGTTAAATTTATATTATAAACTGCTGATGGGGGAAAATAGGACCCAGTTAATCCAAGATGGCAAATATAGCAGAAAATGGCAGAAGACTCTCTTACAGATCTGTATAGAAACTTTTCTAGTGCTGAGTCCTGGGTTTCTCACCTGCTGCAATGGACTGTGAGCATCTCTAGAACAGGAACTGAAGAATGCCTTTAAATTACTACATCTAGCCTTAGTGGTATGTACACAAGAATGTTGTGGGAATAAGACCTGATGTTTACAAGAAGATGAAGTCATAATAAAGCCCATTGAGAGTGTTCTCATCAATAAAAGGTGAATCAGATGTTTTGTCTGGGTGGTGAAAGATGCCAACTTCTAAGGAATTATACTCTTTTAAAGGAGCACAACTATGAACAGATAGTAAATTGAAACTTTGTGTTGTATATATCCCTGCAGTTCAGTCCTGAAATATTTAAGATTTCTGTAGTCAGCTTGATTGGGAATGATAAAATACCATGTAGAAAGAAATGCTTGTAGGAAAGTGGTCAACTCCAGGGACAGTGATTTACCCCGGAAACCTTTTTTGTTTTTCAACTAGTGTGTTTCAGGCTTGGCTTGAAAACTTGGTTGCACCAATGCTGTTAGTGGGATTGGGGCTTAGTTGCTTGTGATTATCTGAAGCAGCTCCCCTTAGACAACATAGGAGACTGGCTTTGGGGTGCACTGTGTCTAACTCTTGTCAGTTAGAAGGCTTTTCCAGTCAGATATGGGACATTTGAAAAGAGAAAATTAGTTCATATCCGTAAAGAAATGAGTTCACTTTGTAACAGAAGTTTTTTAAGTATGGAGCACACTGTATCCACACCCATGACTATCAGTGACCTCTTGGCTTTCTGTTTCTTAGAAAGAAGGAGGCGCTCATGGAACACTAAATTCAGAAGAGTAGTTCAACAGAAAATGTTTTGGGAACCTTTGGTATATAAGGTTGCATTTTAGAATCAAATTCTCTATAGATCTAAAAGATACTCTGAAAACCACTTCCTAAGCAAACTGACACAGTGAATTTGTTGACCTTGAATTCTGTTTCTGAACATAAGTGAATGCTGGGAGTCACTCGGTAACTGGCTAAATGAGGTACCATATTGTTAATATCCTAAAGAGTTAGGGACAGATGAAAATGTGTGTAATTTTAAAGCTTCAGCTGAACTTGATAAAGTAAAAAACACTTAAAATCAAAAGCCCCTCTCCTCAAAAAATCAGTTAAAAATGAGAAGAAACTGGTCATAAAACAGTACAGCTGCAAAAGATATTTGAATGAGATACGAAAGAAGGGAAAAGGAAGAAAATTCATATTGCTTTAATATGAAAACTTTCATAAGAGTTGCAACCAAGGAGGAAAAAAATTTTCAGTACCATCACGCTAACTAGGATTTTTGTTGAGGTTTGTGGCATAAAAAGCAGGTATCATTCTTTAGCAATAAATCATTAAAATGAAGGCTTACCTACTAATTGTCTGGCATGTGAATGTACGGATAAACAGGTGATGAAGCTCTTCTGCAGTAAAGGTTTTTTTTAACCTAAATACACAATGTGTTATAAAAATATTCTTTGGGTATGAAAGCATGACTTTTGATTAAAGAGCAATCTTTTTATAAGGGTAGTAATCCAATCTCCAACTCAAACTATACACGCACCTCTGCATTTAAAGACACTTCTACTAATATAAGCTAGATGTTAAAAAATTTAGTAACTGTAGTTCTTCTGGTCAGGGAAGTCCTTAGGATTTAACGTGCCCTAGGCGAGATTATTAAACTGGAGCCCCTGTGCCTGATCTGCTCTTAGCAACACAAATATAAGCTTACAGTATTGGAAAACTTGCCACATTCATGTTATTAAAACCAGTTTAACTTAATTAAGCACACTGTAATGCTGATGGACTAGCACTAAAGAAGCAGCACTATAGAAAAAATTCTGATATGACAGAATGATGCAAATAGTATAATTTTTTTAATTTATCAAAATTTTATTGGAAATTTATATGAAGAGGTATTGAAATAAAGATTTGTTTTTAATTAAAAGCAATCTTTCTGGCTTTTTTGGCTGCAAAATCAGTAATAATGTCATCATATGACAAAGACAAAGTCGTGTCTTGTTTGATTGCAAGAATAGCAAGACCATTTAGGCGTTCCTGACTCATTGTAGAGCAGAGATAGTTTTTAATGAGCTTTAGTTTTGAGAAACTCCGTTCTCCTGATGCTACTGTTACAGGAATTGTCAGTAGAATACGAGTGGCAATGTACACATTAGGATATATGTTAACAAGTTTGTGGGTATGAATAAACTGTACAATGTCCATCACCGATTTTGCATGTGGCAACATTGATGACAGTGTACTCAATTCTTCATACAGTTCAAGTCCATTTAAATCAAAACTATAACCGTGCTTCAGGAGGCTCTCTGGGTTCTTGCACTTTGTCATTAGTTGCTCTTGTTTTCCTATTTCATTGAATTTAGTTATGTCATACAAAAATCCAAACTGTTCATGGTGTACTTGCAAGGTATTAAACCTTTCATCAACAGCAGATACTGCTTTATCCATCACAATGTTAAAAAATTCAACCTCAGATTTCTTTTCTGGATCGTCTGTGGGCTCATCTGCTCCTTCATATTCCATTTGTCGTTTTTTCCTTGAAACTCGTGTCACATTCGCACATGGAAATTTTGGTTCTACACCGAGTGCCTGTGCAAGCTCTCTTGCTGTAACCTGTGCTTCTTTGAATCCATGTTCTCCGTATTTCACTAAAAAGTCTTGTGTGTGGTTTAGTAAGATAAGTGTTGAATCAAGCTGCATCATTGGACTCTGCATTATTTTGCTTACACTTGAGATTTTAACAAGAATGTCATACCAGATTACGACAGATGTTAGAAACTTGAAGCTGGATATTTCAGAAGCCAATGACTGTGCTTCACTTTTAGCTTTTGGATCTCTGGCTTCTTCCGAAATAGCAACCAATGCTTCATAAACTTCCTCAGATATCTCAACGTTTTTACACTTTCTACTCTGCTTTCCCAGCATGTCTCAGATAGAGGCTTAACGGTAATACCATTGACATGTGCTTTGAATATTTGCCATCGTTGAGTGGAAGCTGAAAAGAGCACGTAAATGCGTTGCAGCAAACCAAAAAAAGATATAGCTTCTACAGAAGACTTGGCTATATCACACAATATCAAATTAAGGCTGTGGCTTGCACATGGAACAAAAAAGGCTCGTGGATTTTCTCTCCGCAATCTAGCTTGCACGCCAGAAATGCATCCTTTCATGTTGGCGCCATTATCGTAGCCTTGTCCTCGAATGTTCATTATGGACAATTCCATTTGTTTTAGTTCATCAAGGAGAGTTTGAAGAAGTCCAAAACCTGTAGTGTCTTGTACTTCTAAAAATGTGATAAACGATTCCTTAACTGTAATCTGTGCTGAATCACTAATGTCGACAAATCTCACTATTGACGACATCTGTTCTTGATGACTTATGTCCGGAGTGCAATCTAGAATTACGGCAAAATATTTTGCCAGAGTAACCAATGAAACAATTTTGTCTCTCATTTTATCGCTCATTAGCATGATCAGTTCATTTTGAATTCTTGGTCTCAAGTAGTGGTCATGTATTTCATTTTCAGTTACTCTTCAGAGATGTTCACTCATCACTGTGTCAAATTTTCCCAGCAGTTGTACAAGGTCCAAAATTTCCATTTTGGGGCTAGAATAATTTCTCAGCGCTTCCTCTAAAAGCAAGATTGTTTGATATTCAACAATAGATAATAGACGTTCAAGAACACGACGCCAATGCTGCTTCTGTGACTCCAGCAATCTTTGATTTTGGGCATCAAGAGTTGTCTGATTTTTTTTTTTTTTTAACCTTACACTCAGCTCACACCATTTGTGTATACTTTCAATGTGGTATTGTGCCTTTTTATGTTGTGGTAATATGTGACTAAGATTTTTCCAATCATTAATACCCATGGTTGCTATCTTAAAATTGCAACTATTGAAAATCTTGCATGGGAAACAAAATACAGCATCCTTGCATTTAGAGTACACAAGCCACCATATGTTGACAATTTCACCGTTAGAAAGTCTTTTTTGTAGTAATTGATTTTTGTGAATTTCCTACCTCTAATGTCTTTAGGATATTCAAGACCTCTTATTCTCACAGGACCTTTCTCAAGTATAATGGCACGGTATTCATTGTTTAAAGATTGCGGCCATGTGCCAATGTCATCTATATCCCATGCTAGTACAGTTTCAACTGTTTTAATTTCTTGTTTTGCATCTGCATCTGTTTCAAATGATTGTTCTGTGTGTTCTTGCGTTTCTTGAGAAGTTACATGATGATCTTGATCAACTTCGTTGTTCTCATGATGTACAAACTTAAGTATAGAACCCTTCTGTGCTTCTACAGCTAATCCTCCTTCATCTTTGCGTTTTCTTTTTTGTGACCCAGAAAGTTGTTTTCGATACGACATAGCTTATAAGAGTGTTCTTTAAAGAAATAACTGTTTAATTTATTATCAGAAATATTATTTAAAATAACTAATATAGGATAGCCGTGAGCCTGTGAACTTGAGCTAGTGTGAAGACTGAGACACAGTAGAGTTGGAAACCCATGTCATTTTTACAAAGCCACTTTTTAGTTTTAAATGTATAGTGGGCATCAGTCTTAACGTTAGTTACAACTCTATATCAGCTTTATACTGTAAATAGATCAATGGCATTATCCAGTTTAGTAAGCTGCGTTTCCAAACAGTGGGGAAATATAACCCTAGTTTTACTCCTAGGTAAAGCACAAAGTGACCAAAATGAAGTCAGCACAGAATCATCTCATCTAGATTAAGGTACCACAGAAATGTTACAGAAGTCCTATTGGGCCTTATTTCTGTTTGGAAAGACATTAGCAATAGCAGCACATTCACATGATAAAATACATGATAAATCACTGCCTCTGAAGTTCCATCAAAAACTAACATTTTCACAGCTCTAGCATGATCTGCTGTACAGATTCTTCACAAGGAAGTGTCCTTGGCCTTTTTAACTCATATTAACTATGTATTTACTTTATGAAGGTTAGAGAAAACATTGTGAAAATGTAAAACATTGGCTGCCAAACTTCTGGGCTGGCAAAAGCTATACTGACTCACAGGAGAAAAAAAAAAAAAAGGCAGGAGAATCTTAGTACAACATATGGTCACTCTATACCAGGAGTCGGCAACCTTTCAGAAGTGGTGTGCCAAGTTCACTGTAATTTAAGGTTTCTTGTGCCAGTAATACATTTTAACGTTTGTAGAAGGTCTCTCTCTGTCTATATTATATAAATAAACTATTGTTGTTATCTGAGGTCCTGGCCACCGGTCCTGCTCAGGTCACTGCCAGCTGAGTAAATGAAACCCCAAACTGGCAGCGGGCTAAGCGGGGCTGGTGGCTGGAACCCTAGACAAGGATCCCAGGCCCTGCTCAGCCCGCTGCTGGTCTGGGGTTCTGACCACCAATTCCTGCCCGCCAGGATCCCGGCCACCAACCCCCCTCAGCCTGCTACCAGCCTGGGATTCTGCTCACCCAGGCTGGCAGGAGGCAGAGTGGGACCGGCGGCTGGGTTCCTGACTGGCAAGGGGCCGGCAGCCAGGACCCCGGAGTAGCAGTAGGCTGAGTGCTGCTGGCACCCCAGACTGGCAGCAGACTGAGCCACTCAACCCCCCACCGGCCCTGCTCAGCCGGCCACCAGCCCACTCAGCCTGCTGCCGGCTGAGTGAATGGAACCCCAGGCTGATAGCAGGTTGAGTGGTTCAGCTGGCCTGCTCAGCCCTCTGACAGCCTGGGGTTCCTTGGTGGTCCCCAGGCCAGCAGCAGGTGCTGAGTAGGGCCGACAATGGGGCAGCAGCCGGAACCCCAGAGCACTGATGGGCTGAGCCGCTCAACCTGCCGCTGCATATCATCAAAAATCAGCTCACCTGCCACCTTTGACACATGTGCCGTAGGTTGCCGACCCCTGCTTTATACACTAGTAAGGAGATGAGCATATTACAGTTGTTGGAGGGCTCTTATCAGGAGTAACAGGGTATAGGAAAGTCAGTCAACATTTTTTGTTTCTCTGATGAAAACTGGCCCACTCCCTGCCTCAAACCAAACCTGTCACTAATAATTGTCAACAACTTAATTTTCTGTTTTTGGCTAAGATATTGATTTTTAAAAAAATAAAATATTGAAATTGGATTCAGGATTGTTAGCAAGAATTTTTGGCAAACAAAGTTGTTAAATGACAATCTAAATGGCAACACAGTACTGCGTTCATGCTTGGCTCACCCTCCAGCCTGCTGGTCCAACAGCTGCAGTAGAGGAGGAGATAGGTGGAAAACTGCAGGACCCCAAAATCCACCTCTTGGGGTGCAGAGTGGCAACAGCAGCAGCAAACCCTCAGGTCCAATCACACGCCAATGGGCACCACCACCAGCCTTATGGACCATGGTGAAGTTAGCACAGCATCTGATCTCAGGGACAGGTCACCCATGGAGCCACAGCAGCTCATCCTGCCCTGTGCAGCTCCCCCCGGATGAGATGGATGGCTGGCAGCTGCCAGCCCAGGGGAGAGGCGCTCCCCAGCTAGGGTGACCAGATCCAGATGTCCTGATTTTATAGGGCCAGTCCAAATATTTGGGGCTTTGTCTTATATAGGCACCAATTACCCCCACCTAGAGTGACCAGACAGCAAATGTGAAAAATCAGGACGGGGTGGGGGGTGGGGCAGTAAAAGGAGCCTATATAAGAAAAAGGCCCCAAAATTGGGACTGTCCCTATAAAACAGGGATATCTGCTCACCCTTCCCCAATCCCCTATCTTGATTTTTCACACATCTGGCTAACCCCAACCTAGCCCTGTGTGACATTCCAATCCTGGCTCGCTGCCGGGGAAGTGAGTTACTTTGACTTTCATTCCTCAGCAGGCAGGCAGCCAGCCTCCTCCCCCCAGCACCTCACCCAACCCAGCCCTGACGGAGGGGAGGGAGGAGAGAGAGAGGGATGCTCCTGGGGAGGAGGGAGAAAGGAGGGGGTGCTCCGTCGGGTAGGTGGGGAGAAGAATGGATGTTATGGGGGACAACAAAGGATACTGGTTCCAGAGCCACAGAGCCTGCCTCGCCTCACCTCACCTCAGCCCGGGGGAAAGAGTCACACAGGGGAGCTCCTTCCCCAACCCCTACCCTCTCCCCTTCCCAGAGACCCCAGCAGCCAATCCCCTCCCTCAGACTGTGCAGCATTGTGCTCTCTCTAGGACCCAGCAACCCTGCTCTTACATGCTCCACTGCTTCCCGTCTGTCTGGGCTCCCGGCAGAGTGGTGCCCCCAGGCAATGTGGTGCCCTACACGGCTGCCTATTCTGCCTATGGCTAAGAACGGCCCTGCTTCTGGTACTGTATTGTCTGTGAAATATACACACATGGCAGATACTGGATTGCTTTTCAGCTAAGCACTCAGTATTCTGATTATTAATTAACCACTCAGTATTCTGGGTAGACATCTCATGGTGCAGTGCTTTGCCACTCAGTTCTGTGCCCTGATTTTTCTCATGGTACATTGTGTGGTGAAACTACAGGAATTCTGGCAAAATGGGGGTAGGGAGCAAATTAACAAATTCTGATGATTCCTTTGTTGCTCACAGTGTTTATCCTGTAGTAAGTAGAGCTAATCTTTCTTCTCTTTTTGTGCCAGTTTATTGTGTTGGTGGTTCATTCCTTTTGTGTTGAGTAATTTGGGAGACTACTCTAAATATGGTTAGAACTGGACTCTGCTTTATCTCCTGTATATATGTATTTCATAATCATGGGCCCTTTGCCAAGGATAGTCTTGTCCCAATTTCCTGAGCTCAGATTTGGACTCCATCAGCCAAAGGATTACCATTGAGGATAACAAGTGGGGTGAGGGTTGCAGAGCAAGTGGCAACCATTCTGCTAAATTATTTTTTGTTACAGCAGTGCCTCCAACCAGTGATCTCCAACCTTTTTATGCCCAAGA
This sequence comes from Gopherus flavomarginatus, assembly GCF_025201925.1. Taxonomy (NCBI): domain Eukaryota; kingdom Metazoa; phylum Chordata; order Testudines; family Testudinidae; genus Gopherus; species Gopherus flavomarginatus. The sequence goes on from NC_066619.1 coordinate 113,649,217, forward strand.
TTATTTTTTGAATATAAGGGCAACCCAGAAGCTACCCTGCCCCTTCCCCAAAGTCCCGCCCCACTCACTCCATCCCTGCCTCTCTCCGTCACTCGCGCTCTCTCCTACCCTCACTCACTTTCACCAGGCTGGGGTAGGGTGTTGGGGTTCAGGAAGGGGTGTGGGCTCTGGGCAGGGGCTGAGGGGTTCATTGTATGGGAGGGGGCTCTGGGCTGAGCCTGGGGCAGCAGATTGGGGTGCAGGAGGGAGTGAGGGGTGCAAGCTCTGAGAGGGAGTTTGGGTGCAGGAGTGGACTGTGGTAGAGTGTTTGGGTGCAGGAGGGAGTATGGATGCTGGTTCTGGGATGGGGCTCACGGCTGGTTTGGGATGCTGGCTCCGGGAGGGGGCTCAGGGCAGGCGATTGGGTGTGGTCTCCCACTGGGCAGCATTTACCTCCAGCAGGCACTGTCCCTGCAGCTCCCATTGGCCACTGCTCCCCATTCCTGGCCAATGAGAGCTTCAGGGGTGATGCTTACAAGCAAAAGCAGACCCCGGGGGCTGTGGGCCATGCTGGCCACTTCCGGGAGCGGTGTGGGGCGAGGACAGGCAGAGAGCCTGTCTTAGTGGCAGCCCTGCTTGGAGATCCTCCTGGATCGATCAGTTGAATGTGATCGATGGGTTGATGGCCTAGAATGTGCTAGGTTTGTACAGACCTATAGGAAGACAAGGTTCCTTCCCTGCAGATCTTACACCCTAAAAAGAGATTACAATCTAAGTGCTACCTTGTTACTGCCTGCTGCATGCTATTCCAGTTTGTTTGCCAGTGGGCTCTAACAACATCCTCAGAGTACATTGCAGTGTAGTCTATAAGTGACCAATATATGAACCTCTTTATTATCCTTACAGTGGAACAAGTAGAAGTAGCGTCCAAGTACAGATGGGAATTTTCTGTTCTTGACACTTCCCAAGATTACACTTTTAACCAGGGCTTTGGAACTGTTCTCCGCTCCAGCTCCAGGCAAGAGCCTGCAACTCCACTGTTACGGAGTTTCTCTGCGCTCCAGCTCTGGGCTCTGCTCCGAAGCCCTGCTTTCAACTGCTTGATTTTCAGGCTGGGGGAGTGAGGAGACATTACTTTAACATGGGTGTTATAGAAATACCTATATTTTGCTTCTTGTTCTCATTCTGTTCATCCTCAATGTGATGGGTGATGCTGGAATGGCATTTTGCACACCCTGTGAACCAGAATGTGAGAAGTTTGTGGTGTTTGTGGTTTTTTGAGATTGTAGCTCCCTTTTGTGCATTCTTTTGTGCCCAGAACTTCTGCACCAGTATGTCAGGGAATATATTAAATTAATAATAATAAAAGTCCTCAAGTATGTTGGCAGCCAATATCTCTATTTTTTGCCTTCATAAAATTTCATAACCTGAATTACTATTATTTGCATCTTAGCTTACAAAATATAACTGCCCAGTCTTATAACTGGTAGCTTGTTTTCTCTGTTTTGCTGTTAATACTCTTTACAAAACAATCTTTAACTCTTCAGTCTTTAAGAAGTCTAATATCTTATTGTGTATATATTTTCCCTATTTATTTGTAGTAGAGAAAGACATTCTCTAATTTGTTAGGTACAGTCTGGGAAATTGGTGGCGGTTTGAGTTCTTACCTTTAGTAACTCTAGGGTGACCAGATGTCCTGATTTTATAGAGACAGTCCTGATTTTTGGGTCTTTTTCTTATATAGGCTCCTATTACCCCAAACCCCCTGTCCCGATTTTTCACACTTGCTCTCTAAGTAACCCAGGAAAAGAGTGTGTGATTTATCTTGATTTTTGACAATCTGAAATGACTAATTGAATAAAAAGACAGTGTTGTGAAAAGTATTTATCATTAAACTTCATTAGAGTTTCCTAACATAGTGTAAGAGAGAGATCCATAACAAGAAAAGATTATTCTTTTGTTTTCAGCTGTTTCATTTTGTAAATATTTCAAAGTAAAATATTCCCAATTTTGTAATCTGCCAAAGTTTCAAATTTTAAATTATGTTGAGTTTGCAACAAATCTTTTGTTTCGGAATGCTTTTGTGTGTTCTGAAATGGCCTTATCTGAGCTCAAATATATAATACTTGTGTGTATAGATGTTTAAAAAAATACATAATGTGGAAATTAATTTAGAAAATCTAATTATTTAGGAGATAGCTATTCAGCATTTTAATAGTGTAGGTCTTCAAAAATTCTCAGGTGATGGCATCTAAGTTTAATATTTTGTAAAGGAGTGGTCATTTGATCTCTGAAGAATTTGGTAGTTCAGTTGTGGATAGTGAAGACACTCTAACAATATCAGTTTTTTTTCTGACCTAACCTAGTTGTACGTTTTAAAGGTGTAGGTAGTGGATTGCTGCTGGTCAGGAAAAATTATTTTGCATTGATCTATTTTTTCTTGCAAGGCACTTGAGAGAGAAGACAACAATAGCAGTAACATCCAAAGGGTACTATGGGTTGGAAGATGAGAAAGGAACAGCATGCACTTCAACAAGGCGTCGTTCCACACCTCGCAGTTTAGCAGGCTTGACAGCAGGCATTTTTGAGTCCATAATGGTTCAGGTTCTGAGACAAGAAGAACAACAGAGAGCAAAAGAAGAAAAGAGGTAAAAGGAAAAAGTAAATTCTTTTGTAGTCTTGCCTTTCCATTTCTCAAATGTTTCTCTTCTGGAAGACCAAATGCATCACCCGTTGTTTGTGGTACAGAGTTCACTTTTGAACCCTGGACTACAATATAGTTAAGAACACAATTACATCATGGTGATTGCCACTGTCACAGAACCCATGAATTTTGCCATATATTTGAATTTGAGACTGAAAGGTCACCACTGTCATGGAACCATTTTGCCATTTATATGAACCCCCGTGACCACACGTTAGCAATTTGTTAGTTTTGCATCAGTCTAGTTCTCAGTGAAAAAAGGGCCAGATCTAAGGAAACTGACCTATAATTAATGTGCAGCAGATGGTCAGTGCTTACTAATGAACTGTTCATGTTGACCCTGCTACTGCACAGTAACAGGTCATAAGTCTGCCTTGATCAGCTGCTGTGCATTAACAGGTGATTAGTTCACCTTGACTGAGTCTCATTTCAAAGAGGACTAGATCAAAGTGAACTAACAAACTGTTAATGTGTGACAGCAGGTTACTGTGACCATAGTGTGAAATTCTGTTGCAGTTTTTTACTGTGCCATGAATTACATATAATTTTACCATTACGAAATGGTATCCGCAAAGCTCTAGTTAATCTTAATTCCCTTTTGTTTGTTGGAAAATTTCCCAAACACTGTAATGGTGTAAGTGATTTTAAAACTGCTGATATTTTAATATCAGGAAATTTGTAATAGCATTTGAAAGTGAGAATGCAGTAGTCTATGGACATATTCCTTGTTTGCTCAATCCTGATTTACCATACTTCCCCTATGACCATTTTTTGTCATTAGCAGAACTATAAGCAGTCACTACTGAAGTGCAGAAAACAAATAACTTGAAACGTTCTTAGTCCACACTTGTTGAAATAAAAAACTACATATACAGTTTAGTCTAGAGCAACACATTCCTTAATTCAATACATTTTGAGAATAGTTTTATTCATCCTGATACCAGTAGCATATAATCAATCACCATTTTTATTCTTTGTATGGTGTGTATATGTCCATTTATATGTTCTGTATAGGATGTTTTAAAGTATTGTTCAATAAATATTTCATTCTGTGGAGCACTTTAAAAGAGATCCACTTATGGACTGTCTCCTATCAATCCCAAACTTATCCCACAATATTCTTTTTCTGTTCTGGGGCTCTGTGAACTATGTTTGAGGATCATTCTTACAAGAACTGTATGTTGATAGGGCATATCGCTTGTTCTCCTTTTCATTTTTCATAATGTGTAGTTCAAGGTCGTAGTATCCACGTCCATTTAGAAAATAGTGGAAAGGGAGAACTTACTTATTAAATCCGAAGTCGTCTTAGGGAACCTATTTCTGTGTTATCCTTCTCCTCCAGATATGGAAACAGTAGTATGGAAAGGAACTAGGCTAGAGATCTGCAGGTAATTTCATGGATCTTGGCTCATGAACCTTCATGATGCCACTGCATAGTTTCCAAGTCTCTTCTCCAGATCCATCAATGGCAGCATGACCATTGAGCTACCCATGCTGGAATTGGCTGACATCTATTTCATGTGACTTTTTTGTGGGGACCACTATTAGGAGAAACTAATGAAGCATCAAACAACATTAACTTCCATGGTTGTTTAGTCCCCATTTCTGCCTCCTTGGGAGTAGAGCATGCCATGTCAAGCAGCTGTTCTCTGACTCTCTTAACTTCTTGGGTAGTTAAGGTTGATGTGGTGTTTTTGTTTATAAACACCAGTTTTGGGCCTTAAATCTCTGAGGGCAAGTCTACACTACAAAATTAAGTTGACTTAAGTTACATCGATGTACCGCCACCGGAATAAGTAAATTGCTTTTTCATGTCTACTGTATACTTCTTGTGTCAGCAGTGCCTCACCAGGAGTGCTTAGATTGATTTAAGTGTCAGTGTGGGGCATTGTGGAACGGTTTTTGAAGCAACAGTTGATTTAAGCAACTCGGTGTCTACACTGACATTGAGTCAACCTAACCACATCAATCTATGCGCTTCACCTCTTATGGTGGAGGAGTTTCGTAAGTGTAGTGGGCGAGTTACATCAGTGGGAGCTACATCGTAGTGTAGATGCTTACAGAGTTAGGTTGACATAAGGCAGCTTACATCAACCTATCTCTTAAGGTGAAAGCACTGCAGAAAAAACATACTAAAAAAATAAAACCTGCATGCATGTTAATAACCTTACCAGAGATCCTCCTCCTCCTCCTCCTCCCCCTACATCTCCAGTAGGGGCTCTTGTAGGAGTCACTCCTTCAAACCCCACCGTGGAGTTTTTCTGTGGTTACAAGTTAATAATGGCTTCAGCTCGGAACAAGCAGATCATCCTGTTTCTTCATGCAGCTTGGACCTTTTTCTCCAACCTTCAGGAACAAGTAACCAGCAGACAGTGGTTCTTTCTTCAATGTGTAGTATCAAAAACTTCGGTTTTTGAATAACTGAAGATGGGGTGGAAGGAATTTGCATTCAACTCCCTCTAGATATTTCCCAGGAAATCCACTTCATATGTATTGTCCTTCAGAAGACCATTCTGTCTGCCATGTTGTTCAGTATAGTTTTTTTGATAATTCATGTCCACAATAATATATAATCTTTACATTTAATAAGATGGACTCCAAAGATACTAAAACTTAATTCAGTAGGGTTTTCCCAGGATATTACTACATCTGCTACTTATCCATGTAAACAGCAATCACATCAAGAAAAAGAGTGCTAGATGGGAAATACTTTGTTTAAAGCTGCTAATTCATCTAAAATACAATTTAATAACATTAAAGATAATTGATATTTTTTCCGAAAGATTAATCAGTCTTTTTCAAATCACAAAAAATTAGTTTGCCATCCTTTTCCCCCATGCAATGTTAAATATGCTAATAAAGAACATTCATGGTGTTTTAAAAAAAAAAACAACAAAAAAAAAAAAACTGGATGCCTGAAGAATGCTGAAGGTCTACTTGAGCGGGATTCAGCTAGCCATTGTTGCTGGTTATTTCATTTCATTAAAGGTGTGAAAGGAATGAAATTGTCTAAATCTGTTATCACAAGATGGATCAGATGTTGTGTGTCAGAAATATAATAATCTATGGATTATCCTACTTATTAGGCATTAATATATTTGGTCTTATTTTGGGCAGAAAGAACCTTTCCTTCAGTGAAAGAAATATGTAAAGTAGCAGCTTGGTTTTTCATTTGTGATTGCATTTACAGGTGTCTTTGGATGCATCTTTTGGGAGATGAGTACACTAGGCTGATAAGTTTCTCTTGTTTTCTAAGGTTATATTCCTACCATTCCTGTTGGTGATTCTTTGTTACTTCCCACTTCGAATGTATTCACAGATAAGCCACGAGAGAGGAAAAAATGACCATTTCTTGCCTGCTCATTTCTTTTCTGAATGGCATGTTCACCCAATCTGAAAAGCACCCCTTGAAGAACCAGTGGGTGTGAACATATTTAATAGAATGTTTATTTACAGTAGTTTATTTTACTTTATTGAAATTGACATTTTTGTGTTCTTGTTACACTAGCATCAAATTTATTATATTTTGTTTAGCAATTGTGTATATATACACATAATAACATCTGACTATTTTTAATAGTCTCCTTGTGTTCAGTTTTCTCCATCTTCCTGATTGTATGGATTATCAGTTCCACGTTGTGGGAGCTTTGTAAGACCCCATTGACTGCTTGCTTGAATTAAGAATAAAAGTTGTAAAACTGGGTTTAGTGATGTAGAGCCAGATTTTCAAAGGTATTTAGGCACCTACTGGAATAATCCCACTAGGCACCTGTCTGCATTTTAGACACCTAATATTTTTTCAAAATCTGACCTTCAGCTTGTCATGGTACAATTCCCCACTCTGAACCTTAGCGTCCAAAAGATGGGGTACCAGCATGAATTCCTCTAAGCTCAATCACCAGCTTAGAACCTGTAGCGCTGCCACCAACCAGGAATTCCAGTGCCTGGTACACTCTGGTCCCCCCAAAACCTGGCCCGGGGACCCCCAAGACCCAGTCCCTCTGGATCTTAACACAAGGAAAGTAAACCCTTTCCCTCACTGTTGCCTCTCCCAGACTTCCCCTCCCTGGGTTACCCTGGAAGATCACTGTGATTCAAACTCCTTGAATCTTAAAACAGAGGAAAATTTACCTTCCCTCCTCCTTCTCTCTTCCCCTCCCAGATTCTCCCTGAGAGAGACAGTAATCCTAACACAGAGAGAAATTAACCTTTCTCTCCCTCTTCCCTCCTTTCTCCCCACCAATTCCCTGGTGAATCCAGACCCAGTCCCCTGGGGTCTCACCAGAATAAAAAAAAAAAATCAGGTTCTTAAACAAGAAACTTTTAATTAAAGAGAGAAAAACAGTAAAAATTAGCTTTGTAAATTTAAAATGGAATAGGTACAGGGTCTTTCAGCTATAGACACTGGGAACACCCTCCCAGCCTAAGTATACAAGTACAAATTAAAATCTTTTCAGCAAAATGCCAATTTGAACTCCTTTCAGCCAAATACACATTTGCAAATAAAGAAAACAAACATAAGCCTAACTCACTTTATCTACCTAGTACTTACTATTTTGAATCTATAAGAACCTGTATCAGGGAGATTGGAGAGAAACCTGGTTGCACATCTGGTCCCTCTGAGTCCCCAGAGTGAACAACAACCAAAACTAACAGCACAGCACAAAAACTTCCCTCCCTCCAGATTTGAAAGTATCCTGTCCTCTGATTGGTCCTGTGGTCAGGTGACAGCCAGGCTTACTGAACTTGTTAACCCTTTACAGTCAAAGGGATATAAAGTACTTCTGTGCTATTAACTTTTCTTATCTGTTTATGACACAGCCATTTTATAGAAAATTACATTTAAAAAAACCTCAACCCTGTGTTAAAAGAATGTAATTTAGATTGCAAAGTGAAGCACTCAAAAATTCAGGAATGACAGAATTAGGTTTGGCAACACAACCTTAATTCTGAGCCCATGGGTCCTTTCTGTATACTGAAAGAGGCAGGGGTCTTCTGGAAAAATATTGTACACCTCTATCCTGATATAACACGACCTGATATAACATGAATTCTGCTATAAAACGGTAAAGCAGTGCTCCAGAGGGGGCGAGGCTATGCACTCCAGTGGGTCAAAGCAAGTTTGATATAACGCAGTTTCACCTATAACGCGGTAAGTGTTTTTTGTTTTTTTTTTTGGCTCCCGAGGACAGTATTCTATCGAGGTAGATTTATATTTGATCATGTAATTGAAGACTCTGTCATAAGGTAAATGAACAAGGTGGCAGAATTAACGTGGTGTAGTCAACCATAATTCTAGCATTTCATAACTATTGAGTGCATGATTGAGCAACCTAAATAATGTTTAACATAGTAATATTGAATATAATTTCCTAATTTGTATTTTTAAAGAACAAATATGTCCAACAAAATGTATTATGTGCAACTGTAACATGCATGGGGCCTGGGCATGGCACATGTATGTTATGCCCACCTGCACTATGTACCCGTTTAAGGGCTGTGCATAACTGGGCCCTATCTGACTGTACACAAGTTGCAATCAATAAATAGCAAAAGAATAAATTAGTTTTTTAATAGCTTTCTGTCATACTCTGTTACTTTTAAAAGTAGCAAGTAAATAATTTTCAGAGAGTATGATTTTTTTTCACAAATACTTTGCTTTCTTAATTTGTTTCAGATATATTCACCATCCAGCAGTTATTTTTGTTTATTTCAAATAGTTAAAATTTTGAAAGTTCTCTCTCCACAGAAAGCAGAAGAGTAGTCTTTAAGTGCAAGACCCAAAATTGATAAGTTCATATGTCCACTAAAATTCAGCTAGAGCACTTATTCAGTATAAATCCAGTTGAAGTCAGTGTGAATTTTTGCTTGTCTAAGGAATGTAGGATTCCACTATAAGAAGAGGAAATCTATTTATGACGCCTTATTGGACATGTCATTCAGAGAAAAATGTTCAGATCAGATATTTTTATTAGTCAGATAATACGTAGTATCGTTTTGTTGCAGTCACTCTTTACAGTGATTTCATCATGTCAATGTTTTGACATTACCAAATGTACAGTACTTTCTATTATTACCAATGTGATTTGCAGGTAAAAATAAAAAATACAGACTCCCTTTTAAATGTTACTTTACACACAAATCACACACCAAGTATTGAAATCATGTTTTGATTTCTAGTTTCTCTTTCCAAACTAGATATGCAATACTGGAGATAAAATATGACCACAGCAAAAGATTGTATGATAAAATGAAATGTTAGAAAATATGGAAAGACTTTGTGCAATAAATGTTTATTAAATGATGTAGATTCATTCTCAACAACAGGTTTTAAAAACAATAAAATCTACACTAGTTGTATGGGTTTTTGGCCTCATACCTGTATCGCATCTGCCCAGTAGTTTGTGTCCAAGGACACGGCAGTTGATGCCAAGAGACAGCAGGGCAGGGAGTTCCAGCCCAGCCCCCTTCCTGGGAGTCCCCAGTGGGCATGGTCTGAAATCCATGGCCCAGGGAAGGGGTGTGTGTGTGTGTCTTTCTCCCCTCCCTTCCCCAGGCTCCTAAATCAGCTGCGGCATAGCAAATCATTTCTCTCTGGGACATCATGAATGGGGGCAGTAGATACTAATGTGTGAGACTGGGGAGGAGCCACCCTGGAGCAGCCCTCCCTACACCGTATTCTCCCGGCTGCCCCCCAGAACCTCTCCTAAACACTGTAGCTCAGTCACGCACAATCCCTCCCATATACACTCCTTACTGCACACTCTACCCCCCCCCCCGCCCCGCTCACCCCTCACTTGCCTTTCTTTTAGGAAAGCATCTGGAGGACAAAAATGTAATGTTCAGTGGAGTTTGTAGTCCCCTCAGTACAAAAAATAATTATTATTATTGAGGGAATATTGATACCTATACATTTCACCAATGCAGTACTAATTGCATGAATGTTTTACTAATTACTTTAACTACTTTAAAAAATATTTTCAAAGTTGTATTGAATAAATAATCAGAACAGTAAAATAAAAAAACCTTAAATGTGCTTTTTCCTACTTATATAGGGAAAATATTTATATAGCCAAATTTACTACTTATATTCTGCATGGGTGTGGCTGCATGCGATCTTTGGCTGTCATTTCAACATCTTTAATAAATTAATGATTGGTTTTGGTTATTAACAGCTATTCCTAGTGACAGGCCCCCTTCACCATCTGCTAAAGCTGACCATTCCCTTCCCAGTGGCCACCCTGACACTCCCATTTCCAAGGTGCAGAAACCCTTTTGGTCCCGCCTTTTTTCAAGCCCATGGCTCTGATATACAGAACTTACCTGTACATCTATTTCAATGTAGAGTTCACATATTCAAATAAACACACTACCGTATGTTAGAGTATTTAGCTGCTTGGGAGGAAATAAGGCATTTGAAAGCCGCCTTATACAGTTGCAAAGGAACAGCAGGCTTCTTGCAGGTGGATGAGAGGTTTAGGAGTGCGTGGCAATTGAGTGGGTGTTGAGCACTTAACTTTTTTTACTTTCTTTTTTTCTATTCTATTGCCCTACCCTCAGGAAATTAACTGAGAAACCCTATGTTAGTACAATATTGAAGTATAACATTTCAGTGGACAAAAGTTAGAAAATGTAGACCTGAAGGTTCCCAATTAATTCAGACACCTTTGTACATGTGTGTTTGTTAATGGCATATATTTTTACATCTTAACAGAGGCAGTCCTCGAACTTAGGACACAATTGGTTCACGAAAATCGTATCCTAAGTCAAAACGTTGTAACTCAGAACCACAGTACACTCCATTGCTGGGACCGAGTGTCGTAAAGTTGAAACCAGTTGTTGTAAGTTGAATAGGGGTCAACCCAGAAACGTTGCAAGTGCTGTTCATAGTAAGTCAAATGTTGTAAAGTCGAGGACTGCCTGTAATTGCTAACCCTGAAATATAATGCAGGACAGGTACAGCTCACTTTACTCTTGCAAGTAGTCCTGTTTACTTCAATGGGCTTAATCATCCAAGTCAAGCAAGCTTTGGCCTTATATGTATAATGTGGCTGAATTAACCCTGATGTGGGAACATCAACTTTTGATTTTACTGAAGATTTTTAATTTAAATTCTTTAGTATTGCGTTAATATATCTTTCTGCATTTAATAGATACATAAATAACACATATCCAACAATATAGTATTAGGAAACTTCATCTTGGGGATCAATTACAAACCATTTGAACTTTCCTCACGATTTGTCAGATGAAACTTGCATTGGAATTACATTTTGATATCACATATTTGTCTGTAGTTCTTGCACATTCATAAATACATATAGCATACTTACTCTGTGAAAAGTGCCAGTCTGAGGTATATTTCTCCCTCTTTGCAACAAAGATGCAGTCTGAACTAGGCTATTAATGCAATACATAGACATAAATCTGCCACTTTATACATTTTTATGTATACTTTAGAGGCTAGTACTTAATAGTTTTCTGTTATCAAATGGAGTCAGTGTTTGGTTGGGTCTTTTTGCTTAATTGGGAGGAGTTAATTCTTTGAATTTATATTTTATATTCAGTTGTGTGTTGAGAGGGAGAATTGGGGCAAGCAGTTTGAAAATAAGATAATAGGAACTGCAATATTGGATCAGACCAGAGATTGGGCTAGCTCAGTATCCTTGTTTCTAACAATGGTCAGTATCAGATGCTTCAAAGGGAAAGTGTAAGAAACTCTGTAATATGCGCTTCTGGAATAACTTTTCCGTGGGGAAAAATTCTTCCTAAACCTATAAGTTAGAGTCTAGTGTATGCCCTCAAACAAGAAGGTTTATACCCCCATTCAAATTTAAAAAAAAATCTTTCTTTACTATCCATACATATGTCCATTTCTTCTTTGAAACCTGCTGCCTTTTGGTCTCTATCCTATCTTCTGGCAATTAGTTCCATAGGCCAGTTTTGTGTGCAGTGAAAACATTTCCTTCAATCAGTTTTAATTTTGTTGCCTTTGCATTTAATTGAATGTACCTGTGTACTTGCATTATGAAAAAGGTAAATAGAAGTGCCCTGTCTTCTCTATGCTAGTTATTATTTTGTATACATCTCTCAAATTCCCTCTTATTAGTGTGTTGTCTAAAGTAGCTTTAGTCTTTTCAACCTCTCCACTGAATTTTTTCTGGGTAGGTCTCTATTTATATCACCGGCCTCTGAATACACACTATTTCTGCTGTATCCTAGTTGATGTGGCACTAGAACTGAATACATTATTCCAGCTGAGGGCATACCATTTATAAATGTAATATTATTTTTTCTCTGTGTTTGTTTTTCCATCTCATTCTTTATGCATCCTAACCTTTTATTTGCTCTTTTAAACCCATATTGCACATTGGTTAATAAAACACACGTGGAAAAACGATGTATACATTAGAATACCTTTTGTTAAGCGTGTGTATTTATGTATAAATCAGAAAGATGTTAAATGAAAACAAGAGACAAGATAGCTGTGAAGTCACAGTACAGCAGTGTGAGGGTAAAATCTCCAGGAGTTTTGCAGTTCAATAGGATTTTAATTGGATACTTGATGAGAAGACAGTGTCTGCCGATAAAAGGGCTGTAGAAGTGTTATTGGGGGAATACCTGATGGTATCTGCCAAGATTTTTCTTATCCCTCACCTCTTTTTCCAATTGACAGTTGATTGAAGTATAGGTAAGGTATAATCACCTACACTTTCCCATTCTGAGTACTGATGTGTTATGTAATCCATATTAAAGACAAACTGAATTCTGATTTTACGTGCTGTGTTCTTTGTTGCTTTAAACAAAGTATATTTGTTTTTCATTCTGTATTTCTGACTTTTCTCCACTTTTTTTTTTTTTTTTTTTTAAGGTAAATCACATCTGAATTTTTGTGAAATTTCTTTTATTTCAATAGGCTACGAGAGCAAGAACGAAAAGAGGCAGAAGAAGCTAGTCAGAAAGAAATAGAAGAATGGGAAAAGTCACTTTTAGCTGAAGCAGCACCTACAAGGATGGAGACCATGTGGGAAATTCCAGCTATTGGTCATTTCCTTTGTTTAGCACAACAGATTCTAAACTTGCCTGAAATAGTCTTCTACGAATTGGAACGTTGTCTTCTAATGCCTCAGTGTAATGCTTTTTTATCCAAAATAATGACTTCTTTGTTAAGTCCTCCTCATCGCAGGTCTACCTTGCATCGAAGACCAACTCTTCCTTACAGGACTTGGGAAGCAGCACTTAGGCAGAAAGTGCAACAGTGGTACACTGTTGTAGGGCAAACTGACAACCCTGATGGCTGTGCAGAAAAGCTTGGGCTGTGCCCTCAGTTTTTTAAAGTCCTTGGGGAAGTTAATCCTTTGGCGGGAAAACCATTTCATGAGCTCCCTTTCTACCAAAAAGTTTGGTTGCTAAAAGGCCTCTGTGACTTTGTATATGAAACACAAAAAGATGTTCAAGATGCTGTGCTTGGGCAGCCTATCCATGAGTGCAGGGAAGTGATCCTTGGTTATGATTTCTTGGAGAATGCCTATGTTCATTTTCCACAGTTCTGTGGTGCTGATGTACGGATTTACAAACAGAAGCCTTTTCAAGCCCCTGCATTTCCAGCTCCGCCCATCAAAGTAAAAAAAGTACCACGGATTAAATTGGAGAAAGTGAAATGTGAGTATGCCAGCAAAAGCAATGGGGAAGTCAGATTTGGTGGTAGAGAAGAGTGGCTACCTCACTGTAAGATAGAAGCAGGGAAAAGTATGGATTCTCTTGTTTGTTGTCCAGCAAAAATTCACTTGGATAGCTTCAGTATCACCACAGAAAAAGAAATGAAACCCAACTGTGAAATTAAAATGCATAAAACCTGTGACAAAAAAAACCCTGGCTGCTGTAAAGAGAACCAAGAGAAGCCAATTAGTCCAGGAGAAATTGTTGGCTTTGGGGAACCTCTCAGCCCAGGAGAAATCAGGGTTCTAGAAAATGGAGAGAGAGATCACAAAGCTTCCCTAATAAAAACTGAGCTCAGCCCATTAAAAACAAATACCCTTAAAACCTGCCAAGTACATGTGAATGGGAGTCATAGCAACAATCCAGACATGAAATGCCACAAAGTTACTAGAGAAATGATTTTGGAAAATTCACTATGGAATAATAAGAAACTAAAACGTACTAAGATGCGGGCGAAAAAGAAGAAAAAGAAAAAAAAGAAACTGAAAGACATTTTGAATGCACATCTGCAGAGAAAGCGTGATGACCTGCAAAGAAAGCGTGAGATTCATCCTCACTCATTCAAAACTTACAAACCTGAGATCCAGAATAAGTTGTTTATCATAAAAAAGAAAGCAAAACACAAGAAGCAGAAATCTGGTAAGTTGATTTTATTATACGCCACTACCTTGATATAACGCCACCCGATATAACACGAATTTGGATGTAACGCGGTAAAGCAGTGCTCCGGGGTGATGGGCTGCACACTCCAGTGGATCAAAGCAAGTTCAATATAACATGGTTTCACCTAGAACGCGGTAAGATTTTTTTGGCTCCCAAGGACAGCGTTATGTCGAGGTAGAGGTGTACTAAAAATGAGAGAGAAGGTGATAGTGGAGTGTTCTTAAAATAGACTTTGTAGCTGTATTTGTTATATTTTATTTTGTGAATGGGAACAGTAACATATATTTTACATTTCTGATATTAAGAGTTTCACATCCAATATATGGTATGCACAGAGCAGGTCCATCAGTTGATAAAATTTGACAAAAGATGATTAATGTGCAGAGTTTTCAGGGTAGCCTGTAGTGAGTGTAGTTTTCAGGGAGGCTTTTCACTTGATGCAGAAAGCATCTGAGGCTATATCTACACGTATGGTAGCGTACAGACGCCACATGCCCCCTAGCACAAGTAAAATAGCAGCATGGTATTTAAAGGGGTATAAATTTTGCAAGCTGTTTTACATAGTGCTGCCGTACTTGTATTGTCAAACTCTTTAGCAAGGTGATCATCACTAGCAGTGCTCTCAGAAATATTAATTGTTTTTTAGAGAAATGATTTTACAAACTCTCTTCCCATGTGTACATAGTGAAATGTTTTCTACATTTTGAACATTCAGATTGTTGGACTGAGCAAAGTGCCTGACCTTCCATCAGTTTAAAATCAATGGAAATTATGCTATTGACTTCAAAGGGAGCAGGAGCAGGCCCTTAAATTATTCTTTCTGGTTTTTTTTTTTTTACTAACTATTGTTACAAATGCAATTTTTAATATGATAACTTGATTACTATGACCAAGATCAGGGAAAAATTGCCATTTTCAGTTGGTTCACATTGTATATCTTATATATAGTGGATTGAGCACTAAAAATCTTGCTATCACAAATTCCTCCCCTGTGTTAGCTGCTATAGCTGTAATTTGATGCCCAATTTTTGTAACATACTAACTTTTCATTTTGTTTTAATGCTTAAAACATAAACAACATTGTCTTAAGGCAACTTCATGAACTAGGATCAGCTGTCAAATGAGTCTGTAGATAGTTGTAATTTATTTGATTCTATTTTAAGGACTTCTTTATTTCTACTAATCTTTAGGTATACTTTGTGTACCAAGCATGTTATATTGTGAGAGCCTGTTATAACAGAAATGAGTGTGCTAGGCTGCAAATTTTAAAAAAATAAAAGTGGGAAATGAAATATTATATTAGTCATAAAATGAGCTTCTGTAACTAAGTAGTAAATCTAGCAGTAAACTAATGGAAATACCTGGTTATTTATATCAAATTGCACTTTGTGTGGTAAGGAATCCTAGTTTCGCACTGGAATTATGGTGAATTTGTCATGGAAAATATTAAAGAATGTCAATGATTTGTTAAATACATTTCCCTGTAATTCTAGTCTAGTATCTACACTTTTCCTTCATAGATTCCCACTCTCAAATTAAGTGGGCTCCAGCAGATGGCGTCGGAATGCTCTCACACATTAAGGCCACGTCCAGACTAGGGTATTAAAATTGATTTTAGATATGCAACTTCAGCTACGTGAATAACGTAGCTGAAGTCGAATTTCTAAAATCGAGGTACTCACTTGTCCAGACGGCGCGGCATCGATGTCCGCGGCTCTCCGTGTCGATTCCGGAACTCCGTTCGGGTTGATGGAGTTCCGGAATCGATGTAAGCGCGCTCGGGGATCGATACATCGCGTCCAGACTAGACACGATATATCGATCCCCGAGCAATCGATTTTAACCCGCCGATGCCGCGGGTTAGTCTGGACGTGGGCTCAGAGTTTTCCAGTATTTCCTGTATCAAGGTGACTGTTGGGAATGTGGGGGAAATTGTACAGGGTGCCAACCCTCCATATATATATAAAATGTAATACATTTATAATATCCTTATCACAAGGCATCTCAGTACTATGCAAAAGCGACAAATACAAAAAATACTAAAGCGAAATCAGC
This sequence comes from Gopherus flavomarginatus, assembly GCF_025201925.1. Taxonomy (NCBI): domain Eukaryota; kingdom Metazoa; phylum Chordata; order Testudines; family Testudinidae; genus Gopherus; species Gopherus flavomarginatus. Next base: position 113,665,337 of record NC_066619.1, read on the forward strand.
TAAGAGTACAGTGTGCTGGATAAAAAAAACCCCCAGATTGAACACCACCAAAGGATCAGTTTCGATCTAGTAAAAGGATTAGATAAAAGGTATTCCTCTAGGACGAATTTCCACAGTTGAGAGTCTCAGACAGACATGGAACTTCCTATAGCCTTGCCCTGATTGAACCTAGAGACCAAGAGCAAATCAAGGCATCCACATACTGATGAGTTTGATGTAAGAACCTAGAGAGAAGAAAAGATTCACCCCAGCCAGTGTCTGACAGGAACATAGAGTAAGAGACGATCATTCAAGTTGAATTCCAGAAATTGACGTGGCAGGGGAGAGGGAAGGAAAAGGTGGGAGAGAACATCCTACCTGGGTTTCGGGAGAACCGTGACCTACATTTTTTTTCTCAGCTTGTCCTCTTGTGTGATGACAATCCTCATCTTCATAAACAGAGGAGCTGCTGCTGTGGAGATACTGTTCTATGACACATGGATCTCGCAGCGGTAAGGGAACCCCTTCTCCTCAATCTTAGGATGCACAGTATGGAAGCATGATGAGGGACATATAGAATCAGGAAGATTGCTTGACTGAATTGGGCAAGAGATTATCCTGTGTCTGTCTTAGCCCATTCAGGATTTATGGCCCAGACTGGTAGATATATGGACTTCCAACACTGATGGGCTCACCACCTCCGGCTCCCTCTTCTCTGTCTGCTCCCAGCACTAACATCAGCCCTTACTTACACCATTCTCACGACACCAACAGGGGAGAGAGAAGAGGTTACAATAAACCGTGAAGGAGATATTGGGCATTCCTCTCACCCCATCGACACTAGATATGCTTGATATAGGGAGGGTGGAGTGAAATCTACCTTGCAGAGCTCTGCTTCTGATGAGCTACCTGAGGTTTGTTGAAGTGAAAATACACAGGATGCTCTGCCGCAGCATATTTTGTAGCTACTACAAGGCAGAAAGAATGGAGAATAGCAGTTAAAGGCAGATGCAGAATGGATCTGTAAAATCTGCTGATGCAGCTCTTTCAGACTGTCAGCCCTTTAATGGGGGAATTCTGTGCCAACAATTAAAAATTCTGCGTACAGTATTTTAAAATATTGCATATTTTGTCAAAATAACACAATATAATCACACCAGTTTCAATTATTTTAGTAATTTATTTCAAAATACCTGTCAGCACCTATGTCTGTTCCAATACAGACAACAGAAAAGATTCAATAAATGTTTTTTGCCGGGTAGATTTCTTATTTAGACATATTAATAAAGAACTCTTGAGTAGTAGTTCATTTAAATTACAGTACAAAAATGTATTTCCTGCACCCCTCAGAAGCAGTGAAAAGGCTTGGGGGAGTCAGGGGTAATGGAGGGGCTGAGGGAGAGGTAATTAATTGTGGGAAGGAGCCTAGGTGTGAACTCGGAAGGTTGTTGGGTGTGGGTGGGAGAAGTATGGAAGAGGGATTGTTAGGGAGCCTCCACCAGGCAGACCCTGGCTGACCCTTAGCCTCTGTCATTCAGTCAGGCACATATTCCCTGTCCCTACGTGTCCTTGAACCACCACTCAGCCACTCCTACTCCCCCGTCCCCAGGTGGGCCCTGCACCCCTCTCCTTCTGCTCTGTGTGGCCTTGTACCCCCACTCAGCCACCCCCTCCACTCGTGTCCCTGTGCCCACATTCAGCCACCCCTCTTCCCCCCATCTCGATGTGACCTGGCATCCCCACTCAGTCACACCCCCAATTTGTCCCTGCACCTCCCTGTTCCCATGTGTCCCTGTGCCCCCACACATCCTCCACAATCTCCCCATGTGGCCCTGCAAACCCCTGATGCCATATGGCCCTGCATTCTCTACCCTACCCCCATGTGACCCTGTGCCCCCGCTCAGCCACCCCCTCCCCATGTGTTCCTGAATCCCCACTCCCATTCAGCCCCTGCCTCAGTCAGTGACGCCCCCTCCCAAGAAGCTCCTGTGCCCCACACTGTCCGTTCCCCATATTCCATGCTTCCTGACCAGGCCCCCCTGGGCAGGGCATTGTGAGGAAGGCAGCCTCTTCTCTTCCCTATCTGCAGCTGGGGCTGGCCTAGTAGTGCCTGCTCTCTGTTCTGGTGACACAGCAGTTCCAGCTGGCAAAAGACATAACTGCAACACCTTTCTGGCAGAATGTATTTGGGGAGAACGGGGGGAATTCTGCATAACGCATCAATTCTGCATCTGTGCAGTAGTGCAGAATTACTGCGGGAGTACTTGTTGGAAGTAGAACCCTGCAATGCAAGTTGCCTCTTCCCCCCCCCCCCCCCCGCCTCCCATGGCTGAATTGGTTTTGTGTTATACTGAAAGTTGCGCTGAATAACAGAAATTCGTATTGTTTTAGCATATTTGAGTATAAAAAGCATGATTTCACATACATACTCTTTCTAAATATTGCCAGTTTAAAGGTATGTATGTTATCTGAGAGAAGTTAATGGAATTTGGTAAAAAATGTCATAAAATCTCCGTAGTAGTGGTATCAGTATATATTTATTCTTACCTCCTTCAGAAATAACAGGTTTTCACGTTTTGATTCTTAAAATACTCTTCTGTATTTTTAATAGGCTGGTTTTTGAGTTATGTTAAATTGAACAACTAGATACAGCCTTAACTTAGCTAGATGCTCCTGCACCTCTCTGTAATATGACACATTTTCCCCCATAAGAGTCTCAGAAGGAGAAACACATTTTGTATCTTCATGTGTTCTCCCAAGATAACTCACAAAATATCTTTATAAACAATTATAGTTTATGCATTGTTTAGCTTAAAACTTTTTTCATAATTATTCTGAATAGGACTCACCAGAGGAAGTTGCCTTTAACCTATCAAGAGCCTTGTGATAGATGTACAACTGATATAATGTTATGAATACTGAAATGTAACCTTTTTATGAAAAATTTGTGACAAGGTCAGTGAGGTAAAGTTACTGTGTAATTACTGTGTTTTATTAGAATGTCCTGTGTGACTATATTGATTTAAATTATATTGGAAATAGAAGAATGTTCATTATACAGCTGTAATGCTTGAATTCAGTATTGTTTGTACAGGATGGTGACACAATGGCTTGCCACATAAGAACGCCCAAGCACGCTCTTGGAAGACTGTGGCATCCATTCACGCTCTAGGTTGAAGTGACTTAGCTGTTTTCTCAGGCTGGGAAGCTTATGAGCAAAAGGACTATAATCACTTAAGTATCTTGATCTCCGCAGAGGGCAGGGTGAGTCACCAGAGGCTCTCCAGAGAATGTCACTGAGCTCCGATAGGCAGACAAGGTGACAGAGACTCTGCGGAAGATTCTATAAGGAGCAGGTCCTATTAGGGTCCCCCTGTGGAAGATGGTTGAACACCTAGTAAACTAGATGAGTTGTATTGTATTTTATTTAGGGCTGTCGAATAATTGCAGTTAACTCATGTGATTAACTCAAAAAAAATAGCCATTTAAAAAAAAATCAATCATGATTGATTGCAGTTTTAATTGAACTGTTAAACAATGAATGCCAATTGAAATTCATGAAATATTGTTTTTCTACGTTTTCAAATATATTCAATTACAACACAGAATACAAAGTGTACAGTGCTTACTTTATTATTTTTATTACAAATATTTTCACAGTAAAAATGATATAGTATTTTTCAGTTCACCTCATACAAGTACCGTAGTGCAATCTCTTTATCATGAAATCACAACTTACAAATATGTGTGTTTTGTGTGTGTGTGTGTGTGTGTATAATTATATATATTTTGTTACATAACTGTCCTCCAAAGCAGAGGGATTGCAACTGCTTTGGAGGACAGGGTCAGAATTCAAAATGATCTGGACAAATTGGAGAAATGGTCTGAGGTAAACAGGATGAAGTTCAATAAAGATAAATGCAAAGTGCTCCACTTAGGAAGGAACAATCAGTTTCACACATACAGAATGGGAAGAGACTGTCTAGGAAGGAGTATGGCAGAAAGAGATCTAGGGGTCATAGTAGACCACAAGCTTAATATGAGTCAACAGTGTGATACTGTTGCAAAAAAAGCAAACGTGATTCTGGGATGCATTAACAGGTGTGTTGTAAACAAGACACGAGCAGTCATTCTTCCGCTTTACTCTGCGCTGGTCAGGCCTCAGCTGGAGTATTGTGTCCAGTTCTGGGCACCACATTTCAAGAACGATGTGGAGAAATTGGAGAGGGTCCAGAGAAGAGCAACAAGAATGATTAAAGGTCTTGAGAACATGACCTATGAAGGAAGGCTGAAGGAATTGGGTTTGTTTAGTTTGGAAAAGAGAAGGCTGAGAGGGGACATGATAGCAGTTTTCAGGTATCTAAAAGGGTGTCATCAGGAGGAGGGAGAAAACTTGTTCACCTTAGCCTCCAATGATAGAACAAGAAGCAATGGGCTTAAACTGCAGCAAGGGAGATTTAGGTTGGACATTAGGAAAAAGTTCCTAACTGTCAGGGTAGTTAAACACTGGAATAGATTGCCTAGGGAGGTTGTGGAATCTCCATCTCTGGAGATATTTAAGAGTAGGTTAGATAAATGTCTATTAGGGATGGTCTAGACAGTATTTGGTCCTGCCATGAGGGCAGGGGACTGGACTCGATGACCTCTCGAGGTCCCTTCCAGTCCTGGAGTCTGAGTCTATAAAAACAGAACAATGTAAGACTTTAGAGCTTACAGGTCCACTCAGTCCTACTTCTTATGCAGCTAATCTCCAAGAGAAACAAGTTTGTTTACATTTACGGGAGATAATGCTGCCTGCTTCTTATTTACAGTGTCACCTGAAAGTGAGAACAGACATTCACATGGTACTTTTGTAGACTGCATTGCAAGGTAATTAGCAAATGTGCTAACTGTTCGTATGCCCCTTCGTGCTTTGGCCTCCATTCTGGAGAGCATGCTTCCATGCTGATGACACTTGTTAAATTTACTTCTTGGGGGGGAGGGGGAATTGTATGTCTCCTACTCTGTTTTACCCATATTCTGCCATATATTTCATGTGGTAGCAGTCTCGGATGATGCTCTAGCATGCTGTTCATTTTAACACTTTCACTGCAGATACGACAAAACGCAAAGAAGGTACCAGTGTGATATTTCTAAAGTTAGCTACAGCACTCAACCCAAGATTAAAGAATCTGAAATGCCTTCCAAAATCTGAGAGGTACGGGGTGTGGAGCATACTTTCAGAAGTCTTATAAGAGCAGGGCCGGCCGTAGGCACAGGCCAACTGGGCAAAAGCTTGCATGCTTTCAGAAGTCTTAAAAGAGCAACACTCCAATGCAGAAACTATAGAACCCGAACCACCCAAAAAAAAGAAAATCAACCTTTGGCTAGTGCCATCTGACTCAGATAATGAAAATGAACATGCGTTGGTCTGCACTGCTTTGGATCATTATCGAGCAGAACCCATTATTAGCATGGACGCATGTCCTCTGGAATGGTGGTTGAAGCATGAAGGGACATATGAATCTTTAGCGCATCTGGCATGTAAATATCTTTCAATGCTGCCTACAATGGTGCCATGCGAATGCCTGTTCTCTCTTTTGGGTGACATAAACAAGAAGCGGGCAGGATTATCTCCTGCAAATGTAAACAAACGTGTTTGTCTGAGTGATTGGCTGAACAGGAAGTAGGACTAAGTGGACTTGTAGGCTCTAAAGTTTTATATTTTTGAATGCAGTTATTTTTTGTACGTAACTCTACATTTGTAAGTTCAGCTTTCATGATCAAGCGATTGCATTACAGTATTTGTGTTAAGTGAATTGAAAAATACTATTTTTATTTTCAGTGAAAATATTTATAATAAAAACATAAAATGAGAGCACTGTACACTTTGTATTCTATGTTGTAATTGAAATCTATATATTTGAAAGTGTAGAAAGCATCCAAAAATATTTTATATAAATGGTATTCTGTTGTTTAACAGTGTGATTATATCACGCAAGTCAGATCTGCTAAGATATATTGTGGTTGATACACAGGAGACTGCAGCTCAAAGACTGGTCTGAGTGTGAGACAGCTGTGTGAATCCACATTGAGTGGTGACGGCTCCTGAGGCTTGAGATCTAGAAGAGTTTGCTTAGAGAAACCAGGAGAGATTAGAGGTGCAGTACTGTGACAACTCTACTAAAATAGAGATTAAAATAATTATTTTGATTCTTGTAAATCTGATTCATTGATACAGAAAGCCCATTCTGGGATGGTGCGACTGCTCTCCCAGAATGCAAGAGATTCCCTGAAATACTTTGCTTCAAAGGAACTTTGATATAAATCCTGAACCTCGTAATAATGGTCTAAAAGCTTCAAAGCAATACACTTGCTGAGTATTCACTGTTTCTCCCTTCTTTGTAATCAAAATTGCAAATACTTATTTAGAACATAAACATGATTTGTGTTTGGTATGGAATTCAGACTGAGATTTAAGTACTAATTTCTTATAACACATGGGTAATTAATCTGGTGGTGTTTAGTATAAATTCCATCCACACCAACCACTCTGTTCTTGGAGATGTAAAAATTCTGTTACAGTAGCATCAAATGTAATCTAGATCAGTGGTTTTTCAAACTGTGGGTCACAACCCAGTAGCGGGTCACGGAATGTAAGGCACTGGATTGCAGCAGCTCTGGTCAGCACCGCCTACCGGGCCATTAAAAGTCCTGCTGGCTCTACTTCCCGGCTAAGGCAGGCTAGTCCCTGCCTGTTTTGACACCACGCTGTGCCCCAGAAGTGGCCAACAGCAGGTCCGGCTCCTAAGTGGGGGGCTAAGGGGCTCTGTGTGCTGCCCCTGCCCTGAGCATCGAGCTTGGAGGAGGGGGAGCGGTGCCTGTGGGTAAGAGCTGCCTAGCTGGACCTGCTGCTGGCTGCTTCTGAGGAGCCTGCCTTAGCACTCCTGTGCACTGCTGACCAGGAGCTGCCCAAAGTAAGATTGTGCCCCAATCTCCTGACCCAGCCATGAGCCCCCCCATCAAACCAGGAGCCCTTTCCTGTACTCTAAACACCTCATCCCCAGCTCCACCCTGGAGCCTGCACCCCCAGCCCAGAGTCCTGTCCCCCTCCTGCATCCCAACCCCTGTCCCAGCTCTGAGCCCCCTCAAACTCAAAGCACCCTCCTGCACCCCAGACCCCTTGTCCCTGGTCCCATCCCAGGGCCCCCTGCCACATCCTCACCACCTCATTCCCACCCCCACCCTGTAGCCCTGATCCCTGCAGCCCAGCCCAGAGCCCCCTCATCCACAGCTCCATTGGGTCATGGGCATCAACAATTTTCTTCAAATGGATTGCCAGAAAAAACAGTTTGAAAACCACTGATCTAGATTTAGAAAGGCCCGTCAACTAGGTCATGAGCATATAATGAAATACTGTAGGACCACTTTATTTTTCTAAGTTGTAACAAGGTTCTTGAAGCATCAGGTCTCTGTGGTGTCATTCAACACCAATGTTCTCAGAAATGTGTCGTCATTGAGATTTCATTTTATTTGCTATCATCATTCTGTGTTGTGAGTCAGTTAATTATTCATTTTGTTGTAAGACCTCTGTTTTGAGAACAGGGAGATGCAGACAATATCAGCATAAAAACACCTGATGTGCACTCTGTCTCTCCATTTGCTGGACTCCTGAACCTTGCGTATTTCTAGATGAGGAGCTGTTGGGTGGGACTAGAATAGTCTACATTTAAAAATAAAAGAAGCACCTAACAAATACGAGATTTCAGTTGCTCGCTGAACTTCAGGGAACAAAAGGTACGCCCTTATAAATGCCCTACGCCCTTATGAAGGTAACCCAATCTACCACAACTCTACCTCTCTTACCACCATGATAGTTTAAGCACTAAAACTGAAGAAAAAATAAGGTCCTTGTTTTAGAACAGATCTGTGGAACTTTATATAGTACCTATTTCTCCAGTTCAGAATAAGGAGGGAAAGCTCTCTCTATTGGAGGAAAGAGGAAGCTGCAATTAGATGTTCACAGGCTGTGGAAAGTGAACTCTGATGATTTCTCCACAGGCTTTTCAAATTTAGTAGTCAAACAAGAATTTTTGTTGTTGTTTCTCCTATTTGTTGGGCTTTGGTCTCATTCTCTCAAATAAAATAAAATATTGTTACCAGTGGGAAGTTACAAAGGATTGGAAGAAAGCTAATGTTGTGCCAATATTTGAAAAAGGTAAACAGGACCACCCGGATAGGTATATGTTGGTTAGCCCGACATCAGTCCTAGGCAAAATAATGGAAAGACTGATATAGGTCTAGATTAATTAAGAATTAAAAGAAGGTAATATAATTAATGCCAGTCAACATGAATTTATGGAAGATAAATCTTGTCAAGGTAACTCTTTGAGAGATCAAGTTTGTGATAAAAATAGACATGTTGATGTAATATACAGGCAGTCCTTAGACTTGCGACACAGTCATTGGTTCCCTGAAAATTGCATCGTAAGTTGAAACGTCATAACTGGGAACCGCAACCCACTCCATTGTGGGACTGAGCGTCATAAAGTCAAAACCAATTGTAAGTTGAATCAGTGCGTCAATTCAGAAACGTCGTAAGTGCTGTTTATCGTAAGTTGAATGTTGTAAAGTTGAGGACTGCTTGTACTTAGACTTCTGAAAAGCATCTGGCTTGGTACTGCACAACATTTGTGGTAAGAAACTAGAATGATACAAGATCAACATGGCACACATTACATGGATTAAAAATAGGCTAACGGATAGATTTCAAAATGTAAATGGGGAATCATCAAGAAATAGTTGTGCTTCTAGTGCTAGTCCTACGCTATTTATTTTTACTAGTGACCTGGAATAAAACAGAAAATCATTACTGATAAAGTGTGCAGATGACCCGAAGATTGTGGAAATGGTAAATAATGAAGAAGATTGTTCTGGATCAGTGACCTATCTGGATTGTTTGGTCAGCTTAGGCACAAGCAACCAATATGCATTTTATTATGGCCACGTGTAAAATCATATATTTAGGAACAAATAATGTAGGCCATACTTACAGGTTGGGGGACTCTATCCTGGGAAGTTGTCTCTGGAAAAAAACTTGGGAGGGTCCTGTTGGATAATAGCTCAACATGAGCTCCCAGTGTGAGGTTATAGCCAAAAGGTCTGATGCTATCCTTGGGTGCATGAACAGATGAATATCAAATAGAAGTAGTAAGGAGGTTATATTACGTCTGTATTTGGCACTGGTATGACCACTACTGGAATAATGTGTCTGCTCAGTCATCTCAGTGGCTTACATTTTTCAGATATTTAAAAAAAAAAGTCTGTGCATATATAATTTTTATACACGCGTGTTTGAATACGTGTGTAATGCAAGGAGTGATTTGCCAATTAAACTTCTTTGCCCTGACAGCATCAGCTATGTGTGCAATTGCGAGGCTGTCACATAATATTAGAGGGAAGCCATCTCCCTCCTAAAATCATATCACATTGTGTTTTGCAGTAACAGCAAGTAATCTAATCATAGTTTAATATATCACAAAACCTGCTCTGTCTTGGCTGAAAATTAAATGCTTGTGTGCCTTTTCCACCTCATTCTCTACACATCTTCCACCTTCTACAGCGAATGATTGAGTCGTAGAAACAATGGCCATAGTCACTCCACACCCCTCATTCTATCACTGAGTACTAAATGAGGCAAAGGTCCTGTGGAAAAAAGATCATGTGATTAACGACTGAATTGTGGTGCATTCACATAATACCATGTAGTTCTTACATTGCACTTTTCATCAGTAAATCTTAGAGTGCTCATAAGGAAGTAGATTTAATGAAGGCATAATGAATTCTGTAATTTCCTGGCTTTTGAATATTTAGTAACTTTTTTTTTAAAATGTAGCTGAGACAGTTCTTGGGGTATCCAGGACTCAGTCACCTTGTTATCCCCTGCCTTCAGCATGAGAGTCTTGTTTATGGCAGCTGAGTGTTAGCTCCCTAACATCACTAGCCTTTCAGCCACTCAAGCACTTTCATCTGGGTAATGCTAACTCAGCCTTCACCTTGCAGGTTAACAGGTACGTCCCAGTTCCCGAATCCCTTTGAATTATTACCCTGTGATATCTAGCCCCTGCCAGTGGCTACTCATAGATATCCCCAGTCCTGTGCCCCAAAGGAGCAGTGTACCCCAGTTCACCAGTTTTACCTTAAACCACTGCTCTTGTAAATCATATAGTACCTGTGAGCACTTATAATAAAACAAAAGTGGATTTATTTAAGAAAGAATACAGATTTAACTAGAAACAAGACAGAGTGATGGAAAGAAATGGAACTCAAGCCCAACTTTGACTGTGACAGTGCTATCTATTTTTTCACGATTTTGTTCACAAATTCATCATATTAGGCCTGTTCTTAATATAGTGCTCAAAACAGTCCACTACTGAGTTCCATTGTGGGAGAGTTAGCTTGGTTCTTCCCACTTTTTTCAGAGCAGCTGCTGCAAAGTGGTTGTTAACTGAAGTATTTTGCAATTTCAACAATATTCACCTTTATTTCTAGAACACTCAAGTCTTTGGCAAGGAGAGCTTGGGACTCTTTTCAGTCTTTTCTAAATAATTTCTTCTCATCTTGCAAACATTTGCAGCATTGTTTGTGACCAAGCTGCATACTAGACATTTGAATTTTTTTTTTCAGTTTGTTATGGCTTTTACTGCTACTTCTTGTAAGTATTCTGCTGTGTGTGCATTTGCTGATGTATCAGTTGTTTCTGTAAGGAAGACATTCCCTTCTTCTGTTGTCACACAAGCACATACAACAGGATTTTTGTGGACATTGCTCCGCCCATCAAGACTCAGGTTAACAATTTTACCCTCTAAACCTTTTGCACACTGCTCAATTTCTCTTTCATACATTTTTTATCCAGCAATTTGCCTGCTACATCTGCTCTGTTGAGTGGACTGTATACTGGTCTTAATGACTGACTCATGTTAATGAAATGTGGTTTCTCAATCATACGGAAAGGAGAGTTTGTTGCATAAACAGGGCAATTTTCCCATTGATGACCTCTTTTTGTAATCTGCTGGTTCTTATCACAAATTTATCTATGGTTCTGGAGGATGGAGTTTTTTTCTTTTTGCTACAGGTTATGTACTGTGGCTGTGTGACATACATGATGTGACAAATGCTACCACTGGCAGATAACTCTGAAACTATAGAAAATGATGGTGATCTTGAAGATGGATAGTCTTCAGAATCCTGTATGTTGAGGATGGATTCTCCTAAACAAAATAAGTCAATGCAGTTATTTAATATTACCATACTGCTCATTTCATATTACTCATTGCATTCACTGACACTCAGTACTACTTTAAAGGTGAAATTGTAAAATAAATATCTACCTATTTCAGCTGTTTTTTTTAATCACAACTGCATCTAAAATGATAGTACCACAGGAACAACTATATTTTTTGCTCAAACATGAGAATTCAAGAATAGTCCAGAAGGAAGACAGGCAGTCCTTAAGAAAGAAGTATGAAATAAAAATGTTTACCAACTTGAAGATCCTCCACGTTCAGACCTATTCCTTTCATCATCTTCAACACAGCTTCCTCCTGAGAAGGAACACGTCTCATGATGTTGTTTCATTAGGGCAACCAGGCCTTGCATTTCTTTGTTGCACTGTTTGCATTTTCCATGCATGCCTGTCTTTCCCACAGGTAGAGGAACTTCATTAAAATATTCCCACACTGGGTCTCTTTTACGGCCTGCTGCCATTATAGGTTTTCCCTTCTAATGAGAGAATGGTATGGTAGAACTCAAATCAGTGAAGGCCACACTCAGAAAGACTTCTGGAATATGCTGCTCAAACGGTTTCACTTTTGTTTCTGCTGCCTGTCCCTTCTCAAATTTATCTCTAGACTACTTCTCCTTATCCAGATCTATTCTGCCCCCAGCAATCTTCTATTCATTGAACTTTTTGAAACTTTGTACTTTTAGAGAGAGGTAAGGGATTGACGCTGTATACACAAATTTGCAGAGGGACAATAGGATTGAGGTCTGTTATTTCTCACCCCTCCCCCTATTTATTTAAAAACATTTTTGCTGTTAACAAACATGTTATCTCTGGAGACACAAATCTGCAATTTGAGAACTGCAAAACTAAGCATCTCTGATGGTATCTTTTAGACTGAGCACTGAGTCTGAGTGGGTAGATAGAAAGATTAACCTAAATAATCTATGCAGAAGCCCCTCAAGCCCCATAAGATTGGGTCCCTAATCCATGAACTATTGTAACTCATTTACAAAACTTTTCTTAAACATTACATGACTATATTGTCTCATATTATAGAATTAGAATTTATAATCCCTATTCCATAATGAGATATCTTTGAGCTATAATGTATCTTAATTAAAACTATTTTTAGATAACATGGTTTTTGAGGAAAAAAACTTATCAAAAAAATTTGATTAAAAAAATCATTTTTTCCACCCTGATTTTATGCAAGATAAGTCATGTGAGATATCATTGGAAAAATTATGCATGTTGACTATGTATCTGTATTTCAAATGTAGTTACACCTGGGTAGTTCCCAATAGACAAGATACTTTCAGTCTAGATAATGGGTGGGGAAGGGCCTATTCATGGTAATGGGCCATGTCATGGTATAAACCCCCACTCTGAACCTTAGCGTCCAAAAGATGGGGTACCAGCATGAATTCCTCTCAGCTCAGTTACCAGCTTAGTACTTGTAGCACTGCCATCAACCAGGAATTCCAGTACCTGGTACACTCTGGTCCCCCCAAAACCTCGCCTGGGGACTCCCAAGACCCAGTCCCTCTGGATCTTAACACAAGGAAGGTAAACCCTTTCCCTCACCGTTGCCTCTCCCAGGCTTCCCCTCCCTGGGTTACCCTGGAAGATCACTGTGATTCAAACTCCTTGAATCTTAAAACAGAGAGGAAAATTCACCTTCCCCCCTCCTTCTCTCTCCCCCTCCCAGACTCTCCTTGAGAGAGAAAGTAATCCTAACACAGAGAGAAAATTAACCTTTCTCTCCCCCTTCCCTCCTTTCTCCCCACCAATTCCCTGGTGGATCCAGACCCAGTCCCCTGAGGTCTCACCAGAATAATAAAAAAGCAGGTTCTTAAACAAGAAAAAGCTTTTAATAAAAGAAAGAAAAAACAGTAAAAATTATCTTTGTAAATTTAAGATGGAATATGTTACTGGGTCTTTCAGCTATAGACACTGGGAATACCCTCCCAGCCTAAGTATACAAGTACAAATTAAAATCCTTTCAGCAAAATACAAATTTGAACTCCTCCCAGCCAAATACACATTTGCAAATAAAGAAAACGAACATAAGCCTAACTCGCCTTATCACCTAGTACTTACTATTTTGAATCTATAAGAACCTGTATCAGAGAGATTGGAGAGAAACCTGGTTGCACGTCTGGTCCCTCTGAGCCCCCAGAGAGAACAACAACCAAAAACTAACAGCACACACAAAAACTTCCCTCCCTCAAGATGTGAAAGTATCCTGTCCCCTGATTGGTCCTCTGGTCAGGTGACAACCAGGCTCACTGATCTTGTTAATCATTTACAGGCAAAAGAGATATGAAGTACTTCTGTTCAATTAACTCTTACTTATCTGTTTATGACAAGCCATTAGGAAAAAATAGTAGGCATTAGGAGAAGCTTATCTCCTACATAAGCCTTCCTGAGAACACTCTAGACAGTCTGTGAGTAATGGCTGCTATGAATCTACAAGGATATGTGATCTGACCACATGCTGCTGGACTCCATCTTGGGATGTCAGTATTTTTCCACAGACTGGTCTGGGAACCAAGCTTTGAAACAAAGGGTTCCCACCATATGCAAAAGCTATATAAGGCAGGGAGTGACATCATGTGGTGGTCTTAACTACCTACGCAAGAAGACTTCAGGAAACCCCTGAGAACCGACTGAACTGGGGGAAGTGCTGGATACAAGCTATAGGATTTTTTAGCTTGTGAATGAAACACTTGGGGATTCCAAGCTGAAAAGCAAGTGCAGCTTGCTTGCTAAAGAATCTGCAGCCTGCTTGTATCATCTCTTAGGGCGAGAATCTATCTGCTAATTCATGTCCAGTCTATTTAGTATATTAAGATTAGCTTGCATTTTTTTTTTTTGGCTAGGTAATCTGCTTATGTTTACTATCTCTTATAATCACTTAAAACCTATCTTTTATAGTTAATAAACTTGTTTTTATTTCATCTAAACCAGTGAGTTGGTGTGAAGTGTATGAGAATCTTAGCTCAAGGGTCAAAGACGGTTGCATATTCCTCTCCATGTTGAGGGAGTGGATGAACTTTGAGTTTATGCTGTACAATTCCCTGTGCAGCGCTAGACGGTATAATTTTGGGTTTATTCTCCAGAGGAGGTGTGTGCCTAGGGAGCTGGGAGTTGCCTTAGCTGTGGCCTGCATCTAACTGCAGCTGGGTGTGTCCCTACCTGTATGTATGCTGGTGAAAGTGCAGGCTGCAGGGCTTTTCAGCTTGTCACAGCAGAACAGTGTGAGAGGGAGCCCAGGTTAGTGGGTCAGGGGGCTCAGTAGTACCCCAGCTCGAGGTGGCACAGGGTCCACAGTTATGTGTCCTGGGTCCAACTTTAGATATCTTCATAAATTTGGATAATGGCATAGAGAGTGCAGTTAGAAAGTCTGTGGACAATACCAAGCTGGGAGAGATTGCAAGCACTTTGGAGGACAGCATTAGAATTCAAAATGATCTGGACATAAATAAATATGATAAAATTCAGTAAGGACAAATTATTCCTTCTGCTTAAGAAGGAATAATCAGTTTCACAAATATAAAATGGGAAATGACTATCTAGAAACAAGTACTGCAGAGAAGGATCTGTGGGTTACAGTGGATCACAAACTAAATTTGAGTTAACAATGTAATAATGTTGCAAAAAAAGCAAACGTCATTCCAGGATGTATAAGCAGGAGTCTTGTAAGCAAGACACAAGAACTAATTCTTCCATTCTGCTCAGCACTGATAAGGCCTCAGCTGGAGTAATGTGTTCAGTTTTGGGCACCACACTTTGGGAAAAATGTGGACAAATTGGAGAAAGTCCACAGGAATGCAACAAAATTAATTAAAGATCCAGAAAACATGACCTATGAGGAAAGATTTATAAATGAATTTGTTTAGTCTGGAGAAGAAAAGACTGAGGGGGGACGTGATAACAGTTTTCAGTTACATAAAAGGTTGTTATAAAGAGGGAGATAATAAATTGTTTTCCTTAGCCATATAAATGTGTGATCTGTTTTTGAATCCTATTAAGTAGTTGGCCATGATGAGACATTATGACAATGAGTTCCACGCATTCTTTATGCGTTTTGGAAAAAAAGGATTTCCTGTTAATAGTTGTTTAATTTGTCACCTTTCAGTTTAATTGAGTGTCCCTTTGTTCATATGTTGTTATAGCAAGAAGTGCTCACTCTTTGTTTATGCTATTAATTATTCTGTTTGTCTATCATGTCCTCTTTTATTCATGTTCTTTTTAAATTATAATATCTCAGTAGTTTTCAGCTGCTTCTCATATGGAAGTCTTTCCATGTCCACCGTTATTTTTGTGTCCCATCTCTAGACCACTTCTGTTTCTGCTATATCTTTTTTGAAATAGCGTGATGAGAACAGAATATTCTATAACACAGTATTCCAGGTGACAATTTATCATTGATATATATAAATAATATTTTCATTGTTTTCTGTGCTGTTCTGGATACATCCTAATAGGAGCCATATCTTTGAATTTGCACTACAAAGCACATTGTCACTAAAATAATTAAAATTTATCAGACCAAATTTGGAAAAATATGGACCAAAATATGTTTCATGAAATTTTAATCACCTCAGAAAAACCCCCGAAACACTTGCTTCAGGCAAGTCAATGAGAAGAATTTGGTAATTTTTTACCTGATTCATACTAGAGGGGAAAAAAAAGGGAACTTTATGTGGTAGCTTGTTTTTAAATTATTTGGTTATTTTTGTTCATTTGCAGCTTTTTGCAAATTATTCTGAGGTTTGGAATAGTTGGCAGAGATGGATTAATGGTTAGAGTGCAAATAAAGAGATCAAAGATGTTAAATATGTACAATTGTGGGTGGTTGTAGAAATAAAGAAACTTATTCCCTGCGTATCTTGCGCACGTGTAACATTTATAGCTATTTTGTTAGTTTGAGAGATTACAAGGAATATTATCCCTGATATTTTAAGAGTAAACTGATTGCCTTTAAAGTTTAATAGGAATTTTTTTTTCATATGATTACATTGTGCAGTTGGGAAGGAAATGCACTGTGTGGAAGGCGTTTGCCTTATTCTAAAGCAGGTTTAGGTTTTGGCTGCCGCCAGGTACAGGTTGCTGGACTAGACTGAGCAGTGATCTCATCTGGTATGGTAACTCCAGTGTGTCCAAGAGGTGATTTCTAGAAATTACTTGTGCTTTGAGAGCAGACTTAATATCACACGCCAAAGGCCCCAGGCCTAGTGTGTTGATCAATGTGGGATACTAACATCAGAGAAGAGTTTTTGTAGGTAAAGTGTTTTGTTTCCCCCCCCCATTTATGTTTCTGGTTTAAATTATGCACCCTCCCCCTCCTGGTCACAATGGTAGCGTGAATGTTTCTTTCATAGTTTACTAATGTTCTTAATTTTCATTTGATGTGTTGGAGTTTATAGTGGGTTTATTCATTGTTGAAATAAAGGTGCCCCACACACAGGTACTTGTAGGTTAATGTTTGCTTTTGCTGAGTTCGGTTGTGTTTCATGATGTTTACATGACTCACCATGAGCTATCTGTTAGTTATAATTTAACTTTCAAGGTTGTATGTAATTTGGTTTTATTAATGAAGTGCAATAAACAGCATTATGAATCTTTTCTTTTTTAATCTTACAAGGAAAAAAATCCATATCTAAAAAAGCAATTACAAAGAAGAGGAAAGCTGTCACAAAGCCTTCGGTGCCAGAATTTCAGGTAAATGTCTTAATTTTTGTTTTATATACTTGAAATCTAAATGTCTTTAGAGCATGTATCTCCTACTGCAATTGGCTGTAACTCCAGAAGTTATGCTTGCAATTAATGAGGAGTAACTCTCTTATTTTATTCCCATCACAGACAAGCAGATCCAAAGAATTAATCTGATAGCATTTTCAGATGTGTGTGCTGCTTTTGTGGTAGTAAATGTTTTTGTATATATTTAATCATGGACAGCCTTACATAGTGTTGCCGAGAGCTACTTAAGTAAGATCGTTTGTCAAGGAAAAAATAAAGAACATGATTTGAAAAACTAATAGTGATTCAGGTAATACTGTGTACATATTAACAAACCCGTAGTTTCTATGGGTATAATTAGTTGCGTTTTTACATGTTGTGTGATATTGCATATCTGTGTATAAGGGAAACCTTGCTTGATTTACTCTGAGACTGAAGAAAGCCAGACTTGTGAGATTTTTTTTTTTTTTTTAGTTTTAACTCTCATCTGTACATGAACTTCAGACTGGAGAGCTCAGAGAATGCTAACTATAATAGTGTTGTTTTCTTGTGCTACAACAGTTAAAGTCTTTCAGTATTTCTATTATAGATCGTGATTTATGTATACATGTTCACTTGGATTGGAGCACTTCTGTAACTACAAGAATGTCTTTTTACTCTTTTATATCTCTTACTTAAAGAAAGGCATCAATAATATTCTTAGCACTAAGGCCTTACATAAATTGTAATCATTCTGGAAAACCACAAATAGAACGATTTCTTCTGTGAAGATGCAGTGTCCCAGAAGAGGGCACAGGAAGAATTTCTAAATGGTAATGCTTAGTAACTAACCCTAGATCACTACCTGTAGGTAAATATTTTTGTGTGCTCCTACTATGGTACTAGATTGCAACTAGCATCTGTAGAAGTGTTAGATTATGGAGGAGGAAAGGGTACTGATAAAAAAGAGGGGGGGGGGAAGGAAAGTATGTTAAGTATGCCACAAAAATTGTTATTCTTAGCACATTATCCACATATATTTTAATTTACAATTATGTATTCATAAGGCCCTGCATATGCTATTGTTTTTTAAAAACTGTTTGTTAGTCGAGCTATGATTCGAATGTAGACAAGACATAACTTATTTAAAATGTCTTCCAGATAATATGGAGCCCCAATGAGTTTTAAAACTGTTTTGATTAAGTTATAACCTGTCAATACTGGCAACACAGCCTTACTAGGAAATCTTTTTTAATAGTGTGCAGGCAGGGCTGAAAAAGAGGAGTCCTGTCCAAGAATATATGCATATTAAAGGACTTATAGTGGAAAGACTGCTAGAGTTTTTGGATGTGACAGGATAAAGTGTGCATTTATAATGCTCTCTTGGTGCCCTGTACTCTAAATATGTACTCAAGAAATATTTATAGCATTTCATTAATATAGTGATAGTCTTTTAATTGAGGCTCTGCAAGCCTGTTTTTAGGGTATGAAATATGGAAAGTGAGGCACTTTAATAATCATAAGAGTATTGCTATCCTTGCACATAGACCTGTTGTAAAATAAATACATAAAGTTCAGAATTGTTCTCAGAAGTTGCTTTATATACATGAGACATATCTGGCAATATAGAAACTCTTCGCTCTGTACAAAACCATAATGTGGACATGCGAATTGCATATTATTTATTGAACTTTATTTTATCAGGATAGATCTTATTAGGGAGATCCTTTAAAAAAGAATCTCAGTGGCTGAGCAAATTATTATTCACACCTTGTAACAGCCACAACCTGCCCAAAATACAGACATGTAACTAACAGCAGTATTAACTGGTGGAACCAGGGTCCCTTTTCGACTGGACATTCGGGTCAGAAACCGGATGCATGGCAACCGTAGCTGGGTGGGGGTCACTACTGAGAATACGAAGTTCAGGACAAACTGCTGAGAAATAGGGCAGACACACCCCAAAACTGCTGGTTATGCTCCCAAACCAACAACAAAAGTAAATTTCTGTTTCACCGCACTGGCTAACAAGAAGTCAAAAAAGCAGTCTCCTTAGGCATTCCATTCTTAGATTCAACACCCAGACACGACTTAAAGAGAGTGGTTATTTAAAACCCATTTCATCAAACAAAAGGGTCCTCTGTCCCAAAGGACCAGCCACATATCCAGATCAATATATAACTCAGATTTTACTCAATAATCGCTCTGTTTCCAATCCTGTAGTATCTAAAATCTAAAGGTTTATTTATTAAAAAAAAGAAAAGTGAGAGTTAAAATTGGTTAAAGGAATCAAATACACACAATAATTGCCAAGTCCTTGGATCAGTCTTGTAGCAGTGATGGAATAAACTGCTGGCTTGCAGGGGCGTCAGGTTTGTAGAAATTTTGGTGGTGCCCAGAACCTGTCCCCCCAACTCCGCCCCCAACCTGCCTGAGGCTCTGGGAGGGAGTTTGGGTGTAGGGAGGAAGTCTGGGGTGCAGGCCCTGGGCTGGGGCAGGGGATTGGGGTGCAGGATGGATGAGAGGTTGGGCTCTGGGAGGGAGTTTGGGTGGGGGAGAGGGTCTGGGGTGCATGCTCTGGGATGGAGTTTGGGTGCTGGGTGCAGGCTCCAGGCTGTGGCAGGGAGTGGAGGTGCAGGCTCTGGGATGACGTTTGGAGGTGCAGGCTCTGGGCTTGTGCAAGGGGTTGGGGTGCAGGAGGGGGTGAGGGTTGCAGGCTCTGGGAGGGAGTGTGGAGGGCTGGGATGCAGGCTCTGGGAGCAAGTTTGGGGGCAGGAGAGGGTGTGGGAGAAGGGGGTGGGGGTGGGGGTGCAGGCTCTAGGACGGAGTTTAGGTGCTGGGTGCAGGCTCCAAACTACGGCAGGGGGTGGGTGTGCAGGAGGGGGTGAGGGGTGCAGGCTCTGGGACAGAGTTTGGGTGCTGGCTCTGGGCTGGGGGTCGGGGTGCAGGCTCTGGGAGAGGGTTTGGGTGTAGGAGTGGATATGGGAAGGGAGTGGGGGTGCAGGCTCTGGGAGGGAGCTTGGGAATGGGAGGGGGTGTGGAGGGAGAAGGGTGCAGGCTCTTGGAAGGCATTTGGGGGCTGGAGGGTGTGTGGAGAGAGGGGGTACAGGCCCTGGGAGGGAGTTTGGGGGCCGAAGGGTGGGGTGCAGACTCTGGGAGGGGGTGGGGGAGTGTGGCACTTACCTGGAACTCCTCGGTAGGGCAGCCCGGGAGTCTCCATGTGCTGCTACCCCCACCCCCCAGGCACTGCCCCCGCAGCTTCCCATTGGCCACAGGGACTCTTGCAGTGGGACGCAGACCCACCCTGCCCAGGGATTGTAGGGAGGGGCCGGCAGCCACGTGGAGTGAGCAGGCAGGAAGCTGCTCAGCTCTGCTGCGCTGCTAGTGATGAGTGGATGCCACAGGCTGTTTTAAATGGCCTGGGGGACGCACCGGGTGGAAGGGAGGTCTGAGGGAGAGACTTGGCCTCAGAGTGCTGGAGCCGGGCCCATGGTGCCCGGGCACCACGGGCCCATAGAACTTGCCACCGATACCATCTTGTTAAGTCTCTGGTTGCTTCCAAATCATTGGAAGGTCCTCAGTCCTCTGGTTAGAATGCTCCCATTAGCATAAGTAGAGGTTTGAGCAGGAAAGAGGCAAAATGGAGGTGTTTCCAGGGCCTTTTATTGCTTTTGCCAATTGAAGGGAAATCAATTGTTCTTACTGTGGAAAATTACAGGTAACAGGATGGAATTTGGAGTCACATGTCCATGCATGATTTTGCTCAGTCACATTAGAAGCCATTACTGGCACTCTAGTTAGAAGGTGTGGCTGGGCGTCTTCCATGGTCCAAGTGTTCCTTGATGAGCTGTTTAACTTGTATAGTCCCTTCAAGATGTGCAGGCTAATTACCTTGTGGGCGTTACCACAGGAGCAAACATATTTGAAATAGAGGTATACAGCCAATACTCATAACTTCAGATACAAAATGATACATGCATACAAATAGTATAATCATATTCAGCAAATGAGAACCGTTCCATAAACAGCTTACTTGACACACCTTGTATAAGATTTGTTGCAATTATATAACAGTGGTAGCAACAATCATCTACATGATCATATGTTAATCAGATAATGTCACAGTCACCTCTGTATGTCACTAGCTGCTTCTTGGGATTTCTTGGATTCAAGAAGTCCCTAACAGCAGAGCAGATGGAGGATAACTGCACAATGGGGGTGAAACTGTTGTGGAATGTTACAACAGCTGTGAAGGTTGATGAAGGCTGCAGAAAATAGAGCATTTCCAATCATCATGGTGTCCATGCCATTAGTTTCAAGTCCTCTATCTGTCAAGGATAGTTTGGTGATGATTGTGCATCAATCTTCTCACTTTAAAAGAAGTCCCGCACAGGCATCTTCCAATTTTTTGGGAAATGACTTTTGTACAAGTCAAAAGTCCAGTGGCAATCGGCGAGTGGCGATTGGAACAGGACAGTGAAATCTAGAAGTTCCTAGTCACAGACCGACACTGCGGTGGGTGTGTGATACAGTCGTCTTGCTCGAGGACTGAGGCGGGTCGAGCATCTCGGCAGCTGCACCCACGACTGAGCAGTCCTTTTTAGGATTCACTCTGCTCACCCCCCATGGGGAGGGGTTTAGAAAAGGTACCTTAAAAATAGTCTTTCCTCTGTTTTTCCTGGCTGGATAGCCCCATCCAGCAGGATCACCACCTCAGCGGTCGAAAATGCAAGCAACTTTTCAACTTTGGAACTTGGAATGTACATACCCTGATGGACAATTCAAACAGTGACCGACCAGAGCGATGTACAGCCATTATTGCTTGTGAATTGAATCAGTTTAACATCAATATTGCTGCTTTGTCTGAAACTAGAAGGGCTGATGAAGGACAGGTGAAGGAGGAGAAAGGCGGATACACCTACTTCTGGAAGGGAAAATCTATAGATGAACCCCGATTGCATGGAGTGGGCTTTGCTATAAAGAACAAGCTCGTAAGGTGCCTCTGTAAGGTATCAGTTGTCATCAATGAGCGGTTTATGACGCTTGGACTGAGGCTCACCAAAAATCAACAGGCAGCTATTGTGACTGCCTGTGCACCAACACTGGATGCAGATGAGAATGTAAAGGAACATTTTTATTCTCAGTTGGAAACCATTTTATTGGAGACTCCTACAGAAGACAAGATCATCCTTCTGGGGGATTTCAGTGCACATGTTGGACAAGACTCCTACCTGTGGAAAGGAACTACTGAGAAAGAAGGCGTTGGCAAAAGCAATTCAAATGGAATTCTGCTCCTGACTAAGTGTACTGGACATGAACTTATTGTTACGAACACCTTTTTCTGACAAAAATGTTCAAAACATCTTAGGGACACCCACTGTCAAAGCACTGGCATCTCCTTGACTATGTCATAGTTTGTGCCTGAGATTGTAGTGACGTCACAAGAGCAATGACAAGTGCTGATGACTGTTGGACAGATCATCGCCTTATTTGATCCACAATGGAAAGTAAGATTGCTCCCAAATGGAGGCTGCAAAAGAAGCAGGTCAGGCGCAAGCTTGAACATTCAAGATTTGAAGGACCTATTAAATGTGGCCGCTTCCAAGCAGTCTTAGAAGAAAAGCTTCCATCAGAGTTTCCAGAAGAAATTGAGGAACAATGGAGCCAATTGAAAGTCGTGATCATCAGTGCTTGTGAGGAAATTATAGGCTACCAAACCAGAAGACATCAGGACTGGTTTGATGAGAATGATGCTGAAATTGAGCAGCTCATCAATGAGAAGAGAATGGCATTTCGTGCTAGGCGGAACAACATAAATTGTAATATAAAGAGAGAAGCCCATGCTAAGGCGAGGAAGGAAGTACAGCGTTAAACCAGAGAACTTAAGGACAAATGGTAGCCTGAGAAAGCTCAAGAACTCCAATGTCTTGCGGACATCCACAATACATGTGGTATCTTTAGTGCCACCATGGCTATTTATCGGCCAGTTTTTCATGGTATGAATCCTCTTTGCTCTAAGGACAGAACCACACTTTTGAAGGACAACAAAACCATTAATTGTCTCTGGAAAGAACATTTTGAAGATCTTAACAGTAATTCTGTGGTTGTAGATGAAGTCCTTGAGCAAATCCCTTAATGACCGTTTAGGGATGAGCTCTGAGACCCTCCCAATTTGTATGAGGTCCATAATGTCACCATGCAGATGAACAACAACAAGGCAGCAGATCTAAATGGGCTCCCTGCTGAAATCTTTAAAAACGGAGGACCAGAGTTAATTCGGCAGCTTTACATGCTTCTCCTTAAAATCTGGATAAAGGAGGAACTACCCAGTGAAATGAGGGATGCCTTGATTCTCACCCTCTTCAAGAAAGGAGATAAAGTGGATTGTGGGCATAATCATGGTATCTCCCTCCTAGCCATTGCAGGCAAAGTTCTGGCGCGGATTCTTGCAACCCGCCTTCTGCCCTGTCAGAAGAAATTTTACCGGAGTCACAGAGTGGTTTCTGACCATGTCGTGGAACTGTGGATATGATCTTCACAGCACGGCAGCTGCAAGAAAAGTGTTGGGAGCAAAACCGATCACTATACATGGCTTTTATTGATCTAACTAAAGCCTCTGACTCAGTGAATTGCCGTGCTGGATTGTACTTTTCTAAGATTGGATGTCCTGATAAATACATCAATGTCCTAAAATTGCTTCATGATAACATGAAAGCAACTGTTCTGAGCAGCACTGGCTCTCAGAATGAACCTTTCATAGTACAAACAGGACTCAAAACAGGGATGTGTCCAACTGTGTTTATGGCTTTTATTGTCGTCATTCTTTACCTAATTGCTGGAAAGTTCACAGGTGACGTTGAAATTGCTAACAGAATGGATGGAAAACTGTTCAGGCTTAGCAGGCTGAAAGCTAAGAGTAAGATTTCCAGAACATCTATTGTGGAGCTTCAGTATGCTGATGACAACGCAATCTTTGCCCACTTCAAACGATCTTGAATGTGTTTGCTGATGCTTACACATGTCTTGATCTCACTCTTAATATCAAGAAGACTAAAGTGCTCCATCAGCCCTCTCCAAATGAGGTATTACATGCCCCATCTATCATAATCAAAGGAGTGGCACTGGAGAACGTCGATCATTTTCTCTACCTTGGAAATCATCTTTCATCCAAGGCAGATATTGATGCAGAAATTCAACATCGCCTGAGCTGTGCCAGTGCAGCTTTTTCTCATTTATGGCACAGAGTCTTTAAAGATCATGACATTTAAACAAACACCAAGCTTCTTGTTTATCAAGCTGTTATTCTCCCAACACTGTTGTATGGGTCTGAAACTTGGACGACCAATAGACACCACTTGAAAGTCCTTGAGAGGCACCATCAACGCTCCTTCGTAAGATTCTGAAGATCAAATGGGAAGACAGTCGCACCAATATTACTGTTCTGGAAGAAGCAAAGGCAATGATCATCAGTCAGCAATTCCACTGGACTGGTCACATTGTCTGGATGCCAGACCATTGCCTCCCAAAACAGGTCCTGTTCGCTCAGCTAAAATAAGGGTACTATAACATGGATGGACAACGGAAGCATTATAAGGACTTGCTGAAGGACACCCTAAAAAATGTAATATTGACATTGATACTTGGGACACACTTGCCCAGGATCGCTTAAATTGGAGTGAAATCCTGCGTGATGGTTCCCTGCATTTTGAACTTGCTTGCCGACAAACCGAAGAGGACAAGAGGTGCAGAAGAAAGGAGAGAGTGGTCTCCAGTGATAGTCAACAGTCTCCTGCTGAACCTAAAAATATCTACCCTCATTGTAATAGAACTTGTGGTTCAAGGATTGGCCTTATGGGTCCTCAGATGGCTAATAACTTTCATGGAAGATGATCATACTCGTTACCGAGTGATCCATCATCAGTCCTCCTCCTGCATCCTCCATCATCATCCACTAGCAAACTTGCAGCATATTTCAGTAACAGCCATACAGCAAAATCTGATAACGTCATACACGCTAATGATATACATATTTTGGCAGAAAAATGGGTTTCAGCAAATCATGAACTTTCATATAATACCTTGCATGGCATAAATATGGGGGTTCCAGAGTGCTGCTCTGAGGTACAGAGTGCCATAGTAATTGGTCAACACTTCTGAAAATCAGGCCCATATTTGTTAATCAGCCCAAATTCTTGTACATGCTTAACTTTAATGTGCATAGACTTCAGTGGAACTATTCACACCACTTAGTTTTAGCATATACATAAATATTTGCAGACTAGGTGCCTGAAAGACCCAAACTTTGTCTTCCGTCACCACCTGCAAAAGCCATAAAGGGCACGACTTTCTTCCCACATTCTTGTTCAGAATATTTAGTAGTAGAAAGTGTGTTGTTTTACGTGCTTCTCTTGAAAACCCTCCCAGCAATTAGCTATAAGGACGTGACAACATGAAGAAAAACGTAGATGTTCTGATTTCCTTAGTGGCATTTTCCCTTAAGCTGAGTGGCAAAATCTTTGAACCAATTTAGAATGCAATATTATCACAAAAAAATGAAACATTGAATTCAGCCTACTAGACCTTCAACAACAACAAAAAGAAGGTATGTTTCTTTATGCAATCTCATTCAAACAATGGATGGCTTGCTTCCATTTCAAAGTAGTATGCATAAGGAAATGTATCTTCTTTTTATTGTTTTTATATAAGTCAGTGGGCTTTATAGAGGAAGATAGAATAATATATTTTAAATCTTGTATTAAGGGGAAACACTACGTTATGATTTTACAGTCTTTTATTTTCTTCCCTATTACAGTAGAAGTTAAAGTAAAGAGTCTTGCGTTAAAGCTGCAAATGCAGGAAAATACAGAATGAAGGCTGAAAATATTTCTTAACTTGTCTCATGTTTGAAATATTGTAAATAATTTGATCCTCCATTAAGGGACCATAAAACTATCCTTTAAATTATATTTCCCCCAAAAACTGTTAAAAAATCATTAAGTTTTCAAAGTCAAGTACCCAAATTTAGGAAATTTCAAAATTAAAGTAGTCTGTGCAACCTTAATTCTGCCCCCTTGCACTTATGCATTATGATACAGTCTATAATTGCATCATCACATACTTTTTCCCTCCGTAGAATCCTGTCATCGTTCAGTGCACTGAATTGATAGTGTTCACTGACTGAGCTGTTTTTCAATATTTTGTTGTATTGTCATTCAGTGTGTGGCCTCAGGCTTTGTTTACTGCAAATTCTTCAAAATCCTGCTGTGAATACAAAATTACTGATATTTTTATGGACTCTTTAAGGCATTTATTACTATCGTATCTGAGTGCTTCACAAGCATTAACTAATTTACCTTTGCAGTACACCTGTGAGGTGAGGGGATGGTATAATCCCAATTTTACAGATGCGAAACTGAGTTACCTAGAGATTAAAATCAAAAGTATCCACTTTTGGTGCCCAACTTGACACCTAAGATCTGATTTTTCAGACAACTTAGCTTTATGTAGCCCTTTATATATTCAGAGCACATCTCCCATTAACTTCACGTGCAGCTATAAGTGCTCAACATTTCTGTATATCAATCCCCAGGGTCTCAATTTGGGCATCCAAGAACACACAGTGAACATCTATGAAAAGTTTGGATGCAGTGACTTGCCCAGCATCACATAAGAACTCTGCGGCAGAGGCAGGTATAGAATCCAGTTCTCCAAAGTAGTATTCATGCCTTAATCATGAGACCATCCTTTCTCTTCCTGCAATTTCTTGCCGTATTCACTGCGCACCTTCCAACTTCTGCAACAAATGAGGTAGGGGTATTACAGCCTTCTTCACTATATAACCTCTGATTCATCCTGAGAACACAGTACATCCTGTACATTGAATGATGCAGGAGTCTTGTGAAGCAGATAATATGTGATCATGGAATTAAAAACTGTATCATAGTGCATATGCACAAGGAGACTGCATAGACAATGTTAATGATGGCATTTCTTAACTTTTGAATGGTTGACTTTGCAACCTCAGTGTTCCTTAAACAGTTTTTTGTGTGTAATTTTCTAGGCTTTTAAAAAAGCAGACTGAAAAAATAAAATTCATCATGTGGCATCATGTTGCTACCCACATGGTTCATCAGCAGGGTTGAAACTTTAGATTCACACACAGGTGAAAGTAAGCTGGTACGGCGTACCAATAAGTAAGTGGCCGCCAGTTCGTTAAAGTGCTGTCGCAGCAGCGCTTTAAGCACCATACTGGCAGGGCTGCTGACTGGTGGGGCGAAAGGGGCAGCTGCCCCAGGGCCCAGCAATTTAAAAGGGCCTGGGGTTCTGGGCAGCAGCTGGAACCCCGGACCACTTAAATCACCAGCGGAGCCCTGGGCAGTGCAGGTTGGGCAGTGCTGAAGAGCTGGCTGGGGGAGTCTGGCCCGAGCCCTGCCCCTTCCACCTGAGCCCTGCGCCATCTGGGAGCCCAGAGCTGACCCCCCCACACACACCTTGCCCAGGAGCCCAGCCACCCTACGTACCGATAAGTCTCTTAAGTTATTTTCACCCCTGGATCCACAGCACAGATCTTCACTGCTTGAGCTAGTATAGTAACTGGTGGTGGTAGTAGTAGGTTGTCATCCTCTATGTGGATTAGCACTAGAGGGGGATTAGATGCACACTTTGCCAATGAGTTCCACAGATATTTTCAGACAGCTGAGTAATTGCGAGACTCAGAAATCTTGGGTTCCATTCCTGGTTCTAAAGGGGAGTGCCCTCTAGTAGTCACAGACCTTTCTGCTCCTGTTCACCCTAAGCCTGACACTTTCTGCCCCATCTCCCTCATCCAGTCACTATCCCAGTCTGTTTTCTCCCCCTCCACAGCTCCTCATCCGAGGGTTCTCATCTAGCTAATCCCAGTTTCCAACTGTGGGCAACTTTTCCCTTTCCCAGTCTCTATGCCCATCCAGTTCTAACATCTGGATCTGAGTTCCAGTTATCCCTTCTCCCTCACAGTCCATCTTCCCTAGGATATCTCCTGCCAAATTTCAAGCTGTTGCCCCCAACCATGGAAGTGCTAGAATTTTATACAAAACAGTTGCAATAATTTGTTCAGCATTTGGCCAAACAATGTATTTTCCCTATTTTCATTTGTGGAAATGGCGGGACCATTTTTGCTGAAACTTAATCAATCAAAAAACAAACACACAAACAAACAAGCAAAAAATCATCAGCCTGAGGCAGAAACTTGGCCTGGGAAACTTCAGCCCAAATGGTTCATGTTTTGGCAAAGTTATAAGCAACTGAAAACAGTTTTGTAATAGAAAGAATTGAGCAACTTAAGAGTAGGTGGCGCTGCTAGCTACCTGAAGAGCAGATTGTGCAAACATATATTTTTTGGTTTTTCAGTAAAAAAGGAATACTTTGAAAAAGCCTAAGATATATTGATCATTTGCTCACTTATTCTCTATTTCTGTTTTGTTTAATAAAGTTAGAGTTACTCCACTTTCTTAAAAAGACCCACTGAAGTGTGTATAAAACTTTTCTTTTGTCAGTAAAGTGCTATGGAAAGTAATTGTTGCCTGTATGCATTAGCTGTCTTTCAAACCTCAGTATCTTGCCAAAAGATTGTATACTATATTTTATTAACAAGGCTATTCTTAAATAATAGCGTTGGAGAAGGGAAGTATCAGAAACAACAACAAAAAATTGTATTGGGGGAAGGTAGGCATATGGACCCTTGGAGCCTGAAATAGTCAAATCAGCGTACATTAGATTTTATTTTAACTTGCTCCCGTGCTAAAATTTCCTGTGTTAAAATAACTGAAATCAGAGTGCACTAGAATAATTTGATGATTTGCCATAAATATTAGTAATTGTATTCTGTCATTTTTGATTTTGTGTCCTGTTATTGTTAAAAGATTTTATTATGTTTGTAATCATTAGTGAACATTTTGAAGATAGACTTAAATGGTTTTTGGTATCACTTATTTTGATATTTTAAATCCAGTGAACAACCATGCAGCATAATAGGCTTTGGAAAAAAGTTGCTGTCAGCTGATATCTCTTACACACACACACACACACACACACACACACACACACACACACACACACACACACACACACACACACACACACACACATGTTCTAAAATTCAGTCATATGAATAAAAAATTTCTAGTTTTATAGTTTCTAGATTAAAAGCCTGTTGTTGACATTAGTAAACCAGAATTCTTCTTCTATTTGCTCACATTGTGTTTGTACTCATAGACCTGGTCTACATTAGAAAATTAGATTGGTTTAACTACATTAGGGTGTGAATAATCCACACTAATTAGCAGCATAGCTAAAACTACCTAAATCCCCATGTAGACAGTGCAAGCTACTGCCTCTCGGGGAGGTGAGTTACCTATGCCAATGGGAGAATCCCTCCCATTGGTGTGGGTGGTATCTACAGAACCACTTCAGCAGTGCAGCTGTAGCGGCACAACCTTTTGAATGTAGACAAGCCTATAATTAATCAAGAAATTAACAGCTACATTCTGAAAGGAAATATTAAGAAAACAAGCCATCTGTTGAAGAAATTAGTAACAGTATATTATATAGGGTTACATTATATTGGGTGCTTTATTTTTGTTCAAATCATGTTACTTTGTGAAAACAGCTGTGTTATTTTGATTACCTTTCATGGGTGTTTAGTGTAAACATGTGCGACTCATTAAAGTCAGTGAAGTTGTACTTCCTTACACCAAGACTAAATTTGGCCCTTTGTCTTTTGTTGACTTTCTATTTTAAATGATCGTTACATTTATTTACTGGTACTTTGTATAAATAAAAATAAGGTGTAATTACCTTACTAGCACAATTGCAGCTCAGTGTTAGCATGGATTCACTTGCTAAGGAATCGTTTGGAACATGCACAAAGGTATTCAGAGGCACAGTTAAAACTAGGGCAAGTTTCTTGATCTGTGTCATTCTGCACTGTGAGTTTGTCTTTTAGAAAGTACCTGGATTCTGATGCAGGCATTGACAAGTGGGGAAGTGTAAATTATGTAAGAACTTATGGAGACGCAGCCACCGGTATCCAAATTTCAGCTACTCCATCTGTATGTAAGCTTGAAGACTGAAGTCTGTCTAATAAGATTTTTCTCTAAAAGTTATGGGGATTTTTTCCTTGTTTGTTGTATATTAATTGCAGAAATAAAGAAAAGATCAAGTGGTAAACTTAAGCATTAGAATCTGTTTTTTAGATGAGTTTTTTTTTTTAACTTCATTGTGTGTTTTTTAAATGATGCATTACCAAGTCTTTTTTGTTTGTTTGTTTGTTTTTAGCTTATTTGCACTAATCTTGATGAACTCAGGGAATTAATCACAAAAATCGAGAATGAACTCAAAGATCTGGAGAACATTAGAAAGAAATCGGTATGTGATGTTCAAAAACTTTCTTTTGTATGGGTATAAAATTGTTCCAGTTATTTTCTGGAGCCTGTCAATTGTTAGAATGTGTGTCTTATGAGTAGTTGTACAGAAGCCTCTAGAGTTAACGCGTTAGAAAGATTTTATTTTTTATTTCCATCATATCTTTATATCAGTCTTCAGTTCACAATTACTGTCAAGCAACAGTGGAATTAATAAGTATATAGCAATCTTTAACCATTTTTTCAGCGTTTTGATTCAGTAAAGCTTGGGCAGGGCAATAGTACCTTAGACAAGAGTAGGTTTATTTGTACTTATTCTTTGAGCACCTTTCCTTGGGGCCACATTCTGATACTAATTCAAAGTATAGAATCCTCACATGTTTGTGGTCCCGCTTAGATTTCCAGACACACACCTGGTTACACAGGGCCCTGTAATGTAGCCACATAATGTCTACGCTGATATCTGACTCGTCCCGTTCCACAAATGTGTAGTCAGATTCAGCTTAGCTGACTTTTGTATTTATAGTCAGCGGCTGAAGCGCTCATTCAGGGGAGGCAGTGCATCGCGATCATTTCATCTGACTTTGGAGGGGGGCTGAAGGACAGATTCATACCTAGCAGACACTAGACCACATAACTCAAGACGCTGTAGCCAAGAAGCCAAAATCAGACCCATTGGACCAAAGAATCCAGCAGATATTGGGTGTGGTGGCAAAGAGGGAGAGTTTCGCACTAAGATGAATGTTTTTGAAAGCATAAGTGGTGGAACCCATTTGTTTTCTTGAGTCTCTGGCTCAAACCTCTTCTACTACTGTGCTCCATTCTCCTTTCTGCCTCTTGATAAAAGTTTCATCTGTGACAACTGTGATCAATAGAGTTCATAAAAATGCCACAGAAATGCCTAACAATTTTAAATGACTTTGTCTCTGTATTTTAGAAGGAAAATTAGGCTATATTTTCAGGTGCTTGAAGACATATGTTCAGGTCACCTTAGGTTATTGATACAACAAATATTCTATTTGCAAAAAAGGAAAAAAGGTGGATTTGGTAGGTTTAGAGAAATGGAGGCGGTATTAAATGTTAACCTGGACTAAGAAAAATAATGGCTTCACTTTAAAAACTCAGAATGATGCCTGTAACAACACTCAAAGCTGCAGTCATGGACTCCATTTGAAATTATTTTGTAGCTTCAGTAGTGCGACCTGGTTTCAAGACTAATAACGTGAAAGAGGCTTTCCAGAATGGCAGAGATTAGTAATACAGAAGTAATATCTATGTACAGCAGTACAAATTAATAGCTGTATGTGTATTCTGCTGGTGTTCCTCCTATAATGGGTTATCTAATACTAGCAAGACTTTTAGAAGGGTATGTAAATATCTAAATTTTTCGTAATTGCTCATTAAAATGTAACACCACCTTTATATATGCTGTGCTGGTTCTGGTTGCCTCGTCTCTAAAAGAATGTAGCATAAATCCTGGGGAGTACAGATACAAACAATGCACAGAGTCAGGAAAAGACTTCCATGTAAAGCTCTCTGGGGGAGGGACCATCACATTCTATACATTTGTATAGGCCTACTATAATGAGGATGTGACCTGTTTGGTCTCTGGGCACTACAGCAGTGTAAATGGTACATAAAAATAAAATAAAAATTTAGGAACATGAAAAGACTGGGACTAAATTTAGTTTTGTTTAAAGAGGAGATTACTGAACGGAATTAATAAATAATAGCGGAAATGATGCAAAATAATGAATGCTATAGAAAAGGTAAATCATATGCTCTATTTATCCTTTTTCATTATGCAAGAACAAAAAGATATTCAGTGAAATCATTAGGCAACAAACTTAAAACTGATACAAGGAAGTAATTATTTACAATGCGTGATTAACCTGTGGAGTTTATTGCCAGGAGATGTCATTGAAATTAAGAGTTGATAATAAGACAGCCACAGTTGTAACAGCCACAGTAAATTAGATAAAAAATTTAAAAATAGAATTGATATAAATTTTAATTCTTCAGGGCATAGGCCAGTCTCTCTCTGAGAGAAGT
Organism: Gopherus flavomarginatus; assembly: GCF_025201925.1. Taxonomy (NCBI): domain Eukaryota; kingdom Metazoa; phylum Chordata; order Testudines; family Testudinidae; genus Gopherus; species Gopherus flavomarginatus. Next base: position 113,697,755 of record NC_066619.1, read on the forward strand.
TAAGGGATTATCCACATGGAAACTTAGTGAGTGGCAAGCTGGGGTGTAAATCTACAGCACACTGGCCTGCTCTGCAACTAACTGGTCTTGTGGACCCTGCTGCCGTGCATTAAAAAGTTCTGTATTGCATAGGTCAAAGTGTACTCTTGGACTTCTAATATGCAGTAGCAGGATCTACTGGCAGGTTACTGCTCACTAAGTCTTCCTGTGGATAAACCCTAAGACTAACATTCCCTTTTTGGGAGTGTTTGCCATGAAGTTTCTTGCAACTTTTCTGAAACATCTTGTTCTCGCAAAGACAGCACACTGCACTAGCTGTACCACTGTCTGATATGGTATGGCAATTCCTATGTTATATTGCGTGTTATCACATCTTGATAGTTAAGACCAGACTCTTTTAATTTGTTGCCCAAAAAAAGTTCAGCGGCCTTTTATATCTGATGGTCTTGGGCTGAGCTGTACTCTTCTTGCGGCCTGTTTTGTTTTTCGGTCTCTCTGTGTGGCTGTCCAAAGAGTGACACTGAAACTCTTCTTGCAGGATCATTGGAAGAAGCTGAATTATCAGAGGCCTTTTTTTGGAGTTATGACCCCTTTGAAGCGACTGGAATTTCTCTCTCCTTCATGACATTCCCCCTGCTGATCCCCACTGTAGGAATTGTATTACCTGTCACACTGAAACATTGCTGTGGGGCAGGATGTATGTCCCTCAAACCCATTGTTTTAAAACAGTGTATAAAATCTCCTACCCGCAAGTCATCCCTCAGTTTCTCTCCACTAATCTGTTCTGTCATGTAATATAACTCTCTCCCTGTGTAGTTGTATTATTAAATTTAGTTAGATTTTTTTTATCTTACTCTGTTAAAACTTGGTCACTGCTATAGTGTGTTGCATAGTCCATAGTTGTGTAGGTTGCTGCTTGTTGTAAATATTAGGATTTTGTCTACTAACTTCTTTTTGGTTGCAATCAATGCTGCTTGTAGGCACACAGCTATGAAATTCTGGTCTTTCAGTGAAAATGCAGACAAAGATGATAGGCCTGCTATTTGAGGGGACAAAAAGGGTGTATCAGAAGGGCCAATTCTATCAGCTGCTTTTCCTCCTTAGGTGGATTCTGGTCTTACCAAGGATCTAGGGTTAGTGATCTGGAAAAGATTAAGGGCTATTGGAGGCATAAACTGTCTTTTTGTTTGGTCTCAGGGCCATCAGGTTTTCATAATTCTGGCTAAAAAGCTAGTATTAAGATTTACCAGAGGACCTTGGTAGCCTTACCCTTATTCTTCCATTTAGGGACCATCTGTCCTCATTTTTGCCAGATATGGAAATGTTTCTTAAGACCAGTGAGTCCTTGAGTTTATATGATGATGGGAGGAGCACGCCATCTAGTTCAAAACCAGCTTCTTCACCTCTTAAGAGATTTTTTTCATGAGAGACTATCAGAAGAAGTTAACTTCTTAGAAACTGCAGAATTGACGCTAGAGCCTAGCTAGGCCAGGGATTTTTATTCCTGATATTTAGTCATTCCAGACTTCTTTCTTCACACTTACATACTTCATACGTACATTCATACATCTTCCTTCTCCTTGCTGCTTGGGCGCTAACAACAGGAGGATTCAGAACACAGGAGAGACAGTACTCCTACTCTCAATTCCTCTGCCCAGCACCACAGGGGATCCCTAGAGCCACGATGAGCAATTACTAGGAACGTCCTGCTCAGCCCCTGCAGCTCTAGAAAGAAACATACTCAATGAATGTATTGGGTTAGTGCATGTGCTGTTCTGTCAGCACTTAGGAACCGTGAGGAGATGGAGCGTGCACAGTACAGAGTAAATCTTCAGAGAATTTAGTCGCTAAGCTAACATACTTCTGAGCACATGCAAACTGCAGTTTTTAGTGTTTAGTCGATTGGTCAAATTTGAGTGGATTTTCACAGGAATAGCAAATAAGCATATCCTTGATACACCTCTACCCTGATATAACGCGACCCAATATACCCTGAATTTGGATATAATGCGGTAAAGCAGTGCTCCGGGGCGAGGGGCTGTGCAATCTGGTGGATCAAAGCAAGTTTGATATAACGCAGTAAGATTGTTTTGGCTCCCAAGGACAGTGTTATATCGAGGTAGAGGTGCACTAAGGTAACTCTGCTGCCAAGTTTCAGATCCCTGCTCCAAAACATGGAGGTGCCAGAGCCTCTTAAATAAACAGTTGTAAGATTTCTTTAACATAGGAAAAACAGCATATTTTCCTCAGATCTCATTTTCTGAAATGGCTAAGCAGTTTTGTCTGAAATTTTCAAGACAGGTCAGCCTGAGGTAGACTTGTGGGCATGGAAAATTTCAGCTCTTATGGTTTTAAGTTTTACAAAATTGTAAGCAACTGAAAATAGGTTTGTATAATGGAAAGTGATGTGCAACCTTTATTTAGCTAACAGTGTTGCTATCAGCTGCGCCTGCAATAATGAAAATAATGGACCTATTGAAAAAGTTTTTGACTCATTCTGTGTCTGGATGTATCAAGCAACATGATCCTAGACTCCCCTGTACAATTTAATATCTTTTGCCTTAGTCGTGAGTAGTGTTCTTCCATCAAAAAAAACTATGCAGAAGAGGATCAATCTCCTGATTACTGCTAGATTTGTAGCAGCCTAATGGCATAGATCACAGATGTCCAACATGTAGCCCTTGAGGATGACCTGTTAAGAAGAAAATGTGTATTTGATCATGAACTGAAAATGAGCTACGCCATTCATTTTTAAACTGGAATTGAATCAGCCCCATCGCTGCATCCTGCCAAATTGCCTCGCACCACTTTCCTTGCTGCCCCAGCCCTTCATAGCAGTACCTCTGATATGAGCTGGGTGCTTCCTGAGCAGGTACTGTCCTTTCCCTGCTGCAGCTAGTCAGCAGCTCCCCTGCTAGCTTACCTGTTGCATTGCAGGGAATAAATCTGGCTAATCCATTGCTTGCTTGCTTTCTGGGCTGTGGGAGTCAAAGAGATACAGGTAAAGGAGCTTGAACAAATCTGCTTGAGCTTAGGGAAGTATCTAGCGAAGGATGGTGGCTCCTCTTCCCCATACAGGTCAGGGCAGCCCCAGAGAAAGTGAAAAGAGGAGACGCTGAAAACTATCAACCAGGTACAGCTCCCTGATTTTCTTTTGACTCATGCTAGCTGGCAATATCTTCTAGGAGGAGCCGTACACCAGCTAGGGATAGTTCCAGCCATTTCTTTTTCTCACTTCCAACACACGCTTTGTGCCAGGGGCTGTAAAAAGGGAGGCGTAGGAGTTGGCTATGCTAACTGTAGCTCCAGGGGAATCTCCAGGTGGAGGCTAGTGTGTGGTTTCTCCTCGCTTTCTCTACCTGAATGGTATAAAGGGAGTAGAATAGGGCAGAGTATCTGCCTCAAAATATTGATTTTGGCCGCTTGAGCTTTCAGAAACTGTTATGGATATGACTGATGTAGATTTTGTGATTTTACTTTGGCCAGTTAATGTAAAGCATGTGGTGTTTAGGATTCCAGTCCATTTACAGTAACTAGTTTCTGTCCAGAAGAGAGGACTGGGACAAGTAGAAACACTGGATTTCCTATGTCTCTGACTCCAGCAACAGGCCAGTGTATTATCACACTTATACATGGAACATTTAAGTAACTAAATTTACATAGAGGAAAACATTCCATTTTGTAATGGACTTGCTATCACTCGTTGAAATTCTTGGAATCTGAAATAATTGATTGGGGTCCTATCATTTAGTGAATTCACTGAAGCTCCCTAACTGATAAACTAAAGAAGCCTATAGAGTCTTCTCATTCAGCACCCATGGAAGCCTAATTGTTGCTTGTTTTTTATGAATATGTGGTAAGAATATTTTTGTTGTCATTCAGTTGTCTCTTAGTTTCATTCTTTTTGACTTACTTTTGTGAGTAGTGTATTCCATGTTAGGTCATAAAATTTGTAACCTACAAAACACAGTTGTTCAATGTAGTTATAGCAGGTTCTCGTTTTGATAAACCTGCTGATTGTGGTACATGTTGCTTGTGATACGTACACGATGCTTTGAGACCCACTGCCATAAGGAGTTGCCTGTTATATTTCTTAATTTTCTTCTGTATTTGTGAGACTTAAAAGATAGGTAATGCTATTGCCTGAGATAAATATGGAAAAGTAAATAGTTGGAAAGGTGAATGGACCTTTATTCCTTTATAGCAGGCTGTAACAAAGTGAAAAATAAGTTGATCTGCTGACGAAGTAGAACCACAGCAGTCAAAATCTAGGCTTGCTTTTGGGTTACGCTGGGGTGGAGAGCAAGGGATTTTGTTTCATCTTAATATACAGGGATTTATACATGCAACTCACTTTCCTTTAGAATAAAAAAAATCTGTAAAAATTGTTACACCTTTTGAAACATTTTATTTTCACCTACATCTAGACTCTGGCTTACTACAGCCAGCTAGCTTCTCTCTGCCCTGCCACTTCTTCCTCTGTAATAACTGTAACGTCTTGACTAATGTTATCTCTACTTTCTGGCCTCCCTGTGTCTGTACACCACTTCTCCCTCCTCCAGTCTTTCCATGGTGGTGTTGTCAAGGAACAAGAGTTTCAAAAAATTGGAACCTAAAGTGAGGCGTGTAAATTTATATTTACATACCTAGGAGTGGCCTGATTTTGTAAACTTCTCAGAACCTAGACTTTTTCATTGTAGGATCAGTGGGAAGCTATTGGGTGCTTAGCACTTTGGAAAATGAGGTCATTTATGAGGGGCCTAAATATGAATGAATAAGTCAAATCTTAGGTTCCAGTTTTTGAAATGGAGTCCAAAATAATTTTCTTCTTCTACTGCTTTGACTATATTTCCACCTATTTCCTCTTTCAAATTCCTTTCATAGGCCCATCAATTTCAAGATACTTGTCCCCACTTTCAAGGCTCTGTATATTTTTGCCCTAGCCTTCAGTTTTTTCTTAAAACACCTGTAATGCCTCTTCCTTCCCTGTATTTAACCCAAGTTTTTTTTCCTAACTGCTCCGTTTGGCTCCATCTCATACAGTTTTTTGTATTCTTTCATGCTTTCTCTTTGTTGGAGCAGCTTTCCAGTGAATATTTTCCAAGAGCCATCCTCAGCCAACTCCTGACTACCTACTTGTTGTCTGAACCGTTCCAGCTGTAAAAGCCACACACTACTCTGAGTGTTCTGCATTTTAGTTTTCTGCATTATATTGATTCATGCCTTTATACTGTGAAATATTTACGATAGAGATGCTGTTATTTGTTCAACTTCTTCTGAAGTGCCTTATATATCTGAAGGTATATTAATCTTCAGAAGTAGGTAAGGCAACATCAGCAGTAGTTATAAAATATCTAACTTTTCTTTAAAATATTGGCATGAAATGATGTAGGGAAATGTTTGGTTATCAGCAGTTAAGAGGGTGGAAGATTCAACTAACTGGAAGGGAATTTAACGGGATTGTTAGTATCCATAAAGAAAAACCCTGTAAATCTTCAAGAGATGGCATATAGTATGTGTTGTAATGTGTTAAGAGAATGAATGTTGGTAAAAAGCAGGAACTTCTTTTGACAGAGAGCAACAAATGACTAGTCCAGTGTTGAAGAATCTTACTGTCTCAGGTTAGTTTATAACAGTGGTTCTCAACCAGAGGTGTGTAGAAGTCTTCCTGGGGGTACATCAACTCATCTAGATATTTGCCTAGTTTTACAATAACCTACATAAAAAGCACTAGAAAAGTCCATACAAACTAAAATTTCATATGACAATGACTTGTTTATACTGTGCTATATATGGTACACTGAAATCTAAGTACAATATTTATATTCCAATTGATTTATTTTGTAATTATATGGTAAAAATGAGAAAGTAAGCAAATTTTCAGTGATAGTGTGTTGTGACACTTCTTTGTATTTTGGTATTCGATTTTGTGAGCAGGTAGTTTTTAAGTGAGGTGAAACTTGGGGGTATGCCAGACAAATCAGATTCTTGAAAGGGGTACAGGAGTATGGAAAGGTTGAGAGCCACTGGTTTATAAAATGTACAGAGGTCATACTGAGAGTAGAAAAAATGTCTGCTATTTTTGAATTAAGCTTTCCCAAATTTTCTTTAAAAAATAAGATGCTATAAATTAACTAATTAAATGATAGTTTGTTTCATTAAGGGAAAGTGGAACACTTGGCTGAATGGTCTGACAATATCTCTCTGATTAGGCTTATTGTAATAAAGACTAAACCACAAAATGGAGACATTGTCAGCAGCTAGGAGTCTATTGCTAATTTGCTTTCCTTTTGTGATGCCTCAGTATTTTGAAAACAGAAACAAAATATCTTTATTTTCATTGATACTGTTTTTCAAGACCCATTTCTGAAAGAAAAGTGCTGATGTAATCTCTTGTATTTTGCACGATTCTGAAAGTGTTTCAGTTTGTTAATCTTTCATGATAAAACATAATTGGCAGTAGTTGTTTAAGGATTTAGTATAGCAAAGCTCTAATGCAACTGTTCTCAAACTGTGGGTTGGGACCCCAAAGTCAGTCACAACCCTAATTTAATGGGGTTGCCAAGGCTGGTGTTAGACTTGCTGAGATTTGAGGCTGAAGCTAAAAACTGAGTCCCACCATCTGGGGCCAAAGCCCAAGGGCTTTGGCACGGGGTGGCAGGGCTCAGGTTACAGGCCCTCCGACTGGGGTCGAAGCCTTAGGGCTCTCCCCCCCCAGCCCTGGGTGATGGGCCTTGGGTGTTGCCCCTCCCACCCCCACAGGGGGGGATCAGGCTTTGACATCCCTCCCCCCATGGCCTGGCGTCGTGTAGTAATTTTTGTTGTCAGAAGTGGGTCATGGTGCAATGAAGTTTGAGAACCCCTGGACATATAGCTCTGTCTTCAGAGAGGAGATCACTGTTGAGGTTTGGTAGTTCCAGATTGTCCAGCAATCACTTTGTTGGTAGTTGTATTCTTCTCAGGATTCTGTTATGTGGAGAATGTTGTTGTAACTAACCAGGTAAAATTGAGATGTACCACTGGTGAGGAAAAGAATAGTTAACCATTAGGTGAGGATCTACAGAAGTTTTTTATTGTAGTCTGGCACATTTGCCTACTAAGATAATACTTGTGCACTAAGAGAATACACAAGCCCTAAGAGAAACAAATTATTACTCATTTTGTATTAGAAATTAAGTCTTATTTTCCGTTAAAGGAAGTACTATTAATATTAGTATACAGCCACTGAAAGGCTGGGCCTCATTTTTGGGAGCAGCTTGGTTTTCTTGACTCTCCCTGCACATCTTGAAGTCCCAACCAGATATTTTTAAAGAAACATATTGAGCTGAAGTCTGGTAATTTCTCTGCCAGTTCCATAGCCACAGAAGAAATTCTTAACTATATAATTGATGCAGAGATGTGCAATGAGTTTTTTAGAAGTTCTACTTTCTGAATATGAAAGACAGTTCACAGATTTTCATTTGTTTCCACTCCTGTTCCTCAGATGACAACTAAAGCCACGTATTTTGTACATATTTTTTATTCGGAAATTATGTTGCAGAAGTTAAAATGCATCTCATTGACCTGCAGCCACTTTGGTTGTTAACTAAAATGAAAGCACCTGTATTTTATATTTTGAATGCCCCCATAAGGTTAAATCCTGCATTTTTATTCACTCAGAATACCGACTAAATCCAGTGGGACTGAGTAAGAATCATTGTAGGATTTCTCCATAACTAAGATAAGAAGGACATTCAAAACATTTTGAACTTAAAAGTTACCAATTTTTTTCTTTAGGTATCTGATGTCCAAAGCAGCTGCAGTTCACCAGCTCCCTCTCCGTGTAACATCACTAGAACACGCTAGACTGGTGATGTCACACATTCCACCGAACCCCGCTGCAGAATGGAGCAGGCCTATAAGGGTAAGGTAAGTTTTCTCCTTCCACCACCGCCCTTTTTGAACAATATTGCATGGTTTTATAAGATTCCTAATATTCTTTATTTTATGTCCTGTAGGATATAAAATACGAATTTTTAAAAATCTTATAAAACTGCATAATATTGTGGTTGTGTGTGTGTGTTTATTTAAAAAATAAAAGTTTAGTCCTTACCCCCTGTATACATATCCTGGCTCCAGTCTGCTTTGGGGTTCCATGATGAGTATGTCATTATCAGACTAGTGTATGCTGGGGCATCACGGAGAGCGGAGTCAGCATTCCATGGCTGCTCTGGATGTCGGAAACCTAATTTTTAAAAAAAAAGGTAAGTTTTAAGTTCAGAATTTGTTGACTGTCTCTCTAACCTTAGTCATATGGGAACATTCAGCACATAATTCTAAATGATCTTTTCCTTTTGTTAAATTTAGTTATAAGCCACCAATAAAGAGCATATTTTACACCTTTCTTTATACAAATTTTTGATTATTTGTTCAAAAGTCCAAATATCATAACTTATTGCTACCATAACAAAAATACTAAAATTTTGCCACTGCCTATGAATAGGAGTCGCACTGGGGAGAAAAGCAGTGGTATTGGTACTCTCTGACAGCTCTGCCCCCAGTTTAAAGCTCTGCCTACAACCCCAAAGTTGCTGGATATTTCTGTTTAAATGATCAGTAGAGAAGAGAAATAGTCAAGAATGTTGATTGTAAAGTGTTATAATCATATTCTACAGTAAGCTCAAGGAAACAAATTGTAAGAGGTCACATTTCTCTTAAGAACAAATGTTGGAGCTCTGCTCAAAAACTGTTTTGGGGAAAGGATCCTTACCCCTCCACTACAGTGGCTTAATGTGGAGCATATCCACTTCTACTAATACAACCCATAGGATTTGATAATGTTGAAACCCATATACATATCTCCCTCACTGAGGGAAGGAGTTATGCATGGAATCATAAAGTGACAGATTTATTTGTCACTTCATGAAACCGCTTCTGTAGAGTTCCCTGAGCAGCCAAACCCTCTTTGTTTGTGCAGTAGAATCATAATTGTTCCACTGCATTTGGCCCTTTCTGGGCCCAAGGAAGAAAAGCAGCATTTGGTTATAACAGCCATTTTTCATTCCATTTGTCTGTAGATTCGGCACTGAATCTAGTCACATATAGAACATTGTCCTTGAGACAATAGGGACTAGAAATAATTATTTTTAAATGAAGGCTTAATTTCTGTTGAAACTAGTGGGTCACCAAGGAATTGCTGATATAAGCATAATACCATGAGCTGACCCAATCTGATCACTGCCTTTAACTGTGAATTAGTTTTCTCTGTAATAAAGAATACAAGGCTATATGTTCGATCATAGATGTGAAATAGAGTCCTGGTTATTTTGCACTTGTGTAGGAAGTAAAATCCTGGGTTTTTAATGTACGTCAGAAAACATGTTTTCTATTTTCATTGTTTTTGACTAGTTTTATGTATGAAATATGCTAGCAGATCATCTATTCCACAAAGGGTCTTCTCACAAATTGTACTCTCTGTCCTGAAAGCTACATTGAACTGCACTGATTTAAAAAAAAAATCCTGGTGCAGTAAAACAAATGACCTTGTACCTTTTTTTCTTACCGACTGTGTGCTTTGAACATATGTGAGGAAGGAGTACTCGGAACATTCTGTTCTACTCATCATTATGCTTTAATACCAGTGGGTTTATCTCCAACAGTTATACTCCAGGATCCTGAGAAAAATGAGCAGTTGGGATTCAAGAAGATAATTAGATTTCAAATAAGCCATGACATTTTGTATCAGTCACACGGAAGTGATTGGGAAAACAAACAGAATGTGGAGTTGTCCAGAGATTTTAATCTGGATGACATGAATTTTCTTAAGAAATTGAATTTAGAATTTCCCATATTGCTTTTTAAGTTAGAGGAATGTGACCTCTACACATCTGATATTCCCTCCTCAGGTAATTTTAATCTAATAAAAGCTCATAATCCATTCTTACACTAAAGCCTATGCTTGTGCCAATTTGGTCAGCACATTATACAACTTTTTACTTTAAAGTTTATTCAGTGGTCCAATCCACCTAATATAAATTCTGCTTTCCCTGCCCAAATTAGAATATCAGTCATCTCTAGAGGTATAAGAGTCTCAGAAAAACAGTAAACAGTGGGCTGTTTTCAAACTAGCTAGCAACCTGAGTGATCATGCTGTGGACTGGGGGAAGTCTCCTGGGAATGGGTGGAAAGGAATCCTTTTAACAAGCCATGGAGACTACTGCAGACTCTTGAAGGACTGTAACTTCAGGCCCTAATCCAACTCTTCTTGCAGCCACCGGACCCAAAATCCCATGCATTCTAGGGTACAGAAGCAGAGCTCTGCAGCAAACTAAGAGTGCAGATCAAATGTGGAGATAAGTTTTCACCAACTCCTCTCCCTGTTTTTGCAGCAGAACCATGCCGTCTTTCCCTGTCTCAATATCATCTATGGCAAGACCGAATCTAGGATTTGGCCCATTGAGTCCAGTTCATTCCTCTAGTACACTGAACTTATTGGGGTGGCAGAAGTATGAGGACAGAGTCTGGATGTCCAGACTCGTTTTTATGACAGTCTCAGTAATTAAGCTCTTGTGGTGCATGTATATATGTCCTGCTTTGTAAAGTGCCATGTAAATTTATAGTGTTTATATTACTAATTTTTTTTTAATAATCACAATTGATGCCCACTTAAATAGCTAGTAAGAAAAACAATGTACTATACATGCATGTTACTCTGTTCTTCATGGAGGATTATACAAACTAAGAGTCCGTTTGGAAAAGAGAACCATTTATGAGTTATCTGAGTGGAAAAATTAGGGCTGTCAATTAATCTCAGTTAACTTGCCATTAACTCAAAAATTAATCACGATTAATTGCAGTTTTAATCGCACTGTTAAACGATAGAATACCAATTGAAATTTATTAAATATTTTGGATGTTTTTCTACATTTTCATATATATTGTATTCTGTGTTGTAATTGAAAGTAAAGTGTATATTTTTTATTATAAATATTTGCACTGTAAAAATGATAAAAGAAATAGTATTTTTCAGTCCACCTTATACAAGTACTGTAGTGCAATCGCTTTGTCGTGAAAGTACAGCTTACAAATGAAGATTTTTTTTTGTTACATAACTGCACTCAAAAACAAAACAATGTAAAACTTCAGATCCTACAAGTCCACTCAGTCCTACTACTTGTTTAGCCAATTACTAAGAGAAACAAGTTTGTTTACATTTATGGGAGATAATACTGCCTGCTTCTTATTTACAATGTCACCTGAAAGTGAGAACAGGTATTTACATGGCACTTTTGTAGCTGGCATTGCAAGGTAAGTACATGCCAGATATGCTAAACATTCGTATGCCCCTTCATGCTTCGGCCACCATTCCAGAGGACATGCTTCTATGATGACACTCTTTAAAAAAAAGTATGTGTTAATTAAATTTGTGACTGAACTCCTTGGGGAAGAACTGTATGCTGCCTGCTCTGTTTTACCCGCATTCTGCCGTATATTTCATGTTATAGCAGTCTCGGATGATGACCCAGCACATGTGGTTCATTTTAAGAACACCTTCACTGCAGGTTTGACAAAATGCAAAGAAGGTACCAATCTGAGATTTCTAAAGATAGCTACAGCACTCGATGCAAGGTTTAAGAATCTGAAGTGCCTTCCAAAGTCTGAGAGGGACAAGGTGTGGCGCATGCTTTCAGAACACTCCGATGCTGAAATTCCAGAACCCAAACCACCAAAAAAGAAAATCAACCTTCTGCTGTTGGCATCTGACTTAGATAATGAAAATGAACATGCGTCAGTCCGCACTGCTTTGGATTGTTATCGAGCAGAACCCATCATCAACATGGACGCATGTCCCCTGGAATAGTGGTTGAAGCATGAAGGGACATACGAATCTTTGGCACGTCTGGCATTTAAATATTTTGCGATGCTGTCTACAACAGTGCTGTGTGAATGCCTGTTCCCACTTTCAGGTGACATTGTAAACAAGAAGTGGACAGCATCATTTCTTGAAAATGTAAGTAAACTTGTTTGTCTGAGCAATTGGCTGAACAAGAAGTGGGACTGAGTGGACTCTGCAGGCTCTAAAATTTTACATTGTTTTATTTTTGAATGCAGTTTTTTTTTATGTGATTCTACATTTGTAAGTTCCACTTTCATGATAAAGAGATTGCACTATAGTATTTGTATTAGGTGAATTGAAAAATAGTATTTCTTTTGTTTTTTACAGTGCAAATACTTGTAATCAAAAATAAATATAAAGTGAGTATTGTACATTTTGTCGTCTATATTGTAGCTGAAATTGATGTATTTGAAAATGTAGAAAACTTCCAAAAATATTTAAATAAATGGTATGCTATTGTTTAATAGTGAGATTAATTGTGATTAATGTTTTTAATTGCACGATTAATCACGATTAATGTTTTTAATTGCTTGACAGCCCTAGAAAAAATCTGTTACAAAAAGAAAGTGCTCCTGCTTCTATTTTCTGACAACTCAGATATAGCCCAGTATAGAACTTTCCCAAGAAACTCACCTTTCAATAAAATACAATTGTAAGACACGTTAGCCCCAAAAGTAATTTTCTGAGAAGTTTATAATCTGAAAAATTATAAAATATCTTTTCTTTTTGTAAAGTGTCTGTATAAATTGTATAATTCATAAAATATGTACCTTTAATTAAAAATAGTGTTTAGTTTGCTGTAATACAATTTTAGGCCCTAATCTTGTAAACATTTACACATGAAACTTTACACATTTGAGTAGTCCCTTTTGAGCTCAATAGGACTATCTCACATGTTTAAAGTTACTCATGGAAGTAAAGTTAAGCAAATGTCTAAACGTTTGCAGGATTGGACCTTAGTCCCAGTGTTCAGCATCCTGAAAAAGTAAACATTTCAGTAAGAGACCTTTATTTATGAGGATTTTGTTCTGGGTTTGTTTTCAATAAAAGTATTCTTAATAAGATTAGTGTTTGCCTTACTAAAGCTGAGACTGGACTGCATTGATAAAGTCAAATGTAATATATATTTAGTTTTGTATTTTCTTTTTTATATACCTCTACCCCGATATAACGCGAATTCGAATATAACACGGTAAAGCAGTGCTCCACGGGGATCAAAAGCAAGTTCGATATACACGGTTTCACCTATAACGCGGTAAGATTTTTTTGGCTCCCAAGGGCAGCGTCATATCGGGGTAGAGGTGTATGTTGCAAGAAAGTACACTAACACTGGTGTCAGACTACTGTTATTAGATGCAGCTATAATGAAATAATAAATATTTTTATGTTTGTAGGGAAGATGGTACCATCGAAAACAAGCAGTAAAGGAATTGCACTGTACATTGGTACGACTGCTAAATGAATTGTTACCATGGGAACCAAAACTAATGAAGGCGTTTCAGAGAAACAGGTAAATGAGTACTCTCTGGAACAATGTCAAAGAAATGAACAAAACACAAGTTACATTTTTTTAAAGTAATAATTGATGCTAAAATCCTGGTGACAACTGTCCTTCAAGGCTATGTGTGAGGTATAGACGGTATTTTAGTTTAAAGAGCTAGCACTCCTGCATAACATAAAAACATCTAACAACTCCATAGATAAGATTGAGCAGAGCTTTTTGTCTAACAACTGATTTTTCAAAATGCCCTAAAATCCCCATGCATACTCAGATTGTTTTTAGAATTACTGTGCCAAGCCAATGCCCAGAGTAGAGTTAATTATGAAAATTTGGATTCCTTTGGTCCCATGGGTCCTGAGATACAACACCTTTAACTGAATACAATTTTCCCGTTCTTACAAATTTTTTTGCACCCACTTGTGACTCAGACTTTGGCACTGATTTGCACGAAACTGAGATTACCTGATTGGACTGACCTCAGCTGGTGTCAAATTTGACCTCAACTACAGACCAGCACCAAGCTCCACATCAGGGAAGCTGTATTTGAAATGTTTTTAATAGGTCTTTCTAGGTTTGTAAATTACACTTGACCACTTTACCTGTTCTAGACAAATCTCCAAAGACTTGCTAGTTGTTAACACCTTGTACTAAGGATTCCCTCTCAGTCATCTTCAGTTACCAATGTTTTATCTTTCTGATTCACTTTGATATATTCCAACAAACTGTAGAACTTCTCAGAGCAGAAGTGCAGAACAGAGGACAAAGAGTGCCTGGTAGTGTATGAATGCTAGGACAGATGTGGAATTCTGGTGGGCATTGAGAATATGTAAAATTGTATTAAAATGGGGTGAAGCACTCTTATGGTCCCATCTTCTTGACATACCTAGTGGAGTATCAGGCACTGGAATGTAAATAGTAACTGTTCTAGCAGCCCTGAGACTTGAGACATTTTAAAAATTCTTTCAGGCATTCTTAGATTTTTAGAGCCAAGAGGAAACATTATGATCATCTAATTGGATCTAGTATATAATACAGACCAAAAGCAGAGATCCCTGATTTCTCTAGCTGGAGCTGTACCTCAACTCAGATGTCAAGGAGAGTTCAGGGAACTTGCTGCAACTGATTCCTGAACCAATACAGCTGCACCTAAAACAGTGAGGGTCTCTGGGAGAGTATGAAGAGGATTGATGGCATAGAATAGTGTTGGATACAACACAAAAAGTGACAGATACTGTTAGCAATAGGTCAGATTTGATTTGGTCCCAGTACCTATTGCCAACTCCAGGGGGACAGAATTTTGGTTGTGGCAAGAGGGGAGACGTTACCTTAGCTCTGTATTCCTGGTTTTCAGAGGGTTAAGTTTAATCACTGTGGTCAGTTTGGAAGGGCACAAGCCTGTGCTAGGGAATCTTAACTATGTTAATTAAGTTTTTGGGCAGTAAGTACAGGTACAAGTAATGAACAGTTAAGTATTTTCTTAATAAAATATTTAAAATAGGTTGCAGAAGTTAGTCGTCATGTCTGACATTCTGTTCAAGGTCTCGACTGAAGAAGGACTATGATGATTTCAGAAGACAGCCAGACCATGATAAATTTACCAGAGAACTATGGAGTAATGAAGAAGCTGAAGTTGATAATGGAAAAGAATCTTTCAGTGCAGTAGCCAGTAAATCTTCAAAAGCTGCAGAGCATCTGGAGATCCTGCAAAAAGATCACTCAGAGTTTGGTAAGCACTTTGCTGGGATTTAGTGACCATGCAGGCGTGCTGCAAGGCCTACCGTTTTCCTGTATTTGGTGTTGTGATTTTTTGTTTGTTGTAGCTGTGTATTACATGTTATTTTTACTATAGTGAATTACATTGGTCTAGATTCCCTCCTTCGAAGCATAGCTGAGAGAAAGAGTGGGCAAAGGTGGCTTTGTGCTACCTTTGTGCTCTCTGCATTCTCTCCTATGGTGGGTGCTGAAATGGTACCCAATGTGAATTAGAGCTTAGAACTGACAGCATCTGCTACAGGGCTGTCTATGGATAGTTTGACACCGCAAATTCCTGTTGCCCTCAGTGTACCCTCCTACTCCTGATCAATCCCTAGCATTTTCCCTGTGCTCTTTTAATAGTTGGGATGAATTGGGATGAAAGGCAATTTAGCCATAACTATCTGTTGGTTTTATATAAAAACTTCTGGATTTCTTCTTTTAATTCCTGAATTTGCTTTAAATTAAAGCATTGTAACGTCAAATCCTGGAAACTATGCTGTCACTTAGAATGCAAAGGTTGTAGTTTGATGCATTCATAAATACAAATTTGGGACTTAATGATTTTTTAAATGAAATTCTGTGCCTGCTCAATAGGATTTTAAATGTAAATTGGTTGGAGCCCAAGTTATGTTTTTTTTTAATTATGTTGAAGCATGTAGATTATGAGATGATTAGTACTGTCATCCCATCAGAAGCTATTCTTGACACGACAGCATGCTTATAAACTACTGCATTGCTTTTAGCTAAAGACTAATAAACTATCATATAGCTGTGTCAGTTGCAAACATTTAACTTGTGATATATTTACAATTACTTGTTTTAATTCTTTCTGCAGATGAAATGAAACTGGAAATGGAGTTTCCTGCAGGAAGGAGCAGGCTACTGAAGAAAGAATTGACTTCTAAAGAAATACAGAAGACAGTGCCTAAATCTATTAAACGTCAGTCCAAGCAAAATAGTTACCTGGATGATAGCACAAAAGACCTTTCACCAAGGAAGAAAGCTAAATTAAGCACAAATGAGGCTACGGTCCAGATTGCAGAAAGTGAGATGCACACTAACAGTTGTTTGAGTGAACTGAAACAAAGCAGGCTATCGCCTCTAGAATCATTTACCTTGACAGATTCTGCAACGTCAGTATCAAGCTTTCTGAAAGAGACCAAACCCATCCAGGCTTTGCTTGCTAAGAATATTGGGAACAAAGTGACCTTAACAAATCAGCTGACAACCCCTATGGGTATGGACATATTTGCTTCTGAAAAGGCAGTTATGTCACCTATGGAGTCATCCCCACTAAAGCCAGCATTGCCCTGCAAGACCAATTCAAATAGTCCTTTACAAATGGTATACAAAATGCCAAGTGGCCATTGTGTACCAATAGACGTCCACAACAGCTCAGTGAAGATTCAAATGCAGCCTGTGATTGACCCTAAAACAAGAGAAAAAGTCATGCAGCAAGTTCTTATTTTACCCCAAAATTTTCTCATACAACACAAAGAAGGAAAAGCAGCGGCAAAGCTGCACTGTACATCTTTTCCACAGGCAGCACATGTTAATGATTCTTTAGCACCTGTTCTTGTAAATCCAACTGTAAATGCTACCACTCAACTGTCTTCTACAGTTTTTAACAAGAGTGTTACACATTTGTCACAAGTGACTAGTCCAGTGAACAGACCACAATCTTTGTCCTCTGTAACTGCAGCAAGTAACTTACAAGCATCAGCAGTTAAAATGAGCCAAAGTGAAGCTGGCAAAACGAAGACTTCAGTTTCACCTGCCACATTCTCTGTACCTTTACCTTCATCCACTGTTTCCACATTAGGTCAGCCTTTGGCATCAGCAACAACACTAAGTGGATCTGCAAATACTACTTGTTCCATTCACAGTCTAGCACCACAGCAGACTAGTGACTCCTGTGAAGCTAAACAGGAGCTTAAAACAGTGTGTATAAGAGAATCGCAGTCCATTCTTGTTACAACACGAGGGGGGAACACTGGAATTGTTAAAGTACAGACAAACCCAGACCAGATTTCACCTAATAATTTATCTCCAAATTCAGTTTTCACTTATGCACCTCAGCTTCAGGCATTTTTGGTTCCAAAATCCACTATGTTGTCAACCTCTACTTTTTCATCTATAGTGACAGCCGCATCTAGTCTCCCACTGTTAGGTCAGTCTTTTGTTTCTGGGTTTGCCCCCTCAACATCATCATCTGTTACCATTCCAGCCATTCCTGCAGGCTTAAACCAGATAATAGGGAAAAATCTCAAATTTCCATTAGGGCAGCTTCCCACTAGTGGCAGTTTCGATCAAGTAATAGAGAAAACTCAGCAGGTATCATCTTCTACTTTTTTGTCCTCCATTTCATCAACTAGCACTTTGGTGCCAGCAACTCCAAATAGTACTGTTAATGTAATTAGCATTTCTTCAGGAAATATTGAACAAAGTAGCACAGTCATTACCCAGACTCCTTCAGTACAGCAACAGGTTAATATTAAAACCAAAAAATGTCCTGTTACACAACCTGAGACAGCTACAGCAACAAATGGAGATGTGATCCGTGGTACTCCGATTCAAAAACTTATGTTGGTCACAAATCCACCTGTTATTTCTCCTTGTGGAGCTACAGGAGTAAATATATTACCTGCTCCAACATCCACTGGTGTTAGTGCCCAAAAATTAGTTTTCATTAATGCTCCAATTCCCAGTAGCTCATCAAACACCAGTCTAGTGGCAGAATCATTAAAACAGACCCAGCCTTCCTCCGTAGGCAAAACATATGTTAACACCCCAGAACAAGCTCAGTTACTTCTAATTCCATCTACAATGGGAGCACCAGTAAAAGTAAGTTCATCACCTACTGTGTCTCAAGTAAAAGATGTTAAAATTGGACTAAACATAGGTCAAGCCATTGTAAATACCACAGGCAATGCACAGCATGTTCCACCAATTAACATATTGAAGTCTGCAGCCCCCAAAGGAACAGATGACACAAACAGCAAGGGTTTTATTTTGCCTTTGTCAACAAGTGGTAGTTTCGTTCCAGGATGTTCAGGTTTTGTGAGTCAAAGTATTACATCTGTTAATGAATCTATAGGTGTTGCAACAAAAGCGGCAAAAGCTTTTACAGTAACAACAGCAAATGCATGTTTAGATTCTGTTTCAGTGACACCAAGTGGGACTTCTGTTGGCACGCGACCCACTGTTTTGGTTAGTGGAAATGACACTTCTTCAAGAATAAGGCCAGTTTTAACTAATCAACTGTGTACATCAAATATTGGAAATACTATGGCCATATCGACTGTGAAAACAGGACATCTTGCTTCTTCTGTTCTTATTTCAACTACACAACCAAGAGTATCTTCTCAAAGTGTATCATCTGCTTTACAGTTTCCAGTTACCTTGCCTGGACCTGTGACAGCCTCCACTAAAGTCATTCAAACCGTTCCTCGCTTGACAGCCGTTCCAGCTGCTGCACAATGTCTGCCCCTTCCAAAAGGACAGCCCCCCACACTGGTACAATTTCAGTCACCAGGAATTTCAGCTGCAGTGCCAACTAATGCAAACTTTCACAAACCTCAAAATGTAATGCCATCTGCTTCACCAAATACAGGTAAAATAATTAGTTTTTCCAACTTCGCTTCTCTCCCATGCCAGCAGATACCTCCTAGTTTAGCAAAACCAGCTCACACTTGCTCTTATGCTCCAGGTTCCTCTGTCTTTCAGACTGCTGCTGCTTCACCGATTGTAACTAGTCAGGCAATGGGTCAGTTGAATGAAACTTGTATTCCACAGAAAATAGTTATTAACACCTCTACGCCTTTGGCACCTGGAACTTATATCATGATTAATGGCACTCGATTTATTGTTCCACCGCAAGGCCTTGGAGCAGGCACCCATATTCTTCTCATCTCTGCTAATCCAAAACATGGGCCTCCTTTACTTCTTAACAATGGCCAAGGGGCTCGAGGTGTACCATTTGTTAATCATATTCCCCAGAACATCACACTAGCACCAAGTAACTCATTAAGTTGGCAGACGTCAAAACATCCTCTGAAAAGCTCTACAAAAATTGTGAACTCTCTTGGGACAGCAAACACTCTGCCCATTGTACATGCAACACCACAGATAGTAAACACTGCTGCTAAATCATGCGTTCCACCCTCTACAACAACACTGTCTGTGTCTTCAGTGATAAAACCTCCAGTTAATGTTTTGGCTAAAACTTCTTTGGTTCCTGCCATAAATGCTGATAACTCTCAGTTACCAAGTAGCGCTTCAGTATTTCACTTAGATACATCTATCAAGAAACTGTTGGTCAGCCCAGAAGGAGCCATTTTGAATGCTATAAATACTCCAGCATCAAAGGTGGCTTCTTCTCTGTCTTCATCCCTGTCACCAGTTGCAGTGTCCAAAAGCATAAATGCTACTAGTGTCTTCCCTACTTTTCAGTCATCTGGTCTAGGTAAATCTGACAAAGCCGCTTCCTGAATTTGGAGTAATCGAGCCAATTTCACATGTTTGGGGCATTCTTTGGACTTTGGAAATCATTATAACTGTTGAACATTTCTTACACTGTTTGAAACATACTTTAAATAGTTGATTTCTTTAAACTACTTTGTATTAGATTGCAGCTGTTTTCATTTTCCTTGTGGGAGATGTAAGAGGCTCTGTTTGATTTTCCTCTAAGCTAAGCTTTCAAAGGGTTATTTAATAAAATGGTCAAAATGACCAACTTGTTAATATACATAGCAATGTGTAAAATTTTATTTTAGTTTAAAGGAATCTAGCATTTTGCACATTTACATTGACATGTTTCATTTTATGATTTGAACCATTAGGCGGCATGTTTATAACAGTATGTGTCTTTTTTTTTATTTTTGTCAAATCTTATTTTCGTTTGATTTGTTTCTGTAAAAAAGATATTTATGCATTGTAAAAATCCAGTCCACGGTGTAAAATTGTACATATTCCTGATCCTTAACAATCTGTACTAAACTATATGTACAAAGAACTATGCTGTCTTATTTATGTTTTGTTTACATAATGTATAGTTTTTTAAGTATTTTAGTAATTTTGGACCAGTGTACTGTTAAGCAACAATGCAGAAGAATCTGCGTGTAATAAATCAAGTTGCTGTACTGCTTTGTTTTGACAATATTTTAAGACTGTATCTGTTGCATCGTGGGAGAAGAATTTATACATGCACCTCTTTCCAGTGTGCATGCATTAATACAGAAAAATCTTACAGTGGCCAGAGGGGGGCCGGCCTGCCGATGGCCACGTGGCCAGAGGGGGGCCGGCCCGCCGATAGCCTGTTTCATAAAATTGTTGTGGGAAATGAAGGGGGGAAGGTAGCTCTCCCTTTTCTGTCTGTCTTGTCTCTCAGCTGGATAGGCAGAGAAGGCAGCAGTTATGGTGTATGAAGGTTAGGTCCAGGTTTGAAAAATCATCCGTGTATTAGCTAGAAACTAGTCATTTGGAACCCCATATATGTAAGTAAATTGGGAACTTCTAACAAGATGCAATGAGGTTTTTTTTCATTTTATTTTTTTAATAAGATTTACCCATTTTTAAGAACACAATTGTATATTTGTGTCTGAAGAGGTTTGTGCACACGTTTTTTAGTTAGCTGGTTTTTAGTGGGAGGGAAAGGGCTTGAGGGTACCCTATGGGAAGATATTCCCAGTTGTGCCTTCTGGGCTCTCACAGGGATTCTGCACTTGAGTGGTGGCAGCATTTACCAATCCAAGGTCAAACTGCCAGAGTGGGAAATCAGCCTTGACATGGTTGCAGAGCAGTGGGATCATTTTGAACCAGAAGCACAGAGATCAGGATTTTAAAAGGACACATTTTTCCTTTTGGCAGCCTGCAAAGCCAGGGCATCCAAGAAGCAGTTTGTTTGTTTGTTTATTTATTTTTAGAGTTTTTTTCAGAAGAATTCAGTATTGTTCCTGGTTAGTAACTGGACTGACTTATTCCACCAAACTGGGGGCTGAATTTTAGAGATGGGGGGGAAACATTGATAATCTTAATTCAAATGGCCTATTCCTACTTTCATAATTCACATGAAATTTTGTTTGTAGTGTACTTCCAAGAATGAATTTAGTCTGGGCGCACATACAGGTAATGAGATGGGGTGAGAGGGAGCACAAACCTGATAAAAATGCATGTGAGCACAGGCTTAATATGGGGGGGCAGTGCTCGTAAATGTTTTGTGGGTAGGTGCTGGATACATACCCTCTTCCCCACCAAAATCAAATCAGGTTTGTATGGGAGTGCACAAAAACCCGATTGATGGGGTACGGGCAGGCTAATTACAAACTAATTTAATTGGTGTGTGATAAGGGGTGCATGCAATCTTGATTACTAGGGAGGAGGGCACCAATCTAGCCTCTTCCAACACGACCATTTCGTACATTACACATCCAGAACAGAAAGTTTTTTGGGGGAAAATGTAACCTGATAAAAGAGAGAAGAAGAAAAGGAGGCCGCATTCAGGTGTGATGTGTCATCTGTTAGAATGGAAAGTCTAATTATCATTCAGTAATTGTTGTTTTTAATATGGAAGTACTGCATACTGGGACACTGAGTCATCAATGTATTTAAATATGTTCCCAACTTGAAGCACTAACATCAGTGGACTAATTCATATACTTTGTTAGTCACATGCATATGTACTGTATGGAACTGGGGCTTTAAGGCTGAACAATTACAGGTTTTTTTCCTGTTCTCTCTCTCCATTTATTTATTATTTTTTGTTTAAATAGGTATTTAATACAAACCACTACCACTCTAGGTTGCCATTTTGTATAAAATAATATTTTATTTATAAATAAGAAATATCTTTGTAAAATACATAAACAAGGGCAATAAATAAATAATTGACTTCCATAAGTATCCTATTACAAATAAATAGTAGCAACATCTTTTAAAATTCCACTGCATCTCATTTCACATGATGTATAAAATATCAATAGATAGTATCAGAGGGGTAGCCGTGTTAGTCTGGATCTGTAAAAGCAGCAAAGAATCCTGTGGCACCTTATAGACTAATAGATGTTTTGGAGCATGAGCTTTCGTGGGTGAATGCATCCGATGAAGTGGGTATTCACCCACGAAACCTCATGCTCCAAAACGTCTGTTTAAGGTGCCACAGGATTCTTTGCTCCATATCAGTAGATAGTACTTCTAAAATTTTTGGTTTCCAAACTTCTTTGTGAGTTTGTCCTATAATTGAAAATTTTCTAATTCCACTTGGATTCTCTTGCCAGCACTGAGGCTGAATTGCTTCTCTGTTAGGAGATAATTGCTATCTTTTCATCCTCACAAGCTCTAGGTTATAGAATATCAGGGTTGGAAGGGACCTCAGGAGGTCATCTAATCCAACCCCCTGCTCAAAGCAGGACCAATCCCCAGACAGATTTTTGCCCCAGATCCCTAAATGGCCCCCTCAAGGACTGAGCTCACAACGCTGGGTTTAATAGGCCAATGCTCAAAACACTGAACTACCCCTCCCCCCAGGTCCTTTCTTCCTTGTCATAGAATCCCATTTTCTATCATTGCAACCAAACATGTCTCCAGATGCCCAACTTGCTGATGAGTCTAGGTTGGAATCTCTGAATGAAAGTCCCACCTCAGGTAGCTTGGGAGAGATTTTTTGCAAAAGCAGCAGGAAATGTGTTGGAAGATTTTTCTGGATTGTCACCTGGGCATTTTCCTTCAGGGACACTCAGGGCTTGAGAACCTCTTGGGACTACCCAAAATCTCTCTCTTCATTCTAACATTATAGCACTTTTCTTTGGAAGTTGTTCTGGTTCACATTTGTTCTGCTGTTATACTGTCGTCATACTGCATGTTAGAGTTCAGAGATGAGATTTGATCAGAAAAGAGTTGAAGCACATGCATATATAGCAAACACATAATGTCAGCAATGTTAAAGGACCAATCCTTTCTTTTAAAATTCTTAATTGTCTCGTAACTTTTTTGCATCGATATCCTTCATCCGTAACTGTTCTCCAGTACATAAAAGGTTACTGCAAGGAGGTAGGAGGGAGAAAAATTGTTCTCCTTAATCACTGAGGATAGGGCAAGAAGCAATGGACTTAAATTGGAGGAGGGGTGGTTTAGATTGGCTA
This sequence comes from Gopherus flavomarginatus, assembly GCF_025201925.1. Taxonomy (NCBI): domain Eukaryota; kingdom Metazoa; phylum Chordata; order Testudines; family Testudinidae; genus Gopherus; species Gopherus flavomarginatus. Next base: position 113,721,024 of record NC_066619.1, read on the forward strand.
TTAGGACAATTTTCCTAACTGTCAGGGTGCTAAAGCACTGGAATAAATTGCAGAAGGAGGTTGTGGAATCTCCGTCGTTGGAGATTTTTAAGAGCAGGTTAGACAGACACCTCTCCTGGATGGCCTAGATAATATTTAGTCCTGCCATGAGGGGACTGGACTAGATTATCTCTTGAGGTCCCTGCCAGTCCTCTGATTCTACGATTTTGCATTTTAAACACTGAGTAAATGAACGGAATATTAATCACATAAAATGTAATTTGTGCAGTTGGAATTTCATAATAGGGAGTCAATTGCATAATGCAAGGTCAAGCATTATGGAGTGTAACAAGTCACTTTGGGAATAATCAGCAGAGAGGAGGGATTCCACTGCATCCTTCTGTTTTAACCTCAGTAGTTGCAGCATCCGGAGCTGAAATGAAATGGGAATTGGTTGAAACACAAAAGGGAAAAATATAATTTCCACTGTATTAATCTCAATTACTTAAATGAAAATATCATTTCTTCACATCAGAATCTCATAAGTCTTTTAGTATGTTGTTAATATTTTTTATAAATAGATTGAGGAAGCTTCCCAAGCCTTGGATTACAAGACATAGTTCTCATGAGGACAGATGAATGAATAGAAAAACAATCATAGAAATACACTACATTTGTAACTGTCAGAGTACTTGGGCGGAGGTGCGAGGGGGAATATCACTACTTGATGACCAAAGTACTGGTGAGGTGGATAAGGATTCCAGATATGTGTACTTTGTTGCATGGTCTGCCAATTACCTATGGCAAACAGCACCTGATAGGTAGGAGATTGTGAAGATGTGCAAAAATAAATAATAGTAGAAACACAGAAAAATAAATCCATGTTCCTGAAAATCCATTTCTAGTACAGGACAGGAAGAGCCTAAAGCTGCTGCTATGGAAATCAGTTGCTATTTGGCCACTGATCCTGTAGAAGGAGGATCAGGCCCTATATAAGTAGAGTTATAAAATATCCACTATCTCTGTTCAGCTGTATAATTGACACTAATGTTAACAGCTGAGCTCCATCCTCTTTGGAACCCCCTTCAGGTAGCTGAAGGCTGCTATCAAATCCCACCCTCACTCTTCTCTTCTGCAGACTAAACAAGCCCCGTTCCCTCAGCTTCTCCTCATAAGTCATGTGCTCCAGCCCCCTGATCATTTTTGCTGCCCTCTGTGGGACTCTTTCCAATTTGTCCATATCCTTTCCGTAGTGAGGGGCCCAAAACTGGATGCAGTACTCCAGATGTGGCCTCACCAGTGCTGGATAGAGGAGAATAATCACTTCCCTCAATCTGCTGGCAATGCTCCTACTAATGCAGCCCAATATGCCGTTAGCCTTCTTGGCAACAAGGGCACACTGCTGACTCATATCCAGCTTCTTGTCCACTATAATCCCCAGATTCTTTTTTGCAGAACTGCTGCTTAGTCAGTCAGTTCCCAGCCTGTAGCAGTGCATGAGATTCTTCTGTCCTAGGTGCAGGACTCTGCACTTGTCCTTGTTGAACCTCATCAGATTTCTTTTGGCCCAATCCTCCAATTTGTCCAGGTCACTCTGGACCCTATCCTTACCCTCCAGCATATCTACCTCTCCCGCCCAGCTTAGTGTCATCTGCAAACTTGCTGAAGGTGCAATCTGTCTCATCATCCGGATCATTAATAAAGATGTTGAACAAAACTGAAGTCATGCTTTGTATTTTTATTAGGCATGTCCCTTGGTTGTAATAATTCAAAGAATTTTTAAAAAATCAGAATCCATGTTCACCATTTTTACTGGTTCCTTCTCTTTTAACTTTTGCTTTCCCCTTGGCGTAGGCAGGGAAACCCTTCTCCTTTGTTTAAACCTCTTCATTTCCTGTGGTCACATTTCATTTTCTGGTTCTCTTTCCCTAGCACAGACTGTGCTGGACTTTTCCATCATGTCAGGAAAATGTGTTTTCATTCAAAAAGAAAACTATTTTAACGGGCATTAGAAAGGAAAAATCACATGAAGAAACCATGAAAACATTTCTGTGCATATTAATTTGGTTAGTGCCGCCCAACTCCTCCTGCATTTTTTGTAAGAAATTTCAGACTTTTGCATCAGCTACATGAACATATCTGTAAAGCAGGGAAAGCAGACTTACTAGAACCCCCAGATCGCCATGGGCTATGCTCCCAAGTTTCTGGTTACTTTCTGTGGGTGTTGGGGATGTGTATTCCACACCAGGGTGAAGTCGAGGGGAAGACGTTGAGGAGAGAGGGAAATAAGTCAAGTGAATATGACGGCAGGCTAAGGTGACAAAGTAAACACAGGATACTGGGGCAGGGAGCCAAATCATCTTTTTCAGTAAATCTGTATGGTAAAAGCCAGAGGTGCCAGCTTCCTCCAGGCCCCAGGGTGCTAAACCCCCCCCTGCTCTGCCCATAGCCCCACTCCCACCCGCCTACTTCCCACAAACTCCCAATCCTGCCCCGCCTCTTCCCACCTAGGCTCCTCCCCAGGTCCTGCCCTCACCCCTTCCCCAAACCCCTGCTCTGCCTCTTCCCATCCTCACCACCCCTTCCTTGCCTCTTCCTACCCACTTCTGCCCCTCCTCTGACGGTGCCCCATCCCCGCTCCTCCCCCTTCCCAGCGCCTCCCGCACACCGTGGAACAGCTGATTGTGGTGGGTGGGAGGTGTTGGGAGGGAGGGGGAGGATTTGATCAGCAGGGCTACTGGCAGATGGGAGACATGGGGGCAGGGAGGGAGCTGGCTGCCGATGGGTGCTAAGCACCCACTAATTTTTTTCATTTTTTCAGCCCTGGAGCACCCATGGAGCTGGCGCCTATGGTAACAGCAATTCAGGGGTGCTGGAACAATTTTTATAGTAGGGGATGCTGAAAGCCATTGAACAAAAGTGTGAACCCCATATATGATGGAAACCATGCATTCGCTTCCCAATATTACTTCATGCTGGGCACCCCAGTGCCCCTGCTTCCAGTTCCCCTGCAGCATGTATGCAAACAGCTAGTCTATTGTTTGAGGAAAGTTAGTTCCAAACTGCTCAGAGCCTGCTGCAGAGGATCCGTGCAGGGATAGAGCCACCTGCATGTGACTTTTACCTGTGCCACATGGAAGTAAGATGAGAGGCCAGGAAGTAAGATGCTCTTGCACATATTTCTCTCTTGGGTTGTTCTTCGTACAGTTATGATCCACGTAGGGGGCCTTTAGCAAGCAGACGCACATTCAGCTCTGGCAGTGCTAGTGGGAGTAGTTCGCAATGTCAGCGGCACAAAAATTACAATGTGTGGAAAGTCCTTTGTGTTCCTTACAGAAGCCAGAGCCTCATTTGTTTCTATGATGAAAGCTGGAGACAAACCTGTCACTATTTTCTCCCACTGACCAGTGGAAGGATGAAGGAGAGCTTAAGTGGGGATCTATTAGTATTCCTGTTTATCCCCCTGTGGTTGGCTTTCCCACAGGAAGGCCTAAAATCATAGATGATAGAAATTATCAAATGGCTTCTTAAAGAAATGAATTGATTCTTCCATGTAGCATACCTTTAAAATAGTGTGATGGAATGATTGTCAGGAGGTTGCCCTCTGCACTGTAGGGGTAATGAATTAGTTAGACTTTGAAGAAGAATTTGTATGGCTCCCACATGCTCTGTTACTGTCACGTACCACCAGAGAGGGGGATACATTTTGGCGATGGTGAACCAATCTGTTTATAATCCTTGACTTGTTTATATAGTTTTTTTTTCTCTCATTTTCATGTAATTGTGTTTTTTGTCAATATAACCTGTAGGCTTCAACTCCACCAAAGAATGAATGAAGGCAGAGAGACTTGAGCAGGAAAGAACTACTACCACTGATAGGCACAGCTCCTGAAAAAGCCTCCACCATAAGAAAGAATAGACATTTATTTTAAGAGTTAACTCTTTGTACATGCCTCTAAACCAGCAGGTCCCAAATTGAGGTTCATGTATCAGTGATGGCACATGAAGGACCTGATGTTGGTCTTCAGTGAACTGGCTGATTCCACATTCCTAGTACTGAAATTACTACAAATGCGTTCCTAGTTCTACTTTTCTTTGTAAGCATTTGCTGTACTCGCCACAAAGGTGTTACCTGATCTCGAATAGGTGGGGAAATGGTCCACAGAACAATTTTTGTAAGATTAGGCCCACATCATAAACTGTTTTAGAACCCCCGAGGAAAGACAAGCAAAGGCTTTTGCAGTGCAACCATCTGTTGAGTTTGAATGTACAGAGGCTTCTATTAGCAACTCCGTATTTTCGGTTGCATTATACAAGGGATTTCCAGTAGGAATATGTTCTTCTTCGAGTGATTGCTCATATCTATTCCAGTTAGGTGTGCGTGCGCCACGTGCACGTTCGTCGGAAGATTTTTACCCTAGCAACACTCGGTGGGTTGGCTGGGCGCCCCCTGGAGTGGCGCCGCCATGACACCGGATATATACCCCTGCCGACCCAACCGCCCCTCAGTTCCTTCTTACCACCCGTGTCGGTCGTTGGAACAGTGAAGCATGGCTTAGCTGATCTCCACCTCCCTAGCTACTCGTAGTTCTTTCATCGTTATTGTGTATATAGTTCAATTTTCTACATTTCTACTTAGTTTTATTAGTTCTTTAACATAGTTATTGTATATAGTTAAGAGGGGTTGGGGATTAGCCGTTTCCTCTCACCCGGTGCCGGGGCCCATGCCCGGTTCACTGGGTTTCAAACCGTGCTCGGCTTGTCACAAATCGATGCTGACAGGAGAGCCACACGACTCCTGCCTTAAGTGCCTCGGGGAATCCCACCTCGCAGACAAGTGCCGCATCTGCAAGGCTTTCAAGCCGTGGATGAAAAAGGAGCAGGACTTTCGTCTCAAACAGCTCCTGATAGAGGCAGCCCTTACTCTTCCACCCTCGGCACCGAGCACCGGACAGCGTGCACCAGGGAGAAGTGCATCTTCAGCACCGGAGCGCACCGGCACTGCGAAGGCCCCTCGGCACCAACCGTCGCTGGCCCAGAAGCCTGCCCGGCACCTCTCTCTCCCCCCGTGGGTCAAGAGGCACAAGTCTCCTGCGACTCCCGTGCCTATGTCGCAGTCAGAGCACCCGCCTAAGTCGGACCTCCCGGCACCGACAACTGCCGCAGCACCGACAACTTCAGCACCGTTGATTCCGGCCTCGCAAGAGCAGTCAAGTCTGGTGCCTGACAGCTCCCCGGCACGCGTCGTGGTTGAGCTTATTGTTCCCTCCACACCAGAGACATTCTCTATGGCAAGCGAGCTGATTGCCCTGACAGAGCCTGCGCTACCTCAACCCCCAGCACCACCGGTGTGGTTTATCCAATCAATGGGCAAGCATCCCCTGATGAGACCATCCTCGCTGGGCACCGCTGAAAGGCACCCGTCACGATCGAGGTCCCACCGGCGTTCTCGGTCCCATCACCAATCCTGGTCCCGATGCCGCTCGCAGTCCCAGTACCTCTCTCCATCTCGGTACCGGTCGTACTTGCGGCACCGTTCGAGATCGCGCTCGCTGACCCGATACTCTCGGCACCGATCCAGCTCCAGGCACCAGTCCCGGCACTGCACCTCTCACTACTGTTCTCGCTGTAGAGCTTCGAGGTCCCCGTCGACCTCCCAGCACCACTCCGGTTGCAGGTCCCGGTCTCATTCCCGGTACTGGTACGGTGCCCGGACCGTTCTCTGATGCCATGTGGAGACGGGTCAACCAGACGCAGAGACCCTTCCCATGTGGTTTCAGCTCCTCCGTGGCTGTCTCGCCATACATTAGTATCATCACACGCGGACAGTGCCTCCTACGCACATGACCGTGATTTTGATACCCACAGCCGAGTCTTCCAAGAGACCCATGGCCCAGACCAGGGACCTCATCAGTGGTCCTTCTGGACACCTTGGGCATATCACCAAGTCCAAGGTGGACCCGCAGTAACATCACGCTCCTTTCCATCGGAACACCGGGTGCCAGAGGCCACTGTCAGCCTCTCCCCTCCTGCGGGTACAGAGGAAGCTTCCATCCACGCACTGGACCCTCAGGTCCCACCGGTTCCTGACGTCCTCCATGATCAGGAGACCATGCAGGACCCACTCGTCCCGGGCCTTTCATCTTCCTCTTCCCTGGATGAAGCGGTAGCGGGACATCCTCATCAGGCCAGCCTCCAATTGACCTCAGGGCACACCAGGACCTCCTGAGGCTTGTGGCCCTGAATATAAATCTGCAGGTGGATGAGTTTCTGGAGGTTGAGGATCCCGTGGTAGATATATTGTCGGCGGATGCACCAACCGAGTGGCCTTACCGTTCATTCGATCGATTCAAGCTAAGGCAGATACCACCTGGCAATCCCCGGCATCTATTCTGCCCATGACCAGAGGAGTGGAACGGAAGTACATGGTGCCGTCTAAGGAGTACAAGTGCTTATACGTGCACCCTCCTCCCTGCTCACTGGTCGTACAATCCCTAAATGAACAGGAGCGCCATGGCCAGCAAGCCCGTGCCCCAAAATCTAAGGAGGCTAGGCGTATGGATTTGTTGGGCCGTAAAATCTACTCCTTGGGGGGCCTCCAACTCAGGGAGGTGAACCAACAAGCCCTACTTAGCAAGTATAATTACAACACCTGGGAGGTGGTAGGGAAATTCATAGAGCTGGTCCCACAAGACTCCCGCCAAGAATTTAAGGCACTATTAGAGGAAGAAAGAAGTTGCGAGAACCTCTCTCCAGGCCTCGCTGGATGCTGCAGATTTGGCAGCCAGAACTGTGGCCTCTGGAATCGCCATGAGGCGTATATCACGGCTCCAGGTGTCAGGCCTGCCACCTGAACTTCAGCACACTATCCAAGACTTGCCATTCGATGGCCAGGGTCTATTCTCCGACAAGACGGACCCTAGGCTACAGAGTCTGAAAAATAATTGGGTGATTATGCGTTCGCTCAGGATGCATACACCACAGACTCAACGAAGATCCTTCCACACCCAACCTCAATGCCCTTACCCCCCGCCTAGACCAAGACAGGACTTTGGCAGGAGGCGAGGTTGTGGCAACTGCAAACTACTATCTGGACCTCAAGGAAGTCACAATAATGGTCCCTCCAAGCCAACGACGGGATCCAAACTGAACTTTTGAAGGTGCGCCCGAGGGCGATGTACCAGTTGTCTCCCAGGATCCTTTTCAGTTTTACAACCGCTTTTCCCCTTTCCTCCCTGCGTGGACCCAATTAACCTCGGATCGTTGGGTCCTACGCACGGTAGAATTCGGATACCACCTCCAGTTTATTTCACCCTCCCCCTCCTCATCCCTCTTCAGGGACCCCTCTCACGAGCAATTCCTCTTGCAAGAGGTACGGACGCTCCTTGCCATGGGAGCTATAGAGGAGGTACCGAAGGACTTAAGGGGAAAGGGGTTCTATTCCTGGTATTTCCTAATCCCCAAGGCGAAAGGAGGCCTCAGGCCTATCCTAGACTTGCGAGGACTGAACAAGTTCATGAAAAAGTTGTAGTTCCGCATGGTATCCCTGGGGACCATCATCCCATCTTTGGATCCCGGAGACTGGTATGCCGCCCTCGACATGAAGGACGCATATTTCCATGACGGCCATGTACTACATAAATAAGCAGGGAGGGACACGATCCTCCCCCCTTTGTCGGAAGGTGATCCAACTATGGGACTTTTGCATAGCCCACTCGATAGACCTGGTAGCGTCCTTTCTCCCAGGAGTTCAGAACACTCTGGCAGATCAACTCAGCAGATCCTTCCTGTCTCACGAGTGGTCTATTCACCCAGATATTATACATTCTGTCTTCCGGAAGTGGGGATTTCCCCACATAGACCTCTTCGCTTCCCGCGAGAACAGGAAATGCCAGAGGTTCTGCTCCTTCCAAGGTCTCTCCCAGGGTTCGATCTCGGACGCCTTCCTGATTCCATGGAAGAGCCAATTACTTTACGCCTTTCCACCATTCCCATTGGTTCACAAGGTCCTACTAAAACTCCGCAGGGTCAGAGCTCGCCTGATCATGATCGCCCCTGCGTGGCCCAGGCAACACTGGTACACTACTTTGCTTGACTTGTCGATAGCCAACCCAATCACCCTGCCTCATCATCCAGACCTCATAACTCAGGACCATGGCAGACTTCACCACCCAGACCTGCAGTCCCTTCAGCTCACGGCATGGCTCCTGCGTGGTTAACCTAGTCAGAGTTACGTTGCTCTGCACCATTGCAACAAGTACTCCTGTGTAGCAGAAAACCTTCCACTCGGTCTACGTATCTGGCCAAGTGGAAGCATTTCTCCTGCTGGTGAAATGCAAAATGTTACTCCCATCGAAGTCTCGATCCCCACCATCCTGGACTACCTCTGGTCTCTCAAACAGCAGGGACTAGCGGTATCATCTTTGCAGGTGCACTTGGTGGCCATTTCTACCTTCCACCAAGGAGAAAGTGGCCGCTCCGTGTTTTCAAACCCTACGGTTTCCAGGTTCCTCAAGGGCTTGGAGCGCCTATACCCCCAAGTACGCAGCCCTGCCCCTACCTGGGACCTCAACCTAGTCTTAAACAGACTGATGTCTCCACCATTCGAGCCTTTGGCAACTTGCTCGCTGCTATACCTGTCCTGGAAGACAGTTTTCCTTGTAGCCATTACATCGGTCATGGTGGACCCACCGTATACTGTGTTTCACAAGGACAAGGTGCAGTTGTGACCATACCCAGTGTTCCTCCCTAAAGTAGTATCGGCCTTCCATACCAATCAGGACATCTTCCTTCCGGTTTTCTTCCCGAAGCCGCACTCTTCATGATGGTAACAACAATTGCACTCCCTAGATGTCTGTAGGGCGCTTGAATTTTATATCGAACGGACGAAGCCCTTTCGTAAATCTCCCCAACTCTTCGTTGCAGTGGCAGACCGAATGAAGGACTGTCTCCTCCCAGAGGATCTCCTCTTGGGTGACTGCGTGCATCCGCACTTGCTATGATTTGGCTCATGTTCCCTCAGGCCATCTCACCGCACATTCTACCAGGGCTCAGGCTTCATCTGCTGCCTTCCTGGCCCATGTACCAATCCAGGAAATATGTCACGCAGCTACCTGGTCCTCGGTCCACACCTTTGCTTCGCATTATGCTCTGGTTCAACAGTCTAGAGATGATGCAGCCTTTGGCTCAGCAGTTTTGCATTCTGCCACATCTCACTCCGACCCCACCGCTTAGGTAAGGCTTGGGAATCACTTAACTGGAATGGATATGAGCAATCACTTGAAGCAGAAAAGACGGTTACTCATCTTTGTAACTGTTGTTCTTCGAGATGTGTTACTCATATCCATTCCAAACCTGCCCTCCTTCCCCACTGTCGGAGTAGCCGGCAAGAAGGAACTGAGGGGCGGTTGGGTCGGCAGGGGTATATATCTGGCGCCATGGTGGCGCCTCTCCAGGGGCGCCCAGCTGACCCACCGAATATTGCTAGGGTAAAAATCTTCTGACGAATGTGCACGTGGCGCGCGCACACTTAACTGGAATGGATATGAGCAACACATCTCGAAGAACAACAGTTACAAAGGTGTGTAACCGTCTTGTTTTTTCCCTAAAGGCAGATTGACAATCATTGTGAGAATTCACACACAATTTGTTTTTATACTATTTGAACATTTAATGTAGTGGCTGTTTGATTTCTTTTTAAAACTTTTAAATAAGAAATCTCTGGATTTAGTGTCTGGCTTCAATTTGTCCTAGGCAGTGCTAGGATGCCTAGTAGCACTTCAGAATACTATCTATGTACCCAGATTTGGCAGAGAGGCAGATCCTCACTAGGTCTGGTCTAATGGCTAGTTTTGTTTTGTTTTTTGTTTTTCAAATAATTTTTTTATCGGGTTTAGGGTATTTTTTTAGTCATTATACACATTACAACTGAAATTTTGATGCACTGTGCTCATAAAACTGATGATTGTTGGTGGAACAAGCAGTCCATGAGCACATGCTTGTTTTTGGGGCAGTAGGGGGAGGGCAAGAGGGGTAGCCCCAGGTGCTACAAACCTTAGCAGGAGGGATTGGGTACATGCAAGCTTGATTGATGTCATTTGTGAGGCAAGTGTACCCAAGTCGTCTGACTGGAGTGGGGAAATTAGGCCCACACATCTGAAAGGTGGTGGATAGGATGACTGAGTATATGGAAACCTGACTAACTGGGAGGAAGTTCACACACATATCTCATTAATGGGAGGGAGGGGCAAGCAATTTTGTATCATGACAACCTGAAGTCTTCCCCTCGGAATGCTAATCTCTCTATGACCCTTTTAACTGGCCCTTAGAAACCAGCCTATTTCATCACAATCAGCTACTGAACCATACACCACAACTACAAGTGCTGGGGAAAAAAATATCATGAATGTGGAGAAATGCAAAAGCTGCAGAACTGAGGTTGTGGTTTGTGGTCTGTTGGAGTGGTAAAATTAATGACCATGCCTATTTTCCTCTGGAGTCCCTTCTGAATCAGGGTTTATGTTTACAAGGTACTTCTGCACGTGAACATGAGACTCGTGCACTTAACCTTAGGTAAATGTTGACAAGTCCTTTGCTGAGCTGGAGTCTTAAGACAAAAGAAGATCAGATTTTTATTAGGTCTTTGCTTTTTTAAATACATAATAATATAAATCACTACTGCGGTAGGTTGCTATTTTGTATAAATAAATGTTTACACATATTATAAAATACATCTAAAAATGATAAATAAGAGTAATAAATAAATATTGTCAATAAATAAAAATAGATCAACACCAAAATATTGTTCCAAATCCAGTAAAATTATCCAAAAATATTTTCACAGTGCAGGAGGAGGATATATAGTCTCATTAGTTTATAATTCCAGTGCACTTAATTATACATGACCTAGAATTTGGAATGCTGTTGTTTGCTTTGTATCCTTGCAGCAAAACAGGCTTCCAGGAGCTTCATTTGCTTATGAGTCCATGTTCAGATCTTTGAATGGGACCGTCATTCCAGGCAGCTAGGGAAGGAATGTGGCACGAGATGTAGCAAATCTGTTCAAGGATTTTCTGGACGGCCACTTCATAGTCTGTCTCTGCCAAAGCTTGAGAACCTTTTTGGGGCCACATAAAGTCTCTCTCTTCTTTCTGACTTTACAGGAAAATTATCCTTCCGTTTTGTTTGGAAGTTGACCTGGTTCACATTTGTTATGCTGAAGTGAAGCCAGTTACAGTTCAGAGATGAGATTTCATTTTTCAGAGAAGCCCAAGGAAAATTCTGAGCAAACGCGTAACTTCAATGATTTGGAAATTGTAAGGTTTTTCTCTTTCCGTTCAAATACTATGTTGTCCTCTGGCATATTTTCAGCAATATCTTTTGTTTTACATTTTCTCATGTGAGTAAATCAATCTGGTAATGGCAAGAAGAATATAAATTGTGCAATTGGAGAATTGTAGGAGGAGTTTAATGCAAGCCAGACTGATAAGAGTGGAAAGGAACTGCTTGTAGAATCAATTTAGAGACAAACCACTCCAGTAGAGGTGTAGTTTCATTCAGCTGTTTTCATAACATCATCACACGAAGCATCACATGCTGAAATGAAAAAGGGGAATAGTTCAAACATGGAGAGCTTCAAATATAGACCATCTTTTTCTAATAAGATGTCAAATCATAAATCCTGAGCCTTACTGCACATATGATCTTGTGAAAGTTTTTTTTTTTTTTTTTTTTTGGTGCCAAAATGGTTGAAGTGTAGAGGTAAACAGAACAAAGAAAAGCACAATAAGGAGCCTTGGCCAGCCCTATGTGCAGAAGTAACTGGCAGAATTAGATGGTGGGATAGAAGTGTGTGCCCACAGACCATCCATTTTCTGGTGTCCTGATTGGAATTTTCTCTTACTAGACAGTTGTTAAAAGTGGGCTTGTTGCTGTTCTTTCTCCCAGCTAAGATGCTTACTGGGCAAAGTTCTATTTGGTATGGTTAATTCTCAACGGATGATATTTTGTCATTAGTTAACAGTTATGATATATTTGTACATTTTTCATATAGAATATTGTGTATGTGTGTGGTAAAGAAGCACTAACCTATATGCTACTCTAAAACGGTTTTATTAACATGAGTTTGAAATAGTAATTTTATCCATACAGCTATGGGAGAAAGATTGGGCCCTATTAGTAATAAGAATGATAAAATTATGACCCATCTCTCTTCAGCTGTTTTATTCATATAATATTTGAGTTTTTCTAGGAAAAAGACAAATATATGGTACCTTCATTTTCAAGCCTTTTTGTGAGCATATTGAGAATTGGAAAACATCTGGATATTTCCACACGGATGATCTCCCAGGCACACCAGCTATATTGCTTTTCTTTCAGGAAATTGTCTATTGTCTGGAAGTATCTCTTCAGTTTCAGGCTAGTGAGCAGGAGGGTCTCATTTCCTGGGTAGGTTATCTCCTTTTCCATCTCACCACTCAAACATTGCTCCAGCTTCTCAATCTGCTGATGAAGTCCATTTTGGAATTGCTTTATGGAAGTCCCATCCCAGGCAGCTTGGGTGAGGTTGTTGTTAAAGATATGGAAGAGCTCTTGAAGGATCTGCTGGATGGCTACCTTGGCATCCTCTTGCTGGGACAGTCGGATCTTGAGAATATCTCTGGGCTTGAAAGCTGTCCTTTCATTTAAACACTGGTAGGGAAAGTTTCCACCCATTTTCTCCAGACGCTCTAAATTCTCACTGTTCATTCTGGTTTGTAGAACATGAAGCCTGTTACAGTCCAGACATGAGATTTCACTGGAGAAGAGCAGCAGGAGGCAAAATTGCAGCAAACTCCTGCTGATCATGATGATGTCTTAGGTTCCCTGTGTTTGTGCAGAACGTGAGCACCTGGTGCCTGTTCAAGGTCTTTCGTAGAATTCTGTGTTTTAGACCCATGTCTCTGAATGTAAATATTATGTAGGAGAGAGTTTTTCTTTCATCACTTTCTAGTTTTCAAGGTATTCCGTGCCTGAGGTTTTTGCATTCAGTTTCCTACTTTTTATTTAAGGAAGTGAACAAACAATTGGAAGAACAAAACTGAAAAGAGTCCCTTTCTAAATATCAATAAAACCCTACATTTCTTTCCTTAGGTTCCCCCCTTCCCCATTAGATAAAGAAAATGTAAAGGGTAAGAAGAGTGATGATTAACAGTTGTCACACAGTTACAGGTTAGAGTAGGGACCTGTTTGTCTACTCCCAAATACCTGTAGCTAGCACTGTTAGGTATGAATGTCTGTTACCTTAGTGCATTGAAGTGATAACAATGGATTTGGGAAGATGCGGGGAGGGGGCGAGTAATGCAGAGCTTCTTTTTGCCAGACCCTGCAGATAAGAGCAGTGCAGTGATGTTTAAAGCTGCTGTTCCTTCACTTTGCCAGCAGATGGGAAACTTTCCCTCTCTACAAAAAGAACAGGAGTCCTTGTGGCACCGTAGAGACTAACAAATTTAACGGGCACAAGCTTTCGTGCCCAAATAAATGTGTTAGTCTCTAAGGTGCCACAAGGACTCCTCGTTCTTTTTGTTGATACAGACTAACACGGCTACCATTCTGAAACCTTTCCCTATCTGGTGTGACACTGAAAATCATATGTTCTAGCTGTTTCCTTCCTTCCTTCCAAGCTTTCCAAGGGACCTCTGAAAATTTGATCAGGTATGGAAAGAATTCCTGTGGGAGACTGAGGCCAGACAACTATTAATCTCACGCAATTTCCTGGCCATTTGAAAAATGAGGGAGGAAAAACCTTGTGTGTAAGGATTACCCGGGGATGGGCAGAGGACACTGAGAAGCTCTACTTAGGAACCTGACAACAGCTGTGAAAAAGCAGAGGAACAGGTTTGGTTGAATTGTATGAACATGTTATCTTGTGGGCACTTCTGAGTACTGTAGTTCCCGGGGATGTAGTGTCCAAAAAGATGATATGGTAGGTAATAAATATGGAAGAGAGCCTGACATAAATGAATGAGGTTTCTAGTTTCAAATGTGATTTGACTTTTCACTATTTGTGCTTTTTTCTTATTTCAATGTGGTTTTTTTTTCTGGTCTAAAACACTGAAACTGAAGTGGTCTCTTGAATGAGCAACACATTCTGTGTCAAGTTTCCCTTTCTGTTTTTCATGCCATAGCACTGGGCTGTCATGTTGGAGTTTCCATCAGTAAAGGAGGAATGGTTTTCAATCCATTTATATTAATTTTTAAAAAGGAAAGGGAGAAAACATAAGAATATTTTGGTTTATTAGTTCTGTCACATCTCACTCCCCCATCTCTTCACATGCTTTCTTTTATCATCATACAGAGTTTGTGCCCAAATTACTTGGAAGTGTCACTTTAAAGAATGAAGTTTATTGTATATAAATATACTGTATACAGGACCTAACACTTATATACCCCAGTCTCCCGTGGGAGTTCTGTGTGCGCATTTTGTGGCAAATTGAAGCTTAGGAGGGAAAATTTAAAAGAGAAATTTAAAAAGCTGAACCATAACAAGAAAAGCTAAAGTAAGAAAGCAATGGAAGTAAAGACACAGTCTTTCAGTATATTTGCATCAGCAATTAGCCTGTTTTCTGGGAAAGATTAGATGCAGACTCAGCTGGGTGAAATATTTGCTAGAATTTGATGAAATTGTGTATATTTAAATTTCAATTAAAAAGAGCAGAACTTTTCTGGGATATTTTTTCCCCTTTATATGTCAACCATCTTTATTTGTATGCATAATTAGAGATTAATTTGGCTCCCTTTCTTATTTGCAAATCTGCAAATTCAGATTTTGTTAATGTTTATTTAATATTTAATTTGCTTTGACTATTCCCTATTCATAATTTACTTCTTGTTCTGTATGATGGTTCACCTAAGTTGATGTAATTATGTCTCTTCTCTGATTGAATTCGAAGGCAACCAAAACTGCTTTCAAGATGGCTTTTCTGGAGAGAATCCTCTTTAAAATGTGTATTTACAGAAGTACTTGTTAAAATATGTCTTTACCCAAATGTTCTTTTCTAACAAACTTACATGTACAAATATTTCTGAAAATGTTTTTCATAAATGTTTAATAAGTCTCAGATGTTTAGGCTACGGCTGAAATTTGTTGTTTGTAGTCTATTGTTGACTGATAACTCTCCAGAGCACTATCTTTGTACTCAAAATGTGGTAGAGAGGTGGATCCTCACTAGATCTGAGCCAACAGGCAGTTTTATTACCATATTTTTAAATGTTGGAGTTAGGGTAATTTTTAGTCAATACATGTGTTTTGTCAATATAAATGATGAACTGCAACAGAAGGATGCAGGAAGGCCCCAAGTGACTGTGATCCAGGCCTATAAAATGCCTGAACTGTGGAGGAAACTGAGGCAAGGAGTTTCATGCCAGGTTTACTATTTTTGTGTCCTTCAGTCAAGAGCAATAGAGTGTTAGAATCCTGTGCAAAGTGCCTGGGTGTTCTAGGCTCACCTACTATAAGGTCATTTGAAGAGGTAAACAAGAAGGCTCACACCTATAGATGTACTTATGGTAGAAGACATGTTAAGCTGTGAAAATATTTTGGAGGTCATGCTGGTCCTGAGGGTTGAAGGCTGATGAGCTGCAGGACTCTATTTCCAGAAGGAGGTAATAGAGTGAGAGTCAAGGCCTAGGAAATGTGCCAGGGAGGCCAAGGGAAGAAACAGGGCTGCTGCTACTGAGACTCAGGGAAGGTGAAAGTTCAAGTGGGGTTCAGTATCTGGTAAGCTACCAAGAGGGGGGACAGGGAGATTTGTGATATGGAGATAAATGGGCTCATGCCTACAAGACTGGGAGATGAAATCTGTGAGCTGGGTTACAGAGCTAGGGATAAGTGCATACAAGCTTGATTGATGGAGGGGAGTAAAGCAGGCTCTCACAAGCTTCATCAGTGGGAGAGAGTGAGAAGGGGCACACTGAAACCTGCTTGATGGTTGGGATTTGAAGGGCTGCATCAACCTGTGTGGAACTGAGAGGGAGGAGCACAGGTTGCAAGAGTGATGTTTAGAGGTGGCACTGGGAAGCCGGTCTGTGTGCACATTGTTGTAATTGCAGATAGCATTCCAGGCATCAGGGAGTCCCCACATGTTAATACCCTGTATGCGGTATATGAAAGGGTTGCATGCCAAACTGATTGAGGGTGAGGGGAGATGGCTGTGTTTATGCAAATTTCATTTATTTGAGAGGGGGAGGGGCAAGCAAGCCAGGTTGGTGCAGGGGAGTGAACGCAAATCTAATCTGGGAGATGTGTGGGGTGTATGAAAATGTGAGTGGTGGTGGTTGGTGGTAAACACAAGCCTGATTACTGCATGGATGCATGCAGTTGTGGGGAGATGGGAGTAGCCAGGCAAATGCAAACCTGACTGAGGGAAGTGGGGGAGGGCAAGGCTGCCTGGTGGGGGCAAGTGGGGCAATTTGCCCTGGGCCCCACAGAGGCCTTCACGAGAGGCTTTTCAGGGCCCCTGGAGCAGGGTCCTTCACTTGCTCCGGGGGCCCCGGAAAACTTTCATGGGGCCCAGGGCCCCGGATATTCTTCTGCTCCAGGTCTTCGGCAGCGGGGAGTCCTTCCGCTCTGGGGCAGAAGGCCTCCCCGCTGTCGAATTACCACTGAAGCAGGGGCCTCCCGCCGCCAAAGACCCCAGGCCCCCTGTATCCTCTGGGCGGCCCGGTGGGAAGGTGCACTTGACCCAGCTATCAGGAGCTATGCTGTCTGGCACAGAAGGATGATTTAGTCTAGGCTGGGCACATACAAAGGAGTCAACTGCGGGGAAGGAGAGGACATGCAAACCTACTGGGAATGCGTGTGGGCACACACTTAAAGGGGGTCGATTGCTTGTAAATATATTTGGAGACGTGCTGGATACATGGAATCGTAATTGATTTTAGGTTGGGGGTGTTTGAATGCAGGCTAACCTGATTTTGCAGGGACATAGATAGGCTGGTTACAAATGAGTTTAATTGGTGTGTTTTTGGCAGGGCATGCAAGCTTGACTGGTGAGGAAGGCACCAAACTACCCTCTCCTTACATAACCATCTTCTACACCAACCATCCACAACTACCAGTGTTGGGAAAAAATAATCTAGTAAAGGGTAGAAGAGGAAAAGGAGGTAGAGATCCGTATGGTCTGTTACAGTGGAAAGACTAATTATTACACAGTTCATATTTTTTTCATATGGAAGACCAGTGAACTTGAGATTCATCAGTGTATGTAAGTGTGTTCCCAACTTGAAGCACGAACTCCAGTGGGATGGGTCTCATGTGCTTAAGTACTTTCTGGAATTGGAGTTTTAAGGATGAACAATTACAGAGTTGGAGTTGGTTTGGGGTTTGTTTTTGTTTATATAGGTGTTTAATACAAATCACTACTGTTGGAGGCTCCCATTTTGCATGATATAATATTTTATTTATAAGCAATAAATACTTATGATGTCATAAATAAGAAGAATAAATAAATAGTAAACTGACATAAATATAGTGTTACAAATCCAGTAAAATGATCTGAATATATTTCCACAATGCACAAATAGAATAAATAGTAGCAACAGCTTTTAAAATTCCACTGCATCTCATTTTACATCAAGTATAAAATATTAATTTATTTCAGTTAGTATTTTTTAAAAGGTTGGTATTTTAATATCTAAACTTCTTTGTGAGTTTGTCCTATAGTTGAAAACTTTCTAATTCCTCTTGGATTCTCTTGCCAGCACTGAGGCTGAACTGCTTCTCTGCTAGGAAATAATTGATATCCCTTCACTTTCATCCTGGGGAGCTGAAAGTCCTTTCTTCCTTCCTGGTTAGAGAGTCCCACCTTCCATCACTGCAACCAAACATGTCTCCAGATGCCCAGCTGGCTGATGAGTCTATGTTGGACTCTCTGAATGGAATTCCCGTCTCAGGTAGCTTGGGAGAGATTTTTTGCAAAAGCAGCAGGAAATATATTGGAAGATTTCTTGGATTGTCAGGGACACTCAGAACTTGAGAACCTCGTGATGCCACCTGAAATCTCTCTTTGTTCTGACATTATAGGAAAATTATCCACACCTCTTTGCTTGGAAGCTGTTCCAGTTCACATGTGTTATGCTGTTTTACTGTGGTTATATTGCATGTTACTGTTCAGAGGTGAGATTTGATCAGAGAAGAGTTGAATCATAGAAATATATAGCAAACACATGTCAACAATGTTTCAGGTCCAACCCTTTCTTTTAAAAATCTTAATTGTCTTGTAACTATTTTGCATCAATATGCTTCAGTTTGCATTTTAAAGAATGAGTAAATGAACAGAATATTATCACATAAAATGTACTTTGTGCAGCTGGAATTCCATAATAGAGTGAATGTATTGCATAATACGTCAAGTGTTATGGAGTGTTAGAAATGACTGTGGGAAGAATCAGCAGAAAGGAGGGATTCCACTGCATCCTTCTGTTTTAACCTCAGTAGTTGCAGCATCCGGAGCTGAAATGAAATTGGAAATAGTTGTAGCACAGCTTTAAAACAGTAAGCTGAGATGAATGTCATGAGATTCCCCTCTGCTCTATACAGGTAATGAAGTAGTTAGAGTTTGAAGAGTTTGTACGGCTCCCAGGTGCTATATGACTGCCATGTTCCACCAGAGGAGGGGGTACATTCTGGAGGTGGTGATTTTGTCATCCTTGACATTTTCATACAGTCTATTTTTGTTCTCATTATTTTCATATAATTGTGTTTTGTCAATATAACCTGTAGGCTCCAACTACGTGAAGGAATGAATGAACGGAGAGAGATTTGGGCAGGAAAAGAACTTTGAGAGCTGATGGCTACAGCTATTGGAAAAAACTGCACCATAAGAAAGGATAGACATTTGTTTTAATAGTTAACTCCTTGTAAGTGCCTCTAAACCAACAGGTCCTAAACCAAGGTTCATGAATGAGTAGTAGTACATGGAGTACTGGGTCATAGTCTAAAGAGAAGTAGCAGTTCTCATGTTCCTTTAAAGACAGCTAACATTATTTAATGCATTTCTAGTACTACCTTTCTCTGTAAGCATTTGGTGTACCTGCCACAAAAATGTTACCTGATCTTGAATGGGAGGGGAAATGATCATTAGAACAATTTTTGTAAGATTAGGCCCACATCATGAAATATTTGAGACCCCCTTAGATAGAGGACAGAGGGCAGAAACTTCTGCAATGCTGCCATCTGTTGACAGTGAAGAATTTACAATCTCCTAATAGAGACTCCATAGTTTGGATTGTGTTACAAAAGGGATTTAAAATGGGACATATTCCTGTTTTTTTCCCAAAGGCAGGCTGCCAATCAGTGTAAAAATTCACACAACACTTTTTTTTTTTTTTTTTGCTATTTGAACATTTAATGTTTTTTTGACTACTTTTAAATAAGAAATCTCTGGATTTAGTGTCTGACTCATAGACTCATAGACTCATAGGTCAGAAGGGACCAATCTGATCATCTAGTCTGACCTCCTGCACAAGGCAGGCCACAGAACCCCACCCATCCAATTTTATAACAAGCCCTATCCCAGGACCGAGTTATTGAAATCCTCAAAAATGGTTTGAAGACCTCAAGCTGCAGAGAAACCACCAGCAAGCGACCCGTGCCCCACGCTGCAGGGGAAGGCGAAAAACCTCCAGGGCACCTGCCAATCCGCCCTGGAGGAAAATTCCTTCCCGACCCCAAATATGGCGATCAGCTAAACCCTGAGCATGTGGGCAAGAGTCACCAGCTAGCACCCAAGAAGGAATTCTCTGCAGCAACTCTGCAGCAACTCGCATCCAACATCTCCCCGCAGACCATTGAGCAGACCTGTCTGGTGGTAATTCAAGATCAATTACCCAAATTAACGATCCTATCATAACATCCCCTCCATATACTTGTCAAACTTTGTCTTAAAGCCAGGAAAGTCTTTTGCCCCCACTACTTCCCTCGGAAGGCTATTCCAGAACTTCACTCCCCTAATGGTCAGAAACCTTCGTCTAATTTCAAGTCTAAACTTCCTAATATCCAGTTTATACCCATTCGTCCTCGTGTCTACATTAGTACTAAACTTAAATAATTCCTCTCCCTCCCTAACGTTAACCCCCTTGATATATTTATATAGAGCGAGCATATCCCCCCTCAGCCTTCTTTTGGCCAGGCTAAACAAGCCAAGCTCTTTGAGTCTCCTTTCATAAGGCAGTTTTTCCATTCCTCGGATCATCCTTGTAGCCCGTCTCTGAACCTGTTCCAGTTTGAATTCATCCTTCTTGAACATGGGACACCAGAACTGCACACAGTATTCCAGATGGGGTCTCACCAACGCCTTATATAACGGTACTAACACCTCCTTATCCTTGCAGGAAATACCCCGCCTGATGCATCCCAAAATCGCATTTGCTTTTTTAACAGCCGTATCACATTGGCGACTCATAGTCATCCTGCTATCAACCAGTACCCCAAGGTCCTTCTCCTCCTCCGTCGCTTCCAACTGATGCGCCCCCAACGTATATCCAAAATTCTTATTATTAATTCCCAAATGTATGACCTTGCACTTTTCACTGTTGTATTTCATCCTATTTCTATTACTCCAGTTTACAAGGTGGTTCAGATCTTCCTGAATAGTATCCCTGTCCTTCTCCGTGTTAGCAATACCCCCCAGCTTCGTGTCATCCGCAAACTTTATTAGCACATTCCCGCTCTTTGTGCCAAGGTCAGTAATAAAAAGGTTAAATAAGATCGGTCCCAAAACCGATCCTTGAGGGACTCCACTGGTGACCTCCTTCCAGCCCGACAGTTCACCTTCCAATACGACCCTCTGGAGTCTCCCCTTTAACCAGTTCCTTATCCACCTTACAACTTTCATATTCACTCCCATCTCTTCCAATTTAACTAACAGCTCCCTGTGCGGAACCGTGTCGAACGCCTTACTGAAATCTAGGTAAATTATATCTACCGCATTTCCTTTATCTAAGTAATCCGTCACCTTCTCAAAGAAGGAGATCAGATTGGTTTGGCACGATCTACCTTTAGTAAATCCATGTTGCAATTCGTCACAATTACCATTGACCTCTATGTCCTTAACTACTTTCTCC
Source organism: Gopherus flavomarginatus (assembly GCF_025201925.1). Lineage (NCBI taxonomy): Eukaryota > Metazoa > Chordata > Testudines > Testudinidae > Gopherus > Gopherus flavomarginatus. The sequence goes on from NC_066619.1 coordinate 113,742,105, forward strand.
CTTAAAATTTTTTCCAAGACCTTACATACTACAGACGTCAAGCTAACAGGCCTATAATTACCCGGATCACTCTTATTCCCTTTCTTAAAAATAGGAACTACATTAGCAATCCTCCAGTCATATGGCACAACCCCCGAGTTTATCGATTGCTTAAAAATTCTCACTAACGGGCTCGCAATTTCACGCGCCAGTTCTTTTAATATCCTCGGATGGAGATTGTCCGGGCCCTCCGACTTCGTCCCATCGAGCTGTTCAAGTACGGCCTCTACCTCAGTTGCGGTAATATCCACTTCCATATCCACATTCCCGTTTATTATCCCTCCATCATCGCAAGGTTCCTCACTAGTCTTATTAAAAACTGAGGCAAAGTACTTGTTTAGATGTTGGGCCATGCCTAGGTTATCCTTAACCTCCATTCCATCCTCAGTGTATAGCGGCCTCACTTCTTCTTTCTTTGTTTTCTTCTTATTTATGTGGCTGTAGAACCTTTTACTATTGGTTTTGATTCCCTTTGCAAGTTCCAGTTCAATGTGGCTTTTAGCCTTCCTCACTTTATCCCTACATGTTCTGACCTCAGCAAGGTAGCTTTCCTTACTGATCCTGCCTTCCTTCCATTCCCTGTAAGCTTTCTGCTTTTGTCTAATCCCCTCTCTGAGTTGTTTGCTCATCCAGTTTGGCCTACAACTCCTGCCCATGGTTTTTTTCCCCTTTCTCAGGATGCAGGCTTCCGACAGTCTCCGCAGCTGCGACTTAAAGTAATTCCAGGCCTCCTCCACATTTAAATCCACTAATTCCTCCATCCAATCCACTTCCCTAACTAATTTCCTTAACTCTTTGAAATTAGCCCTCGAGAAGTCAAAAACCCTAATCCCAGATCTACATTTGTTTATCCTTCCATCTAGTTTGAACTGAATCAGCTCATGATCACTCGAACCAAGGTTGTCCCCTACCACCATTTCTTCTACGAGGTCCTCACTGCTCACCAACACCAAATCTAAAATGGCATCCCCTCTTGTAGGTGCTTCAACTACTTGATGAAGAAATCCATCCGCTATCACATCCAGAAAAATCTGACCCCTATTATTCTTGCAAGAACTCGTCCTCCAGTCTATATCCGGGAAATTGAAGTCCCCCATAATCACACATTTCCCCTTTGTGTTTACTTCATTAAAGACATTAAAGAGGTCTCTATCCATATCCCAATCCGATCCCGGCGGTCTGTAGCACACCCCAAGCACTATCTCAGGGGAAGCTCTAGTTGCTTTTTTACCCAGTGTGATTTTTGCCCAGACAGACTCTGTCTTATCCATTCCATCGCTTCTTATTTCGCTATATTTAATTTCATCATTGATGTACAAGGCTACTCCACCACCTTTGCCTTTCTTCCTGTCTTTTCTAAACAGCACATAGCCTTCAATACCCGTGCTCCAGTCATGAGTACTATTCCACCAGGTTTCGGTAATCCCTATAATATCCGGCTTCACTTCCTGCACTAGTAACTCCAGTTCCTCCATCTTGTTACCTAGGCTCCTCGCATTAGTGTACAGACCTTTTAATTTTCAGCGTTTGGCGTCAGTGACATTCTTTCCCCCGTCGTGCACAAACTTTCTACCACCAGCATCACCCGTTACTCTGGTTTCTACTCCACTATTCCTCCTTGGATCAAATCTTGGGGTCGCAAGGGTATCCCCGCTCACTTTGTTTACTTCCCTCTCCAGGTTATATTCTGGCGTGGAGATCTCCCGAACATCTCCCAACCATCTCCCCCAACTTCCTAGTTTAAAGCCCTCTTGATGAGGTCGGCGAGCCTCCATCCTAGAATTCTATTTCCCTCCTTGCTGAGATGAAGTCCATCCTGAGCAAACAGTCGTCTATCCGTAAATGCTTCCCAGTGACCGTACATCCCAAAGCCCTCCTTATAACACCACTCCCTGAGCCATCTGTTGATCGCCATAATCTTGTCACTCCTTCGTCGCCCCGCTCTAGGAACCGGCAGAATCCCACTGAAGATCACCTGAGCCTCGATGTCTTTAAGCCTCTTCCCCAGTCTGGCATAGTCCTCCTTGATACAGTCCAGCGAGTAACTAGCCGTGTCATTCGTTCCCACATGAAGGATAATCAACGGATTCTTTCCCGCTCCCGCTAAGATCGTATTCAGCCTCAAGTCCACATCCTGTATCTTAGCCCCTGGCATACAGCACACTCTTCTGTTCTCCCGATCAGGTCTAGTTACAGGCCTGTCTACTCTTCTCAGTAAAGAGTCTCCAATCACGTAGACTTGCCTTTTCCTGGCGACAGTGCGATTCTCCGGTCTATCCCCCACAGCAGCTGGCCGCGATTCCTCTCGATTTGAATTCGCCCTTACAATCCTCCTAGGGCTTGTACTTGATGTCGCCTCCAGTGACTGCTCCCCTCCTTCTGCAGGACTAGCTGCTTGCCTCTTCTTCCTCGCCCTTTCTCCTTCAGCAGCCTGCTGTGTTCCATCTTCATTTCCCAACTCAGCAAACCTGTTCCTGAGTTCTATTTGTCCATCGCTGGCCCGTCTTTTCCTCTGCCTGGTTCTCCTAGTGACATGCTTCCACCGTCCACTTTCCTCACCCAGCAGTCCCTCCTCAGAGTCCTTAGGTCCTGCTTTTATCTGCTCGTCTGCGCTTGTCCCCTGTGCCTCATCATGTCTGTGTTCCATCATCTGCTCAAATCCCCTTCTAAACTCAGCCAGAGTTTCCACTTGCATCTCCAGTCCCCTTACTTTTTCCTCCAGCAGCTCTATCAGACGGCACTTCATGCAGATGAAACTCCTTTCAGGTGCTCCCTCTAGGACCATGTACATGCCGCAGCTACCGCATCCGGTCATCCTCAGTGTGTCTGCACCTGCTGCCTCTGCCTCCATCGTAGCGCTGCAACTCTGTGCCTGGCAATCCACAGCTCACACCGCACCGCAGGCCACCAACAAGCGCAGGGCTGCCTCTTCCCTGGTCTGCCTTCCCGGTTCCTCTGCCTTGGTCTCCCCTGCAACCTCCCCCTGGAAACTCCCACTGAAACTCCCCTGTTAGCCGCTCTGTTCGCCGCCTCCTGTGCCGCTGCAGCTGCCTGAGTGCCTGGCTCCTTATATAGGACCCCTAATCAGGTAAGCCCCGCCCCCAACTCAGGGCTCAGCCTCGCTCTCAGCACACAGCCCCTAGCAGCCTGCACACACACTCACTCACACACAAACACCACAAACTACAACAACCTGCTCCTCCAACAGCACTCCCACTGAAACTCCCCTGTTAGCCGCTCTGTTCGCCGCCTCCTGTGCCGCTGCAGCTGACTGGTTTAAATTAATCCTAGACAGTGCTATGACTGACTAATAGCTCTTCAAAAATACTATCTACATACCCAAACTTGGCAAAGAGAGAGATCCTTACAGGATTTGGTCCAATGGCTGGTTTCTGTTTTTGTTTTGCTTTCAGGTAATTGTTAACTATTGGGTTTATGGTAATTTTTAGTCACTATTCACAGCACAACTGAAATTTTGATGCACTATGCTCATACAGCTGGTGGTTGTTGGTGCAACATGCAGTCCATAAGCACTCACGCTTGTTTTGGGAGAGCAAAGGGAAGCAGCACCAGTTTACATGCCTGAGTGACAGGAGGGCTTGGGTATGTACAAGCCTGATGCTGTTTGTGAGCCAAGTGTACCAGAACATGACTGATGGAGGGGGAAAATTAGGGCTACACAAACCTCCTTGGTGGGGGGGAGTCTGCACACATGGAAACCTGACTGATGGGAAGCCAGTTCACACACATCTCACACACATCTAGGGGAAGGAGAGAACAAGCAACTTTGTACCACGACAGCCTGAAGTCTTCCCCTTGCAATGCCAGTCTCTCCATCACCCCTTTAATTTCATCACAATGAGCTACTGCTCGAAACACCCGCAATTACAAATGTTGTGGGGAAAAATAATCTGGTAACAGGCAGATACACACACGTTGCAGAGTTGAGGTTGTGGAGTGTGGTCTGTTGGAGTGGTGAAACTAATTACACTGCTCTAAAGCCAAAATGCTTCTGAAATAAATGTAGTCCAACTTTACTAATTCTGGATCACTGAGAACGAAAATGATGCTTAAAATTGTTGATTGGCTCTAGTTTTCAAGATATGCTATTGGGTCAGTATATACGACCCTTGACTTGGGAATGGCGGAGGATGAGTGAGTTATAAAGGGAAGGGATCTCAATTTAAACCAGAAATGACTAAAATACATCTTTGACTGGATCGATGAATAAATCTATGACTGGGTTTGGACAGTACTTGCTTTTTAGGCAAAACAATGAATGATGCAGTCTGAAGCTGGTATTGCGTCATACATGATATGAATTGCATCATGTTATTCCTAGAAGTCATGGATGATGCAATCATAAAGAAGCTTACATCACTCTGCTGAACAAATTGCCCTATATCAGCTCTAGAAATCATACAGTGTCATGCTCTTTTATTTGTCAGTGTTTGATTTTGCAAAGGGACACATTTCTGTTTAGCCAAAGTGAGCAGAGATGCCTCATACTTGTGTGAACAGTGCAGATAACTTCTGCTATGTTTGTGGTAAAGTGACTTTTGCATCACAAAAGCACAGTATAACCACTCTGGTTAAGAAAGCCTATCACCTTTCTTTTGGCTGCAAAATTGGAGATCAGGACAAGAGGTGGGCCCCACACATATGCTGCAACACTTGTGCAACAAATCTTCGCCAGTGGTTGAACAGGAAAAGGAAATCTATGCCTTTTGCAGTGCCAGTGATTTGGAGAGAGCCAACAGATCATACCAGCAATTGTTACTTCTGCATGGTGCCTCCAGTTGGGAAAGGTGTGTCAAAGAAGAAAAAGTGGACTGTGCATTATCCAAACATTCCATCAGCTATACGCCCAGTACCCCACGGAGAAGGACTGCCGATTCCTGATGCACCAGAATCATTCTCACTTGAGTCAGACGAGGAAGAGGAAGAGGATGAAACTTCTGGTCCTGAACCATCAATGTCACAGGACCCACATTTTCTCCCATCCTCCTCCTCTGAACCACACCTCATAACACAAGGTGAACTGAATGACCTTGTCAGGGATTTGGAACTACCCAAGAGTAAGGCAGAGCTGTTGGGCTCCAGACTACAAGCAGTGGAATCTCCTGGCAGACTGTCAGGGCAAATGGAGCCCATCAATGCTTGCAGACTATTGCTGGACAGTGACAAGAGATGCTCCATTTAATGAATACAAGAGACAAGCCAAGAAGCGCCGAGTAGACACTGAATAGGACTAAACTATGCACATAATAGTTTTTTGCCTTTTGTTTCATAATACATTTTATTTATATAACCCTTTTGCTGATTTTTAAAGTGTTACATAAACAGGACAGGTGAAATATTATCATGTAAAGCAACCATAAACACATGAAAAGACCTAGGTTTACAATTTATGATTAAAACTCTACTATCTACACAATATACATAGACATAAAATGTAAAAACTTAAATATCTTAGAAACAGTAGCCAATCAGTTGTTTTAATTGTCATATTTAAATTCAGCACATCAAAATACATAATAAATAGCACATTTTATCTCTGAAGCAGACGACTTCTCAAAAATTGTAGACCTGTGTTACCATAGCTGTTTTTCTTATGGAGTCACTGTTCAATCAGGGTTTTGGGAACATGCTAAAGTATGTTGTAAACATAGTTTCATCACTTCTGTCAAACGAAAGCTTGTGTACTTAAAGTTAGGCAAATGTTTACAAGTCCTTTGCTGACCTGGAGTCTTAAGGTAAAACGAGATTTTTATTGGGTCTCTGTTTTTTTAAAAAATATCTAATACAAATCACTACTGCTGTAGGTTGCTATTTTGTATAAATAAATATTTATTTATAAATATTATAAAACCTCTGAAAAAATAATTAAAAGCAATACATTAATATTGTGAATAAATATAAATGGACCAATATAAAAACACTTTTACAAATCCAGTAAAATGATCTGAAAATATTTTCACAGTGGAGGAAAAGAATATATATTTGCACTACTTTAAAATTCAAAAGTGCCTAAATACACATGACCTAGAAACTGGGATATTCTTGTTTCTTTGTTATCCTTGCAGCAAAATACACCTCCAGAAGTTTCCCTTGCTTATGAGTCCATGTCAGGCTCTTTCCATGCGACAGTCGTTCCAGGCAGTGAAGGTATTTAGCATGAGATGTAGGAAATTCAAGGAAAATTCAGAGCAAACACATATCAGTGATTAAGAAATAGTAATGTTTGTCTCCTTCAGTTCAAATACTATGTTGTCTTCTGCAATATTTTCAGCAAAATCTTCTGTTTTACATTTTCTCATGTGAATAAATCAGTCCAGTAATGACAAGTAGTATATAAATAGTGCAGCTGAAGTTTAACAGTTTGCTTAGTTCAAGATGGACTGAAAAGAGTCTCAAAAGGTGCTTCTTGTAGAATCAACTTAGAGACAAAGGACTCCAGTGGAGATGTGGTGTCACTCAGTGGTTTTCAGAACATCATTACTTGAAGCATAATGTGCTGGAATGAAAACGGGGAACGGTCAAACATGCAGAGTTTCAAATGCCCAATATGGGCCATTTTTTTCTAACCAGATGTCAAATCATAAATTCTGAGCCTTAGTACACTTATCATCTTGTCACAATTTGTTGTTAATAAGGCTAGTTATGGTAAACAAAACAAAGAAAAGCAGAATAAGAACCCTCAGCCATCCCCACGTGCAGAATTAGATGATGGGATAGAAATGTGTGAACGCAGACCCTCCATTTTCTGGTGTCCTAACTGGAAAGTTGTCTAATGAGGCAGTTGTTGAAAGGGGGCTTCTCACTGTTGTTTTCCCCAGCTTAGACACTTACTGGACAAAGTTATATTTGGTATGGTTAGTTATCACTTAATGATATTTTGGTCATTAGCAGTTATGATATATTTGTATATTTTTCATATAGAATATTGTGTGTGGTAGAGAACAAAAGAAGCACTAAGTTATATACTACTCTAAAAAGATTTGAATGTGTTTGAAATAACTGTATGCATAATATTATTATGGGAGAAAGATTGGACCCTACGTATTAGGTGTTATAAACCTATCAACCATCTCTCCTCAGCTGTTTTATTCAAATAATATTTGAGTTTTTCCAGGAAAAAAGAAAATATGGTACCTTCATTTTCAAGTCTCTTTGTGAGTATGTTGAGAATGAGAAAACATCTGGATATTTCCACACGGATGATCTCCCAGGCACACCAGCTATATTGCTTTTCTTTCAGGAAATTGTCTATTGTCTGGAAGTATCTCTTCAGTTTCAGGCTAGTGAGCAGGAGGGTCTCATTTCCTGGGTAGGTTATCTCCTTTTCCATCTCACCACTCAAACATTGCTCCAGCTTCTCAATCTGCTGATGAATTCCATTTTGGAATTGCTTTATGGAAGTCCCATCCCAGGCAGCTTGGGTGAGGTTGTTGTTAAAGATATGGAAGAGCTCTTGAAGGATCTGCTGGATGGCTACCTTGGCATCCTCTTGCTGGGACAGTCGGATCTTGAGAATATCTCTGGGCTTGAAAGCTGTCCTTTCATTTAAACACTGGAAGGGAAAGTTTCCACCCATTTTCTCCAGACGCTCTAAACTCTCACTGTTCATTCTGGTTTGTAGAACATGAAGCCTGTTACAGTCCAGACATGAGATTTCACTGGAGAAGAGCAGCAGGAGGCAAAATTGCAGCAAACTCCTGCTGATCATGATGATGTCTTAGGTTTCCTGTGTTTGTGCAGAACGTGAGCACCTGGTGCCTGTTCAAGGTCTTTCGTAGAATTCTGTGTTTTAGACCCATGTCTCTGAATGTAAATATTATGTAGGAGAGAGTTTTTCTTTCATCACTTTCTAGTTTTCAAGGTATTCCGTGCCTGAGGTTTTTGCATTCAGTTTCCTACTTTTTATTTAAGGAAGTGAACAAACAATTGGAAGAACAAAACTGAAAAGAGTCCCTTTCAAAATATCAATAAAACCCTACATTTCTTTCCTTAGGTTCCCCCCTTCCCCATTAGATAAAGAAAATGTAAAGGGTAAGAAGAGTGATGATTAACAGTTGTTACACAGTTACAGGTTAGAGTAGGCACCTGTCTGTCTACTCCCAAGTACCTGTAGCTAGCACTGTTAGGTATGAATGTCTGTTACCTTAGTGCATTGAAGTGATAACAATGGATTTGGGAAGATGCGGGGAGGGGGCGAGTAATGCAGAGCTTCTTTTTGCCAGACCCTGCAGATAAGAGCAGTGCAGTGATGTGTAAAACTACAACCACCACCTGCGGATCATGATGATATCTTAAAGTCCCTGTCTGAGTGTAGAACTTGAGCAACTGGTGTTTGTTCAAAACCTTTTGCATGCTGCTGTGTTTTTGACCCATGTTTCTGAATTTAAGTATTTTGTAGGATAAGGTTTTTTTTTTCTTTCATCACTTTCTGCTTCTGAAAATTTTTCCTTTTCACATTCTGATGGTTTGCTAGTTCAATTACATAAAAAGAAAGAAGAACAAAACCACAGTCATTACATTTTTCAGTATTAAAAATAGCCCCTTAAGTACTTGTAGTTTCCCCCATTAGATAAAGAAGATGTAAAGGGCAAAGAAGAGTATGATGACTAACATTATGCTCCAGTTACAGTGTTAGAGTAGCCAGTCTATCTACTCTCAAGTGTCTGAATTCATCACTTTTAGGCAGGTATGAATGTCTGTTACCAAAATAAGACCCTACATGCAGTTAAATGCTATCAATAAATTTTGAGAGATGTAGGGGGGATTAGAGTACTGCAGAGTTTCTTTTTGCTAGACCCTGGTCATGAAATGCCTATCAGATAACAATTGTTCCTCCACTTCACCAGTAGAAGGAAACCTTTACTTTATCTGTCTGGTATGGCACTGAAAATCATAAAACTCTGCTATTCTCTCTCATTCCTTCCTTCCAACTGTACATCTTAAAATTTGGTAATTTATGCAAATAATTTATTTTGGAGATGGGGGCTAGAAAATTATCTATTAGTCTCATACAATTTTCCGCAAATGTGAAAAACGAGTGATGGAAACGGTACATTTGTAGGGAATACCAAGTGATGGACAGAAACTGAGAGTTTTATTTCGTGAACCTGATACCAGCTGTGAAAAACATACGGTATTTCAGGAATAGGTACATCTGAAGGGTGTGAACGTGTTATCGTCTCCATCACTTTGAGTATTCACATGATGTAATGCAGTGATATGGAGGAGTGCTCTCAAAACAGATTGTGCAGCTGATAATAAATATGCTAGAAGGATCCACATAAATGAATTAAGTTTACAGTTAAAAGAATGTGATAAGATAGAAATTAAATTTTGTCTAATTTTAACGTCTTTCTTGTGCAGCTAGGTATCCCAAGGTGATTTACATTAAAACAGTTTTTCAAATCGGATTTATTTTTCACCATTCAAGCTTTTTGCTTTTTTCAATATTTGTTCCACTGGGCTTGGAAACGGAACCTCAATGATCTGTGCTTCCTGTGGGCAGTTTCACTTTGCGTTTTCCATAATATAGCAATAGGCTGTCATGTTGGAGTTTCTTCAGTGCAGGGGAATGATTTTTAACCTAAAAATAGAAAATTACTTTCATTTTCATTTTAAATATGAAGAGGAACAAAACAGAAATATTTTTATTTATATTAGTTCTGTTAAATCTCCCTCCCCCAGCATCTCAAGTTCTTTATTTAATCATATTCTCGAGTTTGTACCTAAAGTGTGTTGAAGTGTCTGTTTAAACAAAAGCAGTTTATTGTATGTCTAATACTGTATACAGTACAGGGTACTTAATCTTACGAGGAATTATGCACCCTGATCTCCTCTTATCTTCAGCAGGTTTTTTTGTTTTTTTTTGGGGGGGGGGATGTTTCTTACAAGTGGAAGCTTCAAGAGAGAATATATTTGAGAAACAAATTAAAAATCTGAATCTTAACAGGAAAGGTTAAAATGCAAAGTAATGGAAGTAAGTCTTTCAGCAAATATGCATTAGCAATTTGCACAGCAATAGCCAGTTTACAGGGAACAGTTTGATCTGGACAGGCTGAAATATTTGCTTCAAATGGATGAAATATGTTTAAATTTCAATTAAAAAAGACAGAAAATCTACTAAAAGCAGCAAAGAATCCTGTGGCACCTTATAGACTAACAGACGTTTTGGAGCATGAGCTTTCGTGGGTGATGTTTTCCCCTCTATATATCAACCAGCTTTATTTGAGTGCTCAGTTAGAGTAACTTAGCTCCTTTTACTATTTGCAAATAGTCCACAAACAAATTCAGATTTTGCTAATGTGTTTTTTCAAAATGACTTGACAAATGATTATCATGGAAATGTGGGCCTGGAAAGGACTTTGATAGGTCATTGTAGTGGGGTGGCTTTCCCACTCTATGAGAAAAAGGGCTGGAACTGACCAGAGAGGATGCGCAGACCAGCAGGCAATCAGGCCCAGCCTGGGCCCTATATAAAGGCTGCCTAGCAAAGGAGAAGGCAGCCTCTCCCTGACTAGCAAGGGAGGAGGACTGGCTCCTGAGGTAAGGAGGTAGCACCTTGGACAGAGCAGTGCTGTTCAGGCTTGGGGGAGCAGAGGAGAGCTCTGGCCCAGTTACCTGCCAGGCTGTGGCCCCTGCTAAAAAGTGTTGAGAAGGTGCATGAGGCCAAAGCGGATATGGCCCAGGGAAGGTAGGCAGACAAGAGGGGAGAGGAGGGCAGCAAGAGGCTGCCACTAGTGGGTCCCTGGGTCAGGACCCAGAGTAGCGGGTGGGCCTGGGTCCCCCATTTTCCCCCCTTGCACTGCACCTGGCCATGGAGGAGTGTGGCAGAGAGAGACTGAAACTTGCCCCTGAGGTGAGGGGCTAGACTTTAGGATTGTGGTTGGCCACTGAGGCAGGTGCAAGCTGAAGGATTGCCATTAACCCCTTCCCTCCCCAGAAGGGGGTGAGAATGGAGTAGTGGGTGCTGCCACAGGGCAATGTCCTGAAGTGGACACTGCCAAGTGGGGAGCAAGGCAGTTCCCAAAGTCAGCAGAGCAGACAATGGGAACTGCTCTTATCAGCACTCCATAGCTGATAAGAGCTAATTCCCGGAGCAACCAGCAGAAGGTGCCAGCAGTGGTGAGTTCTGACCCCATTACAGTCATTTAGTGGTCCAGCCCTCTACACTGAGGCAGGACAAAGTATTATCTAGACCATCCCCGGCAGGTGTATGTCTAACTTGTTCTTAAAAACCAGCACTGACAGAGATTTCACTACCTCCCTCAGTACCTTGTTCCAGTGCTTACAGTTAGGAAGTTTTTCCTAATATCTAAACTAAAACTCCCTTGCTGCAATTTTAGCCCATTGCTTTTTTTTGTGTCTTCAGTGGTTAAGGAGAATAATTTATTTCTCTTGTCTGGCTGGTTGATTTCAAATTAAAAAGTACTTTCAAGATGACTACATGAAGTTTTCTGGAGAAAATTCTCTTTATAATATGAATTTTCAAATGTTTGTCCAGATACTTTCTCTTTATGTCAATATTCTTTTCTAACAAAAACTCACATGTACAAATAGTTGTGGACATGTTTATCGGGGGCATGAATATTTAACTGAAGGAATATTTGCACACTTATTTAGTGAATATTCTTGTGACTTTAAAAACAAGCAGGTAGACAGACAATTAACAAAAAGGGGTGGTAAATACCATTGACATGAGTCTCTAGCAGATTTTTAAATCCAAATGAAAGTTCAGAAATCCTTTTTCCATTATTATGTGAGCCTTAGCTACTGATACGGTTGATATTGTTGGTGAACTAAATAAGCTGTACTGCTCTGTAGCGTGTTTAGAGGGTGAGGCCTTGGTCTAAAATCAGGAATCCCAAATTCTAATCCTGGTTTTGCCTGAGCATGATATTAGGTAACTCACTCACTTCCTTCCACCTCTGCGTGAGACGAGGCTGATAATATTTACTTGTCCTACAGGAGTGTTAAGAAGCTATATAAATTTTTGGAAAGTGCTTTGACTTTCCAGAACGGTTGGTCTTGTTTTCAGTTTTGAAAATGTGCCCAGTAGGACACACTTGTGTGTTGCGGTATGATAACTACTACTCATTGTTGGGTTTTTTGTTTTTAGACTATATTGTGCAGAGTACATGGCACTATAAAAGCTGCTTTAGTTCAGATGAATAGGACTTAATTCTAAATTATGGTTCACGTCTGAAAGCAAACTTTGTTGTTGACAATGTAGTGGAGGGTTGGCATAGAATGAAAGTGTACAGAGAATCATCTTGGTGTTATGGGCTAGGCTGAAAAAATTATTAAGGTGTTTCTCAATGTTGGGCCGGGGGCATTAAATAAAGCTGATCGTGTTTTTTGTACTTGCATTTGTGGAGTATAAAAACATTTCTCCATTGTCCTTAAACTCAGAGGGAGAATGTTGTTGCGTAGGTGCAACATATCAGAATGTGCAACAGTCATAGTTAGCAATGCCTTTGGAAAGAGCTCAGATATTATAAATATGTGAGACTGTCATGATGAAGCATTTACTCTGTGGCTAAAAAAAGATGTGGTGGTGTGTATTGGGGCTGGTTTAATGGCAGAAGTGGCATTTTAGCAGCTTCAGCAAATATTTTCCTTCAACTTTTATGGAAATTCTCAGTCTCACGCAGCCTTGTTACACTGGGAAAATAGCTTGTGTTTTAAAACAAGGTTACTAACTTGATTTTAAACAGAACTTCCGCCTAAGTGTAGATGATTGTGGTCCTTTGGTTTGTAGAGCTGCCCTATAGTTGTATTGAATCCAGGACTCAGTCTTACTCTACCACTTGTACTAAAACATAAGTATATGTAGGGATTTCACTAGATAAAGTCTTTCTAGAAGTCTATTACCTGTGCCTTCATTTTATATATAAATGAGAGAGACACTTCCCGAGTTACGTAAACCCGACGTACACAAATCCAGGCTTATAGAAAAATAGGAGTGTTTGGTATGTGTTTTTTCTTTTGGGTTTTGTTTGCGTAATGGTCGGAGATACTTATGCAAAATTCGAGCTATGCAAGGTGTTCTGGAACAGAACACTTGCATAAATTGAGGAGTGTCTATAGTGATATTAAGTGCTTTGTTAGTTTTGCAATTAATATTAACACTTTTGTTATCAATTCTTTTATAATATCTTGGTAGACAGTATGTAAATATTAATCTTTGGTAAGATATGGTACAATACATAACATCACAGCTTGCCAAAAAGAATTGTATTTGAAGAGGTCCTGCTAAGAAGAGATCCTTTGAAGAGGTCCTGCTAAGAATTTGAATAGTTGACTTCCCCCTATCTGCGCTGGAATTGGGTTCATACCATAACTTGATTTAACCTGACTTATTTTTTTTCCCTTTTAGTAGAATCTTCAACATATTCAAAATATATAACGCTCCACAGTTTTGAAATACTCTACCTTTATACTATGACTTCAGCAGTTAAAATAATTTATCCAGAACTGCCACATCTTCCCCCCAAAATCACTAGAATAACTATCCATTCATTCATCTTTGTTCTTTTTTCATAACCCAAAGTACCAGTTTGCATGAATATGTGCTTTCATATTTATTACACATAACATAATATTTGGACATATCATTAGTTCTTAAACACTTCTGCTTGGCGTTCTCTTTTTAATACTTTTTATTCCTAGTGGAAGATAATAGTTAATTAAGAAATACAATAAATAAGCAAAAAAGACGTGATTCTGTATCTGTTAATGAGAATGTTCTATTGACTTCAACATACAGGTATGCAACTAGCATTATTTCCTTCTAGTTTATTTCTGTTTGCATACTAAAAAGATGCAGATAACAGTTGACTTAAGGATTCAATCCTCATGTGTGAGTGCAAGATGTATCATCAAGTAGCAGATTTACAAGAAGTCTGGTAGTGGAGAGTTTACAAACCTGGGAAAAGAACAGAGGAATAACTATTTCTCTAGATTAACCCTGTTTAAGCCTGGTTACTTCAGTGGGATTGCATGTTTCACGATTTAAAACCGCTAGAGACAATCATTTGAGTAGCAGTTACCCTAAGAGTGACCAAGACAAAGAGACGCCACTCTGTGTGTGTGTGTGTGTGTGTGTGTGTGTGTGTGTGTGTGTGTGTGTGTGTGTGTGTGTGTGTGTGTGTAAGAGGTATCTTCCTCCTATCTGGTGCTAACAGCCAATGGGGCTGAATTCTGGCTGTGGACCTTGGGCAAGACCCTCAACTGATGTAAATTGACAAATTTCCACACAGAAGTTGCAAAGAGTCCTGTGACACCTTATAGACTAACAGACATTTTGCAGCATGAGCTTTCGTGGGTGAATACCCACTTCGTCAGATGCATGTAGTGGAAATTTCCAGGAGTAGGTATATATATATATATATATGCAAGCAAGAAGCAGGCTAGAGATAACAAGGTTAGTTCAATCAGGGAGGATGAGGCCCTCTTCTAGCAGCTGAGGTGTGAAAACCAAGGGAGGAGAAACTGGCTCTGTAGTTGGCAAGCCATTCACACTGTTTGTTTAATCCTGAGCTGATGGTGTCAAATTTGCAGATGAAATGAAGCTCAGCAGTTTCTCTTTGAAGTCTGGTCCTGAATTTTTTTTGCTGCAGGATGGCCACCTTAAGATCTGCTGTTGTGTGGCCAGGGAGGTTGAAGTGTTCTCCTACAGGTTTGTGTATATTGCCATTCCCAATATCTGATTTGTGTCTATTTATCCTTTTCCGTAGAGACTGTCCAGTTTGGCCAATGTAATAGCTGAGGGTCATTGCTGGCATATATTACATTGGTGGACGTGCAGGTGAATGAACCAGTGATGGTGTGGCTGATCTGGTTAGGTCCTGTGATGGTGTCGCTGGTGTAGATATGTGGGCAGAGTTTACATTGAGGTTTGTTGCATGGATTGGTTCTTGAGTTAGAGTTACTATGGTGCAGTGTGCAGTTACAGGTGAGAATATGCTTCAGGTTGGCAGATTATCTGTGGGCGAGGACTGGCCTGCCACCCAAAGCCTGTGAAAGTGTGGGATCATTGTCCAGGATGGGTTGTAGATCCCTGATGATGCATTGGAGGGTTTTAGCTGGGGACTGTATGCAATGGACAATGGAGTCCTGTTGGTTTCTTTCTTGGGTTTGTCTTGCAGTAGGAGGCTTCTGGGTACATGTCTGGCTCTGTTGATCTGTTTCCTTATTTCCTCGTGTGGGTATTGTAGTTTTGAGAATGCTTGGTGGAGATTTTGTAGGTGTTGGTCTCTGTCTGAGGGGTTAGAGCAGATGCAGTTGTACCTCAGTGCTTGGCTGTAGACAATGGATCGTGACAATATATATATCTCCAGATCAGTGGCACCGCTATGGGCACCCGCATGGCCCCACAATATGCCAACATTTTTATGGCTGACCTGGAACAACGCTTCCTCAGTTCTCGTCCACTCACGCCCCTTATTTACCTACGCTACATTGATGACATCTTCATTATCTGGACCCATGGGAAGGAGACTCTGGAAAAATTCCACCACGATTTCAACAGCTTCTACCCCACCATCAACCTCAGCCTGGACCAATCTACATGGGAGGTCCACTTCTTAGATACCACAGTGCAAATAAGTGATGGTCACATTAACACAACCCTATACCGAAAACCTACCGACCACTATGCCTACCTTCATGCCTCCAGCTTCCATCCCGGGCACACCACACGATCCATTGTCTACAGCCAAGCACTGAGGTACAACTGCATCTGCTCTAACCCCTCAGACAGAGACCAAAACCTACAAAATCTCCACCAAGCATTCTCAAAACTACAATACCTGCACGAGGAAATAAGGAAACAGATCAACAGAGCCAGACATGTACCCAGAAGCCTCCTACTGCAAGACAAACCCAAGAAAGAAACCAACGGGACGCTACTGTCCATCACATACAGTCCCCAGCTAAAACCCTCCAACACATCATCAGGGATCTACAACCCATCCTGGACAATGATCCCACACTTTCACAGGCCTCGGGTGGGGTGGCAGGCCAGTCCTTGCCCACAGACAACCTGCCAACCTGAAGCACATTCTCACCAATAACTGCACACTGCACCATAGTAACTCTAACTCAGGAACCAATCCATGCAACAAACCTCAATGCCAACTCTGCCCACATATCTACCCCAGCAACACCATCACAGGACCTAACCAGATCAGCCACACCATCACCAGTTCATTCACCTGCATGTACACCAATGTAATATATGCCATCATATGCCAGCAATGCCCCTCAGCTATGTACATCAGCCAAACTGGACAGTCTCTACGGAAAAGGATAAATGGACACAAATCAGATATTAGGAATGGCAATATACACAAACCTGTAGGAGAACACTTCAACCTCCCTGGCCACACAATAGCAGATCTTAAGGTGGCCATCCTGCAGCAAAAAAAAATTCAGGACCAGGCTTCAAAGAGAAGCTGCAGAGCTTTAGTTCATCTGCAAATTTGACACCATCAGCCTCAGGATTAAACAAAGACTGTGAATGGCTTGCCAACTACAGAGCCAGTTTCTCCTCCCTTGGTTTTCACACCTCAGCTGCTAGAAGAGGGTCTCATCCTCCCTGATTGAACTAACCTCATTATCTCTAGCCTGCTTCTTGCTTGCATATATATACCTGCCCCTGGAAATTTCCACTACATGCATCCGACGAAGTGGGTATTCACCCACGAAAGCTCATGCTCCAATACGTCTGTTACTCTATAAGGTGCCACAGAACTTTTTGCTGCTTTTACAGATCCAGACTAACACGGCTACCCCTCTGATACTTCACACAGAAGTTATGCCGCTTTACTGAGGATCTGTCCCCATGGACTTAATCTATGAGATCACTGGGACCACATTATTCCTTGACTTTTCAGTGGTATTTTTAAACCTCCACTTGGAGGTTATCTGTTGTGGCAACCCTTAAATTTTGTCCACTTTTATCTAATATAAAATAAATCAGTAGATAATGTTTACCTCAGTATCTGCAGTATTCCTTTGTTCTTCTCTCTACATACGATAGGTAATGCTGGCAAATATTGTGGTTATCTAACTGCAAATACATATTCAGATATCTAAGTCAACTGGTAAATTTTAAAGATCAGTGTTGCACCTCCTGAAAAACACAACAGACTGATTTTTCCACCTTTTGCGTCAAGGCACACCTTAGCCAAATACTATAAAGATAAAAATCCTACAGATAGTATTGCTTGATTCTAAAGGGTGTGGGATGCTAACCATGGAAAGCTCACTGATAAGAGAAAGGGACCTAATAACTTTTGAGTTCGGCTTCCATTTTTTTAGAATCTGAACAAAATAACACCACAAAATTGTCTCAATGACTGGATAGATGTAGCAGTATTTTTTAATTATAATTTCACCTTCTTACGTGGATATGTTTTTCTATTAGCATGGAACCAATATGTCTTCCATTCTCCTCCATTAGGTTTTCATCCTTCATTTGTTTTTCGTCTCATTATTTCATGAAATCTCTAGACTGAGGATTCTCACTTTTTTCCACTTTTTTTTCTGACAATAATTAAGACACTTAAAAAAATCATGACAATAAGGTCTTTTATCAAACCCATTAACCCTTATTGCTAATCTAGGGGAAATTCTTAAATTTAAGATACGACCACTCTTTTCTACATATATGTTAAGATTCCCCAAATTACATCTTATTAGCATTTAATAACTCTAATCATACATGTCATCTTGCATAAGACCAAATAACATTTAAGAAGGGTGTCTCTTACCAAAATCTGAAACCTTAGCAAATGGAATTTGTTTAGTAGAGTTAATATGAGGCTCAGATACCAAAACCAACCAGAATACCATAGGTTTGAAGTACAGTGAGAAGCATGAAAAGCTAGTGAGAATGTTTTTATATTGATCCAGGTCAGTGGAAAAGAGCCCATACAAGCTTCAGTTTTGCTATTACAGCTGCATCTCCAGTTTGCTATCTTTATATTGGTTATACTAAACAATACTGTAGTTCTTGTAAATTCCAATTAGGAGGTGGGGTGGGGGGGTATTTTATTTTTGCAAGTCAACGTAGATATAAAGTAATAATACCAAATACACTGACTGTGCTGTAAATATATTGGTTACAATCATGCAGGTGCATCTTTATCCAAACCATTTCTTCTAAACTAAAACCAAGGCAATGCAGTCTAAACTTCCATAAAGTGATCGATTTTGCATGTGCAAAATCAAAGGTGTGATTAAGGCTCTGACTGAAAAATTGCCCCTGTTAACTTGTATCAGTAGATGGTAGCTTAATAGCATTCACATGCAGGAAAACTATAGTAGCAATTTCTCCCTAAGCTTGTCAATAGCTTGACCATATATTTTTAAACTTTTACTTAGATTGCAGTATTCATGTTACACTTTAAATGGTGGTAATTGTGTTATACTGTATTTCTTTATTGTGTCTAACTGAGTTAAATTTTAAAGTGCAATAACTCACACTCAAACTATATAACATTTTCTATAAGGTACAGAAGAAAAGCACTGTATTTAATAGATTTTTTTTTCCTCTGGTGGTGATGGGAAAAACGTAAGGCTTAGATGTTCCAGCACATTCTATTCCTGGTGCTGAATGAATAATTGTAGCCAACAAGTTTTTCTCTAAATATTTGATTTTTCACAGCTCTTTTCACTAATGGGTCTTATTGTTGCTTCTCTCATTCTTTTCCATACATTTACAGTTGTGTCAAATCAAATTCACCCATTGTGTACTCCTTTAAAATTGCTGGTACCTTCTGAATTTAACTTTCACACCAACTCACATTATTCTATTAACTTTTTTGTTCCATAAAAAGGGAAGGGAAGATTGGAGGAGTTAAAATATATATATGAAAACATTAATACAAACGTGATGATAAAAATGTCGTTATTGATCTATGCCCAAGGTACTTGGGCCAACCACTTCTCCCTTTATAGGAAAGGCCTATAGAATTTAATAGAAAATGTTAACTTTACTATAGGGTTTTTTAACAATTTTATATAATTAATATAAATTAAATATAGAGGAAAAGTATGGTTTTGCTATAGAATTCTGTAAGGTTTGTTATTTTTTAAAAGCAACAGGAAAAGTATTTTATTAAATTATGTAGCTTTTTGGATAAATTTCTATGGAAAACCCTATAGATTTAATTCTACAGAAATTTCCAGTGGACCCCAAAAGGTAGTTTTATTCATCTGTCTTGTCTTTATTTTTCATACCAAGAGCACTTCAGAATCTGGCTGGTGATAATTTCCTTGTATTCAGGGACCATGTCTAGGGACCTACAGACTCCCTGATTTTGATTTTGTCCTAATTAGAGAAATGCCACCCACCTGCATCAGTGGATGGGGGAATTTGATGGGGCCAGCAGTGAAAGGGGAACAGTTCCAGTAGCAAGGAAGGGACAATAGGTGGCGCCTCCTTCTGGAAATCTCTGATTGGCCAGCGTGGGGAAAGGGGTGCTGATTGGCCAGCCTTCCCCAGCTCCCAGGATTTAGCCCAACACAGGGGCCATGTGGAGCATTCTAGCAGCCCATTGTACTCACCCGAACTAGGAACTGGAACCTGGCCTGACATATGCTGAAGGTCTAGCTGATCACCTGTTTAGGGGATCAGGAAGACATTTTTTTCTCCCGTGGGCTAACTGGCAGAGGACCAGGGAGGTTTTTTCCTTCCTCACAGACCTTCAAGCCACAGTGCATCAAGCAGGAATGCACTTAGTACCTAACTGAGGTACTGGGGTGGAGACAGTTGTTTATTTGTCGCAACTTGCGGCTGGTTTCCAGCGCAGTCAAGAGAATAAAATGAACGGCTCTCAGAGGTGAAAGACCTGGGGTTTTGGTGGTGGGTCTTGGGCTCATGTGATAAAGTGAGAGCTTGTGGCCTTCACAGGCTGAGGTCATACATACTAGTTCTTGCAAGCCAAGATCCTCATCCTGATGCACCTGCTATCCCCCTTGCAGGAAGGAGAGTGCTAGGCTCCAGGGAGCTGAGTCCTGGAGGGTAGGCTGGGCAGAGCCTACCCCACAGTATGGATTATATGATATGGAGCCTGCTAACCCTGGCACCATATATGGGTTTATATGGTAAGGAGCCCTGGGACCAATTAAAAGCCTGGTATAGGAGAGTATGGGTGATGGGCGGGTAGTGCCCTTCCCCTGTTAAGTTTAATAAAGTTTAAGCCTACTGCTTAATTCTGTGCATCTGTCTGTCCTTATTTTGCTGCTGTGGTCACATCAATTGATCTGTTGGTAATTGAACCATTAGTGTAAGTAGCGATGGTGCATATTTGCCATACTGTACATTGGTTTTACCCTGAGTCCACATTTGTACTGTATGATACTACTGAAGTTCTATTATCCTCTGGTTACCTATCTGACAGCTCCTGGCATGGCTACTTGAAATAGTGGCTTGCAGGAGATTTCAAGAGGGCTCTATCGTGGTGTAGTTGAAATCTGTAGGCCATCACTTTACTCTGTAATTTCTGGTCCTTCTGGCAGGCTAGGAGGCACTGTAGGAAAGCATGCAAAGGGTGCAATCAGTGTCAGCAGAGACAGCCAAGAGTTAAGTGGCTTTATTTCAGGTAGCAGCTTCTGTTGTCTCTCTATGGTTTGGGTTACTTGCATGTTGTTCTGAATTCTAAGAAATAAAATAGTGTTTCTTGTAACTTTTCAGCAAGAATATTGATGTTTTTATCTAACTTGTGTGTATACTATAAACACAATAGCTGGAAGCTCAAAGAGATTGCATGGGAATGTTAAATTCCCATAATTCTCTGGAAAACTTCCCTGAGTCCCTATGAGCTGGTGCTATTTTGCTAATTCTTTCTCAACACAGGACCAGAGTGAAAACTCATCTCCTGCTCCTTGCTTGGAGCTTTTTCAAGAGTAAAATCTGTCTAAGGTGGAAGAGGGTGTTTTTGGTGGTCTCTTTGAAGCACTAGAGAATGAGACCAGCAGTTCATGGATTTACTACTGCATTTGTCACATAGCTCCCAACTCTGGGTTAGCCAGTTCTGAGCAATCAGTCAGAACTTTTGGGCCCTACTGCCACCACAGATTGGTGGGTCTGAATTAGTCTCAAGATCTGGGATAAGAAGTAGTGGCTACATAATTCTAGAAGGAAGAAATATTTTTCTTTACTTCTATGGACTAGCGGTGATGATCCAGCAGTAGCACTCAAGGAGGATACTCAACACTGACCGCTCTTGTAGACCAGAAGCCCCCCCATCCCCGCTTTAAAACCCCAGTGAATTTTTAAAATGCCCTTTTCCTGGTTGTCCAGCTTGGTGAGTTTACCTCTATCTGCTTTCTGTTGTTGTGCGCAACTGCCCAGCTGACCATGCTGGCTACAGACTCCAGACATGCTTCTGCCTGGAGCAGACAGAAGATATTGGATCTCCTGGGACTTTGCAGAGAAGAGGCTGTGCAGGCACAGCTCTGAACCAGCCATAGAAACATCAACCTCTATGAGCAGATTGCTCAGGGCCGGCAGACGTGGCATGACTAAGTAAAGCCAAGGAGCTGTGGCAGGCAGACCCAAAGGCCAACACTTGATCTGGTGCTGAGCCACAGACATGCTGCTTTTACAAATAGCTGCACGCTGTACTTGGTGGAGACCCACCACCCCAGTGGATATCTCCTGAGGAGCTCAAGTCACAGGCCCCTGCTGTAAACAGTAAGGAGGAACTGGGGGATCCAGATGTGCAGCAAGCTAGGAGATGTTTTTGAACTCTGTTGTCCAGCCTGATGTAGAAGAAGGAACCTCAGGTAAGCATGGAAATAAGTTTTCCATTACAGGGATGGCCCCCCACAAATTAGCAGGACATGGCTTTTGAGTTTTTCATTAATTTACTCTTACTAGAAGAGGTAGCAGTACAACAGAGGCAGACTTGCTATCTGCTTTTCATTCACCGCTAGAGTTAGGTGTTAGAGTTAGCGCAGGGACATGCAGAACAATTTGTTTACATACACAGGGATGTCCCTTGAATCCTCCTGAAAGATCTTGATGAAACTTCCGTGTAGGTGCACTGCAATCTTCTCCCAAAGGTTTCTAGGCATGGTAGCCTTATTTCGTCCTCTGTCGTAGGACGCTTTCCCACTCCAGGCACAGATAACTTCAGCAGGCCCTATTGCAGTAAACAAGCTAGCAAAATGCAGGCCTGGGCGACTTTGGGATGCTATGCTCTCTGCCTTCATTACGCTCAGGAGTGAGATCAGCTACCATCAACTATAGAAAATGGTGCCTATATTCAGTTTATGTAACCAAGCTTGCAATGCTCCTCAATGCAATGCACAGCTCTGCAGGCTCCACGGTTCCTTCGGAGATGGTGGACAGCAACAAGGTCTGTGGAGGGTTTGTAGGAAATTGAAAATAGGCATGAAAACCTATGGCTTGAGACGATATTGTGGATAAAGAACACTGCATTCTGGGAAGCTGACCTTGCTCCCAATCACCCCTGCATGAGTAGTTTCTGCCCCACCATGCATTGACAAAACTACCCAAAACACCGTATGCTGAATGATGGCAGGTTGCATGCTGGGATACCTACCCATAATGCACTGCACAGTGCATTGAGATGAGCACTCCTGGTGAGTGCACACTATAGATGCAAGGAGCCAAATATACATAGGGACAGGAGATATACTAACTGTGATGGCTGTATGCTGATGTAACTTGTGTTGGCAAAACTTTGTCTGAGTGTAGACATGGCCTCAAATGGAAGTGGCCTATTCTAAAGGAAAAAAGCATGTGAGTAACTGATTTTAAGGATGGGATATTGGTTTAAGAGCTGTTTTAAGGGGAAAATGTTTTCACAAATAAGTTAAAAAATTAATCTTTTGGGTATCTCTTCTGTCAAAGCAGTTCAAGGGTCAGCTGTGGCTTGCTGGATGGAGCGGAGTCAGGAGAGCTAGCCTCAAATCCTGGGTCTGCTATTGACTTGTTGCGTAACTTTGGGGAAGATACAGCTTCTTTAGGGATCTGTTTCCCCATCTGAATTACGCTCAAATATTCATTGAAAGTGGTTTGACAGATATTCTAAATTCAAGCTACATTGTTGTGATTACATAAGACATGGAATACTTTGTGACTTTACAGTCTTTTATAATACATAAGACCCAACAGAGCATAAATTTCAATATTCAAAACATACCACGTTCATGAGCCATTCAAATTTGGCGGGCAGGGGGAATTTAATAGAACAATTTTCCATTTAAAAAAATGCTGTTGTCAGAATCAACACACTTCATGGGAACATGTTGATTTTGATGAAATGTGACAGCAAAGAATTCTAAAATGAGTCTAAATTATTTAATGTTAAATTGTTTTTGATTACAATTAGGCTTGGAAAGATTAGGTGTGGAGCAGGCCTTCCTGATAAAAACCAACACTTGGCTCAAACTAGTTCCACTATGCAGGGCTGTGAAACATTAGTATCCCTTTATAAGTTTGCAGACACACAACATGTTTCCCACAATTGTGACATCTCGAAGATAGATGTACCTTGGCTTTGAGGCCAACTTAAGCAGGTAAGCGGAGTCAGAGAGTCTTTAATTTGCTGCCTCTCTGCTGTCACTCCATGCAGTGTGAAGGGCAGAGTACGTGTGTTGCCAATGTGAAAGCATTTCCTGCAAGTACTTACCAATAAAATTTATGCTTGATTTAAAAATCTGAAGCTCTAACTTTGACACTATTTAAAAAATCCACTAGAAAATAAGGGGTTCTGCTTCTGAGTACGAGTAATAACTTTGAGTCAAGCTCTGGTCTTGGCATTTGCAGAAAAGTGAAGCACAAATGAAAAACAGAAATGTGATTATTGCCCAATAGTTTGGTGTATTGTATGCTTACTGGCCCTCTTCAGATGTGGAGTAGAGACATTTAAAATGCTTTTTTCAGACAGAAGTGAACTATCAGTCCTATAGTACTGAGGTAGCTGATAGACATACCAATAAGTATGGAGTTCTCTCAATTTTTATTGGCAGAGTTTTGAGACAACCATATTGCATGTGAGTGAAGGAGGCGGAAGTGTGGGATGAACTGTACAAGAAGTTACAGAACACTATTACAATTTGCTTTAATTTCACGTACGATATGGTTCAGTTGTGTCCAGTTTTAAGCATTTTTTTCTTCTTGGAAGTACATTAGTTACCATGGAAACTATGAACATTGGTACTGTATATGGACCTTTTTAAGTGCCATACTGAACTGCAGTCAAAAATCAATTGATATAGAGGCTTGATTTATAGTTTAGCTTGGGAAACGTGGGAGGTGAGAAAATTAATGTTTGCAAAACGTTGTCAAGATGTAAACAGCTATGCAAGTGCTGTTTGCATATACTAGAGTTTCTATACCACTACACCACAAATGTGTTTTTTGTATCAGAAAAGCAATATTTATTGCCTTGCTTTATGCATAAAATGCTATTTATACAGTATTAAACCATGCAAACCACTGATTTAAGTTTAAAATTTATACACAAAGAAGTAATGGACACAGAACATCCAGCTGACTGCTGTTTCTCCAAATTTTGAAAGTCTTATTTTGAAGCTTTTGCCTCTGAAGGATTTTGCCTCTTACTGCTGAGGTACAGTATAGACCAGGGATCAGCAACCTTTCAGAAGGTGTGCCGAATCTTCATTTATTCACTCCAATTTAAGGTTTTGCGTGCCAGTAATACATGTTAACATTTTTAAAAGGTCTTTCTATACATCTATAATATATAACTAAACTACTGTTTGTAAAGTAAATATGGCTCTTAAAATGTTTAAGAAGCTTCATTTAAAATTAAATTAAAATGCAGAGCCCCCAAGACCGGTGGCCAGGACCCAGGCAGTGTGAGTGCCACTGAAAATCAGCTTGTGTGCCACCTTTGGCACCCATGCCAGAGGTTGCCTACTCTTGGTATAGACTGCTAAAGTGTGTGGTTTTCAGTCAGTGAGCATGAAATAATGATCTACATCAAAAACATCCCCTCTCCTGTTTTAACTTATGCCAATATAAAAGTTTGCCTACTGCTATCTTCACATTCCATACTCAAAGTAAGTGTGATAGATATTAAACAGTTAGCACCCAAATGAGGGCATATTGCTAGGGCTAGAAGCTACCTTGCCAGAACCCTGTGCACTCCTTCCCCTACTTGCTCTTCAAAGATACTAGAGGCTTCTGAAAAGAGATGTGTTCATATCTACATCTTGCTAAAAACTAAACTCCATACAAATAAAAATAGGCCCTTTAATATCCCAAACTAACTTCAGACAAAGTCACAGATGAAAAATTCTGCATGCCTGCTAGAACCATCAAATGTGACTCTCCTCCATAATGTAGTCTAACATCTAATGTCTAACATGTTTCTGATCATGAATGCTCGACTATTAAAATGAAGTGCGACTGGTGAATCTGCATGACTAAGGCACAGTATTTCTTGTATTCAGGATCCTAGAGGCCACTCCTGTGTATGCTGTTGAATAAAATGCAATATAGTGCAAGTGAGGTTGATGGGAGGGGGGCATGACTTGTAGTCTATTATACTGAATGCAATGTAATTCCCAGATTAAAAACCTGGATGCTAATTTGACAGCTTTCTTTATATTAATGGATTAAATATGGGATCCTATTTAGCAGGCAAATGGCACTGACAATGATACAAGCCAGTCATAAGTGACTACTTTTGGAAATATGTCGAACAATCACTTAAAAAAAGTGGAAAAATTATTATGGATTGAAGATCCAAGGCATTGTAGGTACAAGATGACTTTCATAGTGCTATTTAAATCCTTCTGGAGAAAGAGACATTTAAGTTTCTAGTATATTGTTGAAAGACTCCCATTCTCCAAGAATTATAATTATGCATTAAGATATTTATGTACAATATGTATGCAGCCAATGTCATTATTTCATGTTCTGTTATAACTGTAAAACAGATTTAACATGCAACTTCAGCGTTTCTTTAAAGTGTACAGTTAGTTTAATTGAGTTAACAGTGGAAAAAAAAACAGACCTTTATGCTTTCTGCCAATACTCCACCAGATAAATATTCAACATTAAAATTATATTTAAGTTTCATGCAATACAAGAATTAAAGCAAAAGTCTATGTAAAAGGAGTTTAAGTGCTTATAAAGGCTGTCAGAGTGACAATTTATAACACAAATTCTCTCCACCAACAGGCACAGTGCATGCAGTGCAAGATTTCCACCGCCTTCCATCCCCTAAGTTCTACTACCCCACTACTTATCTCAACACAGACTTCTGTAGACCACATTAAACAGTTGCTGGGAAATTAAGTGCGTATATAGAGTGCTGTATATTGTCAAAGTACCATACTTCGTTAATAGTAGGGAGTAGGTGGTATTCCAGGAGAAAAGGCTAAAACTTCTGAACATCCACATCAACAGAGAAAGTCGGCTCTTGCTGCAAATAGACGAGAAAGATGACAATATGTTGGCATAGCAGGTTATTAGGTCAACAGCTATGCCAACATCTTGCCTCCTCTCAAGGTCTGAGTAATAACTTCTTGCAAAGACTTCAGCAGTATTGGTATCCTCCTGCAATTTGTTTGACCTGAAAGGAAAAATACATACATTGAATCTTTTTGGTAAAACCTCATGACAAACCTAGAACTGCCATATGTGTTCTACAATCTGGCTGTGAAATGTAAATAGGCCCTGACAGTGGGCCAAATTCTGACTTCAGTGGTAGTTCTGTGCATGGAGCATTTGCAGATTAGGCTCAATACTGATTCATCAATTTTTACAAAGTAAAATCATGTAAATACACTGACAATTGTGCAAAAAGTCCAATAGAAGCTGATGGTAAATGAGTCCTGAGCTATATCATGTTTATATTATCTATAAACATGTTCACCTGTACCTTTAAGTACTCTGACTTTTGGATTTGGTCTACCTCATTATTTTAAATCTAATCCTATTTTAGCACTACTCTTTGTTTAGGTGAAACTAAAAACACACACAGCTATACAGATATACCACAGCAGCAAATGTTATAGTTTGAGAAGGTTGCAATGCAACATCTATCCATTATAGTTGCTGTTTGTTTTGGGTTGGTTTTTTTGGGGGAGGGGGCAGAAGATGGCAGGGAGGGTGGTGAGACTGTTCTTTGGGCAAAAACTTTGTCTCAACCAAAAGGCAGAGCGTTTGGGGAAATTGGGGGTGGTTGTAAAAACTCAAAGAACATTCTCTCAACTGCTCATTATTTGAGCAGGAACTGGGGCAACACTTTTTCCTGCTTTAAAAAAGTTAGATTATAGCATCTATCAAGTATCTGGGTGCTGTACAGTAGATAAGACAGCAATAGTTAAAACAAAACAGGTTATCACATTATGGAAGAGCAGCCACTCAAGCAAAAGAAATGTTGGTTAACCAAATATTTGGTTAAATTATACAGGGTACATTGACTTTTAGCAATAATCCAAAGCAATACATGCCGGCAATATTGAATAGTTGATAAGAGAACCTTTAACTTCCAAACTAGTTTTCAAATTTACATCCTATTTAAACTAGTAGCTATAATCCAAAGCAATACATGCCGGCAATATTGAATAGTTGATAAGAGAACCTTTAACTTCCAAACTAGTTTTCAAATTTACATCCTATTTAAAATAGTTATATATACACATTTTAATCAAAGGCCACACACAAACTATAACTATGTATCCTGAGACATGCACTTATGATAGAAGCAAGCTTTTGGGGGCTTTTTGTAAAGCTGTGTACCTAGTAAAATGTGGTTACAATCTTGTTTGGGGCCTCTAGGCACCACTAGTACAAATTATAAAATTTAAAATGTTATCAGATACAAGACAAATGTTGTACAGAAGTTCTGAAAGAGAATCTTCTCTTCATAATGTAATTCTAACACGTCATTCTATTTAAATTATTAAACCTTGCTTATCACAGTGGCATTTGGGCATCTCTAGACAACCGACCGCTTTGCTGGATTTTTAACAAGAATCAGGAAGGGATTTTATCATATTTTCCTGTTCAGAATAGTTCAAAAATAATGTTACTAACATGGACCAACTGTCATTTTCTCTCATAACCCAGGTTTTTCCCAACTAGTCTTTCTGTGGAAGAATATAAATTAAGAGGTGAAAGTTAGAAAACATTCCAAAAACTTCTCAAAATCCTTCAAGTTTGAATACAGAATCTCTTTTCAATGACAATTAAACCAGGGTGGATTTGATTTAAATCAATTTGTTTTAAATTGCTAGTCAGGAAGACTACTTAATCATGGTTTTCTACATAAAAGTGCATTCTTGTTGGTTATAACATTAATACATATACTTCACAACTCAGATGTAGGTTACATTTTTCAACAGTGACTTATTTTGCAAACTTTTCAGATTAGTTTTACAGCTATATCAGAAAATGAATGGATTGTTTTAGCTATTTCATTTACCAAAGGTAACTGAAGCAGATATTTACGAAGTCACTGGGAGCCGAACTAGCTCCAATTCAAGAGGTTAATCCATTAATATTTGGAGGATTTTCTTGCCGTGCTGTATTAGGAGGAGAACATCACCAGACAGACATTTAAATTGTTTTATTTAACTAAAACAACATTAAGTATTAGATTTTTTTATTCAACAGCAGACATAGTATTTTAATGTAAGCAGAGTCAGGATAAGCTCTACACTGACATCTGGTGGAAAGAATTTCAGAGAGTGTATTTGCATAGGCATGCCTACCCTATCCCAGACTGCCAAGCTGTGGGACTGCTTGGTGACAAATTGCTCACCCTCAGTTGGGTGGTACTTGCTAGACAAGGGACATGGGTTCCAAAACCCAGAGAATTGAGAGAGGCTGGGGACAGGTATCTGTGCCTGGTGGTGCAGGCTCCTTGTGGAGCCAGAAGCACCAGTTCTAGCCCCTCCTCTCTCCACTGTGGAATGTCAGAGTTGATTTTTTTATTCCCTTAAGAATTTAAATACAGGTTACTGAGCTGAAATCACTTTGGGCTAATGGTGCACTAGCACTGGGGCTCCCCTACTATGAGCTGGAATCACTAAGAGCTGAAAATCACTAAAAAGCTAAAATCACTGAGCTGAGAGCACTGAGTACTGTGCTAACTAGTGGGGAGCCCAAAGCTATACTGTGGAACAGAGCTGCTGGCGGAGTGGAGCAGTTTGTGGGGACGGCTGGAGCGGATCACGGGACAGCTGGTGGCAGCGGAGCGGCTGGCAGAGCGGAGTAGCTGTGAGACGGGTGGAGCGGCCCACAGAGCGAGCAGAGCCGAGCAGTTTGCAGGGACAACTGGAGCAGCTCACAGGACAGCTGGTGGAGCAGAGCAGCTGGCGGAGCGGAGCAGTTTCTGAGGACGGCTGGAGGAGCAGAGTGGAGCGGCTGGTAAAGCGGAGCAGTTCGTGGAGAAGGCGGGAGCAGAACCCACGGAGAGGCAGGGCAGTTGGCCCCGGACCACATAAGGTGCCCCTTTCTACCAGGCTGGGGGGCGGGGGGAGACCTCTGCAGATAGACTCTCGAACTTTGGGGCTGCACTGACCCAGGACAGAGACTTTTGGGACTGTGGGTGATTTGGGGGTTGCTGGACTCAAGAGCCCAGGAAAGAGGACACAGCACAATTTCCTGGGGTGGGTCTTTGCTCACAGTTTGGTCTATGAACTCTACTTGAGGTGTTTTTCCCAATTTAGTGTTTGTTGTTTATCTCATGTATTAAATCTTTTCTGCTACACCGAGACTGTGCTTGCGAGAGGGGAAGCATTGCCTCTTTGAGGCGCCTAGGGGTGTGTGTAAGATTTTCCCAGGTCACTGGGTGGGGGCTCGAGCTGGTTTGGCATTGGGTTATTGAAACGGAACCCCTGGATACTGAACCCGGCCCTTGTTGCTGCCAACTCAGAGGGGCAGAAGGGTTACATTAACAAAACAAGCATGAATCTACACACAAACCTGTGGAACTCCATAAGATTGGATCCCTAATTCTTGAACTAATTTACAAAAAACTTTTCTTAAACATTAAGAACATAAGAACAGCCGTACCGGGTCAGACCAAAGGTCCATCTAGCCCAGTATCTGTCTACCTACAGTGGCCAATGCCAGGTGCCCCAGAGGGAGTGAAGCTAACAGACAATGATCAAGTGATCTCTCTCCTGCCATCCATCTCCATCCTCTGATGAACAGAGGCTAGGGACACCATTCTTTACCCTTCCTGGCTAATAGCCATTTATGGACTTAGCCATCATGAATTTATCCAATTCCCTTTTAAACATTGTTATAGTCCCAGCCTTCACAACCTCCTCAGGTAAGGAGTTCCACAAGTTGACTGTGTGCTGTGTGAAGAAGAACTTCCTTTTATTTATTTCATGATTTTATATACCTCTATCATATCCCCCCTTATTCTCCTCTTTTCCAAGATGAAGATATTGTCTCATACTACAGAATCAGAATTTATAATCCCTATCCCATGATGAGTTTTAATTAAGATACATTATAGCTCAAAGATTTCTTTAGATTGGTCACCCTAATTTTTAGGAAAAAACCTGACGTCCCGATTTTAGGGTCTCTTATATAGACTCCTATTACCCCCCCCCACCTGCCCCGATTTTTCACACTTGCTGTCTGGTCACCCTACTCAAAACATTTTATCAAAATCTGATTTAAAAGATTTTTTTTAAATTGATTTTTATCCACCCTGATTTAAACTACCTATATAAAATTTAGAGAATTATATTCTTTAAATTCTATTGAAATAATACTAGATAGAAGGAATATAATTGAATTCTATATGACCTATCCATAACGGTTAGTATATTCCAGAAAATTTGATTCTTTTCCCCTCCCCCATTGTGAGACACTACTTATAAATATTAAGCTCAAGGTGTCATGTCATAGTATAATTTGAAAATTCAGTACACAGAATAACTTCACTCTTTCCTGGGTGGCAAGCTTGCTCTCTCTTTGTACAGTATTTAAATGTACTGATAGTGAAACTACTGATGACATGATCATTGTGTAAATTTAAGTGACTTTTTAAAATATTTTAATCTTAAAATAGTTATGGCTATGTCAAGACTTTTGTAATATGGCTCTTTTCACACACTCATAGGTGAAGAGTTCTCCTTGAGACTAGTATCAGAGGGGTAGCCGTGTTAGTCTGAATCTGTAAAAGTAGCGAAGAGTCCTGTGGCACCTTATAGACTAACAGACATATTGCATCTGACGAAGTGGGTATTCACCCACGAAAGCTCATGCTCCAATACACCTGTTAGTCTATAAGATGCCACAGGACTCTTTGCTCCTTGAGACTGAAATTTCCCATGCTGGGGTCTGGGCTGCCAACATATGGCAGAGTGGACAAGATTTAAAACCAAAAAAAAGGGTGAGTTTAAACCCATTTTGTTTATTAAAAAAAAAAACCAACAACAACAAACCAACCAACCTTGGCCAATTTTTCACATACTAGTTAGATTGTTAAATGTATACAGCATGTTCAATGTGAACAAGGAAATGTTACCAGGAGAATCTTAGTAGTCTTTGCTTTTTAAGGCAACACACAATATTGTGTTTACATCATAATGCTGAATAGGTAACAAAATATGCCTGCAAACAGGCACTTGCCCAAATTCAAGCCATTTAGTCTCTATGTGCATACATGGGAACAACCACAAAAAGTTTCTAAGCAGGGTACAATTGTTGTTTGCATACGAGTTCTTCCAAATATCACATACCTCATAACCTACATTTTTGGCGGTGGTGGGGGGTTTGGCGGCTGAATCTGTAGCCATAATCAGAGGACACTGACACTGATGCTCCCAGACCTGACCGTCTTAATATCTCATACAATTACTCTTTCCCTAGCAGAATGTGTCTGTGCTGAGGGTCAGTGCACAGAACTGCAGCTAGATCTTCATGTGACCACATAGGATCTTCAGCATTAACGTAAACTTACTTTGAAGGCTAGTAGCACAGCATCTATGAATCAGTTCAAACTATTGGCAAGTACTTCTGAGCAGTAAAGACTGCCTCTTGAAGTTAACAAGCCATTTGAGTCATATAAATGAAAGCAGAGCACTGGAATTTCAAGAACTACAAGTGATCTCAGACTGCAGGATAGAACAGTACTGATTTTTCTATAAAGTACCACAGCTGCCATAGCTCAATTCAGACTGATAATGATCCCTGTGTGTGTGTGTAAAGCGAACTGCTAGAAATGTGACAGTCACATTTTTACACTTGATCTTAGCCAAAAGACTGAGAAATGTCACATTCTTAATGCTTTTCCCTCTCCTCTGTTGCTCTTTGTTTATTCTCAGAGTGGACTCTTCCAAAGTGTTGTCAAATACACAGACCAAGCAAGCAGAGTGAAAAGACAGAACGGTTTTCCTACTATTTTAATAAATATAAAATAGTAGGGGGAAACTGCAGGTTGTATGACTTACAACTGACTCTGTTAGCTATTTCCCTAACAGGAACATCCAGCTACTTTGGACTGTGGAGAAATCAAGCATGAAAAGGCAAATAAATAAATGAAACCACACAGAGCATAATCTAACTTGACTACTACATTTAAACCTGACTGTCCTGGGGACTGGTATGCTGCCCTTGACTTAAAAGATGCTTACTTGCATGTGGCAATCAATCAAGCTCACAGAAAATACCTCCTATTACTGGTAAATCAAAATAATTACCAGTTCACTGTACTACCCTGAGGCATGTCAGCAGTGCCCAGGATCTTTACTAAGGTCATGGTGAAACAGATTACTCCACTTATCTGCCATAACAGTGGGACGAGCTTGTCATGTATACATAGGAGAAAGAAGAAGGGAAAATGCAGTTTCAGCTATAGATTGTTTTAACTCAAAAAGTTCCTTTGAGAGGAATGTAGCCAAACTCCAAACTCGCAGACAGTGGAACTTTCTGCACCTGCATCCTGTTGATAACTAACTGCTTGGTTTACAAAATAATGCAACTGGGCAAGTAAATAAACAATAAGAATCACAAGGTGGGGGGAAGATGGATACTGCTTGCTAAATCATGTATGGTAATTATAGCAAATTCTGGCTAATCATAGGGCGATAGGTTGTCATAGTTAACTGCATATAATACTTTGGTGTAAGTTTTGTTCTTGCTCAGTTGTGAGCCTGAATTCAACTGCAGTTGTAATAAACGGATCGCCCCTCCTGGGGCTCCTTGCTTGACTAGCTATGTCCGCCTCTCCTTATTTCTCAGCTGGAATGGACGGGAATTTCCACAACAATGGCAATAGTAGCTTCATTCCTCTGAAGACTGGGAGTTCAGGCTTACCCCTACCTACACGACTGGCTTGTCAAAGGCCTGTCCATGCTGCAAGTGCAGAACATTGACTGGAGCAGAGAAACAATGTTCAGTGCTCTCGGACTGTTAAATACAGAAGGGGGGGGGGGGGAAGAAATCTCTTCCTAGTCCAGAATATAGAGTTTATAGGGGCTGTACTGGACTCATATGAAGCCAGGGCCTTTCTTCCACATTCTACTTTCCAGACAATTGGATCAATTGTTATATATTCGAAGGCTCACCAGGTCACAACAGAGCAAAACCATTTGAGGCATCTGTGTCACATGGCCTCTTGCACCTACATGGTTCAATATGCCAGATTGCAACTCAGCACTCTGCAGGGCTGGCTGGCATCAGTCTACTAGCCAAGCCACCATTAGTTAGTCTTGGTGGTAAAAGTGCCCTCCCACATCCTTACCTGCCTAGATTGGTGGCCGTAGCCAGCCAATGTACATGCAAACATTCAGCCTGCCGGCCCACAGCCGATTCTCATTAATGACAGATGCTTTGGCTCTGGGATGGGGAGCCCACCTCGATTCTCTACAAACACAGCAAAGAATCCTGTGACACCTTATAGACTAACAGACGTTTTGGAGCATGAGCTTTCGTGGGTGAATACCCGCTTCGTCCATCTGATGAAGCGGGTATTCACCCACGAAAGCTCATGCTCCAAAACATCTGTTAGTCTATAAGGTGCCACAGGATTCTTTGCTGCTTTTACAGATCCAGACTAACAAAGGATCTGATACTCTACAAAACACAGGATCTGTACTCCTCAGAGGACTTATCTTTACCCATCACATCAGAGAACAAAAGGTGTCAGGCTGACATGCCAAGTATTTCCATTGCAGATCAGGGGACGCAGCCTGTTAGTCCTCATGGACAACAGAGCAACAATGTTACCTCAACAAACAGTGGTGATCTCACTCTTCTCCACTCTGTCAAGAAGCAATTACTCTGGGAACTCTTGTATTGCCAGCTCAATAGATATAGAAGCATCTTACCTATTGGGTGTACAAGAACAACCTAGCAGACTAACTGAGCAGAACATTTGAGTTGTCATGAGGGGTCTCTTTGCCCAGGTACATCTTCCAGCAGTTGGGGTTTCCCAAATCAACCTATTTGCTACTAAATCAAACAAAAAACATCAGCAGT
Organism: Gopherus flavomarginatus; assembly: GCF_025201925.1. Lineage (NCBI taxonomy): Eukaryota > Metazoa > Chordata > Testudines > Testudinidae > Gopherus > Gopherus flavomarginatus. Next base: position 113,776,630 of record NC_066619.1, read on the forward strand.
TCTGCTCCCTACAGAGTCACAGCCCAGATTCCATCAGAAGCCATTTTACTTACATGTTCTGGCAGGCTCCTCTACACTTTTCCACCAATCCCACTCATTCACAAGATATTGCTACAGATAAGAGGAACAAGCCAGAGCCATGTTGTAGGGCCAGCATGGGCCCCATCAGTACTGGTTCTCCACTCTCCTGGTGCGGTCAGTGACACCTGCAACTTCACTTCCACTACACTCAGACCTAATCTCCCAGGATCATAGTTCCCTACTCCACCCAAACCTACAAGCCCTTCAGTTAACTGCATGGATGCTCCATGGCTCAACACACAAGAGTAGACTTTCTTGAAAGACATTCAAGGGGTGCTGCTAAAATAGTAAAATGGCTTCTACAAGAGCTACTATTCTTGCTAAATGGAGGCATTTCTCCATCTGGTCTTGCCAGCATGGGGTATCCCCAACCAGTTCTTTAGTTCATCATATTCCAGAGTACTAATTATACCTGAAACACCAAGGTTAGGCAGTTATTGCCATCAAGTACATCTGGCTGCTATTTCAGCACTCCATCCTAAAGTGGACAATGGCTTTTTTCTCCAATGACGACACTTCCATAAGGTTTTTAAAAGGGCTTAGTGAAATTATACCCTCACGTGCAAGACCCTGTTCCACTGTGGGATCTAAACTTAGTGCAATATTGTCAAGACTTATGGGTCCTCATTTTGAACCACTGGCTACCCACTTGTTGCGGCATCCATCAAAGCAGGTGGCATTTTTGGTGGCCAATACAAAAATGCATGCATCTGACGAAGTGGGTATTCACCCATGAAAGTTCATGCTCCAAAACGTCTGCTAGTCTATAAGGTGCCACAGGACTCTTTGCTGCTTTTACAAATCCAGACTAACATGGCTACCCCTCTGATACTTGTACTAACTAAGTTTGGGACACTGTCTGGAGGACTCCCATTTTAAAAAACAACTATTTTAACAGCTTATGACAGGCATTATCCATTTCAATATGTTTCCCTCTAATTATAGAAAAACTGTGCCTAATTTTCTAGGAATAACTGCCTGAAGTTTCTAAAGATAAGACTGTCACGAATTAACTTACTAATTGTATCAGTTCATTACTTTTAGGTTTCATTTACAGCATTTGATATTTTACTAAATGCAGTAAATTTAAAAAAACTCCTTCCTTTGAAAAACTGTACTATTATACAGTATCATATGTGCATATACATGCTGAGTTTATTCCTAGAGGGTAGGGGCATTATTGGGAAGCACTCTAAGCAGGTTTTACTGCCACCTTGTTATGGAATATGTGCAGCAGAACCATGTTTGTTGGAGATATGTGAAGCTTTTGAATAGATGAGCCTTTCATCCAAAGGGGAAACCAAGACAGATTTAAAAATAAAGGGAGGGGGCTGCTTTCTAGGAGATCCTAAATATAGCCAGACTTCATGCAAGGTTATGTTTTCCCAACTAGTAACCCATAAAAATATTAAAGGTCTTAAGGCTCGAAATAGAAAAGTCTAAAACTGGTTGAAATATTCATTGCCAAAATTCAGAAAAGTTATTCTCAATTTCTTTTGATAAGTTATTCAGAAGTTTCCCCTGCCCCCATTTGACCATCTACAGAGATGCGCATAGTGTTCCAGGAGTAGTTTTTCCCTAATCAAGCATAAAAAAAATTCCTTAGAAATAATTTGATTTCATCAGCCCTAGAGGAGACCCATTAGTTCATCCACCCCATCTTCTTGTCAGTACCCTTTAAAAAAAAAATTCTCCAGTCTAGTTTTTTTTAAAGTCTCAACAGATGGGGCTTCCACTTTCCCTAACAGAACATTCTAGAGTCCAGTATGTATCACAGTCAGTGTTTTTTCTGATGTTATGCCAGCTCCAAAGCCCACTGATGAAATCAAGGGGAGTCTCTTCATTGACAACAGGCTTTGGTGCAGGCCCATTCAGTCTAAACATTCACTTCTTCGTTTTATCCTGTCACTCCTTGTTACATCCCCATGGATTAACAAAATAAATTTTTCCTCACTCCTTGGCATTTACATCCTGCAAATATTTGTGGGCTAAGTTGTCCCCTACTTACTCTTTCCTTAGCCAAACAGTCTGTATGGAACCAGTGCATAACATGCACAAGAGAGGCTTTTGAGAGATGGAGGTGGGGTGGGGGTGGGAGGTTGAATTGTCAAGCAAAAGGAACCTGACAGTGTTTTGTTTGTTTTTTCCTTCCCCCTTGAAGACTAGGTCAGTCAATTCAGTTATGCATACACAGATGCAAGAACAAGACCATTTTAAAGATAACTAGGAATGTGAAATTCTACAGTCCTGCTTTTTTGTTGCAGTAACATCTACTTGGACCTGAATTAAGTTTTGATCTTCTGTGAAATCCAACAGAAAATACAATGTAAATTGCATAGCTATATTGTTTCTGAAGAGTTTTGCCAACGCAAGAGACTAGGTGAATGGATTGTCTGCCTATTTAACATCTTCATTACTTGCTTACAAAGGCCGTGGGGTGGGGGAGGGAGGAGAAGGGTGTTGCTCAGTCATGAACTAGGATAGACGTTTTAAAAAGTGAGGGATAAGGATGTATTCTATTATGCAGTATGTATACTGTCCCACAACCCTTACACATTATTAGCCTAGAAACAGCTAGTGGAGAAGGGCTCTCTAAATTTTGCTTAAGTGAAGTAATTGCCCAGAGACAGTGGGAAAAATTCATCCCTGGTGTAGCAACACTGACTTTGATGGAGTTAGGAAAAACTTGGAAAAAATCTGAACTGCCATTTCTGTTGTTTACACTATGCTTGCTGGTGTAGGGAAATAAGGGGTGCATGTTCTGACTTGTCACATGACACTTCTGGCAACAGTTTCAACAAGACGGATGACCTGTTTCTGCACATCACAAGATTTTTTTTAAAAATATCTTCCTGCATGATTACAGCCCCAAAACAAATCTAAGTGTAGAACCTGTATCCCAGCATTAATATTCAGCAAGAGACTTTTAAAATCAAAGCAATGGTGAGGGGATCTTCTCCTTCCTTTATTCGCTATTGCTGGTTGGAGCTTTGCTTGCCCATAATTGCTGATCATTTGTAGAAGCACCATACAAAAGATTCATGCATGAACAGGAATACTGGCTAATAATCACGTTTAAAATTTCAGCCACCTGATCTGGAAGGAATAGCAACCAGTTCACGAACACACCATAGCTGATAATTGTTCATACAAACTATTCTGCGAACATTTGATACTGCAAACATTCGCAGAAAGGAGGACTGATTCAAACAAGAAAAAAAGCCCTGAAGTTGTCAGAAAACATATCCACAGTGAATAATTTAGCCAGCTCTACTCCTCAATATGTATCAGGATTTACATTTGTGGTATGAACTATTGTTCATACTGTATTTATGAAACTAGTAACTCTTCCACCCAGTTTAATAGTGTAACTTGGGTTATTTGCTACACAAATGGTAGCTATGTACGGTAAGCTACTTGGCAACATTTTTTTACTTCATAAATTGGTCATCTCTGGGATTCATGCACCATTACCAGAAAGTGTGCATTTAGAGCATTGGCTTCACAGTGTTCTGCATTATGTAAGGTGAGAGGTTTGTGATCCTGAGTTCTCATGGTCAGGTGTCAGTGATGTCTGATTACCAGGTCCTATTAATGTTTATATGAACTTTTCTAATTCTTTCTTAAATTAATCTGTGTTCCCTGCTATTTTCAGTGTACCTGACCCTCCCCCATATCTGAAGTTCTCCATTATATATAAAAGGGAAGTGTTGATAAATTAATTCTAAATAGCTTTTCACAGGACTAGGTGCCTTACAAATGAGTTCTTGCACATTTAAACCTTTGTGGCACTATTTCCTGTGTATAAAGTATAAGTTAAAAAAACCAAATATGCCCTATTAGCTAGTCTGTCAGGAACGTTTGGTTTGAAGAAATTAACTTGGATTAAATCTGGATTTTCAACAAGGACATGTGGCTTGATCTTGCTCTGGTCAAGTCCATGAGAGTTTCCATTGCTTCAGTCTTTGGCTCAGGTCTACCCCTTACTGCACTGAAGAAACTGTAGTAGTGATTGAGCCATCTTCAATCTGGAATTACGAAAGGAACCAGGATTGGTATAGTGACTTGGAAATACCCAAGAAGCATAGTGGGCCGGCCAGGACTGAGGTTGGGGAATGTTGATAGTTCCCCTTCTCTGTTCCTGGAGAAGATAATAGATACGGCCCCAGGCAGCACTGTCTTTTCTGCTGCTTCTTCTTCAGAGCATTCCATAGCAGCCCAATGGAGCTGTGCTTCCAGGCAGGCAGTGGGATGTCAAAGCCAATGCAGTGGCCTGAAGAGAATTACAGAAGAAAAGTTCTGCCTCTCTTATGTGTGAAGATGTACTTAACTATTTGGCTTAGTGACCCTTTTCCAGATATTTGAGTAGCGCTAATCATGCCAAGCTCACTTCTGGAAGTGTTTTAGTTTACAATGTGTGAAGTTAGTAGATGGTGATTTACTTAGATGCATTATACGGTCAAACCATAAATGCACTAGCAGAAGAATATTCACAACAAAAAATACCGTTCTGGAGAAGTCCTATAGCAGAGCTAGTAAATAGCTTTTGCATCAAATTTTAAGGCCCACCTATAGAATTCTGTAGCAGAAAATTACATTCCAGCTGAAGAGATTTTTAAGAGTAACTGCTATAGAAATGGTTCCATAGGCTTTTCTTTAAGGTATTCCTTTGGATTTTTAAAATATGCATTGAAATGTAATTCAGGTAGGGAGTGAAGCCTATGAAACAAGGTAATTTCAGGCAGCTATTTCATTTTTTAAGAGCAACTAGACTTCAGAGTTACAATGCAACGAGCTGGGCAATTTATACATACTTAGTGAAACAACCTATTTTTTAAATTGGAGTAGCTAAAATTATGTGGTAGCCACATCTTCAAGTTACCTTTAGCCTTTCCATGTGTGTTGCAATCAGGCATTTACATCTTTCAAAACCAAAAAGATGCAAGTTAGGGTATTAAAATGAAGTGTCTAATCTTGCATCCTTTTGAAGTCCATATGATGTGTTTTAATTGGGCCTTAAAAACATTAATTCATTAAAGGCAGTGGCGCTGGTAGCTTGCTTTGAATGGGATGGAGGGATACGAGGGGAGTGGGTAGAGTGCTTTGCATGGGAAGTTGGTGGGGTGAGAGGAGAACTGAGACTCTGCGGAGGAGGGGAAGAGAAGGGGAGAGCCAGCTCAAGGATAGGAAAAGGGGTCCCAGCAGTTTGTCTCACAGGCCACCGGGCTATTGGGAATAGCAGCTCCTGACCACAACTCAAGCTGCTCCCTGACTCAAATCTTGGTGCCATGGCAGCTGCTCACTTCTGCCATCTCCAGACCCGCATGCAGTTTACAGAGAACACTGGTTCCCAGAATAGTGGGATGATTCACAGGGTGGAAACAGATCAGCCCTCACGATATTTCCACAAGGCCCACTGCAACCCTTCCCCCAATTAAAAGATCAAATGAGGCTACAATTTAGTAAAGATATTTTAAATATCACTTTCTATAATGAAACTATGAAATGAATGTCTATCCTTCTAAAAAATGCATTGGTTGTGACTTGCTCCATTTAAAATATAGTTCTGACATTTAAATATTTCCCCCTAAAAAGTGCAGTTACCTTTTGAAATTTACACCTACTATATTTAAAAGAGGAACTGCTGCTTGTATTTTAATATTATGATTGGCTCAATTCCACAGGCCAAGAGCCTTCATTTTATATTGATATCAATGGGTGTCACTGGTGCTCAGGCTCTTGCTAGATCAGGTCCCAATAAATTATTTATTCACTACAAAATGTTAACCCCTTTTAAAAAGAAAATTGTCTCACTTTTCATCAGAACTTTTGAGTTTGCAGCAACAAACTCAAGCGCAACCATCTTTAATTACATCACATACTATGTTTTCCATAGGACCTGTGCATCGTTCAGTGCACTGAATACACAGGTGGTCTTCTCAGAATAAATCAGGGTTGTGCAGTAAAGTAAACTTGTCTGGAGGATCCCTGCTGCATCTGTTGCAAACATTTGAAGATGTGCATGAACAAGGCAGGAAACTGTACAAAGAGAAAGGAAGGTCTTATGGTTTAGGCATATGCACATCCTAGCCTAGGGAACTGGACTCCTAATCCTGCCTCTGCCACAGCATCACTATCAGATGCTGGGCATGTCACTTAACCCAAAGTTTTCACAGGTGGCAGTGAATTGTGCATGCCTGGTTTCCCGGATGCCCAGTGAGACATCTGGAACCAGATTTGCAGAAGTACTTAACTTCAACTGGTGGCAGTGGGAGCTGTGCTTTGAACTTATGAAGTGCCATATTAATGCTAGGTAATCTGAAATAACCAGGCCCAAGGTGTCTCAACTTAGGTACCTAAAGGTAGTGGACACTTAAAACAAATTTTGGCCTCTCTCTGTGCCTCAGTTCTCGGTCTGTAAATGGGGATAATACTGCTTAATCTCACAGGAGTATTGTGAAAAACTCATCTGTGAAGCACTCATACTATGGTGAAAGAAGCATAGAAATGCATAGAAATGTTACATTCAATGCCAGGTTTGGATGGTGTGCATTAAATAAGGCCTGGTACACACCGAATGAGGAGGGTGAATAGTATTTGCTAGCTACCCATTCATTGAATGAGGAAGAAGTCCTGTGGAAGAACATAGTACAGTATGTGATCACGTAATCAGAATTAGATTGCATCAGACTGCATATGCATAAGGGGCCCAAGTTAAGGTTGCCTGAGAAACTTTAGTTTTGGTGTTTCTTAATTGGAATGTTTGATTTTTGCAATCTTAATGTTCTTTGAATGTAGTGTAGTGGGGGCAGTCACCCCTCTCTGGTTAGAAAGGCGTTAAAAGCAGCCGAGGGAGGCTGCTTGGGTAGTCAGCCACAGATGTGGTTGCACCCAATTAGAGCACAGCTGGCCATGATAAAAGGGCAGGCTGAGGGAGACTCTTGCTCCAGCTAGGGAGCAGAGTAGACCAGGCTGCCTGGGAGAGTAAGCAGGGTACTGGAGACAGAACATGGCTAGGGAAGAGCTGAGGCGCTCTAGTCTGGTGAGTCCCCAGACTGAGGCCATGCTTTCTAGCTGCAGCTAAAAAGGCAGCAGGTCCAACCCTTGCCAGTGATGAGTGGCCATTTCAGACTGCAGTTTACACCTGAGAGAAGGGACTAGATGACTGGTAGTAGCTACTGAGGCAAGGTGGGTATAGGGTGTTGGGGTTCCCCTGGGAGGGGAGACCCAGACTGTGGTGGCACAGCTGTGAGGTAGCACCCCAAGGTAAGGGGCACTGGGGTCCGAGAGGGATGTGAGGCCAGAGGTGGAGGAGACTACAGGGGGTGAGACACTGGCCCATAGAGGGTGCTCTAGTGCTGTGAGAGCTGATTCTCTGAGGCAACCAGTGGGAGGTACTGCACCTGTGAGGCAGCGCTCTGCTACAGTAGTTTTCTGGGTTTAAGATATTTGCAATATTTGCTTTTAGATATTTACAATGGAGAATAAAACATTGACTTTCAATTGTTCCATCTGCAAATATGGGGAATGGACAGCAGAACACATTTAGGCTGAAGTCCACAGTACCAAGTGATGAAGATTTATTGATTGTGCTGTGGAGCAATTCATCTTCTCCCATTGCAAAGCTCCTGTGGGTGTTTTTTAAATGAACAAAACCACCACCATTAATTCATATGTGCCACTGACAAAAGTCAACAGCTTTCACATGCAAACATCCCTCTCATTATGCCCCTTCTTAAATGTAGAAGTCTCATGTTCATCTGCCTGCTATGCAATGTCAATTAGAAGTGAAAGTGGAGAGTGTCAGAGCTATTTCAGATGGTGACTCCAACATCAAAATTCATTGAAAATGTGTAGGCAGCTTTTTGAAGAAAAGCTTTTACTTGTAAAAACTTCTATTTGTGGGGGTGTAAGTTGCCAAGAATCAAGAGTTTGATTCCTTTAGTACTACCCTCCAGATATATTGTTCGCATCCCCAAAGTTAAGCATGTGAAGTGTGGGCACTAGCTTGACTAGTCTGTCTCTTTTTCCTACTGTTTAAATAGCAGGTAGTACTATTTACATGAGAGATTTTGTGAGAGCCAAATGGATTTCTACAGTAAGACACTACAATATAATGCAATGAGAGGAAGAATATCCAACTCAGTGATTGATTAATAGGAAGGGGCATTGTACCATGGTAATCTTTGGTTTAATGTACTACAAAAGAAGAAAAGTCTTGTTCTTAAATGTAGTTCTGCTCTTCTCATCCTCCACCCTTAAACAACTTTCTTTCCTTGCTAGCTAGGTTCTGTGATATTGGTGAATAAGCTACCCGTGGAACAGACAGCTGGGCTCCCCCCAAAAGCCGAGAATGGTAGATCATTCTTCACAAATGATTTCTAAGTTCCAAAATAAATCTAAGAGAAAACTTAGTTTACTTCTTTGAATTATTTTCGGCCAGTGGTTCTCAACCAAGGGTACATCAACTCATCTAGGTATTTGCCTAGTTTTACAATAGGCTAGATAAAAAGTACTAGCAAAGTCAGTAAAAACTAAAATTTCATTCAGATAATGACTTGTTTATACTGTTCTGTATACTATACACTGAAATACAAGTACAATATTCCAATTGATTTTATAATTGCATGGTAAAATAAGTAAATTTTTCACTGTGTGCTGTGATGTTTACAAAATCAGACAAATACAAAAAAGCAAATAGTTTAAGTGGGTGAAACATGGGTGTAAGAGCGATTGTACTCATGAAAGGGGTACAGTAGTCTGAAAAGGTTGAGAACAGATTCTGACTGTTAGAAATCAGAGAGGCTTTCAAAGAAGGGAGTGACTAGGGTTGAAAACTAAACAGTGATGGTACTGCTGGGTTTAATGCAAGAGTGGGACGGCTCTTTCATTGTCCCTACCAGTCAATGTTTTACCACAATTCATACCACCAGAGAGATTCTGAATCTGTTCTCAAACCAGCATCTTCTGTATCAAAATTGCAGAGTGCTGAGAATAGATAAGCAAACTGCATGTAATTTCTCAGTTAAAAATAGTTACTGTGCATAAGGGTCTCAACTCTATTAAGTTGAATCTTTCAATGTACTACCCTTTAATCATGAGTTATGTGCATACTGAATAGATGCCACAAAGTTTTGTGAATTCTTATAGAGTATTACGCTATTTTCTAGGCAGCCAAGATAGTGTTGTTCCTAAAACAGTAACCCAGTATCTAATGGATCAACCAACTATACAGTTGCCAAATTCTGTTCAATTGCCTGGGAACAACTGCAGAGCATAATTCTGTTTAACAGATTTTAAATTAGTATAGTTTAACATTTGTGACTCCAATTTTTAAAGTCCTCACTGAAGAAAATTCAAACTTCTTACTCAAAATTGAGTGTCCATGTTATTCATGTGATCAATATTAGTTACAACAAGAATTAGTCTAGGCCTAATGCTTAGTCCTGCCTCAGTGTAGGTGATGGGACTAGATGCCCTATTAAGGGCTCTGCCAGTCCTACATTTCCATGGTTCAGTGTCAAATTATTGAAGAGTTAGGCCTTTTCCGCATTTAGTACATGCTGTGGGGCAGACTCCGATATTGAGGGCTACACCACCATTGCATATTAGCAAACGCATGCGGCCAGAGAGAAAGTAGGTCAAGTTAGATTGGTACCAAACAGCCTGACAGTCCTCTAATGTAAACTGAAGACCTCATAATATGATCGACTGCAGACACCTAGTCTCCAGCATTTTCAGTGTGAATTAGAAATAGTCTGATGGAAGATATAGTGAACAATCAGTATTCTGAAGCTAGCATCTCAAACTCAGATGTGTTTGTACAAAGGAATAATTTAATTTGAAAATACACACTTTTGAAAAAATTATTCCTAAATTAGAAAATTTATTGCAGTGAAGCCCAAGACCTTTGGAACATTAACAAGTTTTAGATTTGTGCTTTTTAAGCACATCTCAGAAATGCTTCTTAGACTGGTTATAAACATGAGCTATACAATTGAATGTGAGGATCGCACTGAAGTCAGTTGAATGCCTCATGGCAGTAAATGAGTATTATGTTCAGTAGCAAGAGTTTACAAATCAGGTCCATAACTCGAGCTAGTTATTTCTCTGAAATGTTTAATATAAAATGCTATATAGCTAATTGGTAAACATCTGTGTAAACCTGCTAATGCAAATACTTAATCACATGCAGATCCTTTTACAATTAAAGAGTAACTGCAGGATCAAGCTGAGTGTGTTAACGTTCTTTTTTACTGGATCAAAATAAATTAAACATTAAGGATCATTAAAGCCTGTGCATGTTTCAGATACTTTAAGTTTAGAATATTACCCTTATTAAAAATTAAACACTTTTTGCATAATTTGATAAATCAGCTACCCACAGGCATAACTTCGCTTATTAAATTAAAATAAAATTTATGATTTGATTGTGCCAGCAAGAGCTCACAAAGCCCTCCATCTTTAACTTCTTCAGAGTAGAGAAGTTAAGGCTCATAGCAACTAATCAGTTTACTTCAAGTAGGTGTTTAATTCAATTTTATTAAGTAAGTTTTTTAAAAAGCCTTAACTTTTAACTCAAGTTAAACAGTTTGACACTTGAAGCTACAATTTGAAATTGTTTTTGGAACTAGTACATTTCTATTAAAAAAGGTACATAGGAACATTCAGCACTTGAATTTGCGCCCCTTAAAGTTTAACTGTTCTCTCACTGACTTCAGTGGGAGCAGAACTGCGCACAAACATGGCTCAGAGAACTTCAGAAAAAGCAGCAATTTGCCCTGTCACCTGCAATCCAATTAAATAAGGATTAAGCATATAGATATTAAAATAGCAATAAGGGTCTGATTTAAATTCACAAGAGCCAGGAGGCTTAAAAAATAAGCCCCTTTCAGCATCTAAAATTCTTACTCAAGAATAAGCCCAATCTTCAATGAGTAGTTATGCTAATTTAATGTCCCAATTTTCTAAAAAATAAATTGGTTTGCCTTTGAGATGCAGTGCCCCTTCAGTGGAATCATTACCAGTCTTCCATTCACAAACTGCCCCAGGTATCTGCACTAAATCTTGGCATAACTCAGTTCTTTAAGAAAGCACTAAAAATCAAATTTACTCTGTGTCATAATATCCCAGTCCTTCCCTACCTGTATTCATGGGCCACTGACACATAATCAAGGGCTTTGTAGAAGGCCTCATACATAGACTCCTAAGATTTTACATTGATGAGGAGAGGTGATAGCTCAGAGTATAACCTGAGCTCCTTTGAACAGCAAAGAGCAGTGTGCAAAGCTGAGTTCTTTGAATCCAAAACTGATTTGGAATTACCAATTGCAGAGAATGCATCTAAAACTTTTGATGATACAACATTTTAAAGGCCCCTAGCTTAATGAATTTAATCTAAGTTTACTTTAAACAAAAAGTTCCTTCTCTGAGAACTTGTATCACATCTGTCTAGAAAGTTGTTGTTTTTTTTTTTTAATTTCTGAATGTTACAAACCATAGGAGAGTTTGTGGGGAACACCCGAAGCACACAAGCAGCACCAGCTGGTGCAATTATCATGCTCTTGTAGACACCGGGCACTTATGGTGAAAGTAGTGTAATGACCATAGAGGAGTACCAGCTTTAAGGAGTTATAGGTTGCATGCAATTCCGTGAATGCGCTCCTGATACACCAATAGCCAAAAGCCCTGTTTCTCCTAGTAAATCGGTATTGCTTTTTATCCCTCCTGCGAGATTGGATTTCCTCCCTTTATCTCACTAAAGCTATTCATGAAATCCAAACCGGGGACAGAACAGAGACTATTCCTTTGGGAATAAAAATAAGCTAGCAAACAAATAGCCCTCTTCCTTTTCTGTATTTAGTGACACAAAACACCACACACACACCAGGGTCCTCCCCCCACATCGATGGGAAACTAACCACGAGAGAGGACAACTGCACAGCCAACTCCTACTCGCGCGCACTACGCCGATCTCCTTAACCCGAGGCCAGACAACTGGGTAAACTGAGGCGGGTTGTTTTGGGCCACGAACTGATTCCACTCGAGAGCGAAACTCCTGCCCGCGTCAGCAGAAGCAGGATCGCCCTGACCGAAGGAGAGGCTCGAACCCTCGGCGCATTCCACACTTCTGAGACCACGGATGTGCCATCCAGCTGCAGACTTGTCTGCGCCCTTCGCGGGGCTCCCGAGCGGCTGCACTGGGGGTGGGGAGCGCTGAGGTTTGGAAGCTTTGGGGGGCACCGGTCCCGGTCCCTGGGGGGTTACAGGCTCTGCGCCCTGCCCTTACCTGCAGTAGCCGCTGCATCTCCTCGGCTCCTGCAAGAGTCCAGTGGTGGAAGGGAAAGTAACACGAGCGCAGCTTAGCTCGCTCTGCAGCTGCGGCGGGAGGAAACAGGCGCTGCTCCCCTTCCTCCTGCTCCACCTCTCCCGGGCCGAGGGCTCTGCAGCGGGTCAGCCGGCTTCCTCCTTGCCCTGCTCCGCTCCGCACTTGGTAGGTGCCTGTCATGTGCGGCGGCGGGAGAGCGCGAGAGGCTGCTGCAGGCACAGCAATCTGGTGCAGCTGTTGCAGCGCACAAGGGAAAACGTGGCTCAGGTAAACCTGCCGGGGACACACCGCAGCCATTCAGCCGGGAGAGGAAGGCGGGCGGGATCCAGCAGCTCCCTCCATCCTCCCCACCTGCTGCTGCAGCTCGACTGCGCGGGGAGGGGGATGAGGAGCCAGACAAAGCGCTTCGCACCGCTCCGACCGCCCCCAGGGCCCGACACGCCTAAATTTCTGCGGGCGGCAGCGACGCACCCAATAATAGCGAGGGAAGCCCCGGAGAAAGGGGCGGAGGGGTGGGAGCTTGCAGTGCGCTAACGCCGCAAGTCAGGGGACTTTGCCCAGGGAAGGTTCTGTTGGCAGCGAGCGGGGCGAGGAGGAAGGGTCGCCCTGTGCTGGCTGCTTGGAGGCGTCCATGTCTCTGGAGTGTCCTGTTCTGTGGTTCGTTCCAAGCAGGGCTGGGCCGGCCGGTACTACGGCCTGGGGGCCCTCCGAGGAAAGTCTGGGTGCTGCAGGCTTAGTGACGCTTTCCCCCCGAGTCAGCAAAAATACCCCGCTGCCCCATTGCGGGCAGGCGCCTTGGCGTTGAAGAGGGAAATAATCCAGAGCTCTTTTCTGTTTTGCACTGGCGACAGCGAGGCCAGTTTTCCCATCTGTTGAAGTACAAGGCATCTTTCCTCTAAAACCATCCCTTGTGTTTGTTCCAGAAACCTCACACGTTTGGAACAAAAGTTTGCCCCCACAAGGTGGTGGTGGGCGGTTGGGTTGGTCATCATGTGTTTCAGATCGATTTGCACTTGGTTACAAATATTGTGCACACAGCTTCGGTTGCTTGGGATTAGTAAAGAGCCACTGAGTCTGGCTACCTTATGATTATTTTCCTAATATTTCCCACTGGTGCTACTCTGGCATAGCAAGGATGGTAGCAGCTAGCCATAGGGTGACCAGATGTTCCAATTTTATAGGGACAGTTCTGATTTTTGGGCCTTTTCTTATATAGGCTCCTATTATCCCACCACCCCCATCCCAATTTTTCACATTTGCTGTCTAGTCAACCTAGCCATAGCTAAGTTCTTGGCCGTCACTAATTATCAAGATCTTACTCTGCTTCCTCTGGGTTGTAAAAGAGGGTGTTTGAAACACCAGAGGTCCCTCTCTATTAATGTTAGGACTTGTCTACACAGGAGTTATTCCTCATGAGCTCCAGCCCCAGGTGTGGACACTGGAATAAGGGTGTCCATAGTTGGAGCTCATCAGGAATAACTGCATGTTTAGACAAGTAGGTGTTACCATCGCCACTGAAGCTGCAATAGTGGAAAAGTTTAAGGGGGAGGAAATTGGTATGGAGGCTGTTTTTGAAAGAATTAAGGTTTCTGAAAAATGTTGGCTAATGCTAACTTAGGTACACATGCCTTGTTCCCTCAATTTCAATTGGATCCAATATTCTTCATTTCCTAGACTGTAGTGTGGTGTTGCTATGCTCTGTTCAATAAGTGCTGTATATTCCACATTTGGGAGAAGTGGTCCATAACCCTGGTTTCTAAAGCACTTTGGGATGGCAGTGTTATATAAATGTACATTTTATTTTAATTGGAATTATAAATTAGATGATATAGTAACAGCAGTTGGCATTTGGGGGACAGGGAGAAACAAAAAAATACATGCATGTATGTATATTGTCCCCTGTCATATGTAATGACTAGCATGAAATATGCTAGTTTTCACTAGCTTGTGTCTTGGGATAGGCTTGTGGAATACGTATCTACATCGCTGTTCCTTTCCAGTAGTTTTGTAAGAGCAATGGCAAGCACATATATATTTTTTTTCAACTGTCTACCTAAGAAATTATTTTTTAATTCAAATGATGTTTCTTTTTGTTTTCTGGTAACTATAAACGTGGAGCCATTATGATTTATTTTCAGCTGGCATTTTAATCATAGTCTGATCTTTTTGGAGTTCAGGTTTAAAATTGTAAAGTGTTCAGACGCTTATTTTAAAAGTAAAGTCTGACCTTTCAAGAGCGTAGTACTTTCATTTGAGACCCTCAGCTCTGTAAGCCTTAGTCAAATGTGCAAAACAAAATAAAAAAATAAAAGGGACACTGTCAAATGAAAGAACACTAATTTCTGAATAAAACATTTTACTACTATTACTACAATGTATACTGTTATTAGATGAGAGATTAAGAAAAATAGAGAAATCAGTTTGTTTACACTGTGCAATTATTAGCACTTCATATAGGCATTTTCACTGTTTCCTTCGCTTCTTCTATTGTTTGCCTGTGTCTTTTGCACAGCAACAATGGAGAAATCTTTTATAAATTAAGAAAATGTAACTAAACCCACAAAATATATTGCACTAATACAACTTTTAGCTTAATTTTGTAAATTCACTAGACATGAAGCTGACAATGCCCCTTTCAAAATACAACATTTAGATGTGGTTTTGGTAATTTACTTTTCAAAATATTTTCATTCTCTCTAACCCAGTTATTTTAATAAAGAAAAGGATACAGTTTCAGCTTGAGAAATCTCTTTAACCAGTAACTCTCCTTCACATCACTCCCTCTCTGTGTGTCCCATTCACTTGCTTGACCTTGCATGTGGCTTGCATATTAATAGAAGACTTTAGTTTGAGACCTACATCGTTTTGCCTTTCATAAAATTCTTAGGCATTCTAATTTAAAAGACTGGTAGTGTAATACAGAGAATCTTGTCTGTTACTTCCCAGAAAGATGACATGTATTAAATATGCTCTTTCAGAGGAGCAGTCAATAGCCATGACATATAGACTAGGTAAGAAAATTAGGTAATAATCTTCTGCTGTTTCCGTGAGAGGAATTTCAGACGTGCTATACACTGAACCTTTGCTCGGTGTCCTAAATATGACATAGCTGGCTGCACTGTCCCAGGGAGGAACTGTAACTCAGAGTCACAGTGCCTCCCCTGTTTCCCCCGGGCTCCTGGTGGAGAGAAAGTGGCTATAGATTTTTTTCCTGGCTGTAGCATACTTTCACTCTGGTGGCAGAAGTAATACTGAATGTGCAGCCTCTTCTCCCCCACCTGCACGCTCAAGTGAAGAAATGGGGAGGTCCCCTAGCATGTGGGGTTCTTAATCACCTATCTACCTGCATTAGGGCCAGGCACGATCTGTCCCTAAAGCACTACTAACAACTTTCCATAAATCCAAACTCCATTGGTTGTAATACAGGGGTTCTCAAAACATTTCCATAGTGTTGGCCACTTCTTAATACGCGTTTTGTGGGCTTCCTCCCCTCCTTTTCATGATCACATTACACATCCCTGTGGTAACCGCAACAATTGCTGACATGGAAAAGTAATACTAGGGGATTATGTATTTTAGCATCTTTCAGGCTGTCGGTCTGTTGTCTGTTGAAAAATAGTTAATCACACTCTGCTTTTTTCCAGCTTCTTTATAATTAGGATCCTGGACATCTGGAGAAACATCTGGAAGCAAGGAGAGTTGGTAACTGACCTATCAGCTTTCCAGGGACTACTAATGAGTGCTCTGGGCCCACTTGTTTCATTGATCACAGGTACTGCAGTCTTAACACCTTACGGAGAGTGTTGAGTCTGCTCAGCTAATTGCAGGATCAAGCTGCAAACCTACCTTTTAACTATCAATAGGATCATTTAGATGACAAACAGTGACCACGACATATGATGAGAAACTGGAGTACATCAAAGTGATTTCATCATCTATCGCGTTTTCATTTTTGATCAGTGGTATTAGGATTTATTAGTAATATAAGTCTATGACTGCAGATTCTGTAGCCCTTTCAACACACCAAAATATTATTTGCATGTCTCATAGTTTGTGTAAAATTTGGATAATATTTGCCTACTCCTGCATGTGGTACTGTGATGATTATAAAATGCTTTGAAGATAAATGCTAATTTTTTTCAAAGTATTTTAAAAAATAGATATTTTTTCTATTGAACATTGATGCTTCTAAATAGTTTTATATTTCTGCCTTTGAGTTTCTTGCTAACTGTACTGAATATGAGTATTTTAAAAATGGTGTAACTGAAAGAAACATTTTAGATACGTGAAATTTGAAAATAAGATAAGGTTGCATTCAATTTTCTTCCTGATGTAGCAACCAGTGCACGTTTAAAGACTTCTCAAAATTGTATGAAAAATTCCCAAGGGGAAAATGAATATGTTTAAAAGATACTTGAATTTTCTTGCCTAAACTCAGCATTTGATTCATGTGATTGCAACAATCATGCCATACTTGTTACGTGGCATTCATTTTAGTATCTCATGATTAACCAAGTAATATTTGTTCAGCACTTTGGTCATCTAGAGCATTATATTAGTAACAATATCTTAAAAAATCTTGTGACTGGAACTTTATTTTGATACATAAACGATTGTTTAGATGAGACATTAAACTGAGGTCTCCTCTGCCTATTTCTGCTGAAAGTTAAAAACGTAGGGAGACTTTTTAAAAAGATCTAGGGAATAGCCCTACTGTTGTGATCAGTATTTCCCATATAAAGATAAAAAATTCTAATCTCCAACTATGATTACATATTAATAGTACTGCTTTGCACTTCCTGTAGCATTCTTCATCCAAAGATCTCAAAGTACTTTAAAGACACAAATTAATTAAATCTCCCTGCTCTTCTGTGGTCTAGATAACTATTACCCCCATTTTACAGATGGGGGGACAATGGGAGAATGGTTAAGGCCTGGTCTACGCTAGAAAATTAAGTCAGCTTAATTATGTCACTCAGGGTTGTGAAAAGTCTGCACCTCTGAATGGCATAGTTAAGCTCATCTATCTCCCACCGTATACAGCACTAGGTTAATGGAAGAATTCTTTTGTTGGTCAAGCCATTGCCTCTGGAGGGAGTCGGGGTGGATTACCTACACCAACAGGAGAATCCTTCCCATCGGCATAGGTAGTGTCTACCCTTACATTTTATAGAAAAATCACCCGCCCTGAGCACAGCAAGTTGGAGCAATTTAAAGTGTTAGTGTGGACAGGCTCATGGAAGTGGATTACCAGGAGCGCTGGGAGAGCTTTGAAGTTTCTAGTAGACCTAGCCTAAGTGATTTGACCAAGGTCACACAGTGGTACAGCTGGAAAATGAACTCAGAAGGAGAGATTCTCTGCTATCCCTCTAGCAGGAGCAGCACAGAACTACAGCTGAAGGGGAGAAACTAAGGTGGCTTCAGGCACCTTAATGCCTTTTGAATACTGAGCTGCTCCAGGGGCTGGAGAGATCCCCAGCATAATTTAGACATTCCTGGGGCCTAAGTCACAACAGTCTCGTTTGCCTCATGTATGGGCCTTCGGGCTACTTAGAATCTCTGCAACATATCCAGCCCCCTAGCACATTCCTCTGGCTCCCAACTTCACACCCAGTAGGCCCCCTACACCAAGACTTGTGAGGGGATCCTTGGAAGGTAGCTGTCTGTGTGAGTGGCTGGGTTGGGGAAATACTTCTTTAGCCAGAACTGGGGATTTTAGAGTCCCTTTACACCACTCTGGCCCTTCTGCCCAGCATAAAGTTGCTGGATTGGAGGTGAGGATCTCACTCAGAATTCCTGGTTCCCAGTTTCATGGTTGTATTATTTTAAAATATCTATTTAATAGCCAACCCCCAACAGTTTCATACCACATGTGTATAATGACGTGCATAATGTGCCAGATCTGGATCTCCATGACTCTGGGCATGTCTGCGCATCAGGCTGTTGGTGTGATTCCCAACTCCAGGAGACATACCAGTGCTAGCTCTGATTGCAGGCTTGCTACAGGGATTGTCTGGAGCTGCTGCTTGTTGACCCAGAAACCCCAAGTTCTGTAGAAATAATACGGTCAGATACTGCATTATCATCTTCAGAGATTCTCCCAGAGGGGAGAGAGACCGGGTACATCCCCGGAGCCAACCCACCCCTCCTGTTCCCCTTGCCCACCCAGCCTCCACTGCCTGTATCCAGCGGACCACAGACTCTGCATAGATGTCCATGTGTTCAAAAAGGGAGAGGGATAAATGTAGAAATACAGTCTCCAGAGGTAGCTAAGCTCCCCCTTCTTTATCGAAAGAATCCTTTCCATATAGAGATCTATGGGGGGAGTTTTGGGAGTCTGTTTTATCTTTTTTTACATGCATTAATCTTATTACATTATCCAGCACGATGGGTCATTCCGGCAATGGACAAATGGACAATTTTTTGGTGAAATGTAGTATACGCAAGATAATTTAATAAATTGTCCATAAAATAAGGATATAAAGACCACGCACCAACCATGTCTGAATGGCTGATACTCCCATTTGTTAACTACTATAAACAGAATTTTAAAACACAAACATTTTGGTTTGGAATTAATCTGCTGTCAACGTGCAGAGTGGCAGGTGATTTTAAAAAACTAATAAACAATGAAACTGAATCAGCTGTGTGTCCAGTAGGTGTTTGAGGAACAGATAACTGAACAATAGTCACATTTCTTAGAAAGCATGCCTTTAATATACAAGCAGTTCATTAGGTTGTCCATATCATTTCAAGAGGCTGATAGGTTGTTGACCCCTGTGCTATTCTTTCAGCAGTGCTGTGCTGAGTCTTCATTTATTCACTCTCATTTAAGGTTTCACGTGCCAGTCATACATTTTAACATTTTTAGAAGGTCTCTGTTTATAAGTCTATAATATAGAACTAAACTGTTGTTGTAGGTAAAGTAAATAAAGTTTTAAAAACGTTTAAGAGGCTTCATTTAAAATTAAATTAAAATGCAGAGCCTCCCAAACCAGTGGCCAGGAGCTGGGCAGTGTGAGTGCCACTGAAAATCAGCTTGCGTGCTGCCTTCGGCACTCGTTACATAGGTTGCCTACCCCTGGAATAGCACTTCTGTTGTTTGCTGTGAGGTCAGAATAAATGCTGCTTTGATGCAAAACACAGCTAAAGTTGAGCCATTTTTCCTCCAGTGATTTTTTTCCCCCTCTTTCTAAATGTGATTAAAACAGTTCCCTGTCAAGAATCTATTTCTGACTGCAAAATTCTGTATGGCAAAGGAAACTTACAAAAATGCAGTGAAGCCTTTTTTAGATGGATAGCCCTAATAGAATTAATTTCAGGTGGGCCAAAAGATCTCAAGAAATAGAAAACTGAATGGATAAAAGAGTAGAGCTGTTAAAATGAAAACAGTTCCTCTGTAATAAATCTCAATATGGGCCATATATTCCTCACTGAAGCAAAATCCCAGGGACTTCCAAAAATCACTATAAAATTTAATTAGCAATCTGTGGAGTTTAGAATTTAATGTCCTTTTCAGAAATGATGAGGGATGTTATTCTTGCACTGAACAAGCAGTCTCTTAAAATATTATAGGACAGATCCAGCTCGCTCTGTGGCCCCTTTGATCCTGCAGACCTTACTTAGGTATGCCCATTGATTTCATTGGGTGTTTGCCTGGGTAAGGGCTGCAGGATTTGACGTTCACTGATTCTTGTCATGTTATAAATTAAAAAAGTCTAGGAATTCAGTAACATCAAACTAGTTCCACTATTACTTGTATCATCTTGTCTTAGTACTGCCGTATGTGTGCATCTCTGACAGAGCTATCAGTTCTTTGTCAATACTTTTTTAAAATTTAATCTCTTGCATTTGTTCTTTTATGGTACTATTTTAAAAGCTTCAGCAGATTCCTAACCTGTGTAAGATGTAATGTAAACAACATTGTGTGTAAATTTGACTGCTTTAAAAAAGGAAACAGTCCCAGAATGCAGGAATGGGAAATCCATTAGTTTCCTAACTGACTTCAGTGAGGCACTTGTGGGTTACCCATTCCCACAAGTTAACTTATCACAGGAACCTCAGGGCCCTGCTCAGTCATTTCCCTGAGCACAATTTGACCAAAACATTTTTCTTGATGTACTGTATATAAAACAAACTCTAACTCACTGAAGAACATGTAGTGAAAGATTTTGTTTGTATGTACATTTATATACATATAGGGTCTGAACCAATACCCATTGAAATAAATGGAAGGACTTGAAATTTAGATAATGAAAAATAATTTGCACATAATTTTATCTAGGAACTTACAGAAATATCAATTTCCCACAAAAATACAAAGTTGTGAATTTTTTGAAAATGGATTTGCTGCATTGACTGTGCCTTGACTATAGAATTAGGAGGCAGGGGTTCCTGAGTTCCATTCCCACCTCTGCCATTAATTAACCTTAATGCTTTGTACTTTGGTAGCATTTCACAAATATTCTATAGAAGGTAGCTATTTTACAGATGAGGATACTGTGATTTTGAGGCTGTAACTGACCTGCACAAGTCGCACAGCAAATCAGTTTTGGAAGCAAGTTTAGATCCCAGGTCTTCTGACTCCCAGTCCTATGCCAAATTTACTAGGTCACAGTGCTTCCCAAAAAGGCAGTTTAGGACAAAGTTTCAAACTTGGATGTCTAAAATTAGGTATCTGAATGAATGGCCTGATTTTTACAGTTGATGAGTATTCACAACTCCAGTTGAAGTCAATGAAAACTGAGTTAGTCTAGCAAGATTTGGCCTGTAGGTAATTGAGTGTTATTAGTACTATACTGTACAGATGGGAAACTGAGATTCAGAGAAGATGTGGGTTGCCTGAGGGACAGTATGGTCAAGTGAATTCGGCATAGAATTGAGAGAGTCCTGGTAGCATGGTTTTCTTATCCAGGTGGGTAGACTGGTTAATATGGAATATATTTTTGAAATTCCACCAAAGTGGTAAAACTCAGTGCTGAATTTTTCTAAAGTGATAAGTTCAACTAAGTAGATTTAATCAAAGCCAAAATATATCTGAAGTTTTGTTCTGCTTTAATGAAAACTAATCACAAAAAAGCAGCCCATGCAACTGTAGAAATTACCATTTGATTTGTTGTTTTAGTAAACTTTAATCTGTCCTGCCCACAGCCACTGGCAAGTACCATGTGCAATGTAGATTAGTGTCTAAAATGTCAAAACTAATGAAAACAGAACATACATCCAGAAGAGGTAAATTTGTCCATGGCCACTCCTGTTTGGTTCTGCTGTCACAGGCTTAGCAAGTTCTCATGGTTCATCAACCAAAACTGAATCACAGAGCAAAATTACCACCTTCACTTGTGTTAGTCTTTGTCAAGTCCAAAATATCTGAGTGTAGTATCAGTGCTACTCTATCAGAATATTTCAGGGTCCGCTGTCTTTTTCCCCTCCTTGTCCATCAAATGGATACTTGATAGACCAAAACCTGTCTTCCTTTCCTTGCGTTCAATGGTTGTCGTTCTACAGGGGCTTTATGCAGAAGGCACTGCACGCGGTTTTGGGGTGAGGAGAGGAAGGGGACTTTGAGGAAATACAGAAGGGAATTAATATAGCTATGTCTTAGTTATCTCTGTGTTTCCTTCCCGATCGCTACTGAGTGGCTACAGAGGGGCCCAGCCAATGGCAGTATAATTCATATTGAAGCAATGCTGGTGCAGGAACGATGGGCCAGAATGGCCGCTCGGAGTCATAAACTGTCCACATGGATGGTTCCTTACTCCACAGGTCTCGGGGTGCCCTTCTCTGTGGATCCCCAGTATTTGTGGAGTTGGGAGGTCTCACCCCTCCAATCTGTGAAACCACTGACTATTCTCCCTGAGGGAATAATGGACAGGAAACTCCATGAGATTTATCTTTGAGAGTTTTGCTGCCCCTTTACTGTGCATTCTATGGGCTTCACTGATTCAAGGAGACATCTGCTCAGGATTGCTGGATAACCAGATGATAGAAAGATATTTTTGCTTTACCTTCTCCCATGATTCTGAACAGCTGGGTGTTTTGACACTTCTCATTTTCTAGTCTGCAATGGGAAATATGGCCAGCTTAAATGAAGGGTATAAAAGCTAATGAGGAGTAGGTGGATTTTCTCTTTTAGTTATTTCTGGTGATGCAGAGTGCTGAGTTTTGTACACCTGGGCCTTCACCTTGACTGTCTTGTACCTCGCTACCAAATTGATTGTCTGTTTAATCTATTTCCTGGGGATGATTTTCCGCACAGGAGGCTTTGCGTTAACTTTCACCTTTTGATGAGAATTTTCTTGCTGTGATCAGAAATAAGCCATTACTGGAGTCAAATGAAGGTGTTTCACGGTGTCAAGGATAGCCATGAAAAGGAGCATCCATTCAATTAAAATGGATTTAGAAATGTATTTTCTTTAAGAAACTGAACCTAATTTATGTATAGAGCAACATTTTAAAAAGCTATCTACTGAAACTTCATAAACAAATTCCCTATTTGTATGCCAGTGGGAACTAAGATAACTAGTTCCTCTTACAAGATCCTATACTTGCTTGTATGTACATACATATGGGATATAGACATGCAATTTATGTAGCTGCTTCTGAAAATTCAGTACGCAGGGGTAACTTTGTTTGATGCTGTTCTCAAATCTTAGAGCAAACTAACGTATATATTTTCTACCCAAAACTAACTGGGAAGAAAATTGACATGCTACTATTGACTATTAAAACATAATATCTGCAGGCAGGTGGGCAATGGAGAAGAAAGAGGGTCCTTCTGCTTGGCTCTGCTTTTTTCAGCTTGATCCAGGGCCGCCCAGAGGGGGGGGCAAGAGGGGCAATTTGCCCCAGGCCCCGGGCTCCGCAGGGGCCCCCACGAGAGTTTTTCGGGGCCCCTGGAGCGGGGTCCTTCACTTGCTCCAGGGGGCCCGTAAACTCTTTCGGGGCCGGGCCCCAGAGCTTCTTCCGCTCCCGGTCTTTGCCGGCGGGGGGACCTTCTGCTCCGGCTGGAAGGACCCCCCGCCAGCGAATTACTGCTGAAGCGGGACCTGCCGCTGAAGTGCAAACCGGTCTTCGGCGGTAATTCAGCGGTGGGGGGCCCTTCCGTTCCGGGACCCGCCGCCGAAGTGCCCCGAAGACCCGCAGCAGGGGTCCCCCGCCACCGAATTACCGCTGAAGAGCGGGCTGCACTTCAGCGGCGGGTCCCGCTTCGGCGGTAATTTGCCGGCGGAGGGCCCCCGCCATGGGTCTTCGGGGCACTTTGGCGGCGGGTCCCAGAATGGAAGGGCCCCCCGCTGCCGAACAGGGCCAGCTCTAGAATTTCGCTGCATGGGGGGCGCCCTGCCGCTTGCCGGTCCCGCAGCTCCGGTGGACCTCCTGCAGGCATGTCTGCGGATGCTCCACCGGAGCCACGGGACCACCGGAGCCGCCTGCCGCCGATGGCCTCAGGCCCCCGGAATCCTCTGGGTGGCCCTGGCTTGATCCAGTGTCAGGTGAAGTCAGTGGAAAGCCTACTATTGGCTTTAGTGGGCTTTGGATCAGTCCCTTCAAATGCAATACCCAGCTGCTCACAATCTCTGAGACAATCTCAGCATTTCAATGTTATCCCTTCCTGTGGATTTTTCAAAAGAAGGGAATGATTCAGAACCAACTTTCTGAGTGTAGTTTCTTTAGGTTCCAACTGAAAAAAACCAGCACCTAGGCGAGGTTCCAGGCATTTTATAAACAGTAATTTAATTATTCAATCCCTGGATGTAAATTTTTAAGCAGACATTTCTTGGAAGTATTGTCATTTATATGGGATTCTCCTGGACACTTTGTTTTGAAAACCAGAGTAATTTCTGTTTAAAAAGTAAGCTTGTTGTTTTAAGACTTTTTGACTGATGAATAAATACACAAGGGGTGAAAAGCTTGTTTGGTTAAGAGCGTACCATTAATTTCAAGCTGATCAAACATCTTTGGTGTAAAGATGGCTAAAATATAGATGAGACAGCAAGACATATGCATTAACACTTAAAGCACATGCTTTTTGAGTCATTAAGCCCAAAGGTCTTACAGTTCCTGGAATGAACTTGATTATTTTGCATGATATTCATTTTAGAATGGACATGCTTTTAAACTTAGCTAAATTACAACGGATCATAAAAGCAAAACTTGAAAAACAATGCAGTAACATTCTCTCTAGGCAGGTAATGTTGATTGAGAACTCAGACTCATCTAATCTGAAACGTCTTTGGCTTATTGTGTTTTTGTTTTAGTTGCTCTGGGAGGCCAGCCAACTGATACTAAAAGGAAAATATAACATGATTAAGATAGCGTGTTTTAGCTCAGTGGTTCCCAAACTTTTGTACTGATGACCCCTTTCACATCGCAAGCTTCTGAGTGTGACCCTCCCCCCTTATAAATTAAAGCACTTTTTAATATATTTAACACCATTATAAATGCTGGAGGCAATGCAGGGTTTGGGGTGGAGGCTGACTGCTCATGACTCCCCATGTAATAACCTCATGACCCCCGAGGGGTCCCGACCCCCAGTTTGAGAATCCCTGTTTTCTCCCCCATCCTTTTTGTATGTTTCTCTTTCCCTAATTTTCTGTCTTAACGTTCTCATTCATTGTTTTTATCATTTATTGACCATAGCAACATTGGGTTAAAGTCGGTCTTTGAGTAAGCAGGTTTGAACGCCATTGGCTTAAATGAGGCTTGCACCCTTTTATACTAGACTTGAATTACGACCATTGTCTTCTGAGTAGAATTAAAATGGTTTCCTCTTTGATATAAAAGGAGAAGTTCATAGGCTAGAGCCATCCCATGAACTAAACCTGAACTATTCACACAGCTCACTTATTCCCCCACTTGCTGGAATGCTTAAGTTCATTTCAGCTGTTGCTTCCTCTCCCCACCTTAGGATGGGAATTCAAAATGGGTGAGAGTCTTTTCTTATTTGGGCCTAGAGATTGTTCTTTACTATTTCTTGGCTGACTCGAGCCCTAGACTGGAAGCTAAACATCATGTTAGGTATCTAGCTCATAGGTCTTCTGGCCGAGACAGAGTGATCCAGTCTCTGGAGCACAACTAACTGGGCAGAGATTGGTGCAGTGAGCCTCGCTTGCTAGCCACATTAGACTCTGTAATTGGGGAGTATTTTTGTCCAGGATGCACTAGGATTCTGATGCTGCAAGGTGTTGCATGGGCGCAGCAGAGACACAATGAATTGCAGGATTGGGCCGCCTTCATCTCACTATAACTCCAGTCTTCTGTGGAGATGAACTTGGCCCTAATTCATTAGCTGCTTATAGTTATTTGTAACTGATCCATAACGTATTGAAAACTTGTGTGGGTGACACAAAGAACTTTTATAAGAGCTGCTTTTGCTAGACCTGGATGCTGAGAACTGGTCTCAAGACAAGTAAACTTTAAACTCTGAGGCCTCTATAGTAAAGATGGGGGGCCTCCCTCTCTCTAATTTTTTCCTGTTATTTTTTAATTTGACACTTAATGGGCCACATCCTGAAATCTTTTCTCACTATGTGACCTAGCAGACCTTTACTCGTGCAAGTAAACCATACACAAGCAGACTTCCCCCATCAGAGAGGATCTCTTGCATACGTAAGGGTTGCCTTTACTATTAGGATCTTACTAAGGCTACAGGATTTTGTCCTCTGAATTGTTTAAATTTGAAATGTAGCGTTTTATATGTGAGATTTTTAGTACACAAATCAGGCTGTTCAGAGTTAAGCTTTTCTCAATAACCTCATCTCCATCTCCTTGTGTGTGTTATGATAAGATCCTTAATTATATGATCACAGAACAGAAGGCAAAGTGGTGTAATATACAGCAATTAATAGACTACAGTGGAAAGGAGCTACACATTTTATATATTTCTAGGGTTAATTTTTAAACATGGATTTTTTAATTTCCTCCAGCTAGATGGTCAAGACAAATAAAAGAAGCACTTACGTGTCAGCTCAGAGGATCCAAGAACATCCTGTTAAGTAGCTTGTATTTAAAAACCTGGTTCTCTGAATTCACATATTGAATTAAATTAGGCTACTTATGTTTGTGAAGTTACACATGTGCATAAGTATTTATGAAAGAGTCTTTATGAAAATACTTTTGAAAGATAAATAAAAGATAAAATGTTTTTTTTTCTTTTTTGTAGTGGGAAATCTTTCACTGTTGTATACAAATGAGGATATTCTGATTTCCGCAGAACTGTAATTTTGGAGGGCTTTTTGGCAGTTTATAAAGCAATATGTGTCATCGTTGTGTCATGTTTAGAGTATTCTGTACCATGCTGAAGTAAGCAGATGTTTGCAGAATTGTCAATAGCATTTTCCAGAATTTTGCTTTAATAAACTGTGATATTGTTCCTCTTAGCTGCCAATTAGTTTAATAAGTTAAATTGGGATTTTCAAAGATGGCTAAATGACTTAGGAGCACAAATGCCCCTTGCTTTTGTTGGAACTTGTGCTCTGAAGTCTCTTAGGCACTTTTGAGACTTTCCTTTAATAAATATTTGTATGTTACTCTCCATGTGCCTTACCAGTAATATCTGTTGTTTAAATATAATAATACAAAAGAAAAAATTCAGAGAAATTTTGCACAGTTTAAAGCGAAATTTGCCAAAATTCTTACAAGTGCCTATTGTTTCTGGACATGTCTCTAAGCACGCCAGGAGGGGGAGAGAGGAGAAGCAGACACTAGTATTTCCCAACCTCTTACACCAGACATCTACCGATCTCGTGATGTCCACACCCATCATATGAATATGTCATTTTGTTTTCACTGTTAATGCAGTTTCCACTGGTAAAAGCCAAAATAAATACCTGGAGAATTTATATCACTGTATTCAGTGATCATACCTTTAGGACTGCAGCCACTTCCAAGACTGGAGTAAGAGGCAGTTGTTAACATCCCCTATATGCAGGATTTTTAGGCAATGTACAGCCTAAAATACAGCACAATTAGTTAATGTCGGAGTGCCACACAATCATTGCTGCATGACGTAAAATGTATCCAAACTCTGTAGAAAGCTTGAAGGAAAAAAAAGCCCTATTTTACATCTTACATTATAGCTGTAATTTGATTCTCAAATACATTTCTAACTGTTTATTTATTTGGACTTTGTTCTATGCACCATGTGTAACTTAGGCCTGGTCTACAGTACACAGTTAGGTCAACATGAGGCAGTTTAAATCAACCTCATTATGTCAATTGACACACTACAGCCTTGTCCCACTGATGTAAGTGCCCTACTACCCTGACAATAACTCCATCTCCACAAGAGGCGTAGAGATTACGTCGGTGTAGTTAGGGCAACGCTGTGTCTGTGTAGACCCTGCCTTCCTTACAGTGGCTGTTGGCTGTCTTGTCAATCTCCTTTGACAGGAAAGCCAGGTAGCTAAAGCCTGGCTGCCCTCGGCTCCCCACTCCCAGCTGGACTGGTGCCTGGAGGCTTCCCACTCAGGGAGCTGAGAAGTCTGGGCAGTTGCCCCATACGCCCACTCCTGGCTGGGAGCAGGGAGCCGATAGCTTGGGGCACAGCTGGGCTCCCAGCAGCTAGCTGTGCAGAGCTGAGAGCTTTGGCTCTCAGCCCCCCGCCCGCTGCCCTTGTTCAGTCAGTGGAAGAGCTCCTGGTGAGCACGCGCACCACCAACAGAAGGAGGGCAGTGTGGACGTCAGCCAGTGCAGTAATTACATAGGTTGACTTAGGACTATAGTGTAGACATGCCCTTAGGACATGCCCAACTGTAGCATGGAAATGAGAGGGAAAAAGTCTCCATTGTGGAGTCTTCTAGGTCACAGTCTCCTTCATAGGAGGTTAGGCTCCAGAGGGGCCCCTTGTGTAAGTACTTGCTGCAGTGAGTAAAGGTTGCACAATCTAGGCCACTCACTGGGGCACACTTCAAGAAGTGGGGCAAAGCTTAAAGTGACCAGATGTCCCGCTTTTTGGGTCTTGCTCCTATTACCCCCACCCCCATCCCGATTTTTCGCACTTGCTGTCTGGTCACCCTAGCAAAGCTCCCATCAGCTTCAGTGGGGGCCAGGATTTTACCCAGTATGTTTTGGTTGCTTCTCAGCAGTTTTAACTTGCAAGGGCTTTAGCCAATAGTACAGATAAATCAGATCACCGTAGTTCTCTTCAGTCCTAACACCTGTCTCAGATGTCTGCTGGCTAACAGAAACCATCGGTAACAAGACTTTTCTTCAGAAATTATTGTAATAGTTTAGGCTGCCATTCTCCACTTTTGTAGCTAGTCAAGGCGCAGGGGAAACATGCTGATCCTCCATATGCATTGTTTAATCATAGCATATTTTTGAAGGCAGATCAAACTTTTAAGGTCTCTTCTATATTTCCTAGTAAAGAAATATACCAGTCACATGGACAGGGTAAAAGAACAGGTACATTTATTTTATAACAAAAGCTTAAAGAATCTGGGGAAAGATTTTGAAGAAAAGAAGCTCAGTGCACAACAGAACAGGCAGTAACATATACACAATATAACATGAAAGCTAATATTAAATATAAAAGATTCAGTTAACATGGTCTCACAGACTTTAAAGGGGGGAACCATCATGATCATCTAGTCTGAACTCCTCCATATTGCAGGCCACAGAACCTCACCCACCCACTCCTGTAACCTCTGGCCCTCAAATCATGATTTAACGAGTTCAAGTTCCAGAGAATCCGCCATTTATGCTAGTTTAAATAGGCAAGTGACCTGTGACCCATGCTGCAGAGGAAGATGAAAAATCCTCAGGGTCTTTGCCAATCTTTCCTGGGGACAAGGCTGGCTTTAGGCTGATTTGTCCAATGCCCCATGCTGACGCCTTTTTAATTTTTACTCACCCGTCGGTGCTCCGGGTCTTCGGTGGCATTTTGGTAGCGGGCCCTTCACTCGCTCTGGGTCTTCGGTGGTGGGTCCTTGAGTGCCACCCAAGACCCAGAGCAAGTGAAGAACCCACTGCTGAAGTGCCGCTGAAGACCTGGAGCGCCGCTGGAAGAGTACCAATTGGTCCCTGCACTTGCTAAAGCCAGCCGTGCCTTGGGAAGGGGGTTACTTCCCGACCCCCAAAATGGTCCTAGTAATTCATTCTTCACTTCAGCTATACATGCACTATGTTAAGAGTGTCCCCAGGTAATCTGATTTATCTATCTTTTGTCCTTCTTACATATCAGGAGAACATCTTCTGATAGTAGACCTTCTTTCCTCTCTCCTGGAATTCACTTTTAGAGGCCAGTCTCCAAATACTTCCATGACCTCACTTGAGTTATGAGCAAATAACCATTTCTAGCTATGTCTTCCTCTTACTGACCTCTCCTTGTTAATTTGACCCCTAGCTCTGCCTCCAAACTAAATGCTGCTAGGGTACCTTGATGTCCACGATTTCATCTTTTCGTCTATCCCTGGGCTATAGATCTTCGTTCCATCACACCACCATTTTAAGGCTCATGTATACTTCAAAGTATTCTAGAATACCATCTGGCTTTTGGACAGTGGTGATTTTTTAAAATGTTTATTTATTTAATTATGTAGAGCAGGTAAATCTAATATTTTGTGATCTGCAGCACTATCCATTGTAATAGCCTTTGGAGTAGATGTTATCGTTCTGGGTGAAAGTGTCCATATTATTCAGTAAAACTCTGTGTCTGTTGTAAAATCAACATTAAAAGTGTGCTATTTGATTGTGGGCAAAGAGTCAGCAATAAAATTTGCAGTCTGTTTTCAAAGTTGCTCAAGCAGCATTTCTTCTTGTGCCTACTAGAAAAAGAAAAGGAACGTCCCCTGAAACTTCTAGAACAGCAATCAAGGGAGATTAGAGAGATTCATTTCTTCCTTGTTCAGGTTTTGTTTTTTTTCCAGTTTGAGTTATTACTTTCTATACTAGTTCTTCAAACAAGTGTTACTCTTATTAATAGAGAAGCACCACTCTGCCTCACCCTGTGACACCCTGTTTTGTTTGCGTAAGTAGGGCCTGCTTGTGCTTCCATTGAACTCAATTACAAAACTCCCAGTGATCTCAGTAGGAACAAGATTGGACCCTAGAGATGTTGCAGTATATCAAGTAAAGAGGTGGATAATAGGCCCTTAGCCCCAATCCTGCTCCCACGGAAGTCAAGCTCCAATGGGACTATTCATGTGAGTGAAATTACACATGAGTTTGTGGCTGCAAGATCAGGGCCTATGTGACACAGAAGCGAAAGGAAGGAGTGTAACATGAGTACAGTGGTCAAGGTGGTAATTGTCCCTGAGAAAAAAAATTGCTTGAATAAGACAGTGTCAGGGTTGGTGGGCTATGTGTAAAATATATGGAATATATGACTGTTAAATATTATTAACCCATGAAACAAATATGGTTATAGTACCAATAGCATAGACTGAAGGGTGAGAGAGTTGAGTAGGAAATTAAAACAATGCACCTGTAAATTCCAATAACTGTTTGTAGGATTGGGTCCAGTATTAGGAGTAGAAGAAGAAACAAGCAGCAGTTGTCAACTGACCCTTGATAATGCAATCAGAGATTATTATAATTAATCAGATTGAATTTTGCTGATTTGAAAAAATTGTATGAATTTCCTCTCTTGAAATGTCTTATAGGCAACAAAGTCTTACAAGTAAAATGAGATTATCTAGGTTCTAAGCTCTTTGAGGCTGAAACAGTCTCTTTGTTCTGTGGTTGCACAGTGTGTACCACTATGGCGTGCTGGTCCATGACTAAGGCCTGGTCTATACTAGGGGGCGAGATCAATCTAAGTTCTGCAACTTCAGCTACGTGAATACAGTAGCTGAAGTCTATGTACTTAGGTCTTCTTACAGTGTCTTCACTGCAGTAAGTCTACTGCTGATGCTCCCCTGTTGACTCCGCCTGCGCCTCTCGCTCCAGTGGAGTACTGGAGTTGACGGGAGAGCGCTTGGCAGTTGATTTATCGCGTCTTCACTAGACGTGATAAATTGACCCCTTCTGGATTGATTGCTCTGGAGGTAAGTGTAGACATGCCCTAAGAATTCCTAGGTACTACCACAATACACTTTTCTGAGCTTATTATTTATTATTTGTAACTAATATTTACACACCAGCAGTGTTCAATAAGTATGATCCTCTATGTCCACAACTTAAATGTCTTATTTCTCTCAGCCTTTTTTCTGCACTACACCTTCCACCTGCCCCCACACCTCTCGGAATAGACTGAAGTGAGAAGAAAAGCCAGCTTCCGCAAGACAAAAGGAATTTCCTGCTATCTGCATATTAACAAATATACAAACACAAAGTTTGAAAAAGTTCTAAAAAACTGAGCCAAGAAAGGAAGTACTTGAATAGACTTAAGAGTGTAGGAGTTAGCTGTTGGCATATTTGCATATTAGAGGGTGATTACCTGGATATTCATCATTGTTCTTCTTCCCTAAAAAGTTGCAAGCATTAGCAGCATTTCAAAACAGCATGCCTGGCCATACCCTCTAGGGTGGTGATGTACGTAATTCATGCTCTTAAAGTGCGGTGGTTCTCTGACACATATAAAAACAGCAACTTTTACCTTCAGAACTGCTTTTCTGTGCATAGTTAGTCATGATGGGTGAGGTAATCTTTTATTGGACCAACTTCTGTTGATGAGAGAAACAAGCTTCTGAGCTCTCACTGAGCTGTTTTTCAGGTCTTCAGAGTGTTGCAGCTAAATCCAAGGTGGAACAGAGCATTTAGCCTAAGTGGTTAACACACATTTCAAGGGACCATTCCAGGTGAAGTGGCTGGTTAACACTTCTCCAGTTCTGGGAGGGGGAACTGGGAGAGGGTGGTTAAGTGGGTTCTAGATTCTTGTAATAAACCATAAATGTATAACTTTGCTAGATCCTTAAAATCATGGACTGAATAAAGTTACTGCATTTATATCTTATTACAACAATCTGTAACCCACTAACCCCCATTCCCCAAGCTTCTCCTTCCTCCCTCCCCCCTCCAATGTCTCTCTCACCGAAGTTGATCCAATAACAGATATTACCTCACCCACATTCTCTCTCTAATATCCTTGGACCAACACATCTACAACAACATTGCCTACAATGTAGCCATGTCTAATTACAAAAATGTTTTAATAGTTTTTGCTTCTATTAATACAGACGTGCGAAACACAGCTAACCATGCTAACCGATATCTTCAAAGTTTCTATATATTTTCAGGTGTATTAATGAAAAATTCCTAAAAAATCACTCATTCAAGATTTCTCTTTCTATATTTGTTTTTCCCACTCCCATAAAATCTGGTGGCAATTTCTAGAAAAATCTCACCCTCCGTTAAAATTTGGGCTCTCCTGTTTCCCTCCTGTATTGTACTAAGGTTGCTGTGATGGAGTACAGGATATTTTTCAACACTCTCATTTTTAAAAATTCATAAAGCATAGTGTATTTCTTGTTCTTTCCTAGCAGTAACTTTTTCCTTAATGGTGGATTTGGATAACTTTCAGAGCAGGGAATAGTTATTTTAATTTTGGCAGGGGAAGTGCTATAGTGGGAGCCCCTTTGTTGTCTTCCAAGAGTCTTTCATTGGCAAAAAGTGACACTAGATGTGGAGGGCAGATTTGGCAGAGATAGAGGTGGCATCTGTTGTAATATATCATATTGAAGGACTGTCCCCTGCACTGCAATATTTATTCTAGTCAGAACCTCTGTTCTGTCCTGCAGCCAATTAGTAACCAAGATTAAGTTCAGCAGCGAAACTAAAGTAACTCTCCAGCACTGTTACAAGAGGGGTGTATTGAGACAAGAGTTATTCTTTGTAGTAGGGTATTTTCATTTTATGTTGTCTGGGTTTGGAGGTGGTGTGTTCTTTTGTTCTCTGTTCAACGTCATTAACCTTTGTGCATTGCATCAGTTGGAGCCTGACAAAGTTCTCAAGCCCTGGTTTTTAGTTGATCAATCATCACATCCTGGGCTAAAAGAGGAATCTTTTACCTGTTGTAGAAAGTAAAAATGTGAGCATAGCCCTAAACCCCAGCAACACTTTTATTAAAAAATTCTTAGAATTATATTTTTAAAAATTAATTACGTGAACAGTGTCAAAGTGACAACCCTGGAATAGGACATTCTCTAACTATTTCCAGAACTAGTACGGAATGGGCACTGTCAGCATGAGCCTCCCATGCTGCCTTAATAATTTGCCTCAACTCTAACCTTGAGTGACTCCTTCTAAGGATGAATGAGTGATTTTGGCTCCATGTTGCTTAGACAACCCTCTCGGGCCCAGATCCTCAAAGGTGTAGGTGCCTAACTCCCCCTGATTTCACATGTTTCTGATACATAGTTAAAAGAAAATCTAAGCTTTAGAAACAAACCATCTATTAATGAGGTCTCTAGCAGATCCAGTTCAGTTCCTTTAGAGGCTGACAAAAAGTGGGGCTGGAGTTACAGTATCTAAAGATATTCTTGTACAAAATGCAGTGCTTAGTTTATGGGTCTTGGAAAGACAGAGATCTTGTTTTGAAATGTAAACACCCAACACAGTATGAATGCCAGCGTCTCCTGGTGAGGCTTTTGTACATTACTGGAAGCAAATGCTTGCCACACAGAGGCCAGAAACCAAAGTCTTCTGTCTGGAAGACTTTTCAAACATAATTTCACTGTCTGCTTTAAAACAAAATAATTGATTACTTCTCTTTATTGTAAATATGTTTCGATTTACTAGTAACTGTGCTTACCCAACCAATGTTTCCACTGTGGAAGCCCCTCTCTTTCACCAACAAAAGTTGATCCAGTAAAAGATGATCTCTCCCACTTTCTCTATTTCCACTGGCAGCCAAGAGTCTCTGAATATGCAGTATTGTAACTACCTCCTGTTTCCTTACGGGGCTCTATGTTCACCCTCCAGTACAACATGCAGCCAGTAAAAGGCTCCATCATCCCTGCAGCACAGGGGAGGGGGCGAGTGCTGTCCCAGGTTAGAGGTAGAGCTAGGTGGGAATGCCTGACATTTTTTAAAAATTGAAAAATGCCGATTCATCAAAATGGAACATTGCTGCAAAAATACATAATTTTCAACAAAAATGTCATCTGGTGATTTCCCAGATCTGGGATGGAACTGCTAGTCAAAGTGAGAGGGAACAAGTGCCCAGCATAACCAATAGCCCAGCGGATAGGGCACTCACCTGGGATCGGAGAAACCTAGGAAGGTTATGCAAGGTAGGTTCCCCATAGATTGTGGCATTGCTTTGTAAGGTAGCACAGTATTTGCTTACATGCTGACAGACATTTGGCAGGACTTTTTCCTTGGCTATTAATTATACACTGTCAATGCTGTGCCTTTTTATATGTTTTTACCTGCAGCATACTTGGAATCAGAGGTTACTGTATAGTTGTACTGCCTTTACTTTGAAGTTTTGAAATAGTCTCTTCATTTCTATTAGCAACATCCTGTGATATATCTTGTACCAACTCATTTGGCAATATTGGCAATATACTGGGCTTTCAAGTCTATATTCATTTTTATGTTAATATCAAGACTTTATAAAATATTCAGTTGAGATTTTGAAAGCAGTCTAGAGAGGTTAGGTACATCTTTCATTAGAATTAATTAAATGTATTAATTAGGTTGAGATTTTCAAAGCAGTCTGAGTCTAGAAAATAATAGAGACTGGAAAATCCACCACTTTGCCGGTATTCACAAGTGAGATGGTAAAATCTATATAACAGTAAATCAAAAAAAATCATTCTTAATGGAAGATATGTTCTAATCCTCTACACTGCTTTGAAAATCTCAACCTGATAGTTTATCTTTTCGACTTCTGATTAATCGCTTTGAATAGAGCTCTATTTATTTGATTCAACTAGGACTTGATTCTTATTTACACTAACTCTGCTTTGCACTACTCTGAAAGTGTAAAGGGGCCTTAAAGTGAGTGTAAATGTAATTTACGCTTGCTTTAAAGTACCTTTGCAATGCCAGAATGATGCATAGTGACCTTAGTAGAAATAAGAATAAGGCCTGTAAAGTTGTTGATGGTTATAATTGAGAGTTCCTGTGACTAAAGATATTATTGAGGGCAGATCATTGTATTTTAATATCTTAGATAACCTTTTCCAAATATTTTGAAGATGTTTTGTGAACTGGTTGCCTAGGAAATGGTTGGTTAGATCTGACTATTTTGAAAGAGTCTGTATTTTAGTTGAAGCTGAAATGCCTGGGCTTGTTTAATTTCTATCTAATTTTTCTGGAGATTCGAGTGATACCAATCTAAAATTGCTTTGCTCAGTTAGGCAAATTTTATTTATTTGTATGCCAACTTCAATCTCATAGCAAGGTCTTCCAGCTTCAAAGCAAAAATCATGAGGAATAATGGACAACCCTCCTTGAAATCCTTCTGAAAGAAATTATTTTTGAGAGATGTCACTTCACATTTACCTATATGCAAAATGTACGTTAGCCATTTCATCAATGGCTTTCTAATCAGCCAAGATTTTCCAAAGTCACTAGTAATTATGAGTGTCTCGAGTTGTATGTGGGACACCTTTAAAAGGGACTGATTTTCCAGAGGGTGGGTATTCAGCACTTCCTGAAAATCACTCCCCTTTAATGTATCTTGAATAGAGAACCCAAAAATACCTCCTTTACGTAGGCCCTTTCCACATTATGAAAGGGATTTTGCAGGAAGAGTGTCCAAACATCCTGGTTTATTGGGCCTATGTCTGCAAGCCCATCTAGAAATTGTCCTTATTAACTAAAACATTAGTCCAATATAAAGCTTGTCAGGGCTTTATGGTTCACATTTAGAATTTTTTTTAATAGCTATTGTCCATAACTTGTTACTCTTTTGAGGTCTAAATTTAATCCTAGAGCTGAATGAATACTAGACAAAATATTTATTGTCATTATGTCACAATAATTTAATAAATAGCATTTTAGCAGCTGGTAACCCTGGTCAATCTCTGCTAAAATTAATCATTGAAAAATTTGTTAAACTTGAGTAATTTCCTCTTTAGCAAAGCACATTGGTGCATTCTGAGTGTTAAGTACACGCTTAACTGCTTTTCTGAATCCAGGCCTGATTCCTTCTAACAGCTCCACCCTGGTCATCGGTTGACCCAGAGCCTGTTCCTGATTTGGCTGAATAAAGGGGAGATTTAATTACCGTAATCAAGAAACTCAAGCATTCTGCTGTCAGAGCCTGCTGCTTCTGATGGATACAGGTGCTAATAAAACGTATTTTATAAAACCTGCTAGCTAGATCGACTGTATTATTTGAAACATCCCCAGTTTCCACTTCTTCAATAGTTGAGATTGGATTAGGGTCTTTCTTGCCTACAAATAATCTAGCCAACATTTCCCTGCTTTATTAGCTGAGCAATAAAGCTTTGTTTTAAAGTAGTGTAGCATGCCCTCTGTGCTTGTTTACCAAAAGCTCCACCTCAACTCAGTACCTTTTGATAAAAGTCCCATCTGTTTTAGCTGTATTACAGCAAGCCAGATGTCACTTCTTTTGCTTTATTTTATTTTCTAGTTTATGAATTTAGCTTTGATGCATTTTTAATGCTAGATAGGCAACAGTCTTTGCTGCATTGCTGCTTCTCCAGTGTCCGCATTGCCACAGTAGTAGAGTAGGGGAAACTGTCCTCAAGGTGAAGTTTTCTTGTAAATAATATTTTTAAAATTCTACCCCTGACAGAAGGAAGCTCGGAAAAGCACCATATTCTGTGTGGTATTGGACGAAAGGAGGGTCTTTTACTCCCAATTCCAACTGCAAAGTGGTTGACACACATGCTGATGGTGCAGTAATTCTCATAGTAAATACCCGTGAGGATGAGCCTAGCATTGCTAGGAAATGATGTGTCCTAGAATAGTTTTTGCAAACCATGTGATTTTAAATAATAATACATATCTGTATCCTAAAGCTGCTATGTACCACACAGTTCCCTTTTCCAGCTATATTTTAACTAGCTGCTTGTATTAGCTTTCAAATATGAATACTTGTAGCAGTTTCTCCACCCATTGATGGATTAATCATTGCACCAAGATCTCCTGCAAACCAAAATATTTGGGTGGTATTTTCAAAGACACAACTAGGCACCCAACTGCCATTGACTTTAAATGTATTACATTGGCTTTCAATAGAAATGAGGCACCTACCTGCCATTTGTGCCTTTTAAAAAATCTTCCCTTTACATTTTAGGTGCAATTAGGACATTTGGATTTAGCAAAACTGACACCTTCTTATGTCTTATGGGTTTTCTGACTCTCTATTTCTATCCAGAGCAGCATGATAGTGACTCTGTCAATCTACCATTTCACCAGTAAAAGCTGAAAGAAGAGATCAGGTTTCTATCTTTTATGGGTCCACCACAAAAACTAGAGACAAGCTTGTATTGTACTGCAAAGTCTTTTATGCAGACACTGTATGAGCAATTATATGAGCTCAGGCTTCAGAGAGAAATGTGATAGTATCCTGAAATTCAAGGAAAACACAGATCTACTGTAGCTCAACAACTATAATTAGGTTACTTACAACTAAAATGGTGAATGAGACTGCTTTTCAGCAGTCACATAATATTTGATGGATGAAGTTGTAATAACTTAGCTCAAGCGAAATGTTTGTCTAGAACTACAACTGCAGAGAAAGAAAAATAGAAGAGCACTAGAGTTTACATAACAAATGTTACCCTTTTATAGTAAAGCAAACATTTCCTCCAGATATATTTATAAGTACCCACTCTTCTAGGAGAGTTATTATTTTTGATTAATAACTAGGATATAATTAATCTTCCTGGAGTCCTGGAGGATGGTACAGTTTGTTGTTTGCTGCTCTTTACTGCTGAGAAAACAGATTAATATGTAGTGGAAACTAATGATTGTAAAACAGTGCTGCTAAGTTTAAATATGAAAGCCAACACAAAGGAGCATGAACAGAGTAGAATAACATTTGTATGCATTTTACCCCTTTGCATTTTTTTCCAGAATGAACAGAATTACCTGCCAGATTAAACATCTCAAAGTCTAATACACTGCCAGAAGAAGTCAGATGAACAGATACATAAAGAAACTAGGGATGAGAAAACCTGGTGAAGTTCTGGGTTCACAATTTTTTTTCAAGTTTTGTTTAAAAAAAAATAGTATTAACCCTGGTATTTTTCAGGGGAAATTTAATTTTAAAACTACACCATTTTTTTTTTATTAAATGGAAGCTTGTGCTATGCAAATCAAGACCCTGACCATGCTAAGACTTAGCAAATGCTTAACTTTATGCACATGAATAGTTCTCCCACTGAAGTCAGTGGGACTACTCACATGCCACTTGTTGTGGCATTATTAACATTCCATTGGGCCCCAAAAGACTAAAATACTTTCTGCTATGACTTGTCTAAAATTATAGATGGATTCATGAATAAGATTCCTTGGACTGTGTCACCAAATGTAGTATGTTGTTGCTATTTGTCGTCCTCACAAGGTATTTTTCTAATGTAGATTTTATAGCACAATCAGTAGGCATTCAGGGTACAGTAAATTCTGTTAATTTTGAATGAGTTTATAACTCAGGAGATGGTTGTTCTATGAGTATTGACAAATCTGGTTTAAGAAATATAGGAGAGCTGATCTTATGGCAGGGATTATCCTACAGCAGAGGGGTTTTGTTGATGATTTTTTAAACTATGCAGGAACAAGAATATTTGTTAACTACTCAAGTGGTATCCTTAATCTGTTTTAGGAATCCCTCCATTTCACTTGATCTGTTTGAAGTCTATAAGGGCTTAATAGCCCAATACATTCACACCAGAGGGAAATCAGAAAGTGCTTGGATTCTGTGGCGTGTGAACTTGATTGCGTGGGTGGACAGATGGCTAGCTAGATGGAAGTTTTATTACCTACCAAATAATCCTGCACTTTGTGTAGTCTTCCTGTACGATGTTCTAACTATAAGAAAGTCTCAAGGAAATATCAGTTTTTATAGAACATTTATCTTTTACACTGATGCACGTTATAAATTTGACACCAGTAAAAAGTACTTTGTCCTAACCTTGGTACAGTCTCTGACTGAACAATGGTACCTCCAAGGACCTTTCCACTAGCTTAAACATGCACAAAAAACACCAACATTTCAAAAATACATATAAGCATATTGACAACTAGTAGCAAGATATCAAAAGTGTGCTTCAGAGTATGCTCCACACCAATCTGAACATTTCAAAAATTAATTTAAACTGCCCTTACCTTTTTAATTGTCTGGATTCTGAGTATCTTTCCAGGCGACTAGCTTTTGGACGATAGTCACTACACACACACACAAACACACATATACACACACAGGTACGTTGTGCTCCTCTCCCACCCCATGCTCCAGATATCTAAACAAACCTCAGATAATTCCATTTAAATACTGTCTTCAAATAGGTTGAAATTTAACAAACTGAGTTCTCCTGCCCTTAAAGGAAAACCTTTAAGGCAGGTCCCTTTGAGACATGCAGTTTTTATTCCTATGACATTGTCATCTCCCTCCTTCCTGGTGATTAATTTACTGTTATCTTTCTCACTAATCCCTTTCATGATTCTTCTAAATTAAATGATGAGGAAAACGTTGTTATGGACAGGTGGGAAAGCCTAACCCTAAGGGAATCTTGTTTCCTCCCTTTTCTGTTGCCCCTTCTCTTTTTTCCTTTCCTGTTTCATTTAATTACTACGTAGGAAGGATATAATGCAAAATGTCGGCTGAAGTGACTCATATCCTGGGTTCGCCGGGCACACCTCGTCTTTGTATTTTTTACACCCACAGTTAAATGCAGTCTCATTAAGAATGACAAATTATATGACAGGTTCCCAAATAGTGGATGTCTGAGAAAACGGAGATGTTTCATGTTAATGTGTAAATGGATCAAGTTAAAAAAAAATAAAACTTGGAAATTCTTGCACGCTCTGATCTCAATCAAATGGCTTAAATAAAACCATTGCTTCTGCCTTTTTCAAAGAGAGAACATACAGTTTTCAAGATCCACAAACTACTCTTCAGTCTATCTAGGTTCTTTCACCAAGGCCATGTTCATAGGATCTGAGCACTCCACAGATTTATTTCAGTAAATACAATAAACTCTTCCATTCTGCAGAGTTTTATGTCATTTCATATTTTATAACCTCTTAAGGTTCTCACTTTGCAAGCTATAAAAGAGTTTTTTTAAAGAATGTAAATTAGTGAAGTGATTTTTGATAATGTAATATGCTAACTTTGGAGAAATATCTTTTTTATCAATTACATATATTATAATTAATGACCATGATGAAGTGTATGTATCATATAGTTTTCTTGCCATTTCCTATTATAGGATTCTGTTTTAAGTTGATTATATCTTTGGCAAATTTTAACCATTTAGCTAAAATTTCCCATGCTGAATGCCTAACATTTGGGGACAAATTTCAGGTAAAACAGATTATTAATTTCTGAGAATAAGCCTAAGGAAAAATATGTTTTGCCTGTGTTAAAAAAATTCTGGTGATAATTATTTGAGAAGCTTTAGCACCCCCATGCTTTGGAGCAGAGGCTTAAATTTGGCAGAGGAGTGACCTTTGAATCAGGAATGTGCCTTTTGCTGTCCCTGTGACAATCTTCCCAGATTTGATCAATTATAATCCTTCTAGAAATCACAGTTCTCACAAACTCAGCAGACAGAGGCTAGAACTGCACACCTAATTTCCCTGAAGATTCTTTCCACTCTAGACATGCTCCTGTCTGGGCTGAGCATGACCTTCCCTACAATTGCAGTTCTAGGCTGCTGTGGCCAAGGTACCAG
This sequence comes from Gopherus flavomarginatus, assembly GCF_025201925.1. Classification (NCBI taxonomy): domain Eukaryota; kingdom Metazoa; phylum Chordata; order Testudines; family Testudinidae; genus Gopherus; species Gopherus flavomarginatus. The sequence goes on from NC_066619.1 coordinate 113,817,796, forward strand.
AACTGTGATCAAGGAGCCTGTCTCTCGTGCGTTCTCAATGACCCTGGTGCAGGACCTAGGCAGTGTGGAGGAGGAAACTTCTGATTCATATGCGGAAGGCACAAGAATTGGATCTAGGAGGGGGTAGAGGAATTAGACTGGGACTGGTTAGGCAAGGAGATTAGCATAGGGAATTGAGGAGGGGCAGATGGGAGGAGACTGAGATTGGATGAGGAGCCATTGTGGGAGACTGGGACTGGCTGGTCAAGGAGACCAGAACTGGAAACTGGTGGGTGGAGGAAAGAGATTAAGGGGAGGGGAGACATATCAGATGAAGAGCCAGGAGGGAGGGAGGCAAATGCGAACTGGCTAGGTAAAGATACTGGGACAAGGGAAGTGAGTGGAGGATGGAGGGACACAGATTTGGATGAGGAGCTCACTGAGTGAGACTGGGACAGGAAGCCAGTGGAGATGGGAAAGTGAATGTGAGGGCAGGTAGAGGCAGAATGGGGAGGCGAGAAGGGAAGAGACAGGTGATTGTTGTTAGTAGGACCCCTGCTCCATTGATTGCAGAAGATGGAAGGGGAATAGAGAATGGGGTGGGGGGTTTCAAGAAGAGAAAGGATGGTCTCATGTGGTTAAGGCAGTTTGATTCTGTCCTGGAGCGTTGGATTCCAGCCCAGCTTATGCCACAGAGTTCCTATCTCGGGGTAGACAAGTCACTTAAACCAAACTTTCTACAGGTCATCACTGTTGCACAGGCAACCTTAATTCTGGCATTTCCTAACAGTTGACAGGTTATCTTGCAACATGGGCAGTGGGTGAACCACCATTTGGGAGTGGCTAGCCCCTGGCCAGCCCCACCCCCCTGGCTGAGGACCTGCCCCTCTTCCCCTGCCTGACCCCCCCCCCTCAATGCAGCTGCCAGCCCCCCAGATCCCTGGGCAGATGGGTGAGGTGCAGCCGGCCCCAGAGTGCCGGGTGGGCAGGTGGGCATTCCCCCCATCCAGTGCCCCAGCACCCCAAGCACAGGGCGAGCAACCCCAATATCTTCAGCCTCCCACCCCTCCCCAGCACCAGGCGGTGCAGCCATAACGCCTGGGGGCCCCCCAGTGCTACGTGGTCCCAGCCACCCCAAGTCCCCCCCGCCCTAGCCCCCATCCCAGCAGGCTTCCCTGAAGAGAAGCAGCCTGCCTGGGCTGGGGCCCAGGGGGAAGGGCAATCAGGAGGAGGTTTCAGGGGGGAGTATGGGCAGGGCCATGCTGGGCTGTTTGGGGAGGCATGGCCTTCCCCAGCCTATGCGACATACTGCCTATGCTTTGTAATCTTAATAGTATTCTTTTAACATAGTTTTGCGTGTATTTACACACACACACACACACGCCATAAATGCTCACGGATTAAAATTCAAGGCCCAGCTCTGTATTCAACAAAAGTTTTTACTCTCCAATGTCTGTTCAGTGGCCTAGGTGAAATGAGTTGATGATCTCAGTCCAGTTTGCACTTGATAGTTATCACCACCATGAAAAGTACCACCATAATTACACCTATTTGGTCCCTTTTTTGACAGTTCCAGGAGAGAGACCAAGTTCTGTCCTTTCTAATCAGAGTTAAGGCATCTTGTTGGAAAAGTGTGGGCATAGCCGCCGACTTGGTCGGTGCTCCAGGGCTGGAGCATCCACGGGGAAAAAAGATGGGTGGCAACCCCCCATCAGCACCCACACACACACCCCCAGCGCCTCCCACCTGCTGGTGGGCCCTGTGGATCAGTGCTTCCCCCTCCCTCCTCGTGCCTCCTGCCCACCGCAGTCAGCTGTTTTGCGGTGTGCAGGAGGCTCAGGGTGGGGGAGTGAAGACATGGCTTGCTCAGAGGAGGGAGCAAAACTGGGTGGGAGGAGGAGGGGTGGAAAGAGGTGGGGTGGGGACTTGGGTGGAGTGGGGGCGAGGCATCAGGCAGAACTGGAGGTCGAACACCCCCTGGCACTTTGGAAAGTCGGAGCCTATGAGTGTGGGAAAGCTTACACTGCCACTGGACATATTGTATCTGTTCCTTGGATGTACATAGGACTTCAGCCTCCAAGGCTAGCGATCTGCCACCTTTCATTAGCACTAAATTCACATGAAAAATTTAAATCAACAATTAGATAAATGCATTCCAGCTATATTTGATGTTGTGTCAAGGTATAGCCATCATGTACATTAGCACTTATTTGAAAATAAAATGATTTCTAATGGTAATTACCATCACATTATTTATGAGTAAGCTTTCATTTAGGCTTTTACCCACCCACTGTTTGTGTGCACAGATACTTAGACACATACTTTGCAGGTCTGGACACTTGTATGCTAAGAGAATTTCTACCTACCCAAGCACTTTAAATTGTCTGACCCCGACAGGTATACAGATGTTAGAATTTGAAACGATAGACCCTCGACTTTGCATGTACAAATGTTACAACTTGTGCATCTTCAAGTTTTGGACTATTTAAAGTGCTTCTGCAGGTGTTAGATATTTTTATATTGCATGTGCCAGTGTAAAAAAGGAGTCCAGCCCTTGAAAATGTAGGCATTAAGCTATGAAATAGTGCACACCCACCTGTCAAAATGCTGATGGTCATTGACTACAAGTACAAATCATGATACTTTGGAAATGACTAGAGAATGTGAACCTCATAAGTGTTGGGATTTCAGTTCAAATCTTACCTGATCTACTGGAACTCACACTGGAAACCACATACATTCAGGGGTGATTTGTTTTTGTTTGTTTTTGCATGGTTTCCAATATTAGTTGAATTAGTTTAATTATTGTTTCAGTACATTATCCAGGGAATTTTGCTGTCTTTCATTTAAAAAAAAATCAAAAATTCTTTTTGGCTGTATTCAACCATCTCAAATGATTTTACACCTTCATCATCCCCTCTTCAATCCCATAGAAATTAGTTTAGAAAGATATTAGTTAGGGACTTCATTACCTTTTGTTCTGAGTCTGTCCCACTTCCTTCAGGCAGCCATAGCAAGATGGAAGCCCTGACAATATGACTGTCCTTGGGCAGAGGCATGTTGAGATTCAGCACCACTGTGGAGGAACAAGGCCTTTGTAAAGATTTGCTGGCTTTGCAGCCTCTTCCATGGAGTGGGGAACCCCACTTCCAAACCCCTCAGTGGAATGATGTGGGAAGATCTCTCACTCTGAAATCTGTCTCGTGGGTTTTACCACAGGATCAGTGTTTTTAGAATATAAGAATCTTCTGTAATACTGAGATAGGAGTACACTGATTTAACAGAGAAAAACCTTTATCAGCCTGGATATGTACTGACCATGCAAGAAAAAGAAATCACTTGTAATCAGGAAAGTGCTAATCAAGGAGCATGTAAGTAATTAAGGAAAAGACTTGGATGGTGAAAGAAGTGGGAGGCCATGTCTGAGCAACAGGACTTCCAGGAAGCCTTGAATAAATGAAGTGTTTCCTGATCATTTTTGGACTTGGTTCTGCATTCCTTGCACACCCAAAACTTCTAGTGAACTCAGTGGGAGTTTTGGTAGCAGCAGAATCAAGTCTCTTTTTAAAAAAATGGAAGGTGGATAATGACAAGCGTTTTCCATTCTGTTTTATTGGTGCAGGTATGGCAGTGTTGCTGAGCAGTATCAAAGTGCCAAGTTTAGGATTGTATTTCCAGTGGCTGTACTTAAAACATTTCTCAGGTTGAATTATTTTGGTTCCAGCATAATTCTCCATTGTACATAGAGGGAACCTCTCTGGAACTGGTAGAAATGTTCAGATCTGTAGAAATACTTAATGTGGTCAATGTACTCCTGTTTATTTACTTTGTGCCAAATCCTTCGGTCCAGTCTTCAGTAGCCACTTGAAAGTGAATGCAGGCAAGCAGGACTCGGCCCTCAGTCCTATTCAGATATTTAACGTCTTTGAAGGTTTTTAAATAATGTGGTTACCAATGTGAGGTCCTGCTCAGACTCACTCTTTGACATTGGGCAAGTGACTTCACTTCTCTTTGACTCTGTTACTTCCTCTTTGTAAAATGGAGATGATAATACTTGTCCATCATGAAATGTTTTGAGATCAACAGATGGATAAAAAAAGCTTTGTAAGTGAAAAGTATTGTAAAGTATTATTGATAAAACTCTAACTATGATACATACATGGCCTTCCTCGCTGGAGTGCCTTTCTGTCTTCAATGCGTTCATCTTCACAATACCCCTGTGAAGTATGGAAATGCCATTCTCCCATTTTTTACAACTGGGGAACTGAGACACAGTGAAAATAAGTGTTTTGCCCAACATCTCACAGGCAGTCTGTGGCAAAGCAGGGAACTGAATGCAGGTCTAATGAGTCCCTGGCTAATGTCCTAACCACTGTACCATCCTTGCTCTTGTTCGGGTCCAAGTCTTGTTCTGCATTCAGATTTCAGATACCTCCTTATTTTGAGGAATTCAGCTCATGAATATTTTTGTTCATGCCAATCTCTCGTGAAATATTAATTATTTGTGATATATTATTTTGAGTAATATTTCTTCTTGTTTTATACTAAATATATAATATAAGCATGTTGGTGACATCAAAGAAGGCTTTACGAGCTACTGTTTAGACTGCCATAACAATCTGTGGTTGAAGAAAATTGCATAAATATGGGATCCCATGAAATAGTCATTGTCTTTGCTTCCTTCCCTGTGATCTTTCGTCAGCACTGGAAAAAATGGAGCCTCAAGATGACAATTGTGTAAATTATACTCTTTGAAATGTGTAGTAATAACGCAAGGACTGGAGCAATGTAATGTGTGGTGAGTGTTCAGTATGTGGTGCTCATCTCAGACTGAATAAATAAACAGAGAAATAAGTGACTCTCAGCTACTTTTAAGATTCCTTCAAGTATATGTATATATTTCTTCTGACTTTTTCCCTATAATATTTTCAACACTAATTGGGTAAAAAGAAAGAAAACTCTGCTCCATTAAACAAACTCTACTATAATATATAAACTAGAGAGAAAACGAGTTACATTGCAAAAATATAAAAGACAAAATGATTGCTAGGATGGTAGTGTTGATTATAAATAGGTGTTTGGAGTGACTCTCATATAGGCACAAGCTAGGCTCATGGTAGCACAAGATTTTAAAGTAGTACCATAGAAATTTAGCCATGGTCACTAGAGTGAACCCCTTCTCTTACAAAAAGTACCATGGAATCTTTGGCATCTATCCAGAGCAGAAAGGATCTTTTTGTTTTTGAGGTCTCCCCTCAAGGACCCACACACCACAAAATGGATAAAGTGAGACACACACACAACATAGATTATGCAGCTCAGTAGGAAGACATGATAAACTATATCTGCAGGGATTAGAAGTTGTGTTTCTACATAGTCAAGGGAATTTATAGGGCACCAGAGTGGCTAATAGGAATTTTGTCACTGACTGCATAGTTAGTTCCTCTGTTTTACACATGAGGCCAGGGCATTGTCTCTAGGTTCACTGAGTGGTTTTTTTTGTAAGCTGTAAACTCGGTGTATAAAGTTTATGAAGTTAGAAATGTCCTCATATTAGAGAGTGTGTGTGTGAATGTGTACACATATATCATAATGAAAAAAGAGATTACCTTGCAACAGTTTTGACTTCAAAAGACCTAATTCAGACAAAAGATTCAATGGAGTCAAACAGAATTTCATCTGAGTAGAGAGTGCAAGATGAAGTCCTAAATCTAATGTCAACATATCTTTTGATAATTGAAAAAAATGCAAGTTTTAACACTGATGGGTGTTGTCATTTATGAAAACAGCAAAGGTGTAGAATTTGCATTAATTGTCAAAAAATGTAATGACTGTACTGTTTAACATTTGGCATGTAGGAGACCTCATCGAGAACAAATGAGTCATAGAAAAAACTACGTTTACATACAGTAATTAATTTTTCTTTGTCCTGGTCTCTGATCTGTTAAGTGCTGGCACTGGGCCATAACAAGGAAGTAGAAGATGAAGAAGACAGCAGGTAAGAAAAACTGCCTCCTACTTTTTTTTTAAAAAAATTTCTCTCCTAACTGAAATATTGTCTCTGTATAATTGCTAGAGGTTACAGGTTTGGTGACTGATTTTGATATCAGATATAAAAGCATAATGAAGCAAAATATAATATAATCAGGATAAAGTTTATAATTGCAGTCTGATCCTGTACATCCTTATGTATAGATCAGATCCTGTAATCCATACTCACAATGAGTAGCTCTGCTGTGAGTTGTCCCATGGATTTAATGGAACTGCTTGTATGAGTTAACAGCATGTATGTGAATCAGGGCTGCAGAATCACTCCAAAAAGAAAGGGCTTGCAAGATCAGGCCCTAAAATATAAAAACTCTGGAATTTGTTATGCTTACATTATGTTTTGCTTCATTATGTTTTATTACAGTTTTATATATAATACAAAATCTGTCACTAAACTCCTAATCTTTAAAGTTTACAGAGATGCTGCATTTCAGTTTTGTAGAGAGAGAAAAAAATCAGGTAGGAGATTTTTTCTTATCTTCTGTCTTCCTTATCTGGGACTTGCAATCTCTACTGATGCAAGCAGTTTCACTTACTGCATTGGAGCCATTTGTCTAACCAAGAATTATTCATATAGATAAAAGTCAGCAAAATTAAGATCCTTTGTTTGGAGAAAAGGAGGTTTTACGAAACACTGTATTCAGTGAAATGTTTTTTGTTGTTGTTGTTTTTTAAGATGAAGTAAATGAAAATAGGTTTTGGTTTGGATTTAAAAATTCCTGGTCAGTATTTGAAAGCCGAACACTGAGGCATTGGTATAATGCATGAGATCCAGAAAAGTTAAACTCATCATGAACCAAGGTGAAACTGACTAGTATGTTGTCATTGTGTAAGGCAAATGAAGTGCAAAAAATAAACAAACATACTAGTGAATAAAAAGTCAATTAGATTTCTAACATTAATTTAATTTTTCATAACTAAGATATTAATATTGGTAACACAGCTGAAGAAATTTATTTGCATGATTTTTATCCTGACAAAGTTCCATTTAAAATTTTCCTTGCAGCTATTTGTTGACCGTGAGAGATGAAAAATACTCCATTACTTAATGACATTTTTTAAAAAATGTAATCCCACATTTTACTTTCATTTGTACTTGTGACCTGTCTAAATATTTTGGGAAGGAGGCAGGATCATGATGGCTTGGGGACTCTTAATGGGACATAGAACCTGTCAGATATAGGTCATTGGTTTGAATTTTACCCAGGCTGATAGTGACTGAAAGTAGTTAACAGCTGAATCCTGTTCTTTATTAAAAAGCTGATGGACCCTCCTGAGCTGCTAGTGGACAAGAGCAACATCATAATTGGCACTAATTGGTATCTTTGTTGGCAGGACTGAATGAGCATAAAGATTTAATTACAATCTCTCTGGAAGGTTGTCCATCAGAGCAGAGTCTTGCTCCTGCCCCCACTGGCTACAGTAGTGCGGGATCAGGCAGGGGCGGCTCCAGGCCCCAGCACACCAAGCGCATGCTTGGGGCGGCATGCCATGGGAGGCGCTCTGCAGGCAGGCTTGGGAGGTCCACCGGAGCCGCAGGACTGGTAGAGCGCCCCCGACAGCATGCCGCTGTGCTTGGGGCGGCGAAATGTCTAGAGCTGGCCCTGGGATTAGGGCCTCGTTGAAGATGACTCACATAATTAAGGATTTAGCTAAATCTTAGCTAAATCTTTGTTTTGGAGAAAGGAAAAAGCTCTTGCCCTAATGCCCTGTGAGGCATGATGAATTAGCATTTTAGAAGAAATCTTTGCAGTCTGCAGGTCCTCCTTAATTCATAGTTTTTGTTAAACATGAATAATCAGTCTCTGGCTCATTTTAAAAGTGCCTATGCATATTAAATCATTTAAAAAAAACATATAATACATGCTGCATATGTTTAGATACCCATTTTACAGTAAATAACTAAAAGGAGTCTACAGACCCTAAACCAGATTTTGCAAATCAAGATAAATTAATGAAGACTGGTTTACACTAAAACTTAAAAAAAAAATTCTTTAAAAGATTAAGGCAAAACACTTGTGGCCTAGAGAGACCAGGGTGATATGCTCAGGGTCTAATCTTGTTCCCATTGATGCTGTGAAAGTGTACCCCATAAGGCTTTGGAAGGCTCCAATCCACATAAGAAGTCTTCCTGGAGACATACAAGATACCATGTGGACAATGGCTTCTGCCTGTAAAAACGGAGTCATGCATGAACATGTGACTTGCCCAGGTGACTCCAGAACTCCATCTTGGAGCTGGACTTTGCATAGGAGTGAGGAAGGGGCTCTCTACCCACAAGAAAAAGTCTATTTAAACCCATGGGAGACCCCTCCATTGGGTCTTCAGCTGGCAAAAGAAGGAGCCTCTCCAAGCTCTTTTGTCTGTTAAGTGCTTCCTGATTAAGCACCTAATTGGCACATTCCTTTCCCAAGAAGTGACCAAATGTTCTAACTAAGGCAACTTAGAAATCAAGCAATTATACAGCCAATGTTCATAACTTTGAAAACACAAATGGTGCCTGCATACAACTAGGATAAACATAACCAGTAGATCATAACCTTTACATAGATGTGTTACATGGCATATGTAGCAAAACCCTATTCCAGTTATATCATACATACATTTATGAGCACCCCCAGCCCATAAAGCCTTATTGGGTACACTGTCACAGATGCTATTGACAAAACTCTCACTGATTTCAATATTGCAGGCTCTGGACCCTCAGTACGCGGCTATTTGAAAGTCCCTGTGGATATATATGGCATACCTCCTAATGAAGGATTCAGGAAGATGGACATTTTTAGAACTCATGGTCCCTTCCCCTGGCATGACAAAGATAACTGAAGGATTAAGCTATAGCCTCCATTCTCTCTCTTATAGGCTGATTTGCTGCTTTCATTCTGAAGCTTTGGTCTCTTTCTTCAGGGATATATGCATTCCTCCTTGAGGACCTGATCTTAAACATGGAACGTCAGTGAGAGTTCTGAATGCATGAAAATTGCAGATCATTCCCCCATTCAGCAGTCATGCTGGCTCAGGTAAATCCTCCATACAACCCCAACCCAGCAAACCATTTAAGCACTCTTGTAACTTTAGGCATGTGAATAATCCCACTGAAATCAATCAGAATGCTCACAGCTTGAAAGCTATGCATGTGTTTAAGTGCTTTACTGGATCGGGGCCTACTTCTGAACTAATTTTCAGTTCTTTACTTACCAGTGCTGATTAGGCTGTGTACAACAAATGGCTGTGCTTTGATTAGATTAAGTAAGACACACTGTAGGCATGAATTTTGTACCTTAGATATTAGTATATAAGTTACAGCTCTTTTCTAGACAGTAGTTTGTGTATTTCCCTATTTCTGATCAATATTGTTATTTCATATTGGGAAAACATTCCCGTTCAAGTTATCCACTATATTTTAGAATTTAAAATTAATACAGAAATCTGTTCTTAATCCCTAAGTACATATATGTGTTGTAACAGTGAAAATGTTTTAAGAGTCATTGCCCTTTTTTATGATGTTCGGGTGTGCATAACTTCACTACATATTAAATGAACATTGTCACCTTAAAAATCATATAACTTCTATATCTATGTTTTAAAAATACCCCTTTAGATTACTAAAACAGAAAGAGGGGTTTTTTTTAAATGAGGTACTTTTAATCATTTAGGCTGTTTCTTTGCTTTTTGTATATCTCAGCTTGATCAGTGAAACTGGTTAGTTTCACTTTTATATATAACTTTTAGTTAGTTTAATATTTTTTGCTTTTATGTTTTCACACATTTGACTAGCACAAGGCTGCAATGTTTGGACTGTAAACTCTGCAAGAGAATCCTTGCTTTGCCATCTCCACTGGAATTCAGTTTTAAAACAGACCTGGGAAGACTTCTGTTAATCCATGATTTTTACAAATTGTCAGTTTGGGGCAAATTTCACTCAGCTGTGTCGTTTCAAAAGATTACAGAAAATAAGCACATTAAATTGTCTTTGCAGCCCTCAAAAACAAAACAAAACCACCCAACCCACAAAGCAGCTGAAAAAACAAGAATGTAAGCATAAAGTAATGAAATGGGGAATAGAAAGGGGAAATCCCAATCTCTAAAATTAATCAAATGTATGTATTAAAAGGGTGAGTCAGTTGAACGTCATAAAGTGGTTGATATAATTTACAGGTATTTTCAAAGTAGAGGCTTGGAGAATTGTATCCTAGAATTGAAATTTGTAGGGTGAAGTTGATGGCAAAACTCCCAATGACTTCAGCTGGGCCAGGATTTCGCCTATCATAAATAGAACTCCAAGCATTTGCCTCTGCTTTAACTGAAGTCAGTATGGCTGCTTGCATGGATAAGAATCACTCACTAGAGCCAGGGGTTGCTGGATAGGGGAGTAAGGAGTAATGCAAGCCCTTAACTTCAAGCACCTAGTTCCATTGGGACTGATGTTGTAGAGTTAAACGAGTGGAACTACTCACATACTTTAAACGTGATTGTAATTCTTTGCAGGAGTGGAGCCTAAATCTATAACTAACAGGCAGCTTTCCAAGTTCCTTTAGCTTTTTAATATTACCCAACCCAGACTAATACTGAGAATAGTTGAATGACAATAAAACCATCTTGTGGTCTGCTCTGTCCCCATAAAAATAGTCATTTATCAAGACAGGAACCATAATCATGTAGACTGTCATGAAAGTCATTTACTTTCAGTTCTGTTATGTTGAAGATACTATAAGGCTTAAAAAAATAAAGACCAGTCAGCTCAGTTAGATTTGGGACTTTGTATAATGTATTAGTTGACGTTGGTATCATTCTATTGATAGACTGGTTCAGTTTATTAATATAATACAATTAGTCACAAATTTCAGTGCAAACAACTGCTCTGCTACATGAATAGCTTGCAAGCCAGTCATTGTGACTGTGGTATCTGAGCTTCAAAACTGGCACGCTTGGTCAGCAGCACAGGTCTCATGAAATTAATTCTGCTTAATGGCTTAAGTGACTAACCACTATGGACAAATTGCAAATTTTGAATATCGAAATAGAATATATAATTGAAATTTTTCTGTCAGGGCAAAATTCATCCCTGTGCAGCACAGGTCTATGTATCACTTTAGCCCTATTTTGAGGGCTTACGTGGGGCATAAGTAATAGATGAACCTTTTGCTGGAGCTCTGCACAGGATTGAATTTTGCCCATGGTACATATTCAAACACTGGAGCTTAATATACATTTTTCTTGAGTATTTGTGCTAGTAAAACATGACTGCTCAAATGTTCATAGAACGCAAATATGAAAAAGGTAGTGAAAACAATCAGATAGAAATTAATTTTTTGAACTCAAATGAATACTCAATGAAAAATCTTCACTTTTCACTCGACTTTAGTCTCAGTTCTTTCCTTTCTTTAGCATATTTTTTCCTTTGTATAAAACTGATCTCTTGTGAACTGATAAAAGGTTCTTCAGAGCTGTTTTGGCATGTTCTTCTGCTCTGTTAATGCATATCAATAATATGCATAATTGTGGTACAGATCCATGTTCTCAAATGCCTCCGAATCTGCTCAAGAAAAATGTGTGTGATTTCAGCTTCCTCAACTCTATCTGAGTTATTTTATTACACTTTAAAGGGCTTAGTCTATTTTAATTTCATAAACCTAAACCAATTTTAAATCAGAATGTGAAAAAACACGCAGAGTTGTTAAACTACAATTTCTTTGTCAGGTGTCTATTACTCAAGGAGTCAAATGGATTGTACTATGCTTACTTTTTACAGTAATTCATGAAACAGGTGATTATCTCCAAGTCCAAAGTATTCTTATGAGCCTCTGATCATCAGGACCATTCCTTAATTGGTGTGTTTCTGAGTCCACTGGGATGTGCCAGTTAAGGACATTTGACTTTTCCGATTGTCCTCTCAATACCTCAGATTATCATAAATTAATTCTAACTGACTTAGTAAAAATTGGGGGGCCAGTCTTGCAGTCCTTTCTCAGACCAAAGCAGGGACAATAATTGTCTTGTATTCTGTTGTGGGGAAAAGGGATGAGAACACTGCAGGAAAAGAGATGAGGACATGTATAGAGCTCCCATGGAAGTCAAGAAGAGTTTTGGTTTTGGAGAAATTGCAAGATCAGACCCTGAATTACCTGAAATAAAATGAGACAGAACCACTAAATGTATTCTCCATCTCCTATCCTTGAAGACCAAATCTGTAATTCCCTGAATGTACATTACACCTTCAACACAACAGAAGACTTTCTGAGTAGAGAGGACAAAACAAGACCCTGAGTCCAAAGCAGAAGGGATCAACCCTGAATAATTATTTGATGAAGATTGTCGTTAATCACCACCATTTATTCATCATATAATATTTTAATAAATTAATTAATAACTGTTATATTCATCAATATAGTAGATGAATAATATTCAACCAGTGGAGTTCAACTGCAAAACTTCATTGCTCAGGTTTTTAATTTTTGATTTTGGGTCATCTAAATCAGTGGTGCCCATCCTTATTACACAGGAGGGCCACACAACCTTGTGTGGGCCAACAGATTCTGCATATTTTAATAAGATTTAAAGTCACCTGTGTTGATTTATATTTTAAGTTCAGCTTGTTTTGTATGTATTTAGACAGGTTGTTTCTGTGTATGCTATTCTCTGTTTACACACTTGTTTAAACTAAAGTGATGTAAGCATGATGACAAAATTCTGATGAATCGGCATTTAGTATTGAAGGGTACCAGATCCCAACAGTATATTGTGTTGAAGCAGGCAGCGGGCCTTATGAAGTACTCTGGTGGGCCATAGGTGGGGCACCCCGATCTAAACCATGACCAGGGATGGTCCCATTAGATGCATGTCTCAAGTTGTGGGAAGGGATTGGAAAAATAGTTCTGGTTTTGGTCCGTCTTCCTTTCTCAGTATCCATATGTGTTTAGAGCTCAGTTGTGGCTTTAAGAGAGGCAGGAGGCAGTGCAAAGTAGGAGCTCCCATAGGCATTGTGCCTCATCAGGTCACTGTGCCAGGAGTGGAGGTAGGGAGCATGGCAAACATGCCTCCCTATCACAAGCCAACTTCATTGGCTGATGTACTGGAGGGTCAGGACTTTGGCCATACCCCTTTCTGGTGCCAGCATTGATATTGTCAGTTCTTGTGCACAGTGGCAATTGCAGATCATCAGTACACATTGAAGAGGTTCCTAATCTTGGGCACCTGTGTGTAGGGCTGAGCACAATAAAGCCCAGTGTTACTGTGTTGTCTTTCCAAATAATGGATAGATGTACACAGCCTATCGTTTGTTAGCTCTTGTGTTTTTACATTGTTCTCCATTGATTTTGAATTAATAATCTCCAGAATTAATAATTCTTTACCTCTTCCTCATCTATTTATTGGAAGCTGGGACAGAATAAGCCAGTCACCACTGATGAACACTATGAGCCTGTAAAATAAAAGCCTTTTCTTTTCTAAAGGGAACAATGTTATCACATTTGCTTTTTTATGCAGAAGTGGGCAGGGTTAGGCTACCTTTTAATGATTGAGTTCAGGAGAATGTTTCCATTATTCCCACATATATTTTACATGTTGATCCACTGCAAACTATCTGGTTTTGCTAATGATCTAGGGCATGGGTGATTTTCACCCCTTTGCCTTATGTTGGCACAGGAGTGAATTTCACTATAGACTTGCAGCCAGCAAAAGCTCCTCAGTTCACTTTAGAGGCAAAAATTTATGTACACTTGTGTTTTTAGGAAGCAAGTAGACTATCTTTTAGCTCAGCTTTTTTTGCCTCCATCTCCTACCCTGTCACACATACACAAACAAATCTCTGACATGCAAAGAGCCTCCAGCAATCTTTGATTAAAGGGCCATAGTTGGATCAATTTAGGGACCAAATTTAGGTTTGGCAAAAGCAATATTTCCATTATTTAAAAAAAAATCCACTGCAAATAGATTTTACTTGGGTGTAAACATTCCCCTGCATTGTACTGTGGAATGAGAGCTGCTGTTAATGTTTGTAATTTGCTCTGAGATACTCATGTGAAAGTCTTATAGAAGTGCAAAGTGTTTCTATTTCTAGGATGTTACTTTAGTGTCTTCTGTCAAAGTGATAGTCAATATATTCACTGTTCAGGATCTTTTTTCCTTTTACTGTATTTCAGATGATTCTGTCTATCCATTTATAGAGTATTTACTCAATAACGCTTGCATTTATCTTACACTTTTAATATTTTAAATCTCACCCATTTCTTTTCAAATAAACTGTGTTTCATTGCTTGAAGCAAAATAGGATCCAGATAATCAAAACTTCAGCCCCCAGACCAATAACATTGCACCCCCAGATTTCCTTAATCTTCCTCTCCTGGCCACTGAAATGAACTCTGCTTTCCAATCTGCCTCCCCACATTGGAGTCCTTGATCTTCCACTCCCAGCCCCCCAGCATAAAATCTTTTTTGTTCCTCACTGACTCACTGCTGTGTTCAGCCTCCTCACATGGCCAGGCCCTGATCCCACAGATTCAATGATCCTGCCTTAATCCACCCCTGCATCCATGACAGTATGCAATCTATTCTTTGTACCCAATCTAATTCTCTTCGGTATCTCTTTGAAGATTGCCTGTCATTAGGTTGTTAAAAATTACAATTAACAGAAAATGATGAAATGTGCTGGAGGAGGAGGCAAAGCACCTAGACTGAGTGTTACTTCATACTGACTATGCATCCCAGTTTTCAAATTTCTCTTGCAAGTCCAAACAAGCAACTCAAAACATTTAAGACAGTATTCAGCATTCTTTGCCTTGATTTGCATTATTTGACAACCAGCTTTCACCTGCTCTATATGAATCTATCATTTGTGCCAGCTTTTCAAATCTAGTGTGCCTTCAGCATCGTATTTCAAGAACATAATTTTTTTTCCATATTTCTCTGTTTAAACTGCATTGATGCTGAAGCTCATCCAGGGGCGGCTCTAGGTGTTTTGCTGCCCCAAACAAGGCAGGCAGGCTGCCTTCGGCAGCTTGCCTGCAGAGGGTCCGCTGAAGCCGTGGGACCAGTGGACTGTCTGCAGGCAAGCTGCCGAAGGCAGCCTGCCTGCTGCCCTCGTGGCGACTGGCAAAGCGCCCCCAGTGGCTTGCCGCCCCAAGCACGCGCTTGGTGTGCTGATGCCTGGAGCTGCCCCTGTGCTCATCTCATCGTCAGAGCTGGTCAAATACCACAGAAACAGTGTTGCATAAATAGGTCGATGACCATTGCCAATATGTGTTAAATAATGTATCAGATAAATAGTATTGCAAAACTAAAATTATTCATTGACTTAATTATTAAATGAAAAAAGACAAAATTCACTAAATAATGTAATATTGAGTAGTATTTGGTGTCCCAGTATATTAACAGCAAAAGATAAAGGCGTTAAGATTGGAATGCAGCTTTCATTGGAGTCTTCCTCTTTTTCCGTTACTCATAACTTTCTCAAACAAAATTTTTAGATGCAATTTTTCATATCTCAGATGAAATTCAGTGCTGCACCTTTTAAGAGGCACAGTACAGAACTCACAGCCCAGGGAGAATGAAGCCATGCTGGCTTTCAGACACCTTGTGCCCTCCTGATTCTGACCTGCTCAGGGGACCAGGACAGCCCGGGAATAATTTAGTCCTCGGGGCCTTGTCCAAGTTATGGCAGCCTATCTAGGCTGCCCTATGGGCTGCAGTGCTGTCTGGAATCTCTGTAGTGTTGCATGCTTTGGTCCTGCCACTCTCATGCCTTCCAGCCCCATTTCTGTCCTCAACATGCCCCCTTATTCACAGCTTGCAATGGAGTTCTCAGAGGACAGACAACAGCTGTCTTCCTCTGTTCCTGTGCCGGGGAATCCTCCATGCTTAGACCCTATTTAACGCTGCTCTAACCTTTTTACAGGCACCAGATTCTCACCCCTGCCCTTTTTGTTTTTAAGGCAATTTTTTAAAGAAAAGTTCAGTAAAATCGGCCCAGTCATTTTTGTGTTCTGAGTGTGTTTGAAAATAATATACAGTTGGCTCATATCGTCCGCTCAGAATTTGGTGCAGGTGTAACTCAGCAACAATTAAATACATTTAGTTCAAACGCAGTTTCTTTTGTATGTTTTCTTGCACTTTAAGGAATAAATTAGTCTGTGAGTTAAGAGCACTGACCTTGTTTTACCTACATGAGTAGCACAGTTGTCTTTACTTTCTTTGATCAGTCTAGGGCTTGAAATATTGGAGGTGCAGATGGTTATTCCCCTGATTGTTGGTTTGTCTGATTTCCAGACCAGCCTTCCTCATAAATTAAAGTAGCCTCTGGGCAAATCTGCTAACATCAGTTACCTCAAATGAATGTCATGGAAGCCAGGGATTCCTGGACAATATGGATGTCCCAACCACGTCCCTTTTCTCTGGCCATGCCCTCACACCAGGGCCTGGGAAGGGGTACTACTGCAGTGCTATGGCAACTGGGGATTTCCCTAAATAGAAGGAATCCTCAGATGGTCAGCTAAAATGATTTGGGACTGCATAGTACCACCAGAACAGGTGCAAAGCAGACGAAACAGACCAGAGGATTTGCCCACACTCTTTAACTACATGATCACATACTGTCACTTAGGTAATGCAATATAGTATTATACCGTTTTTTGTCCATCCTCTTGGGAAAAAAAATCATGCTTTTAAAAATAAATCAGTTCATAACTGCCCAGAACTGGGACCAGTTTGATCTCTGCTAAACCCCTTTCGTTATTTAGTTCTGCTGTTTCTGATTCAGAAACGTAGTGTTTGAAGAAACTGAGTTAGCTCATTAAAATGAATTGGGCAGATCTCTTACCTTTTGACAGGTCTTGTACTTGATGGTGTTACTGGTGATGTCCACTAATCATGCTGGTATCACTATTTACTTCCTACCGCTTATCACAACTGCCAGGCATTTTATCTATGCCGACGACATCTGTCTGGCAATACAGGACCAGGATTTCAGCCATCTCCAAGGAATCCTCAGTGCTAACTAGTGACAGACAGTTTGCTGGTGAGTGCGTTATGATCTGTGAAAAACTTAATCAAATTAAAGCAGAAAAAAGAAGTAAGACTCTGCCGAGTGTTGTGCAGTATAATCTCTGGATCGTGGTTAAGAAAAGACACCGCTTTGATTAAATACATCTCTTTTGAACTGGAGGAAAAAGTGAGTGGAACGAATCGTTCAGGTGCAGAGATTCTACATAATTTTATGAGTCCCAGGGAATCAGTGCTAGTATTCTGGATTTCGAGAGGTTAAATATATTGATGGAATATTTCATAGTAGCCAAAGTTTTTGCCTTTGTGCATTTCAGTGGATGTGACAATCCCTTATTAGTGCCTGGAAACTCTCCAGCTGTCAAGTGACCAAATTAGTGCAGTTGCTAGACTTTGGACTATTCACATTGCTGATGGCTGAGTTTTGGGGAGTGGACTGCTTTAATTCTTTACTTGGCAATGTGCTGTGGCTTTTTAAAAATGATAAATTTTTGGACTCTAGCCTGGGGAAGGGAGTGGAAATGACTCAGTGGAAAATAGATCTATATACTGGCTGGTAGGTGTTTTGAGCCCTCGCTTAACATCTGATAACTGCCCACTTGATTTTAGCCATTAGATGTGGGGAAACATATTTCTTTCTGACTACTCTCCCATCTCTTATGAATTAATTCTACTTGATGGAAGAGTCTCACTGGAGAACCTCAGTGTTAAAATTTATATTATGCGTAGTGTTCATTTGCTTCTTGGTGAGTGTGGGTCTCTGTTTGTTCAGAGTGGTGGTCTGCAACTGGAGACCCTTGTTCAAAAAGGTTTTTTGTCCACAGCTTAACCTTCAACTGCCTTGGGCTAGATCTCACCAACAGATTAGTAATCATCTTGTCATAGTCATTAATAGATAACTGAGCCTAAGTGATAAACTGAAATGTTTGAATTAGAGGAGGAGAAAAGACAGACTGTCTCTAAAGTAAAGAAATTCCCTCCTTAATTTTGAAAAATGCACTTTTCAAGGGCTAGATTGTGCCTTGTGCAAGGAGTGGCACTGCAACCCCAGGAGGCACCTAAGAAAGGAAATGTGACATCTCTTTATTTCCACCCAGAGCAATCTGCAAAAGCAGCCTACTCCCTGCCATAGGCCAGCTCAGTATCACTGGCTGATGCTTATGTAGGGTGGAGTCAAACCCCACCCACTTGTGCAGGGAAGGAAGGAGCAGCCCCACAAGGACTGAAAACCATTTTTAAATTGGCTGGGAACGCAGACATTTTCTCTTTATAGTTACTTTCTTGGGTGGAACATGTAACTTTAAGCTGGAAAGTTTATTTTGATGCATAATGCTTTTGAATTCCTGTTAAAATCTCTTCTCCTTTCTCATCATTCAGTACTGTGCTTCCCTCTCCTATATGATGCAGAGGATGGCAAAACTCAGCAGATTGGCAAAATCCAGCCCAGTGGAGGGAGAGAGGCAGAATAGCAGCTTCTGTTCAAGCTATCCCTGTAGCCCAGACACAATGGCAGCCCCGTCTCCTCCTGATAGGGGCTGTGGAGTGCCAGGGTCTAACATGGTGAGTGAGCAAAGCTGAGGAGCGACTGCTCTGTGTGACATACTTTTCCTTGGCTCCAGGGAGATTTCTGACCAGGGATTTCCTTTCACACTCTCTTCCCACCCCCAAACTTCCCAACACCCCCCCCATCCCCAGTGCTCAACTAGTTACATGAGTGTTGCCAATTTAGTCATTGGTTGGACATTTGAATTTAAATTGAAACGTTAATACACACTTTAAAAGTATATACAGCATATGATAAAATACTTGTACCTGAAAAAGTATAATAGGTTTGAAAAGTATGAACAAAGACTAGCTTCTTCACACACCTGTTGTTTTTTCTGACAATGCTGGCACACTCGTTTTGGCAATGTTGGCCATCCTTATAATTTAAAATTATGATTTGTAAGCAGAATCTGAATGAGCTCTCTCCTGACAGCTAGTGGTGAGGCAGGGGTGGAGGGTAGGCTTCTGGACCAGACTGTATTTACATGAACTCTCCTACTCTGCCTAGGTATCTAGCAGACAAAGCTGTGTTGCCCAAGTGATCAATTTTGACTGGTGTTGGGAGTTTCTGTACTAAATATTTTTATTACATTATAATTATTTTTTACATGAGAACATAAAAACGGCCCTATTGGGTCAGACCAATGGTCCATCTAGCCCAGTACCCTGTCTTCCAACAGTGGCCAATGCTAGGTTCTTCAAAGGGAATTAACAGAACAGGGCAATTATTGAGTGATCCATCCCCTGTCATCCACTCCCAGCTTCTGGTAAACAGAGACTCTCAGAGCACGGTGTTGCATCCCTGCCCATCCTGGCTAATAGCCATAAGAACATAAGAACAGCTATACTGGGTCAGACTAAAGGTCCATCAAGCTCACTATCCTGTCCTCAGACAGTGGCCAATGGTGTGTGCCTCAAAGGGAATGAACAGACAGGTTACCCTGTCACCCAAGCACAGCTTCTGGCAAACAGAAGCTAGGGACACTATTCCTGACCATCCTGACTAATAGCCATTAATGAGCCTATCTTCCATGAATCTGTCTAGCTCCCTTTTGAACCCCATTGTAGTATTGGCCTTCACAACACCCTCTGTCAAGGAGTTCCAGAGGTTGACAGTGTGTTGCATTTCTTGTTTGTTTTAAAGTTGCTATCTATTAATTTCATTTGGTGGCCCCTTGTTCTTGTATGAGAAGGAGTAAATAACACTTCCTTATTTATTTTCTCTATGCCACACATGATTTTATAGACATCTATCATATCCCCCCTTAGTTATCTCTTTCCAAGCTGAAAAGTCCTAGTCTTATTTCTCTCTCCTCATATGGAAGCCATTCTATACCTCTTATCATTTTTCTGAACCTTTTCCAATTTCAGTATATCTTTTTTGAGATGGGATGACCACATCTGCACGCAGTATTCAAGGTGTGGGCGTACCATGGATTTAAATAGAGGCAATATGAAATTTTTGTCTTATTATCTATCCATTTCTTGATGATTCCCAACATTCTGTTCGCTTTTTTGACTGACACTGAACACCGAGTGGATGATTTCAGAGAACTATCCACAATGATTCCAAGATCGCTTTCTTGAGTGGTAGCAGCTAATTTAGACCCCATCATTGTATATGTATAGTTAGGATTATGTTTTCCAATGTGCATTACTTTTCATTTATCAACATGAAATTTAATCTGCCATTTTGTTGCCCAGTCACCTAGTTTTGTGAGATCCTTTTGTAGCTCTTTGTGGTCTGCCTGGGACTTAACTATCTTGAGCAGTTTTTTATCATCTGCAAATTTTTCCACCTCACTGTTTACCCATTTTTCCTGATCGTTTATGAATATGTTGAATAGGACTGGGCCCAGTACAGATCCGCGGGGGACACCACTATTTACTTCTCTCCATTCTGAAAACTGACCATTTATTCCTACCCTGTGTTTCCTATCTTTTAACCAGTTACCAATCCATGAGAGCACCTTCCCTCTTATCCCATGACTGCTTACTTTGCTTAAGAGCCTTTGGTGAGGGACTTTGTCAAAGGTTTTCTGAAAATCTAAATACACTATATCCACTGGATCTCCTTCGTCCACATGCTTGTTGACCCCCTCAAAGAATTCTAGTAGATTGGTAAGGCATGATTTCCCTTTACAAAAGCCGTGTTGACTATTTCTCAACAAATTATGTTCACCTATGTGTCTGGCAATTTTGTTCTTTATAATAGTTTCAACCAATTTTCCTGGTACTGAAATGAGGCTTACTGGCCTGTAGTTGCCAGGGTCAGCTCTGGAGACCTTTTTAAAGATTGGCATCACATTAGCTATCCTCCAGTCATTCGGTACAGAAGCTGATTTAAATGATAGATTACAGATGACAGTTAGTAGTCCTGCAATTTCACATTTGAGCCAGTGAAGGATATATTCTCTATGAACTTATCTAGTTCTTTTTTGAATCCTGTTCTAGTTTTGGCCTTCACAATATCCCCTGTCAAAAAGTTCCACAGGTTGACTGTTGTGTGAAGAAGTACTTCCTTTTGTTCATTTTAAAGGGTCTGCCTATTAATGTCATTGATTGCACCCTAGTTCTTGTGTTATGTGAAGGAGCTTATTCACTTTCTCCACACCAGTCAAGACTTTATAGATCTCTATCATATCCACTTTTAGTCCTCTCTTTTCGAAGCTATAAATTCCCAGTCTTTTTAATCTCTCCTCATATGGAAACTATTCCATATCCCTAATCATTTTAGTTGCCCTTCTCTACCTTTTCCAACTCCAATATATCTTTTTAGAGATGAGGTGACCAGAACTGCACGTGGTATTCAAGATGTGACCATACCATGGATTTATATAATAAAAGTGGAGGAGCTTGGTTTGCCAGACTGATCAGCAAAGCCAATGTTGACAAACTGTGTGAAAAGGCTGCAAAACACCAGTCCTCTGGACTGCATCGACATGCAGAAAGCCTTATAAGCCAGTCTTTGTCAAAGCCAATTTTAGAAGAACTTAATGAGGCTGTTAAGAATGCTGGAGACACAACACAGTTTATGCAAACAAACATGGCTATCACATCATACTTTCTCTTTAAGTAACAGATACCACACACTACAACCTGGAGACCAATGTTAAGGGCATTGTTATTTGTTAATTTTGAAATTGGACACTGGTTCCGACCAAGACCAGAAAATGCTCACTATCTTTCTGCAAGAAACTCAGGTGACTGGTTAGAAGCATGCAGTGCAAGAGTGAAAGACTAAGCAGTTGAAAAAGTGAAGAACTCTCTCACCACATTCAGAAAATGTGCATACATGGCTGATGAATGAACCGATGCAAATAGGTGTCAAGTACTAAGTCACTACATATATTATCTTGATGTCAGTGGTAGGCCAGTAGATGAATTTCTAGACGTTCAAGTTACAGAAGACACATCGGTTGCAACTCTGACAATCCACATCTTAGAAGAGTTAAATGCTTGTAAATTGAATCCCAAAGAGATGGCTGCTTGTGCATTTGATGGAGCTGCAAACTTCTCTGGAAGACATAGAGTAGTACAAGCTTTTCTCAGCGAAAAGTGTAACTCTGATCTCTCCTATACGCACTGAAGAGGCCATTTACTCCATAATCTATGAATAAGATGCAATGAGACAACTAAAAATAGAAAACAGCTTGTTACCATGTTTCTGGGGCTGGACACAGGCACAAGAGAACATGTTTTGGTCATAAGGACATTGTTATAAGCTATCAGTGCATGTGATAGGTTCTCTCTCACCCAGAGTGTTTGTCAAGGCTCAAATTAGAGGGGAAGTTGTAGGGGTGGCAAAGGGAAAACAAAGTTCCTCTTCTCAAAATAAGTCAATCATCTTCATCTCATAGGCAAGGATAGAAGTATTTCCATTAAATATTTACTATTCAAGCCCTGCTTGTCACAGTCCCTATGAACTTTGATTTCTTTCCTAGAAGTTCAATTCTATGCAATGTCTTCCACCTAATTAAAAACATGGTTAATTCTAATAAAATGACTGTGACACATTTTTCAGTGTTTACTATGGTGCCATACAACCCACCTTTGTCCTAACGGTCTCACCCCCTCATCGGTCCGCACCCCCACTCCTCTTTTGAACGCCCCCCCATTTCAATTTCTGAGGAAAACACTGTTTCTGACTGAAATCTTCCCAGAAGTTACTGCCTGTTGAACAAGCAGTAACACCTCTTCTGCAGTTGCATCTTCCCCACACTTTGGTGTGTGGCTTCTTACAGCTGCAGGCAGGGATCACATGGCTCCTGAGAAAGGTGGGTTACCTGGGGAACTGTTCAGAGGCCTAGGACCTAAGGTCATACTGTGGTTGAACCCAATGCCAGTTCCAAAGGTATGGAGGTGAGGGGCAAATCTGACCCACTATAGTACAATTTGAAGGAAACTTCATGAGTGTGACGCAGAGACCCATTGGTGCCAGCTGGCAAAAGGGAGCTCATTGTTCTGTAACAGCAACTGCTAGCAGGCCTGAGAAACTCACTACACAGCTTTGGTGGCATTTATCCATAAATGAGATCATGTGAGATATCTAATAAAAGATTATGTCATACTGGTCCTCATAATCATTGTGAGATGTATGTATGGATGATATTTAAGGAGTTGTGTATATGGGTAATTAAGCTCTGGAGTAGGCTTCTAAGGGAGGTTGTGGAATCCCCATCACTGCAAGTTTTTTAGAACAGGTTGGGCAAACACCTTCCAGGGATGGTTTAGGTTTACTTGGTCCTTCCCCAGCATGGGGGCTGGACTAGATGACTTCCGGAGGTCCCTTCCAGCCCTACATTTCTGTGATTCTATAATAGACTGGGTTGGGTAACTAAGTGATAGTTTGGAATGGGTATAAAATACAGTACAGACCTATTTATCCAAATAGAGTGAGGACCATGGAATTTGAGGTTGTTTTTCTTTTCATGTACAAGTGATAACCAAATAGTGCAATCCTGCAGACACTTGATTTCAATAAGAGATGCATGAATGGACTGCTTGTGTCATTGAGCATTGAGCTTGGATTTCCTAGAGTGGGGAGGGTGTGCAGTTTCCGCTACACAGGTTTTTAATATCTGCTTACCCAATGTGTCAGGCTCTCAAATATCAGATTTCCTGGTAACTTGGGTTAATTTATGCAGCTTTCATAAACTCTACAGAAGATTATTTTAAATCTACAATGCATAAAAACATATTTCAATCTATTTGATGCCAGTGTTACAAGGTAGGGAGTCTCAAGTTCAGATTGGCATTCTGTCCTTTGCTTATAAGATAGCTGTCAGTTGTCATTTACTATTTGCATATAGTGCCATAGTTGTGCAAGGTGTATTACATTGAGAATAAGTCTGTGGGTGGAGGAGCTCAACTGGGCTTTTATTTTGCTGCAGTAATGTGAATGAGTCATGGAGTTTTATCCTTGATTTGATTTAATTTGATTTCCTGGTGCTTGTCAGTCTGTTTTTAAATATTAACAGTATTCAAATGTAATATGAGATGAACGTTCTAGTTGACCAGAAATGTCGTGTTAAAGAAGGTACAATACCCAATTGTTTTTGTGCAACTATTATTTTCAAGGATCTGATGAACACATAATCCTGCAATTTCCTTGTCCTTTCCTTCCATACCAAAAAGTGTTGTTGTTTTCTGTTCCTAGCACTGCATTTTGTTCTTATTAAAATATTGTATTTTATTTGCCTAGTGTTCTATAGTTGCTGCTTTTAACAAATCATTTCTATATCTACTACTTTAAGTGCTCCTGAGCATTATTTTTCTACTTTCTATTTCACAGAGGAGATTCCAGATGCATTTATTTTCAAACAGTTACTACCCCTAGAGATCAGATGTTTTGCTGATTCATTCAGTAAGCTGCAACTTTCCTCACCGTGCTGGTTTTTCAAGTAGGAACTAGACTTTTTCTTATGAGAAGAATTCTCAAATGAGTAAAAGCTTCTCATTCCCAATCTTATGTGGCTCCAGGATTTTCATGGTAGGTAAGGTTGGAGATTTTTTTCCACTGATCTCTTATGAAAATGGACAATAATTCTCATTATGCTCTAGGTTTTGTTTTAAGGCTAATAAACTATAATTGCTCTGGATGTGGATGACAGAAGAGAACTGTAATTTCTACAATTCTTTTTTACAATTCATGATCAAATAGGCTAATTTTAAATAAGAGTATTGCAGTTCTGCTCTTGGCGACATTTTGGGATAGTTTTAGTTTAGGGGTTGTGTGCGAGAGGGGGGAGAAGGAGAGAGAAATTTATAGCTTAACAGCACATTTTCCACCACTTTACCTACATTTTTTCATATATTGCCACGAAGTGACATAATATTGTCATGATGCAGTATAAGAAAAAGAAGACCATGCTGACTGCACCTCAAAGCAGAATGAGGTTCAAAGATATCTGGGAGCAGATCCCCTGTTGATACAGTTTGCCTTGGCTCCACCTGATGATCTTCTCTCTGATCTGACATTTTCACAGATGGTTAGTTTTCTGGGAGATATCTTAAAGAAACAGGCAATTTAAGCAATTGAAAGTTTTATTCATATAAAGAATGTGATGCATTGCTCTGGATTTGTACAAATCTTGAAAGTACACAAAAGAGCAACATACATTGGCAGATCTGCTCTAGATCTGCTGCTCTACTGGTCTGCTATCCCAGATGGAATGACATTGAATGTCTGACAATGCAATCCTTAACATTTTGTGCTCTGAAAAATAGTTATTTTATTTAGGAATTTTTGCCTTTTGCTAGCATTCAAAATCTTCTCTACTAGCTGCCAGTTATTCAAAAATTATTCCTAATTTGACAAATATGTAAATCTCTAAATTATTCTGAATCCATTTAATTATTTGTAATATGTTTTCTCAAACTGGCATGAGAGATGTCTTCTGCGAAACTGCAATGTGCTTTTAATGCACAGAATTCAGTGTAGCAATGAGTTTTTTAAATGGAGATATACCTGTCTCAGAACTGGAAGGGACCCTGAAAGGTCATTGAGTCCAGCCCCCTGCCTTCACTAGCAGGACCAAGTACTGATTTTTGTCCTAGCTCCTTAAGTGGCCCCCTCAAAGACTGAATGCATAACCCTGAGTTCAGCAGGCCAATGCTCAAACCACTGAGCTGTCCCTCCCCCCAGTTAATTGCAGGCTAACTATTACAGCTCAGTGATGTGTAATCTACTTGCAGCTCTTCTGTAGGTGGCATGAGTAGTTTTGGGGTTGCTGATTTTCATAGTCAGGGGCTATCATTTTAAATAAAGGATAGAGGGGCTTGTGGCAGCTTTGCATTTGTTATAACAAGAAAACGACACATGAATTTTCTATTTGATATCTTTCTATGTCCAGATATGGAGGAGTCCTATGCACCCTTTCTGGGGGCAAGTATTATACATTAAGCATATCAAAGTAAGTGGGACAGATTCATCCCTGATGTGAATCTACTGACTTGAGTGGAGTTTTGTGAGGGATAACATTGGCCGAGCTTGTTTAAATCAGCGATAAGCCAGTCTCCAGAGGTTCAGAGTTTTGTGATAGGTTTGGACAAGCATTTGGAGGCTTATGTGAAGCTTGTTCAAGTTATCTCCTCCCTGTCCCCCCTCAAGCTGTGAAACAGTCTGTCCTTGGTCCTCCGTGGAGCTGCCTCCTCCAACAGACTCCTTAGGTCCCACTCTTCCCAATCCACAACTTTCTGCCAGTGGGCCGCAGCTCCCACCTACCTGATTGCAGGTCTTTGGGAAGGATCTACAGCCTACTAACCATGCCTAAATGTGATCTTCTCTTTAAGCAGTCAGATGGCAAATCACTACTCAAACACACTTTGTGGTGTACCTCACTGACCTGCCTCCCCCTTTGAAACCTTCAGAGGAATGATGTGTACGATCACTTCCCCTAACTGGCTAGGTCACCCTGATTCTGGGGCAAATGGCTTGTCGCCATGTCTGGATATACTCTGAGAAGAGTCTCTTTCTTGATATTTTGACCCCTCTACTCCTGACCAGAAACTATACATTGAAAAAAACATTTATCTGAACATTTCAGCAAAACGCCTTTTTAAAAAACCAGCAATGGGTTAGGAATTGAGGGATGGCTCTGATGTTACTAGTATCAATTTGGCCATCTATAAGGGGGGAGGGGATAGCTCAGTGGTTTGCGCATTGGCCTGCTAAACCCAGGGTTGTGAGTTCAATCCTTGAGGGGGCCATTTGGGGACTGGTCCTGCTTTGAGCAGGGGGTTGGGCTAGATGATCTCCTGAGGTCCCTTCCAACCCTAATAATAATAAAATCAACATTTCTCTTCCTGCACCACTTTCACAGCTAGGTTGATGAAGTCTTTATAGATCGTGCGGGCACTTTTATCTATGACGATATACTTCACTTATTCTGCTTACAGATGAGTTTCTCTGCGTGATGATGTTTCTTGTATATCAGCCTGTTAGTTTTATGGATAGAAAAGTTAGACACACAGACTTTTAATAGTCAACACATCTTTTTTTGCTCAGTACAAAACCAGAGGAGATTTATAGGTTGGTACACAAGCATGAAAAGAAAACCATAAATAATATATTGATAAAATTTATAGTTTTATTACCCTGTAATTATATCATACCTATGTTTGTTTTTCTTTTCATGACATTCTGTGAAATGTAGCTCCCTGAACCTGTTTGGAAGGTCGATGTTTTCAGGATTTAGACCTAAGTGGTGACTTACCATTTTCAAGGGAAGAAAGGCCAGTTGTAGATATGGTATTACTATGCTGAAAGATGTTAATGGCTGCCACCAAGCAGGTCTTTGTTCTGTAGACAACCACAGACCTGGTTAAAACTGATGGGTGTGCTAGGCATCCGTCTTTCAGGCTAACTGGAAGGACCGATTAAATGACCCTTTAGGTAATGATAGCTGGAAACAATAGCCAAAGCACTTGGCCACCTGGTGAAGCTTGAGTGGAGTTAAATATAAACAATCGTTGTGTGTTCAGTTTAAGATAAATATTAATAGTTATCACACATGCAGGGCTTGATTTACTCCAACAAGTACAAGGGGTTTGCAACTGGTACCACATAGCCCTACACCCACAAGGGTATCAGAATCGGAAATTAAACCCATGGCTGGGCTGGCCTCTCCATGAAGCTACACTAGGAAAGGTAACTTTTTAGTTCTGGCTGGAACTTTGTAGGAGTCCCACAGGTGGAGTCTGTGCAAGGAGGTGCTGCATGAGCACTCAGATGTTAGATAAGGGGCACTATGTAAAAACCCAACACAGATAAACTTCCTCTCCTCAGCATACCATGACCACTTAGGCTTGCTACGCTTCCTGGGAGTGTGAAGGTACAGTACAGGCTAAGATTTCATTTTCATGGGACCTCCATTAGAACGTAGTGGAGGAAAACGACTCCCTAGAGAAATGGGTGGGGCTGAGTCATCAGCTGCAGGGCGTCTGTGATTTGGTACTGTCACAGGGCCCTCTGAACTGGTGATTATAGCAATGGAGGCTCCATGCCTGAGTCAGAATCTAGCCCTCTTCACCAAATCAGGGTCTCTTTAGAATTGGCAGCCTGCCCAATCATCCCTGCAGCAGAGTGTCTAAATAATTTCTGAAGGTTTTGAGTTAATTGTTGAATTTGGCAGATTACCTGTCTAGCACTTAGAAAAAAGAGACAAAATATAATACATTTTACAGCTTTAGCCCTGAAGCCTAACAAACGTGACATGTAGGTAAAACCTCTGTGGGTGTGCCCCATCCTCAGGATTGGGGCTGGTGACTGATACACAAGGCACCAGACGCAGTGGGGACTATATATCTCTTCTTCCCCCATGGCCAGATTGTGTGTCATGTAGCTGTTTTCAGATACAGAGTAGAGAGTAGGATTAGGGTTAACAATGCAATTTTCCCTCTGTGCTCTACAGTTAGTCAAAGAGCCGAGTTTGTGCACTCATTCAGGCAAAATTCCCATTGACATTGATGGGTTTTTACCAGAGTAAAGCAGGATTGAGCCCAACATGTGAGACTTGTGTAGTTTATGTTTGCCAGGGCTTGTGCAGTGTTTGCAGTGAGGATGAAGAAGGTCAGACAGGTTGCTTCTGGCCTTCGATTCTAAACTCTGTGAAGTACCTAAAGAGAGAGAACCATAGACTTCTCATCATAATAGGCAACTGATCTGTGTGTTTCCTGCATGAACTTGTTCAAATGTGTGATTAATTTGAAATGCTTCTTTGCTTCTAGTCAAATGCGTGACTTATAATGTTGGAATTTTTAGCCAATAAAGAAATTTTGCTGATTTAAAATGGTATTTTAAATACCAGAATATAATGAACTAGACTGGTGGGGAGAGAGAGTGGTGGCAGTGGTGGTGACAATGGGAAAGAAGGGGTGATTTCTCTGGGACCTCCGAATGTGAAGTGTTTCCGAGGAGGGATTTCTGCAGGCGTAGGACTTGATCTTACGCCCACTGAAGTCAGTGGCAAAGTTGCCATTGACTTTAATGGAGCAGGATCAGGACCGTACAGAGGGGAGATGCTGCTGCTTTGGCTTCTGTGCCCTCCTGAAAATATTTTCATCTCTCATATATGCCCATTAGATCCTGATCCAGCAAAACACCTAAGCACGTGTAACTTTTAAGTACTTGAATTGTTCCATTTATTTCAGTGGACTGTGCATGTGCTTAAGTGCTGGGATGCACTGGGGCCTGAATCGTAACTGATAATATAGCTAATAACATTGTCAGTTGGAACATTTTAAACCCCACCTGGTAACATGGAGTATAGCTGTTTGACATTTTCAGAATACTCTCAGGGATTTAGACATACTTCTTCTATTAAAATTAATGGAAAAGTTTAAAAATTAATGTAGACAAATGTCTAAAATCCCTAGACTGCTTTGAAAAATCTCAGTGGGTATCTTTTAACTGCTCATTCAAGTCACTTTAAATATCCATTATTAATTAAAATTTGTAATATGTATTAAATTAAATATTTACTGTGTGTACATATTTATAGCACAGATAGAAAGATATCACACAGATGTCTTCCTTTGCTATTTTATCAAGTGCATGTGTTCCCTTCTTCCCATACATATTATGAAAAATCAAGCAATTTCAGCTCATCTTGCATCATTGTTTTGAATGATTTTTTCCATTGCTGATAATTGCCAATTCCAGCAGTAAACCAATTCCACCTAAAATAGCTTGCCAGAATGGATATGGTGAGGGCAAGAAAAGAATGTTATTTAGGGATGAACCATTAGATGAAATGTGCAAATAATGTGGAACCTACCTTGTGTGACAAAGTTCCTCCTCTACCTTGGTGGGTCCTGCACTTATTGGCAGATTTCCTCACCTCAGTGATCTTCCCCACAGTCTGGGTCAACTCCTCCTGTGTCTGATCAGGAGTTGGGAGGTTTAGGGGCAACCCAGGCCTGCCCTCTACTCCGGGTTCCAGCCCAGGGCCCTGTGGATTGCAGCTGTCTATATTGCCTCTTTTAACAGCTGCATGACAGTTAGAACTCCCTGGGCTACTTCCCCATGGCCTCCTCCAAACACCTTCTTTATCCTCACCACAGGACCTTCCTCCTGGTGTCTGGTAACACTTGTACTCTGTAGTGCTCCAGCAGCACAGCCTCTCACTCTCAGCTCCTTGTGCCTCTTGCTCCCAGCTCCTTACACACACGTCCTCTCCTCTAGCTCCTCCCTCTCTGACTGGAGTGAGCTCCTTTTTAAACCCGGGTGCCCTGATTAGCCTGCCTTGATTGGCTGCAGGTATTCTAATCAGTCTGTCTGCCTTAATTGGTTCTAGCAGGTTCCTGATTACTCCAGTGCAGCCCCTGCTCTAGTCACTCAGGGAACAGAAAACTACTCAGCCAGTGACTAGTATATTTGCCCTCTCCAGACTCCTGTACCATACTGGCCTGGGTCTGTCACACTTGGCATTTTCTTTTTACCAGATAACTTAAACCACTATATACACATATATATAAACTAGTATGACAAATATACATTATTAATTATTGTTACTGTTTAAATTGATTATTATGCATGTCAATATATTGATCCAAATTTTGCCTTTACAAATTCTGAATAAAACTCTCACTGCAGCAAAACTGTCTGAGGTGTAAACCAGGTTAGAATTCATCACTCTGCCTTTACATTCTATTCTATGGTGTGTTTATTATTAGTTGGGGACCTGATCCTGAAAAAATTTACTTGGGGGAATCCTTACTCACACCAGGTCCCACTGAAATCAGTGACTCCTGGGGTGACAAAGGACAACTCACCAGTATAAGGGGCTGTGGGACTGGGCCACTAATTGCTTACACCTGTTCCATTGTAGTTCATTGTACTATTTGATTGAAAGAGTTACATGAATGATTCCTTGTTAACAAAATGAAGGGTCTGATCTTGCAGTCCTTAGTTGGGTAAAATGCTCATTGCTTCATTCAGAGGGTTACTTAAGGACTGGCAGATCCGGTTTATATTTATTATTAAGTTCTTATGCATCTTTATTAAGAAATGATCATATGGTTCTGTTCGGATTGGATCCAGAACAACATTTATTTTTAATTTCTTTAACCTAAAGTAAAAGAAGAATGTATTATGTTTTTATCTCTTTTCCTTGCACTGAATCATTTTTTTAAATACTCCTGAAGCTGAGCTGGAGGATATGAAAACTTTCTGTGAGTAAGAGACAAGACTATTGTAAGCTAATACATAGACATGCCATTTCAATGAATTTAGAGTCC
The DNA here is from genome assembly GCF_025201925.1 of Gopherus flavomarginatus. Classification (NCBI taxonomy): domain Eukaryota; kingdom Metazoa; phylum Chordata; order Testudines; family Testudinidae; genus Gopherus; species Gopherus flavomarginatus. The sequence goes on from NC_066619.1 coordinate 113,849,104, forward strand.
GATCCAAAACTCATTGATTCCCATTGACTTCAGTGGGCTTAGGATCAGGCCATTGAAGACAAGGATGGACTTGCATTTGATGAAGTACAGTAAATTATGCATAGGAAGCCAAATTCGTGCCTGCTGTAGCCGCACTGGCTCTCTGTGCATGTATGTGTAATAGCTCTCAGTTGATCATCGTGCAAAGTCCAAGCAAGAGCTCTTTACATAGCAAATTCTATGAGAATCACCCCAAGATGAGTGGCACCAGTGTGGTCGAGGCGTAGTTGCTACTCAGTGCGTGGGCTTTGGTAGCGATCGCTGTCGCTGCCACTTTTGACTCATGAAACCATGAAGTTGTAGGTCTATTGCGTATATCTTCCCGTAAACCCAACCTCCCCTTGGTGCTCTTGTGAAGAAGATCACCACAAAACACCAGAGGTGCTGGAACTAAGGGGTGCTGGGGGTGTGGCAGCACCCCGTGGCTTGAAGTGGTTTCCATTATATACAGGATTTACAGTTTGGTCCAATGGCTCTCAGCACCACCACTACACAAATTGTTCCAGCACACCAGCAAAACACTGCATAAGGCACAATGGTCTTTCTAGCCTGCATTTTCTCTCTCAAGGCAAGTGCAGCAAAACTATGTGCTAACTGTTGCTTTGCAGACTTTGGACATATAAATAGGAACATGATTTGTTTCTTTACACTTACAGCACATACAGGAATAACATTTCACAAATTGTCTGCCCAGAACCAAAATTCACAGCAATCAAAAGCTGTATACCACCCCCTCAGCAGCAAGTTTTTTTTAAATCATTGGGATGCCACAGTAGTTAACATTAAAAATCACTATTTACCCCTCCACCCCAAAAAAGTACTTATTTTATAAAAAATACTACCCAAACACTCCAGAAATGTGTAAAATTAAAAATCAGTCGATACCCTTGTTGGCAGTCTCAGTGGAATGGCCAGGACTGAATAGACAAAGAGACTGAGTACCTTGCCTCTCCTATGCGCCCTGTGTCCACATCAAGGTTTAGCTACACTGGTAGGGTAATACAATATGGGAAGATTTATGCTGTTGCCTGTGATTGACATGTTCTGTGGCTAGAGGATTTCAGTCTCCAGGGTCATCAGTCTCTCACCTTTTGAAAGAATGAAGTCCACTCAAATATTAATAAGAGAGAAAATGGTCAGGGCAGAGGGGGAGAATGATTTATTGCAATAAAATACTAGTTTGTTTTAATTCTTTAAAGATCATTGGATCCTATTGTCCCATGTCTCTCCTTTTTCTTTACCTCTTCTAAGCTATTTCTGTCTGCATAACTCACAGAAAATAAAATATGATAAATAAACAAGAGTTGCTGACCTCTCTCTCTATATTCTGCAAATATTAACCTGTGCAGTTGCTGTATGTGATAGCACAGTAAATGTTAGCATTTATAATATTTATGAACTATGCAAGAATTGATGCTATATGTGCAGTCACTCTTGATTCCAGCACTTAAATCGTGGCAACAATTGGTTTTGGAAGGGGTTTAAACTTCTCCATAAACATTGGCATGCAAGAAATCAGCTGAGGAGCAATAGATGTTTGTAATATAATTTGAAATAGTCCATTAGAATGTGTTTAAGTGATCAGAGTGGAACAAAATAGAAGCTGGAGACTTCAGATGTTTTTTAATGTCAGGTTTTGATGTAAACCACATTATATTTTGTAATCTGTGTACTCCATTTTACTCACATTAAGGTTGTTGGCAAAACTCCCATTGACCTCAATGAGAGGAAGAGTAGATCAAAATGTCCACATTGAACATTAGTATCACTGGATATTTTGTGTGCGTGTTGGAAAGGAAACAGGGGCATGTGATCTGGCCAAGGTATTTAACTCTGAAAAGTTCTTGTTGCACATGTGCAATAACAAAAATAATTCATAGAGATGGGAAATGCTGTTTTGCCAGATTCAGAGCAAATCAAAAATTGTGGTTTCTAGATTTGAAAAAAAAAATTGGTTCTGGTGAAATATGTATTCTAGGCTGCTATTTATTTTTGTTATTCTTTTTTAGTCTGAGAAGGAGGTCCAGAATTACTAACAAAGGCTATTTATTGTTTACATATTACATATTTTCAGGAGGTAGGATTGTCCTGTGTTTAAGACATCAATATATGAATAGAGTTGTTATATGACAGATAATTTAGACCCCCTAGTCCACCAAACCATTTAAACAAGTGCTTAACCTTAAACATGTCAGGAGTCCTGTTGAAGTCAAGCAATTGCCTGTTTTTCTGAGTCAGGGATTTACAGCTGCTTTCTCATAATAATTTGCAGTGTAACCCTCTATGTGTTAACATATTGATGGGATACTTGTCCATGTTGATTCAAATCCCTGATGTATTCAAATCTGCGCAGCCCATTTCTTAAGTGTGAACCATACATCTTTAACTAGAGGCCAGGCAAATTAGTGGACATCTTAAGGTTCTAGCCTGCTCCCCATCTCAACCTTGTGATGCCTATTCACAGAGGCAGACAGCCTGCCAGATCCCACAAATCTGTATGTGCAGCAGGAGCACCAGACCCACAAGGCAGCATACTGCCAGCCAGCAAGGTGACTGCTGCCACTGGCAGGCAAATGTCAGTTATTCATGAGTAAAGAGGGGTGAAAATTTTCAGATGAGTTTTTTATTCACCCAAAAAACTGCCGTTTCAAGTGAACTGAAATTATTTGCAAATTTGGTGAATAGTTTCATAAGGGGGAAAAAAACTTCAGAAAAAAATTCAAATGTTTCATTAAATTTTGAAAATAAAATATTTCAATTTTTTGTTTCAAGATTATAATTTGTTTTGAAATTTGCCTGAATTTAATAAAAAAAAATTTAAAACCTGAAAATGAAATTAAATGTTTTGTTTTAGGTCAAACTAATTGTTTCAGTCAATCCAAACCAATTTTTTGGTTTTTTTGTTTTGTTTTTCATTTCACCAAGAGAACTGAACAGGTCTCATTTTGGATTGACCCCTCTAAAATTAAAAAAAAAAAAATGTAGATGCTGGGTTTTTCCATTGGTCCAATCAACTAAAAAATCAATTATACTTAGAACTGTAATGCAGGATTCACCCTTTAAGGCCTGATTCTCCACAATTGCCTTTCTCTTTGTATAGTCATTGATACCTGTACAAAGTAGGGTTGAATGCTGCCATTGGTGTGGAAGAATGGAGAATTCAAATTCTGGTAGCATTTTACACCCACTTTATACTCCTTGGGCTCACTTAGGCCAGTTTTACACCAGTTGACATTGGAGTCAATGGGGTTGCTTCCGGTTTACACAAGCATGAGAGGAGAATTGGGCCCATTGCATACTGGTGTAAAGACTATACGAGGCAGTAGAAAATCAGGACTCTAGTACTCACAAAATTTGTTGCTTTGTTGCTGAAGTTCTTCGTTTATCCACAGAAAGATACAGAATGACCTGTATGCCTCATTCATGCTCTAATCCAAAACCCACTGAAGTCAGTGAGAGTATTCTATTGATATCAATGGACTTTGAATCAAGACCACTATTTTAAAGGTGAAAGGAGGGACGTTCAGATTCCAAGATCACTCATTCTTAAGCCTCGGTGCCAAACACGTTTTAAATAAATTCTTTATTCCATTGCCAATCTGCTGAGTCATCATGTCCTCTCCCCTCACCCCAGCTTGCATGATTATTTTTATTAAGATGAAGAAATCAGTGTTTATTGTGTACAGACCTCTCGGGCTATCATATTCAGATTTGCCATTACTTGGAGGACACAGAAAATAATATAGAAGAGACAAGTTTGTACTGCTTTCTTTCTCCCATGTGCTCTTAATTTACCTGGCATGGAAAATTTCAGAATAACATGACAAGCAAAAAGGGTGGGTTTTTTTTTAAAGTTGACATGTAATAAATTATTTAACACCTCGTCCTATTGCATCCCACAGCATCTATCAGTTTCATCAGTTTATGTGGTGTTTGCATAAATTTCATTAGTACAAGAAAAGGAAAGTTTAAAAAAACACAAACACAATTTGCATGTTTTCAGTTCATTACGAAAGCTTTCTCTCTGGGCAAATGACTAATATGCTGTCAAACCTTTCTATCCCTGACAGCCATGCTAGCCAAAAAGAGAGGTGCAATCAATCAAAGCCTTGATTAAATGAGCTAAATACACCTACTCAGGCAAAATGCCATTGTATGACTTAGACTTGTCCTAGGGCAGCACTAACATGCTTCTAGGTCACTTCTGTATTATGGAGCTATACTAATGACTCTACAGTTAAGGGTGTAAGTCAGTTTCCATTATAAGCCTGAGCTGAAAATTTTGGAGTAATTATCGGTAAGTTTGAAACCTCTGTTTAATAGAAAGAGTTTCAGACTATATGTTTGTCACGGAGTCCCTGGGCGATGCTCTGTAACTGCTCCCCACAAAGCCAATCAGGACTTTGGGGAGCCTTCTCTCCCTTGGAGCAGACTGTTTCAGGGCAAGAAGCTCACACGGCCCACTTTGCAGTCAGACGTGACTCTCAGACAGCCAGTAAAACAGAGGTTTATTAAGATGACAGGAACGCAGTCCAAAACAGGTCTTGTCGGTACAGACAACAGGACCCCCTTTAGTTAGGTCCATCTGAGGCTCCCAAGGAGACCACAGCCCCATTGGGAGGCCCGAGCACTCCCCTTCATTTCCAGCCAGCTTCCAAAAAACTGCCAAAAAAAACCCTCCAGCCCCTGCTCTCTGGGCTTTGTCTCTTTCCCGGGCCAGGAGGTCACCTGATCTCTTTGTTCTCCCACACCTTTAGCATCCCCCTGAAAGCGGGGAAGGGCCTGGCCATTAGTTGCCATGGAGACTTCGTCACAACATTTGAACTGTAATATTTCACATTTGAAGTTTGGACTGTGTTTGGGGTTCAATGCACCAAACAAGTACACACATGACAAAAGTTAGTTGCCATTGTTTAGTTGCACAAGGAAAAGAAGGGTGATCTTGTGGTTAAGACAGTGTATTAGCACCCATGAGATCTGGGTTCAGTTCCTTACTGTGCCACAGGCTAACTGTGTGACTTTGGACAATTCACTGAGTATCTGTGTGCCTTAGTTTACCAGCTGTAAAATAGGAACCAGTTTTGTCTGTTTAGATTGTCAAGGCAGGGACTCTCTTTTTTTTGCTATGTATTCATACACCACCTAGAACAATGAGGGCCTGAACCTGATCTCTGTTGGAGGCTCTATGTGCTACTGTAATACAAATCATAATTACTAAGTCATCTAGACAGGGCACAAAGCAATGGCACTGGAGTTAGGTAACTAACACTAAATTTCAAAGCTTACTTATCAGATACTCACAATGAACTGTGGCAAACTATTGGGGGGGAAGTATTGTGAAGAAATTTACACAATTTCAAATAATGCATGTAAGAATATTACAACCTGTTCGTGGACAAGTCACAAAACAGAAGAAGAGACCAAACTCAATGAATAAATTATTCATTATGAAATCGTCATTTAACTCTGTTAGAACTGAATATAAATTAAAACCAATTTTTTACCTGAAATGTTCAGATAGACATTTTTTAATTAGAAATTTTTCATGGAAACTCTGTACTTTGGACCACAACAGATAATGCTGAATGCAACAAAAAAGTACTGTTTTCAGGATGTATTTGGCCATGATCAGAAACCCCAGAAACTTTATTAAAAATCCTGTTTTTGTGAGAGTTCTGCCCCAATTTCAAGACTCAAGAGCAGGGGCGGCTCCAGGCACCAGCGCAGCAAGCGCGTGCCTGGGGCAGCAAGTCATGGGGGGCGGCGTGCTGGTTGCTGTGAGGGCGGCCATCAGGCTGCCTTCAGTGGCGTGCCTATGGGAGGTCCACTGGTCCCGCAGTTTCGGCGGCGGGTACGCCGAAGGTGTGGGACCGGCAGACCTCCCGCAGGCATGCTGCGGAAAGCCGCCTGACTGCCGTGCTTGGGGCAGCAAAATACATAGAGCCGCCCCTGCTCAAGAGGTTCAGATAAGTATCCAAATTTTTGGATGCTTTTCTGAACCAATCCCCAAAACTCTGAAACTATACGTAGCTGTCAAAATTCTGCCTCTAAGCCATTACATGCTGAGACCTTTGAAATTTCTAAGAGCAGAAAATTTAGTAACTACGTGTCCCTTAAAGCAAATTAAACTAAGTGTAATCAATGGACATGTTCACATGGACTTCACATAGAAATTATGTACTGTATATTAATTATAATTATTTTGGTATGCTAAAAATATCTGGTGAGATGCTCCCATACACTGTATAGTGTGGAGGAGAACAAAACCATTTCACTGGGAGTAGCATGTGAGCAGGGAGCATGGATGTTAATATACCTGTAGTTCATAACATATTAGAAATTCTATTGTGAATGTGCTTAGTTGTATGTGCCTTTAAATATGTTGCATGAGAGTCATGGCATAGTGATTCAAAGCCAAGTTAGAAAAAGAGTACAACCCTAATTATCCTTACAGGACCAAACTTGATTGAGAATTTGGGGTATTGTTCTGGTAGAAGCTGACACTGACCATTTTTTTCCCCATTATGAACAAACCTATTCAATTTATAGTGTTATGTACCACAACCAATTTTCATTAAAAATTATTTTAATACGCCCTCTTTAGAGAGAGATTTTTTTAAGTGCAGGCAAATTTTTTTTAAATTAAAGAAACAACATTAAAGTAAATTATTCTAGTTTACATAACATATTGCTTGCATATCGATCTTGGTATGAACTGAGGATCCGTTTTTTTGTACTCTGTAGCCTAGTAATTCTCAATAGGACATATTCATGTCATTTACACTGATATAACTAACTTCAGAATCTAACTGGGGTTTCTGAATAAACATCTGTTGCATTCAGGAATAATAAGGAAGGAGCCCGCATGCAATTAGATTAACAATCTTCCCAAGAAAGGTAAGTAATAATTATATATATTTCCAATAACTGTCACTATGGCCTTCTTCTTTTACCGTAACTCATATTGAGTAGATACTTTACTACACAAGTAGTCCCAATCAGAGAGCAACATCTTAGAGTTCTCTACAATTCACACCCCCATAGACTGCACTGTGGTGCTATCCACATAGACAAGTCCATTGAAAGCAGTGTGACTGGTCATGTAGTAAGGTATTATTCAGCATGAGTAAGGTGGAAATCAGGACTAGAGTGAATTGAGTGCCAGTTTTATATTGCAAAAGTAATCAGATTCTTTAGGGGGTTTATCTTTATTGTGAATATGTCAGATCTTTGATTCTCTCTGTGATCACTGTGTTTTCAGTGCTCTGACACTGATCCTGCATTTTCTGCAGTCAAAATTCTCATTGACGTCAGTGGGAGTTTTCCAACTAAGGCCTTGTCTACACACACACACAATTTCTTCCACTGTAACTATACTAATGTTGTTAAAGTAGTATAAACCTCCTAGTGTGGACCTGTTTATATCTGTATAAAGGTGCCTTATATTGGTATAACTATTCTCATATGGGAAGTGGAATAATCTATGTTGGCATAGTGTACCTTTATATTGGTATAATTGTGTCCACACTAAGGATTGTTCCACTATAACTATTTTGGTTTAAAGAAAAAAAATCACATCCCTCACCAAAACAGTTATACCAGTACAAAAACTGTGTGTAGAAGCAAATCCTGCAAACCCTTACTCCTGGGACAAACCCTTAGTCATGAGAGTTGCCAGTGTGACTACCTGTGTGATAAGGGTTTACAGATTTGGGAACTATTTCTGAGCTAAAAGCCAAGTTAGAAAAAGAAAGCAGTCCAGCCACATATTAATTAAAAATAAAAAAGGGTTAGGAGAGATTAACAATTTTAAATGGTCAAATTGGGCTAATTTTGTTCTTCCTAGCGGCTTCTCTGCATGAACAATTCGTTTGTGGCAAGCAGGGGTATGAATCTACTGCACATTAGCCTGTCAAGGCCTACCTATCTGTTTGGATCCTGTTAACACAGATTAACAGTTTTTAATGGGCTTTGATCTAGTCCCGTTTCAAAGATTCATAAACCCATATGAGTCTGATAAAATGACTCAGATCTCATAATTAAACTAAATCAAAGGGCACATTGAAATACAGATCTGATACAGTGTGAACTCAGAATAATTAAGTAAAGACCTGATTATTTTTTAATGATTCTGTGAAAAGGTGTTGTTCATCTGTTAATTAAATCAGGAAATCTGAATCAACATCTCCCTACTTATCTATTGCTCGACCTCACTCTCTTTTTCGAGAAACCATAAATATTTCCAGGAGAACTGGAGTTGCTCTCACTACTTTTTGTTTTTTAGTTAGTACAATTACAGAGAACACCTCCAACTTCGTTTTTTAATTTTTTTGAGTCTTAACAAAGACTAGAATAAACCAGAAGACGATGCATCAAAACTAGGAATGGTCTGAAACTGTGCTCTGGGAAACTGGCTGGTTGTTTGGGCTCCAATTCAGTACATGCTTCTACCCTTTGCTAAATTTGGATCCTTAGTTTTGGTTCTACTTATTTCCCGCTGTTAAATTTCATTAAAAGACAGATAAAGCATAGCCCATACTTTCTTAATTTTACTTTTCAGTGTAAACAATTTCTACCGTTGTCACAGCAATGAGATGTGACTGCAGTTGGGGAGAGGTGACCAACTGATTGTGAATGGAAGTGAGGCCACCAAAAGACCATTTAAATTAAGACGTGACCCACACTATGAAAAGAATTTGAGAACCCTTGCTCTCACTTATTGGCTGTAATTCAGATAATTTAGCAGTTCTTTTAAAAAATTGAAAATATTAAATATACCTTTCTAGTTGCAAAATTAGGAGTAATTTATGGAGAAATGTTAAACTACGTCTATTGTGTAGTAACGTTATTAAAGCCATTTGAGATCCTCAGATGAAAAGCTCTGCATGGGTACAATCCTGCATTTCCCGCTAACATCTTGATTTTTCATGGGCTGTGACTCCATGCAGGCACAAGGATCTGCTCATGTACAGCAGCTCGTAGGATGCTGGTCTATATCAAAACTTCAGCTGAAGTCTGTGAGGAATACAGGATCAGGCCTTCTGAGTGCAATGTATAATTCTGAATAATATGATAAGTGAGAGAAATATTCATTCTCATAAAATCATCTTTTTACATTGTACACAATACTATTTTTAGAATAGTCTTTATAGCATTTCCTTAAACTGCCCAAATTAGTTAAAACAGAACCACATTCCTTTCTTAAAACAATATTAATTTCCAGTTTTTAATTCACCGTGAGCCTGCATCGCTATGTACAATGTAGCACATTTTCCAATGTTTTTTGTATTAGTAGCATTATATAAAATAATTAATTCTGACCAATCCTATTTGCCGTTTGTCACAGGACCAGGAGCTGAATGACAGGGAAAGAGAAGTTCATTGGCAGATCAGGTTTGAACATTACAGGAGGGGGTTGGTTAATCCAAATGGACATCAGTTTGGTGCTTGTCTGTAGCTGCCTTCCTACGAAGCAGTTTTCCAAAAAATAAATGCAAAAAAATAAAAACAAAAAATACAAAGTATCCAGTACAGTTCCTGTGTTTCCCCAGGGCTCCTTGCCTTGGTGTCTCATCAACACAGCCCCCTTTTCTGTCTCTCTGTGGTAGCCTTGTCCACATTAAGATTTTTTTTTAATTCCCCACCCTTGCTAACAGCATTGTAGCTGAAGTGCTCTTAGAAACAGTATAAATATTTTTCAAAAAGTTCAGAAAGTCCCTACTGTAGCGAAGGATCCCTTTCCTATAAGGCTTGAGTGTGACACACCTGCAAAGTGGGTTTCAGCAGAGTCTAGGGTGACCAGATGAGAGGGAGACAATATTGGGACCAGGGCTGCCCAGAGGATTCAGGAGGCCTGGGGCAAAGCAATTTTGGGGCCCTCTTCCATAAAAAAAAGTTTCAATACTATAGAATACTATATTCTTGTGGGGGCCCCTGTGGGGCCCGGGGCCTGGGGAAAATTGTGCCACTTCCCCCCCGCCCAAGGGCAGCCTTGATTGAGACACATGGGAGGGGGAGAGTCTGCCAGCGGAGGGGGAAAAAAAGAAAGCCGAGTGCTGCAGGTAGAGTAAAAAATATCAGGACAAATTGCATCCTGACCAAAGATTGGTCGGGACACGGGACAAACACCTAAATATTGGGACGGTCTCGATTTTATTGGGACGTCTGGTCACCCTAGCAGAGTCCCTTCCTTGAGACTCCACTGGACTGGGGCGTGGCATAGTTTCAGAAAATGGCGAGAGAACTTTACATCCCAAGAAAGCCATAGGCAGCTAGATAATCCCACTGATTTAAATGGGACTACCTTATGAGGAAGGTGAGGCATATTTGTTGGAATTAATGGAATATAATAAGGATACCTAGCTCTTTTATTTAGTGCTTTTCATCAGTAGATGTCAAAGCACTTTGCAAAGGAAGTCAGTATTTTTATTCCCACTTTACGGAAGGGGCAACTGGAGGCGAAGTGACTTGCCGAAGGTCCCCCAAAAAGCCAGTGGTTGAGCCACAAATAGAGCCCAGGTCTCCTGAGTCCCAGCCCACTGTTCCAACAGAATATGTAGTGGAGCCTTCATAGAATGAAGCCATTTTTTCTCCAGAAAACTTAGCTCTCAGCAAAAATGTATTTTAACTGGGATTGCAATTTGCACTGCATTGAAACAATTTTGGCACTCTCGTTCTGTTTAACTAGAATATCATTAACTATGTCTGAGCTCACTATGGCTACATCTAGATTTGGAGGTGGCGATGTGGTTCCCAGCTCTTGTAGACATACTCGTGCAGCTTCTCATCAAGCTAACATGCTAGACATAGTAATGTAGCCACAGTAGCACAGGAAGCGGTGAGCAGCAGCACAGGCCAGCTGCCCCGAAACCCTGCCTGGACCCCATGGGTATGTGGTGGCTGAGCTTCTGGCTATACTACTATTTTGAACCTGCTAGCTTGACTGAGAGCTAACATGGATATGTCTACGTGAGCTGGGAATCACACCCCCAGCTCCAAGTGTCGAGGTTAGCCTATAAGTAAATTCCAGGGCTGGCCTTAAACTTTTGCCATGTTTGCAAAATAATTTGCCACCCAACCCCCCTGCTTCTCCTTCTCAACTATTACTAATTTCAGTCCTGCCCTAGCCTCCTACTTGGGTACGGGACTCCGGCTCAACTACTTATGCTGAAGCTTGTGCATGTTTATTAACATTTTGAAAAGTTTTGCGGGAGATGATATTTAAATAAGGTGAAGGTCTGAGAGTTGCTAGGTCCCCATCCCTGGAGGATTCTGTGTGGTTCTGGTGAGCTTTACGCCTTGTAGCAGTTTGCAGATATTAACTATTTACTTGTCACAGTCTCTCTGTGGGGTAGGTCAATATTATGCACCTCATTTCATTAATATGGACAGAGTTTAAGGTCAACATTTTTAAACTTGGATGTATAGAACAGCATCGGGACTGCTTTAACATATACTTGTGTCATAAACAGATAGTTAAGGGTTAATAGAACAGGAGTACTGCATGTCTCTTTTGACTGTAAAGGGATAACAAGTTCAGTGAGCCTGGCTGTCACCTGACCAGAGGACCAATCAGGGGACAGGATACTTTCAAATCTTGAGGGAGGGAAGTTTTTGTGTGTGCTGTTAGTTTTTGGTTGTTGTTCATTCTGGGCGCTCAGAGGTGCAACCAGGTTTCTCTCCAATCTCTCTGATACAGTCTCTTATATGTCCAGAATAGTAAGTACTAGGTAGATAAGGCGAGTTAGGCTTATGTTTGTTTTCTTTATTTGCAAATGTGTATTTGGCTGGAAGGAGTTCAAATTTGTATTTTGCTGAAAGGATTTTACTCTGTACTTGTATACTTAGGCTGGGAGGGTATTCCCAGTGTCTATAGCTGAAAGACCCTGTAACATATTCCATCTTAAATTTACAAAGATAATTTTAATTGTTTTTTCTTTCTTTAATTAAAAGCTTTTCTTGTTTAAGAACCTGATTGGTTTTTTATTCTGGAGAGACCCCAGGGGACTGGGTCTGGATCCACCAGGAAATTGGTGGGGAGAAAGGAGGGAAGGGGGAGAGAAAGGTTAATTTCTCTCTGTGTTAGGATTACTTTCTCTCTCAGGGAGAGTCTGGGGGAGGGAGAGCGAAGGAGGGGGGAAGGTGAATTTTCCTCTCTGTTTTAAGATTCAAGGAGTTTGAATCACAGTGATCTTCCAAGGTAACTCAGGGAGGGGAAGCCTGGGAGAGGCAACGGTGAGGGAAAGGGTTTACTTTCCTTGTGTTAAGATCCAGAGGGACTGGATCTTGGAGGTCCCCGGGCAAGGTTTTGGGGGGACCAGAGTGTACCAGGCACTGGAATTCCTGGTTGGTGGCAGCGCTACAAGTACTAAGCTGGTAATTGAACTTAGAGGAATTCATGCTGGTACCCCATCTTTTGCACGCTAAGGTTCAGAGTGGGGAATTATAACATGACAACTTGGCTGTTGAAAACCCCAAGGAGATGTTTTGGCAACTGAGAATAGGTGTACAGTTGCACCTCAGCCACATCCCCTACCAACAGTCACACCCCGGAGAGACCTCCTATGCTAAAGTTGTGAAGGGGTGTGTGTGATGCAAAGCCATTACGCTGATTATGTGATCCCCAGGGAAACCAATGACATTGGGGATAGTCCCTTGTGGCCAGATCTACCAGCTTTTCAGCCTCTTTATGCTTTTGAAGTCACACAAGGGGACATTAAGACCAATATTTGGGTCCATAATCTCTGTGTCTCAAATCCCTTTATCGCAGGGGTGATGTGAAGATAAATTAATTGATTGTTGTGAGGTCCTTAGATAGTATGGTGATGGAGAATGCATAATAGCATAGGTAGAGAAGAGCGAATGGTGAGTGAAGGATTAAATACTATATAAAGCATTTTGATTGGTATCAGTTCACTGAGATTTTATCCCATAATGGTTAACCATAGTAGTCACTGAAAAGCCTCTCTCAGCGATTTTCTGATTGCTGTATGAAGAACTACGTCAAACCATTTCACCTTCTATCTGAACAATGATACACTTTTAAGTAGTATTGGAGAACCAACATTATTAGATGTGACCTGACCTAACTTGTTCTTCTATTGTAGTTCAAGATTAAAGCATTTTTTCACCACCACACTTTTAAAAAAAAAACCTAATCCTCTATCCGGCTGACTCATAACAGCTGTTAAATAACTGGATATTTAGCTAAAGATGAACTGACCTATATGTCTAAACATGTGATATAATAACCAACCTCTTTCTGCATATCATGCTGTTTCTGTCTTCATTTGAATTTTTTGTGCTGACTTCAGCTTCTGCATCCACTTGAATGGATTTAATGTCATTGTCAGTAATGATGGGAGCCATTGCATTGGCATTATGGAGGTGGACACTTACTGTATAGGAGCATGTGGAGGAGTGGAAGGGGAAAGGCTGACACAATTATTCAGAAGACTGGTCGCTGTTTGCTACAGAGTACTTCAGTTCTGAAGGAGCAGTTCCATATGGAACTAGCTTATATATAACACGTGCACACATCTAGCTGTTCAGCTGCCATGATTTCTCTTGGTTTCTGTATACCCCTTGCCAGTTATCAAAAATATTTGTTTTAATAAGGATTTGCTTCCCCATAGCCCTTCTTTTCTTCCTGCGTTATCCTGCAGTGGAGTCATAATCCCATTTATGATGTCACTGTCGTTTCCATTGCAACACACTGTGATGTATTAAACACAGGACAATGGGCCCTGGTCCTAGAACTGCTGACTCAACGGGAGATTCATAATAATAGTAATTATTAGTGCTTGTGTCATGCTTTTCATCCCTAGAGCTCAGTGTTTTGCAAAGGTGCGTAAGCATTAATATTATCGTCATTTTGCAGAAGGCACAGAAATGAAATGCCTTCCTAAGGTCACACATGGTGGAAGATAGCCCACAGCTCCTGAGAGCCAGTCCTCACATCACAACTGGCCCTTGTATCTTTCTTCTTGTTCAAGGTGAAGGCAGGCTATGAGCATTAAAGCCCTTATTCAAACAAAGGTCTCTAAAAGCTCAGCCAGGAGAATAAAACATTTTACTGGCAAAACTTACTTACTTGTGCTATAAATGTTCTTTGGTTCAAGTTTGCACTGGTTTGGATGCCCTTAAAATAAAGCTTTTGTCGTGTTAAAAAAAAAAATTCCTTTCTCTCATAGGAATTAATTCCAGGAAACCTGAAATAATTCCAGGTGAACAAATTCCTGGGTAGGTTTAAAGACTTTAAACATAATAGCATTTTTAAAGATTAAGGCCCCAATCGTCTAAACATGTATCTATGTGTGTAACTTTAAGCTTGTGAATAGTTCCACTGATATGGGGCTATTCACAAGTTTAAAGTTAACCACATGAGTGGGTTTGCAGGACTGCGGTCTAAATCTTAATCAAAAGTTTAAAGGCCCAATCCTGCTCCCAGTGAAGTTGGTGGAAGTGGACAAATATTTTGCACAAAACCTGTTTGTCTGCTTTTTCCAAGTCACTGTATTTAATCTCAGGAAGACTGTTTTCTGCAAACCCTAAAGGACTCAGACAGCTCCCTCATGGCAGAACGTGTTAATTTGGGTCTTCGCTAGGAAGAGGGTTGCAGTTTACACCAAGGACAGGTCTACACTTAAAACGGTGCAGCTGTGCTGCTGTAGCGCTTCAGTAAAGCTGTTACTACATTGAAGGGGGGCTAATCCACCTCTGCCAGAGGCAGCAGCTGTATCAACAGGAGAGGCCCTCCTGTCAATGTAGTGCTGTCTACACCAGCAGTTAGGTCGGTATAACTGTGTTGCTCGAGGTGTGGATTTTTCACACCCCTGAGCGACGTATTTATACCTATGTAAGTTTATATGTAGACCTGGCCCAAGTTACCCTTGATGTATTTTCCTAGTGTAGACGCACCCTAAGGCTGTCTGGTCAAATTTCACAACAGGGCTCAGATGCAGTACTGATGCTGCAGTACTGATGCTGCCGTGCAGTATTAGGAAGATGCAGGACTTCAGATATAATTAGGAATGCAATACCTTATGCAATACTGTAGCAGGGTGGTTTCCTGCCCCTGCCCCTGCCCCTGCCCCTGCCCTTGCCCTTCAGGGTGGAAAAGAGCCCAGGAGAGGGCTGTGGCTGGGGCAAGAAGCCTGGGCTGATTGGAGAAAGTAGGCTCAGCTGTGGCCAAGCCCCAGTCAGGCCCAGCTGGCCCCTATAAGAGTCAGTGAGCCAGGCACACAGCAGTCTCTCTCTGTTTACAGAGGGAGAAGGGCCTGGCTGTAGGGAGCTAGAGACCGGGTACCTGAGTGAAGAGGAGCTGGGGAGCTCCAGCCTGGAAAGCCCCAGGCTGTGGCCTAGCATAAGGCTAACAGGTACTGGGGGCACAGGGCAGCCCAGGGGTAGGCAGAGGCAGTGGTAGCAGAGCCAAACCCCTTTGCCTGTGATAAGTGGCTGGTACTGCAGTCTGCCCCAGTGAATGGGGGCTAGATGGAGACTGGGCAGTAGCCAAGACTGAGGTGAAGTGGGGATAGTGGATGGGGGTTCCCTGGGGAGGGGAGACCTTAACACTGCGGGGAGGTTACTGCCAGAGGGCAGCACCCCAGACAACAGGGCACTGGGTCCAGGAGGGACATGGGGACTGGAGGACAGGCGGATCACCGGCCTGCAGAGGGTGCTCTGGAGCTGGAACAAGCGAATTCCCGGAAGTCACCAGCAGGGGTGAGTCCGCTCCTCTACAAATACCTAGTGGCTTTTCAAACTGAAATGGTAGGGATGGCCCCCCAGGCGCTACCAAGTATTTCCTCCCTTAACAGATCAGCATGCACAGCCTCGGCTCAGCTCCATTTGTCTGCACTCATTGCACTCTTGGTATCTCATTCCTTTGTAACACACTCTGAGATCCCTAGTAAAATGTATAAACAAAGTTTTGTTCAAAATATGTTTTACAACCAACTGCGCCTCCAGATGGCTTATAAACACTGATCTGTAAAAAGGAATTTTGCAACTCATTAGTGCCTCACATTGATACCGTGTATAATAGCTGCACCCACATCACAGATACTTACACTTCTAAAAAATCCATTATGGTCTCTGATGTCAGTAATCTGTGTCTAAAGATTAAGACACTGCACTCAGGGGGCAAAACAAAGTTTCTTCCCACTCCCTATCCTCCACTCGTTTGTGGGTATCAGATTCCCAGCCCCTACACTCAGAGCCAATGCAGCCACACATGGGCTTGCTCTCCCTTTCTCCCCTTATTTAAGACCAGGGCAAGATAAAGTCCAAAATTCAGATCAAGCATCCCCAAAGTCTGGGGAGGGAGGAGCTGGCTCTAGTCTTTCAGATCAAAGCCATCTCTAACTATAATTACTGGTATTTGTTTTCCAATAAAGATTTGCAGCAGATGCATGTAACCTGTATGCTTTGTGATAAAACAAAACACAGTAACAGCAGCAGCAGCTAGGGAAACCGCTTACGTGTCTGTTTACCTGTGTAATCTGATCATGCATATATGCTAATTGTAATTAAGATGTAAAGCATATCATTTGCACATCAAAGCAGAGAGCTTAAAATAATAGCCAGTGATGTTCTCTGCTAAAATAGTGGTTTCTTTAAAAGAAGCAGTAAATATGAATGAGTGGTGTAAAGAGGGGAGGCAAGAGCCTGAGGAGTGGAGTTTGCAATGGAAGGTGCGTTGGAATACAAAACTCCACTTACATTTTTAGTAAAATGTGTAATTTCTGATACATGCTACAGCCCTCTTCTCCTAGTATGCTGGTGTAATACAGATCTCAGACACGGGAGGGGGGTTGGTAAGGAACTCGACTTTGTTTTATAGCTCAAGTCATATGGCTGTTGTTACAGTTGGAGAGATCATTAATAAAAGAAGGATTATTATTGTTTTAAAAAATTACCATCCATGTGCCATGTACAATCAAAACTGGATTTTCACAGGGTTACAGTGGGGAGCTTATCTCTGCCAATTTTCTTGTTTCCTTCCCAGACATGGTGGCCCAGGAGTTATCCAAAAAGACTTGCAAGATTTTTTTGTTGTTCTCAGTAATTGCTGAACTACTTTTGATCAAACTTTCCTAAAACCTTCACCCTTGGCCAAAGATCCCATCTGGAAAACATCAGCCAGAAAGGCAAAAGTTTGAGAGAGTCATAATCAAACCCCCATTGAAAGATGGGGGTTTTAGAATGGAAATGCTTAGGTACCTTCGCTATAATTGTTACTATGTGTTCCAGCTGTTACATGTGCTGGACTTTGAGTGATATGTATATATGTATCTCTATAGCAATAGACATGTAAATCTACTATAAACATGGAACAGGATTTAGGTAGTTCCAGGTTATTAAATTTAATTTGATTGATAAATGCAATTACTGATGCTTTTTTTATTATATATAAAACTGCAGCTTCAATAAGTAAGATGCTTGCAAATATTGGCAAAGTGGCAATACATATATTTGAATTTAACTAAGGCCCGGGGCGTGCTGTGACAATTCTAGTAAGGTATGCAACAACTCACTTGCATGCCTTAGGTCCAAAGTGACATCCTTCATGCTGTGTGACCTCACATATACAGTACATGTGAGGTCATGCTGTGCACAAAATGGTGTCTCCCAAGAAGTCTGAACAGAATTGTCCCATGGTAGGTTAGTTGCATAACACACAGCTAGTCAGGCATGCAGGACATACAATGCACACCTTGCATGTACAGACAACATGCCACTGCTAAAATAAGAACATAAGAATGGCCGTACTGGGTCAGACCAAAGGTCCATCTAGTCCAGTATCTGTCTACCGACAGTGGCCAAATGAGAGATTATAGCATGAGCTTTTAACAATACTGCAGCATTTTGGAGAGACTTAATTATTTCAATTTTGGAAACTTGTCACAGCTTATTTGCAAGACATCAGTTGTTTTATGCTAAATGTCTTTTATACAAATCAATAAAGTCGTGTTTGTTGTTTTCAGTACCTTGGACCAGATGCTCAGAAAGGGTACTCTTCAGCCACGTTGTGCTGCTCCGGCAGTGCTAAACACTCAGAAACCTGGTGAATCTGGCAAGTTAGGGATTCCTTGGAGGAAACGGAGTATGACCATGATAGCACTATGTTCTGACAATGCCTGGCTATTGGAACAGCCCCTTGGGAACCCTGGGCAGCCAACATAAAGTAAAGCACTCGTGAGATTGCTCGGCTTTCCATTTGGCACTGGCTCCATTGCTGGACAGCCCTCAAACTGGGGGTGTAAAAATGGCTTAATACCAACCTTTTATTCTCCGTTCCTGAGCTGTATCAAGCACAGCTTGGACACAGTTCAGGACAAGGACTTTTCTCAGCAGCTGAGGGGTCTTTATAAAGGATGTTAGACTAATGAAAGTGTGAGTAAGGAGTTGTCTCATATCTTCAAAATGAAGCAGTAATTATAACCAAAATGTATTTTAAAAAATTACCATCCATGTGCCATATACAATCAAAACTGGATTTTCACAGGGTTACAGTGGAGAGCTTATCTCTGCCAATTTTCATCTTTCTTTCCCAGACATGGGGGCCCGGGAGTTATCCAAAAAGATTTGCAAGATTTTTTTGTTGTTCTCAGTAATTGCTGAACTACTTTTGATCAAACTTTCCTAAAACCTTCACCCTTGGCCAAAGATCCCATCTGGAAAACATCATCCAGAAAGGTAAAAGTTTGAGAGAGTCATAATCAACCCCCTTTGCCTGTGATAAGTGGCTGGTACTGCAGTCTGCCCCAGTGAATGGGGGCTAGATGGAGACTAGGCAGTAGCCAAGGATAGACATAATTGCCAGCTCCAGATGACTTAGAACTTGATTTTTCACAGTCAGTATGCTGCTTTGTTTTATACTTCCCAGATTTCTTTGTACTCATTTTAATCTGTCCTTAACTCTGGGTAAAAATTCTTCATGCGAGAATATCTACCATCATGGCATCTGGCATATACAATAACTGAAAATGTAGAATGAAATTTTCATCTTAATTTCTCTATTGTTTACAAGGGCCATAAAAGCCTTTAACATGCGGTGAATCCCAAATGAAGAAGTTGTCAAATAGGTTTTTTCATCTACATTTGTCAGGAAATTGCATCTTTTCCTATCGGATGCGGCCATCACCACTGTTTGCCATGTTTTGTCACCTCCATACTGAATTAACTACTGCAGTGCTCTTCCCAAGGGCTACAGGTGATGTGTGCCTGCGCACTGAGTGGTCTGTCTTGTATGGAGCACATTATGCCTGTGCATTCTAGCATGTACTGGTTCCCAGTATGTTTCTGGTGAAATTCAAACATTGTTCTGGTCTTGGCTACTTTGACTTAGCCCTCCACTCGTGTTCGGTCTCAACAGTTGGAATCTGGGGTTTTGAGGTAGAAGCCCTTGAATTCTAAATATCTTGGGGCTGGTGGCAGAACCTTCTCACTGAGGGGCCCCTGACTCTGGAATTTGCTCCCCACGTTGGTGTGAGTCTACTGCCCTGCAGGATATGCTGCGGGGCCTGTATAACTACAAGGGCTTTGCCTTGAGGTGGTCATTTGACCGAGTCTTCCTCAACCCCCAATGTCAGCTAGAAGATTTAACAGTTTACTGCATTACTGCATTCTTTTAATTGGGTACATCTACCTAAAGGCTGTGATGGGCTCGCTTCGTGAATCAGACCGGTACATAATGCATCACTCCGTAGTATATTACCACTAAGGGCATTTCAGCAGAGCACATATCCCAGTATTTCTGACCCCCATAGTGCTCCCATGCTTTGGAGCAGGGACTTTAAATTTAGCAGGTGGCCTTTTGTGGCAGGGAGATATCTGTCGCCATCCCTGTGAAAATCCAATCAAATTTGACCAAATTATAAGCATTTTAAAAAAAAGCAGTTCGTACATGTTCAGTAGAGACTTGCTAGAGCTTAGCAGCTAAATTCCCCAAAGAGTCTGTGAGAACTGAGCATGTTCCAGGTCAGGGCTGCAGGGAGATGACCAGGACTTTCCCTACAACTGCAGCTGCAGGCTGGCTGCTGACCCGGCAAAGGAACTGCAAACAGGGAGACTGTCCTCAGCTCCTATTGCTTTCCCTGCTAACACTCAGGCAGCTTGGAGGAGGCAGCTGCCTGAATCAAATGCAGAGGGGACAATAGTTGGACTGTGGGGAAGGGGAGAAGGAAGTAAATTGGGACAAAGAACCTGGGAGGTAAGGAGGAGACTGGGACTGGAGGTTGGTGTGGGGGAGGGGAACTGGGACTGAGAGATGTGTGGGAGTGGCAGCGGGGCCTGGGAGCTAGATAGGAAGAGACTAAAGCTGGAAATGAGCAGGAGAAAGGGATGGGAGTGGAGAAGGAGATAGAATGAGAAGCCAAGGGGAGATGGGGGAACCACTGGAGTTGGGGGAGGGGAGATTGAGCTGATGAGCCAGGATATGTGGGGAGATCTGGCTGGGCAAGGGGACTGGGACTAGGATGAGGAGCCAGGAGATAGACAGATCTGGGGCAGGGACAGGTTGAAGGGGATTGAGAAAAAGGTAAAGTCTTGGGGGAACTGACAGAAGGGTCCATGACTATTAGAGAACATTCCTCTCCACAGCCTGGAATGGAAACCGTGATTCCTGAGTCTAACCATTCCTCAGCTGTCAGCAAATATCTGGGAAATCCACTGGCAAAATGTGTCTCGTCCACTTCTTGTACTGGACCACATAGAGGATGACAACCTACTACTGCTATCAGTTACTTTGTTAGTTCAGGTGGCAGAGGTCTTTGCAATGGATCTAAAGATTACACTGATGAACCATGTGGTTGTCACTATGATCCCACCTGATGGAATTTGGGTGTTTGCTTTTTTTTTAAACCTATGAAATTACAACAAAACAAAACTATGTTAAAAATAACACGGTTTAGGTTCTAAAATCAGGCACTCAGAAGTTAGGAAGTGCCAGAATTAAGGTCACCTGTGCCAGCTTAATTCAGCCCCTTTGTGTGTGTGTGTGCATTGATAGTATTACATTACATGCCATGGGGTGGGTAGTGCCCATGTAATGAGCTGCTATTCAGTATTTTCTTTTTTCCTCATTGGTCTATGTATTGCCCTAGGCTTTATTTACTGCACACTATTCAACTCTACTCTGAAGATGAAATTATTAATTTACTCATGAGCTTTTCTACAACACTTATCACTATAGTATCTGAGTGTTTCACAAACATTAATTCATTTTCACAATACCCCAGTGAAATGAGGGGGTATTACTCCCCATTTTATAGAGGGGGGGAGCTCCCGCATAGAGAGACTGAGGTCAAAAGTATCCACTAATTTTGAGTGCCCAAGTTTAGACATCAGAGGTCTTCAGTCAGTCACCCTGATTTTTTAGAGTATTTAGCATTAGATAGCAGAGTTCCTCCAGGCTTCAGTTGCAGTTGTGAGTGCTCAGCAAATCAGACCCCAGGGTCTCCAGTCAGGCACCCAGAAGATGAGGAAGTGAGGCCTACATCTTCATAGGTACTTAGGTACCTAAACTCCAGCCATAGGCACTTAGCGTATGTGAAACGTGCCTCATGTGGCACATGACCAGGATCCGTCACCAAATTTGGTCTGCTGGTTGATCATTAGTTTCCCTGGCCTGGGCTGATGCAGATCGTAACATGAACACTGATCAATGTCCCCCTTCTTAGGCACTTATGTCTCACTTAGGTGCTTAAATCCCAGTTTTGCAATCTGCAAAACTCTCACCAAGCCCAGTAGGCACATACGCTCGCTTGGCAGGTAAAAGTTCCCTTGGCACCTAACTTTCAACCTCTAAGCATGTGCACTGCTGCCTCCCTCTAGGCAGCTGACCACCTATCTCCTACCTAAGTCCCACAGCAATTTACGAACTGGGAAATATAGGTTTGTGGCTGCCTAAATTGCATGTGGGACCTGATCCAGTAGGCATGCTCAGAAGCTGCCTTCTGGACTGGGTTCCATTCCAGATCTAGCAGACAAAAAAAGAGGTGCTTCCCTTATAGCTTTTAGTGCCATGGTTATAGCACTTGCCTGAGATATGGGAGACCTGGATACAATTCCCCCTCTTTGCCAGATTTGAGCACAGGTCTCCCACCTCTCAGAATGCTTGAACCACTGAGCTATGAGACATTCTGTTGTGGGAGCTGTCATAAACAGATAGTTAAGGGTTAATTTCTCTTTTACCTGTAAAGGGTTAAAAAACAGGAAACCAAACACCTGACCAGGGAACCAATCAGGAGACAAGATACTTTCAAATCTTGGTGGAGGGAAGCCTTTGTTTGTATTTTTTGGGTTTGGCTTTGTTCTCTCTGGGTCCTGGAAGGGACTAGACGTGCAACCAGGTTTCTTGCCAATCTCCCTGCTACAGTCTCTTATATATTCAGAATAGTGAGTATTTAGTAAGAAAGGTGGTTATAGTCTTTTGATTGTTTTCTGTATTTGCAAATGTGTATTTGGCTGGAAGTATTTTAAATTGTATTTCTGCTGGAGGAGGCTTTTTCTCCAGTTTCTATAAGCTGATAGACCCTGTAACTTTTACCTTTTTCTTTCTTTCTTCTTTCTTTTTTTATTAAAAGTTTTGTTTTTAAGACCTGTTTGATTTTTTCCCCTTGTTGAGGCTCAAGGTAATTGAGTCTGTACTTAACAGGGAAGGGGAAGGGAGGGGAGAAGAAATCCCTTTGTTTTAGATTCATGGAGCTTGAATCTGTATTGCCTCTGGGTGAGGGAGAAAGCGGGGGGAAAGGGACATTCCTCCTTGTTTTAAGATTCAAGAAGTTTGAATCACGGTTATCTTCCAGGGTAACCCAGGGAGGGAAATCCTAGGAGAGGCAATGGTGAGGAAAGGGGTTTACTTTCCTTGTGTTAAGATCCAGGGGGTCTGGGTCTTGGAGGTCCCCAGGGAAGGTTATGGGGGGGACCAGAGTGTATCAGGCACTGGAATTCCTGATTGGTGGCAGCTTGTCAGATCTAAGCAGGTAATTAAGCTTAGAGGAATTCATGCTGGTACCCCAACTTTTGGACTCTAAGGTTCAGATTGGGAAAAGAATACTATGACAGGAGCTCTCTCTACTTCTTCTATTTAAGCTGTTCCACTGTGGATAAAATAAAGAGTGACTGGAGCAGGGAATCTGAACCCAGAGTCTTCCGAGGAACAACACTGCAATCCACAAAGCTGAATTATGGATCACAGAGTTGCTTCTGTGATTTTCTGGAAACCTAATGTTAGGTACCATGATACTCTGTGTTGCAACATGTATGTCCCTTAGTGGATCTCACCCTTAGTAACCATCTGTGAAAAGTTTTTGGTTTAAGTGACTCACCCCACATTGCATAGGAACTCTGTGGCATAGGCAGGATTAGAATGCAGTTTACCAGGGAAGCATTCAGACCATGAAGACCATCCTCACTCACTACATCCCTTCCAACAGATGAGGCTACAGTCAGTCTCCTTCATTGCAAAAATCTGATTTGTCCCCAGAGCACGTCCATTCTATGCACTGAATAAGGTCCTGTGGAAAAAAGTCTGTTGTGTAGACCAGGCCTTAGACATCTCAGAAAGGAAGTGTTTACACAAGTTCATAACTTCCAGTTACAGAATATGTGTTCCATATCCCAGAATGCACATACAAAGCCTTTGAAAATCACAACTTAAACAAAGAGCTTGTAGTAGGTCAATGAGTTATCTACGGGAATACACATGTATACATGCACAGGTTTATAATCCAATGTGGAAAAAGTCCATTGTGTGACTATCACTATCCCTAGAAAATAAAGTAATTTTTTCACATTCATAAAAAAAATACACATGACACAGGATGTAGAAAATTTAGTGCAAAATAATTTTTTCATTTCCTAAAACTGCACCTGCCATTAAAAAGTTGTTAGGCTTTCAGATCCTGCACTATAAATAGATACCGAGGATGATTAGGTTCATGTTAGTCGACAACCAGATGTTTTGTCCACACAATCATCTTAAAACTTGACTGGCAAAAAAAGTTTCATGTCTGAGATAATCTTTTTCATTGAACAATTGATCTAAAATAGCAGTACTAACCTGTTTGTCTTTACTGATCATGTAATAATCAGCCAGAGAGTTGAACACTTTTGGTGCTTTGCTATATCTTCATGCTCCTTAGATGGATGTGAGCATCTGACTAGAGAGAGTACCCAAACAGGTTGCTCTTTCTTAAATATTGAACAAGGATCTGTTTCCACTGGAATTATTTTTTTAAATATCAAGGAAGCATTTCTATTGGTCTTGGCTTAAATAAAAGTCTGTTAATACAAAAAGTAAATTATGAGCCAAATTGATCCAACTGTTCTTTTAAGGAAATACTGGAATTTTTCTTTCCCATGCTCTTGGCAATTAGAAACAAGCAAAAAATTGTAATTTTCTTGTACTTTTTTTAATAGATTATTTTATGCTTTTTTTCTCACATGGTTAATTGTACAAACTTTTATCAGTGGATATTGACCATCCACCCAGCAATCTAAATAGAGCCACTTGTTCAGTTTGGTATAATGTTGCTTTTAAGTGGCTACCAGGACAGTATTTTTAAATGGGGTATCAGACTGATTTCTTAAGCCCAGTCAGAGAAACGACAGCTCACTGTGTGTATAACAAAAAGCAGCTCTCCAGGTGCGGAGGGGCTGGTCAAATCTTGTTGGGTAAGCTCCTTTGCTGAAACACTGCCAGAGAGATACCTCCTTTTGTAAAAGACAGAGTACACCTGGATCATTCATCACATTGGTCTGCACGGTTTTATAGAGAAAAGTAATTTACCCAAACTCCCAATTAAATAATGTGAAGCTTGTGACACAATGTGACAAAAGACAGGAAATATGTAGTTCAACTTAACGCTCCAAGCCCAACTGATGTAGGTCCCCTGATGTCTTGTATTAGGCTGTATGCCCATAACTCACCATGTTGTGAGCATGAAAAGGCACAGTGACATAAATTACATACAAGATGAAAGTCAGCTTTGAATCTGAATTTCCTGGCTTTTCTATGTTCATTTCAGAAACCCAAATAAAAGCCTTATGAAAGGTCAGTCTGTTGGGTTAGGAAAAGAAACTTAGGCAGGGATTGAGGGGAGGGGAAGACACTCACAAGCTGTAGAACAATACAGAAACAATAGAAGAGAAGGTGAGAAGAGGAACATAGGAGAAAAAAGAGCAAAGGAATGAGGAAGAAAGGGCATAAGATGTGTAGAGAGAGAATAATGAGAGAGGCTGCTCTTCTGAAGCCCAGAGATACATGTGCTTTTTCAAGTCACATTTTTTTCCTGTACAAAAGGTTAGAGATGCATCTTTGGACAGTGGTTTAAAGCAGCTAAAAGTAAGAAATGAGAATTAAGGTTGAAACTCTAGCTGTGACTGGTGCCTTGAACCTTGTTTAGCCATTTGCGCCTGCGCAAAGCAGATGTCAAATGCTTCCACTGGGGGAAATGAGTGGAGGATTCTGACTGGGAGTGTTTTACATTGACTTGATGCAAGAGGATCTGATCCAGCAAAACACTTAAGCGCAGGTTGAACTTCAAGCACATGAATAGTTCCTTTGACTGCCGGGGAACTACTCACATAGTTAAAGTTAAACACATCCTTAAGTGCTTTGCTGATCAGAGCCTGAGTAATTAAAGTGCAAGGCAGTAGAAAATAAGCAAGTCCATCTTTACAATCCTCCAGTTACAAGACCCTGTAGAAGCATTAAGTATAAATGATGTTATTTATACACACACATCCCACTTCTTCTTAGGTACTTTCTAGGGAATTTTTTTAAGGATAATAAAATACTGGGTGATCATATGTACATGACCATACAGGTCACAAGGCATCTCGATTTTTGTTTTGTCTCCTAATTTTCTTATTTATCCCACAGCAGGAGAGCAGATATGCTATGGATTACTGGAAATACTACAGCAGAAAAGCATTTTGTGATGGTGTTTGCATTTTTATTTTCCTGTTATTGAATTTCAGCAAGGAAATACAATTTCTCCAGTAGAAGAATAGCAACTAAAGACACACAAGAGGCATAAATCTGTATGTGGTAGCTGGACATTCTAGTCTTTTTTCAGTAGTTATCATCTTGCTATGTTTCATATATATGTATAAAAACATTAAAATAACATTAAAGGTGAGGAAATGACAACATTAAATTGTGGTCAGATTTGCAGAAATGCTTCGGGCTGGCCTTGCTCTGCTCCCATTGAATTCAATAGGTGTTTGCTGAGTGCTTTTGAAATTTCTCTCTAGAATTTTGTGTGTCATCATCCCATCCACCCATCCCCTATTGCCACCCACTTTGTAACAAAAGTAGACAAAGCCAGGTCATTAGCTTGTGCACCACAGGGCAAGATTTTGCCCTACTGATCTGCCCACACATCAACTTTTAATTCTTATGTTAGTTGGCCACCTTTTTTTTTTTTCACCCACCCACTCAAATTTCCTTCCAAAAATCCTGATGAGTCATTGGGCATGCAGTCTATCCCAGTGTGAGCACCTCACCTATGTAGAAAACCCACTAAAGGGAAGATTTGTAAGTACTTTCTAAATGAGGTGGCGAGAGCTCATGCAAATAAAAACCTAGGTCTTTTTCCTTTCAGTGAATAGATCTTTTTTCCCCCTTAAGAATGTCATAATCTCTTCACCCAGTGATTTTGCCTTTCAGTTCTTGGCTAAATCCATGAATTATGGTGTATCCTGTTCTAGCCATGCCAAAAAATGCCATAATGTCATAGACTGTACTTCTCTTTCTGTGCCACAAAATCAAACCACAGACCTGGCGCAGAGACCCCGAGTGTATTCAGAACATACATGCACAATACACTGTTTTCTTTAGTTCTGTGGTTTTCTTTATGACAGGGACTACAAAATAGATAAAGCTCCTTTCTGGCTGCGGGCTTTTTACACATATAATAGCTTTTGTCAGAAAGCTACAGCTTGTTAAACCCAAATGATTTTGATTATGCATGTTAGTAACAAGACAAACCAGTTGTACAGAATTCCCTGCCCTGCAAAGTAGTCTATAGAGAAAAAAAATAAACAGATCATACTGCAATCAAGAATGTTCCTGAACAAATTTAGTCCCTTTAGAGAATAGAAAGTGATAATTTTTAAGAGAAATGGCTGTTGCTCAGTGTTAACCTGTAGAACCTGCTAAACACTTCACTTTAAATGTGTTTTTACACATTAGCCCCATTCCAGTCACAGAGCCACAGATTAAACCTGAAGTTCAGGGGTATATGTTACTTTCTCTCTAGTTCCAGCTATTGTCTGAAAATTCTCTTAAATCTATAAGACTTAAACATATTGTGACAGTTTGTACTCTTAGGCCTGGTCTACACTATGCGTTTAAACCGATTTTAGCAGCGTTAAACCGATTTAACGCTGTACCCGTCCACACTACCAGGCCCTTTATATCGATATAAAGGGCTCTTTAAATCGGTTTCTGTACTCCTTCCCGACGAGAGGAGTAGCGCTAAAATCGGTATTACCATATCGGATTAGGGTTAGTGTGGCCGCAAATCAACGGTATTGGCCTCCAGGCGGTATCCCACAGTGTACCACTGTGACCGCTCTGGACAGCAATCTGAACTCAGATGCAGTGGCCAGGTATACAGGAAAAGCCCCGCGAACTTCTGAATTTCATTTCCTGTTTGGCCAGCGTGGAGCTCTGATCAGCACAGGTGACCACGCAGAGCTCATCATCACAGGTAGCAATGCAGTCTCCTGAGAATCGAAAAAGAGCTCCAGCATGGACTGCATGGGAGGTACTGGATCTTATTGCTGTATGGGGAGAGGATTCAGTGCTAACAGAACTCCGTTCCAAAAGACGAAATGAAAAAATATTTGAAAAAATTTCCAAGGCTATGATGGAAA
Source organism: Gopherus flavomarginatus (assembly GCF_025201925.1). Classification (NCBI taxonomy): domain Eukaryota; kingdom Metazoa; phylum Chordata; order Testudines; family Testudinidae; genus Gopherus; species Gopherus flavomarginatus. The sequence goes on from NC_066619.1 coordinate 113,877,034, forward strand.
AAGGCCAAACCAGGGACTCAGTGCAGTGCAGAGTGAAAGTTAAGGAGCTCAGACAAGCCTACCAGAAAACCAAAGCAGCAAACAGAAAGTCTGGGTCAGGTCCGAAAACATGCCATTTCTACGCTGAGCTGCATGCAATTTTAGGGGGCTGCGCCACCACTACCCCACCCCTGGCCGTGGATTCCGAGGTGAGGGTTGTAATCTCAACCATGGCTGAGGATTCTGCGGACGGGGAAGATGAGGAGGAGGATGAGCTTGCAGAGAGCACACAGCACTTCGTTAGCCCCAACAGCCAGGAGCTTTTTGTGACCCCGACGGAATTACACTCCCAGCCCTCCCAAGCTGCTAGCCCAGACAGTGAAGCCATGGAAGCGACCTCTGGTGAGTGTACCTTTGTAAATATAAAACATGGTTTAAAAGCAAGCATTTTTTAATGATTTATTTGCCATGAGGGCTTGGGATGCATTCGCGGCCAGTAAAGTTACTGGATAAGTTTGTTAACATGTCTGAGGATGGAGCGGAAATCTTCCAGGGACATCTCCATGAAGCTCTCCTGGAGGTACTCCAAAAGCCTTTGCAGAAGGTTTCTGGGCAAGGCAGCCTTGTTCCGTCCACCATGGTAGGACACTTTACCACGCCATGCATGTAGCAAGTAATCGGGTATCTTTGCATGACAAAGCCTAGCTGTGTACGGTCCCGGTGATTGCTGGCATTCAAGAAACATCTGTTCTTTATCTCGCTCTGTTATCCTCAGCAGAGTGATATCGTTCATGGTAACCTAGTTGAAATTCAGAAATTTAATTAAGGGGACAGAGCTGGCCATTTTCCTCCTGGGCTGTTGCTTAAAAGAAAACCTTCCTTGCACGTAGCCAAGTGTGGGGAGGGGAGGAAGGATAGCGCTGAGCTTTTTTGCGTTTGGCTAGCAGGAATCTTCCCAGCTACTGGTCACGCGGTGCTGGGGGAAAGGGGAGTGATTAGCAGTGATCTTCCATGATACCAGCCATGCAGTGGGGGGAGGGGTAAAGCAATCATCCTAGAGAATTGGATGCGGGGGTTGGCTTCTGCTGCTGCATGTTAACAGGAAAGAAGCATCAGAGGGCACTGTGTATATGAAGGCTGGAGAAGCCGAAAGACAATAGCTTACCATGGCCGCATGCAAGCTGAATTCTGATGCCCGGACCTGTGTCTGTGAGATCGATAACACCAGAGCCGCAGGCAATATTAAGATGCAAAATGCAACCTTGTAGTGAAATAACATGTGCTATGTAAGGTGAATAGTGTTGTTCACTGTGAAAGAGTATAACCATTGTTCTGTAAAATGTCTTTTTAAATACTTCTCTCCCTTTTTTCCCTCCCTCATGCAGCTGCACATTTTTCAAGCCTCCCTACTCCATCCCAAAGGCTATCTCAGATAAGGCAGAGGAAAAAGAAGACGCGAGACTAAATGTTCTCGGAAATCATGGAAGTAACCCGCAATGAAAGAGCTCATCTGAATGAGTGGAAGGATGTGGTATCAAATTACAGTAAAGATGCCAGTGAACGTGAGGACAGGAGGGACGCTTGAGATGAGAGGTGGTGGCAGGAAGATCAGAGGTGTAGGCGGGAAGATCAGCGGTGGCGGGATGCAACGCTGGAGCTGCTGTGTGATCAAACTGACATCCTCCGACGTCTGGTGGATCTTCAGGAAGAGCAGCGGGGTCACAGAGTGCCGCTGCAGGCGCTGTGTAACCACCCTCACCACTCACCATGTTCCATATTTTCTTCACCCAGACATGTAAGAACGCGTGGGGGAAGGCTTCGTGAACCCGCCCACGCCACCCTCATGGACAGTCCAACCAAAAGGCTGTCATTACATTGAAATGTGTTTAATGGCCTTTTCCTTCCCTCCTGTCCTCCTCCCAAACCACACCCGGATACCTTGTCAGTTCTCTGTCTCTTTTTATAATTACTTTTTAATAAAGAATACATGATTTTTAAACAATAGTGACTTTATTTCCTTAAGCAAGCTGTAATCGAAGGGGGAGAGTGAGTTGCTTACAGGGAATGAGTCAATAAAGGGGGGGGCGGTTCATGAAGGGGAAACAAACACAGCAGTCACACCATACCCTGGCCTGTGATGAAACTCGTTTTCAAAGCTTCTCTGATGCGCACCGCTTCCTGGTGTGCTCTTCTAATCGCCCTGATGTCTGGCTGCGCGTAATCAGCGGCCAGGTGATTTGCCTCAGCCTCCCACCCCGCTATAAAGGTCTCTCCCTTACTCTCACAGAGATTGTGGAGCACACAGCAAGCAGCAATAACAAAGGGGACATTGGTTTGGCTGAGGTCTGAGCGAGTCAGTAATATGCACCAGAGCGCCTTTAAACGGCCAAATGCACATTCTACCACAATCCTGCATTTGCTCAGCCTGTAGTTGAATAGCTCCTGACCACTGTCCAGGCTGCCTGTGTATGGCTTCATGAGCCATGGCATCAACGGGGAGGGTGGGTCACCCAGGATAACTACAGGCATTTCAACATCCCCAACTGTTATTTTCTGGTCTGGGAAGTAATTCCCTTGCTGCAGCAGTTTAAACAGAGCAGTGCTTCTGAAGACGCGAGCGTCATGAACCCTTCCTGGCCATCCTACGTGGATGTTGGTGAAATGTCCCTTGTGATCCACCATTGCTTGCAGCACCATTGAAAAGTACCCCTTGCGGTTTATGTACTGGGTGCCCTGGTGCTCCGGTGCCAAGATAGGGATATGGGTTCCATCTATGGCCCCCTCACAGTTAGGGAATCCCATTGCAGCAAAGCCATCCACTATGACCTGCACGTTTCCCAGAATCACAACCTTTCGTAGCAGCAGCTTAATGATTGCTTTGGCTACTTGCATCACAGCAGCCCCCACAGTAGATTTGCCCACTCCAAATTGATTCCCGACTGACCGGTAGCTGTCTGGCGTTGCAAGCTTCCAGAGGGCTATTGCCACTCACTTCTCCACTGTGAGGGCTGCTCGCATCTTGGTATTATGGCATTTCAGGGCAAGGGAAAGCAAGTCACAAAGTTCCATGAAAGTGCCCTTACGCATGCGAAAGTTTCGAAGCCACTGTGAATTGTCCCACACCTGCAAAACTATGTGGTCCCACCAGTCTGTTCTTGTTTCCCAGACCCAAAATCGGCATTCAGTGGCTAGAACCTGCCCCATTACCAGCAGGATCTCCAAAGTGCAAGGGCCTGCGGTTTGAGATAATTCTGTGTCCATGTCCTCATCACTCTCGTTGCCGCGCTGCCGTAGCCGCCGCCTCCTCCTCGCCTGGCTTTGCAGGTCCCGGTTCAGCATAGACTGCACGAGAATGCGCGAGCTGTTTGCAACGTCTACGATTGCGGTACTGATCTGAGCAGGGTCCATGCTTGCTGTGCTATGGCGTTTGCAGAGTTCACCCAGGAAAAAAAGGCGCGAAATGGTTGTCTGCTGCTTTCACGGAGGGAGGGGTGAGACTGTACCCAGAACCACCCGCGACACTGTTTTGCCCCATCAGGCACTGGGCTCTCAACCCAGAATTCCAAGGGGCAGAGGAGACTGCGGGAACTATGGGATAGCTACAGGATAGCTACCCACAGTGCAACGCTCCAGAAATCGACGCTAGCCTCGGACCATGGACGCACACCGCCGAATTAATGTGCGTAGTGTGGCCGCGTGCACTCGACTTTATACAATCTGTTTTACAAAACTGGTTTATGTAAAATCAGAATAATCCTGTAGTGTAGACGTACCCTTATGTTCACCCATTTTACAAGACTAATAAATTTTATACAAAGTATGCCTTGTGAGGTACCATTTGAAAGATCACAATCTGCTGAATATTTTTGTCCTGGTAAAATGTGTGGCATCATTGTATGTAACATTATACAATTCTGCTGTATCAGACTTGTTCCAAGTCTAGGGAAACAGCTTCAAACTAGTTCCCCAGAGACAAGAGGCTAGTCAGTGCCTCAGCCAGATGTCAACATAATCAAAATGGACTGTCACCTGGTTAAGTGATCATTCTTTGGCAGTAAAAAGGGTCTGAGCGAGAAATTTACACGTTGGCAAAGAAATAACTGGAAGTTCCTATTTCCCAGACCTGCTGTCTCCTGAATCTCAACTGGAAATTATTCTTAAAGAGGAGGAAAAGGTATAAAAATGAAGAGCAGAGAACACAAATCACCTTTCTCCCTGCATCTCTACTCATGGCCTCAACACTTGAAAGACAAAGGAAGCATTAATTGAGCTCGTGAAGGTGTCTGGCTCAGAGGAATCCAACCAGACTGCTATAATCATATGGTGAGAGAAACTTTTTTGCTTTAAATTCACTTAGCTTGTTAAGGTAGGTATAAGTTTGTGTTTTACCTTTTATTTCTTTGTAACCAATTCTGACTTTTATGCCTCATTATTTTTAAGCACTTAAAATCTATCTGTAGTTAATAAACTTGTTTTATTGTTTTATCTTAACAAGTATGTGTTAGGATGAAGTGTTTGGGAAGCTTCATTTGAGATAACAGAATTTGTGAATATCATATTCTGTTAATGAAATTAGGGACATTCTATGCTTGTATTGTCCAGGAGGGTAGTGGGCAGTACCAGGTGCACATTTCTGACACTGGGAATTTGCTGGTGTCACTCTGTACTATAATTCAGGAATGGCTGGCTGAGAGCGCTTTTATAACTCAGCTGGAAGTGATTTACATGCTAGCAGCAGTGTATGAGCAGTGTAACCGTGAAGCAGTGTAAAAGGCACCCCATGTTGCAGAGCTGAGGGGACACTGCTGTTCAGCAGTCCAGATTGTGTACTGAATAATGTCATGCATGAGCTTACTGCTTTCCTGGGTCAAAGTTAACAAACTTTATAACAAAGTTAATTAACAGAGCTCTACACTGGGGGTTTCAGCTGTTAGTTTAGTTGCATCAGGATAAGCCCATGTAAAAGCACTGTGAATTGTAATTTGCGCCTGTACAATTTATCTCTGCTTGAAACCAGAGTAAAGTACATAGGTATAAATTGCAGTGTGGTCCAGTAGATTGTGCATTGGGCTAGAAGTCAGGAGATGTGGGTTCTATTCCCATATCTTTCACTAAGCTGCTGAGTGACTTTAGGCAAATTGCTTTGCTCTGTGCCTCAGTGTCCCCTCCCATGCTTTGTTTATTTAGATTATAAACTCTTTGGGGCCTTAACTGTGTATACGACACCTAGTGCAAGGGGGCCCTAATCTAGTTTTGAGCCTGTAGCCACTATCATAATATAAATAAAAATAGTAGCTTTGCCTGTCTACACTAGGGATTTGTAATAATAACAGATGAAGGGCCAAACCATCATTCTTTCTATAAATTGGCCTCAGATATTTCTAGAGACAAGTTTGATTATTAAATTGAAAGTGTCTCTGTAATTATTGTGTTTCCTTCTCAAATAGAAATGATAACATTCATCTCCAGATTAGGGATTAGGGAGGAATTTCCTCCAGGAATAATAGTGCTAGTGACTTTCATGAGGTTGAAGGTTGGTCTTTTGCTTGAGCATTGAATAAGGATTCTTTTCTAGGATTTGGTGATCATGATTAGTTTCTGGTGCCTGTGTGGCAGAGAGCATTGGGACCCATCTCACTCTTTTCCATCCCTGGATACAGTGTAGACTATGCCCAAAGAAACTCTTGGGAAAGGATATGTAAATTTTTCTTCCTTGTCTTTGCAGACATGACAGAATCTTTGACCAGCTGCTACCAAAATCCACTTGTTTCTTTTTGTGGAAAGAGGCAATCTGTACCAGAGACAATGCACAAGGTATTTTAACAAATGCTCCTGATTGCAACTGTCAGAATTCCTCTGTGTTATTTAGAACATTTCTAATTTTGGCCCTAGGAGCACACTTTTCCACATTATTTAGAACAAAAAGTATGAGTTGCTGCTATTTTTAATCTAGTCTAAAACAACCCGTTGAGGATCTGGAAAATATGCTCACCTGTGCAACCTGTCTTTGCAGAAAAGTCAGAAGTACGAGAGACTTGAGACTGCTTTTTTATTTTTTATTTAGATTTTATTACTTTCAGTACATGCTAAATAATATGCAGAATTGCCTGTCACAGACTAAATACAGACTAGTCAATGAAGTGGAAATAGCCAATAGTCTGACAACAGACACCAAAGTCAAAATTAGCAAGGTAGCAAAACAACAGGAATCTTCTTTCACAACTATCACAAATAGTTACATAGTAAAATAAATTCGTCTGTACATCCCTATCTAACATTCCCTCAAAAGCCTCCTTTAAGTCCTCTACATACCACTGGAATCAAGCCCTCCTTATTTTATAAGTCTTTTTAGCTTTGCAGATATATTTTTTACTCTTTTTTTGTATAGAGGAAAAATAGTCCAGTGGTTGGGACCAACCTGGGATTTAGGAGACCTGAATTAAGTACCCTGTTCTGCCACAGATTGCTTATGTCACTCAGTCTTTCTGTGCCTCAGTTACTTGTTTATTAAATGAGGATATTAGCACTTCCCGACAACACAAGGGTGTTTTGAGGAAAAATAAATTAAAAATACTGTGTGGCTCTCAGATGCTATGGTAAGTATCTTGGGTAGATAGATTTATTATACTAGCAGGAACTTATTTGTTACAAGCATTTTCCCCCAAACCTTCTCATAGATCGTTACTAAGCTGGGGAATTAGTGTTCATTTTTTGTTTCCATGAAGGTAGAAACAAATTTGCTCTCCACTAGTTAACCAGCATGTGTCAATACTGTAAAGGAGCTAAGACAGTAGCTAAAGTTCTAAATGCCTTTAAATGCCTCTTTAGCTCATTTAAAATATATTGCAATAACAACTAAATCGTCATTAAGCTGCTTATCTTTCTTTCACCTTCCTGTCCTAGACGACTGATTTCTCTATTGGAAGAGGCCAGTGAAAAGAAGGCAACAGCTTTCAGATAAAGTATATGGACCCTGTTCTGAAATCCTTATTAAGGGGTAAACTGTGACTTGCACTACATCCCCACAGAAGGGAGTTAGAGTCTCGAGAGGGTTCTAGGCACAACGGAGAAAGTAGGGCTGTGTGCCCGCTCTGGAGCAAGCAGGCTGGGAGGAAGCAGGCAGGGACAGGGAATAGGTGGAGTGTTGGCCCCAGTCTTGCTACTTGCTGGCCAGCAGAGTTGCATCAGCATGCAACAGGGGGAGGAGGTAGGGTGGCATGGGGGTGTAGTCATTGCTGGCTGCTATAGGCCAGCAGTCTATTACTACCCCCTGGAGCAAGAAGGAAGCAGAAGAGGCAAGGTGACTCAGAGGTGTCTCTGAGTCACTGTTCTGCGCAGGGCTACTCCTGGGGTGGGTCAGCTTATGTATCACCTCTTTCTCAGGGCTATACCTGAAGTCCCAATCTAGCCCTAAATCATTGAACTCATATGGGAGTTCTGCCTGAGTAGGGACGGAGAAGACTAATGGATTCTGAATATAGTAAAATTACTGCTACATGTTACTAATCTATAGTAAAGTCTCAAAGTTACAAACACCTCGGAAATGGAGGTTGTTTGTAACTCTGAAATGTTCTAACTCTAAACAAAACCTTATAGTTATTCTTTCAAAAGTTTACAGCTGAACATTGACTTGATACATCTTTGAATCTTTACAGAAGAAAAATACTGCTTTTAACAATCTTAATTTAAATGAAACAAGCACAGAAAAAGTTTCCTTACTTGTCAAATCTTTTTTTTAACTTTTTCTTTATTTGTTTTGGTAGTTTACATTTAACACAGTCTGTACTCTATTTGCCTTTTTTTTTTAAATCTCTGCAGTTGCCTGATTGTGTACTTGTGGTTCCAAATGAGGTGTGTGGTTGATCGGTCAGTTTGTAATGCCGTAGTAACTTCTGTCAGAGTCCAATTAACCCCATCACAAGAATAACTAAAACCAAATCAATGGCAAAGCAACGTGAACTGCTCTAGCTTTTCCGCTTTTCATTTTTGCGTAATGCGTGTAAAACTAAATCTGCCACACAAGTTACAACGAGCCATTGGAAGCACAGGCATGTTGCAAATCAGGACTGAGCAAGCACCGGCAGAGCTGTGTAGGGAGGGTGCCCACACTATATCTAGCTCTAGTACATATTATAAGAACTTTCATGAACAGGTGGTGTGATGAATCTGTGTGCACGCAGCACGTGGATTCATTAGTTGTAGCTAACCCATACACATGCAGCATCAGGGATAGACCCCAGGAACTCTGGCTAAGGGTATGTCTACATCTACAAACACAGAACTCTACTACTTGAGCTGATATCTCTCTGCTGATGCTACTAGAAAAAAGTCCCGTCTCTTGAGAAGCCACTGGAGAGAGAGGGAGACTTGATCACACTGAGCCAGTACACTATACAGGGAAAGGAATATTGAAGGTTGTACAATTAGCTAGTAACATTGCGGATTTTTTGTCTGAAGCATCATGTATTGGCATCTTTGAGGGACAGGATTCTGGACCTGCTGGTCTGATCCAGTATAGCAAACACTATACTCTTATGTGCTGTGCCTAGTCTCAAATAACCATGATGCATCTGACGAAGTGCGTATTAACCCATGAAAGCTCATACTCCAATACGTCTGTTGGTCTATAAGATGCCACAGGACTCTTTGCTGCTTTTACATGATGCATTCATTCTTCTAAATAGTGAGAAAAGCTTTAACAACTAAAGTAGAAAATTGAAACAACTGCAAAACTCATCTTTTCAGCTAAGAAGCTGGTGGACAGAATCACCCCTGGATGTGGGCTCCAGGTTCTCAGATGGTGCAAAACAGCCATAACACCAGTTTGACTGGCTTTCTGAGGATTTCCCCTGTATATCTTGGACGAAGGGGAAGGGGTGATTGGATTGTTTGTACACCTCAGCAACCCAAACAGCACCTTAGAGGCAGTTGTGACTGAGAATAACTCTAAGTTATGCCTCAGGACCAGCAACCCTAGGATCAAGGAGTCCTCTCTCCCTGAGCTACTCAAGCCTAATAAGGCCAGTCCTGAGGATCTGACCCACAACTGAGATTTGATGCTTACTAAGTTGTTGCTTAAATCTGCCTGAGAAATAAGTAGTGCAGGAAATTATGATAATTAATACATAAGAAGTTCGAAATAGTGTGGATGATTTAGGAAAGTTTTGGGGAATGAGACTATTTGGGTTCACTAAAGGTCCTTCCCCTCCCCAATGATCTATATAGGGCAGCGGTGGGCAAACTATGGCCTGTGGGCCACATGCAGCCCGCAGGACCATCCTGCCCAGCCCCTGAGCTCCTGCCCCAGGAGGCTAGCTCCCAACCCCTCCTCTGCTGTCCCCCATCCCCCACAGCCTCAGCCCGCTCGCTCCGCCACCGGCGCAGTGCTCTGAGCGGCGGGGCTGTGAGCTCCTGGGCCAGCGCAGCTGCAGATCTCGGCCTGACCCGGTGCTCTGTGCTGTGTGGCGGCTGCAGTGGCATGGCCCGGCTCCAGCTGGGCGGCGCGGCTGTAGTGCCACCAGCCACCGGTGCTCTAGGCAGCGCAGTAAGGAGGCAGGGGAGGTTGGATAGAGGGAGGGGAGTTTGGGGTGGTGGTCAGGGGGTGAGGGTGTAGATAGGGGTTGGGGGGGAAACGGGATTGAATGGGGGCAGGGGTCCCAGGGAGCAGTCATGAAGGAGGTGGAGTTGGATGGGGTAGGGGGGCAGTCGGGGTGGGAGTTCTGGGGAAAATCAGGGGAAAGGGAGGAAGGGGTGGTTGGATGGGTCAGGGGTCCCAGGGGGGCCATCAGGAATGAGAGGAGGTGTTGGATGAGGTGGTGGGGGTCCAGGGGCGGTCAGGGGACAGGGAGTGGGAGTGTGTGGATGGGGCAGAGGTCCCAGAGGGGCCATCAGGGAATTGGGGGGGGAGTTGGATGGGGCAGGAGTCTGCGGGGGGCAGATAGGAGGTGGGGGCTGGTCCACGGCCCCCTTTCCTAACAGGCCCTCCATAAAATTTACGAAACCTGAAGCGGACCTCAGGCCAAAACATTTGCCCGCCCCAGTGTAGGGGGACAGATACTTGAACTATTTAATGGTTACCAAAAATACATTTTTTTTCTGTGCACATTGACCCATGGGAGTTTGACTGACTTAGGCTTAGATGTTGATCTGAATTACAATGTGAAATGTATTCCTGCCTCTGCACATTGTTAGGCAATGAGATAAAAAGCACAGGCCACTAGAAAAGGTGTTCAGCTATAGTTCTACCTCTATAGCTATACTGGCAAACCCTACCAGTGTAAATGTGCTCATATGGGGTATCACTTACAACTAAGGCTGCGAGTTTGTCACTGAGATCATGAAAGTCACGGATTCAGTGACTTTCAAGGACCTCTGTGACTTCTGCAGCTGACAGGCGCAACTGACCCCAGGACCACCTGAACAGTTCAGGTGGCCCTGGGGCCAGCTGCACCACTCCCACCCAACAGCAGCGGTCCTGGGCTGCCCTCTGCCAGCAGCAGCACGGTGGTCCTGGGCCAGTAGCGCCACCCTCCGCCAGCAGTGGCAGTCCCGTGCTGCTCCTCCCCGAGCACCAATGGGTGCCCTGGAGGCCCCCCCCAGCATCAGTGGGTGCCCCAAAGTCCTCCCCCATGAATGCCCTGTTTTACCTCTCATTCACCCACTAAAAATATTAATTGCATTATTTCCATAAACCAAAATCTATACCAATACAACATGCACTAATACTCATTAAAAGTTTACATTAAAGAAGATGAATGGTATTTTGGAGGTAATACCTAAATGGTATTTTGGAGGTAATACCCTTCAACTGCTTGGGGTCTTAAGCAATTGCTTTCTCTGTTTATGCCTTGTACCACCTCTGGACAGACCTTCCCCAGTCTTGCACTGGAATCTGCTAATGCAGTCCTCTGCATATGTGCAGCATTCCACTGAAGTCAGTGGATCTCCACTTGGGCAAAGGGTCTGTCCCAGCACATTCTGATGCAAAATTGATGTTGTGGTTTTTAAAGTGCTTTGGGATTCTTGTGACAGTCTGTATCCCTATGATACTTTTTCAAGACTATGATAAATTTTGTACAAACTATGCCTTGTAAGGTATCATTTGAAAGCTCATGATTTGCTGATCATTATTGTCCTGGTAAAATATGTGTGGCGATGTGGTATGTAAAGTTATAAGATTGTACTGCATGATGTTATTAAGACATCTAAATCTGGGGAAGCAGTCACAAACCAGTTCCTCAGAGACAAAAGGCAAACTGATGCCTCAGCCAGGTGTCAGTGAAATCAAATGGACTGTCACCTAATTAAGTGGCCATTCTTCAGAAGGAAAAAGGGTGTGAGTGAGAAATTTACATGTCGGCAAAGAAACAGCTGGAGGTTCCCATCCCCACAAACTTTCTGTCTTCTTAACCCCAGCTGGAGATGATTCTCAAAGAAAAGGAAAAAGTATAAAAATGAGGAACAGACATCCCAAGTCATTCTGCCCCTTTTCTGTACCCACAGCAGCCACAACACCTGATGAACAAAGAAACAGCTTTGGACTGAGGGAGGGATCCTATCTGAAAGGAATTCAGCCGATAAGATTGTGCCTACACTTCCACTTTCAGTGCTAAAACTTTAGTCGTTCAGAGGTGTCACAAAACACACACACACACCCCCCCCGAGCGACAAAAGTTTTAGTGCTGAAAAGCACCAGTATAGACAGTGCTTTATTGCCAGGAAAGCTACCATCCCTCGTTTGTGGTGGGGGCTTTTTAGTGCTGGGATAGCTCTCCCCCAGCGATGAAGCATGTCTACATTGTCCACCTCACAGCGGTGCCGCGGCTGCACTGTAACATGGGCAGTGTAGACACTCTCAGACTGCTGAAGCATGTGGTGAGAGAGACTTAGCTTGTTAAATTAGGCATTAGTTGTTTTTACTTTTGTTTTCTTATAACCAATTCTGACTTTATGACTCATTACTTATAATCACTTAAAATCTTTCTTTCTGTAGTTAATAAACTTGTTTTATTGTTTTATCTAAATCAATGTGCTTGGATTGCAGTGTTTGAGAAACTCCATTTGAGATAACATGGTTTATGAATATCATTTTCTATTAATAAAATGACAGACTTTATATGAGCTTGTGTTGTTCACGAGAGGGCTGGGCAGTACAAGATGCACATTTCTAAGGGAAAGTCTAGCACCAGGAGTTTTCTGGTGTTGCTCTACAGTGGCTGGCCATAGCACTCAGACAGCATAGCTGGGAGTAATTTCCATGCTGGAGGCTGTGTGGGGGCATACCAGGAGTAGTTGCTCTCAGAGCGAAGCAGTGTAAAAGGCACCCCAGGCTGGAGAACTGAGGGCACTCAGCTGTTTTACAGTCCAGATTGTACCTGGGGCAATGTCACAGCGCTTCAGTGTGAAAGGTGCTATATTATTACTTGTCCTTAATCAAACATAGTTACTACTGTGGCCAACACAAGAAAACATAATTCTCTAGTTGTGTTTAGGTTTACCCTCTACCCGCAGGGAACTGCTGGAGTACAGGATCATTTCCAGTATATTTCCTTTCTGGCTTCCAGGCTACAGTGCTATTAAACTATTTGTAATGTTTAGTGATCTTCAACATTAGTAGCTCTGTCTTAAGTGGGAGGGTGAGTTTTCCTTAACTTTATATCTTGACACATGAAACTCTTGAGTGTGCTTTTTATCTCAGCCTCTTGAGAATTTGCCATGCTCTATGAGCTAAGAGGTGAAAACATTATCTAAAGTTGTATCTGAAAAGATATTTCAAATCTGAATTTAAGCCTGACCCAAGTGCCTGATTCTGTGCAATGCTGAGTGCCCTGACTTCCCATTTGAGTTAAATAGTCCAAGAAAACATTAGGACTTCAGCTCCACGTTCTGAGAGTTTGAAGTCAGTGGAAGTTGAGAATGCTCACCCTCTTTCAGGATTGAGCAATAGCCATTGTTTCTAGCACACAGCTGAAGACAAGGAGTTAATAAGTACTTTACGCGCACAGGTTTGTTCAAAGTAGAATACACGATCAATCAAGTGTATTTTCTTTTTTTTCTCCCCTGTTCTCAGTGCTACAAGAATGTGGAGTCGGTTCTCCCTTTGGCATGTGTCCCTAAGTCCCATCAGTCTCAACATAAATTCTGCATGAAGAGGAGAACAAACATCAAAAGTTTTAAAACAGTCCAAGGTAGGAGTCTGCTAATGTCAAGATTGTCATGAGTCAATGTTAGTTGGCAGTTTGACATGACTGTGTTTTTTTCATAAATATTTTTGTAATATGAATCTTCTTGCTTTAAACTAGCTTTAGCATAAGCAATGCAAAGTCCTGATGTGTGTAATCGGGACAATTACATCTTTGCAGCATCTTCTGGTAAAGATATAATAATAATACTTAGTGCTTTTCATCTTCAAAGCATTTTACAAACGTTTGCTAACTAATTTGCCCACCCCCTGAAACAGGTAAATGTTATTATCCTCATCATCATTTGACACATGGAGAAACTGAGGGAGAGAATTTGTGGCCCAAGGCCACAAAGGAAGTCAGTCAAAATGAGATTAGAACTCAGGAGTTCCTGCCTCCTAGGGCTGCACTCAGACCATGAGACCGCACCTCTAAACGAGTTTTGCAGTGTAGTGGATTAGCCTCTTTGAGAACAGAAATTAATCTTTGTTCCCACAGACATTTACATATACAGTATAGCTGTACAGTGCTACACACCCGCACAGAAGTGCATGGCCAAGATTTCAAAAGTGATTAGTGATTTTGGAGGGCTCAGTATCGGAGACCGCCAATTTCAGATCCCTTACAACAAGGATGGGGAACCTACAGCCCTTGCTCATTTTCATTCAGCCCACGAGCCACACATGTTCTACTCACCTGCAGAGGGGGGCGCATGGAAACTCGAGGCTTCTCCCCGCAGCGGGGCGAGCCAGCGTTTGCGGCTCCAAGTCTTGGGACTTCCCCCCATGGGGCTGGAGCCACAAGTGTTGGCTTGCCCCACTGCGGGATGGAAGCCCCTGCGCCTCCCTAGGCAGGTGAGTTGAATGTGCCTGGCCCACCATTGATTTTTTCAGTGGTTCACTGGCCCCTGATACAAAGAAGATTCCTCACCCCTGCCTTACAAGATCTCATTTTCAGAGTTCCAAGCAACATATTTGGGTGTCTACTGTAGATACATTCACTGTAAAACTATCTCAGCTCTGGAGTCTCATTTACACTAGGCCTCCTTACACTTTACATTTAACAGCGTAAAGGGCTTTAAAATTGGTGTAAATATAGTTTACTCCTACTTTAATGCCCTTTTGCACTGCCAGAGAGGTGTAAAGTAGCCTAGTGTAAGTGAAAATCAAGCTTTTATGCATCGTAAAATTATAATTTAAATAATGAAAATGTTAGTCATTTGCCAACCATTCCTACCCACCCCCCAACCCTTACATATTGGGGAGAAATAGAGAAAAAAAGCATTGTGTATTTCTTCCACTTTGTAAAACTGACATAAGATTTCATTGAAATCTTGCTTATTATTATTCAGATAAATTGATTTACATTCCATCGTTTACAATATGAAGAACAAAGAGCTCCCTCTGGGGAAAATGCAAGGCTATAATTTTGTTTCAAGGGGTTCTGTGATGTCATAAATAAAGATTGAACAGAAATTATAACCTCTTTAGTAATCCCATAAATGGTGCTTTTTTTTGATAATATATGGTCATCCTGAAACATGTTGCTTTCATATTTTTTGAAGTGGCCGCTCCTAATTGAACGGGGCTGCTGCAGAGAGCTGATTACTTCTTCAAAACACAGCTGTGTGACAAGTGAAACAGCCCCCAATGATAAATGTTAGGTTTAGAACTTCAGGATTACAACCTACTGATGAACTGTCATCGAATGAGATTCCACTCCTGACGACTTCTTAATTTTTACCTGTTTAAACCAGAGTTACCAAAAACGTTTTCCTACCAGGAACAGATGCAGTAGAGGCACATTTTAAAATATTTAATTAACGAACCAATATTGTTACCCATGAATGAGTAAATAAAAGATCCCTCTGAAATCTCAGCAATTTGTGTATTATGAGCCAGATTCTTAACTGGTGTAAATTGATGTTGATTTATGTTAGCTGAGAATCTGAATATATGTATTAATAGAGTTAAATTAGTAGGGGGGAAAGATGAATGAAAGGTCCATACAAAACAAGAAGATCTCAACTCCATCACTTTCTGAGAGATTTTTAATATATGAGCCAGATCCTGGTCTCAGTTATATTGGTATAAATCTGCAGTAATTCCACTGAAATCATTTGGTGTCAGTCCAGATTAGCTCCGTTGTTGAATTTATACTGATATAACTGAAATCAGCTTGGTGGAACAGGTGGAGTACCTATTTTTCATTCATTTTGCAAAATATACATGTGTCTCAGTCAAAGCAAATGAAATATACATATTTCTCCCAATGCATCATACATATATCATGTAAGTGTCAATGTATATGTTTTGTCCCATACTCAATCAAGCAAATCACACGTTAAGGTTGATCCTACGTCTGTGTGTAGACTGCACTATTGAACACAGAATCTGACATAGGTCTAGGGAATGTACTTCCATGTGAAAGAAACTCAGGCAGTTTCCCCACAAATTTTGGGTCATCCAAAAATGAGAAGAGGCATGCCCTGCCTCAACCAGCTGCTATGAAGGAAACACCACAAATTGAAATTCATGAAGTTTCCTGACACACTCATGGGATTATTTTCATGATTTAACACCGCATCAGCAGCTGTGCAACTGAGCAAGAAACAAAAGCAGTAATTCAAACTCAGTCTTATAAAAGTACTGTAATTGTATTAGAGATTCGTTGATCTGAAATATGAACCAAAAAAGAAATGTAAATTTTGGTGGTATTACAGTTTATTTTACTTTTATTAAATAAAACTGCTAACAACATATAGTAACAGTTTTAAATTTAAAGGTACTTGGTATTAGTTTTCATGAAGATCAATATTTCAACTGTTTTTTGTAGTTCTGACTGTGAGTATCCATCCACTCTCTGGAATGTGTCAAAACAGTAGCTCAGCAATGATGGGATACTTTGTCATATGGATGCATTAATTAGATCAGGGGTTCTCAACCTTTTTCTTTATGAGGCCTCCCCAAAACATGCTATAAAAACCCCACGGCCCACCTGTGCCACAACAACTGGTTTTCTGCTTGTGAAAGCCAGGGCCAGCATTAGGGGGGAGAAAGCAGGATAACTGCCCGGGGCCCCATGCCACAGGGACCCCCACGAAGCTAAGATGCTCTGGCTTTGGCTTCAGCCCCCAGTGATGAGGCTTGGGGCCCCAGGCTTCAGCAGTGGGGCTTCAGCTTTCTGCCTTGGGCCCCAGTGCTTGGCAGACCCCCTGAAACCTGTTTGAAGCCCCGTAGGGGGCCCTGGGCTCCTGGTTGAGAACCACTGAATTAGATGTTTTAAGTGTGCCCAACTCAGCTTCTCCACTTGTGTATTTTTTACCTATAATCCTTCTCGAGTGCAGACAATGTCACTTACTACATAAACATTGTGAGTAGAGTTTTCTAATCATCATGACATGCTCAGATTTAGGCAAGACGCATGCAGAGTTGTACTCTGAAGGAAAGCTGATATCTCTTTGGACAATATTAATGTTACTATAGGAACTAATCCTGTTCAGATAAACTCAGTGGGAATTTTGCCACTGACTTGAAATGGGAACAGGATGAGATCTTTAATTTGTATATTTAGTGCTTAGACATCACAGTGACAGGTGTGTTGGAAATACCTTTTACTGTAATCTATTTGAGATAAGTCTTCACATCTATAGAAAAAAGATTGTGTGCGCGCATATCCTAAAACATGAATACTGCAATACAACTGTGGTATTTTTTTCTGTGAATAATTAAACACTAGTAATTCTACCCCAAGCATTTTTGCCAGATGATTCATAACTAGATTCCATTCAATGAAGGATAAAGGTAAATCTGAATACTATCCTTGATAACTCACACTTTGAATTCAGCTGTCATTGAAGAATGAGAAAAATCCCATTGCTTTCATTTACCAAATGCAGTATTATGACTTTTGCATTGAAATAAGAACTAGAGTTAAGCTTTACTAGACTCAGCTACTTTTCATTTTAACTCATTTCAGGTGACCTAAAATTCAGATGACATAAATACAATCCAGTTTTTACTAAAATGAAAGGTTTAGCCATATCTATTTTGCACTTACTAGCTCCATATACAGACCTCTAACACAGATTGAAGACACAAGTAAGTACAGTGCTGGAAGGTAGATGAAGATCAGCTTGCAGCTGAGGCAAATCTACTGTCTTGGTCAGAAGGAAATTCCTTTTTGCCTTTTTTTGGAAGGGTTCTTACATAATGGACTGTAAAGCCCTGGGTCCAATTCTCAGTGGCAGATCTAGCTTCTTCACACAGCTTTTGTTTTTTCTGACAATGTTGGCACATTATAATTTCAAATGATGATTTGTAAGCAAGGTCTGAATGAGCTCTCCCCTGCCAGCTAGTGATGAGCCCCGGGGGTGGGGAAGGCTTTAGGACCAGACTGTATTTTCATGAAGTCACCTATTTTGCCTAGGTATAGACAGACCTGTGTTGCCCGAGTGATCAATTTTGGCTGGTGTTGGGTTACAAATCACTTTCGTATTGATTGTGGGGGTCATGAAATGTTATCCTTATTGTATGAGTAAAGGGCTGCAGAATTGTACTTAGCCTGTCCTGACTGAGGGGGTCACCCTCAGAGCTTAATTTTTGCCTGGGCTGAGCCCCGGCGCCTCTAGGCTTGGCAGTTCATAGCCCCAGGACCCCTGGGATTCCCGCATCAGTTATGAAAGTAAAAAACTTGCTTGAGCCCTGGTGCCTCTTTCATTACAAATTAAGCGCTGGTCACCCTCAGCTGAACTGCTCTCGCTAAGTAAGGGGTTTGGATGGCAGATCCCAGTGATGGGAGGAGAGGTGGGGGACTAACAGGGGTTTTGCTTGCCTAAGAGTCACAGGCTCTGTTTAACTTGCTCCTCTCTGCTATTTAAAGAGAGAGCTTATTAGGTTCCATAGAGAGTCTTTTGTTTTGTTAAGTGACCACTAGAGCTGAAATCACTAATAATCAGGTCTAAGTGCTTAGACCTGCTGCAGGAACCTTTTCTGTGGAAAACACAGCCCAGTCTGCACTCGCTGTGAGGTTCCCCCACTGAGAGCTGAAATCACTGAGCTGGATGGAACCTCATTGGCACAACAAACAGGAGTGGCCAGAGTGAGTGCCCGGAGTGAGTAGCGAGCCGCTGTAGGAACGAGCGAGGTGCCTTCTCTCCCGCACCACCCCAGGGTGGGAGATTAACTCACACGAAAGCACCTCTGAACTCTGGGTATTCACTGACCAAGGACAACAACTATGAGTGGGCTGTGGTAGAGTGAGAAGGGAGGGGCACGTTAAAGGAACATTTGTTTGTTGGACTGTGTTTTAGTGACACTGCTCCAGAATGCCAGATTTGTGACTGAGAAACTTATATAAATATATATTTCCCAGTAGCCAAGATTTTTAAAACGCATTGTTGGGCCAAGGTCATTATCTCACATTGTTGCTATCTCGCAAGGTTATCATCTTGGGGAGTTTCTGTACTAAACATTTTTATTATATTATAATTATTTTTTACATAACAACATAACGGTCACATGGCATCAGACCAATGGTTCATCTAGCCCATACTTGTCTTCTGACAGAGTCCAATGCCAGGTGCTTCAAAGGGAATTAACAGAACACGGCAATTATCAAGTGATCCATCCCCTGTCATCCGCTCCCAGCCTCTGTCAAGCAGAGGCTTTCAGAGCATGGTGTTGCATCCCTGGCTAATAGCATTGATGGACATATCCTTCATGAACTTATCTAGTTCTTTTTTGAACCCTGATATAATTTTGGCCTGCACAACATCCCCTGGCAAAAAGTTCAGCAGGTTGACCATACATTGTATGAAGAAGTACTTCCTTTTGTTTGTTTTAAACTCTGCTGCCTATTAATGTCATTGGGTAACTCCTAGTTCTTGTGTTATGTGAAGGAGCTTATTCACTTTCTCCACACCAGTCAAGATTTTATAGATCTCTATCATATCCACTTTTAGTCCTCTCTTTTCGAAGCTATAAATTCCCAGTCTTTTTAATCTCTCCTCATATGGAAACTATTCCATATCCCTAATCATTTTAGTTGCCCTTCTCTACCTTTTCCAACTCCAATATATCTTTTTAGAGATGAGGTGACCAGAACTGCACGTGGTATTCAAGGTGTGACCATACCATGGATTTATATAATAAAAGTGGAGGAGCTTGGTTTGCCAGACTGATCAGCAAAGCCAATGTTGACAAACTATGTGAAAAGGCTGCAAAACACCAGTCCTCTGGACTGCATCAACATGCAGAAAGCCTTATAAAGCCAGTCTTTGTCAAAGCCGATTTTAGAAGAACTTAATGAGGCTGTTAAGAATGCTGGAGACACACACAGTTTATGCGAACAAACATGGCAGTCACATCATACTTTCTCTTTAAGCAACAGATACCACACACTACAACCTGGAGGCCAACGTTAAGTGAATTGTCATTTGTTAATCCTGAAATTGGACACTGGTTCCGACCAAGACCAGCAAATGCTCACTATCTTTCTGCAAGAAATTCAGCTGACTGGTTAGAAGCATGCAGTGCAAGAGTGAAAGACTAAGCAGTTGAAAAAGTGAAGAACTCTCTCACCACATTCAGAAAATGTGCATACATGGCTGATGAATGAACCGATGCAAATAGGTGTCAAGTACTAAGTCACTATGTATATTATCTTGATATCAGTGGTAGGCCAGTAGATGAATTTCTAGACGTTCAAGTTACAGAAGACACATCGGTTGCAACTCTGACAACCCACATCTTAGAAGAGTTAAATGCTTGTAAATTGAATCCCAAAGAGATAGATGGCTGCTTGTGCATTTGATGGAGCTGCAAACTTCTCTGGAAGACATAGAGTAGTATAAGCTTTTCTCAGCGAAAAGTGTAACTCAGATCTCTCCTATACACACTGAAGAGGCCATTTACTCCAACTAGCACTAGTGCAAGCTGCAGAATTTTCAAAAGGCATTTAAAAATCTGTAAACTCTTTTTTTCAGCAAGAGTTCAAAAGGACTGAACGTCTTGTAAAATACAGAAGATGCACCGGGACTGAAATTCAGATTAGTCCAACCTAGGAAAACCCACTGGCTTTCTCCTGAGTGATCCATAGCTGTTGTCTTAAAATTACTGCAATCATTATTATTGGCTTTGGAAAGTATCTACCAAAATGGGACAGATCTAAGTAGTGAGGCTGGTGAACTACTTTTGCTACTAAATTTAGAGAAGACAATCACCATTATCTCTTGTAAGTCTACTGTTTAAACCACTTGGGTCATTAAACAATGCCATCCAGGAATCTGCTACAACGGTAGTAGAACTCTGTCCAGCAATGGAAGCTACACTTGGATCAATCAGAGAGAGATCCATTGAAAACATACTGGAAGAAGCAAAGATTTCAGTTCAGAAGTTGACTAATTAAGACACTTATAGTGACTCCTTAAATGAAGAGGACAAGAAATGTTTGTTAAGCCAGCTGAAAAAGTAAAGTACACTGACTTGATTCTTACATCTCTACAACAACTACTTCTGGATTCTATCAACCTCTATGTAGCTTTTACAGATGCCTGTTTTATAAAACACTGACAGTTGAGTGAAGAGAGGCTCTACCTGCAGTGGGGCTGCCATGTGATCAGAATGGAGTAGAGAATTTGAATACAGAGTGGAATATCCTACGATGAAAAAATTTAGATTTAACTTCAACTTCTTTATCATCACTAGTGGTCTGACTCAATTTTTGTGCTATGTTTCCTGGGATGAAAGAAGTAGGAATTTATCTCTTTCTAGTCCCAGTCACAACAGCTACAGTTGAGCGTTCTTTTCCTCATTGAATAGAATTTTGTGTTCTGAAATAAATTACCTTCTACAAGATCATGAGCATATCATGAAGGACTGGAAGTACCAGACACATGAGAAGCCACCAAAAATTAATGCTGTGCATTTGAGAAGTTCCTTAAAAGAATTGTACAATATGACAAGAAGAAACAAAGAAGGATATAGATTTAGTGCTTCATAGGAGGCTTGTGTAACCAACTTTAATTTGTGTGATGATTTAAAAACATGAGTTAAATCTAATAAAATGGTTGTGAAACACTTTTCAGTGTTTACTATGGAGCATACACCCCACCTGCGCCCTAACAGTCTCACCCCTCATCAGTCAACACCCACCCTGATTTCAATTTCTGGAGAAAACATTGCAAGTATGTCACGTTAGATGTGGTCTGGGTGAGGCCCAAATGGTTAGGGCATGTTCTCTATCTGGTACTGTATTTTACAGATACAACTAAGACAAAAACTTGCACTCCTGGGACCAAATTTTACATTTAGATACTCATGTTTTCTTCCTATTGATTTCAGTAGGAGTTTCTCCACTGCATGGATGAAATCTGTTCTACCTTTATAAATCCCAAAAGATCAAGATCTAGACTGATGGTGCACAGAAGTGTTAGGGAGGTGAGGCTGGGCCTATTGTACATCTACTATTCCAACTTATTGACAAGAATAGCAAACAGCTCCTCGGTGGGTGCTGTGGCCACTGGGCCTACACATGGGATTCTGTGAGTACCATTTGTTTGGGTCAAACTGCTTTATGGAATTCTATCCTGGCCTATGGAGGCCCAGCATGGAGAGCCTTTCTGCAGTACATAGGGTTATATAGGTACTAGTACCCTTATCTACTGTGCTGCTCCTACCGGGGGCTTAAGTAGTGCAGAAGGATTTGCCCTGGCTACAGCACTAGGGGTGGATGTCATCCATGAGCATATCTGAGGACAAAATTTGTCCCATGATGTCTGGGATCATTCTCTTCAGAAAAGAAAATAGCACTTGGGAGTCAAAAATTGGATTTCTTTTTCTGCAGCCATTCATCTCCTTTAAACCACATTGTGTCTGTGCACCCTCATTTTCTGTGTCCCATAGTAGTGCATGGTGCTGTACAACCACAGAGAAAGGTACAGTTACTGCTGCAAGGAACTGTCTACAGTTCATGTGAAGCTACTGATTTTTATACTGATTACTGAAGTATAATTCTATGGTTAGCTCTTTCCAACTACTGAAATAAGAAACTGTACTTTGTCTCTTTCTCTCAGTCACTCATACAGTGTTTTAATATCAGTAGCATGCAAATATACTGCCACCTGCAGGACAGTGATTAGTATCTATTTGCAGTTTGGCAATAGCTAACTTTGAAAATATTGTTCTCCCTATTTATCATAAACACGTGTTATCTTAAAATGGAGATGTTTCCGTGTGAAAATGTTTTTCTCCACTACATTCTAAAGGTGAAATGGGAGTTTTCCCACTGACTTCAATGAAGTCAGAATTTCATCCTTAGAGTTGAGGATGAGAGAAACGTAATTGATTTTATTTTTGCTTACAGGACAGTCCTGCTTTTGTTGCAGTTTAATACCTGCACTTTTAGATGGTGCTCATTTACTTTTTTATATTTGATATGAACTTCTATGAACAGATCTTGCTAGCTAATAAACCTTGTGTTTAGTGTGCTGTTTCTGCTGTTTGGATCCTGTAAATAATACTTAATCATTTATCAGTTTCCCTGTTCTTCCTTCTTAATTTTAGATGACACTGGATACATAGCTACAGAAAACTCTGTTTTGACTACAGAAATGTATATATGCATCAGCTCACTTTTAAGTTCATTCAGATCACATTTTCTGTAGCTATGCATCCAGTGTCAACAATATTTCTTTTTAATAAATGAAAATCAGAATTTTAAAACATTATTATCTGCTTAAGTTTTAGGACATACAGCTAATTTAAGGTGGAAGAGGGTTAAGAAGAAGGGGGGAGGGGAGAGATGATTGATGTATTTACATTTGATGTCCTGATCCCACTGTAAAAGAGGAGGGAAGAACCATTGTAGTATATGCCACCCACTGTAACCAGATGAATGTCCCAGAGTTGGCACTGGTTGAATTACCTTGTATGTCATAATGACTCCTTGGCAGATGGTGCAGGCTGCTTTTACTGAAAAAGGGAACAAGCCTGGCACAAAATGGCCCCAGGATTGGGGGAATGAAACGGGCATGTTTGCATGCATTCTTCTCTGCTGTGGAGAAGGGTCCTCATCTGTAGCTGAGGCTCTAGTCTGATGCCATGAGCATACCACCTACTAATGACATGTTCTTGGGGAAGCAAATAGTGGGAGTGAGAGGGAAGAAGAGGAGATGGGCAGAGCATCACCAGTTACTTCCATTCTGGGTAGGCTGCCAGCTGATTTATTGATAATGTGTAGCACATGTATTTCTCTTCTGGCTCACATCAAGTAAGCACTGCCACTAGATGCAAATTGGAGATCTTCAGTCCCCTTGTGGACAGTTCAGCTGAGTTCAGGTTTCACCTGGCTAACTTCTTTGATCTCCCGGGTGTCTCTCAAGGCTAGTTATCTTGGTTCCAACTCCTCAAACTTTTAAAATATGATTGTCTTGGGTAATGGTGTCTGTGGTCTGATACAGGGGCGGCTCCAGGCCTCAGCACGCCAAGTGCGTGCTTGTGGCGGCATGCCCGGGGGGTGCTCTGCTGGTCGCTGGTAGGGCAGCAGGTGGCTCCGGTGGACCTCCCGCAGGCGTGACTGCGGAGGGTCCCGTGGGACCAACAGACCCTCCGCAGGCACGCCTGCGGGAGGTCCACCTGGGACGCCTGCCGCCCTACTGGCGACTGGCAGAGTGCCCCCTGCGGCATGCCGCCCTGCTTGGGGCGGCAAAATGTCTAGAGCCGCCCCTGGTCTGATCGGTTAAGAAGTAAATCTCTTACTGTGCATGAGTGAAAAGGAGAGCTATGTGCAAATCAGACTGTTTTAGATAGAATCTGCAACAATGTAATTTCAAACCCACGCATAAGAATATACAAACAGCCATACTGCATTAGACAGGAGTTCCACAGGTTGACTGTGTGTTGTGTGAACTCTTTACCAGAGGATGTTGTGAAGGCCAACACTATAACAGGGTTCAAAAAAGAACTAGATAAGTCCATGGAGGATAGGTCCATTAATGGCTATTAGCCAGGATGGGCAGAGATGGTGTCCCTAGTCCCTTGTTTGCCAGAAGCTGGAATGGGCGATGGAATGGATTGCTTGATGATTACCTGTTCTGTTAATTCACACTGCAGCATCTGGCATTTGCCGCTGTCAGAAGACAGGATACTGGGCTAGGTGCATTGTTGGTCTGACCCAGTATGGCCATTCTTATGTGTGAGTTTGAAATGATATTGTTGTGGATTCTACCTAAAACAGTCTGATTTGCACACTTATGAAATGTAGCATTCCAGGCCTGGAAGCTTGATAAGTACACAACTCTGCTATTTTGTTTCACATCATGTACCAGGCCAATAATCCTCAAACATTTTGATCAAAATATTTATCTGCTCCACTTTCTCTTGTGAACACATTGTGCATCTGTAACGATGCTGGTTCTGGTGGGACCCAACTGAAAGTGCCAATTCAGGACAAATTGCTTAAAGCAGGGCAGTTACAGCCCAAGGCTGGGGATTTTCCACCTCTAAGGCAAACCAAACCAGCCAGACAGAGAAGACTTTTACCCCACTGGCTAACTACAAGTCACACAAGCAATTCCCTTACACACTCCAGTTTCTCAGTATCACCACCAGTGCCACTTATTATTATGGGGACAAACGGTTATGAAAACCAACACCCCCGTGAAAGAAAAGTGGTTCTCTTGATCCCAAAGGACCAAGCCCCAGATCCAGGTCAATATACAAATCAGATCTTACCCACAAATCACGCTGTGGCCTATCCTTTAGAATCTAAAATCTAAAGGTTTATTCATACAAGGAAAAAAGATATAGATGAGAGCTAGAATTGGTTACATGGAATCAATTCCATACAGTAATGGCAAAGTTCTTGGTTCAGGCTTGTAGCAGTGATGGAATAAGCTGCAGGTTCAAATCAAGTCTCTGCAGTACATCCACAGCTGGGAT
Source organism: Gopherus flavomarginatus (assembly GCF_025201925.1). Classification (NCBI taxonomy): domain Eukaryota; kingdom Metazoa; phylum Chordata; order Testudines; family Testudinidae; genus Gopherus; species Gopherus flavomarginatus. The sequence continues at coordinate 113,902,133 of NC_066619.1, forward strand.
GGGTCATCAGTCCTTTGTGTAGAGCTTCCGTTTGTAGCAAAGTCCCTCCAGAGGTAGGAAGCAGGACTGAAGACCAGATGGAGATGAGGCATCTGCCTTTTATAATCACTTTCCATGTGATCTCTGCTTTCTTTGTCCCAAGGACACTCTATCCAGCACATGGCATAGAAAAACCTTGGGCCATGGCTACATTGGCGCTTTACAGCGCTGCAACTTTTGCGCTCAGGGATGTGAAAAAAACACCCCCCTGAGTGCTGCAAGATACAGTGCTGTAAAGCCTCAGTGTAATCAGTGCTGCAGTGCTGGGAGCGCGGCTCCCAGCGCTGCAAGCTACACCTGTAGAGGATGTGGAGTACGTGCAGTGCTGGGATAGCTCTCTCCCAGCGCTGGCACTGCTACCACATTCGAAACTTCAAAGCGCTGCAGTATAGCCATACCCTTAGAGTCCTGTCCACAGGCAGGTCCCTGCATGCCTTGCTGAGTCACAAGGTGTGTCTCTCTTCTCAATGGGCCAGTCGTATAGCTGATGATCCTTAATGGGCCATCAAGCAGGCTAAACAGAGCGGACATCAATTTGTTTGGGGTGTCACCCAGAAGCATAGCATAAGTTTGGAATACAGACAGTATAGAGCCATCACTGATAAATTTTAAATACAAAAATGATACATGCACACAGATAGCATAATTATAACCAGCAAACCATAGCCATAACCTTGTCTTAGACACCTTATTTGACCCCCTTTATACAAGATTTGGTGCCACTACAGGACCTTAGTTGCAACAATGATTTATATGGTCCCAGTTCATGTCAGTGATGTCACAGCATCTTCTTGGCTTGTTCTGCACACTGCAATGTTTATAGTAATTCTGTGACACATCTATTCTCTGGAATCTGTCTCCAAATGGAACAGGGCCCCCTTCCCTTACACATTTTCCAGGGGAGGAACAGTCCAGTCCTGAATAATAACAAAACTGTTTCATGCTTTTTCCCTTTGAATAAGATCAAGATGACTGATGCATTTGTTCAGGACAGTGTTGTTTCTCCCCTGGAAAATATCAAGTGTTGCCAACGCTCAAAGTCTTGTGATATTTAGTGCTTTTGTGAAAGTACAGGAATTGGGTTGTTATGTGAGAATTTCAGCTTGTTGCTTTCTTTTAAAAAATTTTTAACAGTAAGTTTGTAGCCTTCATGCTTGTGAAGAAAAGCTTGAAAACAGGAACGCTTATCACCCCAACACCGGAAGGCGATTTTTAAAAACTCCCTTACAATTCAATGTGTAACCTAACCTAACCTGACGGGGGGGGGGGGGGGGGAAGGCCTGACTCTCTTTTGTACGCTAGGGCTTTGTACTCCTGCCCCTGCCCGAGGCCAGCCTGCGTCTGCTCGCTCTGGGGAAGCAGCTAGATTGCCAGGGGCAGGTTTTCACAGCGCTCCACTGGGGAGCAGCCGGCGGGCTCCCCTGGCCCCAGGGGGAAGCACGTGGCCAGGGTGGGAAGCCCTGAGGGCTGCGCGCTGGTAGCCTGGGTGGCGGCCTTGCGTCCACGCCTACCAGGCTGCAGCCACCCCATCGGGCCAGCCCCGCACCCTGCGCCAGACAGCGGCTAGCTCCGTGCTAGCGCAGACTGAGGGGCGGTGCTGCCCAGAGGCTGCGGCTGCCTCCTCGCAGCAGGGGGCGGGGCTCGTTCCGCCGATTGCAGCCCCGGCCGCGCTAGCCTGGGAGGGCAGGGCCGGGCCGAGCCGGGCCCGCCTCCTCGTCCTTCCTCCAGCGAACATGGCTGCAGCTGCGGCCGCCCCGACCGTGAAGGTAAGAGGCGCTGCGGGCTCCCGCCAGGGCCCCGGCGGAGGGGAGATCCCCCCTCCCCCCGCTCAGCTTCTGCCCCCCGGGAGCTCCTGCCCCCCTGGCGGCCGCCGCGGGGTGCGGACTCGTCAGGCTGGCGCACGTGGGCTCCGAGGGAGGTGCCTCTGCTGCTGGGTGCATGTGGCAGGCTCCTGCCTGCGCCGCCCCGCCGGGGTGCGGGGCACATGGGCTCGGGGGGAGCAGCGCCCTTCTCTGCCCACCCTTCTGCCCCCGCCCGCCTGGCAGGGCTCTGCTGCTCGTGTTACAGGGCACCCCCCAGTGGGCTCAGTGCGGACATGTGGAGGCCTCCAACGTGTGTTCTTGTCTAATAAAAGTCTCTTTCTAGGGTTTTCTTTTCCAGTGTGGCGGGGAGGCAGGGCGCTGCGTTCATTTACAGTTGCCATAAAGATTCACAGGGTGCTGCAGCTTCAGCCAGATAACCAGCAGCAGCGGAGCATGGCAGCGCAACAACTCTGGGTGTCAGAATCCAACCTTTAAAGGGAAAAGTTAGACACTGTCCTCGCACTAAGAATCCTGTGCTCTACCTAAAGCTATTTCTGGGCTCTGGTCAAACAGTGGGTAAAAGCATAATTATTAACTAGATCAGTGTCTTGTTTACTGCAGGTTTGGCAGGTATTGATTTGTTAACTGCCTGCTGCTTTGGGGATTTGTTCCTCACCCACTCCATGTATAGTACCGAATGCTATAGTGAAGGCTGTGGGCCCTGCAGAATTGTGTTCTAATCCTGTCTTCACTTGCCCCACTTTCTGAAAATTGTAAATGATCCTGCATATGGATCTTGCTCTGTGCCCCCTCCCTGGGAGCTCCACTGCAAGGGTCCACTTTCCTCCAGCTCCTGTGATAATTGACTCTGTTAATACTGATTTAGCATTAATTTAGGCGTTAAGATTGTAAACTCTTTGGGGGCAGGGGCTCCCTTCTGTTTTATGTTTGTACTATAGCCTGTACGATGGGGTCACTCTAATACGCACCAATGACGGAGGCACCATAGTTAAAGCTGTTACACGTAGCCCTTTGCACCCCTCTGTAGGACAAACTTTTTGGACCTGGGAAACAAGGACTGGAAGAAGCTCCCTCCGGTTCTTGAGGTCAATGTGTAGACAAGAAATTTTCCCTGACTTGAGAGAGAAGGGAAGCTAATTTGGGGTATCCCAGTTTGCCTTGCCCCATTTGTCTTTTCCGTGGTCGGGGTAGGCCTAGTCTCCCTCACAGGAATATCTGTCCATTGAGGTACTATCTGAGCAGCTGTGTCCATGACAACCCACAGAAAGGTCTAGGAAAGCAGGACTTGCTGCATCAGTAAACTCTATGGTTCCATGCTGCCACTAGGCCCAACTGCTGTTTTGCCTAACTCCAGCCTCATCTGACCAGCCCCAGGAGCTGGGAAACAGGAAGAGAAAGAAGAACAGCCGGACTGGCTTGTGGAAGGGAAGCATGAAGTCCAGTGCTGGAGCTGATGTGGTGTCTCTTCTTCAAGTGGTCACAGCTGTGTATTCCCCTTGGGTGCATGCACACCTGAGTGGAATATATATCTGCACCCACCTGTCAAAAATAGTGGTTGCAGGTAAACAACTGGCTTTTAACTGTCAGTTCCTCATCTCAGAGGTGCAGCTGCTTTAATGAGCCTTTGCTGGCTCTTTTAGAGAGAACTACCTGCCTGGGAGGCTGAAACCTGTCCCCAAGCATGGTTAGCACAGCTGTGGCACAAGGAGAGAGGGATGGTGATTCCCCCAGCTCCTAGTTAGTGTATCTTCTCTTTGCAGCAAACTTACTCTGACTCTTCATTGCCCCTCCCCACTGTGAAGCACTCTTCCTTAGCTCTCTGCAGTGGCTTCCAGTTGTTGCCAAAGGATAGGTAAGGGTGCTGGCCCATGCCTCTAAGATTCATTCCCTCCCATAGTGCACTAGGTTATCCTCCTATTCGCCAATCTCCATTGTTCCATCTGCAACCATCCCCCAAATCCCTACGCACTCTCATATTCCCCCAACACCATGGATAGGTTGGGGGGCATACCTTTCCCCCAGTAATGGCCACTACTGTAATGATGACAGCCTGCTCCTCATTCCTACAGCCTGACACAAGACCTTCCCTGGATTGGTGGCATTCCCAGAGATGAAAGTTCTCTGTGGGCTGTGATGGTAGCTCCAGCTCCTCAAACAGCATCATAGCAAAGCCACCCCTCTGACATCTACCTGTGAGTTTAAATTGTCAGCTTTATATTACAAAGAGAGTGTGTTCAAATCCCATTGCATCTGTGATTTTTTTTGTTACTAGAAATTTAGAAATAGAATCTATTTTCTATTAGTGGAACTAAGTTTTGCTGTGATTTTTAAAGCAGAAAATAAAAAGTGGTGTCACATTGATTCTGTTTTGGGAGGAGGCAAGGCGTAAGAGTAAGATCAGTTAGGGAAAAGAACAGTTTGTCTGTATTGTGGATTCTCAACCAGGGAGTCTCAGTCACCCTGCCCAGCTCATATTGCTAAATGAGAGGGGTTACAGAGAGATATTCTGGCTAGACAAAAAATTAGTATTGAAAACTGAGGAGGAAGCCCAAGTTCTACAGACATCGTCCAGTTTCACCAGCCAGCTGATAATATGGTGAAGAACCCCATATCTCCAGTTTGCATTGTTCTCTTTAATTACAAAGTTTATCATTTTACTGGATAGAACAATTCAGGTTGAAAAGCACACTCTGCGGAAATTATCCTCAATCTTATATTCTGGGCTGCAGTTATGTTGGCAGATATGTGGTTCCCAGTTAAAAACAACTTGATTATTAACCCTCTTTATTCATTTTTTTTAGAATTTCAATGAATAATAAAAACATTTCACAATTTCTGTCCTGATTTGTATGAGTTACAAAATTCAGCGAACACTGAAGAGTATGTGAACAATTTCCAACTTATGTTAGGATCGTGGTTTGTGATTGGTCCCATAAGGATATGTCTATGCTGCAGTCAAAGGTCCAATAGCAGCATGTGTAGACATACTACCACGAGACATACTTCCTGGGCAAATTCTATGCCAAGAAATTAAAAAATTCTGCCCACAATATTTTGAAATTCTGCCAAATTCTGCATATTTTATTTGTCAATAATAGCACAGTGTAATCACTCCAATTTCAATTATTTTGGTAACTTATTTCAAAATACCTGTCAGCAAGTATGTCAACAATATAGACAACAATGAAAAAAGATTCCCCCAGGAGTAGAGAGTTAAAGAAACACAATTGGGGGCATACTGGAGGGGGCTGTGTGGGCCCCCCTCCAGAGCCCAGACACCTGAACCTCCTCCCCCCCAGAATCCAGCCATGGAGCACCTTCCAGCTCCAGATCCCTCTCCACCCAGAGCCCAGCTGCAGGGCACCCCCAGAGCCCAGATGCCAACACCTCTTCCCCCCCACAGCCCAGCTGCAGGGCACCGCAAAAGCTGAGGCACCTGAACCTCCCTCTCCCCAGAGCCCAGCCAGTGACAACTGCATTCTACTCCCCCCAGAGCCCAGCTACGAGGCACCCTCAGCCCAGACACTTGCACCCCCCTCTCCCAGGACCTGTACTCCCATGAGCTTCTTTACTATCCCCTGGGGGGACACGATGCCCTTCCTCACCCTTTGCCAGAGCCGGAACACCTAGACCTTCTGCCGTCCCTGGGTGGATGAGGATCAAGCAAGGCTGCAGAGCATGCAGAGCCTCCATCCCCACCGGGCTAGTGCTCTGCGAGCTGCAATGCCCCTAATGGCCACCAGCAGCTCTACAGCCCCAGTTCTGCAGGGGGGACATCAAATTCTGCATTTTGCAGCGGTGCAGAATTCCCCCAGGCATAACAGCTAGTACAGCTAAAAATAGCACTGAAGATGCAGCAGTGCTGGCTTCAGTGCAGGCTCTATAAACCCATGCAGGGACATGAGTATGTTTTCACGTTGCACGTCTGTGCAGAAGTCCATAGGTGCTGAAACTAGAGATGAAGGGGGATGTGGTGCAGCACCTCCTGATTTGAAGTCAGGGTGGATTTGATTTAAATGAAATTGATTTAAATCACTAGTCAGAAAGACTCGATTTAATCATGGTTTTCTACATAAAAGTGCATTCTTGTTTGTTGTTTTAACCTTAATATTCTTCACAACTCAAGAGATAGATGTAGGCTTCATTTTTAGAAGATGTACACTATACATTTTTAAACAGTGATTTATTTTGAAAACTTTTTAGATTAGTTTTACAGCTATATCAGAAAATGAATGATTGTTCAGTTATTTCATTTACCAAAGGTAATTGAAGCAGATATTTATGATATCACTGGGAGGTGAACTATCTCCAATTCAAGAGGTTAATCATTAATATTTGGAGGATTTTCTTGCCAGGCTATATTAGGAGGAGAACATCACCAGACAGACATTTAAATTGTTTTATTTAACTAAAACAACAACGTTAAGTATTCTGGATTTTTTTCTTCAACAGAAAACATATAATATTTTAACAAAAAAAGCGTATATCCCTCACTTCTCACATTTATCTCCAGACTTCTTCTTGTCCAGATCCAGTACGCCCCAACGATCTTCTATTCATTTAACTTTTTGAAACTTTGCACTTTTAGAGAGAGGTAAGGGATTGTTCACAAATTTGCAGAGGGACAGTAGAGTTGAGATCTGTTATTTCTCACCTCTATATAGTATTTATTTATTTAAAAACATTTTTGCTGTTAACAAGCATGTTACCTCTGAAGACACAAATGCACAGTTTGAGAACTGCAAAACACAGCATCTTTGATGGTATCTTCTAAACTGAGCACTGAGTCTCATAGAGGAGATAGAAAGATTAACCTAAGTAATCTGTACAGAAGCCTATGGAACCCCATAAGATTGGATCCCCAATCCATTAACTATTGGAACTCATTTACAACACTTTTCTTAAACATTACATGAATATATTGTCTCATACAATAGAATTAGAATTTATAATCCCTGTTTCATGATGCGATACCTTTGAGCTGTAAAGTATCTTAGTTAAAACTATCTTTAGATAGGTTTTTTTCCTCAAAAAGCATTTTATCAAAAAAATCCAATTTAAATAAAAAATATCATTGATTTTTATCCACCCTTCTTGAAGTAGTTTCCATTATATACAGGATTTACAGTGGGGTTCAATGTCTCTCAGCACCCCCACAATACAAATTGTTCCTGCACCCCTGCAGAAGTCCATGCCAGTGTCATCTCTGCTATTTTTAGTGTACTAGTTAGATTAATGCTAGTGTTGGTATGTCTACGTGACCTGCAAATCCCACCTTTGATTGCCTTGTTGATGTTGTTTCTACTCATAGACTCATAGGTCAGAAGGGACCAATATGAGGATGACTGAAACTTTGGAACAGGAGAATCTTGAGTAATAAATATCCCATAATACTTCAGGTACAGTTTTCAGGCAAATAATCATAGCATTCAGGACTCTTTTCATGAACAAACCAGCATTTGTCCAAGTACTCATGATCTGTGAATAACACTAAAGCAAAAATCTCCATTCTTATTATAAAAATTATAAGCAAATATTATTGTGATTTATTTTTCTTCCCTAGTCTGCCTCTTTGGGTTATATTAAGGATTTAGTTGTTTGCCTGCAATAACACACATATAGCACAAGGTGGCGCCAAAAGAAGAAAAATCTGTTTAAATACTACCGCAGAGGGGATGACATGAACCAGGCTTTCACATGGAAAAGTATTTGGCACATAACAAGGACCACAGTCTTTGCTTATTGAAAAGAGATGCCTGATGAGCTAATTGCAATATAATGACATGGCATCTGTAGGGTTTTTATAAACATAGGGCTGTAGAAATTGAGAGCAAGAGACAGATTGTTGGTTTAGATTTAAGTCACTGGGATTTCCACTTGGTACTTTTCTATTATTATTATCTTGTTAAGAGATACAACAAATCCTTAGCTGTACAGCTAGAAAACATTCTGAGAGTTTAGATAACATGCATTTATTACTGACAAGGTATTGGGGGGACAAAAATGGGGGGAGTTGTGTATGTGGGTTTTTTTGTTTGTTTTTAAAAGCTCAGCACGATTTGAGTTCTTCCACTTAAAACTGAGACAAACATTGCAACAGTAACTGCCAATTGAAAAAAGCAATGTTTTTGCTGTGTGTAACAGAGGGTGAAATTATTTCTTTAAGTGCCAGCAGTGTGCTTGGGGACCACACAATTAAAAACAGCCACTGCTCTGGAGAGCGTAATCTAATTCCCATTGAAGTCAGTGGAAAACCTCCCATTGACTTAAGTGGGAGTTGGATCAGACTCTAAAAGATACAAAGACGACTGGTTCCACGGGGAAGCCAAAGGAAGGTGTAACTTGGAAGTGTATATTTCTTTTTCATTGTATTATTAATTTTGTTGTGAAGGCTGCACAACTTAGAATCATAGAGTTGGAAGGGACCTCAGGAGGTCATCTAGTCCAACCCCCTGCTCAAAGCAGGACAAATCCCCCAGATTTTTACCCCAGTTCCCCAAATGGCCCTCTCAAGGATTGAACTCACAACCCTGGGTTTAGCAGGCCGGTGCTCAAACCACTAACTCAGTTGGATTGAAGTATGCAATAATCAATCAGTTTGTCCTCAGTATTCATTGTGAATGTGTGTCACCGACAGTTTAACCATTTTGCTTTTCTGACTGACACAAGAGGATATGCACAAAATCTTTATTTCTATGGATGTTGCTTTATTGAAGAAGTCAGCGTTTGCTAAAACTAAATGGAGATTCTCTCTTTGTTGCTAGTACTGTGCTGCAACTTGTTAACTCTGTGCAGACTGCACTAGAAAACAAAGCTTTTTTTAAAAAAACCAAAAAAAAACCCTGTATCCCCAGCAGAATATGAATTCACGTTCTTTATACTTTCACTAACAGAAGATTCTGCTAAGCTGGCTGTGAATACTGTTCCCCTATCAGACACTCTGTGTAGAGGCCTGGGGCTTCTCAGGCTGGTGGTAGAGCCAAGAAGAGAAATGGTGTTTCTTTGTACGTGTGTTAAGTTGGCTTGCTAGCAGCAGGGGGAGCTGGTACTACTGTAAGGATAATTGCTGTTGTGGGCCTTGGTTGGAAAGCAAACTCCACATATAGGAATTAGCTTTTTATAACACAAATACAGAGTTATGCTAAACCACATTGTTACGTTTCGGGTATGATTAAGCACCACTCTTTGAAGGTTACAAGGTTTAAAAAGAATACTCTGAACCCAAAAGTAGGTCCAGTGCCGCAACTATAAAGTCCCAGAGGGGGTTCTGTGTGTAGTGGAAGTGTTCTCAGGTACCTTTCCAGCATTCTTCTGGGTAAGCAAGGTTGAGTAACTTGTAAAATAGGGTGTCTATGTAGGTCCAGTGGGTTAGTTGGACTATAGCTCCTTAAATCTAGAAGGATGCATAATTCATTTGGGCAGCTGAGCTGATCAAAACTAGAATTTCTATTCTGTGGGAAATTCCAGCATTTCAGAAGAAAATTCATTCTGAATTGGAATTAAAATTTTGTTTTAGGTCATGTTTGTTTCAGTTATGGCTTTTATATATTTTAATATTTTATACTTTAATATTCTGATTAGGATTTAAAGAATGTAAAATGTATATGAAATAGTGATTGGTCATTTGAAATTAGTATTTGATTTGCTCATTTCTGGTATTCTGACAGGTCATTTGTAATATAATTATTTTGTTAAGCCATTTTACAAGAATAAAAAATTTAAATAAATTGGTTTCAGATTTTTCTAAATTACATTTTTATCCAAATCAACACTCAGTAGAGCATTTTGATCAGTTGACATTTTCCAATGAAATAACATTTCTTCGGACATTTTTTGACCAGCTCTGGATTTAATGGTCTCGATCTGTCTCCTTTTTTATGTGTGAGTTGGTGAAATAGTCCTGTGTCTGAGGATCACCTTTAAAGTAGCACAAATTAGTGCAGAGGCATAGATGTCATTAAGCACCTCTGCCATTTCCACATTTTCTGTTATTATTTTTCCCCTCTCATTGAGTAACGGGCCTGTCGTTGATCTTCCTCTTGCTTCTAATGTATTTGTAGAATGTTTTCTTGTTACCCTTTATGTCTCTAGCTAGTTTGATCTCATTTTGTGCCTTGGCCTTTCTAATTTTGTCCCTACATACTTGTGTTATTTGTTTATATTCGTCCTTTGTAATTTGACCTAGTTTTCACTTTTTGTCGGACTGTTTTTTGATTTTTTAAATCATTGAAGTTCTACTGGTTAAGCCAGGGTGGTCTCTTGCCATCCTGCCTATCTTTCCTATGCATATTGAAGGCAAGCAAGGAAGGCTTCTTTGGTTGACAGCCTCCATCCTGGATAAAAGTCTGTGTGCTCAGCGTGAATGTCTTACACAATTTAACCTCAGATAAAATGGTGTGGGGCACTGTGCAGGTTTGGATAACTGAGTGCTTTGCTGAACCGGGGCTTTAGTCAGCTAAGTAATATGTTTTTTCAAGGATGCTACATGGCCTGAAAATTAGTAGCTTCTCAGCTAGTAGCTTCATGTCAGGCAAATCTAACTAGGTGCCAACACACTTTCCTTTTTGTCTCTTCCCCATGCATCTAGAAGCAACTGCTCTTGGGAGAGGAAGAAGCTTATGAGCCATATCTTAATGGCAGTCAGGGTTAATGATATCAATAAGACTGTTCAGGTGTTGCATTTCTGGGGATCATTATGTCCTTGGTGACCAGAGGTACTGAGTCTTTGTCCTTGTTCTTCCCATTGCAGAAAAGGTGTACCACAGTTTCATCTGAATACTATCTGTGGTACAGCCTTGATTACAGCATAGGTTGTGCTGATCTCTTTGGCATCAGTTATCAAGTTTGCCAGTTAACACCAATATTTACTTTCACAGTGGGGATAAATGGTTAATCAGCAACTCTTTCTTTGTGCTGTTTGATAACTTCTAAATTTGGTGTCTCTCTGAACTGGAGAGTGCTAGTCAAGCCTTTGTACTTGGGAAAATTAAATGAAATATGGTCTAACGTGAGTTGGTACAACTACGTTTGCAAGTCTTCATGAGAAACTTGAGCTGTAGCTATAATGGTGCTTTTTGGATCCATGGTTCTGGGCCCATCTCAAGCAAAGATGAATCAGAAAATAAATTGTGTAGCTGGCTAGAAATCCAGGGTTAGTGTCACTGTCAGATTTAAAATGCAGTGTAATCTCTAGATCTCTAATACTTACTTTTGTTTGTTTGTAAGATTGGAATTATTGGTGGAACTGGTCTGGACGATCCTGACATCTTGGAAGGAAGAACAGAAAAATATGTGGATACTCCTTACGGCAAGGTCTGTATAATATTTTTCTTATGACTTGCTAAGATTTTTTTTTTTTAAAGAGAGTGTTACTTGTGTGCTTTATGGTAAGTTTTTCAGCCTTTGTGTAAATGGAGGTACGGAGGAGACACTGCGCACAATAGAGTGCCGAGTATTGGTCGGTATAATAGAGTCCTCTGAGGGTCAGGTGGTAGTGCACCCAGCATCCAGCCTCGCCTCACCTCGGACAGCTTTTCAGTCCAGTTCCTCAACCATGTGTGGGCTTAGCATCATCTTGCCCTCTCCTTACCATGAGGCTTATGCCTCATCTGCAGCAGAAGGAGTTGGTAGGGCAGCCTGGGCCTTCCCACTCCATCAGGCTCCGACCTAGGGCCTATAAGAGTCAGGTAGTGTCTGGCATCTTGGAGTCTCTTTGGAGTTACCCTTCCTGGGTCCCTCCATCTCTCCTTACAGCTCCAAGAACAACCTGAGATATCGGTAGAAAAGACAGCTAAACCTTCAGCCCCAACTGGGCACAGCGTGCAGCCCTCTTCCCCATAGGGAGGTTTTGTCAGCACCCTTGTCCAGGAGCCTTCGAGGCAAGTTTGTCTCCCTACCCAATTCCCCCTTCTGAGCTAAGTTGCTCCCTTTTAAGCCTCCTCTGCAGTTGGAGGATGCTCTGCAGGTCGGGAGAGGTGGAGATACCTGGGCCCAGTATTGTCCTTTAACCCCGTCGGGCCCAGTACGGGGTTTGTACACTGTATCACAGTCAACTTATAATGACTGCGAGAGGCAAGGTGTTATAATGACAACCAAGTGTGGAAGAGAATACAAGCCATCCTCCCCCACATCCACTGTTCTTTAAATATGACGAGATAAGCACAATGAAGAATCCACAGCCCCGAGGTGGGATATAGACTCATAGACTTTAAGGTCAGAAGGGACCATTATGATCATCTAGTCTGACCTCCTGCACAATGCAGGCCACAGAATCTCGCCCATCCACTTCTATAACAAACCCCTAACCTATGTCTGAGTTATTGAAGTCCTCAAATTGTGGTTTGAAGACCTCAAGCTGCAGAGAATCCTCCAGCAAGTGACCCATGCCCCATGCTGCAGGGATATGGTGGTTTTAAGATACCTTTGCACCTTTCCAATTCTGGCTGCGCCACAGACTCTTGCATAATTTAGACAGCCCTGGCAGCCTTACTTGGCAGGCTATGGGCCCCAGCACTACTTAAAGTCTCTGCAGTATTACATGCTGCTATCATTACCCCACCCAGGTACTCCCCCTACACCAAAATTTATAAGGGATCTTTGGGAGACAGCTTTATGGCTGTCTTTTGCTGGTCCTGTGCAGGGAGGAATTCACTACCAGCCAGCTTCTGGGCTTTCAGAGGCTTTATGTTACTCCAGCCCTTTTACCAAGCAAAAGTGGCTGGAGCTGGGGTGAGGATCTCACCCTAGGTCTGTTTGTTTAGCCAACTGTGTATACCTGTAGTGCCAACACATAGTAAGAGACAATCCCTGCCCCAAAGAGCTTGCAATTTAAATAGACCAGGATGGAAGAAAAGGAGTGTTGTTATTCCCTTTTTACAGATGGGGAACTGAGGCAGAGAGAGTAAGTGACCTCATGTAAGTAGTGTATAACAAAACTGGAAAGTAAACTTAAATTTTCCATAATATCTGCAGAAGAGGAAACTGAGCACTATTCAGAACAACCAACCATGTGATATTTTCCTGTATGTTTACCATCTTATACCAGTACAGTTCATAAGACATATGATAAGTGGCAATAACAGTTATTTTATGGAGAGGAACTTCTGTGGAAACCTGAATCCTGTATATCTTTTTCATGGGGTTCAGCACTACCCTGTAGGGTCCAAGATATGGAAGGAGAACCCCACCTCCAACCAAAATGGTGTTGGGGAAGACTTTGTGAGTGTAGGGGACACGGGGAGAATGGAGTATATGTGGACAGTGGCGATTGGCCATGGTGGGGAAGTAATAAGGTAAGGGAAGAGCTGAATTAGAGGTAGATATTTGAATTTCCAACCACCCTGTAAAATCTGCAGGAGTACTGGGGAGAGGATGAAGGGGACTTATTCACTTGCACCCCTCCATCTTCCCCACCCTTCTCCAAAAAACTAAAACAAGAATCTCATATAAAACAGAGATCCTTTCACCTGTAAGACACTGTCTTGAATCCAGGCTAGAATAGCAACAAAACAAAAAAATAGTTGCCATCTGACATTTCCTCTATATGATTAGCTGCTGGTTTTAGTAACGTTCTTAGTGAAAATTGTGCGTATTGGATAATTACCATTGCAATTGACACCTTTTTATTGGCAGTCTCAGCATATAATTCTGGGGCTTTATTCACATGGAAGATTTAACTGTCCTCTTGCCCTTGGAAAGGTCTTCAGATCACAGTTTGAAGTACATTGGCAGGACAGTGTAGGGAAGCTTATACTGTTGCTGTATTTATATGGCTCAGATCCTGCAGGATCCCTAAAACCTGTGCTCAATCTCACTGAAATCATTGGCCTTCTGTGCAGGTGTGTCACTTGGCAGGATCAGGCCTTTGTGAGTAAATGAGGTGGACTTTAAAACTCTTAGTCTTGCGTCTTCTACAAGCAATGAATCGACTTTTTTATTTAAGCATTAGGAAACGATAAGGCAGAATTCAGCCATTTTCTTTTCTGAACTCTTTAGTCATAACAGCAAAATGTACTGTATATGCATTGTAACACGGTAAAGTCATGTTTTAAAAGGAGAAAACAAAAGCTTTGACATTTCATTTTTATTACATAGGGCAACAAATCTAGGAGGAAACACATTAGAACCAAAATTAAACTCGAGAGAAAAATCCTGAGCGTTGAATCTGATATAACTAAGAAACTTGTGGATTTTAAACTTAAAATTAGACAATTTATAAAAGTTCATTTTGCCCTTTGTTTTTTACATATTTTTTTAAATTTAGCATGGGGTAGTGCAAATCTAAAAGTGAGTTAGAGATAACTGTAGTTGTGTTAGTGTGGCATATTAATATAGGCCCTGATCCTGCAAGATGTTCCATGCAGGTGGACCTTTGCACCTGCAGAGATCCCCATTGACATCAGTTGGGATCCATGCCAGTGCCATAACTACCAAAATGGAACAGTTTGCAGGATTGGTGCCTTAGCGTAAGATTTGAGACTTAGTCCTGTCGCGTGCAGTCAGTTGTAGGATTGGGACCATGAAATAGAAGAGTGAAAAATGAAATCATTGGGTGAAGTCCATTCACTCAAGCAAAGTAGAAGCAGGCCCTACATTACTTAGTTTTCATTAGTGGGTGAATAAATCTTTTTTTCCCCCTTGTTTTGACTTGTTAGATTTATTTGTTTGTTCATGAGGATGTTTAAAGGAGGCCTGGAAGTTTTGAGTTTATTTGACAATTTTGTGTAAAAGATGAGGAGGGTTTGTTTGTTTGGTTTTTATGTTTATTTTTTATATTGGCAAGTCAGGGCCTGTCTACTCTGGAATGCTGTGAAGAAATACAGTAACTCCTAACTTAACGTCCTAGTTATGTTCTTGGAAAATGCAACTTCAAGCAAAATGATGTTAAGCAAATCCAATTTCCCCATAAGAATTAATGTAAATGGGGGGAGGGAAAGGGGCTGTAGGTTCCAGGGAAATCCTTTTCGCCTGACAAAAGATGTTATATACATATTCAGTAGAAGTTTTAAAAATAATTTTAAACAATTTAATATTGTACTCACTGATGATTGTGAAGCTTGGTTGAGGCAGGGGCGTAGCGGGGCATGGGTGCTTGCCCTGCTCGGCCTGCCAGGCGTTCCAGCCAGGGAGCAGTGAGGGAGCTTGGGGGCTTGCCCCATTCCGCCTACCTGGCACTCCTGCTCTGGGGCGGGGTGGGGACACGGGGGCTTGCCCCGCTCCACCTGCCCTGCATTCCAGCTGGAGAGCAGGATCAGGGTGCGGGGGCTTGCCCGCTCCCCGGCAGGAGCCCTGGGCCGGTGGAGCAGAGGGAGCAAAATAATGTTATAAGGGAACATTGCAGGACTTTAAAGGAGCATGTTCTCTAATAGGTCAGCGACCTAATAACGAAACAGCATTAACGGTGGGGACGTTAAGTGTGGAGTTACTGTAGTGAAATAGTAGAATATCAGTCTGAGCAATTGAGAGGTAAAGGGATTTCTAATTGAACTGTTCAGAACTTTGTGGGTTTGTTAACACTTTCGTTTAGTTCTCTCTCCTAATAAGCACATGGATGAAAGGATACATTTGTTAAAGACTTAACACCATAATGATTCAGTTAATGTGTAAGAGTGCTTCCAGTATACTCCTGAGTCCTCCAACAGACCTTCTAGCAAAACCATGGAAGATCAGAGTCAGTAGTCCCGGTACTTTTAACGTAAAAAACAAGCAAAGAAACAACTTTAAAAAAAAAATTTGTTCCAGCTTTTCACATCCTAAAGAAGCAAAAAGAGCACAGTCCCATGTTTTAAAGCTTCCTTGGCAACTCATCTTAACGTACTGCCAGAACAGAAGACCTCTCTGAAACTTTCGATGTTTCTTGCAAGCCCTGCCTTTTGGCTGCAACAGAACAAGTATATTTTTACTGCTGTTCATTTAGTGTAGGGAGCATGACAAGGAGCAGCTTAGTAGGGTGTGTGTTAAAAGGAGTTACCTGAGCCACCTTCGTCCCCTTCCCTACCTCCCCCGCTGCCCTACTGGATAGATTGCTTTCTTCATTTAATAAACCCTTCTTCATACCTAAGGGTAATGTGAGCTTCAGAAGGAACCTGGAAAATGTGACTATACAAAACATCATGAGCGTTTTTCAGTTCTCTGATTGTACTGGCATGATCCCACAAATGACTTGAAATATCTACAAATTGTGCTTGGTTTTAAAGACAGGAATTTGCCATCAATACCCCAGATCTGTTTCCCCTCTGGGGGTGGAAAATATTCTGTGAGTGATTGGCACTGCTTTATCCCCATTAGCACCTACTCCTCAAAGATGTTGGGCACACCCACTGAAGTTAGAAGGAGTTGGGAGCACTGTGGATTCAGAGCATTGACCCTTGGTTAGCTGCAGCCAGTATTTCTCCTTATCACTGGACTCCAAAACTACTATTACATTAAAACCTCTGTTCAGAGGACATTTCCTGAAGAACATGACTCAATTCTAAAACTGTTTTTGCAAAGGAAATGTAAAATCTTCAACAGCAAGCAAATTTTAATGCTCTCCAGTTATTCTTGTCAGTTGTGAGTATGCTGGCATAGGTTCACAATCAAGGCATCTTTTGTTCTGTAGATAAGCTTTTTGTTTTTATTAAAGCAAAATTAGGTCATATGAGATAGAATTAACCTCCCTTTCCACCTCCACTGAAGCTGGTGCATCGTTTGATTAATGAACTTGGAGAATATTTAAATGAAGGTATCATTGTCCAGTTCTTTCAAAGAGCTCTATTTTAGAGGATTCTGCTCTTATTTTTATATTTTCTATACACAGTGCTTCATCTTACTGATAGCGTGGAGTTAGGATTTTGGGGCATTTGTTGAAAATATACATACATTGTCCTTTTAATGTGTTTACCTGCTTGTTTTTTCACTCTGTGCGTGTGAACATCATGTTCTTGATCTTTCTCTTCTCCATGCTGCTTTCTCTGTGGATTTACACTGGAGATGTTCCATTGTGAAAGCCTGATCCTGCAAACCTGTATAGAAGTAGTCCTTAATCATGTGAGAATTTTCATTGAAGTCAAAGGGAGTCCTCACATAATTGTTGAAGAAAAAAATGAAATCTTATGCGTGCTCCCTTTGACTTCAGTGAGAATACTCGCAGGATTAAGGAGCTTCTCAACCATTACCATATATAGCATACTCTCAATTATCTGATTAGTAGGTGGGGGCATAGATCTTATTTGGATAACATAGAGTTTGACTAATAAGAGGGCAGGAGCCATTCAGAAGCAGGGTGGCCTTCGCTGCATCTGGGGACTCATTCTCATCCTCCTCGCAGTCCTGGCTGTCTGTGCTCTGCCCCACCAGGGCTGCAGCCTTCTCTTCGCTTTGTGCCTGCCTAGATAGGTAGCCCTCTACAGCTCTGCTGTCACGGCCCTGCTCACTCACTCTCATGACAGTGGTGGTGTGGACGGTTCCCTGTACTGTCACAGGAGCCGTTCCGCAGTAGGATGGCTTCCCCTGCAACCAGGAACATGTCCTCTTCCTCATAGTCCTGGCCATGGTCTCCGCTCTATTATCGGATTCCCTTTCTTGTCCCCCATCATGAGATACATGAGGTTGGATAATGCGGAGAGGTTCAGATAATAGGATTTGGACAAACAGGAATATACTGTACTGTATTTAAATATAATTTTAAAAATACGCATAATGACAGAAAACCATTAGTAACAAATTCACATTACCTAATATGCTGTTTTATTCCTTGTTTCCTTCTCTGCTTTAGAACATTAGGTAATGTGTGTAGTAGGAAGAGAGCCTGAGACATAAGCCCTTGTATCAGAGGCCTGATATGAGGCAGGATCTGCTCACAGAATCTGGCAAGAACGGGGCTAATATTGCAGAAAGACACATTCCTAAGAAGTGCTAAGCACAGAGTACTCACACAAACACATCCCGATATCAAGGATGGTACAAAAACATTCCCCAAGGGTAACAGGAACACACTGACCCTGCCTAAAAGATAAGGCTAGGATGACAGTACGTAATAGGGATGTTTTATTCAAACTAACGTGTACAAGGTGGTAACTAGCCACGTCAGGGGGCAGTGATTAACTATGTCAGAGGGGCAGTACTAACTTGTTTATATCAGGGTATAAAGATGTATCTCAGAGGGATTACCTTTGTCCAGCTGAGAGGGGAAGGAAGGTCAGGCCATTCACTGAGCTGTGTGTTGATTGTCACGGGCATACCTGTCTTAGCATCCTTGTAGAGTCTGCCAGGTGCTAGTACTGTACTTTGTCAACAATAAACCTGGCGCCTTCGTACCATATGGGTCTTGTGGTCTTTGGGCGCTTTGCTTGAGGTCTGCTATGCTGGCTGTCTGCACAGAGCTGGGACAGCACATGGGGAGAACACACACACGCAACCTAACATCTAACCGTAATGTGAATCTGTAGGTAATGTTTTTCTGTCATTACATACACTAATGCTTGAGAAGCTTTCATTAGGTCTTTCATTGAAAGAGTATTTTATTAGATCTTTACTACAGATGGTTTTTTAGAAAGTTTAGTATTAACTCTACAACTAAAACTATATCCTATTGCCACTGGGGTAATTGCACACTGAAATAGCAGTGTTACCGAGCCCTTGTCTACACTTAGGCTGGATCTACACATCCAACTTACGTTGGTGTAACTACAACACTCGGGTGTGGACAGGCTTCTCTCGTCGACATAGCTACTGCCTCTCAGGGACGTGGAGTACCTATGCCAATGGAAGCAGCTCTCTCATCGGCATATCTTCTCTAAGTACTACAGCTGCGCGGCTGCAGCGCTGTACATGTAGACAATTCCTTAGTGAGCAATATACTAGCAATGCTCCAATCTTCTGAAAGAGGTTGAAATTCTGTCTCCAGGAAGCCAGCCCCTTGTGCTTTACAAACACTCCCATCACCCCTTTCTCACCCACAATAGTTCATCCTGCAACTTGTTAATATTAAGCTGTCATATGATGGTGTAAGAATGCTTGTCATTAGCAACAAAGGGCTTGGCTACACTCAAAACTCCAAAGCGCTGCTGTGGGAGCGCTCCCGCGGCAGCACTTTGAAGTGCGAGTGTGGTCGCAGCGCCAGCGCTGGGAGAGAGCTCTCCCAGCGCTGCAGGTACTCCACCTCCTCGTGGGGATTAGCTTGCAGTGCTGGGAGCCATGCTTCCAGCGCTGGGGCACTGTTTACACTGGCGCTTTGCAGCGCTGTAACTTGCTGCGCTCAGGGGTGTGTTTTTTTTCACACCCCTGAGCTAGAAAGTTGCAGCGCTGTAAAGCGCCAGTGTACCCAAGGCCAAAATGTTCATAGTTCTGGTTTTCTCTTTAGTTTTCTTTTTCCTCGTGTTCCCCAGGACTGCTGTTCCTATTATAGAATTGTAGGACTGGAAGGGACCCTGAGAGGTCATCTAGTCCAGTTCCCTGCACTCATGGCAGGACTAATTATCTAGACCATTCCTGACAGGTATTTGTCTAATCTGCTCTTAAAAATGCCCAATGATGGAGATTCCACAACCTCCCTAGGCAATTTATTCCAGTGCTTAACTACCCTGACAGGAAGTTTTTCCTAACGTCCAACCTAAACCTCCCTTGCTGCAATTTAAGCCCATAGCTTCTTGTCCTATCCTCAGACGTTAATGAGAACAATTTTTCTGCCTCCCCTCCCCCTATAACAACCTTTTATTCACTTGAAAACTTATCATGTCCCCTCTCAGTTTTATGTTATGAGAAACAGACGTTCTCCTGGCGAAACCTAAATGTGTTCTGTAGAATCCAGCACTGTGAAAGCAGTCATTATTATTAAATGTGCATTTTGATGTTTTCTCATAAGCATATAGAAGGAAATTGTACCATAGTGAAGGAAATTGAGAATTGAATGGATTGGCCTTGCAACTTTGAAATCTGACCTGCTGCACTACTGCTATGCCATTATAGGGATCCCTGCATTTCCCCCATCAAGCTTCAGACTGCAAAGTATACCAAAATATGGTGGTGTGGAAAAATGTCTAATAGCATCTAGGTTGAGACCACCAAAATCATTTTATTTATAATTCCAAAAACACTTGAATCTGTACTTTGCAATGTGAAAGAACTAATGCATCAATCTACTGTTCTTCTCTAATTTTTCTTCAGGTCTGAGGTATTCAGTTTCAGTAGCTCTTATTAACTGTGGCTTTAAACACGCACATTATTTTATTATCCTGCAGTGTTAGCTCTGAGCTATGTTATGGATGATTTTAGGTTACACAGCAAATTTGCTGTGATACTTCATAAATTGAAAAACATTAGCTGTGTAGTGAGTTGTGCTTTGGAATGTTGTAAGAACAAAATCCCTTGGTAACTAGACAATAAGGGTTTTCTTTGTGCTAATCCCTAAGGAAACTTTGGTCTCCCAAAGCCACATTTGGCTGAGAACAGCAAGTAAGCATTTGATAAGGGAAATAGCAAGACTAATGAGATGTTTCAAATGTCAGTAGGTTAAAATTAAATAGGGACTTTTTAAAAAATCAGGATATGATACTGTTCTAAAAATAAATCCTCTGGGCAATTCCCTTGTTCTAAAAGCATTGTGATTCCATATCTGGCAGAATTTCAAGCATGATACATAGTCCAATAAAATAGCACTTGAAGAGACCACGTAATGAGAATAAAACACCAGATATAAAATCAAATGACAACTGAGGTATTGTACTTAGCATTAAACTACAAATAGTGTTTCTATGGCAAGTATTAGACATCATAGCATTCCTAAAATTGCATAGATGGACATTTTTAAACACTTGGAAGATAGTTAATTAATTAGTAGTTATGATCAAGAAAGAAGTAAAGTTAAAAGATTTTGTAAATGTGTATTTTGGTTCTAAGACCCAGGGTGAGAATGGAATGACTGGCAATGAAGAAGGTGGCTTAAACTTTAGTGGAAATGAAGCTATGCACCAATTTAGGGCCTGGTTTTCAGAATCTCTGAGGAGCTGCCATTCTAATTTTTCACTGTTTAACCTCATGACTGCCATTGTGAAAAGCAGTCCACCATAGCATAAGGAAATATGAAAATTATGTTTTGTAGTACAGTAGTGTAGGGTAATCAATTTCATGGTCAGAGTGAATGGAAGAGGAGAAGGAAACTGCAGGTGACTTATCAACAGCAGAGGTTCCACAACCATGATTGGTGAGTTTGTTGGCAGTGGTACACTGTAACAGGGTGGTCTGTCCTCTTTAAGGGGTACTGGAACCTGGGGCCCGCCAACCCCTGTCCCAGTGCATGCGCTCCTTTAAGCAAACAGGTATTCAAGCGAGCAGCAGACTTGCTGAGTAATGGATGCCAGATGTTGGTCAGGTAGCTACCTCCTTAACATAAAACCCAGCTCTTAGGTGACTTTTAAGAAGATTTAAGAAGGAGAGTGGAGACAGCTGAATTACAGGGGAGCACTGAGTTAGGAAAGACGTGCTCTGGTGGGTTGAGGAAGGCTGCCTGAATCATACAACAGCGCCAAGAAGGGTAGTTGTGGGGCCCCAGAATCAAGAGGACGGAATGTGTGAGTCCAAGGATCGTGGCAGGCTCTGTGGAATGGGGCTGGAACCCAGATACTGGTGGGGCTGCGGAAGCCTGATTGAATCATGGCAAAACCCCATGAAGGAGGGCTGTGGAATCCCTTAACCAAGAGAAAGGAGTTGTGAGTCCAAGGACCAGGGCAAGAGGAGATCTATGGGAAAGACTCTCCAGAGTGGCACTTGCAGAGCTCCCTGGCTCAGAGGCAACTGGAGGGAAACCAGTAATGTGAAGCCTTAGAACAATGATGAATTGGTACAGAAGCTGCCTGATGCCCAGGTAAAGTCCTATATTTCCAGCCAAGACTCCCCCACCTTTCTAGCCCACCCCTCTAAGCTTCCTCTGCTCTCTTTTTTCCCCCCACCCAGTGCCCTGTTGTATTACTGCAGATGAAATAAACGAGCTAAAGGTGTTAACATAACGCAGTCACTATCTAACATTAAACAAGTTTTGAGGATTCGTATACAGACACTTCAGTCTGCTTAACACCAGGGAAAACAGACTTACATTTTATTTTAACTTTTTATTAAATATATAGAAAAGAAGGAAAACAGTTAAAGCATTGGAAATTTAAAGTATTAAATAATGCTTTTATTTTAACATTTTTTGTTCTCTTTTCCTTTAATGGGAGATAATTTTAGAAGGAAAATCAGCTTATTTGACAAATATTAGATGGTATCAAAGAGGGTAATATTTGTCCTTTTTGGGAAGGAAAATCATAGAACTGGAAGGGACCTCAAGAGGTCATCTAGTCCAGTCCCCTGCACTCATGGAAGGACTAAGTATCAGCTAGACCAGTGGTCTCCAACCTTTTTCATTTGGCACCCGCCAGACGAAGGACCGTGGTGGCAGATGAGCATCCGCTAAAATGCCGCTGAAATTCAGTGGTGACACCTCTGGATGACACTGCTTGTCAGTGGCAAGCAGCGTTATCCAGAGGTGTAGCCGCTGAATTTTGGCTTCATTCAGAGGCGTCGCTGCCGAAATGTCACCGAATTTTGGCGGCATTTCGGCGGATGCTCGTCTGCCAGCCAGTACGCAGGCATACTTAGACACCCCCGCGGGCGCATGGGCACTGCGTTGGGGACCCCTGAGCTAGACCATCCCTGACAGCTGTTTGTCTAACCTGCTCTTAAAAATCTCCTATGATGGAGATTCCACAAGCTCCCTAGGCAATTTATTCCAGTGTTTAACCAACCTAACAGATAGGACGTTTTTCCTAATGTCCAACCTAATCCTCCCTTGCTGCAATTTAAGCCGATTGCTTTATCCTCAGAGGTTAAAAATAACAATTTTTCTCCCCCCTCTTTGTAACAATCTTTTATGTGCTTGAAAACTGTTATCATGTCACTGCTCAGTCTTCTCTTTTCCAGGCTAAATTAAATTAATTAAGATGGGCTGGTGCTGTTACTGCTGCTGTTAAAGTCTGATTCCATTTCACCCCAAGTGGTAATTGGAATTCAGCTGGAGCCGGAGAGGTAGCAAGGTTATCTGGGTCCCTCTCTCTTTAGCTTGGTCTTGTTAGGACACCTTTCAGGATCTGGTTAACGAAGGCCCGGGGTCGCAGAGAATGGTGGGTGTGGCAGCCATAATGGTGAAGTTTGCTTCAGTAGTGTCCCTACAATCTTTGTTTAAGGACCCAAAAAGGAAGTGATGAGTGAAGTAGCCCCTCCCTTCATTATTTTGTTCTCCAGTCAGGCCTAATATCATATGTACTAATTTTGGTTCATTAATTTTTGGTTTTATACCTTCTGTTTGTATCAAGCATGATTTTAACATAGCCCTCGAATTATATTAATATGGCATTTTGTTTGTTTTGACTAAATTTAGTCCCTCTGGTTCTCTTGCACTTGTTTATAACATTTATTATTAAAAACAACTTTACCTGCTTTCATCAACATTTGTTGTTATAGGTCAGTGGTTTTCAACCTGTGGTCCACGGACACCTGGGGGGCCGCAGACTGTGTCTATGACTTCCAAAGATCTTTGCACCAGCATTTGAAATTTTTGGGGTGTCTGCAAATGAAAAAGATTGAAAATCACTGTTATAGGCTATTGTAACATCTTACACACTTTCATATACTTTTTCCAGTTGATCTTACAATTAGGGCAAATTTTGTAGGCCTAATTGTTACAACAACCCTACCTGCCCTTTATTTCATACTCCCACCCTCTCCAAAGCACTCCTTCATAAGAGTGGCCATACTAGGTCAGACCAAAGGTCCATCTATCCCAGTACCCTCTCTTCTGACGCTGACCAATTCCCAGAGGGAATGAACAGAACAGGTAATCATCAAGTGATCCATTCTCTGTCGTTCATTCCTAGCTTCTGGCAAACAGAGGCTAGGGACACCATCCCTGCCCATCCTGGGTTATAGCCATTGATGAACCTATCCTCCATGAATTTATCTAGTTCTTTTTTGAACCTTGTTATAGTCTTGGCCTTCACGACATCCTTTGACAAAGAGTTCCACAGGTTGACTGTGCGTTATGTGAAAAAATATTTCCTTTTGTTTGTTTTAAACCTATTGCCTATGAATTTCATTTGGTGACCCCTAGTTCTTGTGTTTTGAGAAGAAGTAAATCCCACTTCCTTATTTGTCTTCTCCACTACAGTCATGATTTTATAGACCTCTATCATATCCCCCCTTAGTCACCTCTTTTCCAAGCTGAAAAATCCCAGTCTTATTAATCTCTCCTCATATGGAAGCTGTTCCATGCCCTTAATTATTTTTGTTGCCCTTTTCTGAACCTTTTCCAATTCCAGTATATCTTTTTTGAGATGGGACGACCACCTGACCAGGATGGTGATAGTGACTGTGGTATGCTTAGGGAGATTAGAGAGGCTATTAAAATAAAAAACTCAGTAATAATAGGAGATTTCAACTATCCCCATATTGTCTGGGTACATGTCACCTTAGAACAGGATGTAGAGAGAGAGCTTCTTGGCGCCTTAACTGACTGCTTCTTGGAGTAGCTAGTCCTGGAACCCACCAGAGGAGAGGCAATTCTTGATTTAGTCCAAAGTGGAGCACGGGATCTGATTCAAGAGGTGAATATAGCTGGACCACTTGGTAATAGTGACCATAATATAGTTAAATTTAACATCCCTGTGGTGAGGGAAACAGCACGGCAGCCCAACACTGTAGCATTTAATTTCAGGGAGACTACACAAGAATGAGGAAGTTAGTTAAACAGAAATTAAAAGGTACAGTGCAAAAAAGTGAAATCCCTGTAAGCTGCCTGGAAACTTTTTAAAGACACCATAAATACTACCACGGCCGGCCTTGAGCTGATGCTGGGGAGCTGGATCGGGGGACACTCCACATGGCTACTGGAAGCAGAGGCATGTCCCACTTTGGCTCCTGTGCATAAGGGCAGCCAGGGGTCTCCACACTGCCCCTGCCCCAAGCGCTGCCCATGCAGCTCGCATTAGCTGGGAACCCATTGGCCAATGGGAGCTGCAGGAGTGGTGCCTGCAGATGGGGAAATGCACAGCAGCGCCGCCTGGTCAGCCGGAGGGGAGACATGCCACTGCTTCTGGGAGCTGCTTGAGGTATGCGCCAGCCGGAGCTTGAAGCCCTGAGTCACCCTGCTGCGCCCCAACCCCCTCCCCCAGCCCTAGTCCCCCTTCCGCTTTCTGAACCGCTTGGTCCCAGCCCAGAGCACCCTTCTGTTCCCCAAACCCCTCATCCCCAGCCTCACCCTAGAGCCTTCACCTCCACCTCACTGCCCCAAACTCTGCCACCCCCCCCACACTGTGAACTCATTTCTGGCCCCACCCTGGACCCCACACCCCCAGCCAGAGTGCTTCACCCCCTCCCACACCCCAACTCCAATTTCTTGAACATTCCTGGCCCACCATACAATTTCTATACCCAAATGTGTCCCTAGTGCCAAAAAGTTTGCCCACCCCTGCTACTGTTATATTCTTATTATTAGATCATGGAATTACTATCCATAGAGATTCATTTAAGTTTGGTTCATTTAAGATTTTTACTTTATTTGATTCTATGCTGTTTTTCACATATGCCTCTCCCCCGCCAGCACCACCTGTTCTGTCCTACCTCTGTATTTTGTACCTGGTATTACTGTGTCCCATTGATTATCCTCATTCCATTAAATTTCTGTGATGCCTATTATATCAATATCCTCATTTAATACAAGGCACTCTAGTTCACCCATCTTGTTTTTTAGCATTTGTATATAAGCACTTTAAAAACTTGTCACTTTTTAACTGTCTGCCATTACATGATGTAATTGAATGGGACTTTTTGTCATTTGACTGTTTCTCATCATATCCTACCTGTATTTTATCATCTTCC
This sequence comes from Gopherus flavomarginatus, assembly GCF_025201925.1. Classification (NCBI taxonomy): domain Eukaryota; kingdom Metazoa; phylum Chordata; order Testudines; family Testudinidae; genus Gopherus; species Gopherus flavomarginatus. The sequence goes on from NC_066619.1 coordinate 113,927,881, forward strand.
ATCTGCTCTTCCTTTCCAGGACATAGAGAATCTCCATTAGTAGATCCTCCCCTAAAGAATGTCGCTGCCCAAACCACGTGCTCCTCTGCACCTGTTGGCTTTCCCCCAGCCCTTAAAATTAAAAAACTCATAGAGCAGTTTTTAAACTAAGAGCCAGCAATCTAGTTCCATTTTGGTTTAGGTGGAGCCCATCCTTCCTGTATAGGCTCCTCCTTTCCCAAAAGTTTCCCCAGTTCCTAATACACCTCTACCCCGATATAACGTGACCAAATATAACACGAATTTGGATATAACACGGTAAAGCAGTGCTCTGGGGGGGCGGGAGCTGCGCACTCCGGCAGATCAAAGTAAATTCAGTATAACGCGGTTTCACCTATAACGTGGTAAGATTTTTTGGCTCCCGTGGACAGCGTTATATTGGGGTCGAGGTGGAAATATAAACCCCCTCCTGCCTACACCATCGTCTCATCCACGCATTGAGCCCCTTCAGTTCTGCCTGTCTAACCGACCCTGTGCGTGGAACTGGAAGCATTTAGGAGAATGCTACCGTGGAGGTCCTGGACTTCAATCTCTTACCTAGCAGCCTAAATCTGACCCCCATGAACTCTCTCCTTCCCTTCCCTATGTCACTGGTACTTACATGTACCATGGCCGCCAGCTCCTCCCCAGCACTACACATAAGTCTATCTAGATGTCTCGAGAGATCCCCAATCTTTGCACCAGGCAGGCAAGTCACCAAGCGGTTCTCCCGGTCATCGTAAATCCAGCTATCTATGTTTCTAATGATCAAACTGCCCATTACTAATGCCTGTCTCTTCCTAATGACTGGAGTTCCCTCCTCTGGAGAGCTATCCTCAGTGTGAAATGATACCACAACGTCATCTGGAAGGAGGGTTCCAACTATGGGATTGTTTCCCTCTGCTCCATTTGGATGTTATCCTTCCCTGAGACTTTCATCCTCCTCAACAGCACAGAGTCTGTCAGACCGGTGGTGAGACCATTCTACTGTGTCCTGGAAAGTGTCATCTAGGTACCTCTCTGTCTACCTTAGTTCCTCCAGTTCAGCCACTCTGATCTCTAAAAGCCTGTACATGGTCTGTAAGGGCCAGGAGCTTCTTGTACCGAATGCACACTACACCACCTGCCCATAGGGCAGATAATCATACATGCCGCATTGGGTGCAATAAACTGGATAGCCCCCACTCTGTTGCTGGACTTGTGCCTGCATTATCTTTTTACTCCTAAAGCTCATTCCTTTGTCATAGTTTTGTTTTTGTCAGGGGTGTTTTTGGCTTTAAGTTTAAAGAATGTTAAGTGTAGCTAGTCCCCTCTCACACTCCACCTCTAAACTCCCTCGCAAAACTCCCCTGTTAGCTGCTCATGTTCTCTAGCTCCTTTGGTCGCTTAGGAGTGGGCTTTTTAAAGCCCTGGTCTTCCTGAGTAGCCCTGCCCCCTGGTTAAGAGTTGATGAGTGCTAAAGGGCTTAGGGATTGTTGTGGAAAAGACCACCACCCAGTTGATTTGGATCAGACAGCCGGAGGCACCTTTATTGATAAAACAAGATTACAAGTATGCATACAGGGAGAAACAGCGTAACCTCACGCAAGAGGTAGGCTGCTGTGCCCTTTATAGTTTTCACTAAGCTTATAAAGGTTAAAACCGCAAAACGTCATATTGATTACACAAGTTATTTGTCCTTTTCTGGTAAATTAATATTGTAAATCAGCAAGCTATTTTAACATATATCATGCATTTTGGCAGTGATTGAGCTGGTCATTCTATAATTGAGCAAGCTATTTCCACACTTATCATGCGTTTTGGCAGTGGGTGAGCTGGTCCTTCTGTAACTCCACCTTGCAGTTACCGTAAGCAGGCAATATTTATTATGCTATATTTTGCTTAAAACTGAACTGGCACTTGAGTGACCCCTTGTCCTCCTCCCAGTTCCTCTTTTGTCAGTGTTCCATACCCCGCTTTCCTCATATCTAGTTTTTCCACAACCAGTGCCACAGTAATACAAGTTTCTTTGAGAAGTAAAACCATGGCCTTTATTTTGCATTTATTTAGCTTGCATGGCCTATAAACTAATAAAGCATGTAATTGTTACAATATTATATGTTAAAATCACAGATGCTTATAGACAATGGCAGAGCTCTGCAGCAGGGACTGACAGATTACTATTTTCAATCAAGGCCCTGGCACAGAAGACCACCAGTGATAGCAACCTCCAAAAGGCTTTGGTGGCAAGACAAAATCCCATATAAATGGTTGCAAAGCTCTATCCAACGAGATGGGGGGGTTATGTTCCCTCACAAGATCAAAGCCTCATTAAGAAGCTTTCAGCCTCAGCTCATGGTTCCCCAAACAAACAGACCACACAGTCAAGCAGCAGGCACACCACAAACACACATACTACAAACAACAAACTTACCCCAAGGGTCATATAATCTCTTCTCCTTCACCTGGAGAACTCCCTCGCAAGTCAGTCACTCCTGTTAGCATCCCGTTATTTACACACATGCCACACCCTGTCACACCCCTCCGTGCCTATTATTTTCTCTCTCCACTCCACCAGAGCACCCCCATCCACTCCAGCCAGAATCCATACCCTTAGTCTAACCTCCTTAGACCTGGGTAGGAAACTGTTTTCCAGTCTCATGATATTTTCATGATTTAAAAATTTTTTTTCCTGTTCTGCATCAGGACAAAACTGAGATCTCTTGCAGTTTTTAACAAAAAACAAAACCCCCAAAATAACACAACGGAGAGAGATCCCTAGCTTCAGAGTACACCATAGCCTGGTGGTCAGAGTACTTGCCTAAATCAGGCAGGCCAGAGACTTGAACCTCGGTCACTCATATCCTAGATAAGTGCCTTGACCACCATGGTATCGTGAGATGGGTCTCTCTCTGCTTTTGACTAGAAGTGCCATTATGGGCCTGAGAGAGCCAACAGATTCCCACAGAATTTTGGTTTCAATGAATCTGCATTTTCCAACAAAATATTTTAATGAAAAATTCCTGGCCAGCTTTAAACCTCATGTCCTGTAGCCCTTTCACGTAAGTCCCTTCTCTTCTTATTTTTCCCAGGCAGATCTCCACCAGCCAAATTCAAAACCTGTTTTACAGTGAATCTGTAAATACTTAACTTAAGACTATTAAGACCTAAATATGATACTTCAAACATCTTTTCTTCTAAGAAGGTTGCTTATGAACCAGTAAAATTTTGAAGCCACTGATCTACAGTATTTCAGCACTGCATGAATGGTCAGTTTTTGCAAAACTCTCTCTAATAGTGCAGTAAGAAAAGAAAATATTATGTATAATTTTACCTGTATATCTTCTGAAATTGAGGGCTGAAAGAGACCTTACAGATTCATATAGTCCAACTGCCTGTGCTGTCGCAGGGTTAAGTATACCTAGACCATCCCTGATAGATGTTTGTCTAACCTGTTCTTATGTAACATGTTTGAACAGCGGTGTGAAATATGTGGTTGAACTTCAAATGTTGGTGATGGTATTAATACACTGAAACCATGTGATTGCAAAACATGTCCTTCCAGTTCTAGTTTTTAGTAATCTGTTTTAGTAATCTGTCACATTAAATTGCAGTTGTTTGAGCTGAAGAAAATGAGAAGCTCCAGCAGTAAACTTTTATTTCTTTTCATAGTGATACTGATCATGCATAAATATCAATAAATGTTTCTGATCTCGCTGGCATGTTGTGACTGTTTCTTGTTTGTTTGTTTTTGCAGCCATCAGATGCTTTGATATTGGGAAAGATAAAAAATGTTGACTGTGTGCTTCTAGCAAGGTAAAGAGCTCTTCAAAGGATGTTTGTGTTACTCATGTCTTAAAGTGGTTTGTCTTAGACTTTTCCTTTTTCTGTCTGTCAGGTGGACTAACTGCTTCTTATGACTAACAGATTTAGATCTGATCCTGCAAATGACAAAACTGCCATTGACTTCAGCTGGGAGAAGAATGGGGATCATAAAGTTGGTCTCTATGTGATATAATTTTGTCCTTTGTAGAGCAGTTCAGGCATCTGGAACTCTTGTAAAACACTATCCATTCACAAACCCTAGCTCAATTTCCGCCTCCACTGGTTCAACAGAACTTTGTCATAGTGCTATTATATACAAGAACTTTATGTAGGCGGTACAGCTGTTCTGATTCAACTAGTCCATCTAGGCATAAGAGTTAGGGAGAGCTGGGATGTGTATGCATGTGCTGAAACTTTAGTGATAGAGAGAGAATATACGTCTTTGAGACCTCCAAGAGATTCTCCAGCAAATCTAGAGAAAATTGGATTTTGCATTCTGGATACTGCCAAGGTTTAATTTTTTGTGGGGCTGTCAAGCGATTAAACAAAATTAATCATGATTAATTACACACTTTAAAAAATTGTGTTGTTAATAATAGACTACCATTTATTTAAATACTTTGGGTGTTTTTTACATTTTCAAATATATTAATTTCAAATCTAACACACAATACAGGCATATGTGTGATATAAAGTGAGCACAATACAGTGCTCACTTTATGTTTATTTTTATTACAAATATTGCATTGTAAAAAACAAATGAAATAGTATTTTTCAGTTCACCTAATACAAGTACTGTAATGCAATCTCTTTCTCATGAAAGTTGAACTTACAAATGTAGAATTGTGTACAGAAAATAACTGCATTAAAAAATAACACAGTGTAAAACTTCAGAGCCTGCAAGTCCAATCAGTCCTGCTTCTTGTTCAGCCAATCGCTCAGACAAACATATCTGTTTACATTTGTAGAAGATAATGCTGCCTGCTGCTTGTTTACAATGTCACCAAAAAGTGAGAAACAGGCATTCACATGGCTTTGTTGTAGCCAACGTCACAGGATATTTATACGCCATGCACTAAAGAGTCATATGTCCCTTGATGCTTCAACCATCATTCCAGAGGACATGCATCCGTGCTGATGACGGGTTTTGCTTGATAATGATCCAGAGCAGTGCGGACTGACACGTGTTCACTTTCATCAGCTGAATTAGATGCCACCAGCAGAAGGTTGATTTTCATTTTTGGTGGTTTGGGTTCTGTAGTTTCCGCAACAGAGTGTTGCCTTTTAAGACTTCTGAAAGCATGCTCCATACCTCATCCCTGTCAGATTTTGGAAGGCACTTCAGATTCTTAAACCTTGGGTCAAGTGCTGTAGCTATCTTTTAAAGCAGCAAAGAATCCTGTGGCACCTTATAGACTAACAGACGTTTTGGAGCATGAGCTTTCGTGGGTGAATACCCACTTCCTCAGATGCATGTAATGGAAATTTCATATTGATATCTTCTTTGCATTTTGTCATACTTGCAGTGAAAGTGTTCTTAAAACGAACAACATGTGCTGGGTCATATCCAAGATAGCTATAACATGAAATATGTGCAGAATGCAGGTAAAATAGAGCCGGAGACACACAATTCTCCCCCAAGGCGTTCAGCACAAATTTAATTAATGCATTATATTTTTAACTGGCATCATCAGCATGGAAGCATGTCCTCTGGAATGATGGCCAAAGCATGAAGAGGCATATGACTCTTTAGCGCATCTGACATGTAAATATCTTGCAACGTCAGCTACAACAATGCCATGCAAATGCCTGTTCTCACTTTTTGGTGACATTGTAATTAAGAAGAGGACAGCATTATCTCCTGTAAATGTAAACAAACTTGTTTGTCTTAACAATTGGCTGAACAAAAAGTAGGACTGAGTAGGCTTATAGGCTCTAAAGTTTTACATTATTTTGTTTTTGAGTACAGTTATAGAACAAAAAAAACTACATTTGTGAGTTTCATGGATAAAGAGATTGCACTACAGTATTTGTGTGAGTTGAATTGAAAAATACTATTTCTTTTGTGTATCATTTTTACAGTGCAAATATTTGTAATAAAAAAATATAAAATGAGCAGTGTACACTTCGTATTCTGTGTTGTAATTGAAATTGATATATCTGAAAATGTAGAAAAACATCCAAAATTTTTAATAAATTTCTATTGGTATTCTGTTGTTTAACAGTGCGACTAATCACACTATTAATTTTTTTTAATGTGATTAATTTTTTTGAGTTAATTGCGAGTTGCCATTAATCGACAGCCGTAATTTTTTTTTATTTAAAAAAGGAGGGGAGACAGAAATCTCTCATATTTTCTTGTGCTGCTGTCTTCTTTTCTGTTGTGGTCTTTTTCTCTGGTTAGTTCACTGTCATGAGAGCAGTAATATGCCCCTTTTATGCACTCTATTGATATATTTTACAGTTTCTCTTAGAGGTAGGTAGGGTTTGGGTCCTGCTTGGCTCACTATGGTCTTGATGCCTCTCCTGAGGCTTACATAATAAAATGTAGGATTTTGGAGTGGTTGCCATCTTCATAGTACAGTATCTAGCTCTCTGCTAAGTAAAATCTTCTTTGTTTTTTTTCCCTTCCATTCTATATAGAGAATTGAGTTTATAATTTTTGAGGGTGGATATAGCACACCTGCTGATATGTCACTATTTGAGTATGGTGGGTAAATTCTGTAAATTTGCCTGACTTCGTGATTTTATTTTCCTCTTTATCTTCTTCTCTCCAAGCTCTGTTGTGGCTGGATGCAATTGCTGAGTGTGGCTATCACATCTGGTTGGATATCTCCAATATTTGTTTCTTTGGGTGCTTTTTGTCTTCTGCTATTTTTCCATTGGCTTTTTTCCCTTTGGATTCTTTTCATGGCCTTAAATATCTAGTTTATTAAAGATGAGGTCATGGAATATTTTCCAGTAAAAAGAAAAAAGGTCCTATTACATAAACACAGAAAATTGAGAGACACTTGAATTAACAAAAAACCCCCCAAACAGTTAATTGGATGGGGCAGTCACTGTAGTTCTTTCAGAGCTGAAGACTTTGAGGTTAACCATATTACTCATCATGGCCCTTCATTTAATTACTGTTATCCTTCGTTATTTTGGTTAAAATAAGTTATATGCCATCCTGTGGTAAGTCTTGCATTATGTCTCAGGATTTTGCCATGCAACTCCTATTAATATTAGTGGGCATCATGTGGCTACCTTCCAGATGTTACTTTGAAATATAATACTGTCAGACTGTTTGTATGACTAGTTTGGGGAGACCTGGGTCCTTTCCTTGCACTCATGTTTATATAACTATTCTTTTTTCCTCTCCAAGCTATGCTTTACTATGTTGTACTCCTTTCCCTGTCCCCCACTCAACAAGAAAATTGTTGTCTGAGATACAGACATGCAAATTGGAACTTATAGTGTGTCTAATCATGCTTCTCTGTATGTCTTTAAAACTATACACTAGAATTCCCAAGGACCAAGCAATAACAACAAAATCTTAGTAGCTGTATCCTGAGTGTACGCCATATTGTTTTTCTTCTGCCTCATTAGACAATGAGCATCAAACACGACTGCTCCGTATACCTCAGTCAGTGTAGAACTTGATTGTCTGGACTGATGTGGACAGCAGCATTCAATATCCTTTTTAACATAGTGTATTTGACTACCATGTGATGGTCTAAAAATGGAATTTACCACCATTCTGGAGAGGCTGGGAAAGCCATTTTAGACACTAGTTTATCAAGCCCAGATGTAAGATTTTAGTGTAGACCTAGCCCCAGGGGCAGTGTTGTATCCTCTTCCAAAGAAAAAAGGAAAGATTGAATGTCATACATCTTCCCCACCATGATTTGAAAAGATGGGGAGTGGAGGAAATACCATGTTTGTGCTGTTTTTCGAGAGGAGTGGGGTATTAAAACTTCCTCTCCCCCCTTAAACTTTTTTATCTTACTACTACAGACTCTGTGAGAGCTGTGGATGGAAGGGTGAGCTGGATACTCTTCTGCCCATTTTATCATCAGACATGGCTGGTTTTATTCTGAGTGCAGAATCTTATCTTTACTACTTACTTCTATTTATAATAGTGAAGATGTAAGAGGTGAGAGAACCCAGCTTGACTTTCAGATCCCAGATGGTGGTCATAATGTTGACAGAAAAATAACCTTTATATTTATAAAATTAAGCACATCTGGTGCTGGAGAAGAATGAGAGCGAGAATACCACAGTATCACAGAGCCACTCTTCTGATAACAGCACTGGCACATCATACTAAAAGTAACAATGGGGGCCAAGTGAATGGAACCTACAGACAGAATTTTTTGTGTGGGACCTTGTGCAAGTAAATCCTATAAATGGATTACAGTACATGGGAAGTTCAGTATTGTCAACCTCAAGTATTTAGAAATCATAAGATTTTTAAAAAATAATAAATGTTGGGTACTTTTTATGTACCTTCTGGGGTTTCTTACCATTAGGGTGCACTCAGGTCATATTTTCAAGCTTTTCTCTACAACCATAAAAGCCAGAGACTTACTCTTTTTTTTTAAAAAGTGAAAGCTGAACTTCTTACATTCACATGACTCCAAGACCTAGTACTTTAAGAAAAACACCAAATATCCCAAGACTCATGATAAAGTCCTCAGAGTTGACAACAGTGTAAGTTATGATACAGTTCCATTTGTAACTTTGTTAGGCAAATTAAATTTCCTAAACTCCTGGTTGGCTGCTTGTGGTTTGTTTTGTTTGTTTATTTAATTTTATTTTATTCATCTCACATCCCACTTCTGTCCTTGCAGGCATGGGAGACATCATACTATTATGCCAACAAATGTCAACTTCCGTGCCAACATCTGGGCATTGAAAGAAGAGGGTTGTACTCATATCTTAGTAACTACTGCCTGTGGTTCATTAAGAGAAGAAATACAGCCTGGAGATGTTGTTATGATCGACCAGTTCATTGACAGGTAAACATGATGTGTTTTGTAAAGCAGAGACATCCAATCACATTTGCTTTTAACTCCGATTGTAAATTCATTAGGGCAGGAAATGTCTGTCTGTTCTCTGTTTGTACTGCACCTGGCACAGTGGGGTCCTGGTCCGTGACTGGAGGTCCTGGATGCTATAACAGTCAATAAACATTTAAGGCTCACTGGCGTGACGTTGTAGTCTTCAGTATCAGAACCAAACAGGGAAATTCTTATGAGATGGGGAAAGGCTTTTGACTTCATTTCCTGGAGGAAGTCATCTTGATGACTTTATTATTTGTATTATAGTAGCATCGAGAGGCCTCAACAAAACCACAGTGGTTGGTGCTGTATAAGCACCTAGTCAGAGGTAGCTCATGCCTCAAATATCTTACAGTCTAACAGACGAGAGAGAAAAGGTTGAAGAAAGTGAGGATTATTATGCCCATTTTACAGATGGGGAACTGAGGCACAAAAATACAAAGTGAATTGACTGAGTGGGGATTAGGCACTTCACCAGGATTATTGCATTCAAATAGCAGCCCTTGCAAAAGAAGAGTTTTATTAAAGGCATTAAACAACCTGTATTTTTTTCCAAATGCTGTTGAAGTTTTGTCTTAGGTAGTATACTGTGTGCACTAGAAGAAATCCTGAAGCAATGCTTTCTTGGCTGTGTAAATGTAGGTATGGACAAGGCCCCTTTGAGAATAAGAAAAAATAGGTTTGCTTAATCTGCACTGATCAGCAGTGAAGATCTAAATAACTAGAATTCATTGCCAAGGCTCAGTTCCTGTATCAGATGTGTGGGTTGCAGCAACATGCATTCAAAAACACGAGCTACTGTGTTCATGCACACAAAAGCAGTAGCTGTATAGGAATGGGAAGCACACACATGACATGAGAATCTGGCCCTTGTTGCTACCAGATAAAACCACAACTCTATTCTTCCTCTCCTGGACTTTTAGAAGCATGAACCCAAACGTAATGTAATAATGAGTAGATTGTGCTTGGCAGTAGACTTTTTTTTCCCTTTTCTGACTTTTCTTAGTTTTTAACTACTCAGCTTGTAGAAATGAACATATAAGCAGCCTGTGACTTAAATTTCATTAGTTTATTTTACGAGTTTCTCATGAATTATCAGATGAGAGGTGTCAGTTTGTATGAAAGGAAACTTTAAATGTTTACCCTTCAGCTCTCGGCCTCTCTGTGCCCAGCTATGTGACACTGCCTTTCAAAGTATGTGCCCAAAAATCAGGGACAACACAAACTTATTTAAGGGGAGGAAATACGACATTTACAGTAATAAACAGTGAGGCTGCACTAGGACTGTGGGCTGCAAGGGTGACTTGTGCTCTATTACAAGTTATGGCTTACTTAAAAGGCACTGTTATGAAACCTTTATTTTCATTTAAAGCCTCCAACTTTGTGCTCCATTGCACCGTGTAAAACTAAAGTCTAGTGCCTGACTGAAGATCTGTCACAGGGTGTGATTGTAGCTTGTGTACGCATACCCAAGAAAGCTTTGATCTAGCTAGCTTGAGTACCGCTGTTGATGAAGCTGCGACATCACAGACTCCGGAGCGGGCTGTACAGGCCTGCCCAGAACCCTGGGTAATTCCTTGTGCTGCAGCCAGTGCTGCTGTGTCCTCACTGCTATTTGTAGCCATAGTAGCTAGATGAAAGCTAGCTCAGGCATATCTACATGAGCTACAGTCACACCCTGTGTGAATAATAGAGGATCTTCAAGACAGTGGTGAGGGTGTGGTTTTGATCATTGTGGGTGAATGTAGTCAAGTTTTATGCCAAGTGTTTTTATAAATGTATGGGAGAATTACACAGTTGGCATTTCAAGTGCCAGCCTACCCAATGCTGAATGTATCTGTCATAAACAGATAGTTAAGGGTTAATGTCTCTTTTACCTGTAAAAGGTTAAGAAGCTCAGTAAACCTGGCTGACTCCGACCAGAGGACCAATAGGGGGACAAGATACGTTCAGATCTTGGTGGAGGGAAGTCTTTGTTTGTGCTTTTTGTTTTGGGGGTTGTTCGCTCTTGGGACTAAGAGGGACCAGATATCCATCCAGGCTCTCCAAATCTTTCTGAATCAGTCTTTCATGTTTCAAAATTGTAAGTAATAGCCAGGCAAGGCGGATTAGTCTTATTTTTGTTTTCTCAACTTGTAAATGTTTCTTTTTGCTGGAAGGATTTTTACCTCTGTTTCCTGTAACTTTGAACCTGAGGCTAGAGGGGGTTTCCTCTGGGCTATATTAATCTAAGTACCCTGTAAAGCATTTTCCATCCTGATTTTACAGAGATAATTTTTACCTTTTCTTTCTTTAATTAAAAGCTTTCTTTTTAAGAACCTGATTGATTTTTCCTTGTTTTAAGATCCAGGGGGATTGGATCGGAACTCACCAGGGATTGGTGGGGGGAAAAGGAGGGGGGATGGTTAATTCCTCCTTGTTTTAAGATCCAAGGAGTTTGGATCCGTGTGAAGCCTCTCAAGGCAACCCAGGGAGGGGAAAGTCTGGGGCGGGGGACAGGGAGTGTGCCAGACACTGAATTTCTGGCTGGTGCCAGCGTTACCAGATCTAAGCTAGTAATTAAGCTTAGAAGGGTCCATGCAGCTCCCCCACATTTGTACCCTAAAGTTCAAAGTGGGGGAAAAAGCCTTGACAGTATCTACTACAAAGAGTACAAAGCACAGGCTATAGAGCTAAGCTGCAAGGAAATCAAGCGTTTGGAATAGTGACTTTTTTAAAATCTAAAATAAAGAGTGAGTTTTCTCCCTCACCCGTAAAACTAGCCAACTTTGCTACAAGGTGCTGAATGTTGAATGTTGAAGCAAACATAATTTGAGCAAAGAGTCCTGTAGCACCTTATATGCATGTCATCTAACGAAGTGGGTATTCACCCACGAAAGCTCATGCTCCAATACGTCTTTAGTTTATAAGGTGCCACAGGACTCTTTGCTGCTTTTACAGATCCAGACTAACACAGTTAACCCTCTGATACTTGACATCATAATTTGAGAGCATTTCCATACAGCCGTTCTTTATCACTTCTTTTCTTTCCTAGGCCTCATTTGTAGGGTTTTTTTTCTCATTCTGGATGCTCCATCATGTGTAAAAGGAGCAATGTCACAGGCTGTAACAGATGACGTTAACCCATTTCTGATACCAGTCCCTGTCTCTATAACACCAGCCCTGATCTTGGAGAGCATTATCTGTATTAGAGATGCTCCCAAATCACAATGTTCTGAACCCAAAACGTGCAGGTAAATGGATCCAGGGTTTTACTTTGGATATCTACATCTGTCCTAAGTGCATGTTTGTTAAACATGCATACACTGATAACCAAGTTAGCAGATCTTATTGAGGCAGAAAAGTAAGCAACCAGGGCCATCGTTTTCAAATTCAGGTGCCTACATTTAGGCACCCATATCATATTTAGGCACCTAAATAAAAGAGGCCTGATTTTCAGAGGCACTTTGCATCTATGGCTCTTACTGACTTCTGTGGGTGTCGTTCACAAGCCTACACAGAAGAATCCATAGTAATTGTGCATATGAATGTGAACTTGCTGTGCTAGTAGCTCTAGCAAATTCTTTAAGAAAATCTTTAGAATTATTTTTGGGGGTAGCAGACTTGGCTTATCTCTAAAATAATTAAAGCAAAAGCAATAATGATTTCATCTTTATAAACTGTTTTTAACTTGACAAATGTCTTAGCTTTGTTAAATTATGAATTGGGACAGAAACTAGGCCTATTTGAATTGTCTATAAAATTCTAAACGCTTTAAAGGTGGAAAGAATTTTGGCAAGTTTTTTTTTAGTGCTAGGCATTGCTGGAGATAGACTGCCAGTTTTGTCCAGCTGCTTTGGTTGTACTCAAGAATAAGGCCTCAAAATTCTGCTTTACTTGTGATTGAACAAGGGTCTGTTGAGACAAAGCCAGGGATTTTTTAATGTTATCTTCTTCAAGGGCAATCTGGATCTGTAAATTTTGGTTGGCTGACACAAAAGAAAATATGATTGTCTCAATTTAACACATTTCCCCCCAATTCTCCCCTTTCCCCCAACCCCCCCCCCCGAAAAAAAAAAAGCCCATACACACAAAGCAGTTGTTTTTTATGTTGTACAGCAAGTTCCTCCTTCAGGGGTATGCAGCTTTAGGATTCTGTGTGATGACTTTTGGGTTGTGTAATTCCTACAAGTGGTGAGGTCAGAAATGATTCATTTTGGTCATCTCAAACTGTCATATATTCTGTATATGACTTATGCTACAGGAAAGGTATTTGAAGACTGTTTTATAGAGTTAGAGTTTTGAATCTTTGAGGGATATTTTGTATCCCTCTGTCTGTTAAGCCGGGTGCCTTATTTACTATGACCCACCTGTGCAAGGTTCACTGAGGTTTCTTTATTGGCTTTTTCCTCAAGCAGAGACGCGAGAGAGAGAGAGAGAGAGAGACACACACACACACACTTTGACATTTCTGTTTTTGACATTTGATTCTTATTGGGCATTATTATTTTTAGTTATATCTATATGCATATTATTTTCTGACAAGGAGCGCATTTGCTTGAAGAAATGTTGGCTACTCAAGCCATTGTTTATAGTGATTCAGGGGTCAAAGGCAGTGTATTTTCACCATGTATCTGTTTTTGTCTCTGTTCAGTTAATTAGACACCAATAGAGGTGTGCTGATGAATGGATGGATTTTTATTCTTGATGCTGACCGAAAACATTTCTATGGTGTGTTTAGGAGCCACTAAAATTCGGTTTGCTGCAGGATGCTGATTTTACTCTGATATTAGTGGATAATGGCTGTGAAATTATTGTGTATTTTTTTCAACAGCAAATGAGTAGTTTATGACATTTTGGGGTGCAATCCACACCAGTGAGGGACTGTGTCACCCTGTCCCTGCAACATTGGGTGCCTTATAATGCTTTGCTACTGTAGTTCGCACCTGGGCCACTCACAAATAGTCTAACAGCATGCAGGTCACACCCTGAGAGTCTGTGTATAGCCACAATCCTGGTCCAGCACGTCTGACTCCAGCAGCGTATCGGCAAACACATTTCAGTTATGATTTCGGCTTCTGTTCATAATTTTGAATATAATGTAGTTGCTTACATTTTACCATGATATTATTGACCATTGAATTATGAGTTTTCAAATGATATCTTACAAGGCATATTTTGTATAAATATTATTTACAGTAGGGTGTGAATACAGGAGTGTATTCCGCCACACACACAAAACTCGAGCATCTGCAAAAGAAAAAAATCAGCAGAGATTTGAGTTAAGATGGGTAGATGCAGGAAAACTGCGGTAGATAGGAGCTGTGTAGGAAAAGACTCTCTTGCAGAAGCAGAACGGTGGTGAGACTGTGCAGCAGAGGGACCAAGTGGAGAGCAGTACAGTCAAGTGATAGGAGCACAGGCAGGGAAGTGGAGACAAAGGTCAAAGAAAGAGAGTGGAACAAATCCAGGGAGTGTTTTAAAAAAAAAAGAAGGGTTGCTAATAACATTTCTGGTTTCACAGGAATCCTAATGAAGATGTAGTGTGTACAATGCTTTGCTTCCCAAAGAGTCCCCTTCATTGCAGACTGCTTCTTTGATTAGCCATTCCAGCTTCTAACAAAAACAAAAAACTGAGACTGTTTTGGCATATGGAGGGGTTAAAAAACAGTGTATTTAATGCCAACATTTTGTAAACATACTGCATGTGTAACTTTTTGTTTGTGCTTTTCATCCTCTAGCAACTTAAGAGTCATCTGTGGGAAAGGTGGTTGTTCTTTTAGCCTAGCTTCTGGCAGTTTTACATTGCCTGTTAAGCCTGAATGCTTGCATGTCTAGGCTTGTTTTCTGCAGTGCCATTCATTTTAAATTGGAACCTCTTACCAAGTGCCTTTGTTTGTACAATGTGCTGTTTCTTGGAAAACTGAAACCAGTGTGATTTTAAATATAGCGCGTCTGAGTGACTGAACCCGATAGGAGCCCTTTTTGAACAACTGTTTCCTGTATTTGCAGGTCATGCTGTAGCTCATTTATGTACATTTTGCTTAGAATGCAGTGTTGCCAACTCTTACAAATTTATCACAAGTCATGTGATTTTTTTATCACCTGCTCCTGCCTTCAGGGGATTTGGGAGCAGGTTGCTGCAGTCACTCGCTCTCACTTGCAACAGCTCCCATTCCCCTGGCCTCTGCAAGTACCTGCTTCCCTGGGTGCACACTTCTCTCTCCTGCTGTCTCACCCCTCGCTGTTCCCTGGCCCCAGCAGAAAACTTCTACCCACTCCACTCCCCACCCTGCCCCGAGCCCTCCCTGTTCCCAGCTCCCTTGGAGACCTATTTCTTCAGTCTTCACCTGCACATTTTGTCTATCCCCTTTATCATTTACCCTTTCTGCCACTCCCTTCCTGGTCTTGTGTATTCAACCTTTTCCTGTCCTCCCACCTTCTTTCTTTCTTGTCCGTTTTCTCCCACTCTTACACATCTTCATTTCACGGTTACCTCTCCATTTTCCTCCTGTTAGCTACCTGGGACATCGGTATTAGTCCTAACTCATCGGGCAAACCCCACATCCCTAACTATCCCTCATTCTCTAGTCTTTTTAATTTTAGTCCCAGCTCTTCCTCCCTCTTGAATGCCTGCCTAAAAAAAAAAAAAGTGAATACCATCAAAACATTCACCTAATGAGTCCAAGTAACCGTGTGATCTTACAATTGTAACTCGAGTGCTATTTCTCCTTTCCTCCCCCCTATTATTCATTGTTCTTACTTATTCTGTGGTGCCTAAAAGTGAGACAGTATTAACTCCTCAGGGTAGGAGCTGTGTCTATCTTGCTTTGTAAAGTGCCTACCAGACTTTAGGCACTGTGTAAATAATAAATTAGCTTTCAGTTACTGGGACAAATAACAGCACAGGGATTTTCTCATTTCCTCCTAGGCTTCTTGCTTTGCTTCTCTTTACAGGGTCCCACTATGACTACATGGGTAAAGACCTTTTGCTCAGACACACGATTGCAGAGACTCATGTACAATCATGATCTGGGTCTCAAAAGAGCAGAAAGCATGTCTGACTTGGCCCCAGCAACAGCAGTCCCTACCACCTCCCTGCCCCATCTTGTGGGGGGCACCACGTGAGGCAGGAGCGCCCTCCCCAAAGTAGGAAAGAGAGAACACCAGACTGACATCTACCTAAGCATCCTCTGGACCTAGCACATGTTGCCAGCAGCCCACCTCCCCCCACCCCTGGATAACAGCCTTCTGCTGCTGGCAGTTAATATAGTTCATCCTGTAACTCAAGGAGGTGGCTGTTAAATTGGACATATTCAAATTTTGTTTTTATCTTTGTTCATTTCCAGAAAAGAAAAATTACATACAAAAAGACTGTTTGTAAAGAAAGTCAAACAACCGAAAGCTAGGAAATGCTAAATTTGCTGTTGTCTGCACAACCTTAATTCAAACCCCTTATTTAACTACATGATCACACACTATATTTCCTACAGGACCCATTTTATGAAGTGCCCAGGCTGCATGTGCAAGAGGGGGGCAGAGTTAAGGTTGCATGGGCAACTGTAAATTTAGTATTTTCTTAACTTTTGAGTGCTTGACTTTGCAACCTAAGTAACATTCTTTTAAAGTGCCTTTTTGTATGTAATTTTATAAATAAAGTGCCGGTTCTTTTAAAAATGTTTTTATTGCTTTTGATTATTTCTCTGTGTGTGCAGTTGTAGAAAATAAAGATTTTTGGTTTATAAACGTAATGAAATAACTCCCTGATATTCTCCCTGCTTCTGTCCAAAAATCCCACCTAAGCCATAAACCACCTTGTAGGCAGTGACCGCCACCCTCCCCCTTTTCATAGACATTGGCTTTGGCAGAAGTCTGGCAGAGTTCTTTTGAGGATACAAGCTGTCGTTTGTGACAGCCTCAGTCACTGCGCTGTGCAGGTTTCTGTCCCACCTGTTGCTGAAAGCTGTTAGTAAAAATGCGATGAGACTGCAGCTTGCAGTCTGTTTGCACTGGAAAGCTCCGTGGGGAAGGTATGCAAAGCAGGCTTGTGAGAGGGGGTGTTACCACATTAAAAGGCGGCTTCTACATTCGTCAGTTTTGTTCCTCGAACTCTCTGTATTACATGTACCACTGAAATTAACTACTGAGACTGTGACAAGGCAGGAGCTTCTTGACCGGGGTGGGGGTGGGGTTTCCTTAATGCCTCCAAAACCAGAACCAAGATGCCACGAAAAAGAAAAAAAATGAGCAGCAGGATTAGCTTTCATAATGAATTTTAGTTTTGCCACTTTGTTACTGGTCATGCTCTGTAGAGGAAGAAAGGGGAAAGTGAGGTGGACTTTATGGAACTGGGTGCACAGTGAAGTGGTTTTAGATTACTCAGATTTTGACTACTGGCCTGGGCCTACTGATGTAATATAACACTACATGGAAAAATGTAAGTTTCCATACAAAATGAAAACATTTAGCAAAGGCGACTTCTTTCAGCCAGTCTGCAGATTTACAGTTTCACTTTGAAGAGTGACTGTAAAAATAATATTGTCAGTCTCCATGTTTCTTGTGCCTCAGTGACTCCATATCAGATTCGCTCAGAGTACATTAACCCTGTGGTCAGCCTGCTGCTCTGCTTAAATCAAATGATAGGGCTGTGTAAAGGGAGACACAGGCAGAGTGGCCCAGCAGGGCAAGTTTGCACCCCCTCTTAGTCCATAGATGGGCGGGGCCTCTGCACCAGCCCCACCTAACACCCTGGAGGGCAAGCCAGGAAAGGAGGCCATGGATCCATGATTACCTGAATTCTTCAGCCTTCCTACTCTGTGCAAGTGAAATGGAGGGCTGGAGTAGTGGTGGTGAGGGGTTTACATTGCTGTTCCCTTCCCTGGAGACAGTTTGAGAGAATGGATTTCGCCCCCATAAACCTCAGTTACTTGGGCCTTATATACACATGAAGTGAATTTCACTCGTTTAATTTCAACCTTTTAATGCGGACTTGACCTAGACCTGAAAGTCAAACCTTGTTCTTTCTTGGTTCTTACATCGTCATAAGTTCAAAGATTCCACAACAGGAACATAGTTATTGACTATTTGTCTTATGATGGGGTAGAAACCAGCATATAGTCCAGCTCACTCTTACCATAGCTGCATTGGCTCTGCAGGAAAACCAGAACAAAAAATTAGAAAGCTAATTGGTAGATACAATTCTGGAGGAAAGAGAAACAGGGCATAGTTCTCTTAGGTAATGTGATGCCACTGTTGCATAGCAACTTTTTTTGCCGTAACTGTTTGTTGTTTGGTTACAGGTAATTTCAGACTGGCAATATCTGCAGCCGTTACAACTAGTCATAACTTGAAATCCTGTTGTGCCTATAAATCTGTCTGTGCACCTTGTAGTAATCACTCAAGGTGGAGAAAGGAGCATGCCAAAAATCAAATTAGCATAGTTATGAAACAGTCACAAGTGCTTTGGTAGTAATGCTGACTAGCAATTATTCGGATAATTCGTTTAATTCAACGAACGGCTTCTGCTAACTAACTGCATCCACATAACAAGGAAAATTATTCCTTTAGGATTCAATCTTAAAAAATATGTTAATAGTCAGCCAGAAAAAAAGAAACAATAATATATATTTCACAAAGAGACAGACACCTAAAGAGAACACAATTAAATGCTGTAATACAGGTAAGGGACCACTGATCGAAGTGTATGAGAGCCATAATGCTAAAAAGGCCAAATTGTGGCTTGGGTATCGGGACTGCAGAAGGGAGTAAGTAAGAGGCCATAAGGCATTCCCATTCACCAGCTACCCACATCATCATAGGTAGCAGAGTAGGTGCGGAAGGAGGCTCTGTAGAGATACTTCTTTTCTTTCCCCACCCCCACCCCTTCCTCCTCCTGCCCTCTGCACAAGTAGGTGAGAGGAGCTGGGTAGCACCTTGGCTCTTCTTCCCCAGCTCACCCTCCGCACACACACCCATGTGACTGGCACATCAGACATTAAACTCAGCACAATGTATTCCTTCCTTGAAACAATGGGGAAACTGGGAGGGAGATTGTGACACGCAGTGCGAAAACATGCTTAGAGTAGATACAGTCATGATCTATCCCCGGGGTAACAGCTCCTACATGTTTGAATCTATATTGAAACTCTGTGGTAAGGTTTCTGTATAACCTTTGGCATATGAGCCACAACTAGGGGCAGAAATAGAGTTCATATATGCTAAGCAAGAAACTGCAGTCTGGGATTTGCTCAGGAACATTTCAAGTGAAAGTGACTGGCTAATACTGTCTAAACTAGTATCAAACAGGAAGAGGATTACTTAGTTTTCCATTTCCTCCCATTCTAAATAATTCATTAGCAGACACTTGACACAGGGAAATCACAGATGAGTATGTGATCTTAAATTAGCTGGTTGCCCCCCTCCTTTATTCCATAAAGAGAAAATTATGTTACTGTTTTGACACATTTCATGTAGTGTATACAGTTTTGCTTATCAATTTAAATTGCTAACCTGTCTTGCTGTTGAATAGCTTCATATTGAAGAGAATAGTACTTCTTTTTAAACTTTAAAATGTTTTCTTCAAGCCTACTTTAGTATAAACCATGCCACTGGAATTTAATACTTAAAATATTTTTAGAAAAGTGTTTACTGGTAACTTGGAGGAGAGACTTTTTTAAACAATGTTAATAATACAAAGTTTTCTGCACACATCATTGTTCATGAAAGTGTTTAAAGACAAGTAGAAAAACTGGAAACTGGCTGTTCAAATATTGATTTCCCCTCTTAACATAAACCAGAACTTAAGTGACATCACCACTTAGTAAAATCCTGGTGCTAAAATATAAATGAAAAACTGATAAGAATCAGTTGTATTATGGCTGAGCAAGCAATATGAGCCAAGTCTTGAAGCCCTTATTTAATTTTTTTAAAACCTTACTTGTGCAAAAGAAGTTTTGCTCAAATAACAATTGAGGAAGGACTTCAGACTGTGGCCCTCTATCTGCTACACAGGGGGAGTGTTTATGAGTGATTTCCCACAGTTAGCAGCAATTCTTCCCTTTAAACCAAAAAGCCTAGCCATCAAACTATGCAAAACAGACAATATACACAATAAACACTTGTACCACTGGATGTGCCACTAAAAAGAGGTGGCAAGGCACCGAGGGATTTATGAGGGAGGAGAAATCTTGTGTGAATCTGTCATTCTCAATTAAATCTTTAGGCTTTGTAAGTGTATGCAGAAAATCTTCCATATTGTTCACAAATATGTCTTTTGTTGTGCTTTCGTTCAAAAGTGTGTGTGTGTGTGTATTATTATTATTTATTTATTATTTTTAAAATAGGATTGGTGAAGCAGTAGGGAGTCAATACAATACGGTCGAAAATTATTCCTCTAACTCAGGAAAGCACAACATGTGGCTAAATATGTCCTCTATTTAGGAACATACACACTCAACTCTCCAGATATGCTTAAATCCCATCACTTCAGTGGGATTTAAGCACATGTTTAAAGTTGCAAGCACCCTTCCTGAATAGGGATTATTTCCTACATCTGATTTAAAAACCCAGTTAGGGAAGCCCCCTTCTTTACAAACTTTAATTAATATAGCATTATCAAAAATATTGTCCTTTTTCTCTTGCTCTCTTCCCATTTTCTTTTTACTTCCAGAAGGTGGAGAAATGTCACAAAAACAAAGCAAAGCAAAACAAAACATACCCCCTTTTTTCCCCAACCCACAAAGACCCCAATCACGTAAATGTGCACATGCATAACTTTCAGTGTGGAATACTCCCATTGCCTTCAAAATAAGACATTTTATTAAATTTGAACTAGGTCCAGCAAGGAGAGATACCAACTCTCCATTCATCAGAAATTCCAGGAAAGTTTCTACTTGTGATCGTGTTGGCCTTGATCCTGCAAAGATGTCAGCATGCGCTTAGGTGTTTGCAGGATCAGGGCCATGATTATTTAAAAAAAGAGTAGGCTGGAGGATTTCATAACAGAAATCAAACTTGTTTGGCCAGCTCCGGTTGTTTATAATGCAATAATAGATTAAGTGCTTCCAGAATACAGATACAATCTCCACCTCTCTACTCCTGTGTCACCAGCATTTGACCAAATTAAAAAAGAAACTTAGAATTTATTAGGCATGAAAAGTAAAAAACATTGTGGTTTAATTATAAAAAGAGTTCTGTCTTCTGGGGGGAAATGTGTAATATAAAAATATACTAGGCAAGCATAGAGTCAACAAATAGTAAAATGTTAGGTCTGAGGGTCAAATTTAAATATTAAAAACTATCTTTTTGTATTATATCCCTTCCCCCCCCACACACACATTTTCTCTGTAATGTGACTTCATTTGTAATTTGTCCTATCTGAGTTCTTTGGGCAGGGACCTGCCTATTTTCCATGTATGTTAAGCATCTATTGCACCATTTGTGCACTATGAGTAAGGTTAAGATTTTCTCTCACTTACTTTTAGTAAAAGTCAGGGACAGGTCGTGGGCAACAAACAAAAATTAACGGGAGCCTGTGACCTGTCTCTGACTGTTACTAAAAATAACTGTGGAGGAAGCCTGACAGCTGGAGCCCCATGCAGAGGAACTGGCAGCCCTAGCCCCACTGCCAGGGGGTGGGAGGGCAGAGTCCCGGCCAAAGCCACAGGGCGGGGATGGCAACAGCTGCAGCCCCGGGGGCGGGAGGGGAAGAGAGGGACATATATTCCGGGCTCCAGCTGCTGCCATGGGTTAGGAGCGCACAGTCCCAGCTGAAGCCAAAGAAGTCACAGAAGTCCAGTAGAGTCACAGAATCTGTGACTTCCATGACTAAATCTTACCCTTAACTGTGAGTCAGATTTTCAAAACTTACTAGGAGATTTGGACACAAATCCTCTTGTCCCTTCCTTTTACCTCTCTCTCCCTCCCCCATGTGTTTTGAAAGAGTACAGCTAAACCACTCAAAAGGCAGAGAGAATTGAAGAAGTTAAAGAAAAATGGTCTTGTGTTTATGACACGTGAGAGAGAGTTGAGGCACCTGAGTTCCATTCTTTGCTCTCCATTGATTCACTGTGTGAACATGGGGCAGTCACTTCAGCTACCTGTGCCTCCATTTCTGTATCTGTTCAGTGGGGACTCAGCACAATGAGGGTGTAATGATGTCCGAGTCTCAATTCTGACAGATGGCAAAATGGAAAGAATATGTAGTTAGTGATGGACAATTCTGCATTGTGATGAGCTGCATGTTTGGTTACTTTCGTGCAGGGCCGGTGCAAGGAAGTTTCGCGCCCTAGGCGAAACTTCCACCTTGCGCCCCCCCCCGCCCTGCAGCAGCTCCTCCCCCCCCCCGCCCTGAAGTGTGCCGCCCGCCCCCATGGCAGCTTCCCACCCTCTGGCCTGAGGAGCTCTGCGGTACCTCCCCACCCCAGCTCACCTCTGCTCTGCATCCTCTCCAAGCAGGACTGCGCAGTGGAACCCCTGGGCTGGCGGCTGCTGGCAGCGGCGTGCTGACCCAGGGGACCTCCCTGGGTTGCCAGCGGCGCCCCAGGGCAGTCCAGAGGATTCCGGGGGCCTGGGGTCTTTGGCAGCGGGGGACCCTTCTGCTCTGGGACCCTCCGTCGAAGTTCCCCGGAGACCCGCCGCGGGGCCCCCCCACCGCCGAATTGCCACCGAAGCGGGACCAGCTGCAGAAGTGCAGCTGGGTCTTCAGCGGTAATTCTGTGGCGGAGGGCCCCTGCCGCGGGTCTCCGGAGCACTTCGGCAACTGGTCTCAGAGCAGAAGGGCCCCCCGCCGCCGAATTACCGCCGAAGACTGGCTGCATGTCGGCAGCGGGTCTCGCTTTGGCGGTAATTCACCGGCGGGGGGTCCTTCCGCCCCGGAGTGGAAGGACCCCCCACCAGCGAGGACCGGGAGCAGAAGAAGCTCCAGGGGCCCGGGCCCCGCGAGAGTTTTCCGGGGCTCCCGGAGCGAATGAAGGACCCCGCTCCAGGGGCCTCGAGAAACTCTCATGGGGGCCCCTGTGGGGCCTGGGGCAAATTGCCCCTCTTGCCCCCCTCTCTGGGCGGCCCTGCTGGCACGCTGACCCAGAGGAAGCCCTGGGCTGCCGGCAACGGCGCCCTGACCCAGGGGACTCCCTGGGCTGCTGGCTGCTGCGACGGCGCCCTGACCGAGGGGACCCTCTGGGCTGACGGCTGCTGCGGTGGCGCCCTGACCCGGGGGACCCCCTGGGCTGTGGGCTGCCGCAGCGGCGCCCTGACCCAGGGAACACCCTGGGCTGCCGCGGTGGCGCCCTGACCCTAGGAACACCCTGGGCTGCCGGCTGCCGCTGGCAGCTCAGACTCCCTCTCTGTCCCAGCAGCAGCGGCTGCTCAACCATTTAAAAAAAAATTTGGGGGCGTTTTTTGGCGCCCCCAAATCTCGGCGCCCTAGGCAACCGCCTAGTCGCCTAAATGGTTGCACCGGCCCTGCTTTCGTGCAGGGAAGCAGTTTCCCATCTGGAGGGTGAGGGGGTAGGGATCACCTTTTTCAAATGGGAAAAGTCTTCTTTCAGTTTCAAGCTGGGTAAGGAATGGTGTCCCTAGCCTCTGTTTGTCAGAGGATGGAGACGGATGGCAGGAGAGAGATCACTTGATCACTGCCTGTTAGATCCACTCCCTCTGGGGCACCTGGCATTGGCCACTGTCAATAGACAGGATACTGGGCTAGATGGACCTTTGGTCTGACCCGGTACGGCTGTTCTTATGTTCTAAGCTGTGGACATGGATATGATTCTTTTGAGAAGAGAGGATGACTTTTAATTTCATTATTGCTGTGGTTGAATTTGTGCATGTTTTGTTCCCCAAAGTGCCCCATTCGTTCAGTGTAAGGTGACTGGCGCTTTTTTTTTTTTTGATACATTTATGAATAATTCAAAATGTAATTTGTTAGGAACTGAAAATTGATTGTCATCTCTTTATAGAAGTAATTCATACTGAGATTCCATTTGACTGAACTTAATGTTCTATAATGAACTGATAATATACTGCTAGAACTACTCTATTCCCTTCCACCACAATTTCGAAAGATGTATATCAGGGAAAACCAGGTAAAGAATAGTGTTAGATCTTTATTAACATGATTTTTCATGCCCTTTCCCCATCAGTTGACAACTTAATTGTTCAGCATCCATGAATTTCCTGCTGCTTGTATCTCTAAATATGCTCTTCTCTTTTTCCAGGACTATCAAAAGACATAACACTTTTTATGATGGGTGCTATTCCAATCTTCCAGGAGTATGTCATATTCCAATGGCTGAGCCATTTTGCACCAAAACCAGAGAGGTTAGTGGATTTCATAAGAAAAATCAAATATTTGCAAGTTGTTTGGACATCCCTTGTGGTTTATAATGCTATAGACTGACTAAGTGGTTCCGTAATCCAGATGCAGTCTCTGACTCCCTAGTCCTGCGTCTCAGGCATTTGATCAAATTAAAAATAAAATTAGAATTTGCGAGGCATGAAAATGAAAAATGTTGTGGTTTAATGATGGAAAAAGTCAGGCTAGGTTCTGTCTTGCAGGAAAAAGAATGCCGATTGCTTAGTCATTAGTTTAAGAAAGTGTTTGGCAACCTGGATTTCCCCAGGGACTTTCATGGTGGTGAAAGGCATGTAAGTTATTGAGTACCAATCCATTGAAATGACATTGTGGGCAATTGAGAAAATTGAGGCAGGCACCATCTTTGTACTGTGTATGTTCTGCACTAGCCCAGTGGGGTCCTGGTCCATGACTCGGGCTGCTAGGTGCTACTGCAATACAAATAATTAAAAATAACAACATAACATTCACAGAAGGTACCAATGTGGCACTTGTGTCCTTACACAATGTCTGAGCAGCTTTACCCATGTATAGCATGTGGCATAGCAGGATGAAGGCTTGTTGTATTAATCTGATGGAATATATGGGCTCAAAGAATTAAAGGTTTAATAACCCAGTCATTAAACAGTTTTAAACAAGGTTCAGCATTTGGTATACAGAAACCTTAGCTTGCTTAGTATCATGGCAAACACACCATTAAACATCCTTTATAACCTTTTATTCAAGATAAGAAGGAAAAACAGTTAAAGCATTTGAAATGTAAAGTAGTTGAAGAAGGCTTTCATTATAACATTTCTTGTTTCTTTTTCCTTTAACTGGAGAGTATGTATAAGGAAAAGCCACCGTGTTTGACAGTCTCTTAGATGATATTAAAGATGGCAATAATTGTCCTTTTTGAAGAAAAGAGAAGCTAGTTGAGATGGGCTGCAGCTGTTGTTATTGGTCATGATGTTTAAGTCCAGTCCGGGTTCCTAAGAAGACAAACCAAGACAAACACACAGGGGAAAGAGAGAGAAAACAGCCAAGATAGAAATGAAGCTTCTGTCTCTGGTGTTGACTTTCACGTGTACCTCCCTGCTGGAAAAACACAGTCCCAGCACATTGTCGTATTAGCCACTCTGAGACCTGGCAAATTCATACCAGCATCATGCTCTTTAGAGCATTTCTTTTATCTGCCTCTTTCTGTCACAGGCTTATAGCAATGTTGTAAAATATGCCGTCTTGGCTAGCTGAGCCAGACTTTTATTAGACAGAAGGAAAAAGGAAGGAGATAGGACAGAGAAATAAGGCAGGGAAGGAAAAAGGATGCATTTTGTGGCGGGGGAGGGTCTCACATTCGAGATGATGTTCAGGATTCAGTCGGAACTGGTGGAGGTGGCAATGTCATCTGCCTCGCTCAGGACGTTTCTCAGGATTAGGATGAAGAAGATCTGGGGTCCAGGAGACAGTGAGCATGGCAGCCATGATGGTAAAAATTGATCCAAGAGTCAATTTTTCTCTCCCAAAGTTCGTTCCTTTAAGGATCCCAAAAGGGGGTGATAGGTGGAATTGCCCATCCCCTAGTATGTTGGATACTAGATATAACTGGTGGACAACAAAACTTTTGGTCGTCAGCTCCTCCTCTTCACCAAGCATGATCTTAACACAGCCCTTGAGTTACATCAGTAGGCCTCTTTGTTTAGACTGATTCAGTCTTTCTCCCTTTTGTACCTTTTCCCATCAGCATTTGCCATTATAGATTATTGTGACGTCTTAAGAACTTTTACTTACTTTTAAAGTTGAGCTCACAGACATGGTACATTTGTAGACTCAATTATTACAACAGACTTATTGAATACTTTTAAGGATGGAGACTAGGCTATTCTTATATTTTTTTTAAATATTGCAGCTCTTATTGTATGCACGTTGGGATTTCTGTTTGGAGGAGGGTGTGCTATTTTAACAAGTAATAGAAAATGCTGCTTTTCTTTTCAGTATTGTTGTTTTAGGGAAGACCTTTGTTTATGGTTAAAAATGTCTTTTTTCAGTGGGGCCGGAATGTTCTTCCATCTGAGCAGAGGGAAAATGAAGAAAGAGATACATGTTAAGAGTCACTGAGGACTGAAATACACAGAGAGCACAGAATCACTTAACGGAAGTTATGGTCAGATTAGTCTTCTAAAAATCTTTCAACCCCCTTAGTCGTCACGCTCTCGGTTACCATTCCAAGGCAGACGAAACAATAAAGTACTGAGCTGGTGACTCGGTGTGTGTCCAGAGCATTTAATATATTCAAGTATCAGTGCTGAGTATCATAACCTTAGTCCCAGATTTGGACCTTAGCGTCCAAAATATGGGGGTTAGCATGAAAACCTCCAAGCTTAGTTACCAGCTTGGACCTGGTACCTGCTGCCACCACCCAAAAAATTAGAGTGTTTTGGGGCACTCTGGTCCCTCTGAAAAACCTTCCCTGGGGACCCCAAGACCCAAATCCCTTGAGTCTCACAACAAAGGGAAATAATCCTTTTTCCCTTCCCCCCTCCAGGTGCTCCTGGAGAGATACACAGACACAAGCTCTGTGAAACTACACAGAGTGACTCCCCCTCTCCGTTCCCAATCCTGGAACAAAAAGAACTTTCCTATTCCCCCAGAGGGAATGCAAAATCAGGCTAGCAAATCCAACACACAGATCTCCCCGATTTCTTCCTCCCACCAATTCCCTGGTGAGTACAGACTCAATTTCCCTGAAGTAAAGAAAAACTCCAACAGGTCTTAAAAGAAAGCTTTATATAAAAAGAAAGAAAAATACATACAACTGTTCTCTCTGTATTAAGATGATACAATACAGGGTCGATTGCTTAAAAGAATATTGAATAAACAGCCTTATTTAAAAAGAATACAAATCAAAGCACTCCAGCACTTATATTCATGCAAATACCAAAGAAAAGAAACCATAGAACTTACTATCTGATCTCTTTGTCCTTACACTTAGAAACAGAAGACTAGAAAGTAGAAACTACTTCTCCAAAGCTCAGAGAAAGCAGGAAGACAGACAAAAGACTCAGACACAAACTCCCTCCACCCAGAGTTGAAAAAATCCGGTTTCCTGATTGGTCCTCTGGTCAGGTGCTTCAGGTGGAAGAGACATTAACCCTTAGCTATCTGTTTATGACACTGAGCTGTTAGCTCTTCTTACCATTTTGCATCATTGTAGATAGTTATTGTTTCTGTATAATTAACAAAAATAGTATTTCTAAGTGACTACAGTTGCTACTTAGAGCAGCAATAACAAAAGGGAGGTTCTACACACACACAGTCATCACTGATGGAACCACATCATTGTTTCCAAAACAAAACAAAAAAAATAGATAAATCATGAATCTAGGCCTCTTTGCAGTTAAATCGCTAGATTATAACGTTAAAGATTGATAATTTTATTGCAATCCAGATATTTTTCTTCCAGTTCTGATTTTATCATAATATGCTAGATCTATGTCCTGGAGCTTAGCATGTCATCAGAATCCCTCAAAAGGTTTATATTAGTATAATTCTCATAACTCAATTGTAATAATTAAAACCAGACAGAAATCCAGAACTATAAATGTGCGGTGGCTGGATGGAACAACTGGGATATGTAATTCATAGATATTCTTTAACAGCTAAATTTACCAAAAATATCAGAGAAAAAGAAACTTTCCAAAATTTTTATGAACTGGAAATCCAGAAATTAAATGAAGAGACGTTGCCCTGAAATACAGAATGAGAAAGGAATGATCGTTTTCTCTGACTGTTGATACTAGTTCAGAGATTGGAATTCACTGGAAACAATTTACAAATAGTAAAAGTGAACCGATAAAGCATTCCTGGTGAGGATTGCACAGACTAATGACCAACATCTGATGTACGTCAAAACATAAAGTTTAGCCACTGGCTTGGGAATTAAGACAGAGATATAACCTTCATATCTCCAAATCAATAGATTTTTCTCCAAATTTCCACCAGACTTCCCTCCCCCACGTGCTTAAGCTTCGTCTTCACTAGACTTTTCTTAAAATTTCCCACCCTTGCTATCATCAGTTCAGCTCCACCTTTGGGAGCAATGGTGGTAATGGTAGTGTAAACTGGTCACCAGCATTTCCACTATCACCTTGTTTAGACTTGTTCTGACCAGAAGTCTCACTAGAAGCAAGTGCATATCAAACACACTTGCTTCCTGGCCTTCTCACCCAATGCTAGAAACAGAATCCCACTGGTGTAAACTGGATCATCTGAGTTCAACTCCCACTGCAGCAATGCAGAGCAGGCATCCAGATATTTAGCCCCCTTTTCCAACAATGGATGTTAAAACACAGTTGATCCTGTCCTCATCAACAGAACTATTTGTTTTCAGCCCTGGGAAAGGAAGCTGAAGGGGGGAGTGGGTTTCCTTGTTTGACACTGGTTGTCAAATTAGGCTCACATTCATAGTAAACCATGGCTCACGAGCCACATGCGTCTCTTTTACAGCCACGGTGCGGTTAGCGGAGTGTCCCCTCCTTTTCCCTTCCCCCACACCCTACCTATTCTCCCCCTACTAAACTGGGGGAGGGAGCTCAGGGCTTCTGCCCTGCAGCAGGGTGGTGGTGTTAGGGAAGGGGGTCTCAGGGCTGAAAGGATAAAGCCCGGAGCCCTGGCAGGTGCCACCTCGTGGGGCAGATTGTGAGTCTTGTGGCTCTTGAACTTCCAAAGATTATTGTATGCAGCTCCAAGGGTCCGTAAGTTTGGCCTCTACTGGTTTAAAGACAGCCTTATTGCGTGAAAGTTATTCAGATGAGAGACAAGAGTGTCACGCTAGACAGAGATATTTGTTCTTTACTTACTTCTCTTGCATGAGGAAATAGCTGGCTTCACATGAGTGGTTAATAATGTGCTATTTCTGTGATAATATTTTTGAAGGTTCTTATGGAGATTGCCAAGAAGCATGGGATCAAGTGCCACTCAAAGGGGACAATGATCACCATTGAGGGGCCACGTTTCAGTTCTCGGGCAGAAAGCTTAATGTTTCGCAACTGGGGGGCTGATGTTGTCAACATGACCACAGTTCCTGAGGTGGTTCTTGCAAGAGAAGCTGGAATCTGCTATGCAAGTATTGCTATGGCAACAGATTATGACTGCTGGAAGGAGCATGAAGAAGCCGTGAGTGAAGCTTCTGTTTTGTTTGGTCTTCTTGTTTTAGATTATGGCAAACTATATGTAGTGCAAGTGCATAAAGTTATACAGTTCTTGATAGAAATCACAGTAGGCCCTTTTATACCAGACAAATTCTGCTCTTAATTACACCAGTTTATATCCTAATTCACTCCAAGTCATTGGAGTTATTCTGAAATAACTGAAGTGTTAGTGAGAGCAGGACTGAGTCCAATATCCCTGCGTTTTCCTTTCATAAAGTTCTCTTATCACGAATAAAACAGTTCACCTCTTATTGTGTGAATCAGAGTATGGGTATAAAGCCAGTTGTGACATCATTTTCCTGTAACTGACTGTCCGTTACAGCTATTCCCCTATTCCATTTTGTTTCCCCAGACTCCATTTTGTTTTCTGTTCTCCTGTGGCCGCCCTTCCCTGGCTGTTAAGTTGTTTACCAGGGCCACTGCCCTTCTCAAAGGGAGGGCCCCTTAAGTTGTTTAACAAGAGCCATTGCCCTTCTCAAAGGGATGGCCACTTGTGCTGCATGCTAAGTGGGACCACTGCCCTTTTCAAAGGGTTAGTCCTGTTATCACCTCGTTGAACCTGGGCTTGGTGTAGGGTAGGCAATGTCCAGAGCTGCAAGGCCTATTGTGGTTTTAAGATCCTGGGCATGAGTCATAGTCTCATGTGCTCTTGAGTCACCTATTGCACAGGACTATGTCCAGGCATGTCTCTGGGCTTACCTTCAGTTTTTCCCCTGTGCCCCCTCCCCTGTGACAGAGGGAGCCTATCAGGATTACTGGTGGGAAACTGCCCAAGTTTGCCTTTAAAACCAGACATTTTTGAAACACACCTCAGAAAGGTTCCTGCATTGCTGCCTGGTCTGATCAGCCAGGGGTTCTGGGGGGTCCTTTCTCCGCTCTCGTTTTATTTTTGAGCGTACCCCCGTTTTTGAAACCCCCCCCCCCCCCCCCACGAAGAACGAATTGCTACCTGAGAGATCTCCTGATTATTGAGACTGTACCGAACCCTCCTTGCCTCTTCTGATGTTGCTGCTGCTTCTGCCTTTGCTGCTGCCTTGGGGACTGGTAAGAATCCCTCTGTAAAACTTTCTATACTTTTATTTTATTATTTTAGCTGCTGGCTCTGTTTCCCCAGCACACAGACTCAAGCTAAACCTTGGTCTGTGTCTTAAAACCTCTCTTAAACTACAGGGCTCTTTGCCACTGCTAAGCTCTGCTCCTGTGGGCTTTGCCTTGGGGCTCTCTGCTTTCAGCTGTATCCACCGCTGTAGCCACCATCCCTTGGCTTCCTTGGGAGCTGGGTCCTGGATACATACCACTCTGCCCTCTGTAACCTCCCCATAGCATAAGGTGCACCATAGGTCTTGTTTTTTTTTAATTTAATAAGTCATAGTTTGTTAAGATTGTAGAGCTTGTAAGTTTCTGTGATATTTGTTGTGTTGCTTAATTGTTGGTTAAGATAAGTTTAGAAAATCATTGCCTGGTTGTATTCTGTAGCTGCTTGTCATTTTATATAAGTTTGATTAAGTTAGGGGATAGATAAGGTTTTTACTATTTGAATTTGTCTTCCCACTGCCCCAACCCCCCCCCCCCCCGAGCTCCCCAGTCACTCATTGCAGTCTCTCTGCTGTTTAAACTTGCAGCCTGTCTGCTCTCTGTGTCTCCCTGAGTTTAAATCTCCCTCTGTAGTGCCTCTATCTTTGGTTTCTGCTCCACCACGTGCTCCTCTTCCCCCATCCCCTAACCTCATTCCTCTACCACTGCCTTTCTCTCTCTCTCTCTCTCTCTCTCTTTTAATCCCTTCCCCCACGTGTTCACCCCGCTCCTACTGCTGCCAAACCTCGATTGTATTACTGAAGTCTAGCATAAAACCCCATTGGTTACCCTTTTTCTCTCTCACACACCTCACATTTTATATTTACACCACTGTGACACATTTTTACCTAGAGTTGTTGGTTATTTAACACATTTTACCCATAACTGTTAGTTGGTTATATGCTGCTGTGACACACCCTTTACCTAGAAATTGTTAGCTACCTGTTACATTTATACTTCAGTGTTAGTTGGTTACCAACTGTATTGTACCCCACTGTATTGTACCCCACTATTGAAACCCCCTATACTATACTAAAAGAACTCCCTCCCCAATTGCCTACCTTAACAAACCCCATACCCCTCACTATTAAATTTTCCCTGTTTTTGCATTTTCTTAATAAAGTTTATTTTGCACCCCACCTGTGTGGTAATTGCTCCCCAAGATCCCATATACCTGCAGGCAGGGACACTGACCTTGTCCTTAGTCTCTTGAGCTCTCCACAAAAAAACACATCCTTTTTAGTTCTTATACCTCTTTTCTCATGTCATATATTCAAGAACCAGAAAAATGCTTACGGTGCTTGCCAGTTAAACCTTAGTCATTAAATTGCTGGTTCTATATTTTTTATGTTTATATTAAATCTTTCCTAGCTTTTGGGGGGTATTTTAGTTTTGACCAGAAAGCAAGTGTATCTAAAAAATAATTTATACAGAAAATTAGATAATTCCAAACTGGAAATGTGTCATTAAACATTGGTAGATTCTCCATCACTTGCCTTTAATTTGAGATTCAATATCTTTTAAAAGAACCATCCTGTTCAACCAATAGTTATTGGACTTGATACAAAAATACTTCCGTGGCCTGTGTTGTACAGGAAATCAGACTAGATGACCACAGTGGTCCCATCTGGCCTTGAAACATCTGTCTTGGATGATTTAGAAACAATAAATCCTGCATCTTGGCAGGGGTTAGACTAGATGATCCTTGTAGTCCCTTCTACTCCGATGATTCTAAATCTATGAAAGAAAATCAACATTTAGGACCAGATCTTCTATTGGATGTGTGTGTGCAGCTGCCACTTAAGTCACAGGGAGGGCATCAGTAGCAAAATTTTGTCCTTATTACATTTATTGAGGTGCTGGCTAAAGCTCAATAGTGAAGTTTTTGTTTCTGCGGGGGGCAGGGATGGTGTTTGTTTTATTGCATTTGAAGTTGGAATTCAATATCTTTGCTATATATGAAGAGTACGGTGTAGCATTAACAAAATTACAACATGGCCAACATATCTTATTGCTGTTCTGTAGTGATGCCCTGAGATAACCATACAATTATGATAAATGCAAAATGGTGGTCCCAGATTAAATGCAACTGATTTTTAAAGATGGATTTGGGTTCTTTTTTCCATGAGGATGCCATTATTAGAAGTTTGTTTTGGTTCCTTAACTGTATATTTCCATACCTTTTAATATATCTGTATTTCTTTCAAGTTTAACCTTAACTCTGAATTTTCTGGGTTTGCAATGCTTGTGTTTGGGATATTTACAACACCCCTGTAGTGTATTTTATGCTAAATGACTTTTATGCGTTCTCAACTTTATCTCTCTCTTAACATAGTTTTGATCTGGAAAGAACAAATCTGGTGCAAAATTGAAACAGTTTTCTGCAATATTGATCTGTCTGTGCACAGATGTGTCACAAAGATGCAGGCAAACATTAGCGAGGATATGGATCCCTAAGACCTTCACTTGCTTTCTGCCTTGATAGTCACATAAAATGCATGTTGTGAGATACACTGTCAGGATATTGTAGATTCTTTAGTTGCATTTTTGAAGATGGAAAATATTTATGTGCCTACAGTGTCCATTATTATACAATAAGATTTCAGCCAGTGATGGCCCATTAAAATCTAAGTTATACTCTCACAGAGAACACTGAAGCTTTTACTGATGCTGTGAAAATCACCACACTGCAGCATTTATTTAAAGCTGCTGATGCCATCCTGAGAATAGCACTGACATTTTTCCTGCAGTTAAAACTTAATAGCCGCTCTCTCAGGTTGTCTTTGTCTAAAGAGTCATTTTTTATATTTTCAAACATTCTATGGCAAGAGGTCTCACTCTATTCAGATGTGTCAGCTCAGGTGTATTATAGTTATGAAGCATAAGATGGCTAGAGTCAACATATGTCACCATTTCCACACCAATGGCCCATTCCTTCAATCCTTACTCTGGTGAACAGTTTCATTGAGGTACCTTGAGTATGGACTTTGTAGAATCACCTCCCCTCATTGTACAATAAAACAAAAAAATAAACTATTGATTCTTTTAAAAAATCTCCTCTGTGGCATGTTGTCATCTCAATTTAAAATGCATAGAGGATTTTTTGTTTTTATTCATGTGTTCTGTTCTGAGCTAAAACAGTTGTACCGGGGATGTAGGGTGTTGCTTAATTAGGAATTGAGTTTTGCAGAACATTATCTATTTTGCACACTAGTTTGAGAAAATCAGTCATTTTTATTGTATTTCTAGGTTTCAGTGGATAAGGTTTTAAAGACTCTGAAAGAAAATGCGAACAAGGCAACAAGCATACTTCTTACTGCTATACCTCAAATAGGTTCCATGGACTGGACAGAAACGCTGCATAACATGAAAGTAAGCACAATATTGAACAGGTTTTGGGGGGAATATGGGGGAGAGGGGAAGGAAAGAAGTACGTGCTTTGTAATTGAATGGCCTGCGATACTGCTATTCAAAACACCCTTTAAAAATTTTGTGATTCAACAAAGTTGCAATATGCAATGAAGTCACCAGGGGAGAAAGGTTCCTTACAGAGTTTGACAAGCTTTATTGCAAACAGCTTGCCTCAATTTTACAGCAAGTATTTCAAAAAGTAGAGGGATATCTGCAGTACATGTATTAAAGCTGTGGTACTCCTATAGCAAGGAAAAGTACAAATCTGTGTGAGTCTCCACATTACAGACCTACATCTCTATTCAGTGGAGAGCTCAAAATAATTTTGAGCCAAATGGGAAGGATTAAACCTAATTGCACTTGTGAGTTTGCAAAAGGAAAGTTGTTCATTCGGTAACATGAGGATAACAGTGTAGCTGTTCAGAATTCTATTCACCCTGGCACTGTGACAGTCGATGCACAAAAGCAGGATTGCTAAGGTGAAAAGGAAATATCTTTTCAAAGTGTTATGGAGAGAGAATTTCAGACAAACACTTTAAAAACATACAGGGTTGGCTTATGCAAATTCCGCATCTCAGTTTCATCCAGTCACTTTATTCCTTTGCCTAGGGGAGAGAATCTTTGTCTCAGATGTTAAAATGTTGATCTGTTTCCTACTTCTTCCCATGCCTTCCTTATGCACAAGCACTTCCCAACTCCTCTTGACTCCCTTACTTTCTGGTGTCAGAGGAGCTGAGGGGGACAGAGGGCTGCGTGGGGCTGTGAAGGGCAGGCAGCAGAGGGAAGCAGGTGTGTGTGGTGATCTGAAGGAATGAAGGGCTGTGTATTGGGAAAGGAGGCTGTGTTAGGGAGAGTGGTGCTGTGTAAGGGAAGGAGGCTTGGGGACAGTAAATGAGACCAGTCTCTGAGTGCTGATGTCTCTGCACTTTAAGGGGTCCCCCTGTGCTCCTCCCTTAGCACTTGAAATGTGAAGTTCCAATAAAAATGTTATTTTAAAAATCTGTGTTTTCATATGGTCCAGTTAATGAAGACTCACATTTCCTCATGTTTTGGATCTATTCATAGTCACACTGTCTCAGGCAAACTCAAGCATGAACCCTTAAACAAGTTTAAGCTTTGAATTGACCGTAGGGTAGGTTCACATGGCTACAATCCAACACCATGGGATGGGTCCCTGGCTCACCTCTTCCCTGCTCCAGCCTTGATAAGCCCCAATATTGCTTTATCTTTTTCTGTCATCTGGGAGGGGAGTTTAGTTTCCTGTAATGCTGTCCCCTCCTCCCAACACCTCTGTAGGAGGCCAGCTGGATCGCTTCACCCTCCTGCAGTCTTTGGGATGTTGTGATGCAGGTAGAGGAAGCGGTAATAGCAAAGTCAACCGTCTTCCTCCATCCCAATCCAGAGAAGTCATCCTCAGGGAAACTGACTCCATTTTTTTTTTAAATTGTAGGCTTTTTGGGTTGTTTTGTTTTAATTAAAAATGATCCAGTGACCTCTGTTTGACCCACAGACATTTTCAAGTTCACAGTCACATGTCTTGCCACGTCACCTGGCCACTGTGGGTATGTCTGCATTGCAATTAAACATCCATGGCTGGCCTACGTCAGCTGGCTTGGGCTAAGGGACTGTTTAATTGTGGTGTAGATGTCTAGGGTCCCAGAGCCATGGAGTCTATTCCCCTAAAGATGATTCTTGTGGATTGGGATGGGGGGAAGAAGGTTGATTGGTGGCTACCCCCTTATCCCGCATCCTGTGAGCCCGAATCAGCGGATATGGACCAGCCCCAGGTGTCTAATGGCAGTGTAGATGTACCCTGTGTGTACTTCAGTGTCAGATGTGGGGTTGTCCTGTCAGTTCATACATCAGGGTGGGGCAATGCTGCTGGCTGGAGAATGCTGAGGTTCCCTGTGCCCTGAGCAAAGAAGCTCCAGTCTTGCCCTTGTTGATTGTGGTCAGGTCTGAGTGTTTAAGGAGTGGAGAAAAGGATACTGGCAGTAGCTTTTGGAATTTGGGGTGAGGGGCTTGGAAGCTACTAATGGGGCTGGGATCAGGAATAGGGAATTGCCTGATGTGAATAATTGAGGAATTGCTGGGTTGGAGTCCTGGAAGGAAGTTAGGAGGATTAGAAGTTGTGCCAGGCCAGGAGCACTTTGGGAAAGTGGTCG
Source organism: Gopherus flavomarginatus (assembly GCF_025201925.1). Classification (NCBI taxonomy): domain Eukaryota; kingdom Metazoa; phylum Chordata; order Testudines; family Testudinidae; genus Gopherus; species Gopherus flavomarginatus. Next base: position 113,963,915 of record NC_066619.1, read on the forward strand.
GAAAGTCTGCAGGTTGAGGAGGATGAGGATTTTTGAGGCACTTGACTAGTGGTAAATAGCATTAGGGATTGGACCTTATTGTTTGTAGATAGGGAGAGAAGCAATTATGGGATGGAGTAGGGACAGAGATACGCTGGGTCTGTGTTATAATTGAACCATACATTTAAAAAATCCCCTCCCCTACCTTGGAGCGAGGCAAAGCTTTCTTCCATGTAAATTCTTGTTTGCCCCCTTTAAATGTCAGCAGTTTATTTTGTGATTAGATTTGTTTTTCTGCACCTGTCCTCTCTTCCTGCCTGAACTAAAAACAAAGTGGCAGCTCCCAGCTGGTATTCTGGGGCCCTGCTACACAGGTGAAAGAACAACCACCCCTTCCATGCTTCAGCAGCTGAGTGCTTATGGACTGCTGTAAAAGGCCTGCTTCCATGAACAGTAATTCTCAGAAGCATGATATTGGGTTCAGAGCCTTTGCCCTCAACCCCTACTGATAAGAACACCTCCCCTCACCTACTCTCCTTCACTCTGCTCATTACTGTGGGTGGGGAAACTTACTCAGGGAGGCATTTGCCTCTTTCTCCTTCCCCTGCCCCCGCATCTTGCAGCTGAAGTTTGCATGGGCCAGCCTCCTCTGTTAGAAGTTTTTGCAGTGTTTAACAGAGATGTTGAGTGAAATACTCATACTCCTGTGACAAGATTTCAGCATAGCATCTTTCACCTTGTCTGTCATCTCTTGCCTGTTCTCCTGTCTTTTGCTCTCAGATATATCTCTGAGCACCCTCCCTGTCCTCTCCTCAGTAAGAAAGAAAGTGAACCTTAGGTTGGAGGTCAAAGATATAAAAATGAGCTTTTAACAGTTTCATGTGGGTGTTTTGTTTTGTTTTTTAACTGTCAGCTCATCTACAGAGAGACAAGGTGGGTGTGGAAATATTGGACCAACTTGATGAGAGAGAGAAGCTTTTGATTTTCATGAATAGCCCTTTGTTTGATACATGTTTAGACTTGCTCCTTATTTAGCATATCCATGAGGTAGTCTGAGTTTGTTACTATGATCTTCTATCTTTTGTTAGTCATTTGTCTAGGGAAAACATTGGACAGAGAGTCTCTTCGCTGACCAGAGTTTCAACTCATGGGTTAGGTGACAATCAATGGTGGTGTCATTTGGACTCAACTCAAAAGCACAATACAGTTTAACACAATGTGACACAACCAGCAGTCTTGGCTTGAGAGAGGCTCAGTACTGGGATAGAAATGAAATTTCATGTTAAGACTGATCTGCCTTCTAGAGCACATGTAGGGAAGTCTGTTCACACAAACGCCTTGATTCTGCAGTGAGTGCCACACAAATAGACTCCAGTCACCATGCAGAGCCCCACTGAGTTTTGGGTACATTTAAAAAAACAAAACAAAACCCCCCACACACACTTGCCTAGATGTTTTAACTAATTCATTTCAAAGGCCTATTATATATAGGGCAAATTGTATTTTAACATGTTGGCAGATCATGGTAGATAGTAGGTGAGAGTTTAGGGTTCTCCTTAACCGGTTAACACATGCTAAAATATAGCTTGCCCCTGTCTACAGTAGGGCTTTAAAATGTGTTTCCTAGCTAACGTTTTTTTTTTCTGTGTTTAGTTGTACCCTAAGTGACATGCGTATTCACTACACATGTGAGGCCCCAATCCAACAAAAGTTTATGTACATGAGTAACTATATTCATGGGAGCAGTCTCAATGAAGTCTGTGCAATTAAAAGTACTCGTGTGAAATGGGATTCCCAGCAGGGTTTACTACAGGATCAGGGAGTTGGGTCCAAAAGGGCCAAGCTTCTCTCATTTAACTCGGTGGAAATTTTGAGTGCTCAACATCTCTCAGACTCTGATGCTCAGCTTGGCCCAGGCCAGTCCCATCCCTGAGTTTCATGAGCATTGTATTCACTGCATTCTATCTTAAGGAAAACAATCGTTTCTCATTACTTCCAGTTTTCTGATGCTTGGGGTTTTTTACATAAGTTAAAGGAACATGCAAAAACTCATTTTCTTTTTTAGCATTTTTGTTATTTTCAGAATTTTAGGATTAAGTTTACTTATAGATTTCTGTAAATCCAATGGGTGTGACCAATATGCTACTTTTAAAACAGTTCACGTACCCAAATATGGGACTTTACTTAACTTTAATTTTTAAAGCTAAGTATTCATTTTAATCTAATACTTTGTGGAGCTGATTTGTAACAACAATCACCAGTTAGTACGTATGGAAAATTGTAATTATCGGGTACTAGGTTCACAATTGCTGGAGGTTAAAGGGTCTGTTCTCCCTGTCTCACCCTCAGTTTTTTTCAGGGCTACTGCACGGATCAAGAGAATTCATACCCATTTGTAATCTGCATGCAATCAATATGGTTTGCTGTTGAGAATGCTTTAAAATTTAAAGTTATTTGTGTGTGTATATTGGGATAGGGTGTATTCAACTGTTTTGATTTTGTATTTCAGTGTACTGTGCAGTGCTCAGTCATGTTACCAAAACATTAAAAGCATGGATGGACTCTGAAGTTTGGATGCTCAGAAGAAAGGAGAGGATCAGTCTTGAACACCTGAACAGTTACAATATTTTGGGAATTTGATGTTTAGCATGAAAGAATACAGTAAACGTTGCACTGGTCTATTTCTTGTCTGCTAGTAAAGTATCATGCTAAAGACTGTTGAAGAACTAACCAATAGCCTTGGAATGTGTTGATTGTATGAACTGGTAGGGCAGTGGGATAAGGATTCCATAACAAATCATCATAGTTAAGATCCTAGTACTTCTTTTCTTGTTTACAAACTTCAGATGAGAAACAGTGCTTCGTTCATCCTTTGCTCAGTAATAGCTGATCATTCCTGGCCTGGATGAAGGCAAGAGAAGAGGAGGGGTTAGACTGTGTACTCTTATTGATCTGTTTAAAAAAATAGAGACTTCAGAAAGTTAAAATGACAGAGCTATTAGTTGCTTTGCTATCTCCTTCTTCTGAGGGCAAACTATCTTTTACCACAAAAATATAACTGAAGGACTATAGGTTACTTAAGAAAATACACTGCAGTATTTTTATATTTTTTTTTAATATATATTTTACCTGTATTGATTTTCACTGTTCTCTTATGGAAAAAATTGCTTGCTGTGGGGTTTGTAACTTGGACATCTTAAGCCCAAATTTTAAAAGCTTGTCCACTTTTGCTGCCACACTGTTTCACCATAAGAAATTGTGCCAACTGTTTTGCAGCAGCAGTAATTTTGAGTATAGGTATCACCATTTTAAATGTTTACTTGATTGCATGAACAAGTCAGGAGACAAACACCTAGATCTGTGTGTGCAATTGATTGCAGGCACAGATATTTACAGGTACATAAATATTCCTGCAAAAATGAGTCTGGATTTGAACCTCTTTAAAAAATGAGGCTCATGAAACCAGGTGAAATGATGTTTCTCAATTTTAGCTTGAGCTGCTTGAGTTTGGGAAGGAATAATGTGCATCACGGATCTGATCCAGAGCCCACTGTAGTCACTGGAAAGACTTCCATTGTCTTCATTGGAGTTGGCTTTGGCCCTAATTAACTAAAACTGAAGTGACAAATTTAGCACACCATTTTGGCCTGATGCCACTGTCTGTTCTGTACACCAGGGGTAGCATTGTCTGTTACATTTTTCTATAGAATTCTTTTTCTTTAGTTTTATTCTGATTTCCAACTATGTTAGTGATGAATGTATCTACTGTTGATTGTATCCAATGTATATATTCATACACCTCTGCATCTTCTACTGTATATGCAGAATGAATACCATTTGCCTTCAGGAAAGTAATTCACTGCTGCTTGTCTAATAAATGAACCAAATGTAACCTCCTGCTTCTATAAATTGTGTGGGAATGGCTTTGTTTTATTTCTGGACATTATTCAGATAACTGAGTTTAGCTGTTTGGATGGCAAAAATGCTGGATAAGCATGCAGTTAGTCTATACAGTAATTCACCAACACAGTGTTAATTGGAGTTGAAAATCTGAGAGCATTGTACTACTTTTGTGTACACCTAAGCAAAACTTTTCATGGTTAAGCTGAAGAGTACATGAGTTTAGATCTTAAAGACATATTTCAGAAAGTAGAAATCCTGCCAAAATAGTACAGATGAAAACACAAACCATGCCAGGTGAGAAGATTAGAAGTGAAAAAGGCAAATTATCACCAGTTGTTAAGCTAAAAATGAAGCCCTGTGTGAAGAAAAACTAAAGATAAAGTATTTAAAAACACTTTAATTGTTGTTGTTATTGTATTGAAGTAGCATGTAGGAATCCCAAGCATAGACCAGGATTCCATTGTTTTAGGCACTTTATAAACACAGAGTGAAAAGACACTGCTACCTAAAGAGGCTTACAGTCTGGCTACATGTGTGTCTCACTGAAGGCCCTCGAGACCACTAAGATTAAGAGCGAAATTTAGATGTCAGAAGATAATTTAGTTCAACTTTTTTGCATCAGTCATCATTACTACAACCAGAGTTCTTTGAAAAAGTGAATAATTAAATCATCATTAAAAGGTCCTCCATAAAATATTAAGACAAACAATCCTGATTGTTGTGGGAAAGATATGGCGTGAATTTAAAATGGGTGAAGCAGTAGAAAATAATTGTAGTAAAAGGTGGATCTACACTTAAAAATTAGCTCGATCTAGCCATGTTGCTTTGGACTATGACAAATTTTGCACCCTGAACACCATAGTTGGGCTAACATAATCCTTGGTGTAGATGCTGCTATGTCGATGGAAGAATTCTTCCATTAACCTAGCTACCACCTCTCTGAGAGGTGGATTAACTATGTCAGTGGAAAACCCCCTGCCACTGCCGCAAGAAACATCTGCACACTACAATGTTACAGCTGCAGCACTGCAGCTGTGCTACTGTAGTGATGGCAGTGTAGACGTGGCCTGCCATACTGTGGTGGCGGAAGCCTTTTGGGGTGTGTGAGTGAGATTGAATGTGGAATTCCTTTGCTTCCTGCTCCTGTCCCAACTTGTTTCACTGTCAATGTGCTTTGAGGCCTGGTCTACACTTAAAAATTAGATAGACCTAGCTACATTGCTCATGCCTGGAAAAAATTTTGGGCCCCATGCAACAGAGTTTGGTAAACCTAATCCCCCAGTGTAGATGCAACTAGGTTGATGGAAGAATTCTTCCTTTGACCTAACTACCACTGCTCAGAGAATTGGATTAACTACAGCAATGGAAAAACCCCTTCCATCAATGTAGGAAGGGTCTACACTATGGCACTGCAGTGGCAGATTTGCAGCTCTGTAGCTGTGTTGCTGTTGCGTAGACATATCCTGAGGAGTGAATTAAGGGAAATTAGCAATTACCTTTAGAGCACAGTATTAAAGAAAACAAACCAGGAAGAAGAAGAAGAACATAAAAACGGCCATACTGGGTCAGACCAAAGGTCCAGCTAGCCCAGTATCCTGTCTTCCAACAGTGGCCAATGCCAGGTGCACCAAAAGGAATGAACAGAACAGGTAATCAAGTGATCCATCCCCTGCCATTCTTTCCCAGCCTCTGGCACACATAGACTAGGGAGACTATCCTCCATGAATGTTCTTATGTTCAGAAGAGTCACTGGAGAGAGAAATCAAAATGTAAATAGATAATAAAGTGAAAATGGTAGAAATACTCCCACTCTCAGAAGTTCCTGCGGGATCATCCCCTACAGTACAGTTTCTATTGTTTTGTTCAGTCTACATTTAAATGTCTCAGGAGATGGGACTTCTGCCACTTCTCTTCGGATATATTTCCAAAGCCTAATGGATCTCACTCATCAGCATTCAGCCTAGATCATCTGTTGTCTCAGTTGCATCCCAGTGCTCCTACGTATACCCCTCTGCATCACTCAAAATGATTCCTCTCCTTCACACCCTTCAGATATTTATAAACTAGTAATGTGTCCCACCTTATCCCCCTCCGTCTCCCAGCCACTGCTTAGCCAAGCTACATTTAGCTCATTTTATATTTCCCTATACATCAGTTCCCTCCAGTGCCCTGATCATTTCTGTTGCTCTTCCCTGGGCACTCTCCCCTTTGTCAGGAGCCGACTGGTAATGAATGTGATGCCCAGAAGCAAATACAGGTGCACCACACTCACATTGTGATGGGATTATTACCCTGTCCCCTTGTGAAGTCCAAGATTGGTCTTGCTTGCAGCTATGTATTACTAACTCACATCCAATTTTCTGTCTGCCATAACACCCAGGTCCCTCTTAGCATCTGCAAGGTGGTCCAGACTTGACATAAATATCAGATGCATACTGAAAACATTACAGCTCATGCATTGATATAAATACTAAAGATAATTTAACCGCTTTGATAACACTGTGGTGTTCTGGTGGTCCTAGCTGGGGAAAGGTTTTTTTCCTACCCAAAGCAGATAGGTGCTTATTAGCATTAGGAGCAATCCGCATCATTCAGGAGACACTCAGCACTTGGCAGGATCAGGCCCTTAAGACAGAAACTGTGGGCTAACCGTTCTAACGGTTGCTTCCTCTCACCATCATTATGGTAATGACTGAAGCAGGACAATATGAGTGAACGGAACCTAACATTTCGCAATACCCAGGGGTGTGTGACAGCCTATTCTGATTCTTATAAAAGTAATTATTTACTCAGGACAAGGAATTGGCCTTATGTTGTAAACCGTCTTTGTATTTAGGCAAGTTTGAAAATGTGGTTTTAATTTCTGCATGCTTTTTGGACAGCACTTTCTCTAGCTACAGCCTTGAAGAAGCCTGACTCATTCAAACATGAAATTCACCATCTGCTCTCAAAGTCAAACTGCAAACTAAGGAGGGCTGTTCTCAGAGGAATTTTAAGAGTTTGTACTCACCAGCAATGCTGCATTAACAGTCATGACAGGGCAGAAAAGCTGACAGTGGCTTTATCACATCAATAGCCCTCAACTCCCTTCTAGAAGGGCCAGGTTTGGAGTCTCCAGACCCTTTCCATCCTGAAGCTACCAGCAAGGAGGTTCAATTATAATACAGTAGAACCTCAGAGTTATGAACTGACCAGTCAACCACACACCTCATTTGGAACTGGAAGTAGGCAATCTGGCAGCAGCAGAGACACACACATACACACCGTCCCCTTCCCCCCAAAAGCAAATACAGTAAGTTAAATGTAAACTACTAAAAAAATTAAGGGAAAGCCGCATTTTTCTTCTTCATAGTAAAGTTTCAAACCTGTATTAAGTCAATGTTCAGCTGTAAACTTTTGAAAGAACTAGAATGTTTTATTCAGAGTTACGACCATTTCAGAGTTACAACCAACCTCCATTCCAGAGGTGTTCTTAACTCTGAGGTTCTTCCGTACACACTTGTTCATTAGAATCTGAACTAAGACTCCCTAATGTATTTCCATAACCCAGGATCCCTTAGTAATAACCCCAAAAGTAGTTCATCACAGAGGCTGGCCCTTTCAGGGGAATCGGGCCAATCTACCTGCTATGGGTTCTGCTAAGAAGAATGAGCCTGTGAGTAATTAATTACCTAGATGGCTGGGTGACAGTTAATTACTTAGGGAACACCTGGGCCTCATAAAGGATTCTAAGGGCTTGGGCAGATAGCTCTTAACACGTGAAAAGAGGAAATTCTCAGGGAAACTGGTTTGAGGGCTTATTAGAAAGGGGACTAAGCTCTGTGAGGGCTATCAGTAGTGACAGCCTGGTCCCCATGAATGGCACTTACTAGACAGCTGCAAGAAGTCAAGGTTGTTGAGGTACTACATGCTGTTCCAAAAAAGAGCTGCAGCAGTTTGACCTCCGTAGGAACCCTGCAATGGACCCCTTATCCAGGTGATGGAAGAAGAGGGTCCTGGTCTGAGAAGGTCTTAATGGTGATAGACCTGGATGGAGATGGATGAACTCAGGTAGGACAGACTAATATTGACTTGATCCCTCCTAACTAGGACATGTGGAGTGAAGAGTTGTTTGTTTTGTCTTTGGTTAAATAAATTAGACCCCTGAAGGGGCACTGTTCATTACATAACAGCATCACTGAACTAACTGAAAGCCCACTAGGGGAAACTGAGGCAGGGATGCTTTTGTTGCTCTCCTCTGGGCCAACACGGTGTGTATGAGGTGACAACAGAGGGTATGGGGGTAGGGCTATCACATATGGGAATCAAAACATACTTATGTCTGGTAGAGTCCTTTTCCTGGCTTGCAATGTATCTCAAACAAAATCAGTAAATGTCTTAGATCGTTTAATCTCTGCTAAGCCTTGTTTGTTAATATACAGTAAGGTCAGTGGATAATGGCTTAATTCTTAACTTACAATTAGTTAGCCTAAAATGTCTAAACACTTGATACCAGATCCTCAAAGGTATTTAGACTCCTAACTTTAATTGATTTCAGTGGCAATTAGGAGTGTAGCTACCTTTTGAGGAACTTGGCCTTTTTGGACTCCCTAAGGCTGGGTCAGCGTGGAAGAGAAAACCAGCCTGGGAAGAAAAAGAGGCTGAGACCCCACAAGGGTAAAAAAAAAAACCAAAAACTAAAGAGTCTGAATCCTTGGTCCTTCATCTCCATTGCCTTGCAGTTCATGTAGACCTTTGGCCCTGTGCAAAATTAATGTAAATCACTAAAAAAAAAAAATTGAATTTAGTAGCATTGTCATTCATTTTGCACAGATGTAAATGACAGAAGCACGAGATGAGGCAGTGCAAAATAAACCCCTTAAAATCTAAAGCTGTCAAATGACATTATAAAAATCTTAACCCATAAAACTTTCAAATGATTCTTTATGTAGACTTTTCTAGCGAAGGTCCCCAGATTTAGCCTCACTTAGAACTTTTTTTTCATTTTGTAGTTAGTAGAGCAAAACTGGGTGATGTGAAGGGGAAAAAAATCAAAACTTTTTTTCACCTTTCTCTGATTGCAAATTGTTTGGGAATAGATTTCAGTCTTCTTGAAAATATTCTTTATTTGCATCCAATTGGCAAAATAATTCCTATATCTTCTGACAGTTTATTAGGAATATTTTAAATCAAGCTGTTCTGACTGGATGCACAGACCAGATGACATGACGTCAGTTTCTGTTCACATTTGTTGCATCAGTATCTGTTCCTGCCAGCACGTGACTGCTAGACTATTTACAGAAAATGAATACAAAAGGGAGGGGGTGGAAATACAGGTTAAATACTTCATTTACAAATATGACTGGTCAGTTTTTATGAATGTTCCAGCTCTAAAGAGAAACTAATTTTAAAACTCTAATAGGGAAAATCTTGGGATTTGTAATGTAAAGAGCACTGGACATGGGGCAACAATGAATTAACAAAGCCTTTAAGGTACTGGCTTTAACTTGCTATAGAAAAGAGACAGCAAGCTTTGACCCACCTACACAGGCAGGTATAATTGAGGATGGCACCTGGGCTGGATGGTACAGCTGCTTTGGGACATAAAGATCCCATGATTTTGGTCTCCCCTTGCTAGAGTTTCCCTAGCAAAATGAAGTCTGCTGGAATTTTGGGAAGTTTGAACCCTGAGGTAAAGGTAAAAAGTTGCACTCTGTTAGCAGAGCCTTATAGAAAGCAGCCAGAAAAGGTGAGATGGAGAGCAGGGGAGAGAGAGTGTCAGGTTCTGTGAAATCAGCTGTCCATGCAGTGAGAGAGTTCTTTCAATAATGTATGTACCTTTTGGTTTGTTTCTTTCTGAACTGTGACTAATACTTAAAATTTTTGTGAAAGTACATATTTTGTTGCTTGCCTGAGAATAAAATTAGCTGGTCTCATTAGGAAAAACAAGAGGTTTTGGGGGGGGGGTTGTTCCTTTGTCTGTGAGAAGGGCTGAATTGGCTCTATTCCATCACCCCCAATAGAACTAGTTTTTTAAATGTAAATTTGTTATCTCATGGAATTACTGACTTTACTCAACATCCTATATCTGGTCCTTTTTTCCTCTTCTCCCCCATGCTGCCTGCAGTTCTGGTCCATGCTCTCTTTTCTACTTTGTTCCTCCCCTCTTCTTTGTTTGCATGGGGTATGTTTTTTCTCTTCACCCCTACCACATTGGCACTTCCTGTCTTAGGCCTGGTCCACACTACGCTGTTAAACCGATTTTAATGCTGCACCCGTCCACACTACACTGCTCTTTATATCGATTTAAAGGGCTCTTTAAATCGATTTCTGTACTCCTACAAAACGAGAGGAGTAACGCTAAAATCGATATTACTATATCGATTTAGGGTTAGTGTGGACGCAAATTGACGTTATTGGCCTCATTCTTTTACAGTAGCTACCCACAATGCACCGCTCCAGAAATTGACACTAGCCTTGGACCACGGACGCACACCACTGAATTAATGTGCCTAGTGTGGACGCGCACAATCGACTTTATAATATCTGTTTTATAAAATCGGTTTTAGCTAATTCGAATTTATCCTGTAGTGTAGACGTACCCTCAGGTTCTGGCTAATCCCTTATTTCTGCATCAGAATAGTTCAGTAACTATTATATCAAGAATCTAACTTACTGCTGCCCATTCCCAAGAGCCTCTGTGCAAAGAAATCCAAAAAGTCCTGCCCTGAAGGATGCTACCAGTCATGAGCTGCTTATTCCACAAAACAGGTATATCTACAGCCACAAACAGGCTTCCACATCACTCAAGTTCCAGCTTCATCTTGCTCCGTTTTCAGCGACCACACTGTCTACAACTCTGTACCTCAGTCAGACAGACCTACTAGCAGAATGATGTATGTGCAGTACATCACTATGCCTCTGACACAGCCAATTGCATTGGTTGAGTGCTTTGATGAAGCAGTGTCCATGCCTCTAGGATCCAATCCAGCTCCCATTGCAATCAATAGAAAGAATCCCATGGACTTCAGTGAGAGCAGGAGCAGATGCAAAGTGAGGAGGAGAGAGTTCCACATTCGTGTGTGCTTAGATGTATTCTCCAGATTGTCATGAGATAGGGAGGCCATTTCTAACCCTGTTGATCTTCATCGCTATTGGGGAAGGGGAAAGGGGGGATTTTTCTCAAGTAGACCTGTCCCTGATTTGCTGAACTTTTGAAGGCCTAATACTTAACTGGATAGCACTTCTGTATGCAATGCAATATCTTAGGCAGTACATCCAATCAATTCCAAATTTCAGGAAATGTTCCAGGCATCAATGGCCCAACTGATCTGAAGGAAAACAAATGGGGGGGGGGGGAGGGAAGAGCGCCTACCATTTGTTTAGCATAGCCAAAGCCTCAAGTACCTCTGCAAATGTCTATGATCAAGTAACTGGCTGATGATATCCATTAATGCTTTCCATCATAAAAAGACCCCTGCTCATCCTCCAGTATAATTTAACATGTTGATGCTCTAATGATTTATTTCCCAGGCAAATAATAGGGGAATGGGGGTGTGCATACCTCTGCTGGTGGCTTGTATGGAGGAAGGTGGGAATGAGAGGCAGACAGAACCTCTGGTTGGAAGATTGGGGACCCTAGAATGGGAAAAGGGGGCACACTGAGCTGCTTGGGCTGGGGGAATGGAGGGCATGGGGGAGGTGGGAATGAGCAAAAAAAATGCAGCAATTCAGGGAAAATGGCAGGACAGACAGAATGCACGGCTGGGGGGAGATTACCGGGAGATGAAGAGTCTCTGAAATGGAGGGGGATGGGAGGGGTGGTAAACCAGGAGCTTGTTGGGAGAAAAAGAGGAATGCATATGCAGTGAGCTCAGCCTATTAAAGCTAGGAAGAGTGACTGCCTAGTAACTTGATTTCTCTATACAATCCTCCTAATGGTGGCTGCCTTCTAGAAAATGGGTTTATAATTCATGCTTCTTTTAGGCCGGCATTTGTGAGAGTCCTACTAATCTCCGTGGGGCAACAAAAAATGTCCATTACCTCTGAGGAATGTGCATATTAGAAAAGCAAAAATCAGCTGTTAAGGGTGTGCCAAAGGAGACAGCCTGACACCCCTCAATGATTGCTCCCTACCAGGGTCCCTCTTCCCCCCCCCCCCCCCATCAGTATATATCTAAATAATCTGTTTGGAGAGGTCTGGAACTGCTGCCCTGCAGTGTCCCGATGCCTGAGGCATTCAAATGTGTAGGCATCACAGGAAGTAGCATTGGTAAACTTTGTTCGAAGCCCGGCCTTCTCTCAAGTCAAACCATGCAAAATAGAAATAACCCATGAACAATTTTATTTGACAAGATGGTTCAGTTCTAGTTAAATCCAATGCCAGGACACCGGGCCCCTCTTTAGACTGAAGTGCTGTCTCAGCCATGATCTGGCCAGAATCAAGTGCAGAGACTGACCAGGGAGAATGAGGAAAGAAGGGACATCTGAATGGTTTCCCCTCAACCTTTCAGCATCTTACCTTGGGTGTGACCAATGGAGACCTGCAGTCAGGCTGTAGAACAGGGTTCGTTCAGGCACTTGATCTCCATCGGCTGCTTACACTCTGGCTTTCCACGGGGAGCACGGCTACTGCAGGTTTGGACAGAGTGGTTGGTTGTTTAAGCAGCCTCACGCTGCTTACTGGGCTAGTAATTCTAGGTAACGCTAGCCGGGCACTTTGGCTGCTTGCCAGCACCGCTTTAGGGAGCAAAGTCAAAGCAGCATTTCACCCACTTGGCGTGGAGCAGCCAGATCCCACCAGTAAGCATTAATTGAGGCTGACACCTGATGCAGCTGAGTTTCCTGGCTCCTATTAATTTAAATGCTCAACCAAGTGGCTTAACTCACTGAATTCCCCCTCAGCACCTTCTTTTCAAGAGCACAGGTCAGTGGCATTGGAAAGAAAGAAAGGAAAAAAAGCTTAGTGGGCGATTTCCTTATGGTGACCAGATGTCCTGATTTTTATGGGGCCAGTCCTGATCTTTGGGCCTCTTTCTTACATAGGCTCCTATTACCCGCACCCCCACCCTCTGTCCTGGTTTTTCACACTTGCTGTCTGGTCACCCTAGCTAACTTCTGCACACTGAAATAATTGCAGGTGGGTGCTGTGGAATCCATTTCAGGTTAGCAGCAACTACTGGCATCTGGGGCTTGATTTTTTCACTGCACAGTGCAGAGTAACTCAACGTGAGCCTCCTACTGCTGGCCCCAGGCCCACTCTGGTGGGTAAGGTTCATCCAGGCAGTTTGAGGGAGAGCGGAGACTGCTGGCTCAGGGGCAGAGCACAGAAAACACGGACCTGTGCAGCAGCTCTGCTAGGATACACTAGAAAGCAGCTGGGGAACTTATCTGGATGAAACAAGTCAGAAAATGCCCAGTGGTGGACACCAGCCTATTTGCATAAGCGATCTGTTCTGACAGATGTTAGGAAAGATCGAGGATGGCATTTCTGGTCAAAACCAAGGCATGAACAACTACAGCCCCTTCCAATAGCCAAGTGGGACTAGGGCAATTGAACCTGGGTCTCCAAGGGGAGGGGCCCAGTGCAGAAGGAAAACCAGCTCTGAAAGCTTTGGATTCTTGTTTGCCCGCTAGCCCATCTGTATTAATCCTAGACTGCTGCTCCAAATGCTGCAACCGGGCTTCAAAGACCCTGGCACACTGCAGTGGGTGTGTGGCCTGTGCTCTGCAAACTGGACTGATGCATCCCTGAGCTTCACTTTCCCTTATCTGGTTCTTTCCAACAACTAAGCCACCTCTAAAGAGACATTCCTGGTGAAAGCACACACACTATAACCTAGTATATGGCAAACAGCAGCCGTGGCGTGCGGGAACTCCTTTCCTTCAGCTGCCCATGTATGAACTCTAGCTACTCACTACCTGGACTCTGCACGGACTTGTGCACTCAGTGTACAGACCTGGGAACCAGGAACCTCCCTGAATTCCTCTCCAGCCTTTGACACAGTCAGTCAGTCAGTCAACTTGGACCAAGTCATGTTACTCCGCCGGACTCAGTTTTCCCATATATAATTTCGGGTGTGGCAGGGACGGATCAGACAGCAGACATCACTATACAAATGGTAAATTCAGTGCTTTGTTATATCTTCACGATGGCGGGCGGCTGCTCACGCAAACCTTTTTATAAACTCTACAGCTAGATTGACCCATTAAAAGATGCGTCTGTCAGTGCATTACAGCAAACTGAATTTATCCCAGGCATTTCTAAATATTGCAATTCCTTTCCCTGTAACAATTATCCCTAATCCTTGTAAATGACATTTAGCAATGGAAAGACTGTGGCTCAATCAATATTGCGGCTTAGTGTTGAGACTTCTGCCGGCTCCTAAATTACCTTAGCATCTCTCCCCTTCCATGCCCCCTCCCCCCCTGCCCAATCTAATAGCAAAACATAGAAACTCTGTTCAGCCTTCAGTTCATGGATGAACTTTCTGGAAATAGTTCAGGTCTCTGCCGTTCCAAAACCTACAGCAGCGGATCTCTTAAACCACAGCCTATCGGTTATTAGAAAGGGATCTGTTCAAGAGAGAGTGAGATTGAACGCACCTGCCCCCTTTCCACTGAAACCCTTCAGTGTAGGGTAGGTGAGACGGGGAATAATCTACAGGGATGAAAATATTAACAGAGCCAATCATAGTAATTCTACTTTTTAACACCCATCCTGCCGTATGGCACACTGGTTAGCATTTATTTCCATCATACCCTATAGTATGTTGGCGGAGAAACCGGACAGCAGGGCTGGCATTAGAAAGTGCGGGGCCCAATTCGAACATTTTCAGAGGGGCCCTGGCAGGGATGACTTAAAAAAAAAAATGTTAAAAAAAAGCCTTTCATTTCTTAGCAACCAGTTCCCTATAAAAAAGTTCTGATTTAAGGGATGTGCCACAGTATGTATTTTTTGTACCAATAGCGTTTCCATACGTCTGTATTTTCCCAGGAGGAATTTTTCAAATTTAGCCTGACATGTCCAGGAAAATACAGATGTATGTTAACCCTATGTAAAGTTCTTTTTTAAAAAAGATGGGCCTGAACTAGAAATGAGCTCCGTTTCACATGCGTGGGTCCCTGCCACTCCCTGAGGGTGTGCTAGGGTGACCAGATGTCCTGATTTTATAGGGACAGTCCTGATTTTTGGGTCTTTGTTTTTTATATAGGATCCTATTACCCCTCCCAGCCTCGTCCTGATTTTTCACACTTGCTGTCAAGTCACCCTAGGGTGTGCACGTGTGGGTCCCAGCTGCCCTTTGCCCCCCTCATTGTAGCAGATGTGCAGGGTTACTGCCCTGGGAACTGCAGGGCACCAGTGGACATGGGGCTGGCTGGAGGCAGGGCAGGGGCTGACTGGAGGTATGATCTGGCTGCAGGCAGGGCAAGGGGTGCGGGGCTGGCTGGAGACAGGAGTGTGTGGGGTGGGCTGGCTGGCTTCAGGCAGGGTCACGGGGCGGGTGCAGCAGGGGTTGGCAGGGCTGGAGACAGGGGAGTGCAAGACTGGCTGGCTTCAGGCAGGAGGATGCGGCAGGGGTTGGCTGGAGACAGGGCAGGACAGGGGGTGACGGACTGGTGCGGAAAAGGCAGGGGGTGTGGCAGGGGCTGGCTGGAGACAGACTGGCTGCAGGCAGAGGGTGCAGGGCTGGCTGCAGACAGGGGCTGGCTACAAGCAGGGGGTGCAGCAGGGGCTGGCTGCGGGCAGGGGGTGCGGGTACAGCCTGCCCTGTATGATGACTACCCCCTCCGCCTCCCTCCCCCACCGGGGTAGCAGCAACAGCCTGGGGCTTGGGGGTATTAAAAGGGCTCAGGGCTCCCCTGCTTCCACTGCCCCGGCCCTGTAAATAGCTGAGGGAATCCTGGGGAAGCAGCAGGGCTCCGGCGGCTATTTAAAGGACCGGGGCAGCAGAGGCAGCTGGAGCCCCGGCCCTTTAAATGGACCCCGGAGTCCCCCTGATAGCCCAGGGCTCTGGGGACTAAGGAAAGGTCTCAGGGCTCCCCTGCTTCTATGGCCCTGGCCTTTTAAATAGCCATAGGAGCCCTGGGGAAGTGGTGGGGGCTTCAGCGGCTATTTAAAGGGCCAGGGCAGTAGAAACAACAGGAGCCCCGGACTACTTAAACAGCCTCCAGAGTCCCGCAGCCCTATCCCAGAGCTCCAGCAGTGGGGCTCTGGGGGAAATTTGAAGAGACGGGGGATTGGGCACGCGACCCTTTTGGAGGCGGGGCTGGATTCAGGGGAATTGGTTGAACTAGCATAAAGCGGACCCTGCCTATGGAGAGGGCTTCCCGCCCTAATGTTAGGGTTCCTATGGGTAGGGCACTTGGAGCTAGAGTTACGGTTCCTATGGGTAGGGTCCCCCACCTTAGGGTTAGGGTTCCTATCAATGGGGCACTTGGAGCTAGGGTTAGGGTATCTATGGGTAGGGATTCCCGGCCTAGGGTTTTGATTCCTATGGGTAGTGCACTTGGAGGAAGGGTTTCGGTACTGATGGATAGGGCACTTGGAGCTAGGGTCAGGGTTCCAATGGGTAGGGCACATGGATCTAGGGTTAGGGTTCCTATATGAAGGACTTTCTGCCCTGGGGTTAGAGTTCCTAAGGGTAGGTCACTGGAAGCTAGGGTTAGGGTTCCTATGGGTAGGGCACTTGGAGCTAGGGATAGGATTCCTATGGGTACGGCTTCCCACCCTGGGGTTAGGGTTCCAATGGGTAGGGCAGTTGGAGCTAGGGTTAGGGTTCCTATGGCTAGCGCTTCCCGTCCTACAGTTAGGGTTCCTAATGGTAGGGCACTTGCAGCCAGGGTTAGGGTTCCTATAGGTAGGGCATTTGGATCTAGGGTTAGGGTTCCTATGGGTAGTGCTTCCCACCCTATGGTTAGGGATCCTATGGGTAGGGCACCTGGAGCTAGGGTTTGGGTTCCTATGGGTAGGGCACCTGGAGCTAGGGTTAGGGATCCTAAGGGTAGGGATTCCCGCCCTACGTTTAGGGTTCCTAAGGGTAGGGCACTTGGAGCTAGGGTTAGGGTTCCTATGCGTAGAGCACTTGAAGCTAGTGTCATGAACAGATAAGTAAGAGTTAATAGAACAGAAGTACTTCATATCTCTTTTGCCTGTAAAGGGTTAACAAGATCAGTGAGCCTGGTTGTCACCTGACCAGACGACCAATCGGGACACGATACTTTCAAATCTTGAGGGAGGGAAGCTTTTGTGTGTGCTGTTAGTGTTTGGTGGTTGTTCACTCTGGGTGCTCAGAGGGACTAGACGTGCAACCAGGTTTCTCTCCAATCTCTCCGATACAGGCTCTTATAAGTTCAGAATAGTGAGTATTAGGTAGATAAGGCGAGTTAGGCTTATGGTTGTTTTCTTTGTTTGCAAATGTGTATTTGGCTGGGAGGAGTTCAAATGTGTATTTTGCTAAAAGGATTTTAATTTGTACTTAGGCTGGGAGGGTATTCCCAGTGTCTATAGCTGAAAGACCCTGTAACATATTCCATCTTCAATTTACAAAAATAATTTTTACTGTTTTTCCCTCTTTAAATAAAAGCTTTTCTTGTTTAAGAATCTGATTGTTTGTTTTTTTTAATTCTGGTGAGACCCCAGGGGACTGGGTCTGGATCCACCAGGGAATTGGTGGGGAGAAATGAGGAAAGGGGGAGAGAGAGGTTAATTTCTCTCTGTGTTAGGATTACTTTCTCTCTCAGGGAGAGTCTGGGAGGGGGAGAGAGAAGGAGTGGGGAAGGTGCATTTTCCTCTCTGTTTAAGATTCAAGGCATTTGAATCACAGTGATCTTCCAGGGTAACTCAGGGAGGGGAAGTCCAGGAGAGGCAACGGTGGGGGAAAGGGTTTACTTTCCTTGTGGTAAGATCCAGAGGGTCTGGGTCTTGGGGGTCCCCGGGCAAGGTCTTGGGTGGACCAGAGTGTACAAGGCACTGGAATTCCTGGTTGGTGGCAGCGCTACAGGTTCTAAGCTGGTAATCAAGCTTAGAGGAATTCATGCTGGTACCCCATCTTTTGGATGCTAAGATTCAGAGTGAGGGATTATACCATGACAGCTAGGGTTAGGGTTCCTATGGGTAGGTCTTCCTGCCCTAGGGGTAGGGATCCTAACGGTAGGGCACTTGCAGGTAGGGTTAGGTTCCTATATGTAAAGCACTTGGAGTTAGGGTTCCTATGGGTAGGACACTTGGAGCTAGGGTTAGGGTTCCTATTGGTAGGGCTTCCTGCCCCAGGGTTAGGGTTCCTATAGGTAGGGCTTCCCGCCCTAGGGTTAGGTTTCCTATGGGTAGGGCACTTGGAGCTAGGTTTAGGGTACCTATGTGTAGGGCACTTGGAGCTAGGGATAGGGTTCCTATTGGTACGGGAGTTTGAGCCAGGATTAGGGTTCCTATAGTTAGGGCTTCCAGCTGAAGGGTTAGGTTTTCAAAGGATAGGGCACTTGAAGCTAGGGTTAGGGTTCCTCTGGGTATAGCACTTGGAGGAAAGGTTAGGCTTTCTAAGGGTAGGGCACTTGCAGCTAAGGTAAGGGTTCGTATGAGTAGGGTGGTTCGCCGTAGTGTTAGGCTTCCTATGTGTAGGGCACTTGAAGCAAGGGTTAGGGTTTCTGTGGGTAGGGCAGTTAGAGCTAGGGTTAGGGTTCCTATGGGTACAGCTTCCCATCCTGGGGTTAGGGGTCCTATGGGTAGGGCTTCTCGCCCTAGGGCTAGAGCACCTATCGGTAGGACACTTGGAGGGAGGGTTAGGCTTCCTATGGGTAGGGCACTTGGTGCTATGGGTAGGGCTTCCCACCCTGGGGTTAGGGTTGCAATCGGTAGGGTAGTTGGGGCTAGGGTTAGGGTTCCTATGGGTAGGGTCCCCTGCCCTAGGATTTGGGTTATTACGGGCAGGGCACTTGGAGCTAGGGTTACGGTTCCTATGTGGAGCGCACTTGGAGCTAGGGTGAAGGTTCCTATGGGTAGGGCTTCCGGCCCCAGGGTTAGGGTTCCTCTGGGTTGAGCACTTGGAGCAAAGGTTAGGGTTCCTAAAGGTACGGCACTTGGAGCTAGGATTAGGGTTCCTATGGACAGGGTCCCCCACTGTAGGGGTAGGGATCCTAATGGTAGGGCATTGGATCCAGGGTTAGAGTTCCTGTAGGTAGGTGACTTGAAGCTAGGGTTAGGGTTCCTATGGGTAGTGTCCTCCACCCTAGGGTTTTGGTTCCTCTGGATAGGGCATTTGGAGCTAGGGTTAGGGTTCCTATAGGTCGGGAACTTGGTGCCAGGGTTAGGGTTCCTATGGATAGGGTCCCCCGGCCTAGGGGTCGGGATCCTAACGGAAAGGCATTGGATCTATGGTTAGGGTTCCTGTAGGTAGGGCACTTGGAGCTAGGGTTAGGGTTCCTATGGGCAGGACACCTGGAGCTAGGGTTAGGGTTCCTATGGGTAGGGCTTCCCGCCCTAATGTTAGGGTTCCTAAGGGTAGGAGATTTGGAGCTAGGGTTAGGTTTCCTATAGGCAAGGCACTTCGAGCTAGGGTTAGGGTTCCTATGGGTAATGCTTCGGGTTCCTATGGGTACGGCACTTGAAGCTAGGGTTAGGGTTCCTATGGGTAGGGCAGTTGGAGCTAGGGTTAGGGTCCTATGGGTAGAGCACTTAGAACTAAGGTTAGGGCTTCTAAGGCTTGGGTAGTTGAGGCTACGGTTAGGGTTTCTATGCGTAGGGGTTCCCGCCCCAGGGTTAGGGTTGCTATAGGTAGGGCATGCCAGCCTAGGATTAGGGTTCCTATGGGCAGGCAAGTGGAGCTAGGGTTAAAGTTCCTCTGGGCAGGGCACTTGGAGGCAGGGTTAGGGTTCCTAAGGGCAGGGCACTTGGAGGCAGGGTTAGGGTTCCTATGGGCAGGGCACTTGGAGCTAGGGTTAGGGCTCCTACGGGTAGGGCTTCCCGCCCTAATGTTAGGCTTCCTAAGCGTAGGTCGCTTGAAGCTAGGGTTAGCGTTCTTACGGGTAAGGCACTTGGAGCTAGGGTTAGGGTTCCTATGGGTAGGGCAGTAGGAGCTAGCATTAGGGTTCCTATGGGTAGGGCTTCCCACCCTAGGTTTAGGCTTTCTAAGGGTAGGGCACTTGGAGCTAGGGTTAGGGTTCCTATAGGTAGGGCTTCCGACCTAAGGGTTAGAGTTCCTAGGGGTAGGGATTCCCACCCTACGTTTAGGGTTCCTATGGGTAGGACAATTGGATCTAGGGTTTGGGTTCTCATGGGTAGGGCATTTGGAGCTAGGGTTAGGGTTCCTATGGGTAGGGCTTCCTGCCCCAGAGTTAGGGTTCCTATAAGTAGCGTTTCCAGCCAAAGGGTTAGGTTTTCAAAGGATAGGGCACTTGAAGCTAGGGTTAGGGTTCCTCTGGGTAGGGCACTTGGAGGAAAGGTTACGGTTTGTATGGGTAGGATCCCCCGCCTTAGGGTTAGGGTTCCTAAGGGTAGGGCACTTGGAGCTAAGGTTAGGGTTCCTATGGGTAGGATCCCCTGCCTTAGGGTTAGGGTTCCTATGGGTAGGGCTTCCTGCCCCAGGGTTAGGGTTCCAATAGGTAGGGCTTCCCGCCCTAGGGTTAGGTTTCCTAAGGGTAGGGTACTTGGAGCTAGGGTTAAGGTTCCTCTGGCTATAGCATTTGGAGGAAAGATTAAGGTTCCTAAGGGTAAGGAACTTGGAGCTAAGGTTAGGGTTATTATGGGTAGGGCGGCCCGCTGCAGTATTAGGCATTCTATGGGTAGACAACTTGGAGCAAGGGTTAGGGTTCCTATGGGCAGGGCACTTGGAGCTAGGGTTAGGGTTCCTATGGGTATAGCTTCTCGCCCTATGGTTAGGGTTCCTAAAGGTAGGTGACTTGCAGCTAGGGCTAGGGTTCCTATGGGTGGTGTCCCCCACCCTACAGTTTTGGTTCCTCTGGGTAGGGCATTTGGAGCTAGGGTTAGGGTTCCTATGGGCAGGGTACTTGGAGCTAGGGTTAGGGTTTCTATGGGTAGAGCTTCCCACCCTAATGTTAGGGTTCCTAAGGGTAGGGGATTTGGAGCTAGGGTTAGGTTTCCTATAGGCAGGACACTTCGAGCTAGGGTTAGGGTTCCTATGGGTAAGGCTTCCCATCCCAGGGTTAGGGTTAGTAAGGGTAGGGCACTTGAAGCTAGGGTTAGGGTTCCTACGGGTAGGGCAGTTTGAGCTAGGGTTAGAGTTTCTATGCGTAGGGTACTTGGAGGTAGGGTTAGGGTTCCTATGGCTTGAGCTCTTAGAACTAAGGTTAGAGTTTCTAAGGTTTGAGTAGTTGAGGCTACGGTCAGGGTTTCTATGCGTAGGGGTTCCCGCCCCAAGGTTAGTGTTGCTATAGGTAGGGCATGCCAGCCTAGGGTTAGGGTTCCTAAGGGTAGGGCACTTGGAGTTAGGGTTCCTATGGGTAGGGTTCGCCACCCTAGGATTTGGGTTATTATGGGTAGGGCACTTGGATCTAGGGTGTGGGTTCCTATGGGTAGGGCACTTGGAGTTAGGGTTCCTATGGGTAGGGTTCGTCACCCTAGGATTTGGGTTATTATGGGTAGGGCACTTGGATCTAGGGTGTGGGTTCCTATGGGTAGGGCACTGGGAGCTAGGGTTAGGGTTGCTAAGGGTAGGGTAGTTGGAGCTAGGGATAGGTTTCCTATGGGTAGGGCACTTGGAGCTAGCGTGTGGGTGCCTATGGGTAGGGCACTTGGAGCTAAGGTTAGGGTTCCTATGCGTAGGGTTCCCCACGCTAGGATTTGGGTTATTGTGGGTATGGCACTTGGAGCTAGGGTTAGAGTTCCTATAGGTAGGGCACCTGGAGTTAGGGTTCCTATGGGTATGGCTTCCCGCCCTAGGGTTCGGGTTCCTATGGGTAGGGCAATTGGAGCTAGAGGTAGAGTTCCTATAGGTAGGATCCCTAACCTTAGTGCGGGAATCCCTATGGGCAGGGTACTTGGAGCTATGGTTAGCGGTCCAATGGGTAAGGCACTTGGGGCTAGGGGTAGGGTTCCTGTGGGTAGGCTACTTGTAGCCATGGTTATGGTTCCTATGGGCAGGGCACTTGGAGCGAAGGTTAGGGTTCCTGTGGACAGGACACTTGGAGCTAGGCTTAGGGTTCCTATGGGTAGGGTCCCCCATCCTAAGGTTAGGGTTCCTATGGGTAGGGTACTTGTAGCCATGGTTAGGGTTCCTATGGGTAGGGCAGTTGGAGCTAGGGTTAGGGTTCCTATGGGTATGGCTTCCTACCGTAGAGTTCAGGTTCCTAAGGGTAGGGCACTTGGTGCTAGAGTTAGGGTTCCTATGGGTAAGAATTCCCGCCCTGGGGTAAAGGTTCCTAAGGGTAGGTCACCTTGAGCTAGGGTTGGTGTTTCTAATGGTAGGGCACTCGGAGCCATGGCTAGGGTTCCTATGGGTAGGCTACTTGTAGCCATGGCTAGGGTTCCTATGGGTAGGGCACTTGGAGCTAGGGTTAGGGTTTCTATGGCAACGGTTTCCCACCCTACGGGTTCAGGTTCCTATGGGTAGAGTACTTGGAGCTCGGGTTAGGGTTCCTATTGGTATGGCTTCCCACTCTGGGGTTAGGGTTCCTATGGATAGGGAATTTGAAGTTAGGGTTCCTATGGGTAGGGCAATTGGAGCTAGGGTTAGGGTTTGAATAGGTATGGTCCCCCACCCTAGGGTTAGGGTTCCTTTAGTAGGACACTTGGAGCTAGAGTTAGGGTTCCTATGGGTAGCGCACTTGGAGCTAGGGTTAGAGTTTCTATGGGTAGGGCTCCCAGCCCTAGGATTAGGGTTCTTATGGGTATGGCATTTGGAGCTAGGATTAGGGTTCCTATGTGTACGGCACTTGGAGCTAGGGTTACGGTTCCTATGGGTAGGTCTTCCGGCCCTAATATTAGAGTTTCTAAAAGTAGGACCCTTAGAGCTACGGTTAGGGTTCCTATGTGTAGGATATCCCGCCCCAGGGTTTGAGTTCCTATAGGTAGGGCTTCCCGCCCTAGGGTTAGGGTTCCTATGGGTGGGGCACTTGGAGCTAGGGTAAGGCTTCCTATGGGTAGGGCACTTGGAGCTAGAGATAGGGTTTATATGGGTGGGGCACTTGTAGCGAGGGTTAGGGTTCCTTTGGTAAGGCACTTGGAGCTAGGGTTAGGATACTTATGGTAGGGCTTCTAACCCTAGGGTTAGAGTTCCTAAATGTAGGGCACTTGGAGGTAGAGTTTGGATTCCTATGGGTACGGCACTTGGAGCTAGGGTTAGGGTTCCTATGGGTGGGGCACTTGGAATTAGGGTTAAGGTTCCTATGTGTATGCCTTCCTGCCCTACGGTTCGGGTTCCTAAGGGTAGGTACCTGGCAGCTAGGGTTAGAGTTCTTAGGGGTAGGGCTTCCTACCCTAGGTTTCGAGTTCCTATGGGCAGGGCACTTTGAGCTAGGGTTAAGGTTCCTATTGGTCCAGCTTCCCATCCTAGGGTTAGGGTTCCCATGGGTAGGGCAATTGAAGCAAGGGTTAGGATTCCTATGGGTAGGGATTCCCGCCCTATAGTTAGGGTTCCTAAGGGTAAGGCATTTGGAGCCAGGGTTAGGGTTCTTATGGGTAGGGTCCTCCGCCCTAGGGTTAAGGTGCCTATGGGTAGGGCACTTGAGGCTAGAGTTAGAGTTCCCATTGGTGGGGCACTTGGAGCTAGGGTTAGGGTTCCTGTGGTAGGGCACTTGGAGCTAGGGTTAGGATTACTATGGGTACGGCTTGCCATGCAGAGGTTAGGGTTCCTATGGGCAGGACCGTTGGAGGTAGGGTTAGGGTTCCTATGGGCAGGGTACTTGGAGCTAGAGTTAGGGTTCCTATGGGTAGGTTCCCCCACCCTAGTGTTAGGGTTCCTATGGGTAGGGCACTTGGAGCTAGGGTTAGGGTTCTTAAGGGTAGGGCTTCCTGCCCAACGGTTAAGGTTCCTATAGGTTCGGCTTCCCGCTCTAGGGTTAGGGTTCCAAACGGTAGGGCACTTGAAGCTAGGATTAAGGTTCCTATAGGTAGGGTCCCACGCCTTAGAGTTAGGGTTCCTACGGGTAGGGACCTTAGAACTAGGGTTAGTGTTCCTATGAGTAGGGTACTTGGAGCTAGGGTTAGGGTCCCTAAGGGTACAGCTTGCCATGCAGGGGTTAGGGTTCCTATGGGCAGGGCACTTGGAGCTAGGTTTAGGGTTCCTATGGGTAGGGTACTTGGAGCTATCATTTGGGTTCCTATGGGCAGGGCACTTGGAGCTAAGTTTAGGGTTCCTATGGGTAGGGATTTCCGCCCTAGGGTTAGGGTTCCTATGGGAAGAGCACTTGGAGCTAGGGTTAGGGCTCCTATGGGAAGGGACCCTGCCCTAGGGCTAGAGTTCCTATGGGTAAGGCACGTGGAGTTAGGGTTAGGGTTCCCATCGGTGGGGCACTTGGAGCTAGGGTTAGGGTTCTCATGGGTAGGGCTTCCTATCCTAGGGTTAGGGATCCTAACAGTAGGGCACTTGGATCTAGGGTTAGGGTCCCTATGGGTAGGATCCCCTGCTCAAGTATTTGGGTTCCTATGGGTAGACCACTTGTAGCCAGGGTTCGGGTTCCTATGGGTAGGGCACTTGGAACTACAGTTAGGGTTCGTATAGGTAGAACACTTGGAGCTAGGGTTAGGGTTCCTACAAGCAGGGCACTTGGAGATAGGCTGAGGGTTTCTATGGGCAGAGGACTTGGAGCCAGGGTTAGGGTTCCTTTGGTAGGGCACTTGGAGCTAGTGTTAGGGTACCAAAGGATAGGGCACTTGAAGCTAGGATTAAGGTTCCTATGGGTAGGGTCCCACGTCCTAGGGTTAGGATTCTTATCGGTAGGGCATTTGGAGCTAGGGTTAGGGTTCCTGCGTGTAGGGCGCTTGGAGCTACGGTTAGGGTTCCTATGGATAGGGTGTTTGAGCTAGGGTTAGGGTTCCTATGGGTAGGGCTCTCGGCCCTAGGGTTAGGGTTCTTATAGGTAGGGCACTTGGAGCTAGGCTTAGGGTTCCTATGGATAGGGGAGTTTGAGCTAGTGTTAGGATTCCTATGGGCAGGGCTTCCTGCCCGAGGGTTAAGGTTCCTATAGGTACAGCTTTCCGCCCTAGGGTTAGGATTCCTAAGGGTAGGGCACTTGAAGCTAGGGTTAGGCTTCCAGTGTGTAGAGCATTTGGAGCTAAGGTTAGGCTTCGAATGGGTAGAGCACTTGGAGCTAGGGTTAGGGTTCCTTTGGTAGGGTACTTGGAGCCAGGGTTAGGGTACCTATGGTAGGGCATCTAACCCTAGGGTTAGGGTTCCTATGAGCAGGGCACTTGAGTTAGGGTTAGGGTTCTGATGGGCAGGTCACTTGGAGCTAGGGTTAGCGTTCCTATGGGTAGGGAAGTTGGAGCGAGGGTTAGGGTTCATATGGGTACGGCGTCTCGCATAAGTATTAGGGTTTTAAGCATAGAACACCTGGAGCCAGGGTTAAGGTTCCTTTGGTAGGGCACTTGGAGTTAGGATTAGGGTTCCTAAGAGTAGGGCACTTGGAGCTAGGTTTAGGGTTCCTATGGGTAGGGGGCTTCCTACCCTAGGGTTTGGGTTCCCATCAGTGGGGCACTTGGAGCTAGGGTTAGGGTTTCCATCGTTAGGGCAGTTTGAGCTAGTGTTAGGGTTCCTAAGGTTAGGGTTTCTCGCACAAGTATTGGGGTTTTAAGCGTAGGGCACCTGGAGCCAAGATTAGGGTTCCTGTGGTAGGACACTTGGAGCTAAGGTTAGGCTTCCTATGGGTACGGCTTGCCATACTGGGGTTAGGGTTCCCATGGGTAGGGCAACTGAAGCTAGGTTTAGGGTTCCTATGGGTAGGGGGCTTCCCGCCCTAGGTTTAGGGTTCCTGTGGGTAGGGCACTTGGAGCTAGGGTTAGGGTTCCCATCGGTAGGGCACTTGGAGCTAGGGTTAGGGTTCCTATGGTTAGGGCTTCTCGCACAAGGATTAGGGTTTTAAGCATAGGGCACTTGCAGCCAAGGTTAGGGTTCCTGTGGTAGGGCACTTGGAGCTAGGGTTAGTGTTCCTAAGGGTAGGGATTCCCACTGTAGGGTTAGGGCTGCTAAGAGTAAGAAATTTGGACCTAGGTTCCTAGTGGACAGCTTTTAATTCTGCGAGCTCTATGGCCTGGGCTTGAGCCAGCCTGCGACACACTGGACCTACCTTCTTGTGTCATCACTCACTGCGGGATGCTGCACACTGGAGACTTCACGTCCGCAGGGACCCCCTACTCAGTTGCATTGAATGAACCGGCGCCGTGGATTCGCCCTTTCAGTGGAGTATATCCTTATCCTTAAAGGCTGCTCCGGGGTCAGGTTGCTTCGGGAGTCATCCGCCGCCCTCGCCGCGGAACGTGGGGCTGATGCCAACGAGTGCGCACATTTTGGTGGCTTCTGCGGGCGGTGGGAAGCGAGTGCCCGGGGAAGAGATGATCTGAAACCTCCTGAGCGCTGCCTCGAGGAACTCCACTGCCCAGGCGAACTCCCCGTGTTTACAGATGAGATCAGCAGTGTCAGCCCCTGGTCAGCCCCTGCAATGTGTGCGGGGAGCGGCTGTACTCGATGGGGCGTTAGATGTTTTAATCTCTGTCTCTGGGTAGAAAAACCCACCTGCAACCTAAGGGACCCGGGCTAGCGAGCAAGGGGAACCAAGGCGCCTCTTAGAGACGACCCTCCCCCCTCCCGCTATCCGGCACAGGAGCTATTGGGCTGAGGCTTCCGCATGCCCGCCCAAAGGGGCAGCCCCTGCAGAGTCCCAGCGCTAGGAGGGGGCGCTCCCCGAGTCCCCCAAGGCCAGGCAGCAGAGCCAAGCCGAGCCCTGCCCCCGGAGCACCCTGCCTCCTGCGTCTCGTCTGCGCCGGGACAGGCGCCCTACAGGAGAGGGGGCCCGTCCCTCGGCCCCGACCCTAGGAAAATTCCGGTTGCGCCCCGTGGGGGGCGCGGGGGAGAGGGGACGGACAGTGGAACTTGCTGTACCTAGGCAATGCCTAAAAGCACCAAGGGAAAACTGCGGCAAGGGGGCGGGGGGGGGGGACAAGTTACGCGGATCGCTTTTATGATATAGAAACCTCAGCCGCTATTTCAGCCACAGACGCGATGCCGGGGGTCGCTAAATGGATGTAGAAAGACCCTTGCGGTGTAGGGGGGGATGTTCTTTTAATGGAATTAAAATAACGGCAGCGTTATCACGTGTTCGGGGCTTTTCCTGTAGCCAGGAGGGCAGGGCTGCTGTTCAACTACGATTCTTTAATTTAATATTTAATTTAATATTACACTGCCCCCGCCCCAACACCGGCTGTCCGGCCTTCCCCGAGCCGGGCGGATGTTTAACCCACGCAGCGCTGCGGGCTGGCTCACTCCTTAGGGCAGGGGGCGGTAAAGCACCGGGCAGCGCGCAGCAGCGGGCCAGGCTCCACCCGGCAGCCCCTGGGCGGGCGCAGAGCTGAGGATCCGGGGCTGGATTCCGCGGTCCCAAGTCGCACCGACCGCTCCTGGACCCCAGCGAGAGCTCTGCTCTGCCCGACGGAGGGCTGAAGGCTCGGCCCATCCCGCTCTTCCTGGCTGGGATTCCCCCTCTTCTCCGGGACCCGACAGTGCCTCGACTCCGCTTTTATTCCCCTATAGCCCATTGCACAATCGCTTTACTGCGTCTTCCCCCACCCCCCTTCGGCTGCACAGCGACTCCTTCCTCCGCTGCCCCCCGCCCCTCCGATGGTCCTGGATGTCCTGACAGTCCCGTGATAAGGGGGCAGCCAACCGGGCTGCCTTCTCCGCCCCCTTTCGGGGCGGCCCTGGCTGTCTTTCTCCGCCTCCCCCCTAAGGGACCGTAGCTGATTTCTACATCCAAATCTAAAACTGAACGTCAAACTAACCACGTGGGAGGGCTTTGAAAGAATCAGCTTAAATGCCATTGATTCACTCTGTCAACTAGATGGGAGCCTAAGACCGTGAGAGCAATAAAGACCCAAAGAAGAGCCTTTGGGGGGCTTGAATCGGTATTAGCGTGCACACTGCTGTGAATGTAAAGGGGTTAGCAGGGCCTAGCTGGGCCTGGAAAATGGAGACGAATTTGCTTTAGAATAGCTGTGATCAGTGGTTTTGGTTTTTAAATGAGGAATATGTTTAAATACACGTTGACTCTCTTCTGGAACTTTTCAGACTAAAGTAACACACACCTTTCTTGAAGGTGATGACAAATGGCCATGCAGATCCTGCTTTTCCAGTTTCTGTGTGGAGGCAACAAGAGCATGGGGGTGAAATCCTGGCCCTTTTGAAACCAGTGGCAAAACTCCCAGTGACTTCAATAAAGCCAAGATTTCACCCAGACATGCCAGATGTATACAAAGATATTTGCAAGATATCCTAAAACATCATGCAGACATGCTGCTTATCATTCATGCTTTCACTGGGAACACGAGCAGGGAGTTATACTGCAATGTTTGAGTCCATTCTCCAGGGAGAGAATTGCTAAGACAAGCAAACGTGTCTTTATTGCTCATCACAGACTTATGAAAATAGGAACTGGAGTCAGATTTGCCTGGTGTGATTTTGCCTAGAGTGTGATCTAGACACAGGGCAAAATCACATATATGCGTATCTCCCCTCCCAACTCCTCCACGATAACCTGGAACCAGTTGACCTATATGGATATACACACTAAATCTAGCTGATTCAGCAGTATCCTTGACCATCTTCACTATCAGTGTCTACAAATACACGGTCTAGGCAAATTTCCCCTTAGACACACTCCTGTGTACTCTCCCCCCTCCCCCAGAGTAGATTTGGCTACTTTCGTGTTACTTTCAAAGGGATAATCCTTCCTGCCCCACTGAAGTCAATTGGAAAAATTCCATTCATTTCAGTGGGGGCAAGCTCCAGCCCCAAGATTACCCGAGTTGTTTAATTCGGAAATCATGCCCCCCCCCCAATGTCCTGTGTAAGTATATCTACATAGAGTTAACTTCCATATACATTTTATGAAACCTGTGGTGTGACAGATGTGCTCCCAGGAGAACCCATGTATAATTTCCACGGAGCTGGCGGACGAAGTCCTGGCCCCACTGAAGTCAATAGGGGAGATACCTAGCTCATAGAACGGGAAGGGACCTGGAAAGGTCATCGAGTCCAGCCCCCTGCCTTCACAAGCAGGAACAAGTACTGATTTTGCCTCAGATCCCTAAGTGGCCTCCTCAAGGACTGGATTTACAACCCTAGGTTTAGGGAACCACTGCTCAAACCACTGAGCTGTCCCTCCCCCTTGATTCCGATGAGGCCAGGATTACACCTGCAACCGCTTGTAGAGGCGCATTTGATCTACATTCTGCGCCATTCATAGAATCTAGTGCGTTCAATCTGGAAAAGTATTGAGGTCTCCCCCTTCTCTCCCCCCAGGTAATAAAGGCACCCATAATACGCACGCATAATACACGCATGCGACCTCTCCTTTTGCCAAAACTGTGTAATCATCCCTAGGCACCGCAACCCACAGCTCTGTGAGATCCATATGAATACCCCATCCCTACAGGGCTTTTACATCCTTTGGTGACTCTTGCATCGATGGGGAGTTCACACTGCAGCACATTCATAGCAAGACAAACGCTTGTGCTGACTTTGGTATCCTCCGAGGGAGGGTTGGGACAACGTTACTTCAGGGCAACGGCGTTTCAGGATTGCACCTGATGCTCCCTTACACCTGCACACTTAATAGCTCTTTTTGCAGCATGCGAGGAAACGAGAGCAGAGTCCGGTCCTACAAGGTGCTGAGCACCTCCAACACCGTTAACTTTAAGAGGAGTTGCGGGCGCTCATCACCTTGCAAGATTGGGGGGACGATTGATTCTGAACAGTGCTCTCATCTCCCATACCGAGGAACTGGAATGGTAGCGGGCGAGCGCTGTGCGAGATCAGCCCCTTCCAGCTGAGCCTCTTTTTCTTTTCTTTCTTTTTTTTCCCCCACTCTCCCCTAAGTAACAAACCCAGGACTGGAGGTTTTCTCCGTAAGGTTCCGCTGTTTAACCTGCCGCTGGACAGCGGGAAAGGAAGGACCTGAATGAGTTAAGTAGCGCTCGAGTATCCAAAATGCTCCCAGGATTTTCTTGGTGTGAAAACTTGGAGCAAAGGATGACCATGAAAGTCATGCCGGAGTTAGAATTGAGGAAGCTGCACGCGTGATGCCCTGTCTGGTGGAGTTCCGTAACATGTCGACTGCAGAATAAGATCTGTAGTTGCTAATGGGGATTTTTCTAATTTTGTTGTGTGTGGTTTTTTTTCTTTTTGAGTTGTCGGAAAACTGAAATAAAGTTTCCTAGAAATTGATCCAAAACAGTGTAATGCCACCTATTCCTAACCTAGAATTCAAATAGTCTCAATTTACCGTTATGGGGAACTATTTTTCATTTTGGTTATTTGCATGGATAGTGTAATGAACTGCATTTTTTTTTAAACAGAAGCAAGAAAACTCTTAGTTTAGCATCACTTAACTACTCTGAGAATTTAATAGATATAGGTATAAAATATTAAAGGTGTATATGTTATAGATCGTCCTTATCTTTAATATTTAAGAATTATACATAATGGTATCACTGCTACTCTGTGGATTTAAAACAAGTCTGATAGAATTTTCTTGCTGTTCTTCAGTGTTTATCCACGCAAATTGGCAGACGAACTCAATAATTCATATTAGTGATTTTTTAAAAATCCTACTACTGAAATACACCTTTTGTTCAATTTGACATTTTATTAGCTTTCCGACAACCTATCTGTAATAGAATCTCAACTAATATATATTGAATTGTGTATTAGAATGTTTAACAACACTGAGAGACAAGGTGGGTGAGGGAATATCTTGTATTGCACCAACTTCTATGTAAACTCCAAAGCTTGTCTCTTGGCCATCAGAAGATCCAGTACAGGATATTCCCTCGTCTCTCTAACATCCTGCGCCCAACCTAGGACACTAATGCAAACATAAAATAATCGTCACTTTAGATGATCTGATAACCCACTTTAATATTTTGCACGTAAACAATAACAGCTACTTAATCAGCTTAAGCAGTACTGGATAGGAAGCAGAAGCAATACACCATCGCATTTATAAACTGTTCTTTCACTAGTTTCCTTCTGCGGGGAAGCTGGTGTGCAGATATCAGTAACAACAAACATTCACACGCTCTTCTGCTGTTGCATTGGATGGCCCTGTTGCTTGTGTCCATTGCTTATTTGTGAATTTTAAAAACAAAACTCCGTAATAATGGTCCCAATCTTGGTTCCATTGAAATTAATGGCAAAGCACTACTGATTTCATAACAGGAATATTTTCCAGAGATACACGTTCACATTGCTAGTATAAAATTCGTAATTTGTAAAGGTTTCTGAATCTGTGTTTTCGCACTTCCTCTACTGGTGGGAATTAGAATGGGATAATTAATTTGGGTGTATACTTCGAAAGTAAAATTAGACGGGAAAAGTTACTCACATTCCTCATAGTGTGAGGGATCTAATTAAAATCTAAATAAAATATCAGAATGCAAAGCTGCCTATTCTAGTACTGTTATGAATAAAGGCATTCCTCTGTGATTCAGCATTGCTCGATCACTTCAGTACAGAAACCAATTAATCAACTTGCGTATTTTGAATCATGTTACGAGAGGGGTTTAGTACCATTCACAGAAACAACACTAGTTTATCTAAGAATTTTAATATGCTGAATACATTTCCCCACCCCCCCCCAGTGATGATGATGATTATACAACATACGCGCCTGCTGCTTCATCTGTCCAGGGAGATTCTCTTGGTGGATAATAAGGAATGTAGAGGTTCTTTAGGTCATAGTGGGTATTTTTATAATTTGGGTTTTTTTAATCTAAACACCAGAATTCTCCCAGTTCAGTCCCTTACTTAAAATTACACAAACACCTCTTTAATGTTCACGTACATATGTCTCCCTTCGAGCTAATGGGAAATAGTCGCTCTCCAGAGGTAAGCTGTTAGCTCCATAAGAAGCTAATATTCTTCAGTTCACCTGAAGGGACTGATTCAATGTATATTGGTATCCAGGGAAAGATTCCCATTAATGTCAGTAAGTGTGGGATTAAGGGCCCATAATCCCGTTACCAGTGCTGAGCAAATGGACCAGCCAGGGTTTTCTGACTGTAACAGAGTAGAGCTAAGGAAAGGTTGCCATCCAATAAACAACATCAGAGTAAAATGCAAGTTCCACTCTTTTAGGGTGCTGAATGGCCTTTTAAGTAAACATTGAAAGCATTCAGCAGCTTGCAGGACAGGCTCCTTAAACAGTACATACTGCATACAAACTTCCGAGAAAGCTATTTATTATGATTGTGCTATGCATGTATTTATTTCTTAATAATGCAATATATAATCCGGGGAAAATATTGATGGTGGCTCATCGACATGTCCTACTCTAGATTCTAGAGTCAAGGGCTTCTAGCAGTAATACAGCTTATTTAACATCTTTCGAGGAATCGCATAGATGTCACAATAAATGAAGGGCTTAATTAAAAACCAATTGACGTGGCGGGAGGAGACGCTCATTTATTTCCACCACTTTGAGTCACGCCCTAATGGCTACACTTGCAACTGATGCTTTTTTGTGTGACAATGTGTATTTCTTAAAAATGTATTTGTGCTGGGAAATTGTTGCCTTATTGACAGCAATCAGGCTGCCTACAAGACTATGGGATTCTTTTCATTGATGTTAACAGGGAATTAGATCAGGCTCATGGTCCTGCCTGCTTTCTGAAAAGGTACCCCATACTATTCGGTTATAAGGTGGATAAATCCTAGACAACACACACTCACTGGAGTGCTACCAGCTGGGGGTTGCAGGCAGGCAGGACGCCTCCTACACACAGTGCTACCTTACCAACCCCTAGTTTGTTTTCTTTATGAGCTTTGTTTGAATTTGTTTGAACAAGAGTTCTTCCTTCTTAAAACTTTTGAAGCGATGTTTGTCTGAAGTGCTTTTCAATAAAATGTTTTTTAAAAAAAGGGGTTGTAACACAATAAGCGAAAATCTGGCCCTTGCCGGCCACTGCAGCTATTTAGCAGCTCTCTATAAACGGAATCTGACCGTATCCAAGCTGAGTATAAATCTGTTCGTGCAGAAGTGGGTTATCTTTCTCTGCACACTCTGTGCTTAGACTGGAACCAAGCAGCCCAGCTGTTTTCTACCACAGCCACTGAACCTTCCCTCCCAGCCAGCGCAGTCCCTGCTCGCCCCGCAAGAGACCAACAAGGCTGCAGCTGCCTGGCGGATGGGTCACCGGTTGCCGTAGAAAGACCTGTGGAATCCTGGCTTCACTGAAGTTAACAGAAAAATGTCCATTGACTGCAGTGGGGCCAGCATTTCATGCGGTGCCCGTGGCTGAGCCGGGCAGCGCTGTTAGCCCCGCAGGGAGCTGGCCACCCGCGCGGGCCCTATGCCTGGGGCGGAGCGGCATTCCCTGCAGGCTGGGCTCGGAGGTAGCTGACCACTTGCTGATGCCCGCTCTCTACAGCGAGGTCAATGGGGAGGCGGCCCGATTTGTCCCCTAGATCCAAGCGAGCCCCGCCGCGGTGCAGCGCCACAAGGGTGTTCAGGAAACCTTCTCGCGCTGCATCGTGCACTGGGAGGGAGCCAGTGCGCGGGTCCGGGCGGTTGGGATCAGCTCCTCTCTGCAGCAGCAGCTCCGCCACCTGGGTGTTTCCCATCATCATGACCTGTGGGGAAGAAGCCGTCAGTGAGCCTAGATCGATTCAGGGTTCAGTCATTGCAAGAATCTCGTTTGGTCTAATGGGGATTTTATCTGAGTTAAGGGCAGAGTCTGAGCCGCATTACGCTGTCTATGCGTTGCTCTGGTTTTACATCGCGTAATGGAGCCCAGAATCCGGTCGCTTGACTTTGGAATTACACTTGTGTTCCAAGGAGGTAAATCTCCAGGCTGATACCCGAGCCCTGTCGCTGTCCGTGGCAGAACTGCCATTAGCTTCAGTAGGGCAGGCTTCCTAGGGTTTTGTATATTTCGCTACTTGTAAACGGTGCATAGCTCTTGAACTGCACAAATACATATTTCAAATCCGTATGTATGACAGTATTTTCTGTAAACACTTCATATTAAACATTTGAAAAGGTAAACCTTAAAAAGCGTTTACCTAGTGCAACTCAAGAGCAAAATACACGTCCCTAAGACCTCTCGCTCGGTAGAGATGTTTTTTTTTATTGCACCCATTTTTATATTTGATAAATGTGATGGCGAGTTTTATTTTTTATCAAGGTAATTTATGCGGACATAACCTTCATTTACATGTGATTGAGAGAAACGAACTGTTCTTTGAAAAACTTTCTCTGCGGAGTGGACTAGGAGACTGTACAAGAAAACTAATTCATAATAAAATTAACTGCGTAGAAGAAAAGTCTTTCATATGAGAGATTTCCATTGCAAATTAATGCGCAAGGAATGGACGACAGAACTGGAGGGCTGTTTTTGTCTTGTTTTGGGTTTCCTTTTATGATTTAAAACTCTTGGCCTGGGTTTAATACAGCTTGATTAATACTGCAGCAAACTTAAATATTAAGTGTTTAAAATATGTTCATGTGTATTCCGCTTCACATGCACAATCAAACAAATATAGTTACTTTAATAGCCTTTAAATGCGTAGTAAAATGCATTTGAAGTTTCACTATATTAAATGTGTCCAAATTTCAATTTATTTTAGCCAATAATCTCTGTGGGCAAGATAAATAGAAAGTGGGTTAAAGGATGTCCTTTTCAAAGAAAAAAAAGGAATAAAAATTCATCACAGAAATATCTGAGCAACATTTCTATCAAATGTAATTGAGCACAGACAGAACCTATGCAAATTGGTCTGAGAGTCAGCCATTTTAAGGGTAGCAAAAAAGGGGAAGGTGTTTTAGTGATTTTTTTTTCCAGTTATCCACATATATGGATGAGTTTCCTTTCCACATATGTGGATATAAATTACACACACACACACACACAGAGCAATAACAACTCATCCACCGATGTGGATAACTTTATGGTTTTTTTTTAAATGAAGTTCAGTTTTCCTTTTTCCCCTTGCCATGTTTACTCATTGGAAGTATAATTCTTTTCCCCTATAAACAGTCAAACAAAATGGCAGTCATTCAGAGTCCAGTCATGCTTGCTTAAATGTAATGTGATCTGGCATTTTATATGATCAAAGTATTGTTTGAAATAGTAATTGAAACAAAGTACCATTTCCTAAATATAACTTTTAGGTGGTTTAATGTTCAGAAATGAATGAAGTCGATGAAAAAACATCCAAAATAGTGCTATTTTTAATGTAAACCTTTTTATCAAAACACTCCTGCAGTTTTTTCTCCCTCTAGAATTTAAGGGGTGAAGAATCGAAATGGGGTGCGTATAATTGTGGGATATGAACCATAAAGCAAAGTGGACCGTGTTATAGAAATCGTCTTAGAAATAGTAATTTATCAGTATACATACATACTGAGCTATCCCTTTGCTTGATTGTTCATGTCCCCTGTAATTACATGGTCCTCATTTCGATTCGTTTTGTGGAATATATATACGTTTTAACCCCTAAAAGCGCCATAAAACCGATGAATAGTAATTTTAAACGAGTGGCAATGAATTTTTAAACATCACATCTCTATTTAGCAATCCAGAAGCATAATTCGTTTTTTTTAAGTGGCTTCCAAGCGCTTCCCTTAATAGCCGACTCACGAGGTGCACAAAAACTAGATATTGTTACAAGCCCTGTTTTTACTTATTTGAAGCAGGCTCTACCCCCATAATGCGATCTCCCTTCGAGCCAGCAGCGCTGGAAAACGGATTTTAAAATGCAAAGTCTCTATGGCTCGAGCTCCCCGGTGCCTGTGTTCCCTTCCCGCTGGGCTTCGTGGCCCTGTACCTGAATGGGGGTCCTGCCGAAGGAATTAACAGTATTGGGGTTCATCCCGGCTTCCAGCAGCAGCCGCAGCCTCTGCACGTCCCCCCGAGCCGCGGCGTTAGCCAGCAGGTCCCTCTCGCCGCCTGCAGCTACAGCCCCCGCCTGCATGCCTCAGGGAGCCAGAGAGCTCGCCCCGAGCTCCCCCCCCTCCGCTGCCTTAAATAGCGGCACGGCGGGCGCAACCCAACCTGATATGTTTGCACCGCCTCCCTTTTCTCTACAGTCCCACCCCGCCCCATCCTTCACGGGCACGTGCGTGCAGGGCACCTTCCCCCCCACGCCAGCTATGGGTGACACTGCAGCCCCCAGCCCCGGGAACGATCCCAGGAATAACATGGCTGTCATCCGCCTGCTGCAGGCGCGCTGCCGGCGCAGAGAGATGGCAGGAAAGCCCTGCCCTTGCGCGGGGAGGCGGCGGCTGCAGCGGCCGGGATTGGAAAGTCATCCCTGCCCATCACAGGCGCCATGCCGAGAGACGTCTCCTCCCCCGCTGGAGCTTTCCTCCCCCCTTATGCTTCGTCTCCTTGCACGCCCGCCCTCCTCTCCTCCCAGCCGCGGTGTGTCCCCCGGACTCGCTCACTCCTCCCCCCGCGACTGCCTCCACCCTGAGCCTCCAGTGCTCACCCTCTTCCTGCTCAGGGTGAGCTACGAGGGGCGCCCTGGGGCTCGGCTGACAGCCGGCTACGCGCCGTCTCCTCTACCTTGCACATAACTTTTCCGCTTGACAGCGAATCCGCACACCAAGGCGGTCCCAACCGGTCAAAATCTCTCTCCTGATCTCGCCAGAGCGACCCACGCGTGCTCCCCGGGGAAAACGTCTTGTGATCAGGGAGGTGGACCAAAAAGAAGTGGGTGTGATGGTAGGTGAGGGACAGCGCCCGGCTCTCTGGAGACTCCCTTCTCCCACACCGCTCTGATGGGTAAACCAGGTTTTATGGAGGGCCAGGAGGGCGCAAGATAAAATAACTTGGCTGCTGTCCTCCCTCCATCAGCCAGGGACCCAATCTCCCTCGCTCATGCGGTTACATTACCCCTCATCCGCCTCTCCCACCTCCCAGGCACATGTCCATCTCCTTCAGTCCCCCGCATCCCCTTTACCTGCAACCCCTGTTCTTGATCTCCTTCATCCGCTGTCTGCAGCTAAAACTGCCAGCTGGGCCATCCCCTGGGTCTTTAACCATTTCACCCCTCGGGAGGCTCCCATGTGCACACTCGGTCTTACCGGCTAAAGTTTACATCAACGAGGAGAGGAGGTTCCCAAATTTGGCTGGCAGTGGTGGTTCCATGATACTGTCATGTGACTGTTGTGTTGTCTGCTAACCAGTGATGTTGTATGCATGGCACTTTGGGACTAGGTATTTCTAGTAGAGGTGCTCAGGTTCCCAGGAAAATCCTGGGTTCTTCACCAGCCGCGACCGGTACCATAGATAGCGCAAAATAGACGCAGCACCTGCTCCGGAAAGTGCTGTCAAAGCACTTGTCGTTTCAGTGCCATTTTTTCGGATCATGTCCAATGTCTGGAGAAATACTCACAAAGTGGAGGCAGGAAATGTGAACAACGCTGATTTTATTCACTTTACAGCAGACGTTTCCACGAACAGAGGCATCCGTAGAAGTCTACACGGTTTTATTTTAGATAACCCAGCATGATTGCGCAATCCAAGCCCGGTAACGGTCAAATATAGAAGCTGGTAATAAACTGCTAGACTTACCTGAATATATATTCACCCCAGGGAAATTAACACAGCAGCGTATCTGTGCATGTCACTTAGCGGACAAAGAACAATCGCCATGAATAACATCCCAGCAAGTAATCGCCAGGAAAGCAAAGATGAATAGTAGCTTCTGAAGCTAGTAAGATTTTTCCTGTTTTCACTAGAGGTGAAATCCACCTCCACTGTACGTGCCGAATTCTGCTCTGCAGAGCTCTGAAAACTCACTACATTCAAGCAGCAGAGAGTCCTGTGGCACCTTATAGACTAACAGACGTATTGGAGTGTGAGCTTTCGTGGGTAAATACCCACTTCGTCAGATGCATGTCGTCCCATGTATCCGACGAAGTGGGTATTCTTCACCCACGAAAGCTCAGGATCCAGTACGTCTGTTAGTCTATAAGGTGCCACAGGACTCTTCGCTGCTTTTACAGATCCAGGCCATGGCTACGCCTCTGATACTCACTACATTCAGTTACAACTATATAACAGTCCAAACGAGCATACAACGTAACAGTGAAGTTAATATCCACTTCCCGACCTTTAGTTGTATATTCATATGGTTCTCTTTGGCAGAAACGTCATGTTATAAAACCAGTACGTAGTCAATCTGAGATCACTTGAATTAGATGATCACACAAACGTGGTGTGGTGCCAGTGGAAATGCCCCAGGAAATGAAGGCAGAGCACAAGGCGCCTTGGAATGTTGATACTCTATCCTGGGACTCATCTGAACAAACGTCATGGAGGTGGAAGGCATTACAGCTCATCGCTAATACCGAGAGCCATCCAGAGACGTCGTATCAAAATGCCTTTATGTTGTATGCGCAGACCAAAGCCCTGGCTACAGAGCTGTATGGGCATCACCCTCGAATACTTACTCCGTTGCTTCTTACACCAGCGATCCCATATTGCTCAATGGCAACACTGAGCACGAGAACGCGGGCGGAAGAACCACTGAATGGGCAAGAAGATCAGAATCTCTTTCCCAGCATTTTATAATGTAAGGTTGTCCTCGAGGGGAACCCAATTGGCTCTGCCCGTGGAGAGGTTAGGGTCTTGTGCTCTCTTCCACTTCTGCACGAGCAAGTAGCCATCCTAGGTCTGGGCCTAGCATAGAAGAAATATCCTCTCCCTCAACCCCGCAGAAGCCTCTCCCTGGTGGGCTGCAGGGAGAGGCAGCATGTTGGGTTCATCTGTGTGTTCTTCCTTCACATACGCCTGGATGAAACCAGTAGAAGTTTCGACGCCAGAGTGCGTGTTAACTTATGTTAGCCTCCCCGTGGGGTAGAGTGCCCCTTTAGGAGGCTTGTAGGGGTAATGGCAGGGCACGAGGCAGGCTGCTTTACAACAGAAGTGGGGGCAGAGGGCTCCCGTGGGAACAGGCCTGGGCTCAAGGAAATCCCCTGAGATGGCGGGTTCTGCACCGTCCACGAGAGGCAACCCATGCCCCCACTCGGAAAAGAAGGAATTCTTAAGAAAGGGCTGTTTTCAATTTGCTGAGGGCCGATCTTGCAATGTTAGCGTATCGGGACTGAACACTGCGCCTACATAGAGCTTCAGACTCCAGTCCGTGAAATCCTGGACCCCCACACCCCCAGACAATGGGAGTTTTGCTACGGACTTCAGCTGAAGCCAGGATTTCATTCATTGACTCCAGTGGGGCTTCCCATGAGCGCAGGGATCGGCCTGGGCTTTGTAGGTGAGTGGGAAATCGTTAGGGAAGAAGCACTTAATCACTATAGTGTCTTTGCTGATACTGACTAACCTGAAACCTCTGAAAGCTCATGATGTTTCCTGTGTCCCTTTTCACATTCTGAAAGGCCTCCCTGCTGGTAAATCACACGTTCCTTGTACCAGCACGTTGTAAGACTACATCTGAAGCCGCCTTGTAAAAGTTGTAAGATACGGAACTGAACCATTCCGTTTTGACCTGAATCTTGTGGGCCACACTGCAGCTTTTTAAACATTACAGAACAAATTCTATTGTTTACTCCTCCCCCGCAGCGCAACCCCAGCAAACCTCCTTTTTCTGAGGGTTTTAATTCCACTCATGACAAATTCCAGTGTCATGTTTAAGATCACTTGAGGAGAGAGATGGGAGTTTGTGGATCAGTCAAATAAAAGAAATGCATCGTTATTAACTATTAGTTATTCTCATTCCGCCTCCCTTCACCTCCAGGCTGTAACCAAGTCTTGTGATTTCTTTCTCCATAGGAGTGTGTGTGGGTGTGTATAAAAAGAAAACTTCTTGTTTGTCCCCACATCTGAAATAGTTGTCCACATCTTAATAATTTAGGACAGGAGCCAAAGTTCACTGAAGTCAATAGAAGTTTTTCCACTGCCTTCAATGGACTTTGGATCAAGCCTACCCCACATCACTAGAACTAGTTCCTCTTTAGCCTCCCCGGCTACCTCATCATACCCTGTTCAGTCTGTCCTACGTACAACTTGCTGCCTTGTGATGCTTGCTGTGAACTGTTCTGAAGGACGGTGTATTTTGTGAGTTCACAAGAAATGTATCACTGCAAATGGAATGTAGTAAGATTTTGTTCTGCAAGAAGTTTGTGTTCCATCTAGTGCAGTGGTTCCCAAACTGGGGTTCCTGAAATGTTATGGGGGTTCTTGGGGTGGGGGGAGAATCCCTAATGGTGGACAGAACTGTCCCTAGGGACCCCAGGGCCGCACAGCAGCAGGGAGCCCCTGGACTGGGACTTCAAGAGCTAAGCAGATCAAAGCAAGCATCTCTATCACACTGAGGAGATTTAAACTTAAAAAATGGAAAGGGAGGCGGATATTTTTTTGCTGTTTTTAAAATTAAATAAGCAGCTAGTATTGTTTTAAATTTATTATGAAGAACAAGTTGAAGCTGCCTTGTTTGCCTGGACTGCTCAAGACCTGAATGTTTGCCTAGGAGAAACTCTTTGAGTTGGCTTCTTAAATGTCTTCATGCTGTTTCACATCTGATACTCCTTGATGAAACATAGGAGCCTTGTCTTATAACAGGTTTATTCAAAGTGATACGACCCACGAAAGTGAGCTCTTGGAAGAGTGCTACCCTTTTCATAATGTAATAACAATACTGTAATGATTAATAATAGTGTGTAATAAGCATGTCATAATACCAAATTTTATATTTCCAAGATCAGTGCTTTTATAATTTATACTCAGGTAAAGGAGAAAATCCCTGAAAATATTCACTTTTAGGAGGGGGTTCACGAGACTAGATGTTTTAGTGAAAGGGGTTCACAGGTTGTTAAAGTTTGGGAACCACTGATCTAGTGGCTGTGCATCAAGGAGAGAAGAAATAGTGATTGAGTCAAGCCATCAGGGACATGCTGAGGACAGTATTGATAATGATAAAACATAGCTCTTATATCCGTTGTAGTACAGAGAAAAAACAGCAGGATGTAGAGGCCAAATGTTTGGAAATCAAGAGGTAGTTCAGGTTATTGACAAGGAAGGGGACTAGAGGATGTAGTAATGCTGCTATCTGTTTCTGAGAGGTCTATGTGCTGTCACTGTACCTGGAGACTGTCAAGTATCTTTTTGTTTTCTTTTCCCCCTGAGTGAAATCCACTCCTATGAAGAAGGCCATCAGGAGGCCTAGGCACAACAGAAGACTTGCTTAGGCCTTGTTTCTTGTGGTTCATAAGCTATGTGCAGTTCCTCTACTTTTCACCTTCTGCTAGAACTACTGCACAGAATGATGTAATCCTGATGTTGTTCTCTCACAGAAACAGTGCTTCAAAGTTACAAGATTGCACTTCCTCCCCCCCCATCTTACCAAGGCCTAAATTAATAATACTAAATACCCAAACCACACAGCTCTGACCTACTTTAAAATTATTTTGCCATAACAAGAGTATTTAGGAACAAATTACAAGAGGGTGAATGGTAGCAGAGATATAGATTTTAACATTTTAAACTACCCACCTACCATGTTGTTATGCTCATAAACGTGACTATAAAAACAAAACTATCTTAATCAAAGCATCTGCTGCCTGAGTCAGATACTTAATCAAATAACTGCTTGGTTTGGGGAGGGGGGAGAAAAGAAGGCTTGGAGCCTGCAAAAATGCTAGTAGCCCCATTGAACGAAAGGTACAATACACGAGCATAAAATTATTCAGGTGACAAAGTAATTTTCAGGGTTGTGGCCTTAGTTTGTACTCCTGCTAACTCTGCAGGGACAATGGGCAGAAAGCTGATCCCATTTCTACCCTGAATTTTCGCTAGTAACTCCCATGGCGCTACTGTGAATTTTTTACCGGTATGAAAAACTCCGCTAAAGGCAACAAAGTTACCCTGCATTTTCTCTAGTGGGAATGAAATCAGTCAAGCCCTAATGCTAGTGGATGTGCACAGTCTGATGCTCATCTCTGATTTTACAGTATAGTGGGCAACTATACAATTGATTTGTATAAAGGGGAAAAATGAGACTAATAAAAATGAAACTATAGCTGGTCGGAATCAGTGCCCAGATCCTACGGTGATTAAACTCTGTTTAGATACAGTAATTAGATTAAGGAAGTACAATTCTGAAGTTTAGTTCCTTAATCTTTTCTGTTTGTAATAGAAAAGGGTGCGATGGCTACAGAAATACTAAGAAAACGCAGCTGAGCAAGATAAAAACAAAACAAACGTTTGCTTGCTGCAGTAGCAAATCCAGGAGGCCCCAGAAACTTTAGAGCTACCCGTTATCCGAATTAGCAGTACACAAATTTACAAGGGGATGGCTTTAGAAGATGCTCTTGTGTATATAGAGCACGGTGCTATTTCATATCAGACAAAGGGAATTGGCGTAGGAGTTGTGGTCGCAGCCCTGATATGTAGGCACATGGCAAAGAGAGGATCCCAGTCACTGTCAGGCAAAAAGTGTATCTTGAAAATGGATGTCCACAAACATGTCATGTTTCCTTATCTGAGCCCAGCTTCTCACTCAGAGAGGGAAGAGCTCCAAGTCTGGCACGTTTACAATACCAGGCAAGTTCCACTGGATCCTTCTGGTATCTTTGTGACAGGTCCACATTTTTCATCCCTACTGGGGTGGGAATGGGCTGCACAAATGGCGGCTTATTTTAAAGTTCTGCAAAATGCATCGACCTATCATGCTAATATAAAGTAAATACTCGTAAAAGCCTTTATAAACCAAGAAATTGATACGGCACTCGGGTGCCCTGCATATATTTGGCCCAATCAGAAGAGAAAAGCCTTATTGCATGGGAACTGACACAGCCACAAAACTGCAGATCAGCACCAAACAAGATAGCAGAAAAAAGGTTCCGAGAACCCTGCTAATATTTTTTCTACATCGTCAGTTTTCAACCTTTTCCACCCATGACCTCAAAACTATCCCCTTTTTCCTTCTGCACCCCTTTAAATCCATTCACGCTTCCCTCAGAAATCCAGAACCTAGCATACCTTGTGCTGTTTCAGTCAAGCAGCTCGCATATACCAGCAAGAACCAGAAAATAATATCTGAGATGACCACAATATTGCCGAACAAGTGCTGACCACAGAATTATATTTGATTAACCTAGTTACTGCAGCTGATTACTGCTGGAAAAAATATTTTGTTGAAGGGGAAGGGATAAAAAGAGAATTATACTTTTTATATGAAGGCTTACTTTCTGTAGAAAATTTCCCATAAACAATTTAGCAACCCCAATTAACTGGTCTAAGGGTTTTATTTTTCTGCCTCTCTCTAAAGTGCACTGAAAAAATCATTTTGAATAACGATGAAAACAGACCTAACTGGAAGCTGCAATTATACAAAGTTAAACTATTTTGGTTATACTCCAAACAGAAAACAACCTATTTTAATATTTAAAGTGTCTTCACTTACCAGCAAAGTGATATATATATTTTTGGCTGTGATAGGTGAACATGCAAATAAGGAAAAAATGTGCCCCCCATTAACAATGGAGAATTGAAATATTTTTTCTCTGCTGTTTTCTAATATAGCAATATATTAGGTCAGTGTTTAACTGGATGGATAGGTCATGGTTTTGTGATAACGTAGTACGTAAGGGCTTCCTCAGTCTCTGAATGAGTGACTGAAAGGGTGGATTTAGCTTGTATGGAAATAGCCTGACTAATTTTAATAAATCTAAAAAGAACCACGGTAGAGGAGAACTTTGGTAGAGCTCTAATAAGAATACAGTACAAGCAGGTGAATGGCAATTGTTGGACCAGGGATGCTATGTAACTATCTCAGAGCACTTTACAAACATATACTGAATTAAGCCTCAGCACATCCGGCAAAGCTCGAATGTAAATGTAGAAGCAGAGAAACTGAGGCAAAGGGAGATTGTGCCTTGTCCAAGGTCGCATAAAAGGTAGGTGACATAACCAGGAAAAAAACTCTTGGTCTCCTG
Source organism: Gopherus flavomarginatus (assembly GCF_025201925.1). NCBI lineage: Eukaryota > Metazoa > Chordata > Testudines > Testudinidae > Gopherus > Gopherus flavomarginatus. Next base: position 114,007,895 of record NC_066619.1, read on the forward strand.
ATCCTATGGTTTAACCAATGCCAGAAAATGCTCTCTGTATTTTACTAATAGTTTCATTTACTGTAGTGTATTTTCTAGGTTTACTGTAACAATACAGTAGTTTTATTTGAAAGATGGGTTCTGGCCCATTACGATATTCAAGAATCTCACGCTGGCTGCGGGTTAATCAGAATTCAGGATGTCTTAATAGCATTTTATAATATTATTTACTGCTTTTAAATCAATAAACTACTTATGTGCCAAATTAAAACAAATGTCCCAAGTTTTAGCACAAATCCTACATGATTGCATACAAAATAAGTAACTTTCTGCCTACTTTCCATTTACATTAATGTACGCAGGATTTGCTGTACAATATAATCAGCCATTTTGTAAACTTCGGGGTCTAGCTGGTTCGGTAGCTGCTCTTCGGAGCAGTTCCATGGCACTGCTCCAGAGAGTTAGAGCTGAAGGGTTGGGCCCTGTGTTATTTCTTTTCAGTAGGTTCATCGCTTTTTATTTCCTCCTGGATCTTTCACTTTCTGATAAAACAACCAAATTAGATACGCATAAATATTGTCACTTTTTAGATTCATTCAAATCCAGATGGGGAAAGGGCAAAGATCAGTGCAGCTGCTGTATTTTCCAGTGAATGTGTCCTGTTCTGCCCTCAGACACACACACCCTGTACCCTCAGCAAGGGCTATGCATGCTGCTGCCTACGATCTGGGCCCTTAATTGTTTCTCTTTTTTCCGAGATTCACTTTACTCTTTTCCCAGGCTTATTATTCTTTATTTTAATATTATTATATTGTATAGAACAGCCATGATAGGGCCGCAGGGGGAATTCCAAGTTTTATAGCCTCAGTCACAACACAGCTTGGCCTTCCAAGAGCAAAACAATCATGTTTTGAATACCTTAGTGAACTTTTTTAGTACTAATTTGCTGTTTAATTTTTGTTTTTAATTAAATTATATAAAAATAGTTCTTCTGGGGCTCAGAAATATCGAGCAAAACGCTTCTGGCCAGAGCAGGGCTTCTGACCCTGAATTCAGTGGCTTAAAGACAGTCAATCTTTTCAGAATCAGTCCCATATTTTGGTATTTATGCTTTTCAGGTTAATCACAGACGTGATGTTGATGAGGATATTTTTTTTACTACTTATTATCCCTGCGGTTGAAGTAAGGAGGCCCATCATCTAGTTTTAAATATGAATATTTAAAGATAATGATGTACACTGCATAATTGCTCTTGATCAAAACCTTCCCTGTACATTGGCCTAACCAGCGCTCTGTATTCCAGCAGCAGTATAGAATTATTTACTGCTCCAAACACTCTGATTATATATATTTTAAATCTCCTAACCAGGGCCCCTCTTGTTTCAATTTTTTTTAAAAAGTGTGGGTTTTATGCCCGGTGATACCGGTCTTGGCACTTCCTCTGAGACTACAGAAATCGTGTTCTTTCTCAGTTTAACATTGCTGCACATTTTATAATCCACAGACAATCCACAGAAATACTTTATGCTTATTGTGTATTCAATAAATCATAAACAACAAGGCCTAAACTGCACTGTACAGGTCCAAACAGACACTGCAAGGGCCAGTTTTGAAGTCCCAATTCAGTGGGAGTTTTGCCTGAAGTGCTTGAATTTTGTCTGAGCGAGCCCCTCAGGATCCTTTAGATATGACTTAACTCTATGAACTAATAATCAAAGTTACCTTAGTTTTGGATGTTTATACAATAACAATAAAAATATATAAAACCAGGCCAATAGATTTCACTGTTAAAAACAACACACTGAAAAGGCAAACATGCTGACTTTCCTATCTGGCTATTCGCAGAATAGTGGGGTATGCGTCATCGGCCATTTTCTCCCTCCAAAATATTTTTGGTGCCTACTCGTGAGAACGTCGGTCTCCAATTGTAATACTTGATGGTGATTATAGATGCACCTTCATTACTCTAGAAAAATCTCCTGCTGTATCGAATTGGAACAACCACAGTGCCATAATGATGAAGCAATAGTTTGTGGACGTTTATTACAAAGTCTGCTGCTGTACGCTAAAGACTATTTATAGGGGGCCAAACTAGTGCACCCTTAAATATGGGACCATCTTGGGCCATCAGTCTGTAAGCAGTAGTTCCTGAAATCAATCGGAAAAAGAAATGACCCAAGTAAGAGTACCCGCATGACTGGCTGTCTCTACACACAGTACCCAGTACCCAGCAGGTTACTAGGGTGAAGCCAGTGTCTGGTTTTGCCTGGCTCCGCTGAAGTGGATGACAATTTTGCCATTGACCTCCCTGGGGACAGAATTTCACCTCCAGTCTCAAGAGTGGCACCTTCCATCCCCACCCCTCTCTGAGGTTGGTTCCTACCTGTTCTCAGCGGGGTGACCAGGCTCAGCCCGCCTGCTGCAGCGCTTCCTGACAGTCACCACGAGGGAAAGGCGAAGGGGCCTGGATCTTGGATAAGCCTTGAACAAGCCTTGGATGATCTTGAGCAAAACAGCCCTGACGCGTGGGAGGTTTCTCGAGCGCTTAAATCGGACGGTGCATTTTATTCTCATGCCCATGCTGGCTGGGGCGCTCCTGCCAGCGCGCAGCGGTTTGGGGAGAGCACCCTGCGGGGCTCAGGTTAGCAAAAGCCCATGCAGGGCACAAGGAGCGGGAAATCCATTCCCCCCCCACCCCCCCACCCCCAATGCTTTAGCTACAGATACCCCTATAGGCAGGTCCAGGCCATTGCACGAGCAGCCGCGCTCTCCATTCATTTGCAGACAGTTCTGCTCTTCTTCCTCTCCCCCTCCCCCGTGCTGGATCCCAGCAGGGGGGCAGTTCCGCCGGGGGCAGCGAGGGTGTCCGCCCCCTGCCTGGCAGGCGGCAGGGAGCCTTGTGCATCGCTCCAGCGAGCATCGCCGGCTCCTCCACCAAGTGCACCACCGCCGCAGGAAAGCCAGCCAATCACAGCCACTTTTTTAAATAAAGCCTCTTACGACATTATTCGTTCTCCTCTCTAGTTTGCCTTTTTTTTTTCAATCGGACCCCTTGGGGGAGGCGCTCCCTCCCCACCCCCCAGCCTCTGGCCCAGCGGGGAGCGTCCCCGGGAGCCGGCGCGGAGATTACGCACGCCCCGCAGAACCGGTTCCCTGGAGAAGGTAGGAAGCGGCGCAGAGCCCATCGCGGAGAAAAGCCCGAATAGCGGCCCGTGTCGCTAGCAAACGACAGATACTGTCCGCGGCTGTCACATGGCTCCTTGAATGAGACGCGGAGCCGCTGCAGTCTGGGCCGCTCCGCAGATCAGGCCCTACTTTACTCCCTCCTTGCAGCCAGCGGTAACTAACCGCGCGGCATGTCCCCTCTGCCCCCTCCTCCCGATAGGTGACTCGTTTAGAAGCGGTGGTTAAAAAAGCAAACGCTTTTTCGGTGGCTCGGGGAGTTGAAGGATGAGCTCTCAGCCCCGGATGCCCGGACTCGTTTTATTTTCGGTTTGATCCCAATGTGTCACGTTGGAGAAAAGCAAGATATTTGTGAAGTGTCAAACGAACAAACAAACAAAAGCCTAGCCGGTGAGGGGAAGCTAGCTGAGAGGGGCGGGGGCGGGGGTATTATTCAAAAGAAATTGCATGCTCCGTTTCTCAAGGAAGTTAGGTTTGAGTCAATGTATTAATCCCCGTGCTGGCTAAGCAAATTAAGAAGGTGCCTTAGAAAACAACGTGCGATCTGGGCTTGTTTACATCTCCTTCCCAGGGGGTATTAGGAGCATGTCGAAGGGAGTTCCTGGACTTTTTGTTTTGTTAGCTCACAAACGGCTCCTCATTTCCCTAGTTTACTGCGTTCTGATCTGGGGGCAGCACCCACGAAGTAAATCCTGGCAAGATCGGTGATGTTTGGGGAAGATACTTTCTTCCCGTCCTTCCCAGGCCGCTGAGCAGATAGAAACGAGAACTCCTTCTCCTCTCAGCGCCATTTCAGCAGAGACACAAAATGGGTTCAAGAGCCTGGCTCAGGTGCGCGAATTGGGCACTACGGAGCAGCCGCAGCCTTGGGGGTCTGGCTTAGGCCGGCCGCTGTAAGGCGATGGAGCTATGCCAGAATAGCTCCCTAGTGTAGACAGTTCAGTTTTCAGAAGGCCCCTGGGTGGTGGTCAGCCGCTGCACATTCCAGACACCAAGATAAATGTGGTGAGCGTTTGGGTTGGGCAAAGAATGCAGGGAACACTTCAAGGGCAGGAAGTCTGGAAAGATGATTTTTGAACATTTCTGACTTTTTTTTTTATTAGGGAGGAGGAGGACTCCAGGGCACTTTGGGTGAGTTTGCCTGTGTTTGTTTTGGGGATGGAGGAGCTGGGATGGCTCATGTGTACGGAGAGTGAATATTACATATTTTCAGAGACCGCCTCTTCTGAGCTGTCAAAAAAAAAATCAATAGCCTGGAAACAAGCATGTAAAAATTCACCCAAAACCTCTGGGAAAAGAATGAGTGAAAACAGGAATTTAATAACAAAGGTGGCTTTTTTTGCTAACATTCTTACAGCAATAAAACGTAGATTAAGTAATTAAACAATATGGGCCAAATCCTGCTGCCTTGCCTTAGCAAAGCTGGTGGTCCCACTGATTTTAGGACTATTGATGTGAGTAAAGCAACGAGAAACTGGAAGGGGAGGGGGAATAGAAAAAGCCATTTTCAATCGTTATCGATAGTTAATTCGAATACCAGTTCAAAAATGCTGGTAGAAGTGTCCCTTATCCCAGGGAAGTATATAATGCCATTGTGTTAGATAAGTTATTACAAACCAGTAACAGTGGTGTTATTTAATACAAACTACACACATTTTGTTAATACAGAAGCAGCAGTGTCCAAACCCTGTAATTCTATTCAAGGCAAAGAGGATGTCTGGAAAGCCCAGTGCTGCACACAGTCAGCCAGTGATGCTGCCCTTGGGAGAATATGGGCTCTAAATTCAGAGGGTTCAAAGGTTTGTTATAGGGTCATGTATTGGCAACCTTCCTCACATGAGATAAAATTCACTCCTGCGCTGAGAGCCAGCACAAGCCCTAGGCAATTACTAAAGTGCCATTCCAGCCCTCAAAATAGGGGAACTCAGTTGCTACAATAGGCTTTGTGTTTCCCCTCTGCACAGTGGTGAACGTCACCGCTGAACAGGCCGCTTAGAACCGCTTGCATAAGTAAGAATGACTCACACGAGTTAGAGTAGCAGGATCAGCTCCCAAGTTTCTGAGGTTCTTCCGGTATGTTTATGATTGTGGGAGAACCAGTTGCAGGCTTGGGCAGCTGCTCTAATTTAGCTGGAGAGGAAAATCAACTCTCTGGTCATTTTGCTCACATAAATAAAGTGAGCAGAGTCTGGATCAAAGTTAGGGAAACTGCACGAATGCTGGGATGGGGAGGGGCAGGGGAAATTGAGAAAGGTCAGCTTACAATACGTTAGTGACCCCATAACAGCCCCATAGTTTTCCCAAAAGATTAATTGCAAAGCTTTCCCTTGCATCAGAGAGCATAATTAGGCCCCCAAAGGTTAACTAGTGTGAAAATAATACTTATGGGCAACGCCTGCGTGTGTATCAAATAGAGTTTAATCCATTGTCAAATGTTGGGATTCTGTGGGTCAAACCCTCGACTGACTCCAGTGGAATTATGCTGCCATACACTAGCGGAGAATGGGGCCCTATATGATACCCCTCTGCTTACATTTTTGCCGGTCAATTTTTTTCTCCAGGGGCCCTGTAGGGCCAGAACCGCTCACCTTTGCTCTTCTCTTTCTCTCAGTCTGTGGGAACGATTTTCCTACCGATGCTTATGCATAACCTCCGTTACCACTAATAAAAACCACTCCTGTTAATCGAATGTCTCTGCTACTTCTATAAACACGCCGCGGTGCTAAACATGAAATTCGCAATGCAGTTACCATAGCCATGAAGTTTTTTAGATACTGGGCATCTCAGACGATTTTACTTTACAGAAATGTGTAGCCAAAGTGTAGTTCCTATTACCCCCCGCCATCTATAGAGTTGACACCGCAGGCTCTCAGTGAACCCCTCCCCACTCGCCGAGCCGCGGTTCAGACCTGGAGACGTGGTATCTGCTTTTTAGCGTGAACATCCTGCTTTTCCCACAGTCCCTAGCACGCTTCTCAATGCTCCTGGGTGATTTGGGGAGTGCTCGGAGGGGGTGCGGTGCACTAGCGGAGTAGCCAGAACTCAAGTACGAGTACATTCTCCCGCCACCTGCCTGCCCTGAAAAGTGAGGAGAGCTTGAATTTGGTCTATTAATGTTTAATTTTCATATCAATTAAGGGAAGTTAAATTGGTGGACACGATTATCACCGCACACATTTCTTGCTGCTGCTCCCATGGAAGTCAATGGCACATTTTCCAGAATGGAATCCAGAGAGCAAATACCGGTTTTACAGAGGTTGCGTAGGCAGGTCGGGAGAGGGATCCTCTCTTGCCCCCGAGTTCAAATGAAAGTAAATAATGCCTTTTAAAAAAATCTCCATTCATCTTTCCCTAGAAGGAGGAGAATAATCTGTTTTAGGCCTTTGGTTGGTGAAGAGCCGGTTAGTGTTTACAAGAGATTTCTTTTTTAAATGGCAGGGATGTGAACAGCAACAATCCAAATAAGGCACCAAATCCTGCCTTCTGATTTGCCCAGCTAATTCCACAGAGATCAGTCGGGTTACGCATGTGAGTAAACTGAACAAGATTTGCTCCAGATTTGTTAGAAACATAAATAAAAGGAGGAGAGCAAATCTGTATGGAAAATAGTTTAACATTCACCCCTTGCAGGGGAGCTGCATAAGGCCTTCAATTACACTGATTCGTCATGGGTTACGGTTAGACATAGGATTCTTGCTAGCCCTCTTCACTGGGTGAATTTCATTCTGTAATGAGCAGTTGACACAGGATGTCTGATATGATCAAGGTCATTCAAAGTCAGAGAACAGAGAGAAATTACTTTTATCGTGAGTTTTTGCCTCTTAGTGTATTACCAGCTCTGTGCTATTTCCACCAAAAATTCAACTCTATAAAGATAAGAGTATCTCTCTCTCATAATAGTAAGAACGTTTTGACCACGCAGATCCAAAATAAAAAAAATATAAAAATGAAGTGTGTATTGACTTATTGGCCTCTGTTTTCTATTTTTTGAATTTTGGGTTACAGCTTTTTGTTTTCCTGCTGAGAAATTATGCCTTTGGATACATTATCAACGGCTTGAAATTGCTTAGATGAATAGTCCTTCTTTAATGTATTCGTTCTCTCTCTCTCTCACACACACTTTTTTTTTTTGTTGGAAGCTCAACTTTTTCAGTGTAATTTCTCCCTAATATGTATTGGAGTCTTCTTTCCATTTTGGGGTGAGACTTTCCTAAATTGATTGTGAAGTGTGTGTGTGTGTGTGTGTGTGTGTGTGTGTGTGTGTGTGTGTCTATATATATATATATAAAATACACACACACAGAGATACACAGTTGGTCCTGAATATTTTGTTTTGGGATATTGTATGATAGTTGTTTTTTAGGGAATTAAAAGACAAATGAAGACACAGGATATAGAAATGTATAGAACTATTTTGTATTTTCAGTGTCAGGCAGCATAGGATTTCTAAAAACTTGTATCATTCACAGTTTCTTTCGTGTGGCACTGCACTTTGTAACTCAATCTGGAAAAAGGATGGGGCGAGATGGCAAAGTTTGCAAAGCATACAAAAAGCATAGTTAAGTCCAAAGCTGATCGTGAAGAGTTACAAAGAGATCTCACAAAACTGTGCCACCGGGCAACAAAATGGCAGATGAAATTCAGTATTGATTAGTGCAAAGTAATGTTTATTGGAAAATGTAATCCCAGTTATACATACAAAATGATGGGGTCTAAATTAGATGTTGCCACTCAGAGAGATCTTGGAGTCACTGTGCATAGTTCTCTGAAAACAGCTGCTCAACCTGCAGCAGCTGTCAAAAAAGATAACAGAATGTTAGGAACCATTAGGAAAGGGATAGACAATAAGACAGTAAATATCATATAATCCATGGTATCCCCACACCTTAATTACTGCATGCAGTTGTGGCTGTCTCCTGTTTAAAAAAAGATCTATTAGAATTGGAAAAAGTACAGAGCAAGGCAACAAAAATTATTAAGGATATGGAATAGCTTTCATATGAGCAGTGATTTAAAAGACTGGGACTGTTCAGTTTAGAGAGAGAAGTAAGGGAGGATATTATAGAAGTCTATAAAATCATGAATTATTGGAGAAAATGAATAGGAAAATATTATTTGTCCTTTCATATAATGGGTAACTATTAATTCTTGCAATGAAATTAATTGGCAGCATTGTTAAAACAAATATAAGAAAGTACTTCTGCACGCAAGACACAGTCAAGTGTGGAACTCATTGCCTGGGGATGTTAAGGTCAAAAGTATAACTGGGTTAAAAAAAGACTTAGATAAGTTCATGGAGAGAGGTGCATCAATGGCTATTAGCCAACATGTTCAAGGATGCACTCCCAGTTTTTGGGTGTCCCTAAATCTCTGATGGCTTGAAGCTTGGACTGGAAGGGATGGATCACTTGATAGCTGCCCTGTTCTATTCATTTCCTCTGAAGCATCTGGCACCTGCCACTGTCAGAAGACAGGATACTGGGCTAGATGGACCATTGGTCTGACCCACTGTGGCCATTCTTATGTTCTTAATCTTTGTGGCACACATTGCAAATATTTTATTACTATAGAGACTTTTAACATCTTACATGATTTCACCTGACAGTATAGTCTACACCTTCAGTTAAGTGAAAATATGAGTCTAAAAGCAAATCGAAGTACCCCTAAATATCTAAAACCCTGTTAAATAAAATAAAACAATCATTTTAGCACTATGAGCCTCAGATACCCTTTATTAAAATCAAAGTCAACCATTAACATCAATGGGACTTGGATCTGGCCCTAGGAATCTAAAATTCTTAGACCCTCTCAGGTTTTTATGTTTGAAAAGATGTCTAGCTTCTTTCCTATCCGCATCTTTTGGAAAATCCAGGCACTAGGAAGCATCTGTTTGTATTCCAGTTCTGGGAAGGAAAACTGCAACCCAAGAAAGACACACAGATTTGGTTTCTGTTAGACTCGTAATAGTTTATTATTTAAGTGGTATATTTACCTTCATGGTTTCCTTTACAGTGGTAGTGTTTGAACGTTTAGTTTTTTTTTCAAGTAAAAGTTAATATACATATTTTGTGCAAAGTACAAATCTAAAACAAAGACTGTGTTTGCTGTTAGAGCATTTAAGAGAACATTTCCAAGTGGCATATTTATAATATATTATTCCTCTTTAGTATACTTCACGCTTAAGAAAAAAACGGATAATAAGTTATGTTCTAGGAAGAAATATTGTAACATCAATATAATGTGGACTCTTCTGTAAATGTGGGGAGGGTACAGCACTGAATTAAAGATGAACAAAATTGGGTGAAACCTGATGAGTGGTGGCCACTGCATTCCCTGCTGCCAACCTGTGATTTCTAGCCTGCTGTATCAAGGTTACAAGGCGGCTCCTAGCTGTCCTGGGGGATGGTACCCGGCTGCTATAGACAAACCTGGTGCCTGCAGTTCTGTGCTTTGTGTGGCTGAGCAGAGCAGAGCCCCCAAGCAGCTGGCCGCCCGCGCGGGCCCTATGCCTGGGGCGGAGCGGCATTCCCTGCAGGCTGGGCTCGGAGGTAGCTGACCACTTGCTGATGCCCGCTCTCTACAGCGAGGTCAATGGGGAGGCGGCCAGATTTGTCCCGTAGATCCAAGCGAGCCCCGCCTCGGTGCAGCGCCACAAGGGTGTCCAGGAAACCTTCTCGCGCTGCATCGTGCACTGGGAGGGAGCCGGTGCGGGGATCCGCGCGGTTGGGATCCGCTCCTCTCTGCAGCAGCAGCTCCGCCACCTGGGTGTTTCCCATCATCATGACCTAGAGGAGAGGGGCAGAAGCCGTCAGTCACTGACTCCGTGTTTGGCCAATCCTTTAGACGGGCAAGACTCCCACTGGTGGCCAAGCCTGAGTAAGGACTGAACTGCAGGGTTGGATTCTCTGTAACTAATGCCAGGGGGTTAACTATTGTGAGTTCAGTCTGAGCCTGATCCAACTACCATTACAGTCAGTGGAAATCGGATCAGGCCAGCTCCTAGAACAGGGCATCTGGATGATAGGTTAAGAAAATGTTGATCTGAGTCAATCGCCTCCTACGCTCCAAAGGCGTCGAATACCACAAAGGCTGCAAGACCAAGAGAAACGGTAAACTGTTTGAAATGGTCAGAATATCAAGTCTCAGCCCCCCCTTTTGTAAATGCATATATTATTTCATGCATGTATTAAACATCAGTTTGCATCCAGGCGCGCACATACGTGATATACTGTAGAAAATCCCCTCTTAATGCGCTGCACGCACAATGTATTTGGGGAAAACGCTTTCAGCTTGTGAGCACAGGTGCAGAGAAATGCTACCGACCATTTATCGGCACAAACGTGAACCCCGCTTTTAGGAAGGTCTGACATTTTACTAAAACGGAGGGTTCTCAGGTGGACCCAAAGGGCGGGATCCCGCAGTCCTTACTCTGGTAGAATTCCCGGTGAGGCAAACAGAAATGCTAACTGGGTAAGAAGCTGCTCATTATGAAAACACAAGATTCAAACTGGAAATTTATTTATAATCAGGCACAAGAACCACAATAATAAAAACAATAACTACCTCCAAGCTGCTTTTTTTGATGGTAGGTAGAATATAGATTTAAATATTTCCCTCTGTATAAAAATATTGAATTTCAGTTTAATTATAATTAACTTTGCTTTAGTTTATGGCACTTCCAACGCCCCCCTCCCCAACCCCCGCGCTAAAATAGCAGATCATTCACTAGCATTTATACAGCTGTTAGGCTTTCTGCCGGTACAATTTTACGAGAACAGTGATTCGCCTGTGTTGTGTGTTTCTTTTTAAGCGGTTTCAAATACAGTTTTCACTTAGTCCAATGGCCACGAAGCCGCTAAAATTTCTATCTACCATATAACCATACTAGAAATAGCGCTGCTTTTAAAGTTAGTTTTTTATGTTGAAATCTAAATATAGAAAGATACTTCACAAAAGTGCAGCAAAAATTAAATGATGCAGCACAATTTCTACTGAAGGAATATTATCAAAAGCATAAATTATTCCTTTTCAGTAAAATGTTGATGTTGTAATAAAAATTGCCATTGCATCTCTTACAAAATAACTTTTCAGGTAATTCCAATTTTGTTTTATGCGAGAATATACATAAACGTTTGCTAAATACATAAATAACTGAACCTAACTAGAAATTAAGATCTAGAATGTATTTTAGTTTCTAGTACTCCTGCAGGAGCTTAAAGTTTTTAATGTCTGTACTTCACTATATGTAAGGTAAATAACTCATTCTAATGCATATCTTCCCACCCCCGCCCATGAGCTAGTGTTTCTACTCGTATATAGTTTAGTTAATATATTCAGTCTCGCACGAAAATATTAAATCACTATTTCCTGTAGTAGATTTAAAATGAAAGGGCACACTTTCCGAAAATGATATTTAGGCACAGATATAGCAATTACTGAAATTCGATGATTTAAGGCATTTGGTGGATTTGAGTCATCACGTCACAACTACAGTTACAGATAAGACAATAGGGTATTAAAACTAAAACTGCTTTCAAAGGAGATCGTCGTGTTTTTAATAGACTTTTTCGGTTTTCTCGTTCAGTGAGATGAACTAGTTTTCTTCGATCATTTCATAACTGTGGCTTTGGTGCCTACGCCTTCGGACTGTCCTCCCTCATGTAGATCACTCCTGTACAACTCAATGGGGGCTTTGTCTGAGTAGGGGTGCAGGATCGGGCCCTGAAAACGACTAAGAAATACTAGAGCAATAAAATCGGGCATATATTTATATCTTTATTTATAACTAGCCAACTGAAGCATGTCCTTTTAGAATGTTAATAATGTCTGATGTTTATCTGAGTCAAATTTAGTGTTTTATGACTTTTTAAATACTTTGTTCCTTATACGTATTTCTGCAGACACCAAGATGGTGTACCGCCATTTCAGCATTTTGTTAATCTTGTGAAAAAAAGTCCAGCGTTTGTATGCACTGATAGAATTTCCCATTCCGCTTTGCCTTTGGATTTTTATCGGCTATCATTGATGTTTCTAGTGTCAGCTTTACGCTCTCGGCTGAAGGGGTGATTTTGCCACATGTATGAGAAACAACACTCCCTGCGTAAAAGCAGTCCCAAAATGCGACACCTGCTAACAAAAACAGGTTTATTTTTTTTAATCGCCTGCAAGACTGATTGAGTGCACGGCGAATAAATAGCGAACAGAACAGTCATGGAAGGGGATCGGCTGACTTTCCGAAGGACTACACGGATGTGTCGCTTTGCCACCCCCACGCTCTGAGCAGTCAGCCTGGGGTGAAAGTAACAACTGACGCTCGCCGCACTTTGGAGCTGCTGTGTGTGATGACAGCTGGAGGAGTCTCCGAGGCGCTGCGTTCACCAAAATCAGAGCGTGCTTAGTGCTCAGCACCTGCAGTCCCGGAGTCATTTTGCCCCCCCCCCTTTGTACCACTACCTCCCACGGGGGCTTGAGGCTCCTGCCTCTGGCTTCCCGTGAGCCCCTCTCGCTGGTCCCTGTACCTGGATCGGGGTCCTGTCGTAGGAATTGACTGCATTGGGGTCCGCCCTCTGGTCCAGCAGCTCCTTCACCTTCTCCAAATTCCCTAAGGCAGCGGCGCTGGCCATGTCGTTGGCCCCGCGCTGGCCCATGCCTCTTCCTCGCTGCTGGCTCTCACATCAATTAGCACTAGTGTCCGGGGCACCCGTCTTGCGCTTCCCCCTTGCTGCAAGGTCCCGGGGCAGGTCTCTGGGGGCAGCTCCAGCTCGCACAGGTCTCCTAAGCCATCAGAGCGCGGCGCGGCCGCCGGCAGCTCCGCCCGTCGCCTCTCCTCCGAGAACCCCGAGGGGCAGCGGCGCTTCCTGGGGAGCCCACCGCAGGGCAGGCGGGTCTGAACAGCTCCCCGGGCTCTCCCGCGCGTCCCTCTCCGCTTTCTTCCTCGGCCCAGGCTCAGCACTGCCGCGGCGCCGAGCAAGAGGTGAGCGCCGGCTGCAGGGACACCGTCTCTGTGGCTCGGTTGGAGAAGCCCAGGGCTTGTTTTCTCCGCACAGCTGGTGCACCTCCCCGCCCTGCGCCTGTCCCCTCCCCTCCCCTGCCCAGCCGCCCGGTACTTGTTCTGACTTGCCCAGCCGCTGATGTCACGTCACGCACCCAGGCAAACAGCGGCCAGGCAGGGAACAGCTGGGGAACGCGGTGTGTGAGAGCCCGTCCCCGGGGCGCATGCGCTCCTGGCTTCCGACTGGCGTTCTATAGAACGTTGGCAGCCAAAGGTTCTGGGGAAGGAACCTTCCTGTCTCCCCACCCTCGGCTCACACGCTTCCCGCTTGTGCAGAGTCAGCGGAGGACTTGCGGCTTGGGCAGTCGCTGGACGGTGCTTCCAGTGCCGTGGAGCGAGGGCGGCCCTGCTCGGCAGTAATCTTGTCTGCCTTCAGCACAGGCAGCTCCTTTCCTGGGCTGCGGCCTAATCTCGCCCGGCAGCCCCACGCGCAGGAGGGAGGGGTGGAAAAACAATCCAACAAAACCCAGCTCCTCCAGAGTCTTCATTCAGCCTTGGGAATGGCCAGTGGAGAGCGAGGCTGTTGCTGACGGGCAGAGTGACCTTGAGCAAGTCACCTCCTCTGTTTGTTTGTGCCTCAGTTGCCTTATCTATAAAGTAGGGCCAGTAATTCCACAGACTCACAGGGGACGTGAAACTCAGTCCACTGATGGCTGTAAGGTGCTTTGAAAGCCTCAGCTGAAAGGCACTGCAGATATGCAAAAAAAAAAATTGTAATCCTGTTTGGTGCTAATCTGGGTGGTCCCGTGGCTAGGGCATTAGATTGGGAAGAGAACCTAGATCTCCACAGTCCCAATCTACCACCGACCTATTGTGTTACATTGGGAAAGCCCTTTCATCAAACTGTGCCTCAGTTTCCCTTCCCAACCTAAGCTTATTCCTCTTAAGTTTTTGTACTAGCTCTTGTCACCTGAGCACCTTTCAGAAATTGTCACTTCACTGCTCGTGCCTCAGTTTCCCCATCTGTAAAATGTGGTTAATGAGGCTGATCTCAGAGATTTACTGATTAAAAATTACTATATAAGAGCAAGGTATTATGATTGTTTAATAGTCATATGTGTTTCTTCCTTTTCTTTACTCACCTCTCACTTGTCTAGTTTGCAAGCTTTTTGAGGCAGTTTGTCTTTTAGTATATGTTTTGTATAATGTGCCTAAGGCAAAGGAGCTCCAGTATTGGTTGGGACCACTAGGTACAACTAATAGAAATAATATGGCTCCACCTTCCCTTCCAAATCATTTTTAAAAAACAGACTTCCTTAAAGACTTTGTACCTTTCAGGTGAGTGTTGGAGAATATGCAGGTTTCACTTTCATGTGTCAAGATGTTTGTACCAATCTTGTTTTCCTTGCCTCTGCCAATAAAACACATAGTACCTTGGCAAAACCAGCATGCTTATTAATTAAGGGTGATAAAGATAAAGTGAATTCAGATAAATAGAATGAAATATGATGAGGTAGATGGGTGTTGTCATGAAAAAGTTGAACAAGGCTTGTGATCCCTTTTTTGGAATCCCACAGTACTTGTCACAGGAAGAAATTTTCTTTTCTTCAAGAGTTTTATTTTTAAAAGTTCAGTGAGATGCAAACAAATTATGGGTTGGCATGTGGCAGCTGGGAATGTTGTTGTATATATTTAAAATATAAATGTTAGTAGATTAAAGAAAAATATATAGTGTGGTATTTGGAAAGCTTGACCATGAAAGCAAATATTTTTGCATGTTGATTTCTGCAGAAAAATACTGAAAGAGGAGAGAGAGGAGGCGGTGGAAGCGACAGTGATAGTGTTGGGGGAGAAAGAGATTAGAATTTAGCTCTGGCTACCAGAACATTCGTCACATGGATTAGCAACCAGGCACACAGTCCTCGGTGGGAACTGCGGCAGGGATCTTTGGGGGAGCCACTAGCACCAAGGACAGCTCTCTTGCTGGCAGCTGTTCAATGTGGTTTGCAACCCAATCCCTCTACCGGGTGGGACACCAAAAGGTAACTGCGGGCCTTAGCCCCCTAACCATATGGCTGGATCCCTCACACTTTAAAGCTGGTCTTGTCTGTCCTCTCCCTTTCATGGTCATTGGAGAAAATACACTGAGTCCATTACTCTCTGTGAACCTCACTTTCCACTCTAAGGAGTAAATGAGACTTTTATGTGACAGTGGAAAAGCTACATTTAATCATGTCATCATACTAACCATGTTGTGGGTTTGCAGGGATGCTGACAGATGGGAAGGTTAAGAGATCAGATGGGTGGTAAAATGTTAAAAAAGAAAAAAATATCAATTTGGGCCTAGGGCCTATAATTTCCATGGCCCTGGGCATTCACCCCAGTTCCTTTTCACTTTTAGAATTAAAGATTTTGAGGAGAAAAAAAAATACAAAAGTCCTTGTTGAACCTACAAAAACAACGTATTGCTCTACCCCAGAGTTTCATCATTCTTCCAGTTTTCACTAACACTTTAAGCCTTTACCTTAAGTAAGTAAAAAGAAAAAAAATATTTATTTGTATTACAGATTTACTGCTATATCCTTAGGACCCCATTGTCCTAGGTGCTATACAAACATATAGTGGATATAAACTTTGAAAGCCAGATTGTGCTCTCAGCTGTGTACCCATATAGGAACATATTGAGTGTAAAAACTCCCCGATACCTGTGCATGGGCCACTTGGACATGCACACCTTTCTAAGATCATTCTTTCATGGAATTTGAATGCTACCATTATCTTATTCAGTGCTTTGACTGTTATGTTGTCCGGTTATGGTTGTCTAAAACAGCATGAAATCACCTATTGACACACCTCTTAACTTGAATAACTAAAACAATGGAATAATGACTTAATTATTTTTCCTCCCTGTCCCTTTATAAAGAAACATCCATATTATCAGGAAACATTTTAAGTTCTACATTATTGCTAATAGATGGTCCCAGAAATTTCTGCCAGTTACCATGTGATAGGGCTAAATCTGCTAATTCTCAGTAAAATACAGAGTAGTATTTTACTTTGCAAATAGTCTCATTGACTTGAATGGGAGAACTTGCAGGATAAAATACTCCTCAGTGTGAATAAAGGGGCAAACTGGGTCCTTTAGGGAATTATTTTTCAATTGGTTCTTTATATAACAGAACCTCTCTAAATTCCATTGCTTCATTGCGTGTTGTTCTTTCTCATGCTCTTGGTATCCCATTCAATGTTTGTTTCTTATGGTGTCAGCTATTTAAGTGATGGGCACCTTAAAAATAACTGATACACATATGTAAGAACTGTCTATTGAAGAAAGAGCACCTTCTTCTTTTTAGGGAATTAAGTCACACAGTAACTTGTCACATAGACCTTTGTTCAGTGGAAAAAAAATATTAAGGAAAGACATTGTCTTTTAATACTTATAGATGGTACAAAGTAATTTTAACAGTAGCAGAAGTGAATATTAAAATAATCGAATAAATGTGCTAAATATAGAGAACAACTAACTAAACTATTATTGTAAATCATGGGCCTGATTCTCATTTACATTCAGGCCCCTTTTCACCGCTCTGGAAGTGTAAACGGGCCTTCACATGGTTGTGACTGTTGGAGCACTGTAAAGGAAGGTCTTAATGCAGATGAGCATCTGGCTCCATATCTGTTGGGCCCATCTTCTCCTTTTAAACTAGATGCTTCAACAGGAAGTTATAATCAATAAGAAGACATATTGCAGACTGTGTGGTAAAAAGATGAGCTCTTTTACTTGTTTAGTTCAAGGACTGTTGCTCCTAAGCTCTGTGGTTCATACAAACACTCAAAAATAGCATTCTGCTTTCTGCTGCTTCCAAAGAGGGTTGTTATGTGACATACACCTTAAGAAGCAACGATTTACAGACATACAGCAAAATGCAAAAGTAAAAGGTGTTCTCTAATTTTTCAAAAAGTTAAAAAACCAAACAAACTAGGAAAAGAATAACAGCATAAAATACTTAAAGATGCAGCCTAAATAAATCACACATGTTTATTCTTAGAAAGGAACGAAAACCACAAAATCCATGGCCTAGAATTTGAAGTTTCAGCTGAAACCTACTGTGCCACAGAGTTTATGTCTCAGTGTTTTTCTTCTGGTTGAATATGCTGTTGGTTTGAATGACAGAGGGTATATCCAATCATTGGTGTTTAATGTTCTCACCCAGTTCACAGCAATTACTTCCGGTTTCAAAGTTAATCGTGTGAGAGTGAATTAGCAGCACCACCACCTAAAAACAGTAATTTCTGATTTTGCTATTCCTTTCACACATATTGCCACAAGTGTATAGTGCAGACACATGAATCAGTATACACATCATAGAGAGAAACAGTAATACAAACCAATCCCACAGCAACCAGACAAATACTGTAAGGTCTGAAATAATTTAACTTCTACAGTCAAATGTAAAAAAGACAAGTTTCAAGAAGATAATTTAGCACTGGCAATGTGTATTCAACAGAATATTACTCAAAAGCAGGTTTTTATTTGTAGCAACATCATACTAATAGCAATATATCATTTATCATGAGTGTGACAGAGAAATCCATGCTCATTATCATGATTTCTATTTCACAGTAAGTAGAACACAACACAATGCTGTAGTAACATTCAATTAATATGTATTAAAGAGATGAGATAGCTTAGTGGTTTGAGCATTGGCCTGCTAAACCCAGTGTTGTGAGTTTAATCCTTGAGGGGGCCACCCAGGGATCTGGGGCAAAATCAGTACTTTGTTCTGCTAGTGAAGGCAGGGGGCTGGACTTGATCCTTCAGGGTCCCTTCCAGTTCTAGGAGATAGGTATATCTCCATTATTATTTATAAACCCTTTCAATAAATGATAATGATGTTGATACAGAGCAGGCTTAAAACATCAGCTCCTACTATGTTTGAGGAGGAGCATGAAAATTAAAATTGTCAAGTGTATCTTTATTTCTTTTTTATTTTGAGAGAGTAGACATTAGCTCCTACTGGAGGGGAGAAGATACCTCCCTTAAAAAGGTTGGATTTGCATAGGCATACAACAGATGCTAATTAATGTGAGCTAAGAAAATGGAAGCTGAGATCCTTGTGTGTGATAAGCAGGAACTGGGATTTTAAGAAAAATGCCAAATATCACAATAACACAATGTTGCTACTGGCTGTTTCCAAAATGTATTAAATGTAATTCTTCCTACATTATGTCAGTTTGAGGGGCTTGCACTCTCTGCTCTGTTTGTTTGTAAGGGAGTCACCTGGTGCACTTCTCATATTCATCTGCCAGTGTCAGCTGGATTTGATATATATATAGGAGGTTCTGAATTTGGAAGAGCAGTTCTCTAAGCTCCATTACAAGTCAGTCCCGCTCCTGGAGTTTCTGCTGTTTGCATTGATAGTCAAGGATGTTACCAGGTAGAAAAGAGCTGTACATCAGGGGATGATTAGTCACAGTAATCCTGTTTGTCACAGCTTGCTCTCCTCCCAACCTAAATCCCATAGTGGGTTTTGCTTGGAGTATGTTGTCTGTTCTTTCTTTTTACTTATTCTACTCTCTTTCTCTGGAAAAAGGAAAGAGGGCAGATGGAGGTCTAAATGCTGCTGTTGATTGTCAAATTTTGATTCCTGTTTCCTGATTGGTACCATGACACTGATATTCAAGGCTGTTGGAATGTAGGGGAGAAGGGAAGAACATGACACACTGGATTACTGGTGAGTAAACTTTATTTTTCATGGTCCAAAATAGATACATGAACAGACAGTGCAAGAGCTTAATGATAAGGCCATAAAGTGTCTGTTTTTGCCTGAAAGTACAAGCAGAAACTGAAACTACATTAGCCATGGCCATTGTGAAATCGTATTTATGTAACTATGGAAATTAAAGGCTAAATTTTCAGCTGACAATGTTAACTGTGTGCGCATGCAAAACCTTGCATTTGCACGGGCAGCTTTACTAACTTTATGGGCATTTGCCATAGCAGCATATGTAAATGGGCTATCTGTGGGCACAATTTCCTATTTTGCACAGGCCTGTGTAATTAAGGAGGCTTGCTGAAAATTTGACCCCAACTAGGGTTCCTGTGTCAGAGGCTGAATTAATATTCTTTAAATTGTTAAGCTAAACTTTCTCCCAGTAGAGTTTAACGGGCTACCGCAGGAAATATAGGGAACATTCAGAAAGGGGCATTCATACAAGTAACCAGTGCCTTTCATGTGTCAGATAGCTATAAAACAGGCTATCATATTAGGATAGTGATTCTCAAACTGTGGACTACAGAGTGCCTCCCTCTAACCCACCCTAACCTGCTACTCCTAGGGTCTCAAAATATTTGATTATGGTGAGCACCATAGGAGGTCCAGTGAGATGATCTTTCTCTTTCATGTGGTTTTTGGAATGGACAGTTTGGTGAACCACTGTATTAGGAATGACCTTTATAATTTGTTGTATAATCACTTTCCAGTGACAGGAAAGCCTTCAAATCCCAAAGTTTAGTTAACTCCAGAAGAGGAGATGGATTCAGAACTTGGAACAAGAACAAGTTCTCCAGTTTGAAAAGTCTTGTTGCTGTCTTTTCTGAATTAATACTCTGTTTGTTTTCATGACATCTGTGGGTAGAGTGGGCTGGAAGAATAAGTGCCAGATTGGGAGTCAGGAGCTTTTTGAATCCTGGCCCTGCTAATGATTTGCTGTGTGGCCTTGGGAAAGTCACTTTGTCTTTCTGCCTCACTTTCCCCATGTGAAAAGTGCTAATAATACTTACCCATCTACTTCCCAGAGCTATTGGGGGTGACTTATTAGCTAATCTATGAAGAGTTTTGTGCATGTATGGTCCTACCTAAACGTGGATTTTTGTGCTTGTGATTTCCAAGTTTGCATTTCTAGACCACTGGAACGTTCTAAAGCAGTTGGATGAACCAGTTTGCACTCAGTCTGGGTAGCCAAATGATACTCCTTATTTGTCAACTGTGGAGTCATTTCTGTAGCCACAAGACATGTCACTGTCTTCAAATTTTCTCATCTGAAAAGACTTACTCCTAAGAACAGGTCTCTTAGTTAGTGTAGAATCCATTGTACCCACATATATACTGGTAATGGCATTGTAATACTCTTCCATTTAGATTATAATGAATGGGTCAAAGTGTATTGGGTGTTCAACCATATGGTGACTGATTACTTCTGATAAACAAGTTGTTATAGTGTTATTGCACAGCTGTGTTTTTATTCAACCAAACTCCAAAAGGCTGTTGACTTTCTAACTATAGGTTACATATGTGTACAGAACTACTGTGAACCTTTAGACCCATTTTATATTCCAATTTTACTGTCATAATTCATAAAATTATGTAGGAGGAAAAAGACATTTTCTAATGGTTCTGGATCCATTCGTGTTTACATGAGTAAGGATTACTCCTATGGCTAAAATGAACAAAGTTTTAAACTTTATCCCTACACTTCAAAAACATTGAGAGTGGAATCTTGGCACCATTGAACTTAAGGGGAGTTTAGCCTGCCAATCCACCAGAATCATGGGCTATTCACATTGTGCCTAGTTCTTCAGTCCTTGTTCAGGCAAATTTTTAATTGACTACAAAAAGAGCATTACACAAAGAAGTGAGTGATCCAAAATTTTGCCCTAGCACATTGGGCTACTCAGAGCTGTCCTTAGGATTTATAGGGCCTTATGCAGTATTATTAAACTAGTGCCCCTATGCTCCACTGAAGGCGGTCCCCAGCTGGTGCTGCTGACCCCAGTGTGTTGAGGGGGCACGGCCACCATGCCCGCCCCCGGACCCCCAGAACCCCCTCCCAATTGCTGACACACCCTGAGCTTCATATGCAGCAGCAGCAAACGCTGCGGCAGTGGCTCAAAGCAGGTTTCCTGCTGTCACATGGGGGCTGCGTCTTCCCAGAGCCAATGGCCCTCCTGCAGCCCCTGGCTACTCCTGGCTCACCATGAGCATTTTGACAGGAAGTACCGAGTAGTAATAACAACAACAATAATACGTGTGTGTGTGACAGAGTGTGCGTGTGTGTGTGTGTGAGAGAGAAAGTTAGCCAGTGTGTGTGAGAGAGCCAGAGAGAGAGCAAGTGTATGTGTGTGTGATTGTGTGTTGGGGGACTGTGTGATAGAGTGTGTGTTGGGAAGTGTGAGACTGTGTGTGACAATCTGTATTGAGGGACTGTGATTTGTGAGAGGCAGAGTGTATATGGGTGTAAGAACCGATCTCTGTGTGAGAGACTGTGTGTGTGTGAGAGAGAGAGAGAGGGAAGTGTAAGAGACTGTCACTTTAAGCCACCCCCCCTCGGCTTTGCTCCCCTCCCGCGCTGACTCACGTGGAAGTGTCACACTTCCTGCTCTGGCCCCCGCCTGGCCCCAAGCAGTGCAGGCAGGCAGAGTCCAGGGAGGGACTCCACTCCAGGCGGTGGTGGCCCAGGCTGCCATGCCACCAGTGACCGGATGCACCACTCTGGACTCCCTGGGGCTGGGGCCCTCAGCTGGCCAGTGGGAGGGCAGGAGCGGGGAGAAACCTGCTGGCCCCGCAAGGGGGAGGGGCTGGAGAAGAGAGGATTCCAGCTGCGGCCAGCAATGGGAATGGTGCCCCAAATTTTCAGGTGCCTTACGCAGCCGTGTGTGATGCATAAGCCTAAAGATGGCCCTGGGGCTAGTGGCTGAGGAGAGGCATCAGGAGCCTGCTACACTTTTGAGTACCCCTGGTGTCAGTCAGGAATCCAAGACTTTTTGAAAAGTTGTCCTGAAAAGGGTATGATTAGATTAGATTAGGTTTATGCCTTTATTGCTTCTTGATGATGATTTGTGGGAAGGAGGAAAGCACCAGAATTCCCCCCGTCCCACCACCCTGCTTATTAATGGCTTTGGAAATCAATAACCAGGAATGTCAAATCTTGTGTTCCATGGCTTGCTGGAGGAGTCCCTGATGATTTTAGATGTAGTAGCTTGTGAGTGCAGGTATTGTCAAACCCACATGTTGAAAAATCACGAATTAGGCCTCAAAATCATGGGATTGGCTTAACTCATCACATTTAAAAGCTCCAATAACTTTGGGGGGCCTTCATTTGTCTTCTGATATTTGTAGCCATTAGGGGTCATGTTTTCAAGCTTTTCTCTATAACCAGGAGGGCTAGAAACATAATTTAAACATAAAAGATGAGATTCTTATGTAATCAGATGGATCCAGGAGCTGGAGATTTAAGGAAAGCACACTGTTAATTGAGATGGTGGTGTGTGTGGGGGGCAATGTTTAAACTTTACCAAAGACATCCTTTCTCCGATGTATTCACTGGCCATTGGAGTTCAATAAATGTTAGTAAAAGACCAAAGTTTTGAACCATCTGACTAGAACTCCCTACTCCTTCCAATTGCTGAACTTAGTTCTTTGCCCCTTGACAGACATAATTTTACTAGTTTTCCAAATGCCATAGAACCTTCCTAGGTTGACGAGACATGAATTTGTAACTTTTGTTAAGCACTTTTTTTGTGGGGTAGGAGAGAGATGCAACACCCTTCAGGCTGCTTTTTAGATATTGTAAAGAAGCAAAAATGGCACGAACTCAATCTTTTTCTATTGTTCTTCACTTGTAAAACGTCTTTGGTGTAGCTGAAAGGCAGAAATAGGGAGGAGTATGGCTGAAGGAACTTGACAGAGGCCTGAGTTGTCAGCCAAAAGCCAGAGAATAGGAAGGCCTGGGTGTAGGGTTCTGTGCTATAGAAGAGAAGGTGTTGCTGCGTGTGGAGTTTTAGTTTCAGTTCTGCATGCAGCCCAGTCAGTGAGTATCTGAGTTTGACCTTTGAACCATTCACTAGTTTTGATCCTGCTTATTCAAGGACTGCTTGTTTAAAATGTATGTGCTGCTGTGCACCTTTAACTGGAGGCAGGACAATTGTCTCCAGTTTGTTTCTTCTTTGCAGTGCTCCAGAAATGCACAATACCCACAAGCCTTCCAAGAGCACTAAATTCCATTACAAGTGTAACTCTGGCAACATAGGTGAAAAATGTTGCCCATTTTTACAGTTTGTGAATTGTGAACAGATCACATTTTCCGCAAGACTTTGTTTGTTCAAAATCCTTCACATGTTTTATGCAAACATAAAGCCTATTTATTGCTCCTACTGCTCGCAGGGAGAGTTGCTTAGTATAGTCAATAGTCTATGCTATGAGTATTCAATATTTGCAATTCAAAATGGCATTTTGAACTGCAAACGTGTTTCTGTTCCCTGATTGGATAAGTGCAACTCTAAGGCCTTGTCTGCAAACAAACTTGCACTAGTTAAATAAGCATCTGTTTTTAAATCTAGTCAGTTAGACTGGTTCAGAATTGTGTGTGGACAAGGCCTTTGAATCAGGTTTCTGGTGAGCTCAGTCAAGAGTTTGAGCCTGTAATTAGTTTTCTACGAATATTCTGCAGTATTCACTTAAAATGCACTGTTTTGACAAAACCTACTTGCCAGTAAACATGTTCCCTAGAATAGTTATATTGCCAGCACAGGTGAAGTAAATTAATTTTAAAATATTGAATTCATCTTACATGTGCAGGATTGACTCAGTTCTGTACTCAGCCAAGTATTGCATTATTGTGGTATCTTCATTATAGGAATAGCTGTGTTGGGTGACCCAGCCCCACTACAGCAGAACTCACATGTTCAAAACATAATTTAATCCTACAGTGGATGGGGATGAACTTTAACTGTGTCCCTGACTCCTGCTTGGTGACCAAGACCAAAGCCTTAGCACAGTTCTGGGACACAGTTAACACACAGTGCACAGTCTCCAATGCAAGACAGTTGAGTGTTTTAATGGTGTCAAGGGACCATTGTGTTGTAGGCAGGTCCCCCAAACATGGTTGTTTCTAGAGGCCAGAGCAGCCTGAAATAAATCAAACCTAACCTTGCAATAAAATATGGTTTAGTATACAGACATTTTAACTCTGAGTTTGTACCAATGTGAAACTTAAATGTCAGAATAAATACAAATAAATGAGGTGCACAATATAAATAATATAACGAAATTACAATAACCATATAATTAGTCAACCACACAATAGAACAAGGTGAGACACCAGACTTACTCTGGTAATTTTTTCATGTTGCCAGTTATGATTGTGACAGGTTGAATCACAAAAACCCCCTTGGGAACTGCCAACTGATGTGCCAAAAACTACTTCTGCCCCTGCTTTCCCTGCCAGATTCGGACTCCAGCACCCTGTTTTGTT
This sequence comes from Gopherus flavomarginatus, assembly GCF_025201925.1. Lineage (NCBI taxonomy): Eukaryota > Metazoa > Chordata > Testudines > Testudinidae > Gopherus > Gopherus flavomarginatus. Next base: position 114,032,301 of record NC_066619.1, read on the forward strand.
GAGCCAGACACTCCAGTCTGCTCCAACACGGACCCAGGGTCTGAACACATGCCCGTGCCCTAAAGCTACAGACTTAGCTGAAAGCAACTTGAGAGAAGTGTTCCTGTCTTTAACACTCAGATACCCAACTCCCAGTGGGGTCTAAACCCCAAATAAATTCATTTTACCCTGCTTATACAGGGAAAACTCATAAATTGTTGGTCCTCTATAACACTGATAGAGAGATATGCACAGCTGTTTGCCCCCCCCCGGCATTAATACATACTCTGAGTTAATTAATAAGCAAAATGTGATTTTATTAAATACAGAAAGTAGGATTTAAGTGGTTCCAAGTAGTAACAGACAGAACAAAGTGAATTACCAAGTAAAATAAATTAGAACATGCAAGTCTATGTCTAAGAAAACTGAATACAGATAAAACCTCACCAGTAAGCTTCCTTTTACAGACAAGTCTCCTTCTAGTCTGGGTCCAGCAATCACTCATACTCCCTATAGTTACTGTCCTTTGTTCCAGTCTTGTTCAGGTATCCTTGGGGGTGGAGAGGCTCTCTCTTTAGCCAGCTGAAGACAGAATGGAGGGGTCTCCCACGGGTTTAAGTAGACTTTCTCTTGTGGGTGAAGACCCCCTCCTCTCTCCTGTGCAAAGTCTATCTCCAAGATGGAGTTTTGGAGTCACATTGGCAAGTCACATGTCCATGCATGACTGAATTTCTTACCAGCCAAGCCATATTCCTGGGAAAGCTCCAATGTGGATTGGCATCTTCGAGTTCATTGTTGGCTTGAGTGGTTCTTGATTGGGCACTTAATTTGCATATCCCTTTCTCAAGAATCTGACCAAATGCTTTATTAAAGCTACTTAGAAATCATGCAAATATACAGCCAATATTCCTAACTTCAAGGACATGCATACAAATAGGAGGAATGCATTCAGTAGGTCATAACCTTTACATAGATACATTACATGGCATCTGTAGCATAAAACATATTCCAGTTATATCATATATACATTCATAAGCATATTCCCATGAAGTCTTATGGGGTACAGCCTTATGGGGTAATGGTCTTTGCTATAGCAGCATGTGTTGTAATGCCATCATAGATAACCAAGATTAGGGTGGGTCAGTACTTGAATGAGAGGCCTCCAAAGATCACTGAAGTACTGCAGGAAAAGGTGTTGGTGAGTCAAGAGATGACACTCTTCCTCTCTGTGTCAGAACTGAACCAGTTTCCCAAGACACTATTAAAAGTACGGTGATGCAGGAGGAGCTACCTACTGGATGATATGTGAAACAAGCTGCTTGAGGTGATTGGAAATGTCATGTCACTTTTTATGTGAGCAGTGTTGTTGTGCTGGCCACATTCTAACTCAGCTAACTATGTTAGGTTTCATTACATTTCCCTGCCGTTTCAACTGAATACAATATTTTTAATCATTTCCTGTCATAAATTGTTTTGGAGTGTTGCTATGTACTGTTAAACTCACTGTGTTCCACACAGCAGGCGGCATTCTACATTAAATTAGAGAGTGACGAGATCCCTTTTTATCCCTTACCACAAGACTTACTATTTTAATGATTATAAAGTGCTTTGAAATCTCTGGAGCTATAGAATGTGAAGTATTATCATGATTATTCCAAATGCATTAAAAAGTTAAGTCCCTTAAATCAAGCTTTGATTTTAATAAAAATTCATAATTGCTGCATTGCTCAGTACAGCGACTAAACTGTGCGTAGTCATACACTGACTTAGTGCATATGTCCGATCATGACTCCCTCTAGTGACTGGTCCCAACAACTATAAAACTATTTCACAGCCAAGGAACTCTCCTATTGATTGGTGGTGTAAGTAGTGAAGGTCGTAGTTTTGTTCCCATTAATAACTTTGTGTGTTTCTGTAGCCACAATTTGGTTCACCTGCTCAGGAAAGGTTTTTATCTACAGTGATGTGCCAGCAATACTGAAGACTAAGATCTTATTTTCTTCTGCATCAGCCTGTTCAGTGTGTTTTCATTTTGTAACAACCATTGACTCCCAGACAGGCAGGAAGAAGGCAGAATCATAACATCTTTCCTACATACACCTAGCTATGTACTCCACAGGCAGGGAATTGTGGGAGTTGCTGCCTCCAGGATGCTGCTGCTGGCTGGTGTTGTGACCTTCAAGCCGCTGGATATAGTTGACCAAGGGAAGTTTCAGATTTCTAAGGCACAATAGAGAGGTGTATGGTTTGCTCTATTTGTTATGTCAATCATGACATTTTCTGTGCCCTTGGAAAATGGACAATGTTTCTAACTAGCACCATCCTACTTAGTTTTCAAAAACAAACTTAGGCCAGGAAATGGCAAGTTACAGTCAGAAATTTTAAAACAAGAAATTTTGGAATACATGGATAACCACAGAGAGTTATCTCTCATAACCTTAACTTTGCCCCTGTATCCCTACTGCTCACTGCAGCTCCCATGTAAGGCATACATCTTGGACAGGTGTTACTGTATCACAGCTACTGGACATCATGAAGTTGGGTATTATTATTTAATATTAACAGGTTGGGCCCCCTTATGCTAGGCACTATACAAACCCATAACATAGGGAGATAGGGACCTCTTACACTAAATGTACTTTGGCAGTTTGCCTGTACTCCCCTCAATCCTATCCGATATCTTTAACATCTTGCATGGTAATGACAAGTTATGAACTAAGTCCATAAATACACAGTGATGAACAGTGTGACTAAGAAAAGGTTAAAATGTTAAACATGGCTGCTCTGAGGCAGGTGTATAGGAAAGGTGGGATGTGTAATGGATGGAACTGGGCAAATAACTGACTTTTTGGTCTGGTGGCAGTTTTGAAAAATTGAAAAACATTTAGGTTCTGGTCAACCTGAATCTTTTAACATTTGTGGTGAATTAGAAAAAATAATCCATTTTGGATCCATTACAGAGGCAGAATTCAAAGCTGGATCTCCCACATCCTAGGTGAGTGCTGTAACCACTGGGTTATGGTTATGAGAGAAGAAGGGAGTGGTACAGCAGAACCGCCATCATTCCCTCCGCCTCCACTGCCTCCGGCCATTTTGTGAATGGCCAAAACTATGTGTGTCAAATAGTTTTGGGTTGACCAACACTGTGTTTGTTTTTCCTCATACAAACTATAATCTGAAAAGTTTTTGCCCAGCTCTCATGATGAATCAGTCTTTTCTGTGGATCATAAATGCAAGTGATGAGATGCCGGCGTCTGGTGCACAGAGGCTGAATTGAAGGGGTTGAATTAACCTGTAACTGTGCAGGTTGCAGGGACGTAGTAGGTACATTTTGCATGAATTACCATGTTCAGTATGCTCTGCATAGCAGAATATGTGAATCCTAGTGTCAGTGCTGATGTTTGGTGTGGATAAATAAGATCTCTAATCCTGCTAGAGAGTGGGCAGGGTTAAGGGTTTCTGGGGTACCACAACTGTTGTTCTTATGTTTTAAGGTTTCTTTTAAAAATGTCAGATAATACCTTAATCTTTACTGACTTTGTAAAGTAACTTTCTGAAGACTTCATGTGTTTTTAAAAGTTTGCTCTGGGGATTGATGACCTTTACTCTTTTAACAGGGCCTTATCTGGGACTAAAACTGCAATGTCCTGCTGTATTCCTCACATTATTCTGAGAAAACAGAACCAACAAATACAACTACACATTGGCTGAAATAAGTTCTTGGCATGTTTTATTTCTATTGCAAATTCTTTGTACAGGATCTGCAAATTGTAAGCTTAACAACAGAAGTCTTGCAGTGGCTTTCAGATGGTATCTACATTTTAAGAGGGGTGAGTGCACCACCTAGAGGAGATAATGATACTTTTTTGCTGACTATTACAAAACTTTCCATTTGGTGCTGTAGGTTAAGTGAAAGTTAACACATGGCACAACGGACCATTGAGAAGCTGTTGATTTACTTTGTGCCTGCTGACCTTTCTGGTGAATACAAAATATGTAAGAATCCTTTCCAGGGCACACAAAACTTTGAATAATTTTGAAGACTGGTGATTACAGCAAAAAAGAATCCTGACCTTCAGTCTGTTCACCAGCTGTGGGACCTTGGAAGACTTGGTAAAACTGTCAATGCTGAGAGGCTGAGTTCACGAAGGTTTTTACAATGCTTTGATATCCTTGGAAAGGGGCTCTGAGTGCAAAGTGTTTTTTGTTTTATTATTCATCTGATAACATAGATAGCTTCTCTGTTTGCATACAGCATAGTTCCTTCTCTGTGCTAATGGTTCTGACATTTAAGAGGATTGTCTAGTTTATGTTGCTTGAAAAGTAAGATCATGTTTGCAAACATGGATTTCCTCCTTCCCTTTAACTATTACTGCCTAGGGTTTTATTTTATTTTTTTACAATTACTCTTTCAATTTTTGTATGAGATAAGCACTGTGACAGGGCTTGCTGACACCCAAATGTAGACCTATTTATAGCAGGTCCACAAGATCACACATTCAAGATGAAACTGGGGCCACCATGTTCTTCCAGGACTTGTCATGATGAATGAGGCAACACAGAACAGAGAGCAAAGGGTAAAGGATTTTTTTTAATGATAAAGCTGGTTTCTTTGAATGACGTTTCTCCTTGGATCTATCATAAGAGAAGTTCTCTGTGCTACCATTACAGAGGTCCTTGAATACATGATGAAGCACCTGTGAGAATGGACATGCAGGCAGAACTACTGTCACAATAGATCCATAAAACACATCTTTCTGAAACTGTAAATAGCGGGTGGGAAGAATTATGTTCTCATGCAGTCGTGGGGTTGTGGAATTAAAGCACTTTCAGGTAGCTTTGAGCGATGCTGCTCAGCCAACTGTTCCCTCTCTCTCTTTTGTTTGGTAAGACTTTGTAATAAATTCTTGACTTAAACAATCGTTATGATAGCCCCTGAGAGACTCATATGTTTCTTCCATTTCACTGGTGGTTATAGCTTACAGATGAGGTCCCACAAATGAAACAGGATAGGTGGCTAAAGTCAGTGGGGGGAGTCTTGGGCTGAATTTGACTAAATGCAACATAAAGAGGTTTTGGAGTTTATACCATGTAGTGTAGAAGACAGAGAGAGGTTTTTTCACTTCCACTATAGTATTGCAGAGTCTTGCACAGTAGTAATATTGCATATGGTGCATGGTCTGGTTAATCAGCGCTGTTAGAATCAAGCTTTGCTTGGTGTGGAGAATTTTCATGGTACTTTTGGTTGCTCAGAGTCACAATGAGCTGCCTGTCCCATTGGAGAGAGAATAGAGTCTCATGGAGACCAATGCCAGTTTTTTCTGGTTGCCAGCCAAAATTGCTCGCTGCGGTTCTAAAGATGCTTGGGGGAATTTAAGATAATCTGATAATAGAAGAGAGACAGAGACAGGTGGCAAAGTATATGGATAAGAGTATAGGCAAAAAAATGCTAATTAAAAGAGCTAAAGGGAAGACATTGAAAAAGGGAGTGAAAGAAAATAAATTAACTTGAGAAAATACCATTGCTCCTTCTGATGCCATTGTCCCATTCTGAAACCAGTGTCAACCCTCTGCTGAGTGGCAGATGTCTGAGGCCTTGCAGGTCAGCTTCCAAACAGAGGAGAAATCAGTGACATGGCATCTAGGAATATTCTTAGTATATCTTTATTTTGTGACACACATAACCAGGAATGGTCACAAACATCCAGACATTCCTCGCCTTCAGAAATCTCAGCCCACATGTTAATGCCAGGTTCTCACAGAGCAACTCAACCTCAAGAATTGACTCTAATCAGAGACCAACAAAGCAAGCCAATTCTCCTACTGCTTGCACAGCTCCCTCTCTGAGACTGAACATTTGCTCTCTCAGGCCACGTCTACACTACAGCATAAAATCGAAATTATTAAAACCGGTTTTATAAAACTGGTTTTATAAAATCGATTTTACACGTCCACACTAGGGCACATTAATTCGGTGGTGTGCGTCCATGGTCCTAGGCTACCATCGATTTCCGAAGCGGTGCACTCTGGGTAGCTCAGTAAAAGAATGAGACCAATAACTTCGATTTCCGTCCACACTAACCCTAAATCGATATAGTAATATCGATTTTAGGGTTACTCCTCTCGTTGGGGAGGAGTACAGAAATCGATTTTAAGAGCCCTTAAAATCAATTTAAAGTGCCTTGTAGTGTGGACGGGTACAGCGTTAAATCGATTTAACGCTGTTTAAATCGATTTAACGCTGTAGTGTGGACCAGGCCTCAGGTTAAGAAAAAGAAAATGGAAGACTGTGTGACAGTGCCACCTGATGAGGCCTGTTGTAATATAATACAGATGGGAAGATGGAGCTAGAAAAGGAAACAAAGTAAAATGGTTTTAAGAAAAAATATTGAGGAAAATATATAGAAGGAAAGATAAAATAGGAGAATAGATTAGAAACTGGAGGCTGGTAGTGTACATCTATTTATTTAAACACAAAGTAGTTCTCATTTGCATCAATAATGCGTCATTTCATCAGCTGTACGTTCTGCAATTTGAAAAAGTGTCCAAAATTTTGGACACTGTCCATCTTTTATCACATGCTCTCTGGCTATGACGCTGAGAGAGATGGGAGCTGATGAGAATAACCTAGGAGACAGGTTCACTTTAAAGTGAATGGGTAGAGAAGTAAAGTAGACCTGGGTGGCTTAAATCTGGTGGGTCCAAATATATAGTCACTAGGCACAAATAGATCAAATACTATATGTGCATTCAGGGCCTGATTCTGTGATGAGCCGACTACCCTCCATTCCCACTGAAATTGGGTGCACTCATCACCTCGCAGGAAAGAAGCACTGAAACATTTTCAGAATTGGATGTTCAGTCCTTTGCCTCACTGCCAAATAGGTTTCACCATAGGGCTGTTTGTGTGATATGGACACCTATTTGTTAACCATGAATTCACTTCAGAGGTTCCCAATAGCCCTAAGCAGGGAGCAACATTTGGTCACTGCCAGCCTGGTATGGATTCAAACTAGTAGTTTAGAGGTGAAGGTGGCTCTTGAGCCATCTGGCCCCTGGAGAAATGTTACATCCAAACAGCTAAAGCACAGTTGAAATATACTCCATGACTGTTGCTTCAAAATAAATATTACAAACCTTGCAATGCAGCCAAGATGTCACATTTGCTAACTTTCCCCTGATTTTGTTGCACTAAAAGAATGTTTCCTGAGTCCGATCTAAAGTTTACTAAATAAAAGCCGTGATTGTTAATTATATGAAACATCACACGTTTTCCCCAAAGCTCACCCTCCTGTTGCCTATGGAGCAGTTTGGAATAACAAATGATGAGAAGTGCTCTCCTTAAACATGAGCTACTAATCTCAGAACCTTTGATTCTTCTACTTATTAACTAAATTTAGAGGATGATTAAACCATGAACAAAGTATAGATGGCCTGGCTTTATTCACTGACTTCACTTTTTAAAATGGTCAGTGACATCAGCCACGCTTTAGAATAGATTTTATTAAGCTCTGACTGTTAACTGTTTTATCCCAAAGGATCTCAAAGTGCTTTACAAACCTAATGAGCTGATGGACAAGCAAGGATTAAAGCAAATTAGTGGCAAATAGGAAACACTGTGGCCAATATGTGAGTGCTAACTGAGTGCAGTTTGTGAGACTGATCAGTTCCTCTGCTGCTTTTGCCAGTCGCCTTCTAAGTAGCTGTGAAAATGATCAAAATCGGATCTATTCCTAATCGCCTAGCAGCAGCCCAGACACTCTTGCCCTTTCTCTAGTGCTGGAGATATGAGTCTGCTAGTGTTCTGGAGCAGAGAAACTCCTAAGCCTCAGGTAGTGCAAGTGAGGAGGAAAAGAGAATACGGCTCTCCATTGTCAAGGACAAGAGAAATGGAGCATCCCAAGTTAAAGGGGAAGGAAAGAGACAGCTTTGTCCTGTAGCAGGAGAGTGATGAAACCATGAATAGATGAGTTAGGGAAAGGGAGGAAGGAGACTGCAAAGCTCCCCCTCCTTCAAAGCAACTGGGGATGGAGGGGTGGGGGGCAAATTTTATCAGGCACTCATGAGTCAGCTCTGATACAAAAGGTGAGGGGAAAGGGCTAAGTAGTGTTCAGGGACACTGTCCTAGTAAGACAGCAGCTAGGAGGAGAGAGAACGGGTTTCTACCCAGATTTTGCCCCCTGGATCCCTCTGAATGGGAGGGGTAAAAAGGTGCCTGGTTTAATGCTGTCTTCTCTTGGATCAGCCTTTGGCTAATAGCGTCAGTCCTTTAGTGAGTAGGTGTATGTTTAATTTTTTCAAGCTCTGTAGGGATCCCTTCACTCAGCCCTAAAATGGAATAATAGCTGGGCTGAAAGCTGGCAGCTACTGAGCAATGCAAACCAGCACCACAGAGTCATTTAGGCAGGAAGTGAAGATGAATAATGAATAAGCCTTTCATGGAGCTTTTCCTTCCATAGACTCAAAGTGCTTTCCAAAGGTGGTAGATAGCTTCTCCAGCTGTAACATGGGGAGGATGAGGCTTTGGGAAATTCAGAGTCTTCCTCAGCATTTTACAGCAATTAAATGACAGAGTTAAAAATCAAATACAGGAATCCTTGCTGCCATGCCTATGCCTATGCCTTCTGCACTGGACTGGACTGAACGCAGAGAGGGGTGGGGGAATACTGTATCTAATTCAACCTGCAGGGGAAATTTAGCAAGGCTGAATACCCAATGTAAAATATAAATCCTGGCAAATTCCAATAATCTTTTTATGGATTTCCATAACTGTTCGGGTTTTTCACATAGTGCATTCAGTATATCCACCAGCTAATGCATTGCAAAACTGTGCCTGGGGATGCAGAACCCTTCTATTATCTTGATGTCAGGTGCTTGAGCTCTGTTTAGAGAGATAAAGGCATTTTGGATGAATTGTACTAGCAGGTGGATCTTGTCAACTCTGATCAGGCTATGAGGAAGTTGGAATAACCCCTTGGAGCAGAGCAAACTCTGGGGTGGAATAGAGGAAGTTATGCAGGGAAACTCTTAGGGACAGGCAAACATGGGGAGGAATTTCAGGATGACGTTTTTGTTATGTAAGGTAATGCTAGAGGTAAAGCCCAGCAAAGGGGTAAATTGGGACTGCATTAATTCTCTTTGGGGCAGGGGTTGAGTGCTGCATGCTTCTGCAGAGATCTTGTAAACTCCAAGTCTTCAAACAGATGTACTTGACTGAACTCTCTTATGCCTGTGCAGGGTCAATCGGAGTGGGGGGATGTAAGACTCTGTGTTGCCCTATCTGTTTTCAGGATCAGGGCCTTAAGTAGGTTTTACTGTAGGTCTGCAGTGTCTTCTGCCATTGGATGTGTGTCTGATAAATGAACTCCTCAGGGCAGATCCTCAGCTGGTGTACGTTGTCCTAGCTCCACTGACATCACAATTTACACAACTGAAGGTCTGTCCCCTTATTTTTAATATCTTAGAGTCTGTGTAGAGAAGCACTCATATAATGAAGCTATGCCTATAGTGTAATGTTTTTTCACATGAATTTCCTTTCTGAGGGGGAATCTTTTACATACTAAAACAACCCCAAATATGAAAATATCTGCTATGACTAATGATGTTTACATAGCCTTCATTGCCTGAAGGGGCTAAGGAGAACAGGTTTAAAATGGTTAAATATCAAAAATGAATGTTTTGTGCATCAGCTACCAAACGTAATACTGTACATAGTGACTCTGCAAACTGTGACTAATGGGGAAACATTTTTAAAATGCTTCTGATAATGAAAAGATTTATTGTAAAATATGTCTTAAATGGTTTAACAAAATACCCTTTGTACGCTCACAAAATAGCTTCATTCAAAAGTGGTTCTAGGATTTAGCACTTGGTGGGGTTTAGATGCAGGAGGAGCAAAGGATTTGACTGTGGGGAGGCTGGAATCCGTAACAAACACCTTTTTAATTTAGGGCACTCATAGTGATGTGATTTGGTGAGTTCAAGCTGAACTTGATTATTTTCTTGCTGCCTGAATCTATCACTGCATGTGTTGAAATATGCATAAAAATGTACTCAAGATGTTGAAACTGGCTAAACACAATTCAAAAACGGGTGGTGTGTTCTACCTCTGGACTAAAGAACTACCGTCTGTTAAATAATGGGGGAAAAGCCAGTTTTCCCTTTTCTATCAGTAGATACACCATCTCTTCATTTCCTGCTTACAGTCTGTGTTGGGATTGCTTAGCATTTCTGAAGATCAGGCTTTAGGAGCCTCAAGTTGGGCACACAAAAAATGGAAGTACCCAAGATCAGTGGATACTTCTTAAAACTTGGGTCTAAAAAGACTTACAGTCACGCAGGGTGAGAATCTGACACTTCTCCTCACCCTGAGTGGTACCTTACTCTGTAGGAAGCCCCACAGGGAGCGAGGGAAGAAGTCTGAAAAGAATGCTGGCATCCCAACCTCTCATTGCATGTTCTAAGAACGTCCCCTCCCTAGCGCTGTAGCAAGTTCACTTTTTCCTTTCTAGCTCCCTGTCTTGCCCAGTCAATCTCTTTGAAAACCTGTATTTCTCTCTTGCCTTATACCCCTTAATTTCTCTCTCCCTTTGCTATTGTCACTTAATTCTGCAAAGCATTTTGGGATATAATTTGTATGGAAGACACTTTACAAAACACAAATTGGATTATAGGTCAAATGAGCCCTATGCCCTCTGGGGACATAATCAAATCATAGACTGTGGGCAAGAGGTCTTGGCTGAATGCCCTGAAAGAAGTCTTGCCTCATTGTCGTGAGAATTTTCTAGCCCAGGCACAAAATGTGTTCGCTCACCTTTTCCATGATCATTCATGATAATGAAGGGCTAGATTATAACTTTACAAGATGCTTCAAATAAGGGGCAGCGTATGGCTGCCCCATCCCAGGAGCATGCTAGAGAATGAATCGTGACTCATCACAATTTCTCCCCTGCTTCCTCTATTCCTTTGTCCTTTAGGAGAAGGGGATTAAATTAATTCATCCCTTTATTTTGCAGCTCCTTACTCTGCCAGTGTGCCAGGCAGCTACTTTGGCTGACAAGAAAAAGGGGTGGAGTTGGGGTTCCACCCATTCTTCTCTGCCCTATTCCTATTCGCTTGCTCACAGAAGAGAGCTAAGGCAAGTAGGCCCAGACCCACAAAGGTATTCAGATACATAAACCACAGACCCAGGGATCTAAGTCCCAGTTTTGGCTTCCCTGCAATCCACAAAACTCCCACTGAATCCGGTAGGTGCCTAAACTCATTCAGCACCTAGAGTTTTCAGGGACTTTGGGCACCTATGTTGCTGCTACTGGGCACGCACCCTGCTTCTCTCCCTAGGCATCCAGACACACACCTCCTGCCTAAGCCACACAGCGATCTACGAACTGGGGGACGATAGGTATTCGGCCCCCTAACTGATGCCTGGAGCCTGATCTGGGAGACATACTCAGAGGCTGCCTACTAGATGGGGGTCACATTCAAAATCCCTCTGGAAGAGATAGTAGTGGTTGTGGTCATTCTGTCTCCCTCTGGCCCAGTGACTGTTCCATGGGGGATAAATACTTAAATTGACACACTCCTTCTGGCCCAGTGACTTTCTCTAGCCCAGTGGTTAAGGCACGTACCTGGGAGGTGGGAGACCCTGGCTCTGTCCCTCCCATCTTGTTTTCATTATTTATTCAGAGTGGAATGGCTTCAACAGGAGATACTGAGGGAAACAAACATCATAATGTCCCAATGCTCAGTTGTTAGAGTGCAGCCTGGGAGGTGGGAGACCAAGTGAACCTTCTTGGGGAGAAGGGATTTGAACAGGGTTCTCCTTTCTCCCCCTCTGGCAGAGAAGAGGGAACTGAACCTGGGTCTCTCACATCCCTGGTGAAAGCTTTTAGCCCAGTGGTTAGAGCAATCAGAGGGGCACCACCGCCTCTGGCTGTTTTGTGTGGAGTGCAGCAGGTGCCTAACTCATTCCTGCAGGAAATGCCTTTGGTATGTAAGCCCTCTGACTCCAAATGATGGGTTCCCATTCATGGATTGCTAAGAAGTTATAGGCACCTATGTCCAGGCTACAGGGAGGTGCCTATCTCGGAGAGAGGGATGAAGCATAGCACAGCGCATACGCCGCTCATTAACATCTCCCATTGATTAGCTTAGGCAGCTCCCCGCCTAGTGTGCTAGCTTTATGCAACACATTCGAAGGGGCCTATCTCGCCCCATTCAGTGCATTGCGAGCTTAGGCCTCTAACTCGGCTTTGTGGATCACGGTGTTTTTCCTACAACTTTCTAGGCACCTAAAAGTTAGGCTCTGTGACACTCAACCTAAGTCCCCTTATGGATCCCATCTATAGCTTCTGCTATCTACTCAAGCCGGAATGGAATCTCAGCAGAGAGTGATTTACTCCCTCCTATGGCTGAGTAAATGATAATGATATTTAGTCCCAAATGACTGACTATACTGTTGAGAGAAATTACTTACCCTGAGTGGGTGAATAAAATTTTGCAAAGCTCCACTAAATCCTCTGTAATTTGCATCTCAAAATAAATTTGAAGCAGCTGTGGCATTGGAAGTGATTGAAAAGTATTGTTTTTTGGCAACTCATTATTTTAGCTCTTTATAATGAGCCTTTTGAGAAAAGGGGTTTTCCATTTAAATAGTTTTAAAGACAATCATTTTTGACTCAGTAACTGTATTTTGGCTAAAACCAGTACATTTGGCCTTACACACTGGTTAAGGCTGAGAGTTTAAGAAGTTTAGCAGCTTACTAGTACTCCTATTTCAGGCAGAGAATATCTCTTTTTCTGCCTGTCTGGACATTAGTACCCTTATTTTAAAAATAAATTGTAATTGGAGATGGAAGAGACCTGCTAGATTTTAGTCCATATCCATACAAGTGCAGGAGACAGTGGGGTAGATCCGAAGCTGGCATAAATCAGCATAACTCCAATGAAGTCAATGGAGCTGTGCTGATTTGCACCACCTGAGGACTTGGCCTTTGCTCCCCCAAATAAAGGCTGTATCAGATATTGAAGGCTGAGTTAGAAAAACCCCAGTGGCACCACTTCTTAATCAAAATGCTCATTTTCCGAGGGCAGTCTGCTCATTTCTACAGCTACAGCAGAGAAAAAGTGACTTGTGAAACAAGCACTGAGCTTGGTTCACGTTACTCATGGATCACATTGTTTATTTTGCAGCATCAGCAACAGTAAAAAGGCCAATGGCCAGGTATTCATGAAAACCTCCATCAGTCTCAAACGCTTCACACTGCTGGCTGAAAATGGATATTTATTATGTATTTTGTTATTGTTTATCATTATTCTCTTGTTGGTCAGGGTCAAGGGTGCTTACTGTGGTACATAGGTTTATAGCCTCTACTGGTTTGGTAAGGATAAATAAGGGAAGGGAGACAAAGGCAGGAGTTGCACTGGTTTTTGTTTCTAAGTTTCATATCAATTAGATGCCACTTGAAAATATCCAAAGTGAAAAAGGTTGCAGTTCTCTGAACAGCTGCTTACCTAGGCTGTGTCAGATAAGCTGGGGCATGAGAGAAGGTAGATTCACTTTTTTGAAAGTTGAACGTGTTACTGTGGACATTAGAGCAAGTCCTATTATATTATATTATATTTATATTTATATTTATTATAAAGGCTGTGATTAGGTGCCTTTTATAAAATGAAACCATGAGAGATGGCCAGCACAAAAACATCCCGATGTCAAATGTGAGGACATAAAATTCCTTAGACTCAGCACGGAGGCTACTTAAGTAACAGCAGAGTCACAGAAGGTGTGTATACCCCTACGTGGAAAAGGAAGAAGTAAAGCACTATTGCTAAGTGGCAAGTCTCAAGACGGTTGTTTCAGCCAAAGAGAGATGTTTGTAAAATGGAAATCCAGCCCCAACGAAGCCAATAGAAAGGAACAGAAACTAAGGGTGTGTGTGTGTAAAATTTTAAAATGGAAATTAGTTGGGCTACGGGGAATTTTGAAGAGTAGGTGGGTAATGTCATAAGAACAGATAACAGGAAATACACATTTCCTGCTTCTGATATACTTAAAGTATGAAAGAGAGAGAGAGTTAGTTGGTGGGTCTGCTGGATTAGCAAGGAGTATGGGGAACAATTAAGGATGATAAAGAGCCTGCAGAGAAATTAGATTATTTGCATCAGCCTGCACCCTGGAGGAGGTTGAGGAGGTACATACTCCAGGTTTACTCTTTTCTGGTAAGAAAGGTGATAACACTGTCACTGGCTGTTCCTATGAAATAAACATCCCACCCACTTTCTCTGAACTTGAAATGTGAATATCTGTTCAGAAGACATAGGAAACTGGTATTGTGTGCGTATAAGTTCAAAAGCTAGGAACTCTTGTGTTCTAATTCTAGTTCAGGAAGTTACTTATTCTGTGGATTTGGGCAAGTCGTGAATTGGGAATAAGGATCATTGTCTACTTTACAGGAGATATTGTGAGGATTAATTAATGACTGTAAAGAATGTTGATCCATGCTATGAAATGTCACATAGAAATAACTCTATTCTGCTAGGGGTAAGATGAACCCTGTCTGACAAAGAATTGGTCAACAAGAAAACCACAACCTGCCACAGTTATGTTGGCTCCTGGAAAGTCCCCAAATTGTGCTGAAATGTATTGTATAAACAACTTCCCAGTGTCTGAGCAGTTTCCTGCATAGTATTGATTTAATAGGTAGCGCCCTCTGTTTTGTACCATAATTAGATTACAAGGTTATCTAGGGGATGTCATATCAATGCCATATTACAAAGTGGAGGAAGGAAGTGGGAGACTAAGCTAAGGGAGTGACTGCTCAGGACAACCAGGTGTTTTTCACATGTAGGTTAGAATCAGAATATCAGGGTTGGAAGGGACCTCAGGAGATCATCTAGTCTAACCCCCTGCTCAGAGCTGGACCAATCCCCAGACAGATTTTTGCCCCAGTTCCCTAAATGGCCCCCTCAAGGATTGAATTCATAACCCTGGGTTTAGCAGACCAATGCTCAAACCACTGAGTTACCTCTCCCCCTTCTCTGAGGGCCAAATACTAGTGTCCTAAGGATCCCTGTGTGCGTGCACCTCCTCCATGAATAACAGCACTCCGTGCTATACTCAGAGAGCTCTTCCTGCCCCTCTGTTAGTTCAGCTGGAGAGACAGGATTAACTGCATTCGTGTTGATGTAGAGCATCGGTATTTTTTGAAGTGAGAGGTTTTTGCTCAGCAAACTTGATCCATTGAGGAATACAGGTCAGTTTAAAGAACAAATTGAGCTGCTCTCACTGTCTTAATACCTGGTATCACTATTTGTATTGATTTTAATCAATATAAATATACTTTCCCCTCTGGTCCCCTCACTCGGTATCCCTCCTCCTCTTTGATCTATTGTTCGGTTTGTTTTAGAAAACAGAGAAACTTTTTCGGTTTGCTGTCCCCACCCCTCCACTGTTGTTCATGAAGAAGTGAATATGAGTGGTTCAGGGCTCAGTGATTCAGAGCACTCCCTAACAGAGCTGGGCAAATAATTGATTTTTTTTTTTTTTTTGGTTCGCTGTCAGTTCTGAAAATGCTACTAATAAAATCTGTTCAGCTCAAATCAAAACCAAATTTTTTGATGAATCCAAAAAGTCAACACATTTAGTTTTGAGTGGAACAAAACTTTGTTTCTGTGCATTTTTTCTCTTTTAAAAAATGTTTCCCACCCCCCCAAAAAAAATGAAAAGCAAAGAAAATGAAGGAATAGATCTGCAAAACTGGAAGCAGAGGTGCTGGCAGCCCCTTCATACCCAATAGCCCAGGACACTCAAGGAGGGTACTGGACACCTGGGTTCAAGTCCTGCTCCAGAAGGGGGATTTGAAGCTGGGTCTCCCACATCCTAGGTGAGTGCCACCGCTACCAACAACTCCTCCTCCTCTTGGCTGTTTCCTGAATGGAGTTTGTCACCTTGTAAATATAGCTCAATTTTTGTCCCTCTCCCATAACTATTTGGTGAATTTGTGTGAAATTGATGACTAGTTTTGATTGACTCAAAATTGCATTTTTTTGGGTGACTAAATTATTTGTCCAAAATTTCATCCAGTTCTACTCCCTAACCTTGGACTCCTCTCCTAGCTGCACTTCTAACAGGTATGAGACCTGGGTACATGCAGTTCAGAATTCTCTATTATATCCCTGAGGGTCTGCACACTTTGGGCAAGATCTTCAGCTGGAATAAATGAGTGCCGCTCCATTGACACTAGCTGAGGATTGGGCCCTTTAAGTTTGCCCTTTATGTGCACATTTCTGTACCTGAAACAACCAGTGCCTCAATAGTTCCTTCTACTAATGTTAGCTCTAGAGATGGGTGTGAACCAAAACCTAGCAACCAAACTTCTGGGAATATAAACCTGAAAGGGGACCAGAATTTAGTGGCTGGACCTCTTTATCTGTAATGGTCTGAACCAAAATGGCAGATCTGAACACTCTTCCCCAAGATATGGAAGGTGGGGGTTGAAGTCTAGTCATTAACTGAAATGTTTGCAGCTCGAGACCATCTTTTTGGAATTCATACACTGATTCTTTCACCAGTCATTTATTGTATTATATGAGTTTTCAGTTTGCGTTTCCAACAAATGCTGAAACGCAGCTGAATCAGTTACAATTTGCTGTTTTCAATGGGCAGGGATGGTGTCCCTAGCCTCTGTTTGCCAGAAGCTGGGAATAGCGACGGGAGATGGATCACTTGGTGATTACTTGTTCCTTCCCTCTGGGGCACCTGGCATTGGCCACTGTTGGAAGACAGGATGCTGGGCTAGATGGCCCTTTGGTCTGACCAGTCTGGCTGTTCTTAGGTTGGGTTTGAAAGGGTATGAAATGACCATAAACATCACAAGCTGACCTGTTTGCTGAAACGTGGCAAAACTTTCAATGTTTTGCTCTGAGTGTCTGGTTTATAATGAAAATTTGGGTGATTTTTATTTCATTTCAGGTTCTCTGTTAACTAGTCATGGTTTCATATTAATAAATGTGATGGACAGAAGGGATAGCTGATATGATCATCTAGTCTGGCTTCCTCATAGCAAAGGAATTATTCTTCTCTTTTGTGCCATTCCTGCACTCCACCAAGGACTCTTGTATTATTTTTGCTGCTGGGTATCTTACTCATCTGTGTTTATAGAAGAAAAAGCAAGCACATGTTGTTCAGAATATTTCTGTTCCTAGCTGCCTTGTAGAGTCTGGAGCATGACAAAAAATTATTGTTTGTGTGTTGTGTAAACTGTTCTTAAATAAGCCTTATAATGTTCTAGACTTGGAAAATAGAGTCTGGTCTCTGTAGCATTTGTCTCATAAAAGAAAATACCCCCAAATGGACACTAATGACAAAACCTGCTCTCCAAAAGAGTTGTCATTCATGATATTTGTGATTCCCCCCCTCCCCCAAGGAAAGAATAAGACTGTGAAATTCTGGTTAGTTTCTATTCTTTGCTCTTCCTTAAACACAGAATGTTGGATAATAAAAGCTGCTATTTAATTTAAGCTGTGGTCTTATTATCTGGCACAAACAGCTGCAGTTTGTCTGCTTCCTGTAGCATTGCTTTTGGTGTATAGATAAAACGTTTGTGCCATTTTCTCTAGAGGTAATATGGGAGATCTTTCGCCACAGAACAAGACAACTCTCTACATACTAATTCTTACTGCCTATCCAATATTTTACATCTTCAAAGAACTTTTAAACATTAACTAGTTAACCCTTAAAGCATCCTGCCAGGTAGGTGGTTATAATTAACCCAGTTTTGGTGTGTCCTATTTGAGACACCTAAAGCCTGATTTTTCAGACCTGCTGAGCACCTGCCACGCCAGCTGAAGTCATTAGGATGTGTAAGTGCTCAGAACCTGAAAATCAAGCCACGATGTCTCAAATAGGGTGCATAAAAACTGAAGCACCCCAAAATCAGTGGCCATCCTTGAAATTTTTGCCTGAAAACACTAGCCCAGGACTAGAGGAGGAGATATCATCTGGTTTCTGATGCTAACAGGAACTTCCAAGTTATGCTAGGAGCACTGGATTATGCTGCCCTTAAAGACAGGCAAGCTCTGAAAAGAGTATGTAGCATAGAACTCCTGTTTGCCTTCCTTTCTTTGCGAGTGCACCACCAGAGGAGTTATTCAGTTTGTTTGCTTTCTGGGCATGTCTCCCTCTACACTGTGTTCTTTTCCAGAACCTGAGAATGATTTATCATCTCTGGGTTTTTGCATGGATGGTCAGCTAGGCTGGCAAACACAGGTATTTAACTACTTAATGATTTCGTATGTATCTGCACCTAAATAATGTTTCCATCTTTCTTACATAGTGGTGCACATAAAAGGAGCCTGTCTGTTTGCATGGTTTGCACAGATTTCCATGCAGGTTTGCACGGCTGTGGAACTCCAATGCAGAGGTATAAACAGGGAATGAATACTAGTAGTTTATTTTGGAAGTCTTATTGGGCAAGATCCTCAGCTGATATAGCAGCAAAGAGTCCTGTGGCACCTTATAGACTAACAGACGTTTTGGAGCATGAGCTTTCGTGGGTGAATACCCACTTCGTCAGATGCATGTAGTGGAAATTTCCAGGGGCAGGTATATATATGCAGGCAAGCAAGGTATCTAGCTTGCCTGCATATATATACCTGCCCCTGGAAATTTCCACTACATGCATCTGACGAAGTGGGTATTCACCCACGAAAGCTCATGCTCCAAAACGTCTGTTAGTCTATAAGGTGCCACAGGACTCTTTGCTGCTTTTACAGATCCAGACTAACACGGCTACCCCTCTGATACTCAGCTGATATAAACTGCCATAGCTCTATTTACTGAACAAATTGTGCCCAAATAACACTTAATCTCTTTCTGCACTGCCCTCTAAAAACACAATGTCCTTCCTGAGCCAGTCTACAGAAACACTATCCTCTCCTCATTTAAATCCTTCCCGTAGTCCCACATGTTGTGTGATCCGACAAGATGCTGGCAGACTAAATCAACTCCTTATTTATTTCATTTATGTAGTTATATGAGTGACATGTACTTGTGCAGGTGAAAACGTCTAGCATTGGGAAGGAAGAGTGTAAGGAATTGAAACTAGGGATTGCAGGAGGGAGAGAGTGAGAGGATGTATGGCGGGATGTAGCGGAATTCAGACTATATTAATCAAAATGTAACTGACAAACCACATGCCCATTAGCGAAGTGATCACAGTGCCGGCTTGTCGTGGCACTTCCACTTTCCACCCATTGTCTGTTTGTGTCTATTTAGGCTGCACACTCTTTGTGGCAGGGACTGCTTTCTTCTCTGCCTGGAAACGCATTTTGTGGTAACACTCAGACTGATTTTAATAATAATCCTTCATGACACTACCACTTACCTTCTTATCAGATTTCTGTGATCTTCAGAGGAACCATGCTGGGCTAATTTGTTTTCTGGGAACAGAATTATGCTGTAACATAAATTGTGATTTGATTCCACCGAGCTAGTTCATATATCATTCTATGCTTATGTTGATATTACGTATGTAAGTAAAGATATTAAATCACATTGTAATATCTTCCTTACTGTATAGTCACACTAACATTATTACTTTTCCCAGGATACCATGCTGAATCTTTAGAAATCTGGATTACAAATGATAATTTAAATGCTTTCTGTTGTTACTTACTTTCTGGAACAGGCTCAGAGGAAACAAGCATGACCTGAAACCTCTCATAAGGAGATGTGCAAATATTAGTAAGCAATAACTGCTGAAAAGTACAGGTACATCTGGGCATAGCACAGGTATCTTCTATGCTGCCAAACATGCTTGTGAAAGTTCTATTGCTCTCCATGGAACATCTGCGAAAGATGGCAGCACAGGACTACACAGCTGGCTTCAGCAGTATGAATTGCACCTCTCTGGAGCAGCAAGAGTGAGTTTGGGTCATGGTAACATTTGCAGGGGAAGGCTGATGGTTTTCCAGTGAAAAACATGTGAATATTATTCATCTATTTTCCCTTGGGTTGGGAATCCTGCATTGGCTCTGAGACTGACAGCGCTTGTGGCTTTTGAGGAGTAGAGACCTTGTCTTGACCTCTGTGCTGACCGTAACCTCTAAGTTTTGGCCACATGGAGATTCTGTCAAATACTTTTAAAATGATTTAGCCCTAGTCTACACTAAAAATGTCGCTCGGGTGTAGCAAATCCACATCCCAGAGTGACGTGGTTACACTGACTGACCTCCCGGTGTGGGCAGTGCTATGTCAGTGGGTGGGCTTCTCTTGAGGAGGTTCAGTACCCAAGCCAATGGGAGTAGCTCTCCCATGGGCATAGGTGTTGTCTTAATTGAAGTGCTGCAGCTGCACTGTTGCGGCATTGTAAGTGTAGACAAACCTTTAATCTCCACTGTGATAAAAATTTGTCTCCTCATCAGGTTGGCGCTTACTCATTTGGCATTGCTAATGGAGCCTTAAGTTCCCATGGCTCTGATTCACACTTCCTTCCTGGTTTGTGTAGTAGTCAGCAGAGTCAGCAGCAGCCAGCGGGGATGGACACAGTACTTCATACTAGAAACAGCATTTATTTGTTAACTCATAAAACGCTGAGAGTTTTGGTTGTTTAGAACCTTGAAGAACAGCCAGGTTCTTGGCATTAGGGTCAGCCTATTAAGAGGCCCTGTATCAAAGAATCTTGTTGGAGGTAGGGCAGATTGAAAATCCCACCGGATGAGTAATGCTGTGTGGTGCAATTTGACTTGGCCCATTATGAAGACACAGGTCACTTGTAAAATTCAGTTCTGGGTTTGGATTTCACTCCTTCTCCCCCATAATGTACAAGAATGTTCAGATGTAAAGTTTTGGTTCAGGTCCATCTCTAATTTGCAGACCCTTTCTAAAAAACCCCAGAGCTTTGGAGCCTAAAATGACTCGAGTAGCCCTTGAAGTGGAGCTGGTCAGAAAACAGAATTTCCTTTCCACGGGAAGTTCTGACACTTCAGAATCTGGTTTAGTTTAGAATCAAAACAAAAAAGCTGAAATTTCCTGCAAAATGAAAATTTTGAAAAATGTAGATTCAGGACCGTTGAAATGTTTTGTTTTGATGATGTTGCCACATTAATAGAATATATAACATTATACTTAATATTTTACATAAATTAATATATTAATATAAGTAAAAACAAAATAAATGGAGACAAAGTTGAAATGCTTTGTTTACTCTTTTCTGTTCACAAATTTTGTCTCAATCCACATGTTCCTGCAAAATGTTTTGATTTTGACAAAACTGCATTTTCTGTTGGAAAATCATGGTGTTGAAATTTTTTCAGCTAGCTCTATCTCTAATTAAATGCTACTCTAGTGGCAGCATATGGAACACAGATCTCTCCATAATATTTCTGCGCAGGTTTTTACAAAAATAGTGGCTGATCTCTATGCAATACTTGTAAACCAGGAATCCTTATCATGCAGATGTGTTTCTAGTAGAGTAGAGTTTCTAGTAGAGATTGGTTCTTGGCTCTATCCCATATAACACTTTTATCAATGACCTAGAAGAAAACATAAAATCATCACTGATAAAGTTTGCAGATGAGACAAATTGGGAGAGCGGTAAGTAATGAAGAGGACAAATCATTGATACAGAGCCATCTGGATCACTTGGTAAACTGGGTGCAAGCAAACGATATGGGTTTGTATACAGCTAAAAGTATACATCTAGGAAGGAACAAAGAATAGAGGCCATACATACAGAGTGGAGGATTCTATGCTGGGAAGCTGTGGCTCTGAAAAAGATTTGGGGGCCATGGTAGATAATAAGCGGGCCAGGAGCTCCCAGTGCTATGCAGTGGCCAAAAGAGCTAGTGAGATTTTTTTGGATGCTGTGGCCAAAATGCTAATGAGATTCTTGGATGCATAAACAGGGGAATCTCAAGTAGGAGTTGTGGTTTTTCTCTCTGTATTTGGCACTGGTGCAATCACTGCAGGAATATTGCCTCCAGTTCTGAGGTCCACAAGTCAAGAAGAATGTTAATAAATTGGAGAAGGTTCAGAAAAGACTCACGAGAATGATTAAAGAATTAGAAAACCTCCCTTATAGTGATAGACTCAAAGAGCTCAATCTATTTATTTTAACAAAGAGAAGATTAAGGAGTGACTGGATTACGGTCTATCAAATATTTGTTCCCCTGTAGGTACTTATAATGGGTGTTTTTTTTTTTTAATCAGAGAAAGGTATAACATGATCCACTGGCTGGAAGTTGGAACTAGACAGATTCAGACAGGAAATTTAGGTGTACATTTTTAACAGTAAGGTTAATTAACCTTGGTAATTTGTTCCAGTGGGTTGTGAATTATCCACCACTGGCAATTTTTAAAACCAAGATTGGATGTTTTTTTCTAATCTTGGACTTATTTTGGGGGCAGTTCTCTGGCCTGTGTTATACAGGAGTTCACATTAGATGATCACAATGATCTCTTCTGTCCTTGGAATCTATGAGTATGTGAATAACAGAGATGTGGATTTTTGGTTTGAAAATGTATCCAGAATATCATAAATAGTTTCTGACAGATTAGTAATATAGGCTAAATTTTTAACATAAATTACTTGCCAACACTTTTTTCACTGGGAGTGGAGTGGGACACTATCTAACCAAACTCTTTGATAGGGGCCATGCACTTACTTCTGTGAAATATCTGTCTAATTGATCAGTGCCTCCATTATTGTCTCCTCCTTGAGCCTGACTGCAATACCATTAAATTGTTGACACTTAGCCACACAATTATTGCAGCATGCTTCCTGATACCCATTGTAATTATCTCCGGTATCACTGTATGTTAACTGATGAACACTTAATGACTATGGGTCAAATTCCGAAAGTGCCGAAGTCCTATTTTCAAAAGTCACTGAAGAGTTTGAAACTCCTCTCCACTCCCAGTGGGGGAAAAAACCATTTGAACCAAGAAGTCATTTGGTTCCTAAGTCATTTAGGCACTCTTGAAAATATTACCCTGCCTCTGTGGTAGTCAGGAAGGGTGGAGTAGGATTCTTTCACTGTGAAGGAGATATGCTTACAAGATTGTGGAAAGCTAAATATGGGCTTTGCGTGGATCCTTACAAGGTAGGGGAATAAGAAGGAGCCTCCATGGTTAGGGAGTCTGGGATGCTCAGGGAGCCTACGTGGGGTAACAGCTCTAGAGGCCATTTGGGGTTGAAATGAACAAAAGAAAGAAGCAATATACAATTCTGATGTTAGGTGTAACTTCATGATCCATTTGAAATTGCAGGAGAATGAAGCATAGTAGAGTCTAACTCTCCGTACTCTTCTTGGTTCATGCTGTCAGAGGTAGTTCTCCATTGATAACTGTGACTTGGTCTCAGCAACTTTCTGGGCAACATCATTTTCAGATCCCCCTTCAAACATGCTTAATAGTCATCTCTTGTTGTGAACTGAGCCTGTGTAAATTCACATCAATAAAACATGCTAAAAACCTGTTTTAGTTATTTAAGCTTTGACACTTAGCCAAATATATTTACCGGAAACCTCAATAAATACTGAAGTCACTTGCTATCTACTGCTTAGTAATACAGTAACGCTGCGAATGAGTTCCAGGAATTGTTCTTCTCAGTAATATCTTATTAAGCTGTTTCAATTCTGCAGCTGGTTTAGTTAGCCTTTTGAAAAAAAACTGTTTATTACAAGTAAATTTGAATGAAAGCAAAGGAAATAGAATTGAAAAGCCACAGTGTTGTGAGCTGGACATATGACATTGAAAAGCTGCATCTGTAACTTATTTCTCCTTCCTGGAGGTTTTCAGTTGAGCTTTGAAAATGCTTTTGGATGACTGGAGATTTCGCACCTTTTTCATATCTTTCCAAATACATTTACAAACCAGTGCATTCTTTTCCAGAGCTGCTAACCCAGGTATTAAATGGAGGGCATGCTCATGGGCTGCACTTTCTCCTTCCATGTTGTCCTATAGGAGGTCAGCCTGGCTCTGAGCAACTAATAATACTTTGCTTTTCTGCAGTGTCAACTAAAACCTAAAAGTACTTTACAGAGTGAATGAACTAAGCCTCAGCTCATTCCTGGATATAATGGGTATTCTCTCTTTACAGGCTGGGGAAAGAGTGTCACACAGCAAAGCCTGTGGCACAGCCAGGAAGCGAACTCTCGACTCAATCCCAAACTGTAGCCATAGATAGTGCTTCCTCTCAAGTTACAGCAAAGATACATTTCATATCAAAAGCTGGAAAGAGAAGCGCTGAATCCTCATAAAAGAGCCAGAGCCCAGAACTATAAAGTGGGGGAATCTGAGAGGTTGTGAATGAGACAGAGGAGAGCCTAGTGGCAGAACTTGCTCATCAATCGAAAAAAGCTTCTGCACTTCTTTCACCACTCCTTCCTTGTTATGAACTCATCTGAGCTGAGCTTCTGCTATATCTCCTTGTGCTTTATGAGAGGCACTAATCCATTGCTTATATCGGGACTAAAAGTCAGAACTTCTAAGTGTTCTTCAGAGACTATATAGTCTTAGGCCAATCATTTAACTTTTGTATTCCTGTTTACCCACCTGTAAAATGGGTGTAATAATATATACTTGCCTCAACTGCCTTCTTCCTCATTATTAATCATATTGAGCTGTTAGGTGTGCATGATATTCTACAATCAATCAAATATACTGGGTGAGCAAAGGTACAGACATGCAGTAGGAGATAGGCAAATCTCAGGATTTGGCCTAGAACCTGTTAGCCTCAATGAGTTCAGTGGGAGATGCAGGTGCTCGGAACCTCAGGATTTGACTCAAGGGAAAGAAGTATGGCGCATATGAACTTGGATTGGAATACATTTTAAGTCAATGATGTTTGTAAAGTGAAAGGTGCCATAGAAATACAAAGGGCACAGGTTCAAGTACCATTACTGAAAGTCGATTTTAGATACTGATAACTCTGCACAGGTAGTTGCTACCTAAGCAAGTAGCTGAAATGTTTCCATTTATGACAGGCTAATATAACCAGAGATTAGCCCTCAGTTTTCTTTCAGAGTTGTCTTTTGGCTTAAGCAGAACATTGCTTCTTTGTGGCTACTTTAGAGTTACAGGGCCACATTTTGTGGTAACCTGTACCCCGTGTAACCCTGCTGAGGTCAAAGAGGTGGTGTGGATGTTAGGCAGTACAGAATTTGATCAATGAACCCACCCATTAAGGAAGAGGGCTCCATAACAGCATTTCTAGTCTTACTGACAAGCACAGCTATCACTGTGTAATGTGGTGCCTCAGTGAAATCTGTGGTGCTCTTCAGATCTATAAACAGGAATATCACCAAATGCTTTCTAGAACTTCACATTTTTTTAAAGTGTGTACTGTAGATAAAACTTAGTTTTGGACATTCATATTCCTTCTTTCCTTTAATCTGAACCAGTCTGCCATGGCCTCTTGTAATTCTTAGTAAACCCAAATTCCACCATGTAGGCTCAATTGACTGACTCTTGTAAGGTACCCCTCCTCTTTAATTGGTGGGATTCCTTTAGGTGGTGCAGAGTTTTGCTTGAGTCGCTCCCTCTATGATGGCAGGGCAGTGTGAGGTCAGGCAGGGTGGTGGTTGGATCTGAGAGACCGAGGATGGATGAGAGACACCTGCCTGTTTTGTATAGCAAAGGATAATGCAAAATACAGAGAACAACAGCAAAAAAATGTGTAGTTGGGAGGATATTAAATGTTTAGAGCCAGAGAAGAGTTAGTTTAGAAAGAGAAATTTGCTTGGTGCTCGCCCCTGGGAGAATGCCATGGTACACTTCTCCATCTCAGCATGCATTTGGCCTCCATCACCATAGCACCTGAATACCTCACAAACATTAATGAAGTTCACTGTGCATCCCCTAGGAGGTAAAGCAGCGCTGTCATCCCCATTGTAATAGCTGAGGCACTGAGGCACAGAGAGACTAAATGACTTGACCAAGGCCACACAGGGAAGCCTGTGGTATAGCCGGGAAATGAACCTGGATTTTCCAAGCATCAGTCCAGTACTCTAACCACATGATGATAGACCAGGAAACTGTCTGTTTCTCTCTGGAACCAATGACCTCATGAAATGCTTGGGACACTGCTATTGCTGCAAGTGTCCTCTTTTGAAGGAGATGTCAAACTGAGGACATAACCACACATGCTCATTAAAGACCTCATGTAACTCAGGTATGAGAGTGTTAATCCTGGTGTTCAGGCACAGATACTAATTGGAATAATTAATCTAAATCCCTCCGGACCTTTAAAGAGTAACTTATTCTTCAATTTCTTCCAAAAAATCTATTGTCATGTTGCTTGTGTCAAATGGCTACATTTCAATGGTGGTATAACGATGACATTATAATGATTTTATTACTAATAATAAGAGGTACTTTTTATTTTCTCTATGTGAAGTGGTATTTACCTAAGAAGTTTTTTCCACAAATATATCAACACTTTAGTCCTTATGGGCTCTATACCTCAATAACCATTTTGTGCTGTTTTGATTTTGTTTCCCCCCACCCTAAATATTGGAGTATTAGTGTGTTACTTTAACTTAAAAATTTGTTCTCTTTCTTGTCCCTCGCCCCCCATGCTTATAAATTTGTCTCCAAACTTGACTCCAGTCTGAAACTTGGCATTGATGCATTCAGCTCTTGGGCAACTTTTTTAAATAAACACAATTTCAGCTGTTTTATATTACATAAGAGGAGTGCAAAAAGCTAGCTAGACATTTTCCGAGATACTTTGTAATCCTCTGAAGTGAAGCTGTTCAGAATAAGGATTTTAGATGTGAGTGAATCACTTTGATCTTATGGAAGTCTTGTGACATTGCTGCTACATGATGCTCTTTTGCATTGCAGGCCAGCTATTCTGAACAGAGGACTAATGAGTAAAAACATATGTGCACCTCTCCCATCTAACCTCACCACTCCACTATTTTTACACATGCAGACTGGGTTACTGTCTCTTAACTATCTGTAAATTAAATAACTATATATGCAGTATCAAATGCAAGATTTTTGCAGTATACCTATTGTATCCAGACTTGTGCACAGGACAGAAGTTACATTTTGCAAAAGATTTTGAGATTGTGAAATATGGCTTCATTCCTAATTGGAGGTTGAAAATTCTGAAATTTTTCCATGAAGGAAAATTCTGAGTGCTTTCTTTCCTTTTTCAGGACATTTGAAATGTTTAATTTTGGTCAACTTTGACATTTTTATTTTGTGTTTATATTATGTAATGAAATAGTGTATATTATAATAAAAATTAAAAGAATTTTGAAACACTCATTTCAAAATGAAAATCTAAAGAATTTCATTCCAAAGTGTCCAATCATCCCATTTTGATGTTGTCAAATGTCTTGTTTGTTCCAAAATGAAATTCTGTAGAAATAAACCTGATTTCTTAAAAGTTTAAATTTTGATGGAACCACATATTCTGAAGAAATATGATATTTTGGGAGGGTCAAATTTCTCCAAACAGCGCTAGCTGCAACCTCTTTTGCTTTGAATGTTTGTCCATATAGTATTTATCTGTGGCCGTGAGTGGTGTCACTTTGTAAAATGAGGTGTGTGTGTGTGGGAGGCAAATATTCCTATCTGAAGGAGTGAGAAACACAACTGGGAGATAAAACAACTTTGGAAAATCAAGAGGAAAGCCCCTTATTCCTTGTATCAGTTCTCACAGAGGTCCCTTGCACATCTTCAAAGCAGCAGAGTCTTATGGTCTGAGGATAGGGCAGCACCACTGCAATTTTAATCCTAACTCTGAACTGCCTTGCCGTGGGAATTCAGGCAACTCATTTAACCTTCTTGTGCTTCACATTCTCAGGATGTAACATGGGGATACTACTTATTTCTTTTTCAGAAAAAATATTAGGACTCTATTAGCATTTAGAGTCCCCAATCAGATTGTGTCCCATTGTGATAGTCACTGGAAAAAAAACATAGATGGTCTCTATCTCACTAGGGTGTTGTGAGGATAAATGTTTGTACAGTGTTTAAAAGATGTAGATGCAGGCTCAGAGCAGGGAGGGGTACAGCAAACTGAATGTTCAGAAATGGAGAGGAGTTGAGTAGACAGGTGTGGAGCAGGTTAGCTAGGAGTGTGGAGGAACAGAACAAGCTGCTGCTTTCTAATGGGAACACTCGGAAACAGAGCTGGAGGAAGGCAATCCAATGGAGAGGCTGCTGGGTGGCTGGGAATGGGGTGGGAGGAGCATTGCAGAATGAGGCTGACAGAAATCCGACTACGTTTTAGACGAGGGACAGTCCAGTGGCCCTATTGTTAGTGCTTTGTACAGCTGGTTGGAAAACTCTGATATTTCATCCTATGGAAAACTCTGATATTTCAGTATATGTTTTTGTCCAGAAATGAGAAGTCAAAATAGAGAATACTTTTGGGGAAGGAAGGTTCAAAATTTCAGTTTGGAAATGCTGAAATGAAAAATTTTAACATTTTTGGTCGAAACAAAAGTTTTCAGATTTGATCAGAAAAAATGTTTCAAAATATTTGAAACGTCTATTTGAAATTGTCTTATTTAGAAATTTCCTGTCCAAAAATTGGACTGTATTGCCAGTGTTTACCTGCCTCCTACCCCCCAGCACACTTCAATTCTGGTGAAACCCCATGTTTCAGTGGGAAAAGTTTTTGGGGTCAAGAAGTTTTGACCTGCTCTGTGCTATTGTATCAGAGACGAATGTTTAGTTCCTGGGTCTGGTCCCTTGTTCCCCTGGACCTGCAGAGACAAGGGCTGGAAACACTGGAGCTGCCACTATTCACATAATCACAGAAGTCATGGCTGATGTAGGAGCAGGGCTGATGGGCTCTGAAGGGTGTTCCATCCAATCTTCCCTTCAGATACTGTGGTGATGGAAATAAAACCTAAAACTGGGCAAGACTCCTCCAGCAATAGTTATTTATTATAATTAACTAATAAACGAATGCAGTGTCCTGTCCTTTTGAAGAGCTAATCCAAACAAACATAGCCCTCCAAACACAGGACATTAAAATATGGTCTTTATGCACAGGAGCTTAAAAGGAGCGAGGCTTACTTCTGTCAGTCTCACTGTGCTGGAGCTCCCTCCATTTCAGAGCTCCCAGCTTAGTAGCATCTTACTCTGGTTATCTGGTACAGACCGGGAATAGAGAGCACACCCAGTCCATCAAAAACAACACACAGTGGGAACTCAAAACTCATGGAAACCTTTGTTTAGCCAAGGAGAAATATAGGCAGAAGGGGACTGATGAAGAAAGATCATTTCAGCTTTAACTGGAGTTCTCAGTAGTCTTTGGTAGTCAAAGTTCATTATTCAGGACACAAATTCAGATTTCATTCCTGCCAAGTATGGTCTGCATTAATCTGCAAACATTCCAAATATCCTGTTCGAAGGCCAAAAAGGTGAAGGGCCTTTGGATAGAGAGGAACAGCTTCTGCTAATGCCAGGGGCCAAATGACTCTTTGAGAAAACTGAAGTCTTCAATCTACACACTTTTAAAATAATAAAACAGGGATGAAATTATTGGTACTATTTTGCTGTAATGTGCATTCCTGCACTAGAGAACTGCATAGTTGAGTAAGTCCTTCTCCACTGCTAGTAAAGTACTTGGTGGCTGTTTCAGAGAAGAGGGGTCTCATATTTAACATAGAAGGGAGACATTCATCCCTGTACAGAAGCCCAGCAAATCCCATGTGAGCCCTATTCAGAGGATTCAAGTGGTGCATAGGCCTTGTGCTGGGCCTCTAAACAGGGGGAAGCTTCAGCCCCAACTATTTATCTGGTATATATTGCCAGTTCTTTAAACTCCAGAACTCCTGCTGAAGGATCGAGCTAGTACAAGGGATGTGACAGATGATAGGTCTGATTCTGATTTCACTTCCAGTGGTGCAAACACAGTATAATTCCACTGGATTTTTTTTTCCTGTGGAGTTACTCTAGGTATGTATTGGCACGAGATCAGAGTCAGCCTGAGAGATACTATGTAGAAAGTATTATTACTACTATCATTGAGCATTTTGAAAGAAATGTTGAAAACTGAGTCATACATTCTCTCTCTCTCTCTCTCTAATATAAAAAAAATCCCTGTCCACCTGGCCCTTTTCAGGCTTTCATGAAGTTTTGTGGGTAATACTGATGTCACTTTATGATACCTTCTGTAGTATCACAGCAAGATAGATTTGCCATGAGTTGTGTCTTTTGCTCTTTTCCTATTGTTCTCATGTAGAAGCCATGTAGGTTCCAAATACCAGTGTTTTACTAACTATATGTGAACACGCAAGGCCTAGTTGTAGACATACTGCTGCTCATGCTGGTTTCTGACAACTTCTAAAATATAGAACAGGGTTAATGCCACTAGCCAGTTACATTTATTAAAAGAATACTACCCATATCCTTTTTGCTACTTCATGATTTTGGTGAAAAAAGAGCCTAGTTATTGTTCTGTTACACTGGTAAAAATCTGTAAAACGCCACTGACTGACTTGAGTTATTTCAGACTGACAACATGTGACCTGAGGTCAGGATTCAGTCTAATCTGCCTTACGATTTGTTTATGCTTGTGAGACTTTCTCTTAT
Source organism: Gopherus flavomarginatus (assembly GCF_025201925.1). Lineage (NCBI taxonomy): Eukaryota > Metazoa > Chordata > Testudines > Testudinidae > Gopherus > Gopherus flavomarginatus. Next base: position 114,062,842 of record NC_066619.1, read on the forward strand.
TCAGTGCACACTGATGAGGTGAATATTTGATTTTCATTAGAGCTGATTTAAAAAAAAAAAATCAAAGGTTCATCTCATGGGAAATTCCAATGTTTTGCTATTTTCATCCTGAATCTAGATGAAAAGTCCAAATCTCAACACTTTCTTCTGTAGAATTAAAAGTTTGAGAAATGTCCAAACATTTCAACATTCTCATACTGAAATATTTTATTATTTGTGAAATTGAATAGAAATATTTAATTTTGAGTCAGTTTGCTGCTAAACTGCATCCACTGACCTGCCATGGTGACTCATGGGGGTTGTAGTTTGGGTGTCTTATGCCCCCTGCCCAGGCTACATCTCATGATGCCATGTGGTCCTGGGACTTCCATGAAGCTCCATGGCAGCTCAGAAGGATATAGATTAATGTTGAACTGACAAGAACTGAAACATTTTGATTTGGTTTGACATTTCAGTTCAGGCTGAACTGATCCAAAATGTGTTTTTGTTTTGGGTTGAATCCAACTGAAACAAAATTTTTAATTTCTATTTTCTCAGTTAAAAAAATAGACAAAATCAACATTTTTCACATAGAATTTTACAGAAATGAAATTTTTAATTGAAAAAAACATTTTGATGGAAAATCCCTGACCAGTTCTAATTTTCCTCTGCAGGACTCCTTTAAAATGGCTTAAACGAAAGAGAGAAAAAAATCTTAAAGCTGACTTTCCCAGAGATTTTTAGATCTCAGAGCTTAGAGGTTCATTTAACACACTATTAAATGAATACTTTTTTTTTTTTTTTGGTCTGTGATGTCCATTCCTCCTATGCTTCACTGCTTCTGGATCAGTTAATGCTAGTACATTACAGTGGAATGTTTGATGTAGCCATGGAATGTCGCTATAGTATGGACCCAAGTTATTGTTAAATATTAAATGGTTTTCTAAAGATTTTTTTTTTAAATTATTATTTTAAATGAGTGCTTATAAATTACAGTTCAAATAGTTAAAGGTACATATCTCAGTATACCTGAAGGGATGACATAGATATAAGATACCCCATTATCTGTTCCCATGATACCTCAGGAATAAAAGTCTATCTCTGTGTAAAGGAAAACTGCAGGTTGTGCAGAGGCCTCTCTTTCAAAAGGAAAGCAAATATCTTCCAGGAAAAAAGGCTGTGCAGATGCTGAAATACTACGAAATACACCCACTCCTTACAGGCCAACAGGCTGCACGGCCAGGGTGGAGCTAAAATTGGTTTGTCTGATAAGATAAACAAAAGATCTGGAAACACTTTGGTTCACCACACAGTCTAAAAGGCTGTGTAATCAGGACCAGTTCTGAAGTAGAAAATACCTGCCTGCTCAAACCCCCTAATTTCTTGATTTGCCAATATCATAGCTTTTGTTTAAATCCTGTGGGGAGGGGAGTGTCTTTTTTTGGTAGTGCTGGAGTTACACTGGTGAAAGCCTCCAGTGTAGATGGGCTGTCCAAGTGTAAGACCAGTGTGATTGTTTTTCTTTGGTAAGTTACTGGGGGTAAATCACAAAGCTACATCGATTATAGTTAGACTGGTACAAAATTCCCTAGTTTAGACAAGTCCTTAGAATCAAGGCCAGCTCTAGGCACCAGCAAACCAAGCATGTAGTTGAGATGGCACATTTTCAGGGTGGCATTCCGGCCATCTTATTTTATTTTATTTTTTTGCTTTGGGCGGCAAAACCTAAAGCTGGCCCTGGCAGCAGCAGCATGTTGTGCATGGGGGGTGCCCTGGGGCTGCTGCGGTTCACGGTGCGGGGGAGCAGCGCCCGCACCTTGTGGCTGGACCGGGCAGGCTTTGAGCTGGGGACACTCGGGCTGGGTACTGCCCCATGGGGCACATGAAGCCGCCCCCCAGTGCCGCAGCCGGGGGTGTGCAAAGCAGCCCTAGCTACCCAGGGACTGCGACAGGGCAGCCAGAAGCAGCAGCAAGGCCACAGAGGGCGGGACGCTGCCAGGGCTGGGGCGGTAGTGGGTGTGGGTGGAGGGGGGCATTGGTGGTGGGGCGAAAGCCCAGGGCTGGGATTGGGGGCAGCCAAAAATGTTTTTGCTTGAGGCGGCAAAAAACCTAGTGCCGGCCCTGCTTAGAATGCACTGATGCAGCTGCGCTGTTGTAGTGCATCCGGTGAAGACGTGCTAAGTCGACAAGGGAGGGCTCTCCTGTCAGCATAATTACTCCATCTCAACTAGAGGCAGAAGCTATGTTGGTGGGAGAGTGTCTTCTGCTGACATAGTGTTGTGTGGACATGGGTTGAAGTCGATGCAACTTTTTCACACTCCTGAGTGACGTAACTTACATTGACCTAAGTTGTAATGTAGCTAAGCCCACAGACTGAAAAGGGAGGCTAGTGGGTTGTAATAAGCCATAAATCCAGTGTCTTTTATTAAGACGATGATTTTTAGTGTCCAGCAAAGTTATGAATTTAAGCTCCCAGGCTCATCTTTTGAAGGTGTTTCTGCAAGTTTCCTATGAGGACAAGGACTGAGATGTCTGACATACATAGAGTAAACGCTTTGTGAAAAGTGCTTCACCTACAGGTGACATGGTGGTTTTGTCTTTTAACATTTTTCGGTGTGAGTTCATTTGAGAGTGTAGTGATTGTCTGTCTGGTTTCACTCATGTAATAATGAGAGCACAATTCAGATGATGAAACTGAACTGCCAATGAAGAATGACTTTTACATTACCTTAAAATACAAATCTGAGGGCATCAAACAATGAGGAAGAATACTTTAAAATTATAAGAGCAACTTAGATAACTTCTGACAACAAGAATGCTTCTGATCCAAATAACTCAGCACACTGGAATCCAATCAGCATTCCGCTTCAATAAAACCCTGTCTGGGTACTATATTGATCTGCATGTATAAGCAGCAGCAATGCAAGTTTTCTGTCTTAAACAACATAGCAGTACAATAGCTAGAACCATATAACTGAGATCCATAAAAACAACGAGGAGTTTTATGGCACCTTAAAGACTAACAGATTTATTTGGGCATAAGCTTTCGTGGATAAAATCCCACTTCAGATGCATGACGTGAAAATTACAGATGCAGGCATTATTATACTGACACATGAAGAAAAAGGAGTTACCTTACCTTAACTTGTAAGGTAACTCCTTTCTCTTCATGTGTCAGTATAATAATGCCTGCATCTGTAATTTTCACTCCATGCATCTGGTTTTTTTTAACCCATGAAAGCTTATGCCCAAATAAATTTGTTAGTCTTTAAGGTGCCACCGGACTTCCCATTGTTTTTGTGGCTACAGACTAACCTGGCTACCCCTCCGATACTTGAGATCCATGAGAGGCAAGCTTGGAAGTGACTAGTAAATTTCCACACTGCAGGTTCATACCACACTGTAGTGTAGCCATATCTTCAGAAATAGTCTCAGTAACTTAAGTGGAACCCTTGAGTGAAGTCTATTCATGGTTTGCAGGACTAGGCCAGAATTCACAGCTTGTTAGAGGACAAAGAAATGTTGTTAGAAAACACATTGTCTAAGATACCATAATCTATCAAGAAAGATAAGTTTTCCTGCAATGCTTAATGAAATAGACAGAAAGGAACCCTTTGTTGTTATAATCATTTGGTTCATTTACCAGGGGCTGTTAGTTTCTTTTTTTAGTTGTTGGCATGTTTTATAAATCTTCAATACAAAGTTATCACCAAAGGAGTGTCCATTTCATGTTAACTAGGTTTTCATGGGATTTTTGGATTGATGTAATGGGGAATGTTTTTAATAGGAGTATTTGATAAACAGCTTTCCTGAGGGCTTGGCTACACTTGCAGATGTAGAGCGCTGGGAGTTAAACTAGCCTTCAGAGACTGCAGCAGGGAAAACGCTGCTGTGTGTTTACACCGTCAGCTGCAAGCACAGTGGCGTGGCCACATTAGCAACACCACAGAGAGCAGTACACTGTGGTAGCTATGCCAGTGTGCAAGTGGCTGCAGCGTGCTTTTCAAATGGATGTGTGTGTGCAGTGTGACGGGAAGCGTATTGTATGTCAGGGGAGAGAAAATGTGTTTTAGGGGGCAGAGTGTCAGCATGCTGTCGTCTAAGTTCAGACAGTGGCAGGGGGAAACCCTGACATCATGCCCCACCTCTCTCACATGCATACGCCTGCCTCGGCGGCAGCAGCAACATTCCACAGTAATGGTTTGCTTTGTGTCCTGGAGCAGAGAAGCATGCCGGCTGTCAGAAACGGAGCTTTGAAAGGGGATATCCCCATACCTGCAGCCAAGTTCAAAACAATGACCAGAGTGGCCACTTGACTTCAAGGGATTATGGGATGTTTCTGGAGGTCAATCACAGTGCAGTAATGCAACACGTCGTCCACACTGACACCCGGGTGTTTCAGCCAGGGCGCAGCAAGCTCTATGCTTCTCATGGAGGTGGATTACCAGGGGCGTTCCAGCTGCAGAGTCCAGGCACTCTAAGTGCCTTGCCAGTGTGGACACCTCAGGAGTTAGGGTGCCTGTGGCTGATTTAATGTGCTCTAACTTGCAAGTGTAGCCAAGCCCTTAGATGCAGCACCTAGAATCTTATCAGGCTTAAAGACAGCTGAAAATCAGTTGAATAAGTGGCTGGATAGCTTCAAACTTTAAAACTGGCAGCTTCTGTCCTTTTTACAATGAATGTAATTAGTTATAACCTACAGGAATTCAAGTAAATATCTTGCATGAAATTCTGACTCTGCTGAAGTCAGTGGGAGTTTTGGCATGGTCTTCAGTGGAGCCATGATATCATCCCTCTCCTTTAGCTCTCTGAGCTAGGAATTCAGATGACTGTTTGCATCTTTATTGTGTCTCATAGGAATTTCAGTGTGGGGGGTATAGTGAGCCAGCAGTTTTGTAAATAAACATTGTTTTTTTCTATTCAATATTTGGGAGCGCGAGACCTTTTTATTATTTTTAGTTAAAGAGAATGTATAAAGAATGTCTGCAGCTATTCCTCAGGCCAATGTATTATTATACTAATTTTTAAAAAAACAACCTCTTTGAGACTTTTCATTGTAAACGCCATGGATCTCAAGTTTTTTCCAAAGGCTTTGCAGTCTTCACTGAGGAAAACATAAGGAGACAATTTAGTGGTGAAAACGGAATTGGATCTAGGACTCCTGTGTTCCCTGCCACTGATTTACTTTGTCACTGGGCAAATCTTCAGCTAGTGTAAATTGTCATTAGCGTCAATGGAGCTATGGTAATTTACATCAGCCGAGGATCTGCCCCTCTTTGTCTTGGTGTAGCCTCTTGGCAAAATAAGTAGAATTATGCCTTCCTCACAAGGGTGTTTATGATGCTTAAATAGTGAATGGATGTAAATTGTCTATGGATCCTTGCATGGAAGAAAGGAAAAAAGTGCATACTGGTGTTCTTATAAATCAGAAATGTTTACAGGATTAGAACTACTAGGAAAGTGAGCTGTAGTAACTCTGGGGACTCTCATATATTCATGAAGAAGCTTTGCTACCCAGATCATAGGGCAGGTTCCATATTAAATTAAGTCCTGTTGATGACTGGTTCTTTTTAAACAGGGTGGGTATATTTGGACACAGTTTATACAATGTTTAATTGTCAGTATTCTGTTTGCTCAATATATCAGTAGTAGTCTGGGATAAAATGCATGACGAGAAAGAGAAGGTTTCAACTAGACACAATCCCATTGTTTATGTATCAAAAGGTAAATATTTGATGCCATATATAGCTCACCACTGGCTGTGAACTAGCCTCAGAGTGCATGCCATGCTGGTCATAAATTGGATTTTTACTATAAGTCATTGTGGCTGTGAAAATCAATACTTAAAAATGAAACATGATTTGCATTTGAAATGCTTTCCTTCTACATAAGATTCGTAGAGTAAACTCTTGTGTCAGAATGACTGCAAATAACACAAGCTAAGCTGCTAGGGACACTGCTATATGTGCTTTTTAGGGCATTTTGTTAGCAATGATGCCAAAGAGCTATCAAGGTAGAACTCCTTGTATCCAGCGTAGTACTTCGAATGTGCTTTATCTTACCCATTACAGCAAATTGAAGGCAGCACTGTGGTTGGCCCAAGATAAGGAAGGCTGGGGAGGTAAAGCAGCAGATGGAGAACATATGACATAACCAACTAGAGTGAATGAAGGCTGGATGGTGGTGTATTAGGAGTGGTGAGGAAGGAGAAGACCAAGCAGAAAACTGAGGTGAAACAGATCTTGAAGTTCCTCATTCTCACTAACTAAGTTTGTGGTACTGTAGATAGCACGGGTACTGAATTCGTATGGGACAGAACTAAATCGCTAGGTACCCCCTGCAATGTTTAAAATTTAGCAAAATGTTCAAAGCTAGCATAGCTTGAGAGAGCTACAATGAAGTTGCACAGGGTGGTTTTGTTGCATGAACTATCACAATCTGGATCTTATGAGGTCTGGTTAACAAGGATTCTGCTTGCTTTTCAGAAAGCTTAACTTGTTCAGCGGGTTCTTGATGTTCAGTACACAGTGCCATCCACTAGAAATAATTAGATGATATCAACACCAGAGAATAACTTCTATCATTATAGGGATAAAGGGATTGCACCTCACCGTTTCCAGTTTCTAAAACAAAGCTATTAGAACAAAACCATTAAACCCAAACTTAATTTGATGGATGTTAAAATTATTACAAAAAGAGGCACTAGCGTTAGCTCTTTTTTGAGATAGGAGCTCCTGATCTGAACACAGTATGCCAATGAGGAAGGCATTCTAATATCTTCAGTATTATTGTCTCTCCTTTTCTTTATACAGGCTAGCATTTTGTTTGCCTTCTTGGCTGCTGCCACCTATTGAACAGAGGTTTTCACTGAGCGGTCCACAATGATGTCCAATAATGTCACTTGTGGAACAATCTCTTTCCTTAGTGGCTATAGTTAAGCTAGAACCCAGCAACGTGTATGGGTAGATTAAATTATTCCTTCCAGAGTGCGTTACCTTGCACTTGTTAACCATGAATTTCATCTGCTGTTGTGTTACCTGTTGGCCCCCATACCTCACATAGAGTAGTATGTGTAGTAAGATACTATCCAAAGTGAACAACGGTACCACAACTGAGGCCTTTGGTTAGGTCTCTGTGAAGTTCTCCACAGTTTGTTAGTCATGATAAACCTCAATAATTTTGCGTTGAATGCAAATTTTGTGACCTCACTGTTCATTGCCTCTTCCAGATCATTAATAAACTTACAGTTTTAGGCCAGAATTAAAACAATATTTCTTTAAAATTTGAAGTGAATTAGACAAGGGGTTGTCTTCTAACATACCAAAAGGAAAGATGTTCGCTGCTGTCCAAAGAGTCCAACTCCCCGCTACCAACACCACCATTTTATAGTTGAAAATGGAGAGAGAGAGAACCTAATTTAATGGGCCCATTTGGTTGAGATCTAGTGCATGGGACAAAAGTGGATGAACCTTCAATTAAAAAATTAACATTTTGGATGATCACTTCAGAATGGCATGTCATCCCTGATGGGTTTAAAACAGGGTACCAGGTGACTATTAGAGACCTAAGCATTCATTTAAAAAACCCGACATTTCTAGTTCTTTTCTTGTGGGACTCAATTTTACATATGAGCCAAATCATGGGGCTTGTCAGTGGAGAGAGGAGGTTCCTCCCCGCAGCTCACAGAAGTGAGGTTAATCAGCCAAGCAGTTGCAAAGTGAGACAACCTTCTTACAAAAAGAGGTGTGTTCTCCAGTTAGAAAATTTCAAGCTCCTTGCATCCAGTAAAATGTCCAGAAGGCCTTAAACACCTTGCAGGATTGAGGGGCTTGCGATGGCAGTTACACAGTCTCTTCTGTGGTGAATTGTTGCTGAAGTCACTTGGGATCATGGATTGGGCATGGCGCTCCAGCTGGCCAGTTGGGTTTATGCATGTGGTGCATGGCTCCTGAAAGTGAGGCCCCAAGTAGCTGTAAAGGCTGCATTGGGTCATTGACATTGGTCTCGGGTATAAATATACTTGAAGCTTCAATGTACTTTGTAACCTTGAACTTTTTCTCAGACATGCTATGCTTATCTGTGCATGCTATGGAAGCTGCATCTTTCGCCAACTGGCATTTCTTGCTCAGTAATGCCATTTTGTGGGATGATCTTTTTCCACAAATGTTGAAGTTGACAACAACAAAATAGCTACACTTTTAGGGGGTAAGGAAGATAAAAAGGGTAGCAAAGATCCTTATGCCCAAGGCAGCATGAACAAGTGGATTAGGCACTGGCCTGGGATTTAAAAAACCTGGGTTCTATTCGCAGCTCTGCCACTGATCTGCTGCATGATCTTGGGCAAGTCACTTTACCTTTTGGTGTCTGCTTTCCTTCCCATCCATTGTCTGCCTAGTCTGTTTAGATTGTAAGATCATTAGGACATGGGCTGTCTTGTGTTTGCATAATGCCCAGCACAATAGGGCTATGATTTCCGTTGGGGCCTCTAGATGTTACTGTACTATGAAAAAAAAAATTAATAAACCCAAATCTACCACTGATACATAAACAAAAAGCAAAAAGATCTCTTTGTGTACCCAGCCATATCTAAACCCAAATCACATTTTTCTTTTGAAGTGTGGCAATGAAAACCAAGTAGTTACATTGTTAAAGAAGAATGTGACCTTTAATCTTGAGTGTAAGGAAGGCTGCTGGTGTGTGCAAGCCCTCTCGCACTCTGAAAACATTGATATGAAGCTGTACTACTGAGGCCTGTGGTCTTGCATGCATGCCACACTTCTTCAGTGCTTACAGAATTCTTCTAGTCTCTTGATGATCGTTTCTGATAAGGCCTTGCATTCCCATCATAGTCTTTGATTTCTCTTGCCCTCCCATGAACTATTACTTAAGCAAAATTTTTAACAAAATCCCAAGGGGGTGTGTGTGTGTATAGCTTATCTATATCTTAGCTATAACTATACCTATACCTGTATCTATACCCATATATATGAATAAGGAAAGAGTCAAAGGCAAAGATGTATTGACAATGTTCACAGAAGGAATGGCTTTATCTCTCAGATGAGGTTCCTTTGTGCCTGTCTTCATTTACTGTTTAGAATGGAAGTTGAAGATAAATTCTAGATGTAGTCCGCTTCCAAGAGTAAACACTGGCAAAATTTTCATGGACTTAAATGAAAATGGGATCAGACCTTAAATCTGCATTCAGATGGTCTCTGATGGCTTTCTCTCTGCTTTTCTTCTTACGTGGCTGGGAGGATGGGAAGTGCTGTTGGCTAGGCTGGACAGAGCTCTGAGTGCTGATCAGCGCTGCTGGCTCAGGGCTGCTGCTGCTGCTGCTAGCAACAGTCAGGATGCGTGAAGTGAGTATTTGGTTGACTTCAGAAAGCTGAATACAACAGTAGCCAGTGAGGTGTATATTCAGTTGATTCATCTTTCAAAACATATTTCCTGTTCTCCTATATGGAGAGTTAGCTCAGCTTATTTTTGTATTAGCAGAAGGGAATGTTCTCCTCCCAAACTCAGAGGTTTAGGTTTACCCTCCAGTGTTTCTAAGTGGGGAAAGTTGATGGATAGAAAATGGCATCCATTTAAACCCAGTAATCCTGCTGTCAGACGGCCTAACTGCAAAAGAGAATTTCTATCTTAAAATATTTTCAGCTTAACTCCTCCCTCAAGTGGGACATGGAAAATAGGCTGTGTGTGAGGGAGCTGGTGATACTGTACTATACTGATACTGAAACATTTAGCTGTAAGAGGATTTTTTTTTCTATATTAGACACAGTTTCCCTTGGCTCACTGACTTCTTAAAATGTTACAGTGGTCAGACTGCCAACAAAACATAGAAAACAGTTCTGCTGACATCAGTATACAACATGCAAGGAGATTGTTTGAGGACCTGTTGCAAAGAATAACAAGCATGTCTTACATTCCTGTATGCTGACATAATATCTGGAAGGCTGCTGCCCTCTGGTGAGTCAGCAGACAAAAGGCAATCATACGAGTCCTATTATCCAATCAGTTGATCACAGGAACACACGTTGCCTCTGTTAACAAAAACAAATCCAGCCCCTTTGTAGTTTATTTTCTTCATATACATGAAGATCACAAAGGCTAGAAAACCACAAATGTGAAACAAAGGACTTCTCCCCCTACTCCAAATATTTTCTTGATTGCTTTCCCCAGTATGATTGCTTTCCCCAGTTTGACTCTGCCAGCCAAATGAAGGCTTGAGAGGAGTGTTCAAACACACACTTACACACTCACTATGCTGTGTGTGTGAATATAGAGTATGATGTGATTTTAATATGTATACTTAGGCTGGAGCTCTTCGTGGGAGGGGCCGTTTTTGTTCACTCTTCATACAGCACCTAGCACAACGGGGTCCTGGCCAATTACTGAGACTCCAAGGCGCCACTGCAATACAAACGATAAAAAAATGATACATATGCACTCACTTTTTCTCTGCAGTCTCGATAAGATTCATGAATGTTTTGCAGGTAGGTACAATGCAGAACTTTACAGAGGACGAGAACAGCATAGGAATATTATACTCTGCAACAGACAGTTTTTACATCATCTGCACTTCTTGCTGAATAAATGAATTCACAGATCCCCTGCTCCTTGTCACAGAATAATGCTTATTCACTTTCCTACTGATTGTTGTTGTAACTCTTGTGAGGTGCTGTTGCTCTTTCCATGGCTACTTCTGGTGTTCCTTAGGATTGTGGACAATAACTAAAATATCTCAGATCTCACACAATGTTAACTGCTGGCAGCCGTTCACTTCTTAATGGTACCCTGGGATATTCTGCCACAGGCAAGTGTTTAATGATCGGTAAGCTCCAAATAGCTAACAAGTCTTTGTAACTCTGCCCACCAGTAGTCAGGGGCAGGATTGGAGGCAGGGATGTTCATTTCAGAAGCATCTCCCCTCACATGCTCGCGTGTTCCCTCCAAAAGGAGAGAAAAAGCATAAAGCCAAATAAAAATGGACATACACATAAATCTTGTCTGATTTTAACATTACCCACAGGGTCCATTAACAAAGCCAAATATTTTACTTTAAAAAGGAGACATATGACTTCAGCTGTGGAAAATTCAGAAAGGTGGCTGGGAAATAATAACTGTGTCCTTACTAGATACAACCTGGGAATAAAAATGCTATGTCTTCTTTGAACAAAGTATTAACAAAAGACCTTGGATGTCTGTGTTTTGAAATTTGGCCCCTGGTATCTCTCAGGTTGGTTGTAAACTGTATTGAAGTTGCTGGTTGCCTCTGCATCAATGATCCATTTACATGAGTTAAATTTTTCCTTTCCTTCATCTGTATGGCAAGACTCTGGTCAGTGGGAGGGGGGGGGAAGTCTTAAATCCTTTGGGTAAAATTGTGGCTTCACTGAATTCAATGGCAAAACTCCCTATGACTTCAGTGAGGTTAGGTTTTCACTCCTTGAGCTTTTACTTTCTTGGCCCAAATTGCCATAGGACTTCCTCCTAGGCCCTGAAGTCAGATAATGTAGGGTATAATCAGAGTAAACCTGTGTACCTCTATTGATTTCAATGGCACTTAGCTAATTTGCAGGCCCTGATGATTTGGCTCACTTGCTTCTCATTCGTTAACCTCTGTCAGTGCATTAAATATGTTTTGTGCATCCCAGTCAATCAGGCAAAGGGGGAATTTGGGCTGGGTAACCAGTTGGGTGGTAAAAGAACCTTCCTGACCTGGCCACGTGAGAGTCTGCCCAGGCCAACTCCACCTGCCAAACCAAAACCTGCAATGCTATTTGTGTTATGTTTATATCACAATGCAAATGGTATCACAAATCCTAGGGAGCAGAAACAGGACATACAGCACCACATATTGCTTCCTAGGATCCAGTCACTTTTCCGGATTCTGGAGCTGAGAGAAAACCCCATCGCTTTTTCCTTCCACCATGGTGAAAATTTCCTTGGTTTTCTATTGTTTACAATAATATAATCCCAGTCAGTGTGGGTTTCTGGCAATAAGAAGCTATAGAAACTATGGAAGATGAGTACACATATGAATCAAGACAGACAAGGCAGATAGATTCTCAGATTTTAAGGTCAGATAAAATAGGCAGAGAAATGTTTAGGTTGTGAATCACACTGGGTCTTAGGTGAGAATTAGGCTGCCAAGCAGGTTGGTGAGTCAGGACTTGGGTGGCTTTGTGCATTGGCAGCTGAATAGGGATTTTTGAGGATCCCAGTGGTGCCTGAAGGCTGGTCTACACCTCAGGGTTGAGTCGACGTGAGGTAGTTAAGCATCTATGCTAAAGTGTAGCTCCCACTAATGTAACTTGCCCACTACACCGACTTAATAACTCCACCTCTGTGAGAGGCGTAGTTAGGTCGATACGTTATTGCTTACATCGACTGTTGCTGCCTTTCAGAAGCCATCCCGCGGTGCCCCACACTGATAGTTAAATCTGTGCAAGCGCTCCTGGTGAGCTGCACAGCGCCAACACAAGGAGCATAGAGTTGACTTGCAAAAGTGATTTAATCACTCTGGTGTTGTACATCAACATAACTTAGGTCGACTTAATTTTGTAGTCTAGTGCTTATGTGCATGTTCGAGCACCCAAATACTTAAAAAAATCTGGGTCTTTGAATCCTAAACCACTTAGGCACCTTTGAAAATTTTACCTATAGAACCTTAACTCCCTGCTTCAGTTATAATAAGTGGCCCAGAGCATTCACAGCTCAACTGAAAATAAGATTCCATCTGAAACACAAACAACACTACTGGGCAGTTCAGTATCCGAGCCTGGGAGGTGGGGCTCACCCCAGAGCTTTCTGTAAGTCTATTGAAAGACAGTCTGTTGTGGGGAAATTTCAGGGAATTTCTTCTTGGTTAATCTTTTAATCTAATAGGGGAAGGAACACTTCAGAGAGAGTCTATAGCAGGCACCAGTTGCTAATTGGTAAGTTTGGGAACAGAATGTGGAAGGGTTATGGGATGTCAGTTGACAAACAGTGGGCTACTATTTTTTCTAAGTAATTCATTGTTTCACATGGAGGATACAGTTGGTGAGCTAAGTAGACTGGGGAAGTATAGCTATTGCAGAAGACATGAATGTCACTATTTCTTTGTCACTAATGATGGCAGGATAAATTGAAATAGTCTCTGGTAGGATTGCTTGCTGCCCCAGATGCTCAGTGGTGAGGTACAGTGTTAGTAGGAGGAAGCAGCAAGCATATTGAGGGTTGCCAAATCACTCAGGCCCCATCCAGGGAGTCGTGCGACACCACAGACCTCTAAGAAACTCTTCTGGTTTTGCTTGAGGTGGCAAGGCTGGAGTACCAGTGGGTGGGTTGATTGGTTGCTTATGCCCACAACAGGAAGTTAAGGGGATAGGTGCTGATAACTGCGTTAACAAAAAGTGCTTCCTCTCCCCCTTCCCCTGCCCCAGTAATTTCCCCTTCTCCTGCTGAAAAATTGATTTTTGGAGACAAATGGTAGGTCTTATTGGCAAGTAAACTTAAACAGCACTATTGTGGAACTTTAGGATGTGTGTATGTATACTCCTGGAGAAGATTGCCCAGCATTTTGCCTAGCCTAGAAAGAGGAACTATGGGAATCAGGCAGAAACCCAAGAGTGTTTATATATTTTATATGCAACAAAAGATCTGATTTTTTTCCTTAAGTATAATCCTAGTAACAGTAATAATTTGAAGAATGACTATTATGTCATCACAAGGATTTATGTTCCATATTCTAGTGCATCAAAAATGTTCCAGAGGAGAGTTCTTTGCAGTGTCTGAAACTAGACAAGCTGTGGTAATTAGATCTCCAACATACATTTGCCTTGCCAAATTCTTCTAGGCTTTTGGCAAAGATGCTGGGAAAATTATACAGTGGTTTGATTCCCTAGAATTACAGGAATCATGTCCCATAAAGGTAACGAGGGGTGAGATATTAAAATATATGGTGATACTGCAGGATCAATAGAGATCTGTGGGAACTGGGATGCATTAAAGACAGTCCTGAGAATGTTGGGGATGAGAGTACTTTGTTAAGAAACAATTTTAATAATTTAGTAGATCTGGAAATTTTGCGGCTATGACATTAAAATCACACAGCAGGTACTTTGCAGGAGTCACTGGAGACTAGAATGGAAGTCTGAAGGAAACAAAAAGTAGAAAGTAGGAATGAGCAAGGTCCACCCTTGGCCAACCCCTGTAATTACATGTGGCAACCACCCATGATAGGTCACTCCTGTTCATTGTTCCAGGGAAGAAACCTTGTAACCCATTTCTCATAATGCCTGGGTGGGAAAAATCCTTACTGAGTTCAAATATGACCGTTCATCATCAATGTGCATATGAGCAAGAATCATCCTGGTTAAATCCTATTTACAGCAAGAGATAACATGGGCATCCAGCTGACCATGGTCTGAAAACTCAGGGAAATGCTATGTTAATATTATATACCACTTACATTGCAGTTAACAAACATTAATTAATCCTTACAACAGAAACAACATCATCTAGTGGTTAAAGCCTGGGACTGGGAGTCACGAACTCCTGAGTATTAATGCTGGTTCATGTGTGGCCTTGAGCATGTCACTTATCTTCTCACCATGTTTGAATTTGAATGATACTAATATGATGTGGGAAAATTGTCTAATGGTTACGGCACTAGGCTGGGACTTACTCCAAGCTGGGTTCCCTGCTTTGCCCAATGAGGGAGGGAGGGCAAGTGGGGCAATTTGCCTCAGGCCATGGGCCCCGCTGGGCCCCCCTGAGCCACTCCAGGTTTTCAGCAGCACTTTGGTGGAGGGCCCTTCACTAGCTCTGGGTCTTTGGTGGTGGGTCCTTCAGTACAGCGGAAGACTCAGAGCGAGTGAAGGACCCGCTGCTGAAGTGCTGCTGAAGCCTCCGAGAGCTGCCCGGTGAGTACAAGCGCTGCAAACGTTGGTGAAGGAAAAAAAAAAAGCTGCGATCGGTGGCAGTTAGGCTGCTCTACAGCCGCTGCTTCATTCTGTGGTGGCAATTTGGTGGCTGGTCCTTCCCTCCAAGAGGGACCACCGCTGAATTGCTGCCGAAGACCCAGTCCTTCCCCAGACCCCCTGAATCCTCTGGGCAGCCCTGGCTCTGCCACAAACTTACTGTCTGACTTTGGGCAAGTCATTTGATTTATCTGTCTCATTCCTCATGCATAAGTGGGGATAATAGCACTTCCCTACCTCCCAAGGGTGTTGTGAGGATAAATACATTTAATAGATAGTACTGTAATTAGGCCCATATAACCACTTAAGTTAGATAGAGACTAGATAGATAGAGAGACCTCAGAGGGAAGTGATGAAGACTAATGTGTCAGAAATGCTGTGCATGCATATTTAGTTTATTACTACAATGCCTATGAGTATGGGAAGGCCAAGACAGAGAAGTTAATGACATGTCTAAAGCTACAGTGGGAACTGGTACCAGAATCTGTATCCAAGAGTTCACAGCTCCTGGGCCTGCATTCATGTAATTAGACCAAGCCCATCTCTCTAAAATGGAGAAAAGGTGGCATAGCAACTGGCACAGTAGGTGAAACAGCCATATTGAAAATGATTCAGTCACTCTATGAAATGGGGAAGAGTACACTAACTTAAGTCACCATGGAAATGAATATGAAATTTAGACTGCTGTAGGGATGAAAATTACCTTTACCCATACAAAGGCCGAAGATGTGGTCTTTATGTGGGAATGGAACTAAACAGGGTTTGGGAATGTCACGTGCATCACCCAAATCTGTAGCCAGGCTTCAGGGATCCAGCACACCCTTTCCAGGATTGCCATTCTAGTTGAGGGGCTAGCATAGGCGCTGAGGATTTCCAGCTGTTGGAACTCTTTGAATGTAAATCCAATCCATCTTGCCTTGATGATGACTTATTCAGAGCTGGCAGTGAACTCATCTCAATGGTGTGCAGGAGCTGGAAAGACCTTTTCCCTGTGTTGCTGTAGAGGTTTGGCTCTGTGGTTTGGAACTATGTAGGCTCTTTTCAAAGGGATGAACGTGGCCTCTTGAAACTATCCACCTTGGAGTCCAAAGTTACCTGACAGAGGAAGGATGACAGATATATCATATTTCGCTGCTTACACTTGAAGGAACAGATGTTTTAATCACAGCTGAAGAAGTAGGTCATGAATTAGAGAATTACAAAATGGTACGTCGTCAGGAGAAGTGGGAAGTATGGCTTGAAGTCTGTGACTATGCTAATGGAAACACAGGGGTAACTTCTAACCAAATTTGTACCCATATTGAATAAGGCACAAACCTGGGACAGGACCCAGTAAATGTGCCAGCTTTTTCCTGACATTCCAGAATAATGGTAAACTCTGGGCCAAGATTTTGGCCAACAGATTTCAGTAGCTCCTCCCATCTTTGAAAACCTTAGTTAATCTGAGCTGACCAAAAAAAAGCATTTGCTAGAGGACAGTAGTGAACAAATCCTCAACATAATTCAGATAGCAAAATCATTTTATATGATAGAGCAGGACTATATCTATGTAAGGATCTCTTGAGATAAAGGACAGTTTTAATTGGAATTAAAATATTATACCATTCTTCCACTGCCTCCAACTTGATTTAAGGACTCCTGTTTCACTTTATTATTTTAGTACTAGAACTGCTGTATTGGCTGCTCAAATAAGATTTAGGTTTTGGTAGGATACAGAGCACAAATAAAATATGCATGCCAACCACTTGTTTTAAAGGTCTAATCTTTGATCCCTTTCTTCCCCAGGTGTTGCGAATTGGGAATGGCCAGGGTTTTGGGTTAATCTTGAATACTCAGAAGCTCTGTTACTGGACGGTCTTTGCATAAAGGATTTAACATTATTTGGCTTGAAATGGGCAGAGAACTTTTATTATCTATTTAAAAATCCATCTGTCACTGCTTTTTGAGAAGCTAGTGCTCTCATTAAGGCCCTTGTTCAAAGCCTATTGAATCTGAGGACTTAAATGTAGTGCTGTTAATAGGGATATGTAACTCTACAAAAGACTCTCTCTCTTCCCTTACCCTGTTTTGTTCATACTCTCTTGTTCATTGTAGTCAGACTCCTGGAGACACGACTAAAATGTTGCTTTTTGTAGGGATGGATAGAGATAGCAATAAAAATATGTTAAAAATGTGTTTGGGGCTGTGGCTCTGAAAGGAAATTAAGCCTTAATTTTTATTTTTCAAAATGTAGTAGTCAGTCGTCTGCGAGTGGTCTGCTTTATGTGGTATGCATCAAATTTTACTTGACAAGATGAGTCATTCTGTCTGTTACTAAGAGAATAAATTCAGAGTTGAAAAATGCAGTGGTAGGTCAAGGGAGATTTTTTTAAAATTTTTATTGTATTGCTCCGTGAAACTTGAATTAGTCTGCTACTACCGCAGGTCTGTTTGAAAACAAAAGTGACTAAGAGCAGAGCGAGAGAGAGTGGGAAATAAAGTCTAACCTTTTGCAACACTTGCAAGCTTTCTAAAAAGCCTTCCTCCAACGTCTAAATGATAACTTAGTTTTTTTTTTTCCTTTTGCAAGGTAGCCCACAACAAAATAAATAATTTAATTATCCTTGCTTAGTCTTTGACTTCCACAGCCACGCTGCCCACTCTCTGATAGGACTCTTCCAAATACAGAAGACAGCCCAGTCCCTACCTTGAAGAAGATACAAATGTTCCTACTCCTATTTCCACTTCATACCAATGTACTCCTTCAGTGTTCTAGGTGTGTCTCCAGTCCATTAAACTATAGAAGGACAAAAGACCAATGTCCACAAAACAGAGGATCCTCTTTCACCACCTAAAGTTGAGAGCTTTCCCAATCACTCCCTGGCATCCACCCAGCTCTCTCCTAAATGCTATTATGCTGAAAGGTGTTAATGGCTGCCATCAAGTGGGTTTTGCTCTATGGACACCACAGACCTTGGTAAAGCTTATGTGTGTGCTAACCACTCTTTCAGGCTAAATGAAAGGAGAAATTAAGCCCTTTTATTTATATTGAGAGAGATGAATTGGCTGCATGGCAAAACCTGAGCAGAGTTAAACTGTGTGGTCTGAGGGGTTACCTTGGGAGTAGATGCAAATGCAAGGGCTGTGTGTTATTAGTGAGAGAAAATCAGCAGACAAGGGGAGAAGCAGTCATGAGTGTGGTCCTGAGAGGAAGTAGAGAGACCAAGCTCTTTGGGCACAAAACTGAGTGGGAAGGGCAGACTTAGAAATAGTGAGAAAGGAAACTGACTCCTGTTTGTGTTTCTACTGTGTTCAGGGAAACAGGATTCTGTACTTTCTTTATAAATCAACAGGATTATGCTAAAGAATATAACCGACTGACATCATCAATTTATCCTCCTAACAGAAAGGCCCTGAATATAGGTTAACTGCTTGGGCAAAAAGGGACCGCAGTACAGATAAGTATACAAATATTATCCCTACACATTCAAAATAGTTACTGTAACTTGGGTAGAAATTACTGGGCCCTCAGGAGGGAGTGTGTGGGAGGAAAATGGGTATTGAAAAAGCTGTGGATCCGGCTGGCTGGAGATGAGGGAGAGAGATCCTGGAGTCAGAGTGTGGGCAAGCAGAAAATACTGCAATATTTTTTCATAGTGTTTTCTCTCCTGAATCTAGCCGTGGAAATAAATCCCTTGCAGTTCAGGTTCTGTGAACAAAAGTACCAGTTATGATGATGATTGTCCTATTATGTGGCTAGTCTGTCCACTGGGAATAGGAGATGAAGCATTACATAATTTTTTGCAAGCAGCCACTCGATGATAATGACTCTTGGATTGGAATCAGAAGACCTCTGGAAGTGAAAGGCTCTGCATCATCCCACTTCCAACTCCTCGAGTCATCCAAATCTAGTTGTCAGAGTTCTTCACTAAGCTATCAATGTGTGAAGCCCATGTTTAATGACACTACACTGCATAATCAGTCAAGTTTCATTGAGCCAGTGTCTTTAAATAAAATCAGTCGGTATCAGTAGGTATTCATCCTATAGATTTTTTTTAACCACATTGTAATTGAGTCCGCCAAAAACAAGTTGAGAGAGGAAGTATGGTGTTGTGGTTAAGGTGGTGGATAAACCTTCAAGAGATCAGGCTTTGCTACAAACTTCCTGTCTGATCCTGGGCATGTCACTTAATTGCTCTGTGCCTCAGTTCTCATTTGCTAAATAAGGGTGATACTCCTTCAGTGGCTATGAGCTAAGATGGGCAGGGATGGTGTCCCTAGCCAATGTTTGCCAGAAGCTGGGAATGGGTGATAGGGGATGGATCACTTGATGATTACCTGTTCTGTTCATTCACTCTGGAGCACTTGGCATTGGTCACTGTTGGAAGACAGGATATTGGGCTAGATGGGCCTTTGGTCTGACCCAGTATGGCCGTTCTTATGTTCTCTTCTCCCTCTCCTTTGTTTGTCTTGTCTGTAAATTCTTCAGGGCAAGCACTGTCTTTTAATGTGTGCTTGTACAGCACCAAGCGGAAGTTGGGGATTCTGTGTGTTACCATAATGCAAATAAAATACTGCATCCCAAATAAGGATAACACACCTACACAAAAAAAGGAGAAAATTAAGTAACACAGTTAGTAAAAGCTCAAAGGCAACATTTAGTTTCAAGTGTAAGTAATCTGCTGATTTAAAAAACACCCCCATCAACGTGGATGATTCAAAAGTTCATAGTCTATAAGAGTACAGTGTAAAACAAAACCTTCCTTGCAATAAACAACTGCAAGACCTTTTCTCAGATAAACCATTCAAAATTTATAGTAGGCAATCAGCTGTCTGTCATAAAGATAAGCACTGGAATTAAAATACCTCTATACGTTATGTCAGCTGATAAAAGTCCTTTCCCAATACTTTTCATGGGTCAATAAAATGATCATGAGATTTATTTTCTCTTTATTTATCAGCTGGTTTCAGGCTGATAATGGAATGAATCCAGGGAGGAGTTCATATCTGTGAACTTTAATTTTATTGCATTGAATAAACGGGTGCATTTTTTGAAACTCCCATTAAGGGCTAGATTGGGACAAGTGATTGCACGCAGAAGTAAGAATGCCCCTTGTACTTGTATGTGGAATATCTGGTCCTTGGATCCAGGCTTGCAGGAAGAAGTGGGGCTATGCACTTGTTTACTTGTTCCCTTGTGAGGATGTCCTATCTGATGTTAGGCACAGCCCTTTGCTCCACCCCACCCCCACTTGCCAGCCAATGCAGCTGAGCTAGTTTGTGATGGATATTAATTTACTACTGGTATATGGCAACCATAAGTCACTACTCTCCTGTAGAGCAGAGAATTGTTAGGGTTGGCATTGTGCCTCACAGAGGTGTTAAAAATGCCTTCTGCTATTACTCCTGGGGTGGAACTACTTACGCATCACACTTTGCTGAAGGCTGCGCCTAAGGTTGAGTTCCAGTTCACTTTTTAAACTCCCTTTTCCAGGTCAAAAATTTCTCTAAGTTCCCAAAGGCTATCTGCAGGGTTTTTAAAAAGCAAAATCTATAGGATCATATATGGCGTTGCATGAGGGTGAATGATATGTGTACGTGTTCTAGTAACAAATTTTATGCCCATGACTCCTAAAACAGCTAAAATATCAAACTTTGCTCTATTATATTTGTCAAACACCAAACAAGTGGAGTCTGAAGAAAATAAGCCGGGTTATTTTTTAGTGAGGTTTCCACTTGTACAGATTTGAGTATACCCGTTAGAATATTTCGATTTGTTTTCTACATGCATTTTTTTAAAATCTAAAATCGCACTTTTACAGAGCTCCTAAATTATGCAGGTGCTCAAAGGGACTTGGAAGGGCATGTCGTCAAGTAATGACTGCAGGTTTTGGTCTACTCTGACTATACCGTTGTTCGTTACAGTGTACTAGCTAGCATTTAACCCACGTATTGAGTACAACAAATTTCCATATGAAATTAGAGGCAGTTTTATAATATTTTACAAGAGGTAATCGCAAACAATGTTTCTTTGTGGCCAGAATGTTAACAGATAGGTCAAATGAAAGAAAAATATTGCACAAATATCCTCATAGAAAAGGCATTGTAAAGCAAGGAGTGTGAGAAAATTCATTGCTACCGCAAAGGTATTTCTGAGCAACTTTGTGAAATGTTATAAATAATTACTGTTCAGAGATAAATCTATAGCCAAGGCAAAATAAGGCATTTAGGTGAATAGATACCCACATAATGGAATAGTAACGTAATACATGGTACTTCATAGAAAATAAAACGAGTAAGGTCCATATTCCACACTCAGTTGCCCCAAGAAATCTAGCATAACTCTGTACACAAATCACAGCAAAGTGTCAAGACACTCCCTGGATAAGGGAGAACAAAGATGAAGGCTTTATTATTATTATTTTATTTTTATCATCTTATTAAATCATGGGGGGTATTATATCATAAGACACAGTGACTAACAAACAGACCAGTTCTCCGAAGTGCAACGTGATAGAAATTCTAAGAATATTCACAATACATCAGTAATTAAAGATTAGATATTATCCCACTAGGTGACCCCAATGCTTCTCACTCCCCACAAATTCTGACTCCCAGGTTAATCCTCAGCAAGACCCCACCTCCTTCTTCATTGCGGTGCTTCCTATAACACCCTGAAAAAGGGGGTTGGTATTTTAAAGGCCCCAGACCGCAGCCATGATTCAGGGTTTGCTAGGAAAAGAACGGCAGCCATGCCTTTCCCTTGTCACCCCCTCCTCCCCAGATTCACCCAGCACTGTAACAGTGAGGAACTCTGACTCACACTTTTAAAGCTGCAGTCTCAGGGCTCTAACAAAAAACAGATGGGTGCGGGGAGCCTAGCTTTTTGTTAAACTTATCCTAACCTGGGATCCTTCCCTGATTTCCTAGTGACAGCTTGTCTGGTCACAAGCTCCACTGTTTGTAGTGGAGCAATGCCAGACTGAGAACTGATTCAGACTGTAAGTGGCTGAATATATACAGTATCATTTTGTTATGGTTTTTTTAAAGTGGGCCAGATATTGAAATTTCATATTCAGGGATCACAAAATGAGGGCTCTGCTTTGATTCAGCTGTAGATTAGGCTTTTATTATTTAACAGTTACCTTATGGTAGCTCTCAGTGTTTCCTGGTGGGGCCATTGACTAGATTCTGCATGGAGACATGGGGAGGTGCAGACTATTATTATTCACAAATCTGCAACGCTTGGCTAGAGGATTGTGCCATTTGAGACCTATATGGGTTTGTTCCAGGTTTGGTGGCTTCATAACAAAGTATTAATATATTTTAAAATGTTTAAGAACATAAGAATCGCCATACTGGGTTGTCCATCTAGCCCAGTATCCTGTCTTCTGACAGTGGCCAATGGTAGGTGTCCCAGAGGGAATGAACAGAACAGGTAAACATCAAGTGATCCATCTCCTGTCGCCCATTCCCAGCTTCTGGCAAACAGAGGCTAGGGACACCATCCTTGGCCTAAAGTATTCCCATTTTCAAAAGTAGTGATTTCTTAAAACTAGAGGCTAATTATGGTGCTCAAGCACCTAAAATAAGGAAGGTAGATTTCCTTCTTCTCCCTGCCTAAGGGTGGGCGCTCAAAACTTTCTAGCAAAAAAAATTCTTTTTTGTGAGAGAAGTAAACCAGTTTAACATATACATGGACTAGAAGACATTTCCAAATGTCAGTACACACTGTTCTCACAAAACCTCTTAAAATGTACTCATGTCTAGCTCAGCACTTATGTTCCAATTCAAGGAAGAGAGAGAAAAAGCAGCCTGGGTGTTTCCTTTTCAATGAAAGAGCCCCAAGTTTGCAGCTGTTCTTTATGTTTGTTTTTGTGGGTATATGTGTTGCCATGGCAAGTAATTCCCAGAATTTTAAAAACTGTTTCCCATAGTTGGTATAGAAGGACAAAGCCATCAAAGGTTAATGTAACTGGATCTAGCAATAAGGAAATGCACATGAAGAAAAATATATTGCCTTCTTCATTTATCTTTGGTGGGGCTGTGGGCATATGTAAGGCAATGTTTTTCTAAGGAGAATGAAAAAGTCTGTGCAACTACTGGGTCCCAAATCTGCACACCCATGCATGCCAATTAGTACAGTGAAGAACAATGTTCTTTCAATGGAATTCACTCTGCAGCTCAGGTATGATAGTTGTGACAAAGTTCCTCCTCTGCCTTGGTGGGTCCTGAGCTTAGAGGTGGATTTGCTCACCTCAGAGATTCATGGCAGCCCTCAGTTTGGCCACTTTTGCTAGTGGCTCAAACCTGCTGTCCACTCAGCTAACCTCATCACTGTCCAGCATGGGGGAAATCGAGAACAATCCTCCCAGTCTGTGTCCCACCTAGTGGGTCAGGGACAGGCCAGATCCCTTTCCAAATTAGACCTTCCCTTCTGGTGTTTCTCATAGACAAGGTCAACTCCTCCTGTATCCTATCAGGAGTTGTGGGGATGGGGGTAACCTGGGCCCACCCTTTACACCAGGTTCCAGCCTAGGGCCCTGAGGATAGCAGGTGACTACAATGTTCCCTGTATCAGCTGCATGACAGCTACAACTCCCTGGGCTACTTCCCTATGGCCTCCCTCCAGCACCTTCTTTATCCTCACTGCAGGATTTTCCTCTTGAAGCCTGATCATGCTTAACCGCTTCACTCCTCCAGCAGCACACCTTCTCACTCCTTGCACACACACCCCTACTAACTGATGGGAGGTCCTTGTTAAACAAGGTGTCCTGATTAGCCTGCCCGCCATAATTGATTCTAGAAAGTTCTTAATTGGCTCCAGGTGTCTTGATTAGCTTGCCTATCTTAATTGGTTCTAGCAGGTTCCTGATTGCTCTAGGGAAGCCCCTGCTCTGGTCACTCAGGGAACAGAAAATTGTTCATCCAGTGGCCAGTATATTTGCCTTCTACGAGACTCCTGTACTCCACTGGTCTGGGTCTGTCACATAGTATAAGGCCATGGCTACACTTACAGTTCTGCAGCGCTGGTAGTTACAGCTGTGTTCGTACAGCTGTGTAGGGCCAGCGCTGCAGTGTGGCCACATTGACAGCTACCAGCGCTGCAGTGTGGCCACATTTGCAGCATTTGCAGCGCTGTTGGGAGTGGTGCATTGTGGGCAGCTATCCCAGCATTCAAGTGGCTGCAACGTGCTTTTCAAAAGAGGGGGCTGGGGTGGAATGTGACAGGGAGCGTGGGGGAGACAGAGAGAGTGGATTTTTGGAGCTGACATTGTTCTCAGTTCCCTGCCTTGCAAGTTCTAAGGACTGGAAGATACACAGTGCCTACCTTCAATCATTTTAAAAGTTTTGACCTTTCCCCCACCTGTCTCTTATTCACTAAATGCTAATTATGCACTCCTAAATAGCAGTCAGACCACATAAATAGTTGCTCAACATTACCCCTCCCCCCTCTCTCCTCAAGCAAGCAGCTTTGAACATTCCAAAGCAGTTCTCCTGCCTTCGCTGGCTCGCTCGCTGGAGCACAGAGCAGCTGTGTTTTTTTTTTTAGCAAGTAGCTACACGGAGATCGGAGTTCAGCCATTCTTCTGGTTTGTTGTGGACAGGAATTCTGGGATACCTCCTTATACCCCGGAGGCCAATAAAAGCGCTGGTGGTGTCCACACTTGCTGACCAGCGCTGCATCACCAGCGCTGGAATCGCTACACCCGAGGCAGACCAGGTGTACAGCCAGCGCTGCAACCAGGGAGTTGCAGCGCTGGCTGTGCTTTGCAAGTGTGGCCACATCCTGAGTTGCAGCGCTGTAACCCCCTCACCAGTGCTGCAACTCTCCAGTGTAGCCAAGCCCTGAGTCTCCAGAAATGGAGCTGGGTATCTCCTTGCATGGGTTCTAGATGCAGTGAATGCTTGTGCATTTTTGCTGGTGCAGTAGATGTGCGTGCATTTTTGCAGGCACACGTTTCACCGATCTGGCCCTTAATCTTCTTTTTGCATGCTTGTTGTATTTCCTATAAGTTTTCCCCCCTATTTTAATCTTAATTTTTAATATCTGAAATCTCTAATTTTTTCAAATTTATTTGTTCACAAGTTTCAGAACTAAAGAAGTTCATCTTCATCTATGTCAAATAAGCCTGTTAACTGAGAGCCTGAGCTTTCTCCAGCTGAAGCCAAAGGGAGTTCTGCCATATGATTCAATGGGAGAAGGATCTGTGGTTCTGCTTGCAGGAGATATAATGTAGAGGAAAAATATTTTGATAGTGCTAGTTAATTCCCCCCCCCCCCCCCCCGAGTGCATGCATGTGACTCCTGATGAAGTCAATGGGAGAAGTGTGCATGCATTCAAGGGTGTAATTTGGCCATTAATTATTTGTTGACAAAGATGAATTTTGGCAGGTTTCCTATTATCATGAATGATGGCAGATTTTTCAGTCATCTGGACTAATGAACTAATTACTGCCTCATTTTCCAAGCTGGAGGGGCTGTTGTCCATTTTAACCTGACATGAACTCTCTGTCCCTGTTAAAAATAGAGGTTGGCTCCAGCCATAAAATTCAGGTGTGCATCTCACACAGCGCAGCCGAGAGCCTCCTATCACTTACATCAGTTGGAGAATATGGGACCCTTCTAGCTTGGAGGGTGATCATAACTGGGGTGAGGGCGGGTGGTATTTGTTCAGGCCATTAAACTACCCCCCACAACTCCGTGTTTGAGGGTGTTTGGATGGATCCAGGATTGGTCCAGGCTGATCAGTACTTAAATATGTTACCAAAAGAACATTTTCTCTATAATTAGGCAAAACAACCTGTTTTCAGCTACAGGAAACATGAAGCAGAAATTAATACTTGTTGATTCCCACTCATACCGGATACTATTGTAATTTTGGGTGATTAGACAGTGTGAGTCAGACAATTACCTTTAGGGCTGAATTGCCAGGATGGAAAACATTCCATTAAAAAAAACAAATACTAAAAATTGTGCAACACTCTGTGTCCTTTTCTCCCTAAGAATATCAAATCTTTTCCTGAATGAGTGACCCTTATATGGTAAAAGTGCAGCCTGTACATTTGGCCCAGGGATACTTGGAAGCATCACTGTTAGGCTTATTTGGTACTGAGTGGTATCTGGAAGATCAAATTATTTTGTCTTTAATCTGTAATAAATAATGGGTCTGAATATAGTGCATATTTACTTTTTACACATTCTGCAATGGGGCATGAAGAGGAGAAGAATATGCCAAAAGACCTGCTGTTCCTGTCTACAATACTTCCTTTCTTTTTTGCAGTTGTTCACTAGCTTTTCTAGAGGTCTTTTACTTGGCCCACAGAATGTAGTGACTATATCTCTGCTATAAAATTATATAGGATGTTTAAAAACATCTGTTGCTAGGATATCATTGTTTACTCAGGTCTGTGGGCTTTAACGGTAATTTCTAGAGAATGCTTTTGGTTTCATCTTTGTTAAATTCTATAGGACTTTCTCCACAAGGGACACTAACCTGAGAGCCCCTCTCTACCCACACAAATGAGTCATGAATCTAAATATGGAAGATGGAGAGTGGTTTTAAACAATAGTTTTCAACCTTTTTGGGCTCAGGACCATATGTAAATCTTTATGGCCTGTCGCAAATGTTTATGGCTAGTAAATAGTTGGGGGGATGAAGGCCCTGAGGTGGTTTTGGTTGTATCCTGCCCCCCGGGGGGATTGGATCCTGCCATGCAATCCCCCCACAGTGGCAGCTTTTGTTACAATTTTAGCTTTGATAATTACATGGGGATCATGTCCTGTAATTGTGAGTTGTATCATTGATTCCAACAACATCTAAGGTCTGGTCCTGCAACTCTTCCTCATGCATCTACTTGCATTTACTCTGTGAAGTCAGAATTCCTTATGTAAGTTGCAGCATTCAAAGTAATCTTTTAAAGGGCTAAGGGACTGATCCTGCTTTCATTTAGGTCACTGGCAAAACTCCCATTGGCTCAATGGGAGCAGAACTGGGTCCCATATCAGTATAATGAGACACCAGTCATGACTTCTGTGAAGCTGAATGTATTTAAATTTACCAGGAGTTTTAAGAGTGTAAGTTGTATGTTACAATGTATCAAATAGGTTGAGAAGTCTGAATAGCCTTTGACTTTAGCTAAAGAACGTTGTGCAGCTCGTAAATAGCATGACTTGTTGAGTCTTAATATGTTGTAAGAGAATCTTTCCTGGCCATAGTTAAAGCCTGGTCAAAAGCCTACGATGTTCATCGGTGTTAGATCAGGCCTTGAGAACGTACAATTATTTTTATACCCAGAAGTGCACTGTGCAAGAGACTGAATTTTTCTTAAATTTGTGTGTTTGTTGAAGTAGGGAGAATGTTTGACATTTTGCTCCATTCCAAAGGGAGCGTCCTCCTTTCTGCTTTGTACCATGTGAGAGAAAAGCCCTGTGAAAAAATTTGTTTGAACTGGAGACACTGGGTAGAATCAAGAGGTGGGACTCCACATGAACCAAACTGAAGAAAAGATTAAACCAAACTGCGGCAAACCAAATTTGTTCCAATATGTAGTGTCTAATCACAGGCATTTTCCACCCCTTCATGAAGTGATATTAGATAATTTGTCTTCTTTCGTGGTAAGAGAGACTGGATATCCCATAATTTTGATAGTGATTGTGCTGGAAGGAAGATATAATCCGATACTTGAAACATCCTGACTAAGTGTTGTAAACGCTTTCACCAAGTGCCATAAGCTCATAGAACATAAGAACAGCCATACTGGGTCAGATCCATCCAGCCCAGTATCCTGTCTACCGACAGTGGCCAATGCCAGGCACCCCAGAGGGAGTGAACCTAACAGGTAATGATCAAGTGATCTCTCTCCTGCCATCCATCTCCACCCTCTGACAAACAGAGGTTGGGACACTATTCCTTACCCCATCCTGGCTAATAGCCATTAATGGACTTAACCTCCATGAATTTATCCAGTTCTCTTTTAAACGCTGTTATAGTTGACATGACAAAGGATTAAGGTGTGTGCGTGTGTGCGTGTGTGCGTGTGTGTGTGTGTGTGTGTGTGTTTTAAAGCATTCTGCAATGGCCTAATTCTGCTCCCATTGAAGTCAATGGAAAAAATTCCTATGGACTTCGTTGGGAGAAAAGTTAGACTAGTGCTGCATGCATTTCAAAATCCCACCATCAGTTAACACAGCTAAAATTTCGGAGCCAATTTTTTCTTGTCTTACTCCGGTCCAGAGTTCCATGAATGTCACGGTTGACACTAGTGTGGGACCAGTTGTTTTAAAATTCTACCTATGTTTAAAGTTCTACGTCTGTAGTAGCATAGGTATTACTGCTAACTCGTCTTCCTGGGAATAACCAGACCCATTTCCTAGAGCACTCTGGGCCAAATTTTCCAAAAAAGGGGCCTGAGGGCTACATGCAAAAATGCCTGTCCAATTACAGGCTTACACTTCTGTGCGCAAATTGGGTAATATGTGTGCAGTAGTGGTAACTGCATATACAAAAAAAGGTGGAAAATCACATATGAATTTCTGTGTGTGGATCTTGAGTTTCTGTTTCTGTAAATTTGGCCTTCTCAGTCCAGGGCAGAGCTGTGCATGAGTCAGTATGTGTGAAGATGGTCTAGAAAGCTGCAGAGATTGTGAGCTTTAGTTGGTAAGCTATTCACTCTTTGGCCTGAAATAGGCCTTCTGTGGTTGGTGGCCCCCTCACCTCTTGAGCCCATATGCTGCATTCATAATGCAGAACTGTTAGTTGTTTTATCCTTCAGACAGCTCTGTGATACAATTGTAAATTACTTAATCTTGGGGGCAAGGCAATGTCCAGGTCATTGCTATAAGATCTGAGAAGGTAAGCGAAATGAGAGTGACCTGGATTTGTTTGGTAAAACATTTTAGAATGTCCTGTAAAGTGCTACGTATCCACTACCATAGAAATACTTAATTATAACAAAACTTAGCAAAAAGCCCCTGTATGGCATCTTTTAAAGGGATGTTATTAAGACTGCAAATGCCAAAATGGCCCCTCCCTGTTTTACTCTTTGTGTTCCTCTCCCTTCCATGTTCGTACAACCCTATTGTCTTCAAATGATGTCCTCAGTTCTGCCCATGCCTCTCCCTCTCCCACGGAAGAGAACAGAGTTGCACAGTTGTAACTGAGGGCACAATCTGAGGACAACGTGGTTGGACAGTGCGCAACTAGAGGCAGCGTTTGGTTTGCAGAGTCTTCATTTACCGGTGCTGATGTACAAGCTGGAAAGAACATGCTTTGATTTTCAGATCCTGGGCTGAGATTGTAGGGTTGGCAGAGAAACAGGGCCTTTTTACTTGTAAACTATGTGCACTATGTGGAAACAGTGAGCCACAATAAATATGAAACCCTCAGAATCCACAATCCAGTACTTTTCAGAATACTGTCACCATGGAAGAAATTCTGCCCTGTGCAGAGGTCTAGCAGTGTTTAGCTTTCAGACTGCTGGAGCAAGGCAGACACTGGTACAAACTAGAGCATCAGCTTGGCCCTGCGTGCTCTCTTTTCTTTGTGTACCGCTGCTCCCAGAGGGGGTAGCAGGCTGCACAGAGCCACTACACCCATCTCATGCACTAGTAGGCAGGAGGGGGCAGAGCCATGGCAAAGTGCCTGGCAGTGCTGCCATGACAGCATATCAGGGAGCGTGGGCTGTGGCAGGTTGCAGGACCCGTTTCAGCGTACACACACTGCAGCCAGGGGAGGAGGAGTGTGGCCTCAATATTGGAGCATTGGATATCAGAGTATTGAATATTGGAGGAGCGAGTCACAATGTTCTTGGCAGGCTGCTTCGCTGCCCTGTGCTTGAGGCTAGATCATAATGTCACAATCTAGCCATATTTTGGCAATTGCATCTTAGTTTTAATTTCATTGATGGTGAATTGTCGCGGCCAGTGGAAGCGCGAAGATACTGAACAGTTGCTGATCGATAGCTGTGCATTTGTTTCTCAGTTAGTGCACTTCCCTAAACTCTGCCTGAGGGGATTTACAGGACTGCAGGTAATTCTTAATAAACGGTACAGAATACAAATCTCTGTACTCTGACTGGCCCAGGGTCACTAGACAATCAGAATACAGGGAGTTGCATAATCACTGTTTGATTTGTCTCAATAACTGCATGTTGATTATTCAGACCTTGCCCTCTGACTACTGCATCCAGAAGACCAGAAGCTTGCAAGAAACAGTCACCTCAATTTCTGATCAGCTTCCCACCCTGTCACTCCACCACTTAATTCCTGATATCAAATACAGCTGAAATAAATAAGAAAACTCTCTTAATAGGTGGGACAGAGGAGAATAACCTTCCTCCAAGGGAACGAACATTTGTGAGGTTGCTATTGGATGGACTAGAATTAAGTGGGATGACAGTACAGAGAGGATCAGAAACTGAACAGGTCATGTTTATGGTGGACGTATGGATGGAAGTTCTGAGGACATTAGCTATTCAGAGTAAAGGAATTTATAATAGATAGTCTGACTATAGCAGTAAAGACAAATACTCATTGAACCATAGTTCTCTTTTTAAACTCTAATTATTGTATCATTAAACTTCATTGGCTTTTAGTCTTGGAGTTTAACTATTCTACGATATTACGTTATAAAAAGGAATTGCTCTTAAGTAATCAGTTACATTATTTCTGATAATGTTCATAATGTTCTAGTATATAATATATACAAATATATAGTGTACTGTTAAAAATAATGACGTATCAGCTGTAGCAAGGTCTCCTGTTAGTAAAACTTTTGTGAAGAGACAACTTTTTTTTTTTTTGGCTATGAATTTGGTGTGCAGATTAGTTAACATGAATTAGCGCAGTTCTGGTGTATTGTCAATCATTCCTCATGCAGTTCAGACTAGAGTTTTCATGAGGACCTAATAAAGTAATAAACATGGTCACTGAGCTGAAAACTGCAGAACTATCTCACAAGTTTATCAACTTTGGCAATGGTAAATACTGTACATAAATTTCCTCTTTTTTTTTTGTTTCCTGTATCAGATAACCAACAACTTGTGCAGTTTTCTGATTAAACTGCAAGTCAGTTTTCCTGCAATAACAGTGAATCCAATCTTGCAAATCGAAGTTTGGACAGGTCTAAGTTAGCATGGACATTTGGACTGTACCATTTTATCAGTCTATTGTAGAATCAAATCAGGATTTAGGATAGCAATATTTTTCATTTTCCAAAGGAAATAAAAGCATAAAATGAAGTAGCATGTTCACAGGTTTGTTTATGGCTGTCGGTAGAACTGTGCTGAACTTCGTAGTTTCAGTTTGATGGGGTTTTCTGATTTGTGTTTCATATGCATGAGTTTTGGTTTGTTCAAAACCAAAAAAAAACTTAAAATGAAACTTGGTTGAAATTGTTCAGTTGTGCCCGGCTTCAAGATGAAGTCATCAAGTTTTGCAAGACCAGAAATGACCTAGGTTAAGTCTCAGGTTTCCTGAAGTTTGGCACAGCTTTAGTTGTGTGCCTCCTTTTTCATTGTTAAGATGGAAAAATCACCGCCATGAGTCTCACTCTGAAAAGATGAGTAAGACACTGAAAGAAATACCAATAATACTTAACACTTAACATTTTCAAAGTGCTGTACAGACTTCAGTTAATTCTCACAATATCCCTGTGAGGCAGGTAAGAACACATTATCATCACCATTTTACTGAAAGGTGAAATTACCATTTTTTATTCTCAAGCATCAGAGGGATAGCCGTGTTAGTCTGGATCTGTAAAAGCAGCAAAGAGTCCTGTGGCACCTTATAAACTAACAGATGTTTTGGAGCATGAGCTTTCGTGGGTGAATACCCACTTCGTCGGATGCATGTAGTGGAAATTTCCAGGGGCAGATATATATATGCTAGCAAGAAGCAGGCTAGAGATAACGAGGTTAGTTCAATCAGGGAGGATGAGGCCCTCTTCTAGCAGTTGAGGTGTGAAAACCAAGGGAGGAGAAACTGGTTTTGTAGTTGGCAAGCCATTCACAGTCTTTGTTTAATCCTGAGCTGATGGTGTCAAATTTGCAGATGAACTGAAGCGCAGCAGTTTCTCTTTGAAGTCTGGTCCTGAAGTTTTTTTGCTGCAGGATGGCCACCTTAAGGTCTGCTATAGTGTGGCCAGGGAGGTTGAAGTGCTCCCCTAAAGGTTTTTGTATATTGCCATTCCTAATGTCTGATTTGTGTCCATTTATCCTTTTCCGTAGAGACTGTCCAGTTCGGCTGATGTACATAGCAGAGGGGCATTGCTGGCATATGATGGCGTATATTACATTGGTGGACATGCAGGTGAATGAACCAGTGATGGTGTGGCTGATCTGGTTAGGTCCTGTGATGGTGTCACTGGTGCAGATGTGTGGGCAGAGTTGGCATCGAGGTTTGTTGCATGGATTGGTTCCTGAGTTAGAGTTACTATGGTGCAGTTGAAATAGTACTTAATCAGTTTTGCTCACCTTATGAACCTCTTGGAAATCATTTTAATGGGAGTCACTTGCATTTAAAATCTAAATCGTCTTCTAAATACCTTTAATCAGATTCATTAACTTCCCGACTGATAAATAGTCACGTCCTAAGCATCTTTTTCATACTTCAGTATTGCCAAGTAAAACATTGTGGTTACTAGGCAAAAAATTCTACGAATGTTATAAGGCCTTCTAACCCCTCCGCCCCCAAAAAACACAGCCACTAAACAAAACCCACCCCACCAACCTTTTGTTTCCTGTTCTGTTGAATGGAACAGCAAACCATCAATCATGTGTAAAGAACATTGTATTCCAAAAAAGAAAATAAAGCATCTAAAATTTCTAAGTGAGATAACACAAAAGAAATAAGAAAACCACAGGAATGTTCAACTGTACTAACTTCCAGACAACCTGTAGGTGGTTTAAAGCACAGCTGATTGTTTTAGGGTGATGTGTGTGCTGGTTTTAACAAATGTATCCTACTATTAAAGGTATATATGCATTTGTACTCCTGGGAATGTTTTGGTTTTCATCATATATTTAACAGAACATGTGCCAA
The DNA here is from genome assembly GCF_025201925.1 of Gopherus flavomarginatus. Classification (NCBI taxonomy): domain Eukaryota; kingdom Metazoa; phylum Chordata; order Testudines; family Testudinidae; genus Gopherus; species Gopherus flavomarginatus. The sequence continues at coordinate 114,095,811 of NC_066619.1, forward strand.
GTCATAGGCTGTTGCCTAACATTTTCAATTGATGTCTTGTCATGTATTTTAGAGCATCCTATCATCAGATAAATACAATAAGCAAAGATCTTTATCATTTCTAGACTAAATATGAGACCTTTCCAAAGTCTTCAAAAAATGACTTCATAAGACAGATCTATAACTTCTCCCACAGGAATCTGTTAAATGAATAAGAATGATAAAATTGACCTCAGCTGGTCAGATATCCAACACTATATTAATGCAGAACAATTCCAAGATGTCTAGCGTCGGCCACATTCAATGGGCTAAGCAGGGCATCTGTAGCCAGTAGAGAAAGTGATGTACAGCAACTCTTCATCTCTAGCCAAATTTCAACAACAACATCTATTCTATAGCCAGAAATGATATAGAGCTAGTAGTACTGACTATAGTTAATATTTTCTGACATTTCCTATTATAAGACCTTATTTTCAATTGCTTATAACTGCCAAATTTTAACTACTTGGGCTGAAGTTTCCAAGCCAAGTGTTTGTCTAAGGCCTGGGCTACACTATTGGGGGGATTAGAACTAAGATATGCAACTTCAACTACACTATTCACGTAGCTGAAGTCAAAGTATCTTAGTTCGACTCACCTGGCCATCCTCACGGAGGTGAGTCGATTGCTGCGGCTCCCCCATCGACTCCGCTTACTCCTCCTGCCGAGGTGGAGTACAGGCATCGATTCAGGGATTGGTTTTTTTTTTCTAGATGAGACGCGATAAATCGATCCCTGATTCATCAAACATTACCCGCCGATCCAGTGGGTAGTATAGATGTACCCTAAGGGTTAACTTTTTGGGGGAAGTTTCAGCTAAAATAGTTCAGTCTTTTCAGAAAACAAGAGTAGGGAAAAATAAGGTGGATTTTTTTTGCCCATAAAGAGTTCTTAGAATCATTTATTTAAGAAGCTCTAGGGCCTCCATGATTTGAAGCAAGGGCTTGAAATTTGGCTGGGAGTTTGACTTTATGTCAGGGATGTGCCTTTTGACTTCCTGAGAATATCCAGGAGGAGATTTCATTGTGGGGTGACAATGGTAATAAACTGTGGTGAAAGAAGAATGGATACGTATTTCATGAAAGTGTTAATAGTATTAAGAGTTCAATTTCCAAAGGACACGTGAATATTAATAGGTGGAAAACATCTCATTGTCATTACTGTTCTGCAACATATTTTATCCTCTCTTCACTGTGTAGGATAACTTCATGTAACGTGTACAATGTGATTAATGAAAAACAGGTTCAACTGCCTCTCTTACTCTTTTATAATTAAATAACAGAGTAGACTTAAAAAAAAAGATGCAATGATGCTAAATTCCATCAATGCTTCTCAGATACTGAAAATATTTAAAGTGATTGGCTCTGATATGCAGCGAAGTAACCACCAGCAGCTGCCTCAGATACTTAACAATCTGTAAGGCTGAGTTCGGTCACCTTTGCTACTTAAAATGAGTGCTTTATTCTAAGCTAACAGAACACCTCAGGGACCCTGGAGATGAGGGGAAGGGTGAGGTCTATGTGGAAAATGAAATATTACTTGTCTCTTTATGACTTTTTCTGGGTTAGGTCCTTGGAGCTGGGTGAGGGATGATACTCATCACCATGCCCAGGGCCTGGGGCGGCTGAATGAAGATGCATCAGCTGACTGTGTGGAGGTGGCTGTGAAATAGTGCTGAGAAGGTGGCTGAGTCCACCTTCTGTTAGAGAAGGAAGATCCACATGTGAATCCAGGGGGCACCATTGCTTAAAATAGCTTGGGTTTTACACTGAGAGCTCCCTACCTCACATTTCAAAGAGGATGGGAAGCTCTCCTGTGCTCAATGAACCAAGCTTGCAGTGGTGGCATAGGGGAGGGGGTGCTGTGCTCCTCTTCACTTCCTTTCATTTGATCTGACTTAAAGACCAGAATACTAGAGCAATCTTTCTCTGCAATGAGCCCAGGCTGTGAACTGAAGGCACCACGCTCTCCAATTGGTTTTCATTTAAATATTTTTCTGTATTGAATGTTAGTTTTTTGTGAACAGGGCGTGATTGACATCACTGTGGAATGAATTCTTCTACCACACACCACTTCTGCCTGTGCTAATGTTCACCATACTACTCCACCAATAAACCTTCATAATCCATTAGCATCTGGGAATGAGTTCTTATTAAAAACCAGTAGGTGAGATAAGGAATAAACAGATATATTTCTGAGAAACAGTTTCTATTTCAATACACTGTCTTGAATTGATCTCTGAGGTCACTTTCAATAAGTTTCCTGCATCTCTTGTTGAGTTGTTCAGACTGATTTCCCAGCAAAGCTACAACTTTTTTTCCTTTAAAAAAAATATTTATTAATTACCTACTTGTGCCCAACAGAAAACTGTCTCCAGGTGAAGGAATCAGAAATAACACACATAGCAAAGAAAACTACCAGGTCTGAAATGGAAACCCAGCTATTTAAAATAAAAGAGAGGCAGCTGCCAGATGTACAAAAAAAGGCCCTATATCTGTAAATAGATGCAACAGTACAGACCCATATCCCATGCAGAGTTTGTTCCTTTTGAAGCCAAAGTGGCTCTACACAGACTTAAGATCTTTGTGAGCACATTTATATGAAGTATTGCAGTCTATGCCTGTATGTGTTGGTGAGTAATACGAACATCAGTTCCACACTTCTTCCACATTCTGAGAATCTATGCCCCATTTTCAGAACAGAATCTTTTTGGAGGTCTTAAATGTTTCAACATTGAAAAGTCTCTTGTGGTTTGTACTTGCAGGTTCGAGACAGGGCCACACCTGCTGAAATTACACTAGAAAGATTGTTCTTGTGGAATTTCTAGCTCTGATCAGGAGCAGAGGTTCTGTAAATCTCATGGGAGAGCTTGTTGGGAGATGTGCAGACCCTGGCTGAGTAACTTGCTGGATGGTTGAAACTGATTTTCAATGACTCTTGGAACACTGGGGAAGTTCTAGAAGATTGGAGGAAAGCTCATGTTGTGTCAATATTTAAAAAGGATAAAAGGGATGATCTGGGTAGTTATAAGCATGTCAGCCTGACATCGATCCTGGGCAAAACAAGAGAATGGCTGATGTGGGACTTGATTAATAAGGATTTACAGGAGGAAATGTAATTAATACCAACCAACATGGGTTTGTGGAAAATAGATCTTGTCAGACAAATGTGATATTTTTGTTTAATGAGATGACAATTTTGGTAGATGAAGGTCATGGCGCTCATGTTCTGTATGTAGATTCATGTAAGGCATATGACTTGGTGAAGCATGACATTTTGACTAAGAAACTATGACACCAAAACAATGACACATTAAAAACTGGCTACCTGACTCTCAAAATGTTAAGTGGGAAATCACCATTGAGTAGGTATGTTTCTACTGGGGTGCTTCAGGGATTGGTTCTTTGCCTTATGCTATTTGACATTTTTATCGGTGACCTGGAAGAAACTGTATCATAGAAGGTTAGGATTGGAAGAGACCTCAAGAGGTCATCTAGTCCACCCTCCTGCTCAAAGCAGGCTGAATCCCCAGACAGATTTTTACCCTGGTTCCCTAAATGGCCCCCTGAAGGATTGAACTTACAACCCTGGGTTTAGCAGGCTAATGCTCAAACCACTGAGCTATCCCTCCCCCCAAAAATTACTGATAAAGTCTGCAGCTTACACAAAAATTGGGGCAGTGGCAAATAATGAAGAGGACAGGTCGCTGATACAGAGCCAAATGGACCACTTGGCAAGAAATAACAGGCATTTTAATATGGCCAAATGTAAATGTATACATCTAGAAACAAAGATCGTGGGCCAGATGTACAGGATGGGGAACTCTATGGTGGGAAGCGGTGATTCTGGAAAAAAATATACTTTGGGGGGCCTTGGTGAATAATCAGCTGAACATGAGTTCCAGTGCGATGCTGTGGCCTAAAGGACTAATGCCATCCCTGGATGCATAAACAGGGGCTCTTGAGTAGAAAGGTTTTATTACCTCAGTATTAAGTATTGGTGTGGCTGCTATTGGAATACTGTGTCCAATTCTAGTGTCCACACTTCAAGAAAGGTGTTAAAAATTTGAGAGGATTCAGAGAAAAGCCATAAGAATGATTAAAGGATTAGAAAACATGGTTTATAGTGATTGAGTTCCTGGAGTCTATATATTGAATTTAACAAAGAGAAGATGGAGTGACTTTATTATAATTAAGGCTGCGAGTTTGTCATGGAGGTCACAGAAGACACAGATTCCGTGACTGTCCATGACCTCAGTGACTTCTGCAGTAGTGGTGCTGGCTCAGGGGCTGCCTGGCCTGCAGCAGCAGTTTGGGTGTGTGGGAGGGGCTGAGGGCTGGGGTTGGGGGGCATAGAGGGCTGCTTACTTCAGGGTGGGGAGCTCCCTGGCTCCCACTGGCATGGCCCTGCAGCTCCTCCTAGGTGGATGGACTGGGGACTCCGTGTGCTGCCTGTGTCCACAGGCCCCGCCCTCACAGCTCCCATTGGCTGCAGTTCCCAGCCAATGGGAGCTGCACAGCTGGTGCTTGTGGCAGAAGCAGTGCGCGGAGCCCCCTGGCTTCTCTACCACCTAGGAGCTGTAGGAACATGCTGAGCCAGGTAGGTAGCCCTTGTCAGCCCCGCCAACCCTCTCCCTCCAGCACCAGCAGGAGTCCTGGGCCACATCCCTCAGCACCTGTGGTGTCCCCGAGAGCATGTGCTGCCCCTCACCAAAGTTTTAGTTAGAGGTATATAGTAAAAGTCATGGACAGGTCATGGGCCCTGAATTTTTGTTTACTGACCGTGACTAGTCCATAACTTTTCCTAAAAATACAAGTGACTAAAACATAGCCTTAATTATAATCTATAAGTACGTACATGGGGAACAGAAATTCATAATGGGCTCTTCTGTCTAATAGACAAAAGTATAACAAAATCCAATGGCTCTAAATAGAAGCTAGACAAATTCAAACTGGAAACAGGCTCATTTTATCTTTTTTAAACAGTGAGGGTAATTAACAATTGAAACAATTTACCATTGTGATGGATTCTCCATTATAGGCTATTTTTAAAACAAAGATTGTGTGATGTTGTACCCCATAGTGCTTTATAGAAATATGCTTATGAATGTAAATTATGACATAACTGGAATATGTTTTATGCTACATATGCCATGTAACATACCTCTGCAAAGGTTATAATCTACTGAATATATTTGTATATACATGTATTTCTTCTTTATTCAAAGTTATAAATATTGGCTGTGTACTTGTTTGATTTTAAGTAGCCTCAGTGAAGCATTTGATCAGCTTCTTGAGAAAAGACTATTCTCCGTAAGTGCCCAATCAAGAAACACATAATCTGACAGTAGACTTTGATAGATGCCAATCCACATTTAAGCTTTCCTGTAGAGAACTGAGGTGAGGGATAGCTCAGTAGTTTGATCATTAGCCTGTGAGTTCAATCCTTGAGGGGGCCATTTAGGGATCTGGGGCAAAAATCTGTCTGGGGGAATGGTCCTGCTTTGAGCCGGGAGTTGGACTAGATGACCTCCTGAGGTCCCTTCCAACCCTGATATTCTATGCATGGACATGTGACTTGCCCAGGTGACTCCAAAACTCCATCTTGTAGAGTGGATTCTACACAGGGGGAGTGAGAGGTTTCCACCTACAAGAGAGAAACTATATAAAGCCCTGGGAGACCCCTCCATTTTGTCTTCAGCTGATTCAGGAGATAGCCGCTCCACCCCTAAAGGATACCTGAAAGAAACTGAAACAAAAGGCAGTAACTACAGGGGGGTGAGTGATTGCAGGACCCAGACTAGAAGGAGGCTAGTCTGTAAAAGAAGCTTACTGGAACATCTCTGAGGGTGAGATTTCATCTGTAATCACTTTCTTACTGTATTAGGCTTAGACTTGTGTGTTTTATTTTATTTTGCTTGGTAATTCACTTTGTTCTGTTTGTTATTACTTGGAACCACTTAAATTCTACTTTTTGTATTTAATAAAATCACTTTTTACTTATTAATTAACCTAGAGTTTGTATTAATACCTGAGGAAGAGGGACAAACAGCTGTGCATCTCTCTCTATCAGTGTTATAGAGGGCAAACAATTTGAGTTTATCCTGTATAAGCTTTATACGGTAAAACGGATTTATTTGGGGTTTGGACCCCATTGGGAGTTGGGTACCTGAGTGTTGGAGACAGGAACACTTCTTAAGCTAAAAGAATGAGAAGTACTTGTGGCACCTTAGAGACCAACACATTTATTTGGGCATAAGCTTTTGTGGGCTAAAACCCACTTCATCAGATGTATGCATGGGAAAATACAGTTGGAAGATATATATACACAGAGAACATGTATTTTCTACTGCATGCATCCAAAGAAGTGGGTTTTAGCTCATGAAAGCTTATGCCCAAATAAATTTGTTAGTCTCTAAGGTGCCACAAGTACTCCTCATTCTTTTTGCTGCTATAGACTAACACGGCTACCACTCTGAAACTCCTTAAGCTGTTTTCAGTTAAGTCTGCAGCTTTTGGGGGATGTGGTTCAGACCTGGGTCTGTGTTTTTAGCTGGCAAGCATGTCTGGCTCAAACCAGGCAAGGCACTGAAGTCCCAAGCTAGCCAGGGAAAATGGGCTTAGAGGTAGTCTCAGCACATCAGGTGGCAGTTCACAAGAGGGTCTGTGTGATCCAATCTGTGACAGGTTGGATGTTTTTCTAAAATATATGCTCAGGGAAGTCTTATGGCCTATGCTGTACAAGAGATCAGACTAGATTATCACAGTTGTCCCTTCAAGCTTTATAATCTGTGAATTTGTGAATTTAAGGGTTTCATATAGTTCAGACAGCCTTTGGAGAATCATGCAGACTTGGGGGTCAAACTAGTCCAAACTGAACTGGAATGCCAAAATCTCTTAGGCTTGTCCACTGTCCCTGAATGTTCTTATATTTATAACACTAACCTCCATTCATCAGCAGTTCAGGGATTGGGTTTAGGATGCCATTTCAGGAATGCCCAATCTCCTGTAGTGTTAGTGTCCAATGACTCAGAAAATCCATGACCAAGGCTAGGTAGAATAAGCAGGTTGTGTCCACAAATTTGTGCCCAGACATATACTCTTTATATAAATAGTCCCTAACATATTCTGTAGAGCAGTGGCTCTCAACCTCCCCAGACTACTGTACCCCTTTCGGGAGTTTAATTTGTCTTGTGTACCCCAAGTTTCACCTCACTTCAAAACTACTTGCTTACAGAAACAGAAATAAAAATACAAAAGTGTCACAGACACACTATTACTGAAAAATTACCAACTTTCTCATTTTTACCATATAATTATAAAATAAATCAATTGGAATATAAATCTGGCACTTACATTTCAATGTACAGTATAGAGAGCAGTGTAAACAGTCATTGTCTGTGTGATATTTTAGTTTGTACTGATGTTGCTAGTGCTTTTTATGTAGCCTGTTGTGAAACTAGGCAAATATCTAGATGATTTGATGTACCCACTGGAACACTGCTGTGTATGCCCAGGGGTATGTGTACCCCTGGTTGAGAACCACTTCTGTAGAGTCTGGGTCCCGGGGTAATAGTTGGGTTCTGTTCTTTGCTTAATCACAGGTTTCCTCTCTGACTTTGGGCAAGTCACTAAACCTATTTGTTCCCTGACTTATAGGAGTCTTGGGAAGCAGAATTAATTAATGTTTAGAAAGTTATTTGAGATTCTCTGATGAAATGCAAAATCTTATACCTCTCCTGGCACTTCATTATAGGAGTCAGCTATTTCCTACTACAAAAAAAATCTAATAATTCTTTAATTTGAAAAATTGCATCCAGAAACTCAGTTTTTGCATAAACACATAACCCACCTCCTTGGCTGAAAGATCATTTTCCCCATTTACCACACTTGCCAGGAAATAATACCACCTGGATTATTATTATTCCTCTTAATTTAAACCTATGCCCGATTTTTCTGTTCTGTCCAATAACCTCAAATACATTTTAAGATTAATTTTATGATAATCCTCAATTTAAATAAACAGGTTGCTTGTAAGGGTCTTCTCCGAAGGTTAATAATATGAATGAATACATTTTTCAAAAGACTTAGAAACCTAGGCCCAGATTTTCAAAAGTATTTAGACAGGTGTCTAGTGAGACTTTCAAAAGCACCTAGGCAATTTAGTCATCTAACTTCCACTGAAATCAATGGGAGTTAGATGTCTAGTTGCTGCTTAAAGCCCCATAGATGCCTATCTAAATACCTTTTGAAAATCTGCCTCTAAATCCTATTTTTCAAAAATCACTTACGAATTTAAGAGCCTAAATTTAATTGAAAGTCAATGGGATTTAGGCTCCTAAATCACTTAGGTGCTTTTGAAAATTATACTCAATTTCCTTCATCTCTCATATGAGTCCCTTTATTCCAACACAATTAGGCTGAGAGCAAGAAGGGAACTGGGAATGCATAAGGAGGGTATTAAAATACGCTAAGGTCTCCCAATGCCCCAGCTAATCTGTGAACAGTGGAATGTGAACATCTGCGCATTTTGTGTTTTTTCAGTATGGTACTGTGAAAAATCATACAGGAGTACTGGGAGTAGGTGAAGGTGCTGGGCACATTCCTTTAAGTGAGAGAGTCTTTAAAAGTGTTGCAGTTATCCTGTAAGAACTGCAGTTCAAAGCATAATCAGCTAATGGGTTAATGAGCCCAGTCCTGCACTGCAAGTTCATCACCAACTCCCAAGGATCTAACTGCTGCATTTAAATTATTTTAGCTTTCTGCTCTTTCTTTGGAAGTTCACTAATTGGGATGCCTCTCCCCCTGTTGGCCATCCATTAAATTACACTTTTAATGTTCTGGTCCTCCCTCCAAGCTAGTATTGTTCTAACTGGCCCTTCTTACAGTGTGATGTCCCGGATGGCCCAGTATCACTGCGAAATGATTAGATACCCTTTTGCTTTAAACAGATTAGAATATGAAGAAAGTGTATGCCAGGCTGTTTTTAAAAACACTTTCCAAACACCCTGCCTGACAGAACAGAGCAGAGTGAAGAACGCTTGTTCCCATGAAAGTAGACAGTATAATTTTCCTGTTTTGTGAAGCACAGCTGTGCATGTGATGCACCTTTTATTAACAGAAGGAAAGGTGCTCTTGTGGTCAGGTCACATGGCTTGGACTCAGGAGACCTGTGTTTTTATTCCCAGCTGTGTCACAGATTTCCAGTGTGACCTTGAAATTCTCCTGGTACCTCAGTTTTCCATCTGTGAAACGAGATAGTAATTCTTATTTACCTCCTTTGGTGTAGTGAGGTTTGTTTAATGTTTGCAAAGCACTTTGAGCTTCTTGCATGGAAGATGTTATGGAAAGTATTGTTTTATGAGTTTCTCATTATTTGTATAGTTCCGGAATCAAGGGGGAAAAAAACAACAAATTCCACTCCGCTGTGCCAGAAGGGAAGCATGTTGTTGGCTCATGTTGCATTCCTTTGCAATATATGAGCTCTTTGATTCTCTGTGCCATTTGGAAAACCTCAGGAAAATAGCCAATAGAAGGACAAAGACACACATCAAAATGGCTAAGTAAAGTTTTCTAAGCAGACTTGTCTTCCTAGACTCCTCCTGAGTACAGACATGCACCTGCTGCTTCCCTTCCCTTCCCTTCCTGTACACCTCAATCTCCCCCCTCTGCTTTTGAATCTGATTTTTCACTGCCTACACACCCTTGTGCAAAGAGGGTGTAAAATCCTCCCAAATGCTTTTATACCCACTTTGCCCAGGTGCACATGGCCACACAGATGTGAAAGGCAGTTGAGAATCAGCCTTTGTTTTTCTCCTTCTTCCACTGCCTCCTTCCAGCATACTTAGATTACTGGGCCTGGATCCAATGGTCCTGTCTCTCCTCCCCAGCCATATTGTAAGAATATATTGAGATCATGCACTGAGAGCTGTTTCCAAATAAAGATACATCATAATCTTCACCAGGAGGGTTTTTCCAGACTCAGGGTTTTTCCAGGCACACTCGTCCCTACAACACTGGTGTAATTTAACTCAATAAGGATACCTTATGTCAGGCGTTCTCAACCTTTGCACTTCTGAGGCCCCCCCAACATGCTCTAAAAATTCCACAGCCCACCCACGCTACAACGACTGTTTTTCAGTAGATTAAAAGCCAGGGCCAGTGTTAGGGGGTAGCAAGCCGAGCAACTGCCCAGCTAAAGGTAAACAGCTTGAGCTTCAACTTCAGGAGAAGGGGCTTGGGCTTCAGCTTCAGCCCCGAGCAGCTGGGTTTGGGATTCAGCTTTCTGCCCTGGGCCTCAGTGAGTCTAACACTGGCCCTCCTCTCTGGTTTATTTTGGTGTAGCCCCTGAAACCTGCTCGCAGGCGACCCCTGGTTGAGAACTGCTGCGTTATAGGATAGTTACCTCTCTGGGGAGGGAATTTCACATCAAGTCATGCTGAAGAGAATACAGAATAATGGGATCATGTACAAATTAGTAGAAAACAATGATAACCAATCATCCACACATGCTCTGGATACAAACTCTGTCAAGGCTTGGGGGTAGTCAGACTGCTGGTTTGAGCCCATGCTACTATTGAGACTTACCAGGGTGATAACAGTTCATGAGGGACCAGTCAGCTCAGCTGAATGCATTTTTGCACTGGCCAACCTGACATAGAAGTATTTTTTGTAATAGAAACCTAAATTGGTCTGCAGTAGATTGAGCACTTTATCAAGGAAATGCAAGCCAATTGGTTTATGGTGTGTTTCACTGGTCATATTAAGAAAGGATGAATTTTAAAAACACCATGAATGCAAGGTTCTATTTAGTCCATTTCAGAATTTATTCATGCTGACAGGTACTTATCTCTTCTAAGTTCAAAGCCTGAGTATCGTTCCCCTTTGAACTGCAGTAGGTCTGTGGGAACTGAACTATGTCTGCTCCAAGCTGCCAAGACAATGTTTTCTCTTGCAACCTAAATCTCCCTGGGAGTGTCCCAAAGCCACATGATGAAGCTGAGAGTAAAGTTTGTATTGAGACCTATTCTCCTGCAGGAGTCTGATCCTGCGAAGTGCTCAGCATGGGTTATTGTGGAAGCTGAGCGAACTCTATGCTACTCGAGGCACTCAGCACATTGCAGGTGCAGGCTCCAGGGTGGATCTCTGCTCTTAGTTCTGCATATTTTACCTATTATAAAGTGCTGTGTAAACCCACAATGTTAAATAAATAATAAATGACACTAAAGACAAACATGGTATGCGTATAGAAATACAATTAATCAGCCACATCCCAAATGGCTACTCATGGGCAGAGAACTGGCTGTTTAAACTACTTTAAGCTTAAAGGTAAACTACAGGCAGTTATTCTAGTGTCAGTTCCTGAAACTGACTTCAGCAAAGTGACTTTTACACATTTTAGACTGGGAGTACAAGTGCTCCAACACCAAACAGGCAAAGCTCACCAGCCTGTGGAGGCAAACTGTGCGAATCTCTCAGAGCCTGTGTCAAGCTTTTCAGTCCACTATTATTTGCATTTGAGCCATTTTTTAGAGATAAATAGGTAGAGATCCCTTGTCAGTGGAGCCATTATATGGCAATTCTGTTTCCCCTCACGCCAATCTTTCCCATAATCTTTACAATGATTTATGGTTAGATTAGTCAGCCCTTGGATAGACACGTTTACATGTTTTCATAGGGCTACTAAAATAACTGATGATTTCTGTATTTCATCTTGTGTAAAGGGGAAATTTTACCTGCCAAAAGCTAGAGCACAAGACCCAAAGAAAATCAGCTCTTTGCTTATCAGGAGTTTCAGTGCTTTTATGATCATTGCATGAAGGATTCTTAACTTGTTTTATTGTGGTTATTTATATTGTTTTATTTGAATTTTTGGAAAAGCTATGCTGGGTCCTAGTCTTTTTTCTGTAATTTAACAAGGAAACAACGATAATATAATCATATTTAAATACCAAGGCCCTGATTTTTAAAGTTATTTCTGCCTTTGATCTTGGAATTTTGGAGTTATTGGTGGGGTGCAAATGAGGACAGGCAGGGGTCTTACTACTGTCTTTGTGGGCACAGTCAGTTAGGGAGAACTCTACATGTCCTTACTTGGGCAGGTAATAATTATTTTTAAGTGCAAAAAAGGAGATCATGTTTTAAAAACCAAGGGCTTTAGGGAAGAATTCTCACTAGATGCCCACAGACATAGCTGCCAAGAAGAGGGGAGGAAGTGAACACATTAAAACAGCATATTTCCAAAGCTGCAGATATTCCAATTTACACTGTCAGAGTAAACAGCAAATGGCCAAAGACACTTGCTCGCCACCAGTTGGTGTGGAGGACAGAGAAGAGGCTCCCTGTCTTCTAGAAAAGTAAGTGTATTATGTTCACTAGAGAGCTGGCTTTGTAAACCACTTGAGCCCCTGCATTCTGCAGGATAGCAATATATTCTTCTGACAAGCCAGAAGCATGCAAACAGGTCACTCCCAGCCAGTAAGCAGTTGAAGAGCTGTTTCTCCAGTGCCAGCAAAGGTTTTGGAGGAGGCCAGGAATGGACGGCTCCTTGTAGTGCCAGCCACAATGGTTGGCAGAGCTTTCCTTCTATCACCAAACCTTCTCACCTCTGGCACCAAGCCCTCTGTCCCTAAAGCCCTGGATCATCTTCTGCACCTGATAGTGAGGAATAGAGAACCCAGGAATCTTCCTGCTTCCTCTCCATAGGTTTGTGTTGGCCATAGGTCTATCACTACGGGGTCAGAATGGAGGCATATTGTCTCAGTATTTTAATGAAGATTTCCCTGTCCTGTATTTCACTGATGCATGCTTATGAAAAGCTGTTCTCTTGTGCAAAGTTAAAATTCCTACATACACTCACCTCAAACGTCTCTTTAAATATTAACTTGAAGAAAGTATTGACTGGGAATTTAAAAGTTATCCTTGCTTGAGTGGTCCAAAGGGCAAAGGTTAAAGAGTACATTTTATTTATTTAATCTGTGAGAAAGTTTTGTGTATTCAAGGTTATTGCAATAGTAGAAACATTCACCTGACCTTTCTCCAGCTGACTCATTATGAATCATATGATGTGTTTTATACTACACAATAAAATGTCACTATAATTGAAGACTAAGTAGATAACACTGTTTCATTTTGAGCTGAAGTATTGTAAATTGGTAGTTATATACAAGACAGGGTGTAAAAGGCAGACATTCCCAGGGATGCAGCTCTTTAGGCAGGTCCCAGGTTGTACAGGTTCTGTAGACAGGGCATATTTCAGAAGAAGTCTCACATAGATCCTGAAAAATCACAGAAACTTTTCAAATTGCTCTATCCAAAGCTTTTACAGCCATTCACTTTTACCACTCTTAAATCTCTCTCTCTCTCTTCCCATCTACCTTTATAGCTAAGGTTTTTCTATAATGCCTGTCTCACTGCTGCACAAAACTAGAGAGCACCAAAGCCCATAATAAAAAGTTGTTTTCTCTCTCTGTTCCACATGGGCATAGGGGTTGCGGCTTTTGGAAATCATTGGTTAAGAGCATGAATTGTGGGGGAAAAGGGCAAAGGTGTGTCTGAGTAGGTATCTTTCCCATCTTTTCTATGCAGATACATAGTATAAAAAGTTCAAACTTGCCCCCTTCCTGAGGTTTGGCTTTATTAATAAACATAACAATCGTAAGAAAATACAAAGGTACATACTAATCTTTTTGCCAGGCTTGGCTGCTGCTCAGCCCACATCCCCTCTTCAAGAGGACCACTTTTATTTAGGTGAGGTAGCAACTCACCTTCCTCAGTGGTTCAGCAGAACCAACTTAAACCTTTCACAGCAGCATCAATGCTTGTTAAGAGGGCAGGTTGTTTTACACTAACTGTACCAGGTTGTTTTATACTAATTCTACCAGTGTTTTTCACTTGAGGATCAGCTAGATCTCTTCTGGAAAGGATTACCAGAGTTGGTGTCCCATCCTTGCTAATGTTTATGTTGTGGGATTGTTGGAATATTTCTGGAATCTGTTGGAAGCTGCATCATCCATATGGAGCATAGTGGTCTTCGGGGACTGTGTAGAGTAAAGTGGTCAACTAAATACCAACATTCCATCCTGGAAGTGGTGAAAATGTGAATAATTGTGGTTAGGGCCTCATCTGAGAGAGTGGGTGAAGCCTCCTGGCAGGACACAGGCTGTAGAAAAGTTTCTCACCAAGGTTTCCAATGTCCATTTCTAGGATTAATGAGGAGTCTAGCAAGACCCGAAGTCTTTGCACCATCTTAATCTATTGTGGGACTGATACCCTTGATCACTCCCTTCCTACCAGCATCACTTCTGTATTTCCTGGATTGAGCATAAGCCATCTATGCTTTGTATATCGCTGCTTTCTTCTACTCACTGAAAAGTTTTCTCTTGGGAAGAACATATAATAATATCCTAGAGTTTGTAGCAGGAAATGCTTTCGTGAATGTTGAGAGGTGGTTTTTCTTTCACCCATTTTTCAGTTGTGTATAACTTCTTATTTATATATATTTAAGGCAAATTCTCTCTTTGGATTGAAATGTTCTGTGTTTGGTCACAGCTCAAAGGATCCGTTTTTGGGAAGTCTGAGTCCAATCAGGGTAATCCATTTTTGATTCTGTGCTTTGGTGGAAAAAGGAATACACCTTTCCTGTCTGTTGGAGTTGTACTTCTGTGACTTAAAAGTGGCTGAAGATAAAAACTTCAAATTGTCCAAGGCAAATTCTGCTCCCAGTTATATACAACCCAGCTAAAACTATTGATATTTGCATACTCATACCCGAGAACAGGCTATAAGGCAATTGCTCACTAGAGCCCCCAGGAAGGAAGGGAAAACAAGCCAAGTTGGAAGAATATTGGTTCAGTATGTCTGAAGTTACAAAAGTGTGATGTATAAAAATAAATGATGGTTCCTGAGCAGCAGAACACTCTGGGTTTTGTCTAAAAAGCGTTAGATTGTTGGGATCACTGATCATGCTTTACCTCTGAGAACTGAGGTAAGGTACCATAAAACTTGGTTGTAATGTACCATTAACCTTATATTAAGATTTAAGAGTTAATTAAGCTCTTAAAGGTGACTTTCTCCCTTTGGTTTGTTTTAAGGAAATTGGATGAAAATAAAGAAAAGAAAACCAAACAAAAATACCCAAATAAGCCAAACAAGAACTCTGAATGCCAATGCAGTGTGAAATATAAGATATCAAGCAAATAGAACTTAGGAAATTTTAAAGTTTAAGTTTTTGCCACAACATGAACTCAGCCACTTTGCATATATGTGTTATTTTCAGTTCTTGTTTTCCTTATGTGTGACTTTATATTACGCTAGAGTGGTTTACTGTACACCATGAAAGATACAGCATGATCACATGTCCAAATTAATGTTGCATAAGAAACCACATATTATGATTTATTATTTTACAGCATCCAAAGGGTGCTTGGCATGTCACAGTACAGACAAATTACACATAATATCTAGGTTGTGATCATGTGAATATGATTTTGCAGAAGCATCTACAACTCTTTTACCTCTCATATTCTTGCAGACAAAAGTCCACAATTCTGACTGTTTTCAGAAAGTGAATTAAAGGGGTTGTGTGAATTCTGTCAAAGTGAATTTATAAATTTAATTTGAATGGACATTCACAAATGACTTTTTGTTATTGACCATCTGCCAACAATTAGGACCAGATTCTCATCTCATGTAGATCAGCCTAGGTCAATGTACACCAGCTGAGAATCAGGCCCCTATTGTTAAGAAGAATTAGAGGATTTTCCAAACTTTCATTGTAATGGATCAGAAGCAGATAACTGATGATTTTGTAACCAGGAAGGATTGAATCCTGGTGTGACACTCTGGTCTGCTGAACAGTGGTGTCCCCTCAAGTCTGCAGCCTGGGGTGCCTTTCACACTGCTTTGCTGTGAACTGCCACCACTCCTGGTCCTGCTCATACACAGCCACTAGCATGTAAAATCACTCCCAGCTGAATGCATGAATGCTCTCCCAGCCACTCGTGAATTACATGTAAGTTAATACCTGTAAATTCTCAGTCCCAGGCTTGTTCCCCAGAAATGTGTATCTTGTACTGGTCCATACCCACCTGGACAGTAAAAGCTCATAGAAGGTCCTTCATTTCTTCAAAAGAAAATGATTATGTATCAGCCTTGTTGTCTCAAGTGGAGTTTCCCAAACACTTCAATCTGAACACACACTGGATTAGATAAAACAATAAAATAAGTTTATTAACTACAGAAAGATAGATTTTAAATGATTACAAGTGGTAATGCATAAAAGTCAAAATTAGTTGCAAAGAAAATAAAAGCTAAATAAAAGCTAATACCTAACTTGACAAGCAAAGTAAAAGCAAAATGTTTCTCTCACCATAAACTGCAGTAAATTTCACAGCCAGGCATCCTTCCCCCAGTTCAATGTCCTTCAGATATTCCTGGATGTCATGAGCAGAGAGATGGGAGGAGGAGTGGTGAGGTAGAAGCTATTGTCTGTCATTCTTTTACCCCTCTTCCCTCTTTGAGGATTACCCCTCATTGGGGTGCAAGCAACAAGCAGTCTCTTGTGTACGTGAGGTTTGAATTGTCTCTGTAAGGAAATGTAAATTTCTTGTTTATACCTTCTCACCTGCTGGAGAATAGCCTCTTAAGTAATTGATAGTTTCTTAATACCTGGCTGAGTGTTGGTCAGTCCTTTGTTGTCTCCGAGGAACTAGTTTGTAGGCGTTCCCCAGAATCATACCATACTTCAGTAATATCATACAGTAAAATCTCATAGCTTTACACACTATGTTGTTACATGCATTTTAACAGGACAGTTATGCTCAGAAGATTGAGTTTTCCTATGATACCTATAAGGCATACTTTGTACAAAATGTATCATCATTTTAAAAAAGTGATCAACATGGGGTACAGGGTGTCACACCTCACCCTAGGTTAAACCATTGAGCACCCTGGTTCATGGTGAATATTAGGCAATGGAAAATATCTGAGAAATTATCTCTTTATCTTGTGGCCCTAATTCTGCACCACTGGCAATTTTGTCATTGGAGCGAGATTGGACCCTGTGTTTTAAATAGTTACAACTTCTCTACGCTGATTTGCGTAGTCTTACTTTCCCTCCAATCTTGCCTACATAATTTTTCTATTATAATTGGTACAGAGTTCAGAAGTGTGCTAGCCATTTTACATAATACAGAGAAAGACAGATCCCTGATCTGGAGATTTGACAATCTAGATTAAATTAGAATATACAAGTGAGGAAATGGGTAGGGCAGGGTTACATAATTAAAATCAAGTGATCAGTTAATTTAGTGATCTGCACTTCCTAACAATTCATCTTCTTGTTATTGTTTTCATCATGTGCTGCATTTCCGCTGTCAGGTCTTGCCAGATATGGTGATACTGCAGTAGTGAGATTTTTGGGGAAGGGAACTGAAAAAGTATCCCACGAAGGAGAATCTAGGTTGGTGTAGAGGGTGTCATTTCAGAGTGGAGGTGGCAGAGTGGAAACAAAAGAAGATGAATTCTGCGATATAGCCTGGGGCTGTGACTGGTGAAGTAGTTTTGAATTTTGTTGTTCATTGATAAAATCGTAGAGGAAACAGAACTGATGAAAGTCTAAGAATATCAGTAAAGTGGGAAGCACAATGAGCACATCTATTATTTTATTATTGTTATTTCAGAAGCATATAGAGGTTTCAGCCCATTGTGTTAGGCACTGTACATACACACAATAAGATACAGTTCCTGCCCCAAAGAGCTTATTGTCTAAACAGACAGAAGGTGGGAGCGGAAACTGAGGCACCGAGAGGTGAAGTGACTTGTCCAAAGTCACAAGAAGTCATGTGGCTGAGTCAGGAGTGAAACCCAGTGATCTTAACTCCTACTCAAGTGCCCCATCCGTGGAGTCATGCTGCTGCTCTCTGAGTCCCTACCAATTGGGGTGGGAGGGAAAGGGCTCTATATGCAGTATAATTAGGCTGTGCCAAAATTCTTTTTGACTGGCACTAAAAGACAAATTTCATTCAGAGGCTAAGTCTGCACTTGGAGCTGGGTGATTCCCAGTTTAAGGAGAAGCATTCACACTGGCAGGCTAAAAATAGAATGCAGCCCAGGCAATGTGAGCTGTGGGATGGGCGAGCTGCCCTGAGTACATACCTGTTCAAGACCCTAGGCATGCACTTGGGACAGCTAGCCCCTGCCACCCTTCTCTCTGCCATGGGTGCATGTTATTTTTAGTGCACTAGCTCAATCAGCTCCAGTGCGAGTATTTCTCCATGAGCTGGGATTCACACCCTCATCTTGAAGAGTAGACACACCCCTAAAGGGTTCGACAGTTCAAACTGCACACGCCCCTAATATGGGACAATGCTCAGATTGGCAGAATGTCTTCCTGGGGGCGCGGGCGTGCTGTTACATCCTGTCAAAAGGTGTGGCATATTCTCTTCCCTTGGCCAGCTCTGCTTTGCAGTCATGTTGTATGGGTATAAGGGGCAGATTTCAAAAAAACCCTCAGCACTCAGTAGCTCCCCTTAACTTGAAAGTCAGGCACTAATAGCGAGTGCTCAGTACTTTTGAAAATCTAGCCCTAGGTGACCAAAAGAGGCGCAGGGCAGTGGAGAATCAGGCCTCTTATCCCAGAAACGCTCCATTTAATAGGGGCTCTAGAGTAAAATGTTGACTATGGGCTGAAGGAGAGAATCTCTGATTTGATGCAGTTAACCTTGTGCTCATCCAAAGCTTTCCTCAAAAATATAATAGCAGACAAACTCCCAACTGAATGTTCTGGTTTCTTTTATAAACAGAAGCAGTCAATATCCATAAAGAACTGATTGAATTTGTACATTCTCTTTTTCATATCTAGAAACGTCAGGCACAAATGAGAATGACCACACTTTCTCAGTCCTCGGAGATGACAGAAAGGGTTTGTCAGATGAATATTAGCAAGAATTCTAGCTGGTAGAAAGTAGGCACTGATATTAAGGATGGGAATCTACACCAGCAAAGCATGTAAAACAAACACTCCCATTCTACTGAATAAGCTATATTTGCAAAGGCAGAAGCAACATTTAAATAGGGCCAATATCACACCCAGTTCAGCCATTATCTGTTTAGAATCTATCTTTAAAAAAAAATTACTTGGAAAGGTGCAGTGTTATCTGGAATGATTGTTTCTATGCACTTTGCCAAAATGTTTCCAATTATTCTAACTAATTCAAGCAATGGGACAGCACTTAGTGTGTAATTAGTGGCAACAGTTCAGTTTGATCCATTTTGAAGGCTTGATCCAAGGTTCATTAGTCTCACTGGCTGAGCAACTTTGATGGCCTGATTTTCAAAGCTGCTGAGAATTTTCACCTCCTATATGCTTTGTGAAATTTGTGGGAGCTCTGCACATCTCTAAATTAGGTCACCAGATCCAGGGCCTATTTCTAAGAGTTGCACGAAATTCTCTCTTGTGACATCATGTAGCCCAGTAGAAATCAGAAGGTAACTGAGAGGTATGTAAGGCCAGACAGACTGACTCTGTTCAGTGTTCAAGATGAAGAAAAATCTGTAAGCAAATGTTCTAATCTCCATCTCCTGATCTTTTACGTTTTTAATCATTTCTTGTTACCCCTTTTATTATCTACCAAAGTCTTTTTCCATTTCCATTCTTTGCATATTTCATAACCTGTATTTGACAAAATATTTGGAGTGCCACTGTAAACAAACACTCCAATTAATTAGGAGCACTGGCAGTGCTTAATTTGAAGTGAATGAGGTGCCAGCACTCAAGTAATTAGGTGTTGGCACTCAAGCAACGTTTTTACTTTCATAATTGATGTGGCAAGCCCAGAGGTGCCAGGGCTATGAACTGCCAAGCCTAGAGGTACTGGGCCTCAGCCCTGGCAAGCCCCGGCACAAATTAAGCACTGTATATTGGGAATTTAGGATATGAGCACTTGTAGTAAATGACAAGAATGAATCTGTAGGACTGACCACAAGGCTGTGAATGTGGGTGGACATATCCGCTTACTTAATTGTTAACAGTCTTTGACTTCTAACAAATATCCGGAAGGCTTTGGTGGAAAAAAAAAATAGGAAGAAAGAGGAAGTTTAGCATATTTAAAGAGTTTAATAAGCCATGGCATGAAATGTCATTGGCCAAACTTTATGTACAAATACAAATTGAAAAGGGAAGAATTTTTTAAGTGGGTAATAGCAAGGATTAATGGCATTAGCTCTCAGTAGACTTATAAGTAGTAGGCTTTCCAAGGTGGCTTGCAATGGATTTTTTTAGAATGGGTTTGTTTCCTTATGACTTATGAAAAAGAGCTGATATTTTTTTCCTGATATTTTTAATCTTAGGGGTTGGCTACACTTGCAGCTGTACGGCGCTGGGAGTTACAGCTGTCTTCGTACAGCTGTGTAGGGAAAGCACTGCAGTGTGACCACACTGACAGCTACCAGCCCTGCAGTGTGGCCACATTTGCAGCAGTCTTGGGAGTGGTGCATTATGGGCAGCTATCCCAGCCAACGTGCTTTTCAAAAGAGGGGGGTGGGGTGGAGTGTGACAGGGAGCGTGGGGGAGAGAGAGAGAGAGGGGATTTTTGGAGCTGACACTGTGTCAGCTCCCTGCCTTGCAAATTCCGACCACTTCCCCCACCCCTTTCGCATTCACTCTTAAATGCAAATAGCCTTCAGACCAGATAAGCAGCTGCTCCGAGGACTCCCTTCCCCCCCTCCCCCCGCCGGGCTGTTTCTCTCCTCAAGCAAACACTAGCTGGGGACATTCCCTGCCTGCCTCTGCTCCAGCAAACAATTGCTGTGTTTGTTTTTTAGATAAGCAGCTCCGGGAGCCCTGAGTTCACAACAAAACAAAGAGACTCATCATAACAAAACAAAGAGAGTTCTTTAGTTAAAAGCATTATGGGAAAATTCCAGAGGTCAGTTACAGCATAGTAAGATTAATCACTGTTTACACTGGCACTCCAGCGCAGCAGCACCAGCCTGTTCTCTTTATTCCTCTCATCCATGTGGAGTACAACCAGCGCTGTAGCCAGGGAGATACAGCGCTGTATGTGCCTTCCCAGTGTGGATGGGGAGTGAGCTGCAGCGCTGTAAAGCCACTATCAGCACTGCAACTCTCCAGTGTGGCCAAGGCCTTAGAGATATCAGGGATCACAGGTTTGATGTTCCCAGGTTCTTCTGCTGTCCTTTTTTTTGATAGGGGGTGGGGGGGAAAGGGGAAAAGGATTTCAGAGAGGTATAGGTTATGAGCAAAGGTATGGGAGAGTTGAACCTTGAACGAAGAAACCATTTCTCCCAAGTGTTTATGAGGCACTGGAGTTGCATAGGCTTTCTTTGCACATATAAAAAAGCAAACAATGCTATGAACCCAATATTATTTTTCCCTGGAAGCTCATATTAAGGGCATTGATATGTTTTACTTTGCTGCAGCTTAGGACCTAATCCTGCAACGAGACAAGCATTTTTTGGAAACTATTACATGTCCTCAACACCATTGAATAAGAGTAAATGTGGGAGGGGGGTGATGGGTTTCCTATTAATTCCTTTGGTTGGTATCAGAAAAATAGCAGTCTATAACATAGTATTTTACAGGGCAATGATGCAATTTGCCATGCAAGTGTACTGGAGCTTGTCTCTGCAAGAAAAGGGTTATTGAATATTAGGAGAGAAGAAGAAACTCTGTTACAGCTACTCTTTTTATTACCCTATTCCAGTCTGCATAGATATAGTGATGATTATGCTGCAAAGTCAGAGAGCCTTGGTAAAAATGACATGAAGACATTCATCTGAGCTGTGATATAAATCAAATCATACCAATCAAACAGCAAATAAAACGCCATTTAATACCAGAAATAGGTTGTGTTAAGTAGTTTCTATTGCTTGAGCCTGTGCCCTGTATTTTTAGGTTTTAGCAAGTATAAAGATACAAACAGAGCTCTGAAAAATAAAGCTGTCAGCACCTTATCAATTATTTATTTATTAGGATTACAATAGCACCCAAGCAAGATTGAGACCCCATTGTGGAAGTCACTGTATGAGGACATAAGAGACAATCCATGCCCCAAAGATTTTTAATCTCTAACTAGACAAAATGGAAAAAAGGTCAGAGGGAATAGAAGCATAGAGAGGTGAAGTGGCCTGTCAACCCGGTTTCTGGAGTGCCCTGTCTGCTGAGCTACCCTGCCTCTCTTTCAATGCCTGCTGGAACCAGGGACAGCACTCCATGCACAAGGTGCAATGTGTAAGAAGGTGCAAAGGCCGTTTTGGGGGAAGTGGAAGAATGGGCCATCAAGGCTGGCGTCATTCGTGGAGTAGAGGGAGAATATAGTCACTCAAAAAATACAAGAGCAGATAAGTAAGGAAGAGAGGAGCTGTGAAGGCCCTTAAAAGTGAAGATAGGAAAATCAAATTTGATGCAGTGGTGGAAGGGGAGCCAGTGGAGGAGATGTGGACAGAACAAAAGGTCTGTAAGGTTATCACAACCTCATCATTTTGGATGGAGCTAGAGGTTTTGGGAAGGCCAGGGAAGAGGGGGTTGGAATAGTTAAGTCCAGAGGTAAGGTTCTGGGCAAGAGGGTGGACAGAGAGAAATGCTTGGTTCTGTGAAACATTAGGGAGGAAGAATGGCAAGACTTGAAATGTACTAGTATGTGTGGGATAGAGAGAGAGTGACAGAGTCAAAGATGACACCACATTATGGGAGGAAGCTGGTAATATCAATAAAGACATTGAAAGGTATGGGAGGCAAGAAGGGAAAGTGGAGGAAAGAGAAGGAGAGCGAACATACGATTATGGCAAGACAAGCTGAGTTGGAGGAGTGGATGGATGGAGATAATTCATGAGTGGTAGGGTAGATTTGTGAGTAATTTGCTTAAAAGTGGTAGCTGAAGCTGCATGATCTGATCATGTCCCTTAGGGAGATAGTGTAGAAGAGGGGGGTCAAGGTTAGAGTTGTGGTGGACAACCACCAAAATGCACAGACAGGAAAAAGAGAACCCACCAAATGAGATGTAAGAGATCGGATATATAGGAGAAGGATCAAGTCACAAAAGCCAAGGAAGGACAAGTTTTCAAGAAGTTCATGATTAACCTTCCAGGGGAAAAATAACAAAAGGTGTCACATTTTATAGTACACGAACATCTACGGGATTTCATTATGTAAGTAACAGGAAGAAAAAAAATTCCCAAACTCCAGCACAATCCAAAATAGACTGTAATTTCAGCACATGAGAAGAGGAAGAAGGCATATATGATATTGTTTCCTAAAAGAGTAAAAACCTAAGCTCAGGAGATTCAATGAAAGCAAAACTGCATCTGTTGAATAAATTAAAAGTAGACAGTGGATATATATGTTCTATTCAATCTCAGCTCTAGCTATTTCGTCCTTAGTTGCAGTGTGTACTTACCTATCCTCTGACTTCAATATAGAGCACTGGATAACAAAAGGGTATATTTCTATTAATGACAGTACTTGAGCAGGACTGCAGATTGGGGACAGCCTTGTTATGTTCCTTGGGCCATATTCAACTCTTAGTTTCACCTATTGGCCCCATTGCCTACAGTAGGGCTGCATGGCAGTAATGGAGAGCAGAATTTACCCTTTCATGTCTCTTGCTTAGTACAAAAGGCATAGGCTGCCCCAAGTGTGGAAACGCCAAGTGACGCGCCCCTTGCTTACTGGTAATAACAGCCACTGTTCTGAGAATTTTCAATACCAAAGAACAGCAACTGAGTTCAGTGCATTAAAGCAGATACAAAAAGGCTGAATTTGATAGATTGACTTGTAAGTGTGTGGTTACACTCAGGAGTGTGGTTAGTGTGGTTATAATCAGAAAAGTTACTATATAAAACTGTCACCTATTTAGGCTTCTTAATCAATTTATTTGATCTCTGTGGGCTAGATTCTCCACTGCACACAGGCTGTGTTAGACTTAGCAAAGTTTAGGTGCAGTGTGCACAGCAGTCAACAGGGAGCAGATTGTGGCTCCCTGATTCTCAACCATTTTCTGCAGGTGTAACTTACGCTGCTAGCATAAGATCCCTCTAGTATAAGGCCTCTCAGGGACCAGGGAATTGGGTGTAGTGGAGCATCTGTCTGCCACATCTCCTGCCTCTCCAGATGACAGGATGGAGGGTGGCGGTGCAGAAGGTGGTGGAGTTAGGTGGCTGAGCTGTGCAGAATATGATGGAGCAGCCCCTGCCAGATTTGAGCCAGTGGCGTTTATCCTGCACAAATTGTGATGTATTGAAAACTCTGTTAAAATTGTAGGTTGTCACTTTAAATGTCAGGGTTTTTTTCCCTGGTCCTACTTGCAGGGTAGGGGGTCTCTATAGGGAAGAGTGTAACCTGGGCCTAGCAACGGTCTATCTGCAGCCAGCCAGCCAGCCTAAGGTAAGATGTGGAGAGTTGTGACTCTGTTTTTGGTTTCTCGTTCTGAATTCTAAGAAATAAAGAAGTGTTATGTTGCAATATTTCAGCAACAGTATTTTGTTTTTACCTAACTTCTCAGTGTATTGCCGTGAACCAAACCCAATTCTCCAGCCACTTTTACTTGTCTTTATTGCAAATCTTGTGATATTTGGTGGTTTTTCTTAAGGCTACTGTTCCTGAAATTGTGTGATTGTGAGAATCTCTGCTTTGTTTATTGTAAATGAAAGCTAAGTAAGATTCTAGGGCTCATGGTTGCAGAGAAATGCTTGAAAATCTGAACCCTAAAGGATCAACAATAGAAAGGCAAATTCTTTTAAAAACTCAGAATTTTTAAGCTAGACTCATGGTATTTGTTCTTCTGACACATGAGTTTTGAATGTTTGATGCTGGCAGTGGTGCACGAGATTGGGTGGGGTACAAATCCGGCGGAGAAGGTTTTGCTTTGCCTTTTTACCTTACCAAAGCAACTAATAAATTCAAACACCAATGAAATTCAGGAAGCTCAGAACTTGTCGATATAAAAGCTTGTCCCCCTAATGTCTTCCTGTTGATACAATCTTGGTACTTTACAGGGAAAATATTGCTAGCTGTTTGTGTAAGTCTCTCCTTTTCAGGGAGAGGATATCAAAGAAGAAAAGGAAATAAGGCCCTATCCACAGTCTGTTCAAGCCAATGGAATGATTTTCTTTACTGCAATGGACTTTTGGTTCAGGCCTTTAATTATCAGGATATAAGTGGATAAAACTAGAAGCAAGAGGATAATATCAAGAGGAGGAAAATGTAGGTGGAATGGCAGGAATGGTTTTTCACAATGAAATCTATATGACTGTGAATGAGCCTCACAAGAGAGGTGATGGAAGCCCCAAATCTAGACCTTTTAAAAACTGACTGGACAAAGCACTAGAAAAAAAATACAGGTTGAACCTCTCTAATCTGACGCTCCCTGGTCCAGCAACATCCGTGGTCAAGAACAGGTGCTGACTCCGTGGGTGCTCCGGGCTGGTGCACCCACAGGAAAAATTAGTGGGTGCGGAGCATCCACCAGCGCCAAACTCCCCCCTCTACCTCTCCTCCCGCGCCTCTTGCGCTGGCGGCCTCGTGCTTACCAACCCCTCCTCCTCCCTCCCAGTGCTTCCTGAACACTGCAAACAGCTGATTTGCAGTGTTCAAGCTCTGGGAGGGAAGAGAAGGATCTGGGGCTGGTGGCTGGGGCCCTGGATGGCAGTGGGGCTCCTGGGCAGGGGCCATGCTGTGTGCAAAGACTAAGGGTGCTGCAGCACTCCCCACACCTCTACTTCCTGCACCTATGAAGACCTGTTGGCACCCTGCATTGACCTCCTGTGGTTTGGCAAATTCTCTGGTTCGGCACTGGTCAGGCCCCGAGGGTGCCAGACTAGAAAGGTTCAACCTGTACTGTACGGAAGACTCTTGCACTAGCAGGAAGATGGGTTAGAGGACTGAGAAGGCCTTTTCCATTTGTAATGTCTTTGAATGTATAGAGATCTAAAACACAAGTGAAAAGATCCTTTCTCAGTGACCCAAAGGAATGAAGGCTTAGCCAAACCCATGAATTTTGATGCTGCAACAAAACACAGGCACAGACTGGTTGAGTTACAGGCCAGTCATGCCACCTTTTGTGTACAGGCAGGTTAGCTCCCTTTTCTCAGTTCTGTCCCTGGTAGCACTCATCTTATGTGCTGATCCTGGTAGTGTAAATTATTGTACTCAAAGGAGTTATCATAGTTGACATCAACTGAGTGTCTGGTCCCATATGAGTGGTTTAACGCCAATCTAAACAGGTTTCAAGATTTGTTTTTTACACCTGAGCTTTCTGGAGACCACACACTGGCTTGTACTGCTTACTAGATTGGGGTTACTAGAGCATTTGGAAAGATTCTCTATCCCTTAAAACAATAAAATATGCCTAGACCATGGGAAGAGCTCCCTTCATGACTTGTCTAAAAAGGCAAGCCTTTGTTTGTCTCATCTACCACAGACAGTGAGTTTCCCCCCCACAACTTGTCAAACGCGTCCGACATATTTCTAGATACCTTGCTTTGATAAATGCTTATTTGCCACATGAAAAACTAGTCCATGTGAAAGCAGAATAATCTGCCATGATGGGACAAATGTACGATCTGCTTTTCTTGGCATTATCTTCTGTCTGTTCTGAGGTTGCATTATGGAAGTGCACATTTTCTGCGTTTCACAGAGAGACAAAAAAGATGGTACCTCAATAATTCATTTGTGATGCTTGAAACCACCCAAGCTCTTTAGCTATTGAGCAATTTCCTGAGGTCATGAGAAGCTTCTCTTATTATTGTACAGGGCCTATTTACTAGTTGGAAGCATGGATAAACCTCCAAATGTATTTTTAAAAGACAGGATACCAGTTAGGGGTGGGTGAAGTGATTCAGATAAAACAAATATCAACTCAGATCCTCAGCCAAAATCTAAGCCAACCCTGAACCAAACGGAAAAAATTCAGTTAACTTTTCTTTTTTCACTTTGATGCATTTTATTGTATCACTTCCTGTTTTCGGCTGGAAGCAGAAGAACCAAAATACTGTTAGAAAATACCATGTGAGTGCAGTTCCAAATCTTTACTAGCAAGATTCCTAGGCTGCTTTCTGGGCCAAGGAAATACAGATAGGTGATTATTATCCTGATGGACCCTCCAAACTTACTGAGATGTTCACCCATCATTAATATCAAGATATTTGAATAAATACAAGTAATGTGGTGTTCAGAACCTGAATATTATGGAGGAAAAATGATTAAACCTCTCACAAATGTACAAGTACTTACATGAGAAAGAATGCATGTGTGAATTGTGTTACTAATTATTTAGTTATATATCTACAGGAGTGGTATGTGTGATCATGATGAGCCTAACCTATCACTTTTGTCCATGACCTACTCAACACTTCTCCTCCCTCACCCTCCATTTTAAGTAAAATACTCTGATGTTTTGCTATTTCGAAAACCATCATTATAAAAACCATGCAATCTGTTATAAACAGAGGTCTGGCATCCAAACTGCATGTTATATTGTCTCCTTTGCACTTACACGGTTCACTGCAGCGGATTCCTTTTGCTTTTCTGGCTGGTGATGTGCAATCACAGCTGAAATCAGCATATTGATCACCATTCAGTCTCCAGCACGGCAAGAGCTGGTGCTGAGCTTTTAATAATATGAAAAAATAATTAGTTACACATTTTCAAGTTCCCCCCATTCCCAGTCACTCTCCACGTGGGAGGAGTGTGTGTTTGAAATAGGACAGGGATTGCACACTATAAAGTGTTTTAACCAGTGGAATCTCACTTTTTATTTATTTAAGTGTTTGGTAGGGCTGTAAGGGAGAGCTGAGCCCCACTGTGTAATCTGACATATGATTGTATTGGCTGGACTCTTACTCCATGATCTCCTCTGTATCTTTGATTACAGGGAAACATTGAAAGCGGAAGGAGGAAGATTAAAAAAAGAAAACAAATAGTCAATAAAAAAAATTGAAAAAAAATGTGCAAAGAGAGCACGCTTGGCTAATTGCACATAACATAGAACTAATGTTGTATATTAATTAGGTGGAAGACATTGCATAGAATTGAACCTCTAGGAAAGAAATCAAAGTTCATAGGGACTGTGACAAGCAGGGCTTGAATAGTAAATATTTAATGGAAATACTTCTGTCCTTGCCTATGAGATTAAGACGATTGACTTATTTTGAGAAGAGGAACTAGGTTTTCCCTTTGGCACCCCTATAACTGCCCCTTTAATTTGAGCCTTGATAAACACTCTGGGTGAGAGAGAACATATCACATGAGCTGATAGTTTATAACAATGTCCTTATGACCAAAACATGTTCTCTTGTGCCTGTGTCCAGCCCCAGAAACGTGGTAACAAGGTGTTTTGTATTTTTAGTTGTCTCACTGCATCTTATTGATAGATTATGAGGCCATTAGGGACCACTGTGAACTTCTAGTCTGACTTTCTGTATAACACAGACCATAGGATTTCCCTGAATTAATTGTCTTTCTACACCTTATCAATACTATTTCTTGCTGTGGTGACTTCTGGGTTGTCCACACACAAGAAAATGCCAGTGCATAAATGAGTACTAATAGAAACAGTGATTTCAGAAGTACTCCCTCCCCTTGTAGTGAAAAAGGGCCCTTTGTGCATTAAAAGGTATTGGAAGGGATGATGCGTCTTCAGGAGGCGTCAGCATGCTGTGTGGTGAAATCTGCTGGGATGGGCAAATAAGGGGAAATGGCATGAGTGTGGCCTGCAGATCACAGTGCCTGAAAATCCATAAAAGTAACAGGCCCATAATGGAGACAAGATGGGTGAGGTGATATCTTCTATTGGATAAACTCCTGCAGGTGAGACACAAGCTTTTGAGCTTACACAGAGCTCTTCAATAAGAGCTACTACCTTATCCACTTTGTCTCTCCAAGAGTGTTGGATCAACACGGCTACAAAACACTGCATAGGGCCATTATCGACAGATGGTGCTGAGGGCATCAGCGTTAAATTTATCTAATAAGTTTCCTTGCTCCTAGTTGCTGATCATCTTTAATAACATCTAATAATTAGCGTTTAAATTGTGCTTCATATTTGCAAAGGTATTTTATAAACAGTATGGGCCATGTCCTGACACTCTTACTCAATAGACTGGGACTTTATTGTGAGGCGAGTCCTCATGAAGAAAATGGGACTCCATGTAGGTAAGGGTGACAGAGTCTGGCCTTTAGGACCTGATGTTCAGAAAGGTAGGTTCATAATCATACACACAAAAATGCACATATAATCTACATCAACAAATGTCTTGCTCTCATGAGACCTCTTTTAAGTCTCCCACAGCCCTGTCTGAGGGTACGTCTATACTACCTTCTGGATCGGCAGGTAATACTCGATCTATCAAGGATCGATTTATCGTGTCTTGTCTAGACACGATAAATCGATCCACAAATCAACACCCATACTCCACCTCGGCAGGAGAAGTAAACAGAGTTGATGGGGGAGCTGTGGCAGTCGACTTGCCGCCGTGAGGATGGCCAGGTAAGTCGAACTAAGATACTTCGACTTCAGCTATGCTATTTGCGTAGCTGAAGCTGCGTATCTTAGATTGATCCCCCCACAGTGTAGACCAGCCGTCGGTCTTGCCAGATTTATGTACTTCCTCTCCCTTCAATGGTTTGTGCCACAGAGAAGGATTTCAGGGTAGCAGTGACCTTTGCAGCAAATTGCCATGTACACCATGTGATGAGGCGCTGGCCCAACAGGGGCCCTGCGGGTTTAATAGAGCCCTAGGGAAGTGGCGCAGGAGGCAGCCAATCAGAGATGGGCTGAAGGGAGCAGCCAATCAGGGCCAAGCAGGCCCATATAAAAATGGAGCTGCAGGGCAGAGGAGGGCAGTTCTCTGCTGGAAGCCCAGGAAGGAAGGACTAAGAGAACTGCCAGCACTCTGAACAGAGCAGTGCTGCTAGCAGGGACTGGGAGAGCAAGAGACAACTCCTGGGAGGCTGCTGGAGTTTACAGGTGGAGGCCCAGAGGAAAGGGCAAAGAGGATGCTGGAGCCATGAGGAAGTGGCCAGACAATTTGCTGCAGTAGCCACTAAGGAAAGTGGCTGAACAGCAGACTGCAGGTCCCCTGGAAGGTGGGGGGAGGGGAAGCACAGTGTGTGGCATGTCCGGAGGGCTGTGTCACTGAAGAGGACATTGCAGTCCTTGGAGAGACATGGGTCCTAGCGCAGGAGTGATGGTGGTGAGGCACCACCTGAAACATGCAGAGCTTATCCACAAGACAGCCAGAAGGAGGTGCTAGAGTGGTGAGTGAGCCCCTTTTACAACCCCACATAATTGCCCCCATAGACTTGATTACAGTAGGTCTAAAATCTGAATCTCTCTGCTAGATCTCACTACTGTAGGACACAGGTCTTCAACCTGGTGGTTGCAAACAGGTGTTAGAGTGTGTGTGTGTGTGTGTGTGTCTATATGGGAAGGGGGTGGGGTTTGAGCACTCTATTAATCCACTATTGTTTAAAGAGGAGTCCTGTCTAGAAGGCAGGGACACTGGAAGATGATCCTGGTATGAAAAAGTGGGTTGTGTTATGTAAAAGGTGGAGAATTCCTGCTATAGGACTTTGCTAGTGCTAAGGATTTGACAGAAGCTTTGACTTTCCCTCAACCTACTGATTCATCCATGCATAATGTGGGCCACAGAAATATGAAGAAAAAACTGAGCACTGGTGTGTGACTGCAGATCTTGAAAGAATATGTGGGATGAAGAAATGCAGTTGTTGGTTGTCGTTGTTGTTGTTGTTTTTGAAGCGAACTATAGACTTTCCTGGTTCCTTAAGGGGAAGGAGGGAGGGTAGTAGAGCACTTGTGGGTCTTTATATTGTGGTGATGGCAACTTTATTAGGCATTCATGGTACAGTGATGAGCGCAATCTGAATGGTTTAGACGCTTACTGTTCCGTGTTCTATGGAAGACCTGATTGTTCCGTCACATGGGGGTGCTAGCTATAATTATAGTGCTGTTAGATGAAATGTACAGGGACTTTGTACAGTATGTTCAGTGGCGTTTTTCTTCTGTATGCTTAATTTACAATCGACTTTTTAGCGGATATCCTATTTGGTGCTTGCAGGGAGCAGCTAGTTTAGTGAGTTTCTTTGTCCTGGGGAACTAGATGGGTGGCAGCTAAACTTTATAAATGTGTGTGAATCATGCTGCCCCAAGTCCTTGACTTTCACATGAGTCACAATTTTTCTGTCATCACATCCAGCAGTTACAATTCCTTCCTGTTGTAGCCTCTGATAAAGAAAATAAACCCCAGGCCCCGGAGCCATGTCTTGATTAAGCTAATAATTAAATCAAGGCCATAGGCCTCAATCATACTAACATATAGAAAGTAAGAAGATAATCATGAATAATTATTACTAACACACCTGAGGCTAACTCTCTGATTTTATTATACACAAACCATGAATAATGCTGCTAAAAGGGGTTAGAACTGACATAAAGTCCCTTAAATAAACAGTCCATCACTGCCGGAATATACTAACAGCTTCTAGTTCATTATAGTTCATTAAGTTGCTCGTGTAAACATAAAATATAACTCATGATAATTTGGCCAAAGGTACAAACAATATGTATTTTTGGACACAAGTTCCTCAAAAAGCTTAGCGACGCGTAACAGCTTAACTGCAAGTAAGGGAAAACCGAGGTGTCAATGTCCTGACAATTACGAGAACTTTCCATGAGGAAGTAGAAAAGAACAGGCTTGCAATTTTTAGCTCACTTATGATATATAGAAATATTAATAGCAATTGTTTTCAGAAGATGTCATGTATTAGCCAAATAAGGTAATGACGGATGTATAAGCTCATATGATAATTTGCGGTTTTAAGCTTTATAAGCACAGGTATCACTGCTGTAAGGCAGAGCGACTTACCCCTTGCTAGGAGGGGATTTGTCGTCTCTCCGTGTGTACACATGTATCTCTGATTAATCAATAAAAAAGAGCCTCAGGCTGTGTTAGTAATAATTATTCATGATTATCTTCTTACTTTCTATATGTTAGTATGATTGAGGCCTATGGCCTTGATTTAATTATTAGCTTAATCAAGACCTGGCTCTGGGGCCTGGGGTTTATTTTCTTTATCATTTCCACGACACCTCTGTGGGCTCATTCTCCTTGGAACCTGCAAAGAGCTGTTTGAACAGAGACTGATGCACGCATGGGTGGTAATGCGCAGTGAGGGTTCAGAAACATAACCATGCTGTAAAACTATGTAAACCGAAATTGATGGGACATCTACATTGTATAACAAAACTGTCAGCTGTATTGTGTAGGTATTTAATTGGCTTTTTAATTAAGATAATCAAATGGATCACATTAGACCTAAATTATGCAAGAAGGGCCCTTTCCCTGGCCCCTGTCCACTAGCAGCTTGACCGTGTACATTTTTCAATGAAGAGGTTCCAAAGTAAGGCTTTCTTTGGTCTCAATTAGCCCGATCTGCTCTTCCCAACTTCCAGCAGACCACAGTCTGCTTCCTCACTGCAACATTCCTTCTAGAATTCTGCAAGCTTCTGAGCACCATAGGAACAAAGCCCCATGGGCTTTTCTACAAGCTGCATCTCACATTTGGGGTCACAGCCCTGGTTTCTGTGATGCCCTTATGCGGCAAGCCTGACATTCTGGAACAGATTCAGGTATATTTGGATTTTTTTTGTTTTTTAATGTGAATTAAGTACAAAAATAAAGCATATGTTCTTCATATAGTTTATTTTGAAATAAATTAGATTTAGGTTTTCCTACAGTGTTTGGTGGGCCACAGATATCTGTACTGATAATGCATAGCTGCATTGCCTGGCTATTTTGGGAGAATTTTCAGACTAAAAGGGAGACATTAGTTTGGCTGAAAGATAAATGCAAATCAGGATTAAACATTTCAAGTGTAGTAATTTACATTTGTAAAGCGCCTTTCTTCCTAAACAAACTATGCATATTAAAACACCACTGAAATGTAGTCACTTGTAACACTTGGAGAGGGTAAATTTAAAACCTGCATGGCATGAATGAAGCCAGTGCAGTCTTAGAGGTATGGTGTCATTTGCTTCCTGAAGCTTACACCTCTTGAGTAAACAAGTTGCTGTATTCTGCACCACTTCTATATGGTCTTCATGTGTCAGTCTGTGCAGTTCTCACTGGAGTATTTCACTCTGGGAGTGACAAAGGCATGGATTTCTGTCACTCAGAGAAATAGTTGTAATCCTCACTCCATTCATGAATGATAAATGATACTTCTGGCTACTGCAGCAAATTGCAATTCCTGGGGCCTTTAGGGATTCAGAAGAATTCCCCATAATAAGAACTCCATTGGCAAAGGGTGTACAGATGCCATTCCTGTTATACACTAAGGGTGGAACCCACCTCTGTACAAAGTCCCAGAAGAGGCCAATGCACTAATTCACTTTACTTTGAGGTCTTAAGTAGTATATAGGCCTCCTGCTGCCTCTCTGCCCATGGGTGAATTTCATCTTTATTGCTTCCCCAATCCATCTAGAATCCTTCCTGTCCTATCTGAATTGAGCTTCGGACAACTCATTCTCATCTAAGTCTGAAACTTGACTAGGTACCCGGATAGTGAAGATGTTGTTTTGTCTGAGTGCAATAAAAAGATGGAAGGCTGCCTGACCTCTGCATATTGATGACACTGAGGCCCAACAGGCTTCACTGTTTCCCTGAACAGCCCTATATATGTGTTGGGCAGCAGGTGAGACAGAACAGACCACTGAAAAAGCCTGCCCAAAAGAGCCCCAAGGTGAAATCATGACCCCATTGAAGTTAATGGGAGTCTTGCCATTGACTTTGATGGGACTATGATTTCACTCCTGATGTGCACTATAGCAAAGAGGACCTCTGTTTTTAAGGTCCCCTTTGGTAGCCATGCACATAGTAAAGTGTGTGGCGTTCATTGTGTTTACTTTGGAAGGATCAGAGGCTGAGTCGGCTGTATTGAGATTCACACTTGTGGTTCCATGGATGACTATTTTTTGATGTTTGTACTGCAGTAACATTAAGATGCCAACCAGACTGGGGCCCCCTTGTGCTAGACACTCTAGAAACCTAATGTGACGTTGCACTCTATATGGTTTTATGAAAGTAAGCTGATGAGTGTGAATATAATGTAACTGGAATATGCTTCATGCAAAGGATCTCTTGTAAGGTATCATTCCAAAGCTTATAATCTGAGTGTGATCATCCTGTTTGTATAAACGTACCATTTGTTGTGGAAAAGACCACCACCTAGTTGATTTGGATCAGACAGCCTGAGGCACCTTTATTGATAAAACAAGATTATAAATATGCATCCAGGGAAAGACGGCGTAACCTCATGCAAGAGAGAGGCCGTTCTGCCCCTTACAATTTTACCAAGCTTATAAAGGTTAAAACCGCAAAACGTCACATATTTATATTTGGGCTATATTGCTTAACACAGTATGTTAAAACTAATGTTTTACCTTATCTAGCATAAAATATTATAATTGAGCAAGCTATTTCAACACCTGTCATGCATTTTGGCAGTGGGTGAGCTGGTCATTCTACAATTGAGCAAGCCATTTCCATACTTATCATGCGTTTTGGCAGTGGGTGAGTTGGTCATTCTGTAACTCCACCTTGCAGTTACCGTAAACAAGCAATAATTATCATACTATATTTTGCTTAAAGCAGCTGGCACTCAAGTGACCTTCTGTCCTCCTCCCATTTCCTTTTTTGTCAGTGCGTCATACCCCATTTCTTCATACCTTAATGCTTAGTATGTTGATAAACCCATATGCAGGCCTCGGGATCCAACAAACAAACTGTCGTTATTTAGCATTGTTTAGTTAAAGCCCGGAGCCCACACACAGGGGCCTGCAAAAACAATTGCAAAGTTCATTTAACTATAAAACAATGACAAAGCTTATCTAACAAACCGGGGGGTGGGGGGGGTTATGTTTCCTATCACATTCTTGTGTCTGAAACTAAAAAGATTAAATATAACTCTGAGGGCCTACTGTAATTATGCAAAGTGTGGGCCATTAATGGTGGTTTGGAATCTTGATGGCTCCCATCAACCAGGACAATTGACTTTAGATGGCTCTGTTTTACTTGTAAGTCTTGCTGTATATGTGTGTGCTGGCAAGTGGGTAATGAAGTCTTACAGTGACATGTGATCATATCAACTGAACTGGAATCCATCTTTAACCTAGTGTTTTTCCATTGAGAAGCAAGGGGTGGGAACCCAGAGGGACAAAGGATTCCCGCCTTATGCAAAAGATGAGTGTGGAACAGAACAAAGGGGAGTGGCAATCATGAGAAATCCCCTAGCTACCACCTGAGCTGGAACAAGGGCTGTATCAGGGGAAAGGATTGTGCCTAGACTCGGAAGGTGTCCAGTCTGTGAAAGAAACTTAAGGAAACATCTCTGAGGGTGAGATGTATTCAGTTTTATTACTGTATTAGACTTAGATTTGCATGTTTTATTTTATTTTGCTTGGTAATTCACTTTGTTCTGTTGGCTATTACTTGGAACCACTTTAATCCTACTTTCTGTATTTAATAAAATGTTTTACTTATTAATTAACCCAGAGTATGTATTAATACCTGGGGGTGGGGGGGGGAATAGCTGTGCATATCTCTCTATCAGTGTTATAGAGGGAGAACAATTTATGAGTTCACCCTGTATAAGCTTTATACAGGGTAAAATTGGATTTATTTGGGGTTGGGCATCTGAGTGTTAAAGACAGGAACACTTCTTAAGCTGCTTTCAGTTAAGTCTGCAGCTTTGGGCACATGGTTCAGACCCTGGATCTGTGTTGGAGTAAACTGATGTGTCTAGCTCAACAAGGCAGGGTGCTGGAGTCCCAAGCTGTCAGGGAAAGCAGGGGCAGAAGTAGTCTCAATGCATCAGTTGGCAGCCCCAAAGGGGTTTCTTTGATCCAACCCGTCACACCTAGTAAATGGCAGTTCCTGTCCCAAAGAGCATAAGGTCCAAATGAGTTAGACCAGTAATTCATCTCCCACTGACAGAAAGTCAACTCATGCACAACTTGTAATTATTAAAGATAATGAGTTACATCCTCACAAGAAGACACTATGGCCCTTGGTGTTCAGACAGTAGTTTCATAGATTAAAATATTGCGCTTCGGACAGTAATAAAAAAGGATATGTGCAGCAAACAGGATACAATCTGACAGTTCACAAGATAGACAAGGCTCTCTCACCAGAAGGGTTACAGAGAGGTGAATTTCTCATTATTGCTAAAACTTTGTCCAAAAAATATTTACATATGCTCAGTTTGAGTTTGACAGGAAGTTTTAAGGCAAAAACAGCATGGCCTTCCGTCCCTGGTATATTTAAAAGCTCTTTCAGGGTGAGTCATCGGAGTTCTGTGGTTTGTGTATCCTGAAAGGAGAAAAGACTCTGTGTGATTCTCAGGCATTACAAGCAGCTAGCTATTCTTTTCTTTTTTTGAAAAAAAGAAAGGAAAATTTCTGATAAGGAAGTTCATTATTAGGTAGGAAGTGTTTGCTGGTAGAGTTATACTTTTCCTGTGTTCCTGTGTTGCTGGTAGAGTTATACTTTTCCTGCCTGGTTAGATGCATTGTGAACATACACAGACCTATATTGCTTTTCCTGATCTGTTCCATTATTGCAACAAGAGCAAACCCCCTTCTGGGTGAGCTAGTCAAAGACAACATGATGCAAAGCATCTGCAGCGATTCTACACTGACCAACCTACCGCACTGTCATACAGTGATACTGTTTGAGCTTCTAATGTGGCTCAGACTGCCTTCTACTAGTTGAAATTCAATGACAGAAAGAGATGTCATTCTTTACCAAATGCCCTTGACTGCAATAATGACTTGTCAACAGCTGTGCCTTAGAAATTCTTCAAAGAGCATTGAATTCACAGTGGCACTTTCTCATAATGGTTCTGGCACAGTGTGATCTGCACTAGTGTCTGACATAGTCTCTTTGAGTCAGGCCTATAGCCTGATGAAGACCATAAGAGGCAAAGTTCCTGTCACTGAGTTTTAGCTTAGTGGACCAATGCAATGTGAATGGCATAATTAAAACTGAGTTTTATTCACTCACTTGCATTGATGTCCAGTGTCTGGTTAGCCCCAGATAGAAATCCTCATATTATTCAGAGAAGAATTAGTTTGTAAAAACCATTAGCGGAAATGTCTCACTAACGAAGTAGCTCTCTCATCTAGCAAGAATTACCTGGGTTTTTATGACTGACATGGCCTATCTCAGAACAGACTGAAGAGAGAAGCCCTATTAGGAAGACCTTTTTTATGTTAAGATAGAGGCAGAAGACAACTCCACGAGACTAACAGCTGATTAGTTGAAGCAGGAACAAGATTATAAAAATGAATATTACCCTGGAAAGTTGTGGTGCCTGAGCCTAGCTTATGGAGGTTAAATAGTGGGGTTCAATGCATAAAAGCTTTTCTTCCCAAAAGAACCTCAAACTGCTTTATAATCTGGCTTGCTTGCTGCACAGTAGGACCCCAACTTTAGGAGGCTCTTAGAAGACCAAAAACCTTTGCAAAATCAGATGTTTGGGTTGTACTGTGTGTAGGCTGTGTTTTAAATTCTGCACTCTTAAAAGTAAAACGTTAGATAGTTTTTTCTGTTTTTCTTTTTGTCTTTAAAAGGACTATTGCAGGTAAATATGTCTGTAAAATATACTGGTGGGTATATTTAGGTATAAGGCTTTAGGTATGGTGTGTGTGTGTACAACCAGTAAGAACACAGGTTCACAGACAACTGGAAGAGTATTGTTCTAAATTACACTATAGACACCTAAGGCAACATTATTATATAGAGAGTCGTGTGTACACAGGTATTTGGTGTAATATTAATATTCATAGATACATTTACAACTAGTTGTGGGTGGTTTGGGTTTTTTGCACACTTTTAGGAATATGAGCATTGTTTAAAATTATTGACACAGGTGCTATTTATTCAGCATGAATAACTGATAGTTTTGTCAATATGCTACAGTGTACTTTTAGCTTGAAGTAACTGATATTTTTCATTAGACCTTACAAGTAGTTCTCAGGCGAGGGCCCAACCATGATTTGTATCTTGACAATGGACTTTTAATAATTAATGATGATATTTAGCACATATTTAGAACAGCTTTTATTGTCTAAGGGTGGTTGAGCTCTGAGCTAATTTCATTTTTATGGAAGATGATCAACTCTTTTGTCCATGCCTCCAGAACATTTAGGAAGTCGTTATTAAATGTGACCCACACTGTGCCAAGGTCTGAGAGACATCCAATCCTTTGGTTAAAAGGATTAAAGATGAAGGGGAAAGCCAACCAGTAGGATATAGAAAAGCTGAGTTCTGGCTTGAAATCCTGGCTCCACTGATGTCAATGGCAAAACTTCCTTTGACTTTAATGGGCTCAGGATTTCACCTGTGTTCCTAACCCAGGAGCGAAATGAAGAGAAGCTTTAAAGATGACCAGTCTAGAAAGCAGGCAAATATTCATACTCAGTATTATCCTGAAGGGCATAATCAAACTCTGGTTAATCTAGTTTCTTTTATAGCTGGATTTCAATTACCCAGGTTTGTATAGTATTGAAAAGGATGTTGATCCATCTCAAAACTAGTTCATAGCCTCCTGAGGCATACTCAGAAAACTGTGCATGGATGTGGTAATATAACTAGAACATGCCACTTAAGTATCCAGGCAGAATCTGATGTGGATGCAATTTGTAGCAACTTTTATTAATGCTTTATTGGCTGTTTAATGTTTTAAAAATGTAGGACCCATCTACATGAGCTGTCCCAGGATCTCAGGGGGATCTACTCATATATGTAATGATTGCTCAACATGTATAAGAGTAGCACATTTGGCATATAGTTAATTGCCATCAGTTATGAATGAGACGTTTTAAGTTCATAAATAAATAATTGATGACAGCAGCAGAAAAAGTACTTGATGTGGATGTAAAATATGAAATAGAAAATGTTTACTGGTCAATGTTATGATCTTTTTATTGTTCTCTATCGCATGGGCCAAAGTTTCTCTTTTCTTTTGCACACAGTACTCTGTTATACCCTCTTTGCAGCCTGGAGTGAAACCAATGGAAGAAAATGAATGCTCCTTTATTTCAGTGTATGAAATTAGATGTCTCCGGAGAAACAGAAAATATGAGCGGGGTCAACTTGTTGGTTCAAGTGCTGTGACTCTGAGCCTTTCGTGTTTGATTCAGAGCGAAGGAAGTGGGCTGGAGTCCAAATCATGCCACTCCATCCCCACTGTCAATAACTGGCACCTTTTTTTGTCATTCTCAATAGACAAGGATTGGCTAGAACTGCCCTCTCATCTATGCAGGTGAGATCCAGAAGAGAACTGAGCCACACTACTGGGGTTCTGTAGAAAGGAGAGGAGGTTTTGATTCCCATGTATATCAGTCTAATACTTTTATGATGGCTTAATCTAGAAATCAACAGAATTTGTGGAGCCTTTCTTGAGGTGTAAAACATGCACAGAAACATAACAAATAAGAAAAGTTAAGTGACTGGTTGAAGGTCAGAGACCAAATTGGTAGCAGAACTGGGAACAAAACCCTAGAGTCCTAGCCCTCTGCTCTGCTCACTGCATAGAATACTTCCCAGGCAAGAGTGCATGACGCAGAGATGGCTGACAGAACCATTGCAGAGACCCAGTTAAATACAGACTTCCTGTTTTCATACAGATTTC
The DNA here is from genome assembly GCF_025201925.1 of Gopherus flavomarginatus. Classification (NCBI taxonomy): domain Eukaryota; kingdom Metazoa; phylum Chordata; order Testudines; family Testudinidae; genus Gopherus; species Gopherus flavomarginatus. Next base: position 114,135,558 of record NC_066619.1, read on the forward strand.
AGCTGGCACTGTGCTATTAGCAAAATTAGCATTTTCCCAAGATATTCTCTCTACCTCTCCTGTTCATTCAAGCACTCCAGTTGAGAAATGACTCTTCACAATAAAGATGAATAGTGCAATATTAATGATACCAACATCCTGGCTTTAGTCAGTTATTAGAAGCTATGCAAAGCCGGATACTTATACTCTTATCTGAGCTTAGCAAAATAAGCATAACTGTTTGCAAGCTAGCTGTTAATAGAGGGGTTACATTTGTTTCCTATTGTTTGAATTAATTTGGTGATACACATCACATCCTCGTGCTTCATCTTCAGTACAACACATCCCTGCTACTGCAGTTCTAGAGACTTCATGCAGATCTGCCTGCAATGGGTTTAAAAGTACACAGCTAGAGATAAGTTTGAGATGATCGGTGCCATTAGACTTGTGATTTCAGCCAGGGCATGAACTCTTATCTTCCAAAATGAAAAGTTAGTACATTAATCCACCATACCACCTATTCCTCCTTACTTATGTTTTTTTTAAATTTGAGTTTTCTCTATTGAAGTGGGAATGAATGTATTTTAGCCTTGTTTTGAGAGTTCAAATTAGAACCAAGGTGTCCTAACTTAGTTTTGTGTTCTAGCCACTCCAGCTGGATGCCTCCCTACTACTCCACACTTCCTTTATAATATCACAAACTAGACGACAAAGGTTGGATTCAGATCCATGTGTACAGATTAGCAGGACATCCATGTAAAGACCTCATTTTGCTTTCAGCATTTTATTTTGGGTAGATGAAATGGAGTTGTCAATGGATTTGAATATGATGCCTAATGCACAATATGTTTGTATAGGTGCATTTGTGTGTGTGTGTGAGATTCCGACCTTTTGGAAAACCAGGCTCTCAAGGACAGACTCTTCCTCTCTTACACGCCCTGAGACCCATTTCCTTCATTAGGGTTGCTCCCAGAATAAGGTCCCACCCTTCTGAATAAGTGTGGCAGGAGGCACCCCTTAATGTTAATAGAAACCTTTGCAAATGTAAAGCACTATTTAAATGCTAATTCTAATGTGTTATTAAAGGTGATCAGCAAATAGGAATAAGAAAACTTCTTTAACTTCAAAAGAAGAAATCTTCTCCAACTAAAATAGGAGGAATTTTCACAATATAACTTTTAAATTAATTTTTTGGGGGTCATAAAGGCATATTTCACCATTTTGCACACTCTTTGACCCATCATACCCTCCTGATGGCATAATATCTTCTGTGTAACACACTTGGAACAAGACAGGTAGCAGAAGCTGTTCTATAAGGGGTAATCCTGTTTTAGGATATTTTGTAGGTTTAGTATGTATAACACACTGACTATATGCTCATACTGAACTGAACAAGATATCAAAGAAGAAACAATCCCTGCAGCCAAGCCTGAGCTCCTTTACCTGTAGTAATTATGATAGACAGAAATGGAAGAACTTTTAAGCAGAGAGCTGGTGCACAAATGGCAATGAATGAGCCTGACAAACCAAAATTTGTCAAGCTAGAGACTCAGCACATTTGAATATTGCTTGAAGATTTCTTCTATATAATCGATTTGGGGACTGGGGGGAGGGAGGGCAAGTGGGGCAATTTGCCCCAGGACCTGGGCCCCACAGGGGGCCCCATGAGAATATAGTATTCTATAGTATTGCAATTTTTTTTATGGAAGGGGCCCCCAAAATTGCTTTGCCCCAGGCCCCGTGAATCCTCTGGACAGCCCTTTCTAAACCTCTGCTAAAGAGCCTTCTTCAGTGGCCCACAAACACCAACTCATATCAGTGAAATGTCATCTTCACCATAGCATTTTAAAAAGGGGGATTGTAGGTAAAATGAACCCCATATATTTACAGACAAGATAGATATTAGCCTGAATTCAGTTCTCAGCTCTGCTATAGACATTTTGTGACTTCAGGCATATCACTTAATCTCGCAAAAGCTAAATTATATCTGAGTTCCCCATCTGTAAATTAGGGATCATAATAGACATGAAAAAGGAAGTATTTAGATTGTAAGGTCTCCAGGGCAGTGACTCTCACTTGCTACGCTGCTGATCAGAGTCTAGGATAAGGGTGCCTCAGCCCCAAGGCACAATTGTAAAATAAGAATAAATATTATTCCTATAACTTCTTCCTCTAGATCTCTTTTCTTCTCTATGTCTGTTGTAGACTCCTGGGGGAAGAACTGTCTTTATTTGTATCTTGCACAGCATCAAGAACATTGCTGGTAGCTAATAAATAATTTTTTCAGCAGGCCTGTAATGCTCAAAGAGGTTATTTGAGAGCACGTTGCATTCTAAAAAGAGCAGCAACATAATGTTTATGTTGCTGATGACTTACAAGACACCCAGCAAGGTGTTCCTTTGAATACGAGATCAAAAACAGATCTCACAAGTGAAGGAAGGCAAACAAATGGAGAAAACTGCCCACACAATGCTACGGCGTTGGAGTGGGAATCAGTTTGCTTTATGATTGAGATTGCATTCCTCCATGAAACACCTGAAAGGATCAAAGTTAGACCAGTAGAAAGATGAATCAGAGTCTGCTGCGGTTAGTTTACTAATTCCCCCTGCACTGCACAACGATTCCTTAAGACTTCAAAGTGGAAGAAGTTGAGGTGTCTGGTCCTGATAAGCCCAACTTCTTTTGGCACGTAGGGACTTAGATGATGCAAAATCACAGCTCATCTTGCTTGTCATAGCCTTGTAATGAGGGAGTGGAAGGGATAGGTGAGGTGGCAAAAGGGAAAATCATCTAGAAGCTTTAAACTGAATTATTATAGATCTCTCTGGGAAATGAAATTGTAAACCAAGTCATTGCAAATAAAAACTGACTTGAACCTTTTTTAAAGGTTTGGAAAAATATGTGGGAGTAGGCTCAGGCACATAAAGATAATTAAAATAGAATATAAGTAGAAATAAACATTTTTAGATGAATACTAAGGAAGTTATTACTAGGATGCTATAATGCTTAAGTGACCTATTGAAATGTGTGTAACATGTCAGTAATTCTGGTATTCTATTAAATAGCATAAATAACCTCAAGAACAATTATTTTTTAAACCACATGTTGCAATTTTAGTCACTTCTCTGACGTGTAGTCTAACCTCAGTTTTTGCAACACTGTCAGTGGTTTCATTTTTGTTTTAACTGAAATAGTCCTACTAGTACAACCCCTAAAATAGACACAGTTATACCAATATAAAACCGCCAGTGTAACTTAATCCTCTTCCAGTATGGAAATATTCTATACTACTGAAAGCGCTCTTTTGCCAGTAATAACTGTATTCACAGTAAGAGGTGGTACTGGTATAATTCCAGTGGTACTTCTGTGCACAGACAAGGCCGGTGTAGAATAGCACTTTATGTATCCACATCCAGCTGGGTTTCCTCTAATATATATGTCCTTCATCTCACAGGTGTGGTGGTGTCCTTATACCTCTCATGCATAGCTATCAACCTTAAGGATTTTCCCAACAGCATCTTTGAGGCCAGGTTTTGTGAACATAGTGATTGGATGGTTCCTTCCTGGTAGAATCTCCCAATAAAGTAAATGCTGTGGCTTACTTCCCCTGATACTAGCACTACAAAGTAATTTAGTAGAGCTGGTCAAAAATTTTCCATTCAAAAACTGAAACAACAACTTGAAAAACAATTCAACTAGATAATTATTGCAAAAATTCCAATACCAAAATATTTTGGCCAAAAAATTAAAACTTTTGATTTGGGAATATTGGTACAGTGCCTCATAGGAGTTGTAGTTCTGGTGCTTCATGCTCCCATTATTCTTTCTAGGCCAAGCTTCCTGGTCAGACTACATCACCCATGATGCATCATAGTCTCTCCTCTGTGTTGAATAATCAGAGATCTTGCCCATAGTGCAAAATGAAGGAAGAAATCTGGGCGGAGAGCCTAGCCCATAGAGGAAAATGGGGACATGAGACGGGCAAACTATAACTCATGAGACATACATATAACATATAAATAAAAAAAAATCAGGAATTTTCTTTGACAAAATAAAATTCTGAGGAAAGCAGACATTGTGTGGTAGCTTTTATATTAGGACACTTATTTTAGGGGGGACCAAAAAATGGAGTATTGCAATATTCACTTCATATTACAGTCAAGTTGTCTCCTGTCACATGCCTGTGAACTGCAGTGTGGTATTCATGGGACTGGGCAAAACAAAGACTGCTTTCCCGTCAGTTTTACTATTGATGACGCAGCCATAAAACACATCCTCTTCTGTATGTTGTCATTTCCCCCTCTCATTTAATCTTGTTTTTATGGCAGCCTGTGTGTGACTTACAGGCGTTTGTATTGCTCTTATCAGTTCTTGTCTGCCTGCTGTCCTGACACCAGCTACATTTTCTCTGACCTCCTTACTAATATTTTCTCTTTTTGTGTAAAGAGAAGTAGGATTTTTATTTCAAAAGCAGCTTCGTGCCTGTGGCTACACATGAAGTCCCCACAGAATTCAATGGGAACCTCATGTGTATACCCATCCACTAGCAGAACTTGACCCCAACACATCAGTCACCAATAAAATCTTTACATTTGCCACTTGGAGATAAGCTACCACAGTAATAGAAAATACTGTGAAATACCCTGATTCTATCACTTACTTATAAATGCAAGTGTAAAAATTGTAGTGGGGAGCATCACATATTGATCCTTAACTCCTCTCTGCTACCTTGCTTTGCTTGCTGTTGCTGGTCTGTGGTCATATGGGCATGCAGGAGCTATGTTTCCTATCCTCCCTCTGCATCAACTGCTACCATAACTATATACATGACAATGGTGGAAGTTAATATCCGTTCAGGCTGCTTCACATGATGGTTTGTGGGAAAGAATCCAGAGGTGCAGAATCCAAGGTAGGCTCACCTTCTTTGTCTCGTTAGAAAAGAGTAGTCCAGACAGACTGAACATTTGCCCCACGCATGTCATCAGCAGAACCCCCAAAACCAGCTGAACAAAACCATGGTAACTCTTAGTCCTACTTTGTTGTTCCCCAACTTGCCTTGGGGTACGTTAGAAGACAAAGACACCATCCGACAGATATATAAGTAAAGTGTCCATTGTGATTAAGTCCCTGTAAAGTTTTTTTTGCCCAAACAAGCCTACTGAGTCACTGCTAATGATACACAGCATTCTCAAGTTGAGTGTCACTGGTCGTATTTCATAACACTTTAAAAACACTTCTTTGCTGCTCAGGGAAAATCCCTAGATTTCCTTCTCTTATTCATGGGGATTTCCCATTCTGTTTGAAGAAAAACAAAGTGTCTTTAATGCTAACAGATGTCTCTAGATCCAGCTTCTCCGCTGTATTTAAAAACTAAAATAACTGGCCATAAATAATTTGCAACAGAAAAGGAGGTGGAAAACCAGCTCAAAGTAATAAACCAATTTTTCTGTACAGCATCTTTAATACAAAAAGATCCACAACACCTTATGATATCAATGCGTACTGTGCAATGGAGAATATATAATATAAGTGAAAAAAAATGCTTTCAGCTTTAAGTCATACATTCAGTTGTAATCCTACTAAGGGATTGGGGGGGGGGGTGAGGAGAAGAATTATAAGAGACATAGGCAAAGAAGGAGACATTTTAAAGTGAGATTTAAATAGAGATAATTAGAGAGAGGCTTGAACCACGGAGTTTGGATTTGGATTGAGTAATCAGATTTTAGGGGTGAAATACACAACAGCTAAGGGAGTGAAATGACTTCCCTAACCCAGGGCATGGGGCTACGGTGGAGACCTCAGTCTACTGTTCTAGCATATGAGCTGAAACAGAAAACACAATTCATCCATGCTGTTTGCCATGGATGTTAGGAACTCCAGAGCCATATTACTTTAGATCCCCCCTGGTTCTTCCAGGGAGGACCACCTCCACCTCAAACGCCACCCTCCGTGAGGAGCTATGCATGCCCTGCGCAATGCCATTTAGACATGATCAGTGCATTTACACTTGAATTTCCTTATAAATGTGGCAGAAGACAGGCCCACAGCTAAAGGAGACAGATACTTATACATAGTAGGAGATTACTATAAAACAAAGTGGCAAAGAGACAATGGTAGTAATGCTGATGCCCAGACAACACCAAGAGACAGCACATGTAACATGCATGGGACACATTCAGGTTGGTAGGAATTAATAAAAATGCCTGTGCACATACAGTATCTCCTTACTTAAGGTTGTAGTTATGTTCCTGAAAAATGCAACTTTAAGCAAAACCATGTTAAGCGAATCCAATTTCCCCATAAGAATTAATGTAAATGTGGGGGTTAGGTTGCAGGGAATTTTTTTTCACCAGACAAAAGAATATATATCTCATCTACACACACACACACACACACACACACACAGAGTATAAGTTTTAGACAAACTATTTAATAGTGGTACACAGAGATGATTGTGAAGCTTGGTTGAGGTGAAGGAGTCAGAGGGTGGGATATTTCCCTTACTGCTAAATGATGAACTAGCAATTGGCTGAGCCCTAAAAGGTTAACTCTCTCTGCAGGCAGCAGGAATTGAGGGAGCTATGCCTGTTTCCTTTAAGTACACTGCCTTGTTAATTAGATCAGCTTGCTGAGACAGCAGCTGCTGCAAGCTCCCTCCATCCTGAGCCCTGCTCTATGGAAGATGGGGTAAGCGGGGTGCAGGAGCAAGGAGAAGGGGGACACCCTGACATTAGCCCCCCCCTTCCTTCCCTGCCCCCCTGCACAACAAGCAGGAGTCTCAGGGAGCAGCTCCAAGGCAGAGGGCAGGAGCAGCACATGGCAGTGGCAGGAGGGACACAGCTGAACTGCAGGCAGCTGCTGTACAGGGAACTTAGGGGAATGGGGAGCTGGTAGGGAGGCTGCCAGTCCACCTGGTTTCAAGCCCCTCACCCGCTAGCTGCAACAGGCTGCTCTTCCTGCAAGCAGTAAACAAAGCAGGCATTAGCCAAATGACATTACACAAGGGAGCATTACACCACTTTAAATGAGCATGTTTCCTAATTGATCAACAACATAACAAAACAAGGTTAATCAGGACAACTTTAAGTGAGGAGTTACTGTACATCTCCTCCAAGATGGTTGGGTAGCTCCCGCTGGACATACAGATTGCATATTTATTTATACTGTGGCAAAGTTGCCACCCTATCCTGTCCGTTCCAGGCTGGGTACAGTGCTGCATCAACACAGGTCTCAGTTTCCCTCATTGTCTTTTCACTTACTCCATCTATGGGAGTGTCTTGGCCCTTTAGCCAGACTGCTTTGCAGAGTCCAGCCCATTCCTGGGCCACAGAGTCTGTTATCAACCTCCAAACAAACACCCCTTTGCCCCAAATCTTCAGCCCAGCAGAGCTCAGTTAGCACAGGTATGCCGCTGCTGCTGCTCCCCCTGGATAAATCAATTCCCTGTTCCAGGGACTGGGACACTTCTACCCTGAATCAGGGATTCCAGCAGACTGTAGCTTATCAGGGACCTCATCTTAGTCCTCCAGCTTACTCATGGAGATACCTGCTCTGCTCTGCTCTGCTCTGCTCTGCTCTTCCCCCTCTCCTCCCCTCCCCTCCCCTCGCCTTGCCTTGCCTTGCCTTGCCTTGCCTTGCCAGAAAGACAGTACTTTCCACATTCCTCTCCTCAACTGGGCTCGCTCAGCTCTTTATGGAGACAATACCTTGCTCTGAAACACCTGGGCTTTATTTCTCATTAGACCTGGCTTTTCCCCCCAGGTGCACACAGGCTGGTTAATTGGCCTCTGAGCCCCATATTAATCTTTAGTGTCTTGGGTGGGGTAAACACCCTATTGTAAGACCATGATGAAAGGAGAAATTGGTTTGCCTAAAAGTTTGGGCCTTGAATGGTATGTGTAAAGTTAAGTTAAACATACATGCAAATATTTTTGCTGTCTTGTGGCATTAGTTACTTACTACTGGTCTGATGATTAGACCATTCTGCCTTTTCATGGGTGTTATAGTATTTTGGTATCCTGTATAAACCAAAAAGCACCCATGTGTGTGCATATCATCTCTCTCAAAAACATGCTCTTAATGATTATCTGAACATATTTAAACCTTCAAAAAGTTGAGAATTTGAGTTACTGTACAACAGCTCACAGGCATTCTTATTTTATCTGAAACAGTTTATCCATCCCTAACATACACCCACACATCCCTCACAATTTGTAGAAGAGCAAGCAATTTTAAAATGAACTAAAACTGGCTACTTTTTCTTTGTTTGCTGAAAACTTTGATCATAAAGTCTGGAAGTCACTCCTCTAATTCACTTATTTTCCAGTTGAGTTGAAGCAGATTTAACTTAAGACTGAAATAGAAATGCCATCTTTTTATTTAGGAAGAATAAAACTAGTAAACATGAAGTGATCAGTGGTCACTCTTAGGATTTGGGGCCAAATTAATCTCTGAAATAGCTGTATTGGCTTACTGAGTTATTCCTAGGACGAGTTTTTCATTAGATGTCTGAGTGCTTTCAAGTCATAAAAGATTAAAAATTTGCTCCAAGCTATCATTGCAGTCTGCATGAACTAATTTGTTATAAAAATAGAATGTGTTTTTTAATTATTCAGTTATCATTTTATTTCAGTGCAAATAAATCTTGTCCACTGATTTTGTCAGTGTCTTGCACGTTGATCTCAGTGCCTTGTATGTGGTCTCTTGTGTATAATACAACCACCATGCTCTCATTTACATGGACCCCACACTCTACACATTTAAACCCCTATTAAAGACCTACTTCTGACATGCAACCTTCAGTGAACTGAGTTGACGTGGAAATATTGTTGCCTGTTGTTGTTCCCCTAACCCTAACCTTTATTTATTTGTCTATCTGTCCTTAGCCTGTGAGCTCCTTGGAGTAGAGACCATCCTTCTTGAATGCTCAGAAAGCACTGAGTGCAGAGGTGTGATATAAATTATCATCACTATGGCAGATCCCAAAGAGGCATCACCTCCTTGTGGACTGAGTGCCATCCAGCTCAATCTGCAGGATCCCAGAATGGCCCTTTCACAAGACTTCATTGGTTATTTTCGCCTCAGTGGCCATTTGGGCCACAAGGACACGGGTGGTCAATTTCAGTATAACCCCCCTCATGATGTGATGGTACAGACCCTGGAGGGTGCTATTATAAATAATATTCATCATCACTTTTTTTTCCCCCAGATGCTGAAAATTTGGTATGCTGTCTTTTTAGATTTCATCTTTCTTGTAAAGTAACATCATGGCTATTGGTGAGATTCTGTGTCGCGGCTCTGAGGCCCAGCACAGAGCTCTCAGCTCAGGAAGAGGGGCGGGGGGAGGGGGGCCTCCTTTGTGCCCAGGCTGCTCTGGGTCTTCCAGCTTAATTTAGAAAGCTCTGGGAGGCTGTCTAAATTTCATCAGCCTCCTGGGCTACAGTACTGCCCAGAATATCTGTAGCATTGTACACTGCAACCTTGCCCTGACACACCCTTCGCTGTCCTGCCAGGCCTCCTACACTAGAGGTGGTGGTGGGGTAATTAGAGGGCACCATTACAGCTGTCAACCACAGTGCCTGCAGCAGGAGAATCCTCCCTTGACTGGATACGAGGCTTTTAGGGCCCCTTTCTGCCATGCCAGTCTCTTTATCTGATGTAAAGGAGCTGGAGTGGGAACGAGATGGGGAGTGATCTCATCTATGTATACTGATATACTCCATGTGGACAGCTGGACATGTGCAATAGATATGAAATGTGTGTCATTTTAAATGGTGTTTAAACTCCATTAAAAATGTGGGGAAAGTAAACCTAATTTCCCCGTTTCTTGTTTGCTTTTAACTTATTATTATTGTATTGTTTGTTTATTTCCCCCCAAAAAGAAGAGAAAATAAAATGCATTCTAACCAAGCAAAAAGACAGCTCTTACCCTTGAAACCAAACGCTTCATTAAGACCAGGAGAGATGGCCATTACATGGCCTTCAGTCTGACAATGAGAAGGTGCCAGTGTCTGGCAGGAACCTGATTTGCTAAAGAGTCAGTGCTAGTGCTGTGATCAGATCTTGAGAGAATGTTTCCATAATGTCTGATTTACTGTGATCCAGGTTACTAATTTGACATTCAGCCTTTATGAATGATACCAAAATGAAGTCTGTGACTCTGCATTTTATATTTCTAGCAACGGCAAGGAAGACAATAGGTATATTACTAATGCAATGGCTTAGTGAGGATGAGTAAAATGGTGTCACTTTCTAAATACTAGCACTAGGTGGTGCTAATAAACCTCGCACAGAATGGTTAAATCTGAGTTGCATAAAATGTTATGAAACAAAAATCTAAGCTAACAATGATTTTAAAAGTTGTATTTTAATCTGCATGATTTATTTGATTACACTCTGATAAGCAATTTGCTTCACAGGTCAATTTACTATGTATTTATTTGATTTTAAGTGAGCTTATACTATTTTCTCTCCTAGTACACCCCGGCATGCTTAAAGATGGCTTAGTGAATCTCTTCAGAAGATAGGTAAAGATCTGAACATAGGTTCATGACTTTTGTAGAAGACTAACTGCAGGTTTTTCAAATGATAGCCCTGATCCTGAAAACACTTATGTCAGTAAGGTTATGTTTGTACATAAGTAGTCTCATTGAGTTTGAGGGAACTACTCGCATATGTAAATGTATAAGTGTGGCAGTATTGGGCCTAGTGCATTGACACCTATTCAGATTGCCAACTTTCTAATGGCACTAAACCGAACACCCTTGCTCTGCCCATGCCCTACCCCTTCTCTGAGGCCCCACCCCCCACTAACTCCATCCCCCCTCCCTCTGTCCCTTGCTCATTTTCACCGGGCTGGGGCAGGAGGTGTGGGCTCCTGGGTGGGGCCAGAAATGAGGGGTTCAGGGTATGGGAGCAGGCTCTGGGCTGCAGGCTCTGGGGTGGGCTAGGGATGAGGGGTTTTGAGTGCAGGAGAGGGATACAGGCTGGGGGGTGAAGCCGAGAGGTTTGGAGTGTGGGAAGCAGTTTGAAGCTGAGGCAGGGGATTGTGTGTGGGAGGGGGTACGGGCTCTGGACTGAGGGTACAGGCCGTGGAGTGGTGCTGAAATGAGTGGTTGAGGGGCTCTGAGCTGGGGCAGGGAGTTGGAGTGCAGGGAGATTTAGGGTGTGGGCTCCGGGAGGGAGTTTGGATGCTGGAGAGGGCTCAGGGATGGGGCAGGAGGCTTGGAGGAGGTGTGGGGTGCAGGGTGCAGGCTCTGGGAGGGAGTTTGGGTGTGGGATGGGGCTCAGGAGGGGGTGCAGGGTACAGGCTCTGGGAGTTTGGGTGCAGGAAGGGGATAAGGACTGGGGCAGGGTGATGAGGTGCAGACTCTAAATGTTGCTTAGCTTGGGGGTGCTCCCTGGAAGATGCGACATATACCTCAGCAGAGACGTGGCCAGGTGGGTCTGCATGCTGCCTCCACCCACAGGTGTTGCCCCCACAGCTCCCATTGGCTGCGGTTCCCAGCTAATGGGAGCGGTGGAGCTGGCACTCGGGGTGGGGACAGCACATGGAGTCCCTCTAGCCGCGCCTTTGCCTAGGAGCTGAGGGACGTCACCGCTTCTGGGGAGCTGCAGGGAGCCAGGTAGGGAGCCTGCCTGCTCCACCAACTGGACTTTTAATGGCCCAGTCAGTGGTGTTGACTGGAGCCACCAGGGTCCCTTTTTAACTGGAAGTTCCGGTCATAAACAGTACACCTGGCAACCCTAATATCTACACTGTGCCACACCTATCATACTTTATGTTAAATCTAGTTCTGGTAAATATTTAGGCCCCAATTCTGGAAATGCTTAAAACATACATAATTTCACTTGTGAGTAAAACTTGAATGTATGTGTCAATGTTTGTAGGATCAGGAAATGTGCTTTCATCTACAGTTTGTATAATGTCAAGTAAACTGTCAGTGTTTAACAATAATTAAAAACACAGAAGTATCTGCAAATTGTCAATACAGTTGTTCTACATTATTTGTTGCAGGTAGAACTTAGTGTAAAATAAACTTCCTGAATGTTTTTATTCCTTCCACTTTGAATAGCATTTTTCCCCTTGGGGCTCAGTCTTAGTTAATATATTTATTCCATTTAGAGGAATACATTTATGGGGTGCATATCCATGTGTCATTGGAATGTAACTCTAGGTTTTCTGCTTAGTAATTTGTTTAGCTTGAGAGCTGGATGGTGCTTCAAATCCTCCTTGATGAGAATGTGGAGACTACCTGAGTGGCAACAGAAACTATAGAGTTTTGTGAGAACAGCATGTTTCCTGTTGTTCTTTGTTTAATTTGTGTTTTCAAGCCCCACAATCCTAAAAGCACTTGCATGAGCATATATTGTGAGATTCCTTTGCCTGACTAGAGTTTAGAAATAGATTTAAGAAATGTTCTTATTGGGGGTTGACCTCCTCTACTTCTAAAGCAATAATTTAACCACATCAGTGAAAACTGTCCCTTGATTCATGAAAGTTTTTGAAGTCATATTTTGTTAGTGCCATGTGATCTCCATAATGACTAGAGTTGGTCAAAACTCAGAATTTCCATTTTTTCTAGGACATTTTGACTTTCAATTTTTTTTCTGAATCAGGACAAAAACAACTATTTTAGACATTTCCTGAAAAACAAAAATTATTAAAAACAGTTTGAGACCTTGTCCAAGAAAAGAGAAGCAGCACTCAGGGCTGAATGTTCAAAGGCAGGGGCAGCTCTAGACATTTTGCCACCCCAAGCACGGCAGCATGCCACGGGGGGCGCTCTGCCGGTTGCCGGGAGGGCGGCAGGCGGCTCCGATGGACCTCCCACAGGTGTGGCTGCGGAGGGTCCACTGGTTCTGCGGTCTGCTGGTCCCGTGGCTTTGGTGGACCTCCTGCGGTCCACTGCAGGTCCACCGGAGCCGCCTGCCGCCCTCCCGGCGATCGGCAGAGCGCCCCCGCGGCATGTCGCCCCAAGCACAACAGGAGCCGCCCCTGTTCAAAGGGATTTAGGTGTTGTGACTCTGAGCATCATAACACCCAGGTTTTAGACACCTAGAAACTTCATCATGATTCACAAAGCCTGAGTTAGGCCCTTGGGCTCCCTATACAATGAATTGGGAAAGACAGGCACCTTAGAATGCAATTTACAAAAGCCAGCATATTAGCTAATCTAGCCAATGGGAAGCCCTGGTTGGGGCATGTGTGTGCTAAGCCACACCCCTCTTGCTGGGATAGATGCCTCTGTGCACTAGGTGCCTTTCTCTGCTTGTGACTCTCAGTCAGGAGCTCTCTTTTGAGTTAGGGTTGCTATGCCATCTTAACAAGAAGCTGGGGAAGCACCCTCATAACTTTTAGCCCAGTGGTTAAGATATTCCCCTGAAAGACAGGAGCCCCCTGGTTCAAGTCCTCCTTGCACCTAAAGGGAGCAAGGATTTTGAACAGGGATTTGTCATTTCTCATGACAGTGCAGTAATCATTGGCCGTGAGATAGTCTTCTTTAAGGAGCTCCTCAAATGTTCCTTTTGAAGTTGTTGCATTCTGGATTAAATAATGAAAGTATCATTGAAGCAGGAAGACTGGACCTTGGGTCTCCCATATCATGGGTGATTGCTTTAACTGCCAGACTACAGTGTCATTTTCATGGTTGTGCTCTCTCTCTCAATCTCTCTCTCTTTCTGGCCCAAATTGCTTTTCAAGAGATTATGATTATTTTTACATTATTTCATGGCATGTCTGCAGTGGTAGTGCATAATCTGGCATGCCACATCATACGTCATAACACTCGACATGATGTGATATACTATCATTGTGCACTATTACTACTGATGTCATGAAATAATATAAAAATAAGTAATATAATATGAAAAATACAACAAAATAAATTTGAAACAAAGTTTGTGTTTTGAAATGAAATGTTAAGAAAATAAAATTTTCCTGTAACATAAAACTTTTCATTTTGGAAACTTTTTAATGGGAAATGTCATCAGTTTTGATGACAACTTGATGACAAATTTGGGTTTAATCAAAATGGCACTTTCCTACAAAAAACTGTTTTGACTAACATTTTCTGACCAACTGTAATACTGACGCACATAGTATAAAACAAACCTGTATTCCAATTGAGTACCAGAGAGAAGATTTGCATTGATTTGGGGTTTATAGGACATTACAAAGAAAAATTAATTGCAATGCCTTTCTTCTCCTTCTTTGTGAGGCTCATGAAAACCCAAACTGACTGTGTACCATTTAATACAAAATAAGACACATTTGAACAATATGTGATTCTTTCTCTTTCAAAAATTTCAGTTATGGTGCCAGAGCTGACTGGTGCTTGCCTCAGCTGCATTCTTTAGCCCTCTGGAGACTTGCAGGCATATACTGTCCTAGGAACTTTGTTTTGTATGAACTCTTTGCATAGGAAGCTGCTGTGGAGATTTTGTGGCAAATTTCCACGTCACCATTTCAAGCTGGGATTGTTAGGTTTGACTAGTTACGTAAGTCACATGGTAATGGCTCTGGTTCCCAATTGGCTGAATCTAACTTATTTGGTATGGTGAATTGGCAGAATCCATTTTGATTTATTTCCTCAAAGGAGTCACTGCATATCCCATCCTCTCTCTCTGAGGCAAGCAGGAAAAATCTCTCTGCAGTACTATCAGGAAGACTCACTTCTGTATGGATGCCTGTCATGCACCTTGTTCCCTCAAAGAATATCCAGGATTTTACCCTGCTTAATTGCCCCCTGAAGACATGAGCAATTAGCAGGTTGTCTCTTCTGATGAGAAGACAGCACCAGGTAAGTCAACTGGATTTGTCAGAGGATGGTCTGATGGGTGGAGGTGGGGGAATGTATGGGGGACTGCATGGGCTAGATGGCTCCTTGTAGGCGCTGACGGTTTGGATAAATGTGCATGCTGGGAATCTTTTGAGGTTTCTCCATGACTAGCTGTATAGCTTTACTGCGGTGAAATGGGGTGTAATTGGGCTAGGCTAATGCTGCAGTGTTGCCAACTCTCATGAGTTTATCGCAAGTCGTGCAATGTCTGGTGTTTTTTCTCCAAGCCCATGCTGCTAGAAACAAGGGAGTGCATGAGAATCTTAGCTTTCATTAAACCCCCCCCCCCATTTCTAGTTTTTATGGTTGTGAATAAAAGCTTGAAATCATAAACTGAGTGTACACTAAAGTATCTGAAAGCAAATTAAAATAACCCCAAATGTAGTACTTTAAAATAGTATCATGATTTTTTAAAGACTCTCTCCTGATTTTTGGAACCTGGCTCAAGATTTTGAATGTTTGGTATTGGCAGCAGAAATGCTGAGATTTGCCTGGGTTTAAATTTTCTTCCTTCCTGCTGTCACAGTGAAAAACCCAACAATTGCTATTATGCCCTTAGCTTCAAACTCATTCCCCTTCCTGGGAAGCCTGGAACTCCAGTTCGAGTCATTACCTTGTTTTGACTGGCTTATTTTGGAGCCTACCATATACTCTAGGGGAAGGTAAAGAAGAGGAGCTTGCACTAGGCCACTGCTAGGGCTGAGGTGTAGTCCACTACTGTTAATGCAGTGGTGGAGGTGTCTCTGTCATTTGTCAGCACCTTCATAGGCACTCCAGTCACCTGCATTACAAGCTGTAGGACACCAGCTTCTGTCTGCATGGTGGCAGGACTTGGAAGTGCATCTGGCTAAGAAACCAGAGGTCCCCCAGACATGCAGGGCCTGCTCCCATTCCTTCAGTGTCCAGTAAACAGAGTACAAGCAGTCTCAGTGTGACAGGAAACCACTGTCCCCTGGTCTATTGGCTGTATAGCACCGTACAGGCGATAACATACACCAAGGGTTAAAGCAGGAAGGAGAGGCATTGGTGATGGTGAAACACAGCTCCCTGGCTTGGTTAAGCTATGCTTCCCCTCTTCCTCAGCTAACATGGTGAGAGCTCCCCCTCCTGTTTCAATGTAGTTTAACCACTGATGCACACTTAAAATTTTCCTTTAGTGTAAAGAAGGCTAATGTTTTCATTTTTGGAGCATGGAGTTTCTTTTATTCTGAACTGGGTGGAATGCCAGAGCTCCGTTCCCTACCCTCTCTCTTCTGATATCTGGGACTTGGGTCAAAGATCAGCAGGAGAGTTCTGGTGCATAGAGGTGTGGTCACTACCAGGGTTTGAGCTCCTGATAACACCTGGACTGTGGGCTAGGTTGCCTTGATTTTGACAGATGTATTATGCAAGAAGTCAGGATACATTAGCATAATGGTCCCTTCTGTCATTAAAGTCTATGTATAAAATATTTCTGAATAACCCATGGCCTGGTTTATGAGTTTAACAGTGCTCTCACTCAGCAGAAATATTTAGTTGCAGCTGCTGAGGCTTTGGTACCCCATTCCCCTGATTCTGCTGTGGCCCCGGGAGGGGGGTTGGTTTTAGCCCATAATTAACCTTTTCTGAAGTGACGGCGGGGAACCCATCTTGCTATTAGTGGGTTTCATTGTAATGAGTTTAAGGAAGCTGAAGAACTGCACAGTTTTTCTGACCTGAGAAACTATCCTTGCTGCATTTTTCATGGCTGTTAAAGAGGTTATGGAAACTTCTATGTTACTTGAAATTTAGCATTCTAATTTTAAGATCATTTTGTATCCAATCAACTATGCTTGATTTTTTTTTCTTTTGTCAGTGGGCTATATTCTGGTCTCATTTAACCCAGAGAGATTCCACCGGGAAATTTCATGCTGGACAGACTACAGAGCACTTAAAAGCCTTATGTATATCATGCATTTGAATTCAGTGGGAGAATTTGGTCCACAGGGACTGGAATAATCCACAGCTACATGAATATCTCCATCTTTCTGCTTGGCTATACACTATGCATTAATACACTGCTTAGCTAGAGCTTGTTGGAAAAAAAGATTTAAAAAAAAAGGCTGTGGATTTTTTTTTTTTACTGTTTGTTTTTAAAAATGTGATTTTTTTTGTTTGTTTTGTTTTTTGGATCAATGAAAAATTCCAACCAGCTCTATAGCTGGTCAGAAAATCTGAAAATCTTAGCATTTTTTGGAGGGTAGGTAGAGATGATAGTTAAAATTTTCAATGGAAAAAAATTGTTAAAAATTTGGAAAATGTTGATTAGCTCCAACTATAACATTCATTTCATGCCGTACATGTTTTGCTGTGCGTTGTGTGCTCTAGCTATATTTTAAGCAATGTAAAATTAAGGTTATGTTTTGACTAGGATACAGGATGCAGAAGAATTAGGGTCTTGTGTGTGCAGTTTGGGTGGCATCATTCATTCAGGGACTGTTGTTTGTGTGCCCATGTGCAATGCCTCATTTTGCTAACATAGATGGGAGCTAAACAGAACTGTAAGATGTTGATTGCAGCATCAGGCTCTGGGGCTACACAATAGCTTTTCTTGTAATATTGTTTTCTGAGATGTGTATGTATAGCTATATCTATATATCTTCACTGAGGAGGAGGAAAGCTGATCCAGTGGCTAGGGCACTAGTCTAAAACTTTAAAAATCAGGGTTCAAATCCCTTCTTCACCACAGACATCCTGTGTGGCCGTGACTAATCAGCCTTTCTGTGCCTCTATTCTCCATCTGTAAAATGGGTTTAATCTCACTGCTTTACCTCCCAGGGTGTTGGAAGAATAAATACATTAAAAGTGGTGAGGTGCTCAGATACTCTGCTGATGGGGCCATATAAGTACGTAAGATAGATTGTAGAAGTGGGTCTGAACTGGACACTGAATATACCCCTTCCCTCCTCAAGAAACCTCTGGAGAAGTATAGATCTGGGTCCAGAGTTCTTGTGTCCATCTTTGCTTCCATTCCATTGTACTGCAGTTTGCTCTGCAGTGTGGGGCCTCACTGCAGAGGGGGGGGTGTTGGGTGCTGTGTGGTTATTGTAGGATTTGGCTCAGAGCCAATTATGCGTTTGGGGGTGTGATTCCCCTCACAACAATTTTACACTAGTGTAAATTAGTTGATCTGGAGTTGCTTCTGACTGGCACTGGTGTAAGGGCAAGGAGACTCAGGCCCTTTGGATTGTCAGTTCTAGTCTCTAACATCAATTTTACAATGATGTAGCTCTGTTGATTTAAGTGGATTCAGTCCTGATTTACACCAGCTTGAAAGGCCTTAATGAGCTGGAATGTCTTTTTCTGTTTTCCTTTCCTTGTGTAAATGCAAAACCTTAAATCATATTGTTCCATCAGCTGTTAATGAAAAATCTCAAGTGACCTCAGGGAATAACCCTGCTTGAAAGTTGATGAAGGCCTAATTTTGATGTCAATTAACTCCGAGCTATGAGTGCTTGCCCCACTCCCCCTTTTTTTTTAAAGTGGAAGCATCAAGAATGTGTGCAGTAGCTAGGCTTGCAATTAATGATTCATTTAAATTAACATCAATAAAAAGATGTAGCATGTGCCAAAAATTCAGATCTGATAATGTGCCCTCAATATCAGCAAGCATCCTGTATGAAAAGCTGCCTACTGAACTGCTCCTACTGCCTTACCTTCATTACAATGTAACCTGCTAATAGTGAAAGTTATTTTTCTTCCTTCAGTTTTCTTTTGCAATGGGTTAAATTCACCCCATTGCAGAGGGTCAGCACAAGTGCTATGCACCTTGATTTGCAGGGCTTAACTGGGACTGAGGAGGTGCATACACTTTGTGTTGACTCTGTTCACGGGGTGAATTTCACCCGGAATGTCAAGTCTAAGTCCCTTCTCCAGGGACCTCAATGTGCCCTAGGCAGTGGCCACCACGTGGTTCAAGGTTTCCAAAGCAGTCGTCAGCTCCGCAGTTGGCCAGTGCAGAAGCCATTTGCACACACAAAGGAGAGCTTTTCCAGAAACAGAGAAGGGGAAAAATGCCGGTGCTATTTTTGAGTCTTAGCTGAAGCCACCTTTGAAAGTTTGGTCTTTGTTTTCCGTTACTGCTAGCAAGGCAGGATATGACTAGAGATAGAACTGAACTGGAACACTGCATCTGAAATCCCATCAGATGCTGGATCTGGATACTGAGCTAGATTTCATGCCTCAGCTTCATCTCTGTATGACACAACCTGATATTAAGTGACATGAGAAAATGCAATACCATGAGCAGAACTGAAAATAAAGCTTTACGCTTTGTGTCTTTTTGTTGTTGTTCTCAACTGGAGTGAAAATCCATTTCATTCCTTAATTTTTTATTGTATTTATTTATTTAGAATATTTTTAGTGCAACTTAAACACTGATGCATATAAAATAGGGACAAATTCAGAGGCAAGTCTAAGGGCTTGTCTACCTGGGGAAAGTTATACCGATATAAATTAAGGAGTGAATTTAAATACGTATAGTTATATTGATGCAACCCCGTGGGTGGACCCTCATCTTCTGGCATAAGATTGCCTGTTTCAGTTTAGTTTGTTGCTTTGGAAGGGGTTTAAGATAAACTGAAAAAAAAGTCACTCTATTTCCAGAATGAGTGTCCATGTGGGGAGTTTTATACCAGTATAACTATATTGGTTTTACTGGTAAAACCAGTATAAATGGTAAAACTTTCTCCTGGAGACAAGCCCTTATGGAGACTAAGATGGTGTAATTTATGTGATGAGTGATTCAGAAGAGAGTGCAAATTATACAAGATTACAATCCCTTCAAACTGCATAATGTGCAAATTTGGCTCATTAGCATGTGTATTAATATCACAATATATTAACAAGGATCAAAACTTGATTAAAGATAAGCTCTGGGAGTGCATGTATACATGTGCATTTTGCATGAGAGCGCAAAGGGGAGAAGCCTAATTATATTAGGTGCTGCGTTGAGGATGCTTAACATTTTGTGGTCTCCAACCCAGAAAAAGGAAAGGAAGGAATCCTGTGTGTCACAATACACTGTAGCTCTCTGAGATCTTTGTGTATGAACTTCTGTCCTTGGCAAAGAAAAGACACTCTTTGGAAAGGTAACCAGTTTTTTCCCTCCACAGTGATGGAAGAAATCAGCAGCTTGTTACATGTTTTTTAAGTTTTAGGAATTTTTTGAATTTCACAATATTTCTCCCATAACTTAAACTGCTGTTTTTCCAGGGAATTGTAGTTAAAACAGTACAAGTGTTTTAATCAAATGAAAATGAGTGTTATACAAATAGTAAATATTTTCATTTAAAAATTCGTGCTCTGACTCTAAGACAAGTACGGGAATTAAAAAAAGAAAAACAAAACAGTTAATAGCCTAAGGGTAAAATTTTCTAAAGAGCTGAAGTAACTTGGGAATCTAAGACCCATTTTCAGAAGCGTTTTACCAGACTTATATAGAACTTGAATCAGAATGCTGAGTTCTCTTCTAAATCTAGCACTCTCAACTTTTAAGTGTGTTCTAAGGGCTTGATGCGCTGTCCATTGAAGTTGATGGTAGTTTATCCATTGACTTCAGCAGACATTGGCTCAAGCCCTAAATCTGGCAAAAACAAATTTTCCCAACTGTACTACTTAACGTTATGACATCTGAAGTGATTAACTGGAGCATTTTTGACTTCGTAACTTGATCAGAAAAGTTCTTGTGTCCATAAGCTCAGCAAACAGGTAGATTTTTTAAAATTACTTTTTCCTTTATAGATGTATGTTCTCAGAATGGTAACAAGCTGGTGTGTTAGCTATTGACTGTTTAATGGAAAATAAATTATCAGTCATCACATTAATGGTTCTAGTGAGCTTGAAATTTTAGAAAAATGGTAAGAGAACACATTCACATGTACACTTACGTCTTTGTGCAGCTGAATAAGAGCTGTGATGATGTCATGGACGCAGAGTCCAAATTATTTACACTGGCTGGAAAAAAACAACCTCCAACATTTTTTTTATAGTGTTTGAAACTATTACTTAAAAAAAAAAGAGCTTTGAATGGCGCTGGATACCTACCTCTAAGCTGTCTTTCATTATGAGTGATGTCTTACTTCAGACACAAACTTAGCTTCATCCCACTAAGTCTGCTAAGAGGTTATAAATAATAGTTGCATATGAAATGTGCAATCACAAAACTGTGATCAAGCACTGTGGTCTAAATAATGTTTTCTATGTCCAGTAAAGATGTGTTGTGGAATTTATAAGGCAAGAGTCTGCTCCCAATGACATCTGTATAAACCATTTGAAATCCAGATTTACGTTGGTGTCGCGGTGAGCAGAATTTCCCCTATGTTGTGTACGTCTTCCTATAATTCAGTCTATAGGAAATAGTAGGCCTGTTTGTTGAAAGGCTTGAATCCTATTTTACAGCAAGAAGAGAGAGGCATAATATGAATACAAATCTATTGGTACCAATAGGACATATTAGTCGTGAGATTATATTGTGAAGGCTACTGCAAATTCAGTAAATATCCTGTTTTTAGATCCACTGGAGATCCATTATCAATTCAGCTGCTATGTAATTGAGACAAAACACACAAAGACACAAATCCTGCCTTCCATCTCTGCATGGGTAGAGGGCCCTGCAAGTGCAAAACCAGTATATTTACACTGTCTGAGGGGACGGGGAATAGGAGCAGGCAAGCCTAGACAGGAGGTCCAGACATAACTCCCTATGTACTGGTTAGCACAACTCCATAGAAGCTCCTTGCATCTGAGGACACAGCTGTGTTTTGGGGGTGCATACATTAAGACTATGTGGGTTCCCCAGGTGTTCTCCCTAGCAGAGGGCAAGCACAAGAGCTGCAGCCCTGCACTCTCAGCCCCTCAGCTTCAGTCCTAAATTCTGGGCTGTTTGCTGGATATAGGACTTGGCCCAAAAGATGCAATAAAATGAAATTAAAGGTCAGTTGTGTGCAAGCTGCGGGCGCTGCTGACGGTACTACGTGAACCGTTTTTGGATATTTTGATATGTTATTTTCTGACAAACAGACCGCTATGGGGATGCTCTCAAAGGAGAATTATTTTCAAATAACACCAACAAAATACAATGGATCACATTTAAAAAAAACTGACAATGGCTGCCACGACAAAAATCCAAGTATTTAAACAGTCAAACTCCATTTTTAATAAACAAATATTCAGTATCATGACACTCCCTAAGACCATCTTCTTAATGTTCAGGTGATTGGCATTCTGGAAGCCATGGGAGATATTTGGTGTACTCATATCATGAGACTAATACATTGTGTTTATATAAAAGATTTCATCAGAAGACCTGAAAATTACTTTATGAAAGTGGTACACATTAGCTCCCTTTTATGCCATAGGCTTGACTGGTACTGACTCTCCCCTCAGGTACACAGATGTAAATCAGGAATATATCCAATGACTTGTCTACATGGTGTGTTAGTTCGTGTATCGTACACTAACTGACCTGTGTGGATCCTGTTGGTGAGCACTAAAAATTCCCTAGTGTGCATTTAATGTAGTCCCATTTTCAAACAAAACTGTTTTAACATGCACTTTTAGTGCACACCAGCAGGGTCCACATGGCCCAGTTAGTGAGCAGCACGCTAGAATGCATACCTTTCTAATGTGGACTAACACATCATGTAGATGACCCCCACTCAGTGGAGTTACGCCCGTTTAAAAATGGTATAAGTGAGTGAAGAATCAGACATGAAGTGATCTGTCTAAAGCCCTAGAGCTTGCTATGGTCAGAGCCAGGAACAGAACCCAAGATGCCCCATGCTTAGTCTCGAGCTCATTCATACCCTTTCTTGCTTGCATGCCAATACCCAGAGTGCTCCTCCAGCTCACTCCTGTTTCATAGACGTGCTTGGATCTGAATTATGCGAATAAATCAGAAGGTTTTAGAGCTATCTCTGGGTACACTGAATTATTTCCCCATAAACTATCTCTATGCTCTGGAATTTTTGTTGAAGAAAAATATTCAATACCCAGTAATAATGGGTGAGTGAACAACTAACCACACTTGATTTGCTTTCACACGAACACAGTTATTTTCAAATTCAGATCAGTTGCCATTGATCAGATAAGTAATTAAGTTTCTGCTTAACTGCATTAAATGTGTATAGTTATTACTTAAAGATACCAGCAAGAAGATTAATTTTGATTTTCCATAAGCTGGTCTGTGATTTCTGACAGGAGGTTTTCCCAGGGCAGCTCCTCTCCATATCTCTGTGCTGTGGTTTGGAGAGCCAGGTAGGTGGAATGAATGGCATTGCATAGGCTTGTCTTGATTTGTTTTTCGAGATACAATATAAATCTGTCCACTGCCATAATGTTCACAGAGATAAGTCAGAAGTTATGCAATTTTAACCCCTCAGACGAAGACTTTAAAAAGTCCTCTGGTAACCTGGTGATCAGAAATAAGGATATGATATAAATCCTGGCAGCACAGACTGGGTTTTTATTTACATTCTCTGTATTCATTGTTTGTTCTTCTGTGGTTGGTCTGTCAATATCTCAAAGACGGCTATTGCAGCTAATGCACTGAATTGCTACTCCTGGATTCACTGTATGTTGATGTTTACTGTATCTAATTTTTTTTTGATGTTTTGCCAGTCGCTTGGAAAATTCCTTGGGTGGAAGAGAATAAATAGCCAGTCTCCCTAACTAAAACCAATTTATTCTTCGCTGTCACAGAGGAGGGCTTCTTGTTCCCCTCCAGTTGATGTTGCTGATAACTACTTCATAGCTTTTCAAGACAATGCTTCTTAAATGGAACAAAAATTTAATTAATGGAAGCCCTGAAAGGAGCTTTACCTGAAAAATTGATTTAAAAAAAAAGTTATTTTGCAAAGGAACTATTTCTGAAAAAACTCACTTGTCTTTTCAGTAGCAAATTTAACCTGTCCGTTTCTGTGAGGAGTGAATCCTAACAGACCCAATCCAATCGAATTAAATTGAAAGACTCCTTTTGACTTTATTGGGCATTGGACTGAACCCACTACAGCCAGATCTTGCAAAGAAATGAGCTGCCTGACTCCAGTGAGAACTGAGGGAGTTCAGCACTTTGCAAGATCAGACCTTTTTACTCCAGAAATGGGAACTGAGGGCTTCATACTGCTCTTGCGTACACTGGTACTATTTAGGAATATCTGCACAGAGGTCAGTGCTGTGACACCAGTGTAAAGCTGCTGTAAGCGATAGGAGAATCAGACCATGAGACTTTAGAGGGAAAAACAACAACACTGTAGAGCAATTTAAATCATTTCCAAATGCACCTGTTCTGAATTTTGTGCTCTCAGGGCTATAATTAGGTCCCTCCCCGTTTCACATATGCTCACCCCCCTTTCAACTTTAAATATTTCATAGTGAATCAAGGAGGTTTGATCTCAGATTAATGTATAGTTTATGGCCTCTATACTAAAAGGAAAAACACTTTTTGCCTTTTGCAGAATGAAAGAAACCTACAATGCTGACAACTGCAACTTTCTGCTTCCAGGGTCTCTCCGCACAAGTGATGCATTTTGAGTCCCTCCTGTAAGCCATTACTTACTTACTACCCAATTACTTTATTATGAGTCACTGGTAAAAATGCCTTAGGGTTTTCAGCAAACTCTAGTTTAAAGTCAATGGTTTCTTGATTCAAAATTATTTATTAAATAAAATATTTCACGGTCATGTCTTGGATGTAATGCAAATTTTTAATAGAGTTATATAATAAGGCAATTATGTAGTTAGTAATACATTTGCCAATGCTGGAAGTATTTTTTACCTTGGTACTAATAAAATGTATCCAAGCTTTTATGGAGTGCTTATTGATTGCAGCTCAAGTGGATGTCATGTATGTGAAAGCATTTTCCCTGACTTACCGCAACACACTTTAAGGAATGGATCCACAAGAAAAGACTTGGTTTTGTTATCTTTACATTAATTGTCTCATTGGGTGGGATAAGTATTCCACCCACAGTCAATGACAAAACTCCTGTTGACTTCAATGCTGCCAGGATTATACCCATAATTAATTTTTTTCTCATTTTTTGGCATATGAAAAAGCTTAAATTTTTTTAGCTTGGGGTGTAACAAATATTTTGTTTGACCTGACCTGAAATGTTTAGATTTTGAGCTGCATTAAATGTTTTAATTTTTTTTTAAATTGAAGTAAATTTAGAAACAAGTTGTTTTGAATCTAAAAATCAAAACATTTTGTTTAGAAAATGTCAAAACACTAATTTCTCTCAGATTTTTATTTTGGGGCTGGGGAGGTTCAACTGCATTAATGAACTAGTTCAATCTGTCTAAATCTGCATTTTTCAGTGAAAAAGCTTTCAGCTGGAAAAGTCCAGCTCTGCTCAGCACTTTGCAGGAACACACCACTTGGGAGGCCTTTCTTGCTCTTCACAATACTTAGTGTGAATATATCTTGGCTGGGTGTGAAGATTTGTGGTGGCTTTTTCAGAATATGCTTAAATATGCCTCATATTTTTGCAGGGCTGTAACTAGGGCAAGGTGAGTGGGGCAGCTGCCCAGAGTGCAAAGCTGCAGGGGTGGAAAAATGGGGTTGCCTGGGGAGAGCATGTGGAGTCATGTGACATGTCTCCCACTGGAGACTTTTGCCTTTCATTTAGCACAAAGTTGGAGATGCCCCCTGCCCGCTGAGTCTGGCTGCTATGAGATGCTCCTCAAGGCACTCGCTCGCCCCTGTCCTGGTGCTCCTGGCTCTGCTGCCGCTCCTCAACCCAGCGGCAACACATAACTCCTGGGGGGGGGACCATTTAAAGGTTCTGGGGGGAGCATGTGATTGTCTCATGTGTCGCCTCCAGGCAGAGGAGCAGCAGCAGAGCCAAGAGCACAAAGGTAGCAGTGAGCGAGCACCTTGGGGTGCATCTCATGGCAGCTGGGCTCTGCGGGTAGGGGCCTGCTCCAGAGGATGTCACCGGCCAGCACTAGGCTCCTTCCGGGGAGAGGCAAGAGCACATCGGGGTGCAGCTTGGAGTTGTGCTGCCTGTCCTGCTTGGTTAGTGCCTGGCTGTGCAAAGGCAGCCTGGCTCAGAGAACAGGGTAGTGAGGTTCTGCTGGGAAGTCAGCCAACACACTGGCTCCCACAATGCAGAGAGCCAGGGGCTAGAGCAGGCAAGGTGGCTCCCACCAGTTTCTGATCCACCAGCTCCTGGCAGGAGATGACAATTTGAAATTCTCTGTGCTAAACGGAAGGCAGAAATTGGTGGGGGGGAGATGTGCCCCCCACGTCATCTCTAGGGAGTGCAAGTATGCTTGCTCACCCCAGGCACTAAAATGCCTCATTACAGCTCTGCATTTTTGCAATACCGGGTCTGTCGCATCTTACACGCATTTAACATGCGCGATTTCAGCTTTACACGGTTGGCAAAAAAAAAAAGAAAAATAAGAATTTAAATACTATTTCTGTAGTGCAGGCAATTCCGCCCACCATTCAAGTCAATGTAATTTTGACTATATGCGGTTTTCACTTTACGCGCTAACCGTGGAACGGAATCCCCGTGTAAGATGAGACAGACCTGTATCATAAGTTATTGAAAAAGCTTTTTTACACCGGATGCAAAATATAGCTCCCAAAAATATGCATTACCTATGCAGCTATATAATGATGATTTATTATCTATATTGCAGTTGAACTCAAAGAGGCCAATATAGGATCAAGACTAGTGGTCAGCAACCCGTGGCCCATCAGGGTAATCCACTGGTGGGCTGCAAGACAGTTTGTTTACATTGATTGTCTGCAGGCTTGGCTGCTTCCCGCAACTCCCAGTGGCTGTGGTTCGCCATTCCCAGCTACTGGGAGCTGTGGGCGGCTGTGCCTGTGGACAATCCGTGTAAACAAAGTGTCTCATGGCCCGCCAGCGGATTACCCTTACGGGCCGCACATGGCCCGTGGGCTGTAGGTTGCCCACCACTGATCTAGAACCCATTTTATTAAACCCCATAGAAACATAAGAAACCTGTGTATTTGGACACATTTCTGAGAACTGCCTGGGGGAGAGAGTGTCCTCCATCTAGAACCTCTTTCAGGGCAGCACCTAAGCACATGCTGAAGTGTCACTGACTTCTAAGGGGATTAAACACTTAAGAATTCTTAAGTTTAAGAATTTTACTGAGCTTTCAGGGAGTGGGGGAAAAATTAAACATTTTCTTTATTTGCCAAGGGCCTGATCTTGAGAAATGTTGAACATTTCTATCTCCCTTTTACTTTGGTAGTAGCTGCAGGTGCTCAGTCCTTAGAGGCTTTGCATAGATTCTTCATTAGCAAAAGTGTTTGAACTGAACTGGGAACCAATTGCCCATAAGGGATGCCCTAAATATAGACAATTTTCCCCTACCAGTAAATGTGATAGTTCATCTTGCTTTAAAACTGCTTGACTCACTCATTAGGGGAGCCACTGAACAAAAACAAACCCTTCAAAAAACACTCTGGGTTATCTGGGGGCTTAGTTTAGTTGCTCCACTGGAGGCTGGGCATTATTAATTTATATATTTCTTTTGTTCAGGCCACAAGTGGTCTGTACTGGGTAGCTATTCTAAGAACCTTATATTCAACGCTCACATTGCGGGGACCCTCTTTGGATCATCAAACCTTTAAATTCATTAATGGACATTAATTAGTAGAAAA
Organism: Gopherus flavomarginatus; assembly: GCF_025201925.1. Classification (NCBI taxonomy): domain Eukaryota; kingdom Metazoa; phylum Chordata; order Testudines; family Testudinidae; genus Gopherus; species Gopherus flavomarginatus. Next base: position 114,163,041 of record NC_066619.1, read on the forward strand.
TGATTGCATGTTGCTGCTGATGGGATTGTTGTGCACTGTACAACGCAAGGAATGTATACAGTTTTCTCTGAGATTTGATCTCCAGCACCAGGCTATCCAATGAGAAAAGGAACATTAAAGTAATTGAGATAATGAACACCTTGGATCCTGCTGCTGCAGTCAGTGGTAAATAGCTGTTATTCTATTGCACCACTTTGGTTTTATTAAAATTCCTTAAATATAGTGATGGATAAATAGCAATTTGGCACAACGGAGCTGATGGTGTTTGGGGTTGGGGGGAAGAATACCGTAGTGGTTACTGTAAGGAATGTTGCAAGGTAGGGTTTACATTTCACGTACAGCAACCAGGTAGCTTTAGAGGACTTGTGAAAATCCAGGAGAAAATGGCATGAGCTGATTATTTTGTAAATAACTTGTTTTGCTTTCCTAGCTCCCATGGTCTTAGGCTCTGTGCATAGATAACCCAGTTATAACATTGCTGATGGAGCCTGGCAAAGCACTGTTACTCTCCTCCAGTGATGAACTGCCAAAATCTTAACAACCGGTTCCCTATAAAACGTTCTGATTGGCGGGGGGGGGGGGGAGGGAGCGAGGGAGGGGCCGGGGCAAGGGGAGACATACTTGTGGGGCTGGGGGCCCCTTCAGGGGCTGGGGGCCCCTGCATGGCCTGGGGCAAATTGCCCCACTTGCCCCCCCCGGCAGCCCTAGAGCTTGCAGCCCCCTCCTCCCTTACCTTGCCAGCAGCTCAAAGCAGCAGGACGACTCCGGAGCTCAGCTGAGCTGCCCAGCTGATGCCAGCAGCTGGCCATGCTGCAGCTGGGGGGAAGTGGGGGAAGGGCCCAGGGAGCCTCAGCCTCCCCAGCTGAGAATCCTGGGAGCAACAGGATGGTCCGGCCCGTGGACCAGAGTTCTTTGCCCACTCCTTGGCCCTTTAACAACCGGTTCTCCACGGAGGTCTAATTTTAGCAACCGGTTCTTGGGAACCTGTGGGAACCGGCTCCAGCTCACCACTGCTCTCCTCACTAGGGACCAGTCCACATTCTTTCCCCCAGAGTGTTCTCCACATTAAGAAGCCCACTGCTTGAAAATGTAACTTCTCTTCCAATACACCAGGACCCAGGACGTCCCAGTTGAAGTTTATCCGGCTGAGAAGTGGTGGTAACTGCACATGGTGTGATGGCGAGTGAGATGGAATGCAAACATGGTTGAGCTGAAAGCAGCTTGTTTCAGGTGCAATAGAGCCAAAGGCAAAAAAGGAAAGCGAGACCCACACATCTGCTTTGGTGCTGCTGGCATCTGAGATTATAATTTCTAACCTATTGTTTTAACAATGAGTTTAATTCTGAGCTGAACTAAGCTCCTTGTGGGGGAAGGCAAAGATAATTTAAGACCGTTTTTTCCTCCTCTGATCCTCCGCCTTACCAGAGGCCAAAATGGGTCCTGGCATAACTCATAGCGGCCTAAGTGCTCTTATCACTTACATGACATGTTCTTTCCATTTTGTCCCTGCCTGCAGGTATATGGGATCTTGGGGAGCAATTACCACACAGGTGGGGTGCAAAATAAACTTTATTAAGAAAATGCAAAAACAGGGAAAATTTAATAGTGAGGGGTATGGGGTTTGTTAAGGTAGGCAATTGGGGAGGGAGTTCTTTTAGTATAGTATAGGGGGTTTCAATAGTGGGGTACAATACAGTGGGGTACAATACAGTTGGTAACCAACTAACACTGAAGTATAAATGTAACAGGTAGCTAACAATTTCTAGGTAAAGGGTGTGTCACAGCAGCATATAACCAACTAACAGTTATGGGTAAAATGTGTTAAATAACCAACAACTCTAGGTAAAAATGTGTCACAGTGGTGTAAATATAAAATGTGAGGTGTGTGAGAGAGAAAAAGGGTAACCAATGGGGTTTTATGCTAGACTTCAGTAATACAATTGAGGTTTGGCAGCAGTAGGAGCGGGGTGAACACGTGGGGGAAGGGATTAAAAGAGAGAGAGAGAGAGAGAAAGGCAGTGGTAGAGGAATGAGGTTAGGGGATGGGGGAAGAGGAGCACGTGGTGGAGCAGAAACCAAAGATAGAGGCGCTACAGAGGGAGATTTAAACTCAGGGAGACACAGAGAGCAGACAGGCTGCAAGTTTAAACAGCAGAGAGACTGCAATGAGTGACTGGGGAGCTCGGGGGGGGGGATTGGGGCAGTGGGAAGACAAATTCAAATAGTAAAAACCTTATCTATCCCCTAACTTAATCAAACTTATATAAAATGACAAGCAGCTACAGAATACAACCAGGCAATGATTTTCTAAACTTATCTTAACCAACAATTAAGCAACACAACAAATATCACAGAAACTTACAAGCTCTACAATCTTAACAAACTATGACTTATTAAATTAAAAAAAAACAAGACCTATGGTGCACCTTATGCTATGGGGAGGTTACAGAGGGCAGAGTGGTATGTATCCAGGACCCAGCTCCCAAGGAAGCCAAGGGATGGTGGCTACAGCGGTGGATACAGCTGAAAGCAGAGAGCCCCAAGGCAAAGCCCACAGGAGCAGAGCTTAGCAGTGGCAAAGAGCCCTGTAGTTTAAGAGAGGTTTTAAGACACAGACCAAGGTTTAGCTTGAGTCTGTGTGCTGGGGAAACAGAGCCAGCAGCTAAAATAATAAAATAAAAGTATAGAAAGTTTTACAGAGGGATTCTTACCAGTCCCCAAGGCAGCAGCAAAGGCAGAAGCAGCAGCAACATCAGAAGAGGCAAGGAGGGTTCGGTACAGTCTCAATAATCAGGAGATCTCTCAGGTAGCAATTCGTTCTTCGTGGGGGGGGGGTTTCAAAAACGGGGGTATGCTCAAAAATAAAACGAGAGCGGAGAAAGGACCCCCCAGAACCCCTGGCTGATCAGACCAGGCAGCAATGCAGGAACCTTTCTGAGGTGTGTTTCAAAAATGTCTGGTTTTAAAGGCAAACTTGGGCAGTTTCCCACCAGTAATCCTGATAGGCTCCCTCTGTCACAGGGGAGGGGGCACAGGGGAAAAACTGAAGGTAAGCCCAGAGACATGCCTGGACATAGTCCTGTGCAATAGGTGACTCAAGAGCACGTGAGACTATGACTCATGCCCAGGATCTTAAAACCACAATAGGCCTTGCAGCTCTGGACATTGCCTACCCTACACCAAGCCCAGGTTCAACGAGGTGATAACAGGACTAACCCTTTGAAAAGGGCAGTGGTCCCACTTAGCATGCAGCACAAGTGGCCATCCCTTTGAGAAGGGCAATGGCTCTTGTTAAACAACTTAAGGGGCCCTCCCTTTGAGAAGGGAAGTGGCCCTGGTAAACAACTTAACAGCCAGGGAAGGGCGGCCACAGGAGAACAGAAAACAAAATGGAGTCTGGGGAAACAAAATGGAATAGGGGAATAGCTGTAACGGACATGCCCCCCTGGCCGACCTGAACGGGCTGTGAGGGAGATGTCCCATGCAAAGACCAAAAAAAAGAAAAAAAGGGTTTTACAAGTCATCGTCTTCGTAGAATGGAGGTGGTGGTTTGCTGCTGTCCAAGGGGATGGAGGAATACCTCACCTGCAAAGGCAGGGCTGACACAACCTTATGAATTAGCTGCTTGACCACTGCTATCCCCAACAGAAAGGCCACAAGAACAATAGCCACAGTAATAAGCCACTGCTTGATGGACTGAGCCCAGGTCCCCAACCCCCAGCTGGACCACTGAGCTTGCCACCAATCCCACTGCTTACGCTCTTCACGAATCTGGACGGCGAGGGAGGATAATTGGTCAGCCACGGCTGAGACATTGTTCCACCCAGGCTGAAGGCGCAGGCAACATTGTCCTTTAAAGCGAGGATCGAGGTCCTCCAAGGCGACACAAAAGTCCTTCTGTAGGATGGTCTGGATCAGAAGACGGTTCTGCTCGGCGTAGTTGGCTAGGATAGTGAGGGCGTCGCTGGTTCGACGAAGTCCTTCTGCTGTGATGTTGGTGAGGGCCTCCAGACCAAGCGACAGTCCACGGATTTGCTGTAAAGTTAAACTGTATGAGAGGGGGTTAAACTGTATGTACCCTCCTATGACCATCTCGGTGGCTGACTTGAGTCGCTCCCATGCGGTGGCTGTTTGTCGTTTGCGTGGTGAGGAGAAGAAGGGGCGATGGTGGTGAAAGAGCCCTCCTCCCTTTATGACGAGTTGCCCGATGGCACATACCCCCTTTGGGAATGCGGGTAGAGCAGTCTGGGCAATGTTGTTCCCACAGAGCCACACTTGTCCTGGGGAAGAGGGTAAAAACTGGTCATGGATGGAGCTTCGCTGGGGGGATTTCTGGCCAGGTGGTACATCGACCTCCATCCATAGTAGGTGGGCGGCTCTGACCTGTCTCAGTTCTACATGGGTCTGAGCTGTGGATAAGTATTGGGTGGGGTTAAACACTGTACTTGTTGAAAGATGATTAATAAACCTGGTGAACTCAGTGCGGTATCTTGAGCTTCCTTTCTTGGGGTTTGAGTTAGGCCGAGGTCCTATGAACCATTGGGTGCAATTGGGATACTGCCCCAACGGAGTGGGATTGGAGAAGCCAAAGAACACGATGCAGGGGGCTGCTGGGAGTGGTCCTGTCACCGCAACAGGGGCGAATGAGTTGGGTCTTCGGTCGTCGCTGGTGGTGTTGCACGTGAACAGAGGCCGATGAACCCAGTTTGTGTTGTTGCAGGCTGAAGCTGGATGCTGTGGAGTCAGGTTCGTGAGGGGGAGGAACTCCCAGAGGAAGGGGGACCCTCCCTCTGAGGCCTTTGGTCTTGTACAGGCAACGCAATCGTGTGATGGGGGGACATCTGACAGGTTCCCGATGAGGACCTCCTGTAGGGCGTAGGCTCTCAACCAGGCAACCAGAGGGTTTTCTCGAGGCGGGGTGGCAATCATGGCGACTGATTCATACGGAGACATAAAAGAAAGGTGGCCCCTCTTAGGGCCTGTTATGACCGAACACTAAGCCAGTTGTGGTGGACCAGGTCAGGCTTGCCCCGTCCATCTATTTGAATATGATAGGTGTTAGGGAACCGGCCAGGTGTGATGATGGTGGCTGCTAGTGGAGTGCAGGTTCCCTGGGCATTGGGAATAGAGACCCACACTGGCTGAGAAATACTATAGGCAGGTTTCCAAGGTTCCCGTGGTTTAGGAGCAATTTCTGGCCATCGGCTGTATGCTGTATTAAGGGAAATGAGGGCTTGAGGCAGGACCCGGTCCCACCCCTTGTAATCAGGGGTGCCAAGTATGGCCCGAATCTGGGTCTTCAGCATTCCGATCCGTCTCTCCACGACTCCGTTGCTTTGGGGGTGATATGGCAGGTGGGTGTGAAGACGCACCCCCCACTGGGACACCGTCTGGTCTATAGCTTTACTGGTGAACGGTGGCCCTCCATCGGTCTGGATCTCTTCGGGTGCCCCCCAGGCAGCAATTACCTGGAGAAGGGCTACAGAAACAGCTGGTGCAGTAGATCGCCTGAGGGGAGAACACATTAACTGACGAGACCCTAGGTCAACTATTACAAGCCCCTTTGGATACTGTTTGGCCCCCGGGAGGGGGCCAATGAGGTCCATCTGCCAGGTTTTACCTGGGCTAAAGTGCTCAGGGCTATAAGCACCATGAGCATAGACAGGCTTGTTAGTGACTCGTGCCTGTTGGCAGCTCAGACACCCTTGAACAGCTTGGGTGCACTGCTGCCTAGACACGCTCGATGTTCGTCTCCCTCGGTCAGTCAACAGCTGATGTAGGGCACGGGCAGGCAGGTGCCTCCACTCTTTATGAAGCCAGGTGATGAAGGGATCACTGCAAGAGATAATGTTAACCTGGGATGTGTTACACTTATATTCTCGGAGTTGTAGATCCAGGCTGGAATGAAGAGGGTTACTGTCAGACCTGTGTGAAGGACAATAAGTAACAAACCATGGCAGCTTGGACTGTGCTGCCAGTTGAGTAATCTGTGCCCATATTTCTTCATGAGCGGTGGGCCGTCCTTCTCCCATCAGGATGGACACGCAGTAGCTTGAGTCCACTCCCAGGACCACGCGTGTTTTCGGGTGGGCTGCCACAATGTGAGAGGCTGCCAGAAGGACGCCTTCTGCTTCGGCCTTCTGAGCTGAGCTGGAAAAATCTAAGGGTTTAACTTTGAGGGTGTTACAGGTAGCACACAGCATTCCTGCTCGGGGAGAAGGCGATGTGCCCCCATCAGATACAATCCAAGGGGCATAGGCACTCAGTTGGGCAATAGCCCCCGGCTCAGTGGGAGCTGCAGTGGAGGAGGACTTGAGGGCCCAATGTCCAAATACCTCCTGGGCCTGGTAAACGAGTCTCTCCCAGGTAGCAGGGGCTCCCTGGAACTGGGGGGCCGGGGTGAAGGTGAGGTATGGGAGAAGCTCCACATGAGGCCCCTTTAGGGTGCCTGTGGCAGATTTACCCCATGGGAGAGCACACTGGACAGCAAGCATGGCAATGCCCACAGGCCCATAACGATATTCGGGTCCTGACAACTTCCGGGCTTGATTGTGGACAGGGAGGTCCTCTTGGGACACAGTTACGGCCACATGGTCTGAGGACACAGTGAGGGTAATCTCAATAGGGTTGGTGGGATTCCATCGAGCCAAGGTGGGCCCAGAGCCCAACCAGGCAGCCAGGGAAGACACCGCCTGCTCGGCCTCTGGTGTCCAAGGGGTTTTAATGTTCCTGGCATATTGCTGCAAAACAGATAGTTGTGGCAACAAAGCAGCAGGGAGAAACTGTCTGTGATAGTTAATTACACCTAAAACATGCTGCACTTCACGTCTGGGGGGAGCTACCCCCAAGGGGAAAGAATTCGTGAGTGGGTGGTAAGTTAAGTGGCGTAGCTGTCCCTTTTCTACAGTAAAACCTAAAAACTGAAAGGTAGAAGTAGCAGTGAGGACACTTTTAGGCAAACTGAGGTTCCACCCATCGGTGGATAAAGCGGCCTGAACCTGTTCAGTGACCTTTTGTACTTCAGTTGGTATGGTGCCAGTTATAAGAATGTCGTCCACGTAATAGACAACATGAATGTTGGGGAGGGATGGTACCTTCTCTAATGTGCGGGTTAGGGCCTCACTGGCACAGGCAGGTGAGTTTTTGTACCCTTGGGGACACGCTTGCCATTGGTACTGGGCTCCCTGGTAAGCGAAGTTTAACAATCCCTTGGGGTCATAGAGGGGGATCTGATAAAACATATCTTTTAGGTCTATTGTACAGGCCCATTGGTTAGTGTCGTCCAGTAGGATGCGTTCTATAGTGGGGATATCCCATTTGGCGGCGAATGCTACTGATCGTATGTGTTTGTTAGCGGCGCGATAATCTATAACCATCCTGTACTCATTGGTTTTGTGTGGTTTTGGGATTCCCCATGCACTGGACAAGTATTTGCTCGCTGACACACGCCGAATCTTGTTATCATTAAGCAATGTTTCAATGAGCTGGGCAATGTGTGGTTGACCTTCTGGGGCTGTGGGTATGGGTCTGTATTTCCAGGGTGTGGAGTTGAGAAGTTCAGGTTCATGGGGGGCACTGGCACCCGATAGGGTGACTGGTAGTGCATCAAGCACGGCTTCGGCCAGTTTAAAACGCCGTAGCTCCCGAACCCCAAGGAGTGGCATGGGTCCCACTAGGGCCCGAAATGTTACTGGTGTGTGGCCTATGGATGCGTGTACCTTTACTTCTGCACGGGGTTCTGTGCTGTTGAGGCCTTGCACATAAATGGTGTGTCCTGTGGGGGTGTGAGGGACGTGAGGAGGAACAATGGACACCTGTGCCCCCGTGTCCAGCAAAAAGGGGATGATGAGACCCTTGTCAAAAACTAGCGGATAATAGGGGCGGGGGTCCCCTTGCCGGGTGCTGGCTGCCGCCAAGCACCCGGCCATTGCCCGTTTTTTGGCTGGGAAGGTTCTGAGCGCTCTTCCCATCCCAGAGCTATGGCCAAGGCTCTTTGCTGCTCACTATTGAGCTTACGTACAACCTCCTTAGTGAGGCCCTTGTACAATAAGAACCCAAAAATTTTGCGTTCTGTAAATGAATGCTGTGAGTACTGGGGCCTGGGTTGTGAACTGGCATGTGGGGGGTGTGGACTGGCGTGTGGTGGGGGTGGACTGATGTGTGGTGGGGGTGGACTGATGGGTAGAGCTTGGGCTGAGGGCCATCTTATTTTCTCGAGGGCTTCATAGAGTCGCCCAATGGGGCGCCTAGCATACCCCCTTAGCCACAGAACTGCCCCAGTGTCAGGGGTGGTACTGCTATCCATGGCTAAGTCAATGGCAGCTTCGTCTATGGGTATCTCGGTGGGGTCAATAACGTGTCTGAAGGCATTGACCTGGTTAATCTGAGCCTGAGTAAACCCCAGAGGGTGTTGGGTAGGGGACCACAGCATGATGGACCCCCCTGCGATGGCACATCTGAGGGAAGAGATGTCCTTGACGCTTCCTCTGGGGACTTGGATCCCTTGAAGGGAGTGCTGTAAATGGAGGAAGGCCAGTGCTGGGGCGGTCAGGGGCCATGCAGTGTTAGATATTACCAGGCTCCCTGAGAGACCCCTGGACCAGCTACTGGTCCTGGCTAATACTATGCCCTCTTCTCTATCCACTAACTCTTGTCCGTTTTCCAGAGCCAGGCGGCCTAGCCACAGTAGTGGTGGCTCATTGGCCCCCCTAGCGGTGTCCGAGATGAACTCCTTCATCTCTGCTTTGGAGCGAGGTCGGAGTTCTGTCACCTGTGTGGTATTGCCCTGGTTATCAATCTTTATACGACTGATGGATACCGGCAGGGCTTCACCAGAGGTGACAGTGGGTGCAGGTTCATGGGCTTGGGCCTCTAGAGGGGCTGAAGGTAGGGCTGGGCATAGTCGGGTTTTCTTGAGGGGAGATGAGGCCTCTGGGTGGGTATATGGGGGTGGTTTTTCAGGGGATTTATTGGGACTGGGCAGGCTTGAGGTCAGCGGTGGTCCCTCCTGGCTAGCCTGGCTAGTGGCCTCCTTGGCTGAGGTCATTAGGGCCCCATGGAAAACAGTTAGTTTATCAAGGGCCTGAGCCAGGATCTCATAGGTAACTGTGGCTACCTTTTGGGGCTTATATATGTCATGCCACAGTTTCTTGGGCTTTCGAATTTCATCCAGCTTCTGCACCAGTTCTGTTAATATCTGGTGGGTGGGGGACCCCTGCAAAATTCGAGGTTCAGGGGCGAGCTTAGATGGAGCCCCCCCGCAGGCTTTCACAACCCTTCCCACCTCTCTCCAGAGGCGGGTGGGATCTGAATCTGCGGCTGGCTCTCCTGCCTTAGTGCAGACTGGCCGGAGGCTGGAATCAGCAGGGCTGGCCCTGAATGTGGGGTGGCAGGTTAAGAGGCACCCCACATCAGTAAGCCCCAGGTGGGTGGTATACACCCTGGAGCTCTGGCCTTTGCCAATAGTACAGACCCATTCTAGGGCCTTAGGCTGCTGTTTACTTTGCAGCAAGTGGTATTGTAGGTGGTTGGTCTGATCTTCCTCTGTCCCAGAGGTCTTGGCCTCTTTCCAGGGACAGGGAGGGCAGTAATTGTTACCCCAAGATCCTGTTCGTGACGCCATGTCCCTGCCTGCAGGTATATGGGATCTTGGGGAGCAATTACCACACAGGTGGGGTGCAAAATAAACTTTATTAAGAAAATGCAAAAACAGGGAAAATTTAATAGTGAGGGGTATGGGGTTTGTTAAGGTAGGCAATTGGGGAGGGAGTTCTTTTAGTATAGTATAGGGGGTTTCAATAGTGGGGTACAATACAGTGGGGTACAATACAGTTGGTAACCAACTAACACTGAAGTATAAATGTAACAGGTAGCTAACAATTTCTAGGTAAAGGGTGTGTCACAGCAGCATATAACCAACTAACAGTTATGGGTAAAATGTGTTAAATAACCAACAACTCTAGGTAAAAATGTGTCACAGTGGTGTAAATATAAAATGTGAGGTGTGTGAGAGAGAAAAAGGGTAACCAATGGGGTTTTATGCTAGACTTCAGTAATACAATTGAGGTTTGGCAGCAGTAGGAGCGGGGTGAACACGTGGGGGAAGGGATTAAAAGAGAGAGAGAGAGAGAGAAAGGCAGTGGTAGAGGAATGAGGTTAGGGGATGGGGGAAGAGGAGCACGTGGTGGAGCAGAAACCAAAGATAGAGGCGCTACAGAGGGAGATTTAAACTCAGGGAGACACAGAGAGCAGACAGGCTGCAAGTTTAAACAGCAGAGAGACTGCAATGAGTGACTGGGGAGCTCGGGGGGGGGATTGGGGCAGTGGGAAGACAAATTCAAATAGTAAAAACCTTATCTATCCCCTAACTTAATCAAACTTATATAAAATGACAAGCAGCTACAGAATACAACCAGGCAATGATTTTCTAAACTTATCTTAACCAACAATTAAGCAACACAACAAATATCACAGAAACTTACAAGCTCTACAATCTTAACAAACTATGACTTATTAAATTAAAAAAAAACAAGACCTATGGTGCACCTTATGCTATGGGGAGGTTACAGAGGGCAGAGTGGTATGTATCCAGGACCCAGCTCCCAAGGAAGCCAAGGGATGGTGGCTACAGCGGTGGATACAGCTGAAAGCAGAGAGCCCCAAGGCAAAGCCCACAGGAGCAGAGCTTAGCAGTGGCAAAGAGCCCTGTAGTTTAAGAGAGGTTTTAAGACACAGACCAAGGTTTAGCTTGAGTCTGTGTGCTGGGGAAACAGAGCCAGCAGCTAAAATAATAAAATAAAAGTATAGAAAGTTTTACAGAGGGATTCTTACCAGTCCCCAAGGCAGCAGCAAAGGCAGAAGCAGCAGCAACATCAGAAGAGGCAAGGAGGGTTCGGTACAGTCTCAATAATCAGGAGATCTCTCAGGTAGCAATTCGTTCTTCGTGGGGGGGGGTTTCAAAAACGGGGGTATGCTCAAAAATAAAACAAGAGCGGAGAAAGGACCCCCCAGAACCCCTGGCTGATCAGACCAGGCAGCAATGCAGGAACCTTTCTGAGGTGTGTTTCAAAAATGTCTGGTTTTAAAGGCAAACTTGGGCAGTTTCCCACCAGTAATCCTGATAGGCTCCCTCTGTCACAGGGGAGGGGGCACAGGGGAAAAACTGAAGGTAAGCCCAGAGACATGCCTGGACATAGTCCTGTGCAATAGGTGACTCAAGAGCACGTGAGACTATGACTCATGCCCAGGATCTTAAAACCACAATAGGCCTTGCAGCTCTGGACATTGCCTACCCTACACCAAGCCCAGGTTCAACGAGGTGATAACAGGACTAACCCTTTGAAAAGGGCAGTGGTCCCACTTAGCATGCAGCACAAGTGGCCATCCCTTTGAGAAGGGCAATGGCTCTTGTTAAACAACTTAAGGGGCCCTCCCTTTGAGAAGGGAAGTGGCCCTGGTAAACAACTTAACAGCCAGGGAAGGGCGGCCACAGGAGAACAGAAAACAAAATGGAGTCTGGGGAAACAAAATGGAATAGGGGAATAGCTGTAACGGACACATTTAATCCATCATGATGCATAATAATCTTTAAAAAGTGAAAACACTTCTTGTAAATGTAATCAACAAAGAACACTTTGATCACAGAGAAATCTAAGGATTGGAATTATTTTAAAGTCACCTTGAGATGATATCAGATGATGTGATGGATTAGCTGAATTCTTGTTGCTGTTTGCAAATTTCAATTGTAAGACATAACGGGCTTGAATCAGCCTTGCAATTTGCACCCCCCAGCTCCACTGGGGGCAGCTGCACCAAGGCAGGAAATCATCTCAGAAGGAGGATAAGGAGTTTTTGCAGGACTCCCTATCTCAGGTGGAGCATTAATTCATGGGCTATATCTTCTGGGCACCCTGGCCATGCCACCATCTCAGCCAGTGTTGGCTATTCTGACAGGCCGGCTACACCACTGCAAACCCCCTTCTGGCAAACTCCCTTCTGCCAAGGACCCTATACCTGGTTTTCTACCTGGCTGAGTCAAGCCCAGTAGATGATATTGCACTAATCCACTGTCTTTTATCATGTGTGTTAATGATATTAATTTACAGCTGAGTACAAATTAATGTCAACATAGCAAAAAGTAACTTGGAAATATAAATAAATGAAGATGGTGTAAAAAGAACGCTCTCCTAATTCCTTAAAATCAAACAATGCTCTGAAAAGCAGCGTCTGCATAACTTTAAACTAGATACAGCACTTGACCAGCAGGTGGAGTTATAATGTGATGTATTATAACTAGAAGTCTGTAATAATAAATTATATGGCAAAGTCTGTAATAATAAATTATATGGAAAAGTGCACATCCCAGTCCTGGAGGACCAGGAGACCAGGTCTTTCCATATACATTTTAATGATTAATGTTAAATACAATGTACATTAGGGACACTTGGTTCTGGAGCTCCAAGTGTTTAACAAGAGTTAACGCCTTAGTAAAGTAATAACTATCTAAGGCCATATTGTACCCTCCTATTTGAGGAGCCACAAAGGGCCCAAGAAATTCCAAGTTCACCTGGATTTTCTTTCTAATGCCCTCCCCTACTGGTGTAGGCATGGAAGAGGTAAAGGGTTTAGAAATTCTGCTTCCAACCCTACAGCTCTCAGAGCCTCTGCAGGAAGGACCCATCTCTCTGCAGTGATTTGCTGGCCCTCTCTTTCCCTGCCAGCACAATTACCCCAGGAGCTGTGACTCCACAGGCTGCCTTACCCCATGACAGAGGGGAATCTGAGGGGTTAATGGGTGGATATCTACTAGGCTAGCAATAGGATCTGGAACAGAGCATACCATGTGGAGTGGAAGTTTTTCTGGGATCTCTTTCTGCAACTATTCTGTTCTCTTCTAGCTCTTGTACTTTATGCCCATCACTGTGGTACCTGATGACCTAACTGGCCGCAACAGCTGCAATCAATGGGGCTGTTGTGATTGCCACAATCCAAAGTCAGAGTCTCAGGAGGAGGAGTGCCTAGCATTATTGGTGAGAGGCCCTTGGCTGACAAACTCCCTATGTGGATGGGATTTGACTCCCTTTCATTTGTATTAGCAGAAGGGAGAATTCAGCCCTTTTTAGTATCTGCTGTTTCTATCTCTGATTTTTGTCCTATCTCCAAACGCCAGTTAAGGTTTCAGTGTTTCATGGCACAGGCCTGCAGTCATAATAAAAACCTCTGGCTCTTTCACTGCAACTTTAGACATCCTTATGAAATTCCAGAGCAGGCATTACAGTCAAAGTGCAATATCATAGCAAATTGCAGAAATCTAACCAATCTCCAGTGAAGCCATAGAGACAAGAGGCTTCATGCTGTAGCTTCTGCAGTACAAAGCACGAGGTCTGTGGAGAGAGAATTCCTCAATATTCATTTTAATATCATCCTTAATTACTACGGGATTGCACACTTCATAGCTTGTATACACTGAGCTCATTGCATATGCCAGGGACGGGCTCCTTGTGCTCACCCATTTCCCCACCCACAAGCTCCATGAGTGCCACCCTCCCATCCCCCCATATTTGTAGGTACTGTCCATCCCTAATGCAGGTTCGGTGAATTTTTTAATTGAGAGAGGAAAATTAAAACCAGACAAATTGAAACTTCAAAGCACCATGTGGCCGTTTATTAACAGGGAGAAAATCACAACTTGGGCTGGGGAGGGGGCACTTTTACCAACTAACAGTACTATTGGAACAAGAAACCTTTACACAGCCTGAAGCAATCTATTTACATTCATCAACAAGAAACCAAATAATTCAAAATTAACCGCTCTTTAAAAAGGGTAAACGAATACACCAAATTAAATGAACTGTGTGCACACTAACCAAATACTACTATCAAATACACCAATTAACTTCAATAGCTTGATTTTGCATTATTGAAGTCAATTGGGAGTTCTGAGGTTTTTATGTTTCAGCGGGAGTTGGATCTGGCCCTTACAGTAGTTTTATATTGAGGTAACTTCACTGGTTTTCAGCAGAATAACTCCTGATTTACATGCGGGAAAGAAGAATTAGATCAACCAAGTACTGTATATGGGGCCAAGTCTCCCAGTATTCATGAGTGTAAATACAGGCACATAAGTAGTTCTACAGATAAATCTATACAAGCAAAGTCACTCAACATGCATAAATGTTGGCCGAATCAGGCACTGTTACTTCAAAAAGAAACAAAACTTCACATTAGCCCTTACATTTAGACTAGTAAGGCATAAAGCATAATTCATCAAGTTTTTTGCTTCTTTTTTTTGTGTTGTTGTTGCAGATTGAAATTGCCTACAAACTACACCTCTACCCCGATACAACGCGGGCCTCAGAAGCCAAAAAATCTCACTGTGTTATAGGTGAGACCGTTATATCGGGGTAGGGAGAGGAACTGCTCCCTGCCCCAGCTCGCCTCTGCCTCCTCCCCTGAGCGCGCCATCGCCGCTCTGCCCTCGCTCCCTACCTTCCAGGCTTACCGTGCCAATCAGCTGTTTGGCGCAGCAAGCCTGGGAGGGAGGAGAAATGGAGCTGCAGCGTGCTTATGGAAGGAGGCGGAGCAGAGGTGAGCTGGGGCAGGGGGGGCCCCGGGGAAGGCCGCAGCAAGTAACGGGCGGGCGCAGAGGAACCACTTGCAGTAACACGAATTCAGATATAATGAGGTAGAGCAGCCCCATCCCCTGGAGCGCTACTTTACCACGTTATATCTGAATTCGCGTTACATTGGACCCCATTATATCGGGGTAGAGGTGTAATTGCAATTTTCTTAAAAGTATTCATTATTCAGAATTATTTGCTAATTGCTGTGAATAACTTTTGGTCTACAGTATGCTTATGAACTGTTTGTTGGGAGTATTGACACTGAGCTGTTCTTGATTAGACACTTAGGTCTCATAGCATATGCCTGGTTTTGGGAGTGTAAATCTTGGAATAGGGTTTCTGGTGTGAATATTTGGGATTATACAGTCAAAATTCAAAAATGGCCGTTTTCTCACTGTAAACTCATTTGCTCGAATATTTGTGGAAAGCAAAAACAAAAGAAATACAAAGCAGTAGAAATGCATTTTTAATAAAAACCAAGCTACCGTAATTCACGGACTGTTTTCTAGTATTTATCCAACTCGAATACACATGTGCACGTGTGTATATAACTGTGTGTGCTATGAGCAGAGCTAGCATTGCCCCCTCCAGTTACAGTTGTCTCTGTATATATGTTTGTGGGTATATATGTATATACAAATAGGGAGGTATTGGTATTTTCAATTCAGTGGGAGTTGTGAATCTAACTCCCTGAAGCTCCTTTGAAAGTCCTCCCTGTGTACAACAAACACTCACACGGTACATTACTTCAGAATAAAATCTGGTTATTGCACTTAATTTATTATCCAGTAATTTTGTTTTTGGAGAGAAGGAAAAAAACCCACCGTGGACAGAGATACGTAATTCATAAAGTCTGCCAAGTCAACTTTGTCACAAGTCTGCGCTGAATCAAACTTTAAACTGTTATGTCAATAACTATTAAATGTAAGCATTCACTGTAGCAGACAGATAGATGGCGTTCTTCAGTGAATGAATGAATGACAGTGGTCCTGTCCAGAGGAAACATGATAATTGGGGAAAAAATGAGGGAAGAGTGACTTTGGAAGAGTGGCTAGAAAGCATATAATATAGTTGCTGTTCAGGTATGTATTCATCACTGCAGTTTACATAGTTGTGATATTAGCTAATATTTAAAATGTTATTGTAAGGAAATGGTGAATCTGTAAAGTACAAGTTACAAGAGGGGAGACGGTTGTCATTAAAGGCTCATTGCTAATTGGGATTGCCAGTTATTACAAGAGTCTTAGCAATGCTGCACCAAGTGATGTACCAAGCAACTCTGGCTAAATTAATGTGTTTTCTTCAAGAAACACAGTCTCATTCAGAGTCAGAGAGGCCATAAAAGTATACACTAAAAAAAGAGGTATTCCCCCTTAAACAGGATTATAGAACAAATGTCTTGGGGTGATTGTTTTGTTTTTTATAATGTGAAAGTGATTTTAAAAAGTAGGTGAAAATTTTAAGACTTTTTTGACATGATGTATTAAAGTACATGATGCCTATGGAGTTAAGGGGGAAAATATAGTTTGAGAAAGTTGGTACACTGGGTTTATGAGATTTGTTTATGCCAGGAAGATTAATATTTCTGCCTAGAAGTTAATTAACTACGTAGCCATGAGTGAGCCAAGTTGTAGTCTCACACTTTGATTCATTAACTACTAACTGCGGTTTATTTTTTCTTACACAGTTGCTCAAAATGGACGGGTTTGTATTTTGTAGTGGTTCAAGATGCAGTGTTGTTTGTAGCTGTGTTTGTCCCAGGATATCAGAGAGACAAGGTAGGTGAGGTAATATCTTTCACCACCAGAAATTGGTCCAGTTAGAGAGACAAGCTTTTAAGCTTACACAGAGCTCTCTTCAGGTTCTTCAGTCTCTGTGGCTATTCAGCCCCTTGTCCTCCGTTTTCTTACCCCTATATACAATATATTCATTTAAACCTGTGCAATGTATGTGTAAAGTGCTGCCATTCTGAATTCAGTGCATTGTACACCAACTCTGCACTGATGTAGGTGAATACACAAGGTATGAGGCAGTAGAGTATAAGGCCTATGGCTCTGGGGTGAAATTATATATATATAATATTATTTTTTGTTGCCTTACTGACATGTATAATTTATTCTTGAGCAAAATTGCATGTTTCTTTTCATAGTTGCTATGTCCGTATTGTAATACCACAAAACTCTTACCTTGGTCTGAGGGTGGCATATCCATTTAATCTGTCTGTTTTTAAAATACATTTGCCAAAACCACAAGAGGGAGCTCATGGTCCCAAGCAATGAAAGATTTAAAAACACTCCCCATCATTTAAAGTTGTCTGTAGGAAAAGCTAGGAAATCCTATGAGAAACAGTGGGTAAAAGTCTGTTCTGATGTGTGTGTAAACAGTGACTCTCATCCCAGCGGATGCTGCCTGTGAGATGTGTCTGAGGGAAGAATTTGGTCCAATACCCAAAATAAGAGCATTGTTTTGATGTGTAGGGTATGTGTCTGCAGAAAATTAGCTCTGAGAAGCCCTCAGAATTGAGAAATAATTCACAGATTTAAAAAGGAGTCAGACATTTATATAGATAATAAGAATATGCAAGGTTAGAATCACTGTGGCTAATAAAAATTTTGGAAGGGCTAGTAAGCATCATGCTTCATGAGATCAGGGTAAGACCTAATGTGAAGGGCAGATTATCCCAGATCGGCCTACTGCAGGGTTCTTGCACCTTTCTCTGAAGCATGTGGTGCTGGCTACTGTCAGAGACAGGCTATTGGACCAGATGGACCTTGGATCAGATCCGGTCTAGCAATTCCTATGTTTCTAGATATTCCTTTGTCATTTTTTTGGGAGGGCGGAAAGTCTTGTAGTTCAGACTCAGACTCATTGTTCCTGAGCTTGGTTCGTGATTTTTGCCACGTACTTCCTGTGTGACTTTGGGCCCGTCATTTATTCTCTCTGCTTCAGTTCCTGATCTTCTGCTTGGATGATGTGTTCCTTTTGCCCACCCTTTGTCATCTTATATATTTAGAATGTACGTCAGGGTAGGGACTATCTGTTGCTATATGTTTGTACAGGGCCTAGCACAATGGGGCCTGAGTGCTGGTGCTAGTGTAATACAAATAATATTAGTAAACTTAGTTCTGCATTGGAATAGGTCATCTGACCAACGTTCCATGTAGTCTGACCACTTCTCCTCAACATTTGTCCATCCTTCATGCTTTCAGCAATGATAAAACATAATGCAACTAGCCCAGGGGTTCTCAACTTTTTTTGACTCATGGACTACCTTAGCATTTTTTCTTTTTTAACTTTAAGGTTCCACTTCTGTTACAATAGTGAGAAGGATTCACAGAATATCAGGGTTGGAAGGGACTGCAGGAGGTCATCTAGTCCAACTCCCTGCTCAAAGCAAGACCAATCCCCAACTAAATCATCCCACCCAGGGCTTTGTCAAGCCTGACCTTAAAAACCTCTAAGGAAGGAGATTTCACCACCTCCCTAGGTAACTCATTCCAGTGCTTCACCACCCTCCTGGTGAAAAAGCTTTTCCTAATATCCAACCTAAACTTTCCCCACTGCAACTTGAGACTATTACTCCTTGTTCTGTCATCTGGTATCACTGAGAACAGTCTAGATCCATCCTCTTTGGAACCCCCTTTCAGGTAGTCGAAAGCAACTATCAAATCCCCCCTCATTCTTCTCTTCTGCAGACTAAACAATCACAGTTCCCTCAGCCTCTCCTCATAAGTCATTCTCCAGCCCCCTAATAATTTTTGTTGCCCTCTGCTGGACTTTTCCCAGTTTTTCCACATCCTTCTTGCAGTGTGGGGCTCAAAACTGGACACAGTACTCCAGATGAGGCCTCACCAATGTCTAATAGAGGGGAATGATCACGTCCCTTGATCTGCTGGCAATGCCCCTACTTATACAACCCAAAGTGTCACTAGCCTTATTGACAACAAGGGCACACTGTTGACTCATATCCAGTTTCTCATCCACTGTAACCCCTAGGTTCTTTTCTGCAGAACTGCTGCCTAGCCATTCGATCCCTAGTCTATAGCAGTGCATGGGATTCTTCCGTCCTAAGTGCAGGAGTCTTCACTTGTCCTTGTTGAACCCCATCAGATTTCTTTTGACACAATCCTCTAATTTGTCTAGGTCCTTCTGTATCCTATTCCTGCCCTCCAGCATATCTACCACTCCTCCCAGTTTAGTGTCATCTGCAAACTTGCTGAGGGTGCAGTCCACTCCATCCTCCAGATCATTAATGAAGATATTGAACAAAACCGGCCCCAGGACCGACCACTTGATACTGGCTGCCAGCTAGACATGGAACCATTGGTCACTATTTGTTGAGCCCGATGATCTAGACAGCTTTCTATCCACCTTATAGTCCATTCATCCAGCCCATACTTCTTTAACTTGCTGGCAAGAATACCATGGGAGACCGTATCAAAAACTTTGCTTAAGTCAAGGAATAACATCTCCATTGCTTTCCCCTCATCCACAGACCCAGTTATCTCTTCATAAAAGGCAATTAGGTTAGTCAGGCATGACTTGCCCTTGGTAAATCCATGCTGACTGTTCCTGATCACTTTCCACTTCTCTAAGTGCTTCAGAATTGATTCCTTGAGGACTTGCTCCATGATTTTTCCAGGGACTGAGGTGAGGCTGACTGGCCTGTAGTTCCCTGGATCCTCCTTCTTCCCTTTTTAAAAGATTGGAAAAAGGCTAATGTAGTGCCTGTCATCCAGGACCTCCTCCATTCACCATGAGTTTTCATAGATAATGGCCAATGGCTCTGCAATCACATCCGCTAACTCCTTTTAGCACCCTCGGATGCAGTGCATCCGGCCCCGTGGACTTGTGCTTGTCCAGCTTTTCTAAATAGTCCTGAACCACTTCTTTCTCCACAGAGGGCTGGTCACCTCCTCCCCATACTGTGCTGTCTAGTGGAGCAGTCTGGGAGCTGACCTTGCTTGTGAAGACAGAGGCAAAAAAACCACTGAGTTCATTAGCTTTTTCCACATCCTCTGTCACTAGGTTGCCTCCCTCATTCAGTAAGGGGCCCATACTTTCCTTGCCTTTGTTCTTGTTGCTAACATACCTTCTTGTTACTCTTAATATCTCTTGCTAGCTGCAACTCCAAGAGTGATTTGGCCTTCCTGATTTCACTCCTGCATGCCTGAGCAATATTTTATACTCCTCCCTGGTCATTTGTCCAGTCTTCCACTTCTTGTAAGCTTCTTTTTAGTGTTTAAGTTCAGCAAGGATTTCACTGTTAAGCCAAGCTGGTTGTCTGCCACATTTACTATTTTTTCTACACATCGGGATGGTTTGTTCCTGCAACCTCAATAAGGATTCTTTAAAATACAGCCAGGTCTCCTGGACTTCTTTCCCTGTCATGTTATTCTCCCAGGGGATCCTGCCCATCATTTCTCTGAGCGAGTCAGTCTGCTTTTCTGAAGTATTCTGCTGCTCTCCCTTTTTCCTTGTGTCAGCATCCTGAACTCGACCATCTCTTGGTCACTGCCTCCCAGGTTCCCATCCACTTTTGCTTCCCGTACTAATTCTTCCCTTTTTCTGAGCAGCAGGTCAAGAAGAGCTTTGCCCCTAGTTGGTTTCTCCAGCACTTGCACCAGGAAATTGTCCCTTACACTTTCCAAAAACTTCCTGGATTGTCTGTGCACCGCTATATTGTTCTCCCAGCAGAATCGGGGTGATTGAGGTCTCTCATGAAAACCAAGGCCTGTGATCTAGTAACTTCTGTTAGTTGTCGGAAGAAAGCCTCGTCCACCTCATCCCCTGGTCTAGTGGTCTATAGCAGACTCCCACCATGACATCACCCTTGTTGCTCACATTTCTAAACTTAATCCAGAGAATCTCAGGTTTTTCTGCGGTTTCATACCGGAGCTCCGAGCAGTCATACTGCTCTCTTACATACAATGCAACTCCCCCACCTTTTCTGCCCCGTCTGTCCTTCCTGAACAGTTTATATCCATCCGTGACAGTACTCCAGTCATGTGAGTTATCCCATCAAGTCTCTGTTATTCCAATCAAATCATAATTCCTTGACTGTGCCAGGACTTCCAGTTCTCCCTGCTTGTTTCTCAGACTTCTTGCATTTGTGTATAGGCATTTAAGATAACTCGTTGATTATCCTGCTTTGTCAGTATGAGGCAGCAGTCGTCTGCTCTTGTGCTTTCCTGCTTGTGCTTCCTCCCAGTATCCCAGTTCCCCACTTACCTCAGGGCTTTGGTCTCCTTCCCCTGGTGAACCTAGTTTTAAAGCCCTGCTCACTAGGTTAGCTAGCCTGCTTGCGAAGATACTCTTCCCTCTCTTCATTAGGTAGAGCCCGTCTCTGCCTAGCACTCCTCCTTCTTGGAACACCATCCCGTGGTCAAAGAATCCAGAGGCTTCTCTCCGACACCAACTGCCACTTGGTACTGCTAATGAATTTGTTCAGGAGATACCAGACAAATTACTCCAAATGGTAAAAATAGCAGTGTAGATGTTTCCACTCAGGCTGGAGCCTGGGCACTGAGATCCTCCCCGCTTACCCATTTTGAGCCCAGGCTGCAGTCCGAGTGAGAATGTCTACCCTGGTATTTTTAACCCCATAGCGTGAACTCTGAAAGCCTGAATCAGTTGAAGGAGAACTGTCTAGGTTGGTCCTGATCCTTTGTTTAAAAAAAAAAATTTGGGGTCTCTGGGGACCGGGCTGACCTTGTAGCACTCCCCGGAGTCTATTTCCCAAGGGTATAGTGAGGATAAAACCCTTTAACAACTGTGAGGTGCTCAGACACTACAGTGATGAGGGCGATTAAGCAGTTCTCACACCCATGATGCTTCATTATAGCCGCAGAACAGACATAGCTGTATACAGACAACATGATTAGGACAAACAGCAACGCCACATTGAGTTCAGTCATTCTCAGTCACAGTCATCTCCTGGCGCTGTTCCTCTGAATAGGTTTATTTATGTTGTGGAGAATGATGCTGTTTGCATAATTTATCATCAGTATGTCTTGCTCTGGTGATGTGTTTTAATACTCATAAATCACTGGAGCAACTGAGCACAGGTTTATACTTCTAGTCCACACAGAACAAGCATTTGTTTAAATCTTAACACTGAGAATCAGCAAAGCAAGTCTGAAAAATAGATAGTGGTTACTACTAAGCACGAAGTTGTTTGCTTAGCCATAGGTAGGCAAATATTTGCCTGAAATAAAACTTCTATTTCAATGAAAGGACAGTATCTGGCTCTGTAGACATAAGTAGCAGAGTAGCCATTTTTTTTGTAAACGATTTCTGCACCCTTCAGCATGCAAAAAGACACATGTATACAACAACTTACTATGTAGAATAGAATTTGTAGTTCGTTGTTATTTTTGCCTGTGTTTTTACTTGATTAAAAATGGTGGCAATTCGTTCTGCTAGGCTTCTGGCGAAATTTACAAAGGTGTTTAGGTACCTAAAGATGCATGTGGGTGCCTAAAAATCTTTGTAAATCTGGCCTCATATTGATGCTATGGGGAATGAATCTTTTGGCTACATACTACATTGTTCTTCAGTTCAGAATGCCTTGCACTGATGATCTACTTCACTGCAATGGATGCTTTCCAGATATCAGGTAATGTTAACACTGAATCTATTTGCCCATTGATGCTGGTGGTTCTCCTAGTGCTAGATTTATAATACTGGCAAATTAAGAAGGCAAGATGAAACGAACGACTAGAGGTAGCTGAGGGATTCATAGCATATAACGTATTAATCAGATTTTACCTTTTTATCTGTTTGCAAATTATCAACAATTAGAGTTGGTTTATTTTATTATTAGTGGTGTGAGTGCCAAGTCACCTAAGAAACAGGTTATAGTTTCTGTTCCCTGACTGTGTGAAAAATTTTTATAAGCAGGAGGAAGGGAACTGAAGAGGCCTGCACAGGGTGAGGGCAGGGGACTGGATTAGAAGAGCTCTCAAGATCCCTTCCAGTCTAAGGAAACG
Organism: Gopherus flavomarginatus; assembly: GCF_025201925.1. NCBI lineage: Eukaryota > Metazoa > Chordata > Testudines > Testudinidae > Gopherus > Gopherus flavomarginatus. The sequence goes on from NC_066619.1 coordinate 114,185,653, forward strand.
TGAGGGCCTAATACACCTCCACACAGGGGCCCAGAGAGACAGGGGAAAGGGAAGGAAATTTCTGTGACGCTTCTGTCATGATGTTTTCACTCCAATTGTTCTGTCAGTGTGGTGGGGTTTGCTCATGTGGAACAAGCAGTGGTACCAGTTCCCAAACCCTGTTGATGCTCCAGGCTCTGCAGGAAGTCAGGGCCTTCTGTGTGTGTGCCTTTCCCTCCCCCACCCCAGCTCAGCCCCAAGTGAGTCATGCTGCTGGGGTGTCCACAGCAGCTGTTGTGACGGGATCTCAGGGGCACAGCCTGGGATCATGGGACTGCTGTGTCCCCTTAACTCTCCAGACTGGGCTATCTCTCACAATGCTTTGCTAGTGACAAGCAGTAAACCCCAACAGGCGCTGTTATCACTCAGGACAACAGAATTTGGAGCCCTACACCCAGCTAGATTGCATGAATGCTCCCAGAGCCACTCATGAATCATGCAGAGAAAGGCACCAGCCAAATCCCTCCAGCTCCCAGCCTTGTACCTCAGGAATACATCGTCGTGCACTGCTCATTGTGAGCAGTGCAAGTTTATTAATTGGTTCACCACTTCATCAATGGAAAGTGGATATACACTAGCCTTTGTAAACCTGAGCAGATTTACCAAACACTTCAGGCAAACTCACTAGTAAAGATAAACAGCAAAACAAGTTTATTGACTACAAAAGATAGATTTGAAGTGATTATAAGTGATAGACAAAAAGTCAGAGTGATTACCATATCAAATCAAATGTAAACATGAAGTCTAAACACTCAACCCTATTAGGCTGGGCAACATCTAGATTAAGCAGTTTTTCTCACCCCACTGGATATTGCAGTTCAGAGTACAAAGGTTTCACCCTTGAAACCTGGGCCAGTCTCCTCTGTTGGAGTCTTCAGTCTTCTCAGTATCCTTGTTGCTTGTAGCATATGTGGGAGAAGGAGAAAAGGCCAAGCCTGGGGTCCCTGTGTTCTGTTTTATACCCTTAGTCCCATGTGCTTGGAGAACACAAGTCCAGGCATGTCTGGTGGGCATTGCTGAATCACCAGGCAAGGTTGAGTAATTCCTCTGGTGTTGCCTGGTGCAAGTGAATCGTCATAGCATTATAGCTCCCTTGCAGGACAATGGCTGTTGATGGTTGTTTGACACCTGCCCAGGCATTGGGTAGCTCCTTTGTCCTTGTCTCTGGATCTAATATCTGGACAATTCCCCAACGCACAGCATGTTTTAGTGACAACCATACAACGCAATCTCATAACTTCATATGCACTAACGATGTACATATTTAGATAGAACCATGGCTTTCAGCAGATCATAACCTTTCCCTGAGACCTCATATGGCCTGCTTTTTATAAAATATCACAATTATATATACATGATGAATATGGGGGTGTAGTGAGGCGGCCTGGCTCCCAGCCGCCCCAGAGAGGGACGAGCCCTTACAGACGCCAAAGTGGGCGAAGCCACAGGAGCCTGTCCCTGTCCCCCAGAGGTCAAGGCGCAGGGCAGAAAGTATAAAAGCCCAGCCCCAGGGCTCAGAAGCTGCCTGGCCGCTGGAGAGGCCAGACGCTGGTGCCTTAGCTCCCGCTGGGGAGACTCCTGCTGCTTGCGACCGACCCGAGGACTGGCCATACCTGCGGAGCCTGGACGCTGACCAGGCGCTGCAAGAGCCCCTAGGCCGGCCTGTACAAAGGGACCTCGAGGAGCTGCCCAGTTTACCCCTCGCTAAGTATCCCGAGGAGCCCATGGTGTGGGACGCTGCGGAAGACGCTGCCGAGACAGAAGTACCGGTAGAGGGGAAGGTCGGAAGTAGCCCAGGGGCAGCTGACCCTAGTCTGGCTGCAGCACACCCAGAGCCAATGTCAGTGTGTTGCGGCCAGGATCCCCACTGACACAGCAGCAGGCTGCCTGCTGCTGTTAGGGCCCCGGGCTGGGATACAGAGGAGTGGGTGGGCCTGCGTCCCCCCTGCCACCCTGCTCACAGGTGGCAGTCTCCCTCTCATCCCGACGCTCAGGCCCAGGAGCCTGGGCTTACCTTACTGAACTGTTTGCTCAGCCCCTGCCTGAGGGTCTGAGCCCCTGAACTATTGTTTGTGCCCCGCCCTGACCTAGGGCCTGGGCTTAATAAACTGAACTGTTTGCTCAGCCCCTGCCTGAGGGTCTGAGCTGTCGTTTGTTGCCCCAGGTAGTGAGGCGGCTGGGCTCCCAGCCGCCCCAGAGAGGGGCGAACCCTGACAGCACACATTTACACGGGGTTACAGGGCACTCCCCCTGAGGTTTAGAGTGTCACAGCCATTTCCTGTGGGACACAACTTCAATGGGGATTTGCATTGTGGAGGTGAGGCTGCAAAACAGTTATACAATCTGAGTTCTGTGGAATCAGGGAAGGATGGACCAGTGAACCTTACCAGCTTATCCAGTGATCCTTGCCTCCCCCTTTACCTTGTGCAGATCCACAGAGAGACCTCAGCAGTGTCTTGGACCAGGAGGGGGAAATACTGCTGTGTAGGCAGCTGAGCCCATTTTTCACGTGGGATAGCAAAATATACACATGAACCTCAGGGCCAGAATTGAACCTTGAGATTGGAATCTGGCAAGGAAACATAGATAGGATGCAAAGGAGTTGTTACACTCTGTGTCAATAATCCATAAATAAGCCATGATACCTGAGACAATGACCGCTCTGAAGGTTGAAACCTGATGGGCCAGATTCTCAGCTGAGGTAATTGAGATATAGCTCCATTGCTTTCAGTGTCATTCCTTATCCCACTGACTTCAGTGGAGCTATGCTGGGTCATAGTTAAAATAGAATTAAAAAAACCCCACCACTACCAAAGAACCTTTTCCTACTGTATGGAATTCACAGAATCTCCTGCAGCTTGCAGTGATGTCAGACTAATATAAGCCAAGAAAAGCAAGGAAATACGAAGTTCTGACTCACATTTCATTCTTAATGCCCTCGCTTATGCAAGGATTGCAACACCCAGTACTCAGCAGAGGACTTGCAACCGTGTGTGTGTGGGTGAGAGAGAGAGAGAGAGAGCGCTTCTTTAATGTGTTGTGCAAAGACATGATTTGAGGAAATTTTCCTGGCATTTGACATCATTTAAGTCAGATTCTAAACATAACTATAACTTTGTGTTAATAGCAATATTATAGCGTAATAAAACTCATAGAAAAGCTATAATTATTGTAGTAAAACTAGAGTCACTAAACAGGTGTTAATATCAAATTACAGATCAGCATAGCTTTGCAACAATAATAAAGTGCTTGCCATAATCTGACTACAGAGCTACCAAGTTTCTGATGGTTTTATCATAGCTGTAATGTAATCAGCCACCATGTAACTGTATACTGTTCACATTTATAGTCAGGAATGACTGCACTGTAATTTCACTACAAAGAAACCCTATTTTTTACTATTGTATTTTCTCTTAGGTATTGAAAAACCACATTTTATGAATTTGTAATAGATGTTTATAGGAATGATGTGGGTGTAAGTATGCTATACCTTGCTTTGGGATAAGCTTGTAATTCCTAGAATGTGTCTTGTAAGATAGTGTAGCAGTGCCTGCTCCCGGCCCCTCCACAAACTCAGTGCATCATTTAGCACTGAATTTATGACCTAGGGTTTCACACTGAATTTGGGGCTTGGGGCCGAAGGGCAGGCAGGCCTCTCCGGCCAGTGCTAACTAATCCCGCTTTTAAGCGGAGCTGGGCTAATGGGCCTGACCTGGATCTCCTAGCCAGCACCCTGTTACAGATAGCAATAATAAAATGTAGGTCAAACTGACAACACCTCATGGGTTAGGAAGAAGTTATCACTGGAGAACTGAGGGACTCGGACAGAAAGGGCTCAGTCATGAGCTGACCTATGCCCCTGTGATGTAAAGCACCCTGGCACTCCCCTGTGCAGGCTATCCATATTGCAGCTCATAATGCATGTGGACGAGCAACCACTGTAGAGTTGCTACTCTGCCTCCTATAGAAGCAGATGGGGAATGGACAGACACAGCTGAGCTGGTGCAGAGGGAAAAGTGAGCTGCACCAGGAAAGGGGCAGGTGCATCTTTATTTCTCCAGGGAGCAAAGAGGAAGCAGGGACAGAATTGTCTGAGTCTCTGGGGCAGTGTGGGTACATGCTGCTGCCTCTTCAAAGCAAATTACAAAGTATCAACCTAGCCTTGAGTGACTTATCCAAGACCTATTGGAAATGTGTTGCAGACCCAGTAACTGAACCCATATCTCCTGTATCCCAGCCCAGTGCTGAAACCACTTGATCATTCTGTTTCTGTGGCTGGAAACCTCTGAGCTAATCTGATACAGCAACTGCAGACGGGAGCAAAGCAATGCTCTACTTCCAAAAAGCCCTCTGCTTTGGGGAAGCCCAGATCCCAATCTAAACTTTGCAGCTTGAGCCCACTTCTAAAAAAAACCCAGCAGACTGCAGAAGTGCTGTATGATTAGGATGCCACAACACCATAAAACTCCAATTGAAAACCGGTTGAAAATTCCAACAATTTTTCTTGGAAATTTAGAAATTTTCAACCAGTTCGACACAACACAGAGTACTAGAAAATGTAAACCTACAAGGCCAGATTATGTTTTCAGTTACATGGGTATCAGTCAAAAGGAAATGCACTGAAGTCAGGGGAGTTCCGTTGGATTTGTAAGACTGCAACTGAGATCAGAGTTCTGCTCATGGGGCTAAATTCAGACTTGGCATCAGCAAATGCAACCAATTGGTAGATCTCAATTCATGAGTAGTTCACAATATAATTTTAGAAGGGGAACATGAGTTAAATTATTTGGCGTTTCTTAACCAATTCTGTATTCAGACTATGATAAACTAGCAGAGGGATAATTTTGCAGCTGGCAATGCAAGACCATGAACTGGCACTACTGGCTTTACCAACTGTGGGCATCAAAATGCTATTGAAGTAAGTGGAGCTGTGCCCATTATATCAGCAGATAATCTGACTTTAAATCTTGGGCGGTAACAGTCTTATGCAGTTGTGTTTTAGGTCATGCTTACTTATTTAAATAGTGAAAAACAGGCATACAAGGGGACTAGGGAGCACAAATGGAGTAAATGCTATTTGCTGAGGCTGGGGAAGAAATTTGATGAGCTTTCAAATGGCATAAATTAGTATTGCCAAATGTTTTGGTTCTAATTCAAGTAGGATTTGGCCCTTGATTTAAACTTCTGTTGAGATTGAGAAGAGGTATTTATAGGATCATTCCTTTTATATTTTACATCATGTCATGGTATTGTGTACACAGAGGGACATGAATTTATCGATGGATAACAAATACAGAAGTGTTTTCATTCTCAGAAAAATATCCCATGTGGAATGGAAGGATCCTTTTTATTTTTTTCTCTAGCCTCTCTCTTTCCCTGTCTATCTTCAAGTTGTCGTCTTGGACTTGCCTGGAGAGTTACCTCTAGTTCACATGACAAAGTAGCATATTCAGTAGATAGTATTAAGTTTCCTCTCATCTGTCATAAGCAGCTCAACTATCCAAGGAGGGAAAGAAAGCAATAGGCACAAACTCACGTACTCTTCTAAGCCGCCACACAACGTCTGCTAAATTCAGACTCTAGAGGAGCATTCTGGAGACACAGCGAGAGAACACACACACTGAACTGAACAAGAAAATCTATCTTAAAGAGATTTAATTTCTGTGAAGACTGATAGTGCCTGTTATTCTCATTATACTAACAGTTTCATGTGGAGTGAATAAACAGTAGACAATGACCATTATGGACCAAATTCTGCCCTTACTCACACTCCTCATAGCCCTATTTACACCAGTGAGGTTGCCCAGAGTGTGTATCATTACAGGATTTTGCCCAAAGGCCTTGTTCAGTTAATACTTGTCACCAGTTTGCTCTGCTACACCAGTATAAAAACAGAGTACCTCTATTCACTTCAGTGAAGTCTCTCTGCGTTTATCCAAGTATTCTTGAGAGCAGAATCTATTTCTAGGTAGTGTGCCATCCAGGTTCCCAGAAGAGCTCCTCTAATTAATTAATTAACTCGGGGCTGAATCTAAGCTACATTTTATAAAATGTCCCTTCCAGTTTTTGATCTGACTGAAATGAAAATCAGAGGGTGAGTTTGCTCCTGGGATCCAATCCTGAGCCCCTCTGAAATATGGTAACGGGAAGAGAGAGGGTCTAGCTGGGGTTTACCTTATTATAAAACAGATTCAAACATTCTCCTGCTGGAAGTAGTTGAACACAATAATCGTAGTCAAGGATAGAATAAAATATGGAAGTAGCATGGGGACTCGTATTTCTTCAGACACAGTGAGTGACATTCTGGCCCTATTAGAGTCAATGGCAAAATGCATATAGACTTCAGTGGGGCCAGGATTTTCCCCACTGTACTTGGATTACTGGATTTGGATACTAAATTATAGATCAACTCTTATCTAAAGCTCTCTGTTCTCCAAATACAGATTTTATTCTCTATTGTTCATCACATAAAACGACTCCTGTTTTCCAGAAAAAGTCCCCTATTCCATAAGATAAGCAAAAGTCTGTTGCATTTAGAATTTGGAAAGCGAAGGATCTAAATCAGATTATAGGTTTTTCTGCAATGCCTTTTTAATATCTGTGTGTAGCATATGATGATTCAAGCAATTTTCGTATTCATGTCCATTGTTCTATTTAGACTCTTCAGACTAAGAACAAGCTTTATGGAAGATCTTTCTTTTGGTCCCAGTAATTAAACACATCCCGGATCTCTCAAAGCAAGCAATACTTCATTATTTAAGTCTGTTTACTGATGCCCTGGGTATTATTTAGCTCTTAGTTCAAGTATATGATAAAGATAAGGGTTTCCACATTTATTTCTCAGGAGTATTTTCTGAAGTCCAAAACAGGTTCTGATGGGCAGATGAAGTTAATGGTGGGGGGAAAATACTAGATACCTGTGATATCTAGTCAGGAAGCAGCTATTCAGATAGAAAATCTGTTTGGCTGCAGTATGAGTTCCAGGCAAACTAATCTTGACTTCTGAGCCAACCAGGACACAGGCATATGTGGTCTAATTGGTTAATGTCAACAAAATTCTGCTCCCATTTGCCACAGATGCATCAGAACCACTGTGGTCTTGTTGTCCAGGATAATGTAAGGGATCCACATAATCTGTGTAACATGAAACTTACCTCTACTAGAGGTACCCTGTCTGTGCTCCATGCATCGGGAACTGGGGCTCAAGTGCAGGGCAGACACAAATGAGGAACAAGGGTGTGGGGCATGTAGATATTCACTATATGGGTCCAACAGCAATTTCTCTCTTTGTAGTGGGAGTCAAGATTGACTCTGCCCAGGGCCGCCCAGAGGATTCAGGGGGCCGGGGGTCTTCGGTAGCGGGGATCCCCTGCTTCGGCGGTAAATCCGATGGTGGGGGGTCCTTCAGCTCTGAGACCCGCCGCCAAAGTGCCCCGAAGACCCATGGCAGGGGCCCCTCACTGCCGAATTACCGGTGAAGACTAGGCACTTCGGCGGCGGGTCATGCTTCAGCAGTAATTCGGCGGCGGGAGGTCCTTCCCTCCGGAGTGGAAGGACCTCCTGCCGCCGAAGATCCAGAGCGGAAGAGGCTCCGGGGGCCCTGGCCCCACAAGAGTTTTCTGGGGCCCCTGGAGTGAGTGAAGGACCCCGCTCCAGGAGCCCTGACAAACTTCGTGGGGCCCCTGCAGGGCACGGGGCCTAGGGCAAATTGCCCCACTTGCCCCCCTCTCTGGGTGGCCCTGACTCTGCCTACCACAGTAGCCTGCTATAACAACCAGAGAGCAACCACTATTCTTACTCACCCTGCAGCCAATCTCTCCCCACCAGTCCCTGCAAAACTCCTGTGCCAGCTTTTTCTTTTATTCAGATGAGGATAATCTTTTTTTTTTTTTTTTTTTTTTTTTTTAACCCTAAGATCTTTTGCTGCTCTTCATTTTATCAAGTCTTTCCAAGAGAACAGGCGTGTTCACTGTGGCATTTGGGTGACATTTGTTTATACTGATTAGGAAATGATAAGATTTGCTACAACTTCTACCAGTGCAATGTAATGTTCCTTTACACTGACTGTGGAAACCGGAGATACTCGATATCTTGCTCTTACTTTGTTGTTTTCCTTACTGTAAAAACAAAGGTATTTACAACAAAGGTACATAACACATACAAACTTATTCCAGCACACCTTGATCCAACACAAAGCAATATGATGCAGGCCGCGGGTTGTAAAATTTACTTGCATATTATGTTGGAACACTGATTTTTTTCCTACAGTTAGGCTAATAAAATCATATAGTAAATGAAATATTGCAAGTAAACTCAAAATCACAGGTCTAATTGTGACAGCCTTACTTTTATTAGATAGTCCCTTACTATATACATAGTCCCATTGATTCAATATGATTATTAGTATATAGAGCTGGTAAAAAAACATTTCTATTGATTTTCTTTTTTTTGGGGGGGTGGAAAATGCATTTTTCACCAAAATGAAAATGTTCACATGGAGCTTTCATTTTGACTGACTTTTCTTTCGTTTTTTGACAAATTTTTCAAAAAGTTTCAATTCACTTTGTCACTTATTTACTTTTAGATGGAAAAAAGAATGAAGCAAAAAGATTTTCACAACCAACACGCTTCACAGGAAATAAAAAAATTTTCATTTCTTTTGAAAATTTCCACAACACATACTTGCTGTACCCTGTTTTCATCAAGCTCTAACTTCTGTAGGAAAGCACTACACGTTATGAATAAGGGTGACATAAGCAGACCCAAAATGAATTCTGGCCTACATGGCTGTCTTCATATGACCCTTCCAATCAGGAGTCTCCACTAAATCAAACTTGCTTTTTCTTATGCAGAGAGGAGGACATTATTTGCTATCAATTAGATTCTTGATCACTGAACTACACAGAGATGTTGGTGCACAATTATCATTCTTGTACAATCTCAAATGAGAATAATGGTTTAAGCAACACAACCATCTGTCTGTAGTTAAGTGACTGAAGAGCTAATTGCTAAGGGAAAAGTATTCCCTCCTCCCTATAGATGAGGAAGTGTGTTTCCATTGTGTGGAGACCACTGATGGCAGATTCATTTAAGGTTTTTTGGAAGCACATTTTTAACATGTGATGTAAACTTTATTGCCTAAGTGGCAGAAAATAAACAGAGTGATGCAGAGAGGAAAGTTGTAACACCTCTACTCACGGAGAATCCTGGTAAAATAACCCATTTATTAGCCTGATGGCCAGCTCTAACCATCAGAAGTACATGAAGGAATATTGTGAGAACTGTTTACTTTTGAATACAGTGCCACTTAAAAACAAACTAACTAGAGCTCTCTTTATGATATCACAACATTCTGCAGTATGGGCATCTCAAATTCTGCAGTCTTCATCTAAAATCTGCTTGAGCTGGGACTGAGTTATATGGGCCAGCTTTTCAATCCCCATACAACTAACTAGGTCATTTTAAAAAATCCATGGATACTTTGGCAGGGACTTCTCAGCCCCCACCCCTCAAACTCAATAGCCAGTTTACACTTCTCATCGGTGTACTATGGGTATGTTACTACTAGGGAGGAGGCACAATGCCACAATCCTTAGACGTCAGTGGTTACTAAGGCTGTGCATTGAACCTGCTGAACCTGTAAAATTTTGTGTAAGCCTGAAGAACCCCAAACATCTTAGTATCTGTACTTGTCTCTCTCTCTTTTTTTTTAATGCTGCCTTTTTTTTCGCCTTAGGGAGCAGGTCCGGCTTTAGGAAGTGCGGGGCCCAATTCGAACAGTTTCGACGGGGCCCCGGCAGGGATGACTAAAAAAAAAAAACACGTAAAAAAACGTGGGGCTTGTACTCAACCGGGTGATGCTCTGAGTCTTCGGCGGCACTTCAGCGGCGGGTCCTTCACTTGCTTCAGGTCTTCAGAAGCACTGAAGGACTCACCGCCGAAGTGCCACCGAAGACCCAGAGTGAGCGAAAGACCCGCTGCTGAAGTGCCGCTGAAGACCCGGAGCACCACTAGGTGAGTAAAAATTAAAAAGGCGCCTCTAGCCAGGGAAGGGATTCTCACTGGGCGCGGGGCCCTCTTAGGCGTGGGGCCCGATTCGGGGGAATTGGTGGAATAGGCCTAAAGCTGGCCCTGTTAGGGAGCCCTGTAGGGGGCCCAGATAAGAAATCTGGTCCTTTCACTGCATTTCACTTCATATATGAAGGGAGCAGCATGAGAAGACCAGCTGTCACCTAATTTCTGTCCTACTAATGGCTCCCCACGGCCACCAAACACATGCAAAGATTGAGCTGCACTCAGTTTTACTCAAATGCTGGGATGTTAGATCAGCTTCAACAGGACACTGAATTCAGTCTTAGGTTTCTGTTTGTCAAGAGGATAACATATTTGGCAGTATTCTCCCTCTCTGGCTGGCCCCAGCTTGTTTCTCCAAGTGCTCCTGATGCCCCCCAGACTTTGGTTGGCCCACAACAGCGAGAGATCTGGTCATGCCATATTTCAGCCAGTGCTTAATGTGTGCTAGAGCTTGCCATAGCTGAGCCCTGGCATCTCTAAGCTTGGCAGTTCATAGCCCGGCATCTCTAGGCTCACTGCGTCAGTTATGAAAGTAAAAAAAAATTGCTTGAGCCCTGGCACCTCTTTCATTACAAATTAAGCACTGATTTCAGCCAATGGATGGTGGAAATAGAGAGAATAAAAGCTGGTGATAAATCCACCATTTAGGGACCCAATTATTACTGAAGTGCCCTTCGGTTTCACTTCTGACCCAGATCCAAAATGGACGTTTGGATCCAGGTGCTCTGAATATGAACTGATGCACCCACCCACCTTCCTTCCCTTTCCTCAAGCCCATGTGTGCCACAAGGACTTTCCTTGGGAAACACTGAGCTCCCTTAAAAAAGGCACTACTTGTCTGCAGAATTAAAAGGCAGTGTAAAAGATTGAGAGGTTTGGATCTGGAGGTTTGAATTTGTCCCTAAACCTGCCATATGCTCTCAACAAAAATCCAGATAACACAAAAGCTCAGATTCACAAAGATATTTAGGCTCCTAACTTTCATTGATTTCTGAGGAAGTTAGGAGCCTAAATAATTTCGTGGATCTGGGCCTTTGTGCATTCATAGGGACACAAACGTACGTTTGCATATTTTAAGTTAGCATATGGTTAGCATACCTTGCAATTTACAGAGTAATTGAGATGTTCAGGGCCAGCTCCTGGGATTCAAGGGTCTGATTTGACTGCAGTAAATACTTGTACCATTATAAAATGACAGTGTACACTTAATTTTTCTTGATTAGTGGGAAGGCTGGTTACCTACTATCCAGTGGAGCTATATGAAAATTTGGCATTTTTAACTCGTGGTTCTTGGGAATCTTCTTCCACTTCGGCAGCCTGTGGGATTTTCACCTCCTGAGCTTCCCCTGAGCTTCAGGCTCTAGCAAACACAACCTCCCATCCCCAAACCCCAAATTCAGTGTGAAACCCTAGGTCATAAATTGTTCCAAGGTCACTCACAGGGTTTCCCTTGGCTTCGTTATAAATATTTCCCACAGCTCTTCTTCCCATCTTACCTTGACTGCAAGTGCTTTGGCACAACTCTTCATAAAGGTGTACTAAGGCTCTGATCCTGCAAACTAGTGTGAATTGGCAGACACCTACATGGAGCCCCACTCTAGGGGGTTTGCCTACATGAAGCAACTTGCAGGATCATGGTATAAATTTGCATCATTTGCTGTCCTTAAATGAGAAACCTTGTTTTTAATTGGCCATATAGATGCCTTATATAGTTAAAATGTGGACTGGAATGTATTTGAATGTAAGAACCACCTTCCGTTCCTTGAGTTTTCCTTTAGTGCTGGGCTCAAACGTTCACAGATCAAAGATCCAAAACTGCTTAAAATAATCATAAAACAAGTCTGCTGTCCTGGAGACTTAATAAAATTACAGCAGGTTTCTGTGTATCTTTACAAGTGTCTTGTATTTCCAGAGCTTGCCACCTGTGCAACAAAAAAATCTGTTTAGAAATGTGTTTTTTCATTCTCTAACCCTGAAAGTCTTTATTCGCAGCATGAGATTATTGCAACAACTTAACAAGCAGCTTTCCCCCTCTGTTTTCTTTCTTTTTTGCACCTATTTTGTCCTTTTAAGTCGGTTCAAACCTTTGGGAAACATTTAGTACTTAAGCTTTAGGTTTTCAGGTTCAGTCAGGTAGAAAATCTAACACTGAATGTGTGCACAAATGATATCCTCACACAATGGGGACCAGCAAGCAGCACAAAGAGAAGGGAGAATATAAGTGTTCAGAGAGCAAGGGCTATATTTGAATTTGGTTTCCCAACACCAGCTCTGAAGTTTTCTCCCAAGATTCCCAGGTTTCAAAGTAGTCACAATGGTTATATTGTAGGAGAATTATCTGGACAATGTGGAAAATGGCAGTCCCTAATTATGATCTTGATTTCTGCGCTGCTTAAAGGTGTAATATTCCTAAAATTGTCTGAAGAAGGTGTTCAGCTTAATCATCATTTCATGGTTTCAGAAAGCATCCACATTCAGTGCTAATTTAGTGTCTGATCACTCTTGATGCACAATGGGGGGTGAAAGCATTCAGCATCTCACAGCTCTTTGCAAGATCAAGCCCTTTGCAAAGTTCATGGTAGCAATGCATTCGGTGACGGCGATTGGTTCGTATAACTCATTTCATTACAATATATTCCCACCACAAATTATAGCAACATCATCAAGGACACTAGAATTCTAGTTATAATTTTGCACTACGTTTAGGGGAAATACGAAAACACCTTCACCCTTACCAACAAAACAAGCCTCCAAAACCTCACTCCTGTATTCAACATTGTCTTAGGCTGGGGGGCAGGGATAGCTCAGTGGTTTGAGCATAGGCCTACTAAACCCAGGGTTGTGAGTTTGATCATTACAGGGGTCATCTGGGGCAAAAGTCAGTACTTGGTCCTGCTAGTGAAGGCAGCGGGCTGGACTCAATGACCTTTCAAGGTCCCTGCCAGTTCTAGGAGATAGGTATATCTCCAATTATTATTTATTCTCAAACTGGGAGTTGGGACCCCTCAGGGGGTCATGAGGTTATGTGGGGGGTCACAAGCTGTCAGTCTCCACCCCAAACCCCACTTTGCCTCCAGTATTTATAATAGTGTTAAATATATTAAAAAAGTAGTTTCAATTTATAAGGGGCGGGGGGGTCACACTCAGAGACTTTCTGTGTGAAAGGGGTCACCAGTACAAAAGTTTGAGAATCACTGTCTTAGAGCATAGTAAGTTGCATGAGGCAAGGTATCCAGTTGGCCAAGTCCATGCATGAAAACCAGATATACATGCACACAGTGGCCATTAGCACACAGAATAGTTGCACAGAAATGTTAGGAATTTCACATGTCCAACTTTGAAAATCTTGTTTGTGATTTTTAATTTGCCACCATCGCTCTCAGTAAAACAGCATGGAAGTATAAAAAAAAAAAGTCTGAGTGTTATGTGCTTAGTAGAAAAGAAAATAACTATGAAAATTTGCATTTCGGTTAATGCCAGTGGCAGTTGCAGAAGAGGGCTCAGCATGTCTAGGGATCAGACCCTAAGAAGCATGAATTCTCAGGATGACAATAAATTAGCTTGTGTCACCACTATTAGAATCTTTTTCGACAAAAATAAGAATCACTGGAATTGCCCTATTCAATTAGACCGTGATCCATCTAGCTCAGCATTTTATCTCCTCTGGCAGTGACCAATACCTGATGCTTCAGTGAAAGGTACAAGAAACACCACAATGACTATTTATAGAATTACCAGTCCACAGGGAATGTTTTCCTAGCTATTGTCCTTAATTCTTTACATAACAAAGAAATATGAAGACGCTACATGGGCACGGTTGGGTCTTAAATATACACAAATATGCACTGTCTTGCCACATACACACTGCAGCTCTGACTGGCTTCTGGTAGCTTCTAAAACATAAAACACAGTAAGCATCGCTAAAGAGCTCCCCAAACTAGCTGAAGAGTTACTGCTCCCTTTCCTATACACTGCACTAGCTCCCCTCAGTTAGTGGTTGTTTTATGACCTAAAACACCAGTGAGTGTTTATTTCCCTTCTAAAAAAGAAAATACTGAAGACAGTGCAAGTGTCAGTGTGCTCAGCAGGCCCTCCAAACTGACATGTTTGCCCCAAATGGTCCGGGCTGCGAGCCATTATTTGTACAACACCATTAGTAACACCTGACACTTTCATGATACTGTCAGATTTCATGGGCAACAGGTGAGATTTCATGGCAGGTATGACTCAGTGAGAATAGTTAATTATAGTATCCCAGTAGGAACTGAGATGTGTGAGTTATTTGTTGGCCATGTGTTTATAGGACTGGGTCTTTGATGCCATTTCAATAATTAAAAGCAAGACAAAGCTCAAGACCTCCCTCCCCCACCAGCTCCTTTAACTAATGAATCAGCAAGACTCAGCCCTCTGGTGCACCAACTCCCTTATAAGCCCGAAGAGTTAAGAAAACGCTGGTGCGGAGGAAGCGCATGCATGCTTGAGGAGATATCCTCAGCATGGTTCAGATTCAGCACATGCTTAACTTGATGTCAATGGCACTACTCATACGTTAGGCACATGCTTAAGGATTGCGTTGAATTGGGGACCATGCTACTGAAGTTCTTATTTACATGGTCCCCTGTTAATCCTGTTGGTTAGAATTTCAGTAGCAGAAGGAGGGCTGGGTTAGCCCCTGGGTAGGATTTTCAAAGCTAGCTGAGGAATTTGGTGGGCTGATTCCCAGTCATTTTGCTCCAAAAATCTCAGGCTGTATTTCTTCAGCATGCTGTCCATCCATACTATCCATTCATAAGGGAGTGGGTGTGCCAAGGGCTTGAGACTTATTGCCTCTCAGTACCGAGGGCTACACCTTGCACTTACATAGGAAGAGTTGCTACTTGCACTTGAGATGAAGTGCAGCAGTCTGGTACACCCTGCTGTGCACCATGTAAGGCCTGACAGGATTGAGGCCTGGATTTTCATTCCTATTAGTTGTAATGCTTTTTATCCTGTTTGAATTTGCATGTGTGCTCAGAGCCAGCAGTGATGGCTGCATTCTTAAAAATGGGAAAACAAATGACAAAATAATACATACATGTGTGGTTTTTCAAGTTCCGTTCAGAACAGGGGAGGGTATTTCCTGGGGATTAATAATGACTGGCAGGGGATTAGTGGTCATTAATCCCCAGGAAATGGCCTACATTGAGGTTATTATTACTTAAATTTTTAATTTTAAAATCAGCTTTTAACAGAGAAGGAAAGTAGCCAAACCTTTTGTGACCTTTAGCCATCTACAGTATACTGCATACAGTGATCAATGTTTCCTAGGGGCTGTTCCATTGATGCATGTGATAGGTGTTTTGTTTAACATTCAATTGCAAAACCAGATTGCATTGTTTCTGGAATGACAGTCTGACATTCAAGTTTTGCTATGGTCCATGGATTAGCCCAATTTAATGTACTCACAGTATGAAATTGAAATGTCATCTCTAAGAATGACTATACAATACCGTCCAGCAGAAAAACCATTTATACAACATCCTTTCCAAGATTGTCCATCTACTGCTTTTCAATAGAAAGAGCCATTAAAATGGTGCCAAATAAATTATTTCAATCTTGATTTTGAAAGCTTTATTAATATAGGGCCTGATCCAGCTCCATTTAACTCATGGGAGTCTTTCAATGATTTCAATGTAATCTGAATCAGACCCAAAGTGTGTGTGAATAAATGCAGGGTGGGCTGAGGGTCCAGTCTGGGTGTACAGCATGACAGAGGAATTCCTTTGTCATATAACCATGCAGAGCTACAATCATGTGTCTTAATGTAGTAATAACATGTAAGGCAAGATTTTGTCAACCTCAGAGTGGAGTTGTATAAACTAACTTGCTGCTAAACACAGTTTTGTAGTCAGTGTAGAGAAAGACATGTGATCTTAGTGCTGCTACCAGAGAAGCACTAAATTCAAAGTTTTCAAAAGTGGCCTTTAATTTTGCATCCCCACATACCTATTTTTGCCCTGACTTTCAGAATGGCCGAGCATGTATGCCTCCAACTGAAATTAAATAGGCTGCTAGTTTTTAATATATCTGAAAATCAGGTCCTAGTTGTCTAAAGCAGTGCATCAAAAAAAAAAGGCCACTTTTGAAAATTTGACTCAGAAATGTCTTCATCTTCGTAATACAAGAAGCCTTGAAAAATCCTGCTGACGTAATAGGAGCTTTAAGCGACCAGGAACAGAAGATTTGAGTGTTTGAACCTTTTTAAGAAGCGAGTGCTAAAACTCTAGTTTTTGAAACATTTGCTGACACAAATTCAAATAATCTGAACAACTAGGAAGACGTTTTCACAGCTTTGTTTTTCTTAACAACTGACCAAGTATTCCATCCATCTCTGCTGATGGGGTTCCATTCATATGCATTCAAGAGTACTTTCCAAACTTTGAAATAATTTGTTTGAGAAGCACAAGTTGTGCTTAATAAATTGACTTGGTGACATTACTGGACTTGTTTTCACTGTATGTGTTAGACTTTTATTCGCCCATGAACTAAGTCTATGAGTTGACCATCTGGAAAAATAAGCTACTCAACAGCTATGTAATCTGTCTTTTGTCTGGCTTCTGGCAGTAGATTTTTTTTGGATTAACACTGAGCAAACATTGAAAGGGAGCTTTCCTTGAAGCACTCTCCCTTCTCTAAGTGGCATCTTGCTAAGTTACAAATTAACAAATGGTGTAATGTTGTTAAAAGCTTTTGTCAACAGTATTGCTATAGAACTTTGATTTTTTTTAAAAACGTCCTTTACTTTTCTATTTTTGCAAAACAGAAAGTCATTCACAGATTTAACAGCTCTGGGAGAAAGAATTTCTTTACTGAATCAAGATGCAACAGCTTGCAGTCATTTAACATTATGTAGCCTAATGGAAATGAGTGGGAAAAAACCTGATGAGTCCACGTTTCTCTTGTCATGTCAATGTAAATTGTCTGTTATATGCAAGAAATCATGGACAAGAATCCAAGTATCATTTTTTCCCTAAATATAAATAGTGCTCGGTCAGTCAAAACAGTTGCCAAACTTGTACAAATGACAGGCATGGTACTCCAAAAGGTGCTGTCTTGCAGATGAGACATAAAAGTTAGCTCCTGATGACTTGTAGTCATTAAGAAATCCCATGATAGGGATATTTAACCTTATTGTACTGGCCAAATTCCAGTTTGGGTAATTCCATGCTACCTAGCTAAATTCCTCCGTGCTGAACATGAAATCTGAACTTTTCCAGGTTGACCTTCTTTTCAACACATGTGGAGTATTCACTGTCACATGGAGCCTCTAGATCAGGATTGGATGTCTTTCTAAAAGACATACTCTAGTTCCATCACAGATCGTTGGGTGTAGAAGCAGGAATCACTGGGTGAAATTCTATGACCTATGTTACACAGGAGTGCAAACTAGATGATCCATTAGATCTCTTCTGACCTTAGAAATCTATTATACTAATCTGATAAAGAAAAGAAAATGGATGTGACAAAGAAAATTCAGATCAAGAACTATGAGGTCATCAGGCAGGATGTTCTTGATGTTCCTGTTGCACTTTATTCCAAAGAGCACGAATGATGAACAGGATGCTGATTGATAAGGGCTATAGAAGTAAATAGGACAAAATACAGGAATTGTGTGTGCTTTGTACCTGTGAATATCAGGTCATTGTGTATCTATGTCATTCACCTGATTTTTTGAACTTGCTGAGTACCTGCAACTCCAGTTGAAGTCAGTGGGAAATGTGGGCATGTAGCTCCTTTAAAAAAAAAAAAAAAAGAAAAAAAAAGCAGACCCAATAATATAAGTAATAATATCCTTGGATTTGAAAAAAGACTTTCCAGAATTGGAGAGATTTGTTTGAACCTGCACAATCAGGGACTTCCCAGATGGCATGGAGAAAGTCTCCTTTTTGCAACATGCCGGAAGTCTGTCATGTAAAGACCTGAACTTCATTATTTCCGTTTCATAGAAGGGCAATGTATTTGCAGTAAGTATTAGGTAAATTTGCCAAAACACACATTCAGTTATTTGCTCTGTGTTTCTATCATTGGCACACCACAAACCCATAACTTGGAGCAAAACCAGCTATAATTCACTGCCAATAAATATTTGTCTTTATATATATATATATAAGACTTATTCACATTGTTCAGATAATGTACACAAAATCTGATACCTTCCCAGAATCTGAAAACCCCTAAGAAGAAAAGGAAACTTTAGCATTTTAATACTGCTAAAATTTATTATGGGACTGGAGTAGTGTTACATTTTCCTCACTGCTGGTTATAAAGACAATAATTAAGTGGGCATTCTCCACAGTTTACTTACTAACCCAGGGGTATTTTTGTTGCTCATGTTTCTTCTCTTAACAGCTTGGCAATGGGGCCTATGCAGTGAAAATAAAGAATTTTTAGTCGCACAATGCCTGGTCTGTTTTAGCTTATTGTGTTGTAATACAGCTGACATTACAGCTAAGGAGATGGATAATTCATGTCAGATACAACTCTGTGTTTTATTTTACAAGAGGCATACAAGCATAGTGTATTCTTGTATAACTGTTTCACTCACAGTTCACCCATGGTTGTGCCAGAGAAGGTTCTTGGTGGCACAAAAGGTGTAAAAAGACACTTCACCAACCGGATGTTTTGACTTGATAGGATGATCCTTTGGTTAGTTTACTCTGGGAAGTTGTGAAACAATGGAAATACGCTTCAGAAGACAGCAGTGTTTGTTTAAGGCACAGCCCTGCATGGATGTAATTTATGGAAACATGGTGAAGACTCTGTAGTTCAGGATGTACCTTGTTTTTTAATATGTCTAATTTTGATCCCACCACTTCTTAAAAAGTCTCCTTACCATGTGAAATGTTATTGGTTGTTTCTAGCTAAAGAAGATACAATTTAAGTTATAGGTTAATTGTACCAGAAGTTTTAGAAATAGGAGTTTGAAAGATGAGAGGTATTTCAAGAGCAACACTTTTAGGGAAATAAGTAGTGACAGGAATCTCTACATTTTGTTTTTGCTTTGCTGTATCCAATGAGGACGAGTACCTTTAAATTATGCTGTGGGAGGTCGATGGGTGAAGTGGAGTGGGAGTCAGTTTTGGCATTTCTTCATTGTAGGTGAAATTTATCTCATCTGGGGGGCTAGAACAAGGCCTATGTATTGCTAAGCCCCAATTAACCTGTGATCTCAGTGGGAGCCACTGGGTGACAGGATATTCCTCACCTGTTGATAGTAAAGGTGAATTATTAAGACTGAGGGGGAAGTTCTTTCTGTTTCACACAGTCAGCAGGAGATACTGTAGTCTTTTATTAGATCAGGGAACTGGCATCAGGAATCCTATTCCCAGCCTAGCTGCTGATTTGCTTTGTGGATGTAAGGAAGTCACTCTACTTCGGTTTACTTCTACATGCTTCACTGTACTCATCTGTAAAAGGAATAAAACCATATATCTCTATCTTACCAGATAGATCCTTTGCCCTCATTCATCATTGATTTGAACTGAATCCTGAGAAGTGCTGAGACCATCTTGAGTATCTACATCTCCTTAAGTCTGAAGTCAATAGGAGTTTCAAGTATGCAGAACCTCTCATGATTAGGCCCATTATTGTTATAAAACAATGTTTTGTTGCTCAGGATAGAGCCACTCAGTGAATCCCCCATTGACAATACAATTATGCTCTTGCCCCACCCTATATTCTTGATGCTTTCAAATCCAACCCCTATGTCCTATTATTCCATTTGAACTATTGAAGAATTTTCCTAGATGGTTATAGAAGTAGGACTCTTATCCTCTGTGTAGGTCAGACTTTAGAGGCCAACACCAATAAAATGAACACACACTCAAAATCAGTACATTGGTTCGGAGGACTTGAGTTAGGGTTGTCATTCATAAATGGCAATACATTGAGCTATAGAGAGGTGTGTCTAGAAAGAAAATGGTTTTAGGTCCTCATCTTAGTTAAAATCTTTAACTGTCTGAAAATGTATACGGAATACATTTGTTACCATAGTTACCTTGTTATAGCCATTCCTATCCACAGTGGATGCATTTGCAGATGACATTGAAAAGACAGGTTTTGCATTCTCAGTTAGGGTGACCAGACAGCAAGTGTGAAAAATTGGGACAGGGGTGAGGTAATAGGAGACTATATAAGAAAAAGACCCAAAAATCAGGACTGTCCCTATAAAATCCCGACATCTGGTCACTCTATTCTCAATGGCATGAGGAGGAGGAATTTATTTTTGTGATGCCCCTGGGAGAGCTTCTGTCTAGGGCCTAGAAAGGTGCCAGTTTGGATTTTGGCTGTTGTACTGTATAGAACACACACTCACCAGCCATTATAGAAAGATTTCGCTAACTGGTTACGTCTCCAGTGGGATCTGGTTACTAGCGGACAACACTTGACACTCCAGGCCTGCCATAATTTCCTTCCACACTGCTGAGTCAAACATGATGTATATGCACAATGTGGTTGCACTGAACATAGTTTTTGTTATTATGTGAGCCAAACATGGAAAGGCGAGTAATCCTACTCTGTGGTGCATACTGGTTTTTATTAGCAGTGCAGTCCTTAAACTACGGCTGCTCCTAATTCTGAACTAAGCAAAACCCAGTCACCTGTTACAGATTATTAGAATTTTTCTCTCCCTTATGCTTTGGGTCACTGATATGACAAGGGGTTGTTTGTATGTGGACAGACAGTTGGCTACAGCCTGAGACCCCTGCTAAATCAATTATTAACAGTTATATTTTAAAAAATTGCTGCTTTACAAGATTTAACAACTTTGGTAGCCTAATCTCAACACTCTTTATCCCCATCAGATTACCTAACATGAGAATTACTTTGGATCAATATTTCTGTCTTGCATTTGTGTGTAATAGGTCTCCATGTCTAGTTGGCAGCCGGTATCAAGCAGAGTGCCCCAAGGGTTGGTCCTGGGGCTGGTTTTGTTCAATATCTTCATTAATGATCTGGAGGATGGCATGGATTGCACCCTTAGCAAGTTTTCAGATGACACTAAACTGGGAGGAGTAGTAGATACACTGGAGGGTAGGAGTAGGATACAGAGGGACCTAGACAAATTAGAGGATTGTGCCAAAAGAAATCTGATGAGGTTCAACAAGGACAAGTGCAGAGTCCTGCACTTAGGACAGAAGAATCCCATTCACTGCTACAGACTAGGGACCGAGTGGCTAAGCAGCAGTTCTGCAGGAAAGGAACTAAGGGTTACAGTGGATGAGAAGCTGGATATGAATCAACTGTGTGCCCTTGTTGCCAAGAAGGCTAATGGTATTTTGGGCTATATAAGTAGGAGCATTGCCAGCAGATTGAGGGACGTGATCATTCCCCTCTACTCGGCGTTGGTGAGGCCACATCTGGAATACTGTGTCCAATTTTGGGCCTCACACTACAAGAAGGATGTGGAAAAATTGGAAAGAGTCCAGCGGAGGGCAACAAAAATGATTGAGGGGCTGAAGCACATGATTTATGAGGAGAGGCTGAGGGAACTGGGATTGTTTAGTCTGCAGAAGAGAAGAATGAGGGGGGATTTGATAGTTCAGGTTCAACTACCTGAAAGGGGGTTCCAAAGATCTAGACTGTTCTCAGTTGTACCAGATGACAGAACAAGGAGTAATGGTCTCAAGTTGCAGTGGAGGAGGTTTAGATTGGTTATTAGGAAAAGCTTTTTCACTAGGAGGGTGGTGAAGCACTGGAATGGGTTACCTAGGGAGGTGGTGGAATCTCCTTCCTTAGAGGTTTTTAAGGCCAGGCTTGACAAAGCCCTGGCTGGGATGATTTAGTTGGGGATTAGGTCCTGCTTTGAACAGGGGGTTGGACTAGATGACCTCCTGCAGTCCCTTCCAACCCTGATATTCTGAGATTCTATGAATATTATGAAGTCCAAACTCCAGAAATGTTTTATGCAATGTGCCATGGTCCTGGGAATAGAATGATTTTTAGTTGCCAGTTACTTAAGGCTAAATCCTGAAGTCTTATTTCACAGGGAAAATTTCCATTGTTTTCAGTGGGAATTTTGATTAGAAAAAGCAGCAGGACTTGGTCCTTTAAAGAGAGATTCATTGACAGTATTGTATTACTTTGACTGATAACATGTATATTTGTAGCAAATCTTGATGAAAACTAAACCTGTGTATTTCAATTTTATTTTAAACAAGTTTGACCTGACATCTGTTAACAAACATAGCTCACTATTTAAAAAATCTACTTGTGCTCACTGTTGCCACACAGTAATATTTGAGACCCCACATTTAGTGTTAGATTTTCAAAAGCATTGAGCATTGGCTTAACTGCTCTCACTGAAATCAATGTTTAAACCTGCATGAACTTCAAGCAGAGCAGAGTTACACCAGTGCTGAGCACTTCTGAAATTCACAACCTTATTTCGTAGTCTAAGCAGAGAGGAAATTTGTGGTATCTCAGATCCCATGTCATGACTACTTTGAGCAAACGTTGATTTGCATGTGTGTGCTTAAAGGCAAACACTATATACATGTTTTATGAACATGGACCTATGGCTCTTGTATCCTAAATCCCTTGCTCTGAAGGCACACAACATTGTCTCCCCATTTTTATTTAATCGCATAATTTTTATTTAGTGGACCAAATTCTGTCTACATATCTGCATACAATTCCCACTGGAGAAAAATGGAAACGGCAGCTGGGATTTTCCAGGAAGTCAAATCGAGTTCAGCACCCAACTCCAACTGACTTTCTATGGGATTTGGGCACATAATTCCCATAGACTCTTTTGACAATCCCAACCTGCAGGCATATCAGAATATATCCTGACTATGTACAGTAAAGTTAGTGTACTATATAGTCATAGCTACTGATGTGGCTTCATGGCCTAGGTGTAATAGTTGAATTCTCCTCCTTTTTAATGTAATTTTTACATTATGATTGGGCTCTTGAGTCCACTGCAAATATCAGAGGGGTAGCCGTGTTAGTCTGGATCTGTAAAAGCAGCAAACAATCCTGTGGCACCTTATAGACTAACAGACGTTTTGGAGCATGAGCTTTCGTGAGTGAATACCCACTTTGTCAGATGCATGTAGTGGAAATTTCCAGGGGCAGGTATATATATAAAGGCATGGTAGAGATAATGAGGTTAGTTCAATCAGGGAGGATGAGGCCCTGTTCTAGCAGTTGAGTCTCCTCCCTTGATTTTCACACCTCAGCAGCTAGAACAGGGCCTTATCCTCCCTGACTGAACTAACCTCATTATCTCTAGCTTGCCTGCATATATATACCTGCCCCTGGAAATTTCCACTACAAGCATCTGACAAAGTGGGTATTCACTCACGAAAGCTCATGCTCCAAAACATCTGTTAGTCTATAAGGTGCCATAGGATTCTTTGCTGCTTTTACACTGCAAATAGGTAAAGTTTTAGAGAGGAATAGAAGGCATGTCAACAAGAAAGGTTTAAAATAATTAAAACAATACATTTTGGGAAAAAAAACCTGTAAGAGTTTGTTTTCATTAGTGGCTGCATAGACACATATACACAGGATGAAACTTCAGCCAATTACATAGCCTAGGAAAAAAGAATTCTGCCCTTCCTTATTTATCTAGCCCAAAGGAGAACAGATCATAACACAAAGTTTACCAAGTGAAATAATCCCAGCATTCTTATAGCTCATTGGACCAAATGGATTTTGTGGATACAGATTCTAACACTGAATACACACGTGCTAAACTGCTGAAAGCATTTGCACAGGTGCACACACAAGTGGTGTCCGAAAGAGCTCTCTTGAAAGTTTCCCACTAAATCTCAGTTTCCAACATAATTTTATTTGTTTGCTAGCCTCAACCTGAACGTGGGTAACCAGTGGCTATATCTTAGTATTCTAACACACTGTTTTTCATTAAGGGCACTTCCATCTATGTAACTTTAGAATTAGGATAAACAAATGTCATTTAACAACCCCCAAACAACCATAACAACAAAAGAGCATTTTCTGCACCTTACAAAGAGTGAACTATGACTTCTGGCCCAGGATTTCACCCCTGGATTCCTTAGTCTTTTTTTTCCAGCACTGCAGATACATTCTTCCTCTCTGTTCCTCACTTTCTCCAGTGGCCTCTTGATCATCCCTTCCCAAATTCTTGGTCTCTCAGACTGCTGGGCAGAAGTTCTAAGGGCCAAATTCTGTCACCCTTGATTCAATTTATCTAACTGAAGTCCATGACAGTTTAAGGGTGACAAAATTTGTCCCTTAGTATCCAAGGATCCTGCTTTAATTTTCCCCTGCAAATTACTAATTAAACGGCCAATTCTTTTCTTACTCCATTCCAACTTTCCTAAACCCCATGTAGTTGCATGCATGTAGTTAAGAGGAAAATTTGGTCCAAATAATTTAAAGCATCTCTATGGCATTGAACTATGAATTTCAAAACTCTTAGTCCACCGGCTTAGTCCAACCATTAGAAAACAAAGGAAAACTGGTTTGGTTATTTAGATATGGTTTCATTGTTACAGACAGATGAAAATCATGGCCTGATCTCTTTATAGATTTTGATTTACTTTTCTGGGGATGGGAATGAGGGTGGGAAGAAAAAAGAGAGCCTTAAACTGGGACTTTCAAAAGTTAGGTGCCCAAATCCCATCAAAATTCAATGGGAGTTGGGTGCCTGTCTGCCTTAGGCACCTTTGAAAGTCCCAGATTTTCTGCTGTTACCCTTTGAAGCCACGTGTGAGTCTTTTTGGAATTTGTGCAGTAGTAGGCATCATCAGTAATCAGGAAACCCACACCTGTGCCCCTCTAGCATTCTCAGTCTGCATTTGGCTGGATTAGAAGGAATGAGATTGTTACGCCTCAAGAAGAAAAGCTGGGAGTTACATGCAGTGTAATCTTCATTATTGGGGAAAGGGCAATTTTAGGAAAGCTGAACACTATAGAAAGTCAAGCAACTGTGAGAAGAATATCCTGCTTACCTCTGTAAAACCCAGCAATTACCCAGAAAAGACTGGGGTTAGTCAAAGCACTCAGTTGTAATAGAGTTAATATCTGTAAGAAGGGATAAGTTTTCAGTCATTCAAAGGCAAGCCCTTAGCATGGTCCCTTTTGCCTCATCATCTGTTTCTTCTTTCCTCCTCTCCATCTTTGCATACATTCAATGGCAGGACTAGGAAGCAATGACTTTGGTGCTCCTTAACTCAGGCTTTTGTACACATTGTCTCAGGATCAGGACTTTCTCATCAGCAGGCTTTCCTGCCCTGCCATTAGCTGTTGTCTGAAAATTAGCAGCATTCTCACCGGCTGACCCATACTGCAAGCAGGTCATGTAACAGCAAGTGCTATGTTATGTTTTCCCTAGAGCTTCTGGGCTTCATCAGAAGCTGAGGGCAGGTGTGAAATGTATTGGCTTATATACAACTTTAGCTCAAGGCTTCATGGGGAAATTCTGTCCAAGTTGGGTGGGGCTGGGGCAGGAGGGAAGAGAAAAGAGAGGGATTAAGGAAAAATCGGAGTGATTTTTAAACATGAGAAAAAGTTGTACTTGGCAAAACAAGTATGTTTCTAAAAGCAACAGTTAATTTTCTCTCAGATGTTATCATGCTGCAGGAAAGACAAATTGGCCTTTTTTGTTTTACATTCCCGCTTCAGTTATGCTTGACAACATGTTGTTGGAGCAGAAGCTCTGAATGTAATCCTGCCCAAGGGCTAAGCTTTACATCTATTGCCATACATTTGTTCTTCCTTACTGAGTCGTTCTTGAACTCATTATCCCTAAATTAGCTCCTTTTTCTCGTTTCCTTATGTTTTTTCCTTTTCCCATATGTATTCTTGCAAATGAACCATGAAAGAATGTTCTCTCATTCCCCAGCTTTGT
This sequence comes from Gopherus flavomarginatus, assembly GCF_025201925.1. NCBI lineage: Eukaryota > Metazoa > Chordata > Testudines > Testudinidae > Gopherus > Gopherus flavomarginatus. The sequence continues at coordinate 114,211,646 of NC_066619.1, forward strand.
GTGTACAAGGTTCTGGGCAGCTTGTTTTCTACTCTGGGCTACACTTAAGTGTTGATTTAAATAAGGTCTGTGAGAAACTGGAAAAAATCATCTTTAGCGTTAATTGTTGCGCAACTATAGCTCAGCAAGTCACGAGCAAATGTTGGCAGGATGCTGAAATTCATCTAAAAGCTATAGCTCAAAGAAAGCAGAATGTGCATTTGCCTTTCATAGTCAAGGTCGGCCTCTACAAGTGGTTTGCAAAGTAGAGTGGTGCAGTATTGTGCAGGCAAACACAGCAGTTCATGCCCTGCTTTAGATGTACCTGTTTTTATTGATAAATGGGACATTGGCTAAGGTCGCTTGGGATATCTTCTAATAATTTCAATAGGATTGTTGGATCTTTAATATCCACGTAGACTGACAGAGGGGCCTAGGATGGATGGATGCCAATACCCCTAAGAGGCATCCCTCTTCTCATTTTGTTTTGATTGATTAGCATTCGTAAGGGCAGTGATATGAAGAGAGTGGCTCGTGAGCTGCAAGTGGCTCTTTAATGTGTCTCCTCAGCTCTTTGCTATCAAAACACTGTGTGATTGAATTATTAACTGATCCAAGTTATTAACTAATCAGGATGCTTTTACTATGTTATTAATCAATTAAGTTATCAACTTGCACTAAGTTATTAACTTATTTGTTATGAGAATAAATATATAATATAAAATATTCCCCTCTCATACTGTTTAAATATGAATAGTACTATAATAAATTAAACAGTGAATTCACACCACTGTGGCTCTTTTGGGTAATGTTGGCTCCTGAATCACTGATGTATGAGTTTCACTAGGTGAGGGGCTCACGGGTCTTCAATCAGTGACTAAAACCCACAGATTCTTGTCTCTGTCTTTCCAACAGTCTCCATCCAGTGCCACACATGGCATCCCGTTCTCTCTGTATGACTCAGGAGTGTTGGTTTATGCGATAGGATCTTGAAGAACAGGGAGCTGTGAGGAGTTGTCTGAACTGGAGAGTTGCAGCTTAAGAGGCAGGCAAAAGTAACTAACTAGGATTTTGAGAAGGATGAGGAGCTGGGGACATCAAAGAACCCAGGCGAAGGAGAAAGTAGACCCTCACAGTTGGAACCAGGCTTTTCTCTGCTCATCTCAACTATTAATTTGTTTAGGCCCATCCCACTGCTCAATGTGATGAGATTAAAGAAATTCCCAAACCTGCACTGCAGCACCTTGGAGACAGATTTGTCAGATTCTCAGGTTTAAAATAAATGACCGCGTATTAGACTTCACCCCATTGCTACTCAATTGTAATATTACCTGAAGTCAGACTAAACAGGAAGAGAGACAAGGTGAGTGAGGTAATATCTTTTACTGGAGCAAGTTCTGTTGGTGAGAGAGACAAGCTCTCAAGTCACACAGAACTCTTCTTCAGGTCAACCTGAAGAACAGCTCCACGTGACTTGAAAGCTTGTCTTTGTAACCATGGGTGGTGCATAATGGAGGCTAGGGGAGGCTAAGTCTCCCTAAACATCATGCCACTGGGGTGTATGTGGGGGTTTAAGGGCTGTGGTGGATTTGGGACCCCTGGAAAAATCTCCTCCCACCACAGCTAGTAGACCTTTGGGACCCTGGTGGGGGCACAGAGCTTTTCTGGTCGCGGGGGCAGGGGAGGAAGGAGTGAGTAGGCAGTGAGACTGCAGAGAAAGGGGCAGAGTGAGGTGAGCCGTGGACAGAAGAGGCAGAATGAGGGAGGGGCTCTGGGCTCAGTGTTACAGCCAGGGCCTAGAGTTCTTCCACAGTCCTGGCTGAGGCTGAGTGCCCCATCCTGGCTGGGCCGAGTTCTCAGCCACCATCACCCCCGGCCCCGCCCTGACTGAGCTCTCAGGCCCTGCCACCCATGCAATCTTGTATTTTAGTGACAGGATTGATTTAACAAGCTTCCAAACCATAACACAAGGGTTTGTCAGCCTTTACTTTTTGTTCTAATAAACGGGACTGCCCTTGAAATATAGTAAGATTGTGTATTCCCACAAATAATACTAAAACAGCAGTGGAGAAGTACTAGCCATTACATTTACTGTGGCTAAATAATCCCCAAGAGCAATTCCATAAATGTCAGGTGTAGGGCTGGCCAGAAAACAAGAATTTCATTGTGAAAAACTTTGAGGTGTCCCCATTTTTTTTCTGTAGCAGAGCAAAGTCTAGATTCCCCCCCGCCCCCGCCAATTTTTTGTGAGAGATAGGCCAGGGTTAAGGCACTCATTTGGTATGTGGGAGACCTTGAGAGGTCCCACTGAATGAAAGATTTTGAAAGTTGAAGGAATGCTGTTACCTAATCCACTGCATGTTCAAGATAATGACTCAGGGATAGTTCAGTAATATATTTCAGAAGTTCCCTTCAGCACTTACCTTTGCCTGAACTACTTCATACTCATTTTTAAAATGGAACTTGAAACAGTGGAGTCATGTTTTAGTCTTACTTATAGCATTCATTGGTGAAAACACCAAATATTCTGATTTTTCACTCTGCTGTAGCTCACTGTGATATTGTGTGGCCACTGTTCCCAGCTGAAAGCCAGCGCTGAAGTTTCCATAGAAAAGAGCTGGAGGATTCTGCCAAGCCTTTAAAAGATATAAAAGCAGGAATGGGAGTCCTGTACAGTCCTGTGATTTTATAGACCCTTCAGAAGGAAATTTGTCAAACTAGTGATTACAGCAAGGAACCAGCAACCAGAATATTTGGATATATTCTCAGTTCTATCACCAGCTTGCTGTATCACTTTGGGCTGCTTACACTGAGACTCAGTTGCCCCATCTGCAAAATAGGAATGATAAGCTTCATGACATTCCTGTGAGGCAATTCATGTTTGCAAGGCTTTCTGAGATGGGGTTACACCAAATGTAGCAGAGTAGAGAATTTGAATCTGCATTTTGTATGTTGCTTTGTGGAAGGGGCTTGCAAGGTTTACAGATAGCTAGAATCTACAGACAAATCTACAGACAGGATTAAAAACAATTTGGTGTTTTCATTGGAGTTTGGTAATGAAATAATCTTCCATTTAATAAGCTAATAATTAGTTTCCAAGACAAAGGTACCTTTCTTTTCTTTTCTTCTTTCAGGAAGGTAAGGTGCGATAAAAGCTGGATCAGTTTTATACCAAAACAAGCTCACTCTTATGTAGCAAACAAACAAAACCATGACCGATTATACACAGAGATTTGTAGGTAGTTGAGAAGCAGGAATATGATTCTCAAAATGTTGCTGGTGCCAAATGGAAGGAGACCAACTGTCCTTGACTGAGCAGTGCGGAATAATTTGCTGCATCAGAGAACTGTGGCTTTGTCTTCATTCTAATTCAGTCTTTATCTGTAAAAGAAGCACAGATGTAAGTGCTTTGGTGAACAGAGATGGGATTTCTCATGTGCTTAAATGCTTTGCTGATTGGAGCCTATGGTATATTTTTTTCCCCCCTCAAACACCTCTTAGTTATTGTTTGATTCTGCATTTATTTTAAGAAGCTCTAGTACAGATGGACGAGCTCACAATCATGTGGGCTCGCTGACTCGGGGGATTGGTAATTGGATATGGAATCTTTCACATCTAGGTTGCAGCTCTGAAACTAAGGGGCTGGTAGTGAGTGCAAATTACTACCATGCTAACATCTATTGGCTACTGGGTAATTTCTGTGAACAGAGCTGGAGGTCTTTGTGATGTTTGATGCTTGCTGGAAGCATCACCTTGTGGTTAAGGGGGCAGTTCCTCCTTAGTGCAGAGGGGACTCTAGCCCAGGGCCTTGTGGGGATTACCAAAGGCAAAGCACCCACGAGCACCTTAAGGCAGTGGTGGACAACCTATGGCCTGTGGGCCGCATGCAGCCCATTGGGGTAATCTGATTGCAGGCCGCGAGACATTTTGCTGACGTTGACTGTCACAGGCACGGCCCCCTGAGGCTCCCAGTGGCCGCGGTTTTCTGTTCCCAGCCAATGGCAGCTGCAGGAAATGCAATCAGATTACCCTGATGGGCTGCATGCGGCTTGTGGGCCACAGGTTGCCTACCACTACCTTAGGGCTAACTTTTCTGTGCCACTTCCCACCCCTCCACTCTATGGTCCTGGTTAAAGCTTTGCAGTCTGTAGCAAAAGGTACTGAAAGAAAACTATCAACTGCACCTTTAGTGCCTGGGCCTAGCAGATAAGCTCTTCTTTTTCCAGAGGAGCTGCTGCAATGTCCCTTCTAAGGAGCTGCCCTACTAGCCCCCTTTTAAGCTCCACCTCCATCTGAAGCATGCTCTTCAGGTGCAGCTGGGCTGTCCCATTTGAGCCCAGAGTTGCTCTTTAACCCCTTCAGTCCTACTACGGGATTTATCCACCCCATCTCCATCTTTATCCAGTTCCTAGTGACTAGGGCTCTGATCCAGCAATTCATTGTATGCAGGTGGTCTATTGTGCTAAGCAAAGCAGTGAAGTCAAATCGGGCTCGGAGGTAGGTGCAACTCCTCTTCTGTGGCTGTCCCCCAATGCGAGGATGATGTCTGCCAAGGGGGTTCATTGCTGGGCTTTTAAGTGGCTGAGGAGCTCAATTTGTGCCCTGCAGATTTTCCCACAGAAGTGACTGGTGTAATCTTGGAGGATACATAATTGTTGGCTGGAGGGTTGTGCCCTTTCTTTTCTCCTTTGTCATGTCTCTGTCTCATGAGCACGTCTGTTCTCCTCAAAGTGAGCTATGGCTTGGTGAATGGTGTGGTGCCACTGTGTTCTGTTCCATGAGGAGTCCTCCCAGTTTGTTGGATTGATACTTCCCTTTTTAAGATGAACTTTCAGTATGTGTTTGAAGTGCTCCCACTGCCCTCTGTGAGCCTTTCTTCCCTGACTTAACTGAGAGAAGAGCACTTGCTTCGGCAGGTGAGTGTCAGGCATATGTATACAGGGGCCAGCCTGGCGGAGTTGGTATTTCATGACTTGTGTGTCTATACTGCTGATGTTGGCTGCAAAGAGAACTCTGATGTTAGTGTGTCGGTCTTCTCAGCGGATCCTGAGAATTCTCCTGAGGCACCACTGCTGGAATCATTCCAGCTGCTTGAGATGTCATCTGTAGGTTACCCATGTCTCACACCCATAGAGAAGGTGGGGATGACAACTGCCTTGTAAACCAAGATCTTGGTGCCCACTTGCCGATCCCTATTGTTGAAGACTGAGTAGTCTTCCAAAGGATGTGCTGGCACAGCAGATCTTGTATTCAATTTCTGTGTCAATGCTGACTGGTGGGTGAGATGGCTAATAAGGTATGGAAAATGACCCACATTTTCAAGGGGTTCTCCACTGATGGTGATTTGTGGAGTACGAAAAGTAGTTTATGCAGTTAAGAGCTGGTAGAGTACCTTGGTTTTCCCGATGTTGAGAGAGAGACCCAGGCTGTGATAGGCATCTGCAAAAAGATTTAGGGTACTTTGCATGTCGGCCTCTGTGTGCATGAGAATGACACAGTCATCTGCATACTGAAGATCAATGATGCCAGTTCTCATGATCTTAGATTTTGTTTGGAGATGTCAGAGATTGAGGAGTTGGCCATCCATACAATGCTTAATTCCAATTCCATCAGGAAAGTAGTCATGTATGAGAATCAGGATCACAGCAAAGTAAATGGAGAAGAGTGTTGGAGCAATGACAGACCTGCTTGAGATCGAACCATTCATCATTCACACTGGTGTCAAGCAGGGCTGTGGTAGGTGCAACAATCCTTCCATATAAAACAAATTGCAGAATTGGGGCCTAAGTGTCCACATAACAAAATGACAGAAACGACTGGCACTAATTGTCATCTTAGTCACAGCAGAAAGGTCAAAGTCTGACTGGACTATGACAATGAGCTACCCTCTCACAAATAGGTGTGTCTGCAGATCAGAATGGAGGTGCACTGGTGAGGAAGTAGAGGGAAAAGTCACTGTTTTGCCTATGGATAAAATGGAGGACTTGATTTCTGTTCTGTGGATAAACAGAGAATGTTGGCCTCCAAAGATGTCCATCTAAAACATTTAATCAGCTCTGAGTTAGCTTTTAGAAATGAGGAGAAAGAGGTATAGACTTCAGATACCACTGTAAAGGGAACATAAGAAATACTTACATATAATTTAAAATATTACCTGTAATGCTTTGTTTCATGTGTCATAACTTTTACATGAAATCCTCTATTGATTCTTGAAAAAAAAAAAGAATATACAGAAACACTCCCTTTAAAATCTTTGTGCTTATTAGCTCTGTGTCCGTTTTCACAGCACAGGTTAGTGGCAAGTCACCCTTTCTGACAAACAAGGATGCTTTCCTACATCCATCCCAGTTTGATGAAGACTGAAATGCAAAGAAACCCATATATTTAGCAAAGCCAGAATAAAAAACCAACACATGCTGTTGAAAATCAGGAGGAAGTCTCACCACATGTTAACAGTGGTGCACACACAACTAGTGTAATGTTTTTGTCTCAGTTAACTGCCTCCAGCTCTGCAGACTTTCCATGTGTTTCTTTGCACTGGGTCATACAGGTACTCGTTGGCAGACGAGTCATTAATCATCTTTGCTCCTACATCTTTTCTTTACTTTATTGTTTGCAGGATGTGCTTAAAGTACAGTATCCTGGTTTTGCTTTATTTGCCTGAGATTGATTCATTTTGTTTGTTCGGGGGATGAATGGACAGAAATTGTACTAAAGAAATTGGTTATTAGTCTTCAATACACTAATGTGTATTGGGAAAGCTACAGTGTGTTCTCATTTTATTGGAAACCCTGCAATCCAATGTCATGTCCCTTGGAGGTGTAGATATTTATTGCTTTGCCTCCAAGCTCTGGAATAACTTTCCTACTGGTCTTTGTTGGATAGGAATAATTTCCTTATTTACAGCAGTTGCTCTCAAAATCTTGCCGGTTTTACCATCGGTAGCAAATTAACGTCACCTTAGAATTTGCATTACTCCCTTTACTTCCCTATGCTACAGATAGTGAGGCAAAATTATTTATTATTACAATAGCTCAGAGACCACAATCAGGATTGTGCTAGGTGCTGTACAGACACATACACATACACAGCCCCTGCCGTGAAGAACTAAGAAGAAAACTGACATGAAATATTGATATGTTACTTTAATGTATGTCATTGCTTACAAGAGCAAAATATTATTCCTTCTTATAATTCTTTAAATAATATTCTTGTTTAAATTGCTGCCTTTATTTTAAAAAGTTCAATGCAGTTGGAAGAGCTCATACTCAGTTGTTAGACCAGCCATTTTAGGAGACATCTTTTTCTGGATTCGAGTTTATAATTGTTCTGGTACCAGAGTTTTCACTATCTTTAACCCACACAAGACATTGTCTAGTCTAGTGTGACTTCACATCTAATAACTTTAAACCTAAAACATAGTCTCTCCCTTAGCATCTCTAGGGATGGTGCAATTCCCAACTACTCCATACTCAGGACTGTGCCCAGATCGGGGTGGACAAACTACGGCCCATGGGGCAGATCCGGCCCGTGAGCCATTTTAAGCTGGCCCGTGACCTCCTGTTGGGGAGCCGGGTTGGGGGCCACTCCACGCCTAGGGTCCAGGGCCGTGCCACGCCTAGGAGCCAGAGAAGGGACATGCCACTGCTTCTGGGAGCCGCTTGAGGTAAGCACCTCTTGGAGCCCTGCCCCAGCTCTGATCCCCCCTCCTGCTCTCCAAACCGCTTGATCCTAGCATGGAGCACCCTCCTGCACCCCAAACGCTCACCCCAGCCCCACCTCAGAGCCTGCACCCCCAGCCGGAACCAGCACTCATTCCTGCACCTCTGCCCCAGCCCTGACCCCCCTCTGAACCCCTCGGTCCCACCCCCAACCAGAGCCCACACCCCAACCCAAGTTTTGTGAGCATTCATGGCCTGCCATACAATTTCTATTCCCCGATGGGGCCCTCAGGCCAAAAAGTTTGCCCACCCCTGGTCTAGATCCTATATCAGAGGTTGGCAACCTTTCAGAAGTGGTGTGCCAAGTCTTCATTTATTTTCTCTAATTATGGGTACCAGTAATATATTTTAACATATTTAGAAGGTCTCTTTCTATAACTCTATAATATATAACTAAACTATTGTTGTATGTAAAGTAAATAAGGTTTTAAAAATGTTTAAGAAGCTTCATCTAAAATTAAATTAAAATGCAGAGCCCCCCACACCAGTGGCCAGGACCCGAGCAGTGTGAGTGCCACTGAAAATTGGCTTGTGTGCCATAGGTTGCCTACATCTGTCCTGTATGTTTCTAAGCACTTTTTTAGCTGTGCATTGATAACTGTTTTCCCTTTCACAGCCCAAAGCATATACAAGTATTGTTTCTCACAGGTAGACCCAAGAGGATGTTAAGCTGACTGAATCTAACTAGTGCTTGGCCTTTGAAGTATCCTATAGGGTCTTCAATCTGTCTTTCTGTGCAGTTGGTTCAGACATGTGCCATAACTAATTGTTCTACCACCTTTCTTGCCACTCAGATGCTTCCATTTGTAAAGTTTCTTACTCAGGTTTCTGGGAGATCATGCATTATTTGAGCTTCTGGGTCAAGACTGCACATTGCTGTACATAATCTTAATTACATGCCTCTCATCTCCAACAATTAACTTTTCTCTTTTTCATCTCTTTTTAATTTAGAGTAGGCTGAAATACATGAGTTTCACATGAGGTGCCCCAACCCTCACATTCTGTGCATTACTATGTTTGTTTGTAACCATACCACAGAAAGGATATAGGCTCGGATTTGCAAACACTGTATTTGTTCTCATCAAGTTCTTGGACAATGGCAAACTGGATAATCTGCTCTAGTATGCTAAGTGTCTTTCTGTTAGGTTGTTTATCCTTTTGCCCTCTGTCACCCATCCCTGTCTGTGCTTCTGTCTGCGCTCCATATCGTTGTCTCCTTGTGCTTGACCTTTTCATTCAAGCAAGTCTCCATCTTACCTGCTTTAGCTACTCCATAATGAAACTAATTGACCCTGGAGGATTCTCCGTTAAGTTCTGAAGATATTCAGGTGCACAAAGCTATGCTACAGAAAGAAATACATCATCCACTGCACCCACTCCAACTGGTCATTAAACATACCAATTTACTCAATGTCTAATTAGCATTTTAAATATAGCTGCAAGCAAGTTAAAAAATGAAACATAAAAAATGAAGTCAGAAAACCTGAATTTCAGCCACAATGGCTGAGATTTTTCACCACTCCTATGAAAATCACCTTATTTTAAGATGTCAAAGTTGGAAAACTGAAAACGGAGGCATCCAAAATCACGCATGACTTTTGAAAACGTTGGCCAATGACTGCAGCTCCTCCACACAGGATCAGCTCCTGCAAACAGCAACTAGTGCAATAGACTGAATGAACTGGGAGTCTGAAGCTTGCATTAAAAATCAGCTACTAGTCCCATTCTACCATATCCAGAGAAACAGGTGTTGACTGTGGAGTAAATGTGGGTGCTACAGATATTGCAGTTGACCATCATTTTGTATCTAACATTCTACTAGTGTGAACTAGTTCCTTTTGTGTTTACACAGCATAATACCCTGATCTAATTGTTTCTGGAAAATAGAAGTCTTGTAGTGAAAGCTGAGACAACAGCAGTGGCACCTCTAATTCTCATGCATCTGTGCCTGATATTTCAAACCCAGGTGATTCAAAGGAAGCGTTTAACAATCTTTGCTAAAGACAGAATCATCTACATCTTTTAAACAGCTTAAGACTGGAAAATTCTAGGCCAGATTTACAGCCCAGCATTAACTGAGTCTCTGCTTTTGCACTCACAAAACCGAGGGGACACACTTCGTCTATGTGGAAAAAGGCCTTTAGAATTTTAATAGAAAATGAGTGGTTCTATGTTTGTTTGTAACCATCCCATAGAAAGGATATAGGTTGGAATTTACAAACACTGACCTGTATGTTTGCTCTCCTAGTTTGACTAACAGATGTATTGGAGCATGAGCTTTCGTGGGTGAATACCCACTTCATCGGATGCATGTAGTGGAAATTTCCAGGGGCAGGTATATATATGCAAGCAAGAAGCAGGCTAGAGATAAGGAGGTTAGTTCAATCAGGGAGGATGGCTACCTTTTAGATCTGCTATTGTGTGTCCAGGGAGATTGAAGTGTTCTCCTACAGGTTTTTGTATATTGTAATTGTAAATATCCTAAAGGTAGCCATCCTGCAGCAAAAAAACTTCAGGACCAGACTTCAAAGAGAAACTGCTGAACTTCAGTTCATCTGCAAATTTGATACCATCAGCTCAGGATTAAACAAAGACGGTGAATGGCTAGCCAACTACAAAAGCAGTTTCTCCTCCCTTGGTTTTCACACCTCAACTACTAGAAAAGGGCCTCATCCTCCCTGATTGAACTAACCTCGTTATCTCTAGCCTGCTTCTTGCTTGTATATATGTACCTGCCCCTGGAAATTTCCCCTACATGCATCTGACAAATGGGTATTCACCCACGAAAGCTCATGCTCCAATATGTCTGTTAGGGTATGTCTACATCTACAATTTTGCAGCGCTGGTTGTTACAGCTGTATTAGTACAGCTGTATAGGGCCAGCGCTGCAGAGTGGCCACACTTACAGCAACCAGCGCTGCAAGTGGTGTTAGATGTGGCCACACTGCAGCGCTGTTGGGCGGCTTCAAGGGGGGTTCGGGGAACGCGAGAGCAAACCGGGAAAGGAGACCAGCTTTGCCGTGGTTTGCTCTCGCGTTCCCCGAACCACCCTGCAAACCGCAGGGAAGGAGACCTGCTTGTTCGGGGAACGCGAGAGCAAACCGCGGCGAAGCTGGTCTCCTTTCCCGGTTTGCTCTCGCGTTCCCCGAACCACCCAGCAAACCGCAGGGAAGGAGACCTGCTTGCTCGGGTTCGGGGAACGCGAGAGCAAACCGAGGAAGGAGACCAGCTTCGCCGCGGTTTGCTCTCGCGTTCCCCGAACCACCCTGCAAACCGCAGGGAAGGAGACCTGGTTGTTCGGGGAATGCGAGAGCAAACCGCGGCGAAGCTGGTCTCCTTTCCCGGTTTGCTCTCGCGTTCCCCGAACCACCCAGCAAACCGCAGGGAAGGAGACCTGCTTGCTCGGGTTCGGGGAACGCGAGAGCAAGCCGGGGAAGGAGACCAGCTTGATTACCAGAGGCTTCCTCAGGTATGCTGGGATACCTGCTTATTCCACGGAGGTCAAGAAAAGCGCTGGTAAGTGTCTATACTTGATTACCAGCGCTGGATCACCAGCGCTGGATCCTCTACACCCGAGACAAAACGGGAGTACGGCCAGCGCTGCAAACAGGGAGTTGCAGCGCTGGTGGTGCCCTGCAGATGTGTACACCTCCTAAGTTGCAGCGCTGTAACCCCCTCACCAGCGCTGCAACTTTGTGATGTAGACAAGCTCTTAGTCTATAAGGTGCCACAGGACTCTTTGCTGCTTTTACAGATCCAGACTAACATGGCTACCCCCTCTGATACTCTCCTAGTTTGTGGTTCATATATTTGTGGGTGCTATTTAGTTAATTTAGGAGAGTGAATGGGAGTCAAACACCTGAAAATATCCCCACTAAATATGAGGATTTTGCCTCATAATGCAGGAAGTGTGAAATGAGGCCATAGTCTGCCCTCAGTTATACCTGTACAAACCCATCCATGCAACTCCAGAATCAGTGGTATTGAAGGGTGTAACAAAAAGCAGGATGTGGGCCTTGATAGTCTACATACCCCTATTGCTTATGGCTTAATTATGCCATTGGGTGTTCTTTCCACAAAGCTACATTTGGTGTGTGTAAATGTGTGAGTGCATTCTTGATAAGCTGGCCTTCAGTGAATACTAGTTGTCATTTCAAATATCTCAGCACTATCCTAGAGAAGTGGCCCAAAATCGTACCCTCAATTACGTAGGTCTTTAGACAATCCCCAATTTGCCCAGGTGTATCAAAGAGCAAAATTTGACCCCTAGTGTCCTCTTCGCTCTGCAGTGGTTATTCATTTTGCTTCCAAGTACAGACTTTACTGTGCACATTGGATCATATTCTGCTATCAGTTATTTTTAAGAAAAACTCCCACAGATTTCTATGGGAGTCTTAATGATGGAACAATGACAACTTATAACTCTTTATGTACCCGTACCTGGAAGCCTCTGCGTTATGCAATTGTATCAAATGAACCCAAATGTTTTACTATGTATTTTAGCAAGACACATTTATTTGTCCATTTTCTGTGGGATTCTTATCCAAACTGCATGTTTAATTTTGCTGGAGTCTAAACAGACAGGGGTTCCATGACTGAAAGTTGTGTAGGAGGTATGCACAAACAATCATGGTGGTCTTTTAGGAAAGTAAGAGGCATCTGTCAGGTTCCCTTTCTGGTCCTCCTTCTTTTTCCATCAGACATCTCAATGCCTGAGTGAGAGATAACAAAAGAACCCGAGAACCGATGGAATGTTCAGTCAACGGCAATAAAGCAGACGTTTACACAAGGTGTGCTTCATGTTGCCTGTCAGTCTGTCACTTGGGAAGAGGTGCAGTGGGGTGGATGGAAGGGAGAAAAGGAATCCTGCTAGACCTGAAAGGTTATGGACGGTTAGTGAGTAGGAACAGCGACAGTGGTTTAAAATAACGTTTGCAGCCTAATGACCATAGCAACGGGGCAGCAATTGATCTGTTTCTTCTAAACACAGTCAATCACCACATTAGACATCCACAAAGTAGGAGGATGTTGTAGTGACACAGTGCCTAGATGACAAGTGTTCAGTATGAGATGAGCTCTCCTGTTACTTTATAATCAAAATCATTTGTTGCTATCAAACTGAACCACAGCTCATGGAGAAAATATTAATCAGTCAGGGTCATGTGTTAAGGGCTAGATTCACACAGGAATTTAGGGTCTTCCTCCTCCTCTCCCCCACAACTTCTCACCATTCTATGTGAACTTGCCTACAAGAGCCCAATCTGGTAGGCAGGCTCTGAGCATGCTCACTGGATTGGACCCCATAGGTGGGTTAGGTAGAGGAATGCATATCTTCCTCTGGTTCAAGCATCACACTGGGTTTAGGCAACTGAACACCGAAAGTGACGCAGCAGTGTGCTTGTGCAGAGACACAAACATCAGCACCTAGGGCACTATTACTGCAAAAATGTGCTGAGTGATTTAAAGCACTTATGGGGTTTGGTGGCAGGTGAGGGGGGGTTTTGTAAATACCAGTGGTGCCTGGTCCTGGGATTTAGACACCTAACTGCCACCTTAGGCCTCTAAGTCCTTTTGTGAGTCTACCCCAGATTCTTACATTAAGATCTTCTTTTTCATCTCAAGTCAGACATTCAATGAGATCAGGTTGAATAGTACAAATATTCACTGTCTGTAGGGACTTGTTGCACAAGTAGTTACACTGAAACCATTGACCTCAAAGAGATTTACAAAATAAAGGTGGAGGTGTTTGTTCCACTATTGCTGATAAGGATCCTATTATTGTTCATGAATATCTGGACAACTCCTGCATTGTTCCTGAGTGTGGGTGCCACAAATGTTACCACTAATGATTATTTGTATGAACGTTCACGCTAGGTATGTATCATTTGGCATTCTTCATCCTTTCATTATTCTAACATTTAAAAAGTTTCAGCCATCCACTGAGGAAGCAGAAACAATGCCATGAAACTTAAGTGATAAATCATAGAATCATAGAATATCAGGGTTGGAAGGGACCTCAGGAGGTCATCTAGTTCAACCCCCTGCTCAAAGCAGGACCAGTCCCCACCTAAATCATCTCAGCCAGGGCTTTGTCAAGCCTGACCTTAAAAACCTCTAAGGAAGGAGATTCCACCACCTCCCTAGGTAACCCATTCAGATGCTTCATCACCTTTCTAGTGAAAAAGGTTTTCCTAATATCCAACCTAAACCTCCCCCACGGCAACTTGAGACTATTATTCCTTGTTCTATCATCTGGTACCACTTAGAACAGTCTAGATCCATCCTCTTTGGAACCCCCTTTCAGGTAGTTGAAAGCAGCTATCAAATCCCCCCTCATTCTTCTCTTCTGCAGACTAAAAAATCCCAGTTCCCTCAGCCTCTCCTCATAAGTCATGTACTCTAGCCCCCCAATCATTTTTGTTGCCCTCTGCTGGACTCTTCCCAGTTTTTTCACATCCTTATTGCAGTATGGGGCCCAAAACTGGACACAGTACTCCAGATGAGGCCTCACCAATGTTGAATAGAAGGGAATGATTACATCCCTCGATCTGCTGGCAGTGCCCCTACTTATACACCCCATAAATCTCCGACAATGAACAGCAAACAGGTGAAGTGAACAGCTGGTGAGAAACCCACAGGCTGAGATCTGTTTGCAAGCCCTGTGGCAAGTATTTAGGATGACTGAATATACTCAGAAAAAAATCAGGATTGGTGGATGCACTATTCAGACAGAAAATGTGCTGTGTAGTGGGATAATTTATCAAATTTGGGCTCAGAGGGAGATAGTGGATCTTTTTTCCTACTCCATATCCATTATGAATTAAAGTTACAACATATTCACAATTGACAGGTGGAGCTTGCACTGGGTGGGTGATAGTTATAGGAAGGTCAGCAATTTATTGAGCTTACTACTTGATATGGTCTCCATGTACTTGTGAAGTGGGCATTACAGGATTCCACCTGTAACATGGAGTACGAGGTCTTGTCCTCCGACATGGTTTTCTTTAATCAGCTCAACAAAATACCTTCAGTGGTGGTGATCATGTTTTCCTGTACTCCATCTTTTCAGAAGGTAGCATGGGACTGTCTAGAGATTGGATAAGATTCACCATGCTTATGTGTTTTCTTTAGAACATTTGTCTCCAGAATTTCATTTTCTGTGTTAAACAATTTAGAAATGCTGGGCAGAGCATGTATTGTACCAATTTCATACAATAAGGAAAGGGATTTTCAAAAGGGTTCATACTTGGCTTAACTCTGCTGCCAGAAATAAAACTCCCATTAACCTCACTGGGAGCACTTAGGCCACTGCTGAATGCTTTTCCCAACATAAAACTTTTTGGGTCTCCTAACTAAAAAGAAAAGTGTTAGAGTGTGGGAGCAATACAGTAGCTCTCCTCGATGTCATTAAAACTGGCTCCAAATCCTACTACTGTCTTCAAAACCCATTTTTTACATTCTTTCTAATTCATGCCACATGGCTCATATTAATTTTAAATAAGGGATAATTGTTCTATTTTATAAGCAGGATTCAAAATGTTTCCATGCATGTACATTTGAACAATTAAATTAGATTGTTCCTATAAAAGTTGCAGGTCATTCTGACCTACCATTTCAGTCTGGGGAGAACATCACTTTGAAATCTGTGGGAAGCACTACCCCAGCATAGGATAATAGCATATAATGAAACATGGAGCTAATCATTTGTAGCAATGAGTTATTACAGAAGTGTGAAAGAATATCGGTTCAGATTCACAACCATGCTGAGGCCACTTTGTGCTGGTCTGAGTAGAGGTGTAGGTAGCACAGGGTGTAGACTCATGGAATTTAGGTCCCATAGACCCTCCCCAGCCTGTTGCCACCCTTCACAGCTGTACATGTAGCTTCAGCGCAAAAGCCCCCTGTATATCCCAGGTTGCTTTGATTACGATCCCCCACACATTCCACACACAGCCCCACTATGGGACTTATGGGATGAATTCTGCTACCTTTACTGAAACTGAGTTATACCTTACTCCATGAGTCAATAATCAATAAGACTATCCAGGCAGTAAGTTACAATTAAATGTGACCTGGAGGGTCTTGCATTCAGCTTCTACATCAGGGTAAATTTCCCTCAACATGAATGGAATTTGAGTTTTGCACTAAGAACACCTACTGACTTAATTATTTAAACAAAAACTTGGAGCCTGATTCTCCATTGCCTTGCACCTTGGGTTTTCACTTACATCTGTACAAAGCGGTATCAAATTAGAACAGTAGCATTTTACACTTGCTGTGCACAGACATAGATGATTTATATGAGGCACAAGACTGAAGAGCTGTGAGTTGCTGGTTGAAAACTAACAAGGCATTTATTTTTGAGGTAGGCTTTACGTTTCAGCTGTGGGAGACTTTCTCTTTTACGTCACTATCTTCCATACTCTGGCTGGGAATGGAAGGGACAAATGATCTTGCAAGCCAAATGGCTTCTAAAATCTTCAATAATTCATTAGTGATCAAGGTTTCAGTAGAGCAGAATATGGGAATGGCATGCATGAGGACTCTCAGATACATACTATGGATCTTTGAATTTGCATCGATTTATGTGTTTGGCTAACACCAGCCTTCACGCCCATTGAGAGAAATGTTGTGCCCCAGCACATCATGTTCTCTGGAACCCTGCTCCCCCACATTTCATCCCAGGTACAGACATATTGCAGGAGGGCGAGGGAGATCTGAGCTTGGGACCCCAGTACAATTGTCCACCCTTCCCCGCCTCTTGTTAGCCCTGATAGGCTCTGTCCCTTGTTTCTCACTCCTTATTGCTTCTTTCTGTACCCCCAGAGCAGTGTCCAAAGTGACTTGAATGGTGGAAAGTATTTTGCCCCTCTGCCAAGTGGTAAACAGATATCTGATGCCTTGCAGGGCAGCTTCGCAGTGCAGAAGAAACTAGCGATGTGGATTCTGAATATATTCTAGTAATAACTTGCTTTATTCATACACATGCAACAATCCTGGAAGTGGTGCACGGAGCCAATGCCTTCTAGATAATCTGATGGTCCTTTCTAGCTTTAAAATCTATTAATCTCATCCCAGCACTAATACCTGCTTGCTTCCCAGAACCCACATCACAACTTCGTGCCTCTCTCCTTAACCCTGTCCAGAGTTCCAAGTTGTGGGTTCATGAACCATCAGAAGGGGACGGAGGATCCTGTCATTCACAGCAGTGAGCACCTCCTGTGAGATGCTAAGTACCCTTACATCCTATTCATTTCAATGGGAGTTGAGCATTCACAGCCCTGTGCAGGCTCAGGACCCTACTTAGTCCTTACTGTATCTTGTTTAACATAACCATTTAAATGGCTAACCCGCTCCCAACATCTGTCTTCTTGTGACTCAACTGTTCATTTTTGAATAGGCCAGCTGTCAACTGGCACAGCCTCATTGAAGTCAATGGAGATACACTGACACCATAAACTGAGGCTCTAGCCCATAATATTTTTGGAGCCGATATGGTTCCTTATCCTGTTTCCACTGGAATTAGTGGGAGTTTTGCCATAGAATTCAATAGAAAATGGAGGATCAAGCCCACGGAATATAGGAATTTCAGAGAGGAAGCACTGCTGGAAGTTATTGATACGAATCAACCATAGCATAGATTAATGCTTAGTAAGGATGGGAATAAGAAATAATATTGAAACAAATAAAATATTTGGGATTTATGGTGTTTCTGAGACATGTCCTAATGTGATACAAATGTACCTATACACCTTCCAGGGGAATTTACTGTCAAAAAATTCAATTCAATACTGAAAGAAGCTTAGGATAAGGAATCAGCGCTGGAGAATCTTGCACATGTAGTGTTCAAAACAGGGAGAAAATCCAATATTTTTGCTTTGTTAATTTCCAAAGCAATGTCAGCTTCAATGATGTCAGAAGTGACCATCTTAAAAATTGGCATATGCATCAGACCTAATGTCCTCTCTGAGCATATCATCTCTGAAGCCTGAAAGCTTGAACTGTTATAGTGGCATGCATCTTAAATAAATGAACACTTCTCTCCAATATTCAGGAAGCTGAAAGGAAGACAAAGAGGTTTTGCTTCAAAGTATTTCCGTTCCAGTTCAAGTCATTCTACTTCTTTACATGTTCATAAGTAACAAACACAGAGGGAGACATGAAAAATGTCTGAAAAGTTTAATTACAACTACATTATTATTTCCCAGTGAAATGAAGATCTTTCATGTAGGACACACATTTTTCTTTTCCTATTAACAATGTGCATTATAATTCTGGATCTGAGCGCTAAGTAGGATAAAGGGAGTTGGAAACAGTTATGCTCTTTTCATAAATGTCCAGAGTTATACTGTTATTTGTAATAGATAAGGAATATTATGTGAGGAAATGCATACAGTGATCTCTATACTGTGACCATATGTTCTCCTTTTCTGCCGTATATGGAATTCTTGCTTTGGAGCTTACAATTATTTTATGGTTTTATATAGTTTGAGTTATTACTAACTTTTAATTTGGATAAGTGGCTTATTGGCCTTATAGTACGTGGTGTCAATGGAATCAGTGGATCGCTGTAACTCCCCATGGAACTTCTCCTGATTTACAAATGTTAGAACAGAATCTAGCCCAAAAATCCTGTGGCGGAGTTCTTTAGTGTCCTGCAGGATTTCACAAAGTGCCTGAGCTCCTCCCTACAGGGCATCCACTTTTCAGCTGTGTCCAGTATAGATTGTATACGTATCTTATCTAGAAGGCAGACTTAGTCAATGGTTGATATAGTCACTGAATAATAGTGAGGAGAATTTTTAGGTGTTGATTAGCCATCTGGAGGCTCCCATATTTTTCCCTGAATATAAAAGAAACATGCAAGTGAGAACAAGAAAAAAAGTAGTACAGTGTCTGTGTGTTTCTGACAGTGACTGACTCCTGGGGCTCTCTCCCCCATCCCGCTTCCCTGCTGTGGCAGCGTGGCCAGGCAGCTCTGTCACTGCCATCGCAGCTCCCATTGGCTGGGGTTCCTGGCCAATGGGCTGGAAGCTGGGTCAGTGCTGGGTCCTCTCCAGTGACGCTGGGCCCGGAGGGAGCTGCTTGTGAGGAGGCAGGGGAGCTGCCCCTGAGATGAGAGCGCCCCACATTGCTGACCCATGGCGCAGGGCCCCCCAAAGTACAGAGCTTGGGGCCCAAACATCGGTGGAGCTGGGCCCACCTTCATGAATATTGCTGGAGCATGGGCACCACGGGCCCATATAACTTGCTGCCTATGGATACTAGTTACTTTTGAAAATCTTGGCACAGATTCTCTGTCTTGTTCCTTAACTGCAAAACCATCATCCCCCCACTAGATTGTACATTGTTCTTCCATGGTATGCAAATGTCAGGACAAACCCCTGAACCACACTGATGGTTTATTACTGCAACATGGAAATTACACTTTTTTATGTAGTTGCAAAGTTTAAAGGAACTTAAGTCATTTTTAGTGAAAGTCAGAACTTCAGAAACTCACAAAGAACGTTTACTGACTTTAGGTTGCCAACTTTCTAATTGCATAAAAACAAACACCCTTGCCCCACCCCTGCTCACTCTATCTCCCCTCCCTCTGTCGCTTGCTCTCCCTCACCCTTACTCCCTTGCTCACTTTTAATGGATTGGGGCAAGGGGTTGGGGTGAAGGAGGGGGTGAAGGCTCTGGCTGGGGTGCGGGCTCTGGGTGGGGCCAAAATGAGAGGTTCAGGGTGCAGGAGGGGGATCTGGGATGTGGCAGGAGGTTGGGGTGCGGGCTCTGTGGTGGTGCTGGGAGTGAGGAGTGCAGGAGGGGGCTCCAAGCTGTGGGGTTGAGCCGAGGAATTTAGGATTGTGGGAGAGAGCTCTGGGTGGGAGTTTGGGTGTGGGAGGGGGCTCCAGGCTGGGGCAGGGGGTTGATGTGCAGGAGGGGGTGCAGGCTCTGGGCAGTGCTTACTTTGGGAGGCTCCCTGGAAGTGGCAACATGTCCCTCGGCTCCTAAGTGCAGGGGGGAGGGAAAGCTCAGTGGTTTGAGCATTGGCCTGCTAAACCCAGGGTTGTGAGTTCAATCCTTGAGAGGGGCATTTAGGGAATTGAGGTAAAAATCTGTCTGGGGATTGGTCCTGCTTTGAGCAGGGGGCTGGATTAGATGATCTCCTGAGGTCCCTTCCAACCCTGATATTCTATGATTGTAGGCATAGGGGTGGCTAGGTGGTTCTGCACACTGTCTCTGCTCTCACAGCTCCCATTGGCTGTGGTTCCCAGCCAATGAGAGCTGTGGAGCCAGTGCATAGGGTGGGAACAGCACATAGATCCCCCCAACTGCCTAGCACCTCAGCACTAGAGGGACATGTCACCACCTTCGGGAGCACGTGGAGTCAAGTAGGGAGCCTGTCAGCCCCACCAACTGGACTTTTAACAGCCTGGTCAGTGGTGCTGACCAGAGCTGCCAGGATCCCATTTTGACCAGATGTTCTGGTTGAAAACTGGACACCTCACAACCCTAACTGTGTCCATGGACACTGAGTTGGCTTGAATGTGAAACTTAAGGTCAGGGCTGTACAGAGTGTTTTGGGGTTCTGGGGCAAAATCTGAAACTGTGGCCCCCAACCCTTCCAAAAAAATTACAGCTGAGGAGAAGCTAAGGGGCAGGGGAGGTTTGGAGAGTGAGTCTGCACTACACTCACTCTGCAGCAATGGCTCCTGTCCCGCAGTGCTTGCCCTGCCTCCCTGCTCCAACCATCGCAATCTGGTACACAGAAGTTGGAGCACCATTCAGGTTTGGCCGGGTGGCCTCTCTGTTATGAAAGAGGGGCCAGCAGGCTCAATTCCTGTGAGTGGCCTGGTGACCCAGCACATAGGGTCGCAAAGCCACTTCGTTTGAGGGCCTTCTAAAAATGTAGCCTGGACAAACTGCCCCCTTCCCCCCATTCCCGACTAAAGTGTGGTAAGCCATTTGAACAAAAACTGAAGAAAATTTTGATGTGAACTAAACTAAAATTGCAGAGCAATTTGCTTAGAGCATACAGCTCTAAGCAAAATCTATATGCATGCAAGCATATCAGATTTTATTTAACCATGTATTTTTCTTCTTTAAATCAAATTGGCATGAACTACGGCCAAAATACCCTCCATCAATCACTTGGGGAAAAGATTGCAAAAAGACTAAGGTGACCAGATAGCAACTGTGAAAAAACAGGACAGGAGGTGAGGGATAATAGGTGCCTATATAAGAAAAAGTCCCCAAAAATAGGACTGTCCCTTTAAAAATGGGACATCTGGTCATCCTAAAAAAAGACGATTCTAACAAATACACATATAAAATGTCCTGAGAAACTTTACAGCTGGCATGCACTGGCCAGAAACTAATGAGAAACCTACACTTTAGAAAGGATCTGAAACATGATCTATAAAAACACATTTTAAAACTGACACATCACTAATGGAAGAATAAACTTTGTTTGCTTTATTTATAATACCTTAAGTAAACTTAAGCTTTTTTAAAATGCTACTATTCAAAGGCTAAATTCATCAGAGCCATGTTTGAGCGATGGGGACTGGAATAGTAATATTACAGGTTTTTGCAACTCAGCACTTGCTTGCAGATCCTTATAATCTGTTAATCACACACTGCAATATTGTAACTTGGACTCCAGCCTTCTGCATCAACTCGACACTTGCTTGACAAGCCATGACTTCCCTCATAGACAAAGTTCTTATTGATTTCAACTCTGATCATGTCAGTAGACTATACAAAGTATGTTCTGAGTCCAGTGTTCACAGTTGAGAGGGAAAAGCCTTTCTTTGGTTACCCGGCAGTGACTTGCTCTTATCATGAGTTCATGATAGAAACCCTTACCATGAACCCTTTGCTAGAGTGTAATTAAAGGAATCAAGCCACAAGTATGTGAGTGACTATGTAAATAAACTGCTTAAGCACCTGAAGATGCCTGTTGTGAATTAGATGTTTCCAGAAGCCTGAGTTGACTCAGACTGAGCAGAGTGCCCATACTTTAATAAAATATTAAGACATATAGTGCCTTCTCCCCTGACTCTAGCATGCATAGGCAGTGCTACACAGATCTCTAACCTTAATTGCTTTGCCTAGAGCCTTGAAATTAGTATTATGGGACTCTAGCAGGAAAAGAAAAGCAAGAAAAAGAACAAACATAGGCAAGTGTTTGCAGTCTCCCATTTATGTCAATGGGAGACTGAAATACAATTTCTATCACCATGTGAGACTATGAATCAGCTGCCTGGTAAGGCAGGCCCATATGTTGTGTCAGCCTGGGGACACTGTTGGTTTCTCCTGGACTCCTAAGCACCTAACTGACTTTGGAAAATGGCAATTTGGATCTTAAATCTTTTAGGCACTTCAAGTTTTATTTTTTAAAAAGCGATTTTTAATTTCTGGGTTAATACTGGCAGCGTCCCTTAACATGTATCATGTCTGAGTCAAGGAGGTCATTCACCGCTTACTTTTCACACCAGAAAGTAGAAAACATGCTCTTTAGACTTCTGCTGCACTGTATGATTTTAAGCAATAGCTTCTGTCTTGCTCCCCAACTAATATTACCAATTACCATAGTTTGACTCATTGGTGTAATTCATTTCCTAGGTTGATGTATCCATATGAATATTTATTCATAGTTTTTAAGTCTGGAAGGGACCATTATGATAATCTAATCTGACCTTCTGCAAAACACACTATGGAGCCTCAGCCAATAATTTTTAAAACAAACCTATAATTTCTGTGTGAGGTAGACATCCAATCTTGATTTCAAGACCTTAAGTGGTGGGGAATCCTCCACTTCCCCAGTACAGTTATTCCAAGTGTTAAAGTCTCACTGTTACTGTCTGAATTTGTCTAGCTTCATCTTCCAGCCACTGGATCTTGTCATACCTTTTCCTGCAAGATTAAAGAGCCACCTGCTCTCAGAAATCTTTGTTTTCCAGACCTGAATAATTTTTGTTGCTCTTTTTGGAACCTTTTCCTATTTTTCAACTTCCATTTTGAACTCTGGACCCAGTTGTGCCAGGAATGAGTCATAGATTCCAAGGCCAGAAGGGACCATTGTGATCATCTAGTCTGATCTTTTGTAGAACACAGGCCAGAGAACTTCCCCAAAATAATTCCTAAAGTACATCTTTTAGAAAAACATTCAACCTTGATTTAAAAAATGTCAGTGATGGAGAATCCACCATAACTCCTGGTAAATTGTTCCAATGGTTAATTATTCTCACCCTTAAAAAAATTACACCTTATTTCCAGTCTAAATTTGTCTAGTTTCAATGTCCAGGCATTGGATCATGCTAGACTGAACAGCCCATTATTAAATATTTGTTCCCCATGTAGGTACTTACAGACTGTAATAAAGTCACCCCTTAATCTTCTCTATGTTAAGCTAAATAGCTTGAGCTCTTAGGATGTAACATTTTAAGGCATGTTTTCTAATAATTTAATCAATCATTCTAAATCAAATACCTTCCAGAAATCTAAGTACATTACGTCAACCTTTATCAACTAAATTTGTAATCTCATAAAAAATTGTTTTGACAGGGCCTATTTGCTATAAAACCCATGTTGATTGGTATTCATTATGCTATCATTCTTTAATACTTCCTTTGTTATTTTTAATCTGACATAAAATATGTACCACAGGCCTGAGTTTTCACTGCCTTTCATCTTATTTAGTCATTCACGCCAGTGCAAAGTGGGTACAAAAAGCTAAAATTCTGATTTTTCTTTGGTTTCATGAGGCAATGGAGAATCAGGCCCTAAATCTTTAGCAGTAAATTGAAATAACATAATCTTCAGACATTCTGATAACAAACATCAAACTTTTGTTTATTTGCATTCTTACATGTGTGCTATTCACTGTTTATGGCACGAATCTGGAATTTATCTAGTGACAGATTAAGAGAAATGTACACACTAATAGAGCCTTTGAATCCAAAATCAAAACAAAAGCTGTGTTACGTACCGATTCCAACAGGAACTTTATCATCTTGATCTGAAAGAAAAATCAAAAGACTCACTTGGCAGACATTATTCCCAGATACTAATTGCTAGGAATCTCTAAGGAACTTGATATTTCTTTGTTTTTGACTGACAATATTATAAATGGTAAGGAGGCTATTGTTTAACCCCGTGATGTAATTATGGCCATATGTCAACAGACAGACATGCACTGTTGTAGTGCTGCTAATTGTAAAGTAGACAAGTATGAACAAACTCAACCCTGCCCCTGGGCTGTGCACATCAGTCATTAACAGAAGGCAAAGACAGACTTTGAGGAGAAATAGGCTTTATACACATTTTCTGCATCAGGCATGATATCTTACTTTTCCACTACTCATTTTCTTGTCCTCAGATTGAAAAATATTGAGTATTACTGATCTGTGTCATACAAATGTCTGCATCATCAGTTAGTGGTGTGTTTTGGGATGCTGGCAGAACCTAGAGAATTTCTGAAACTGCTTTTTTACTAAAAACAAAAATAAAATAACAAAAACCATTCCTCCCCTATTACTGTGAATGCATTCAAACCCTGATTTGGCTAATTCAAGACTCCTGTATCTTGCCATTTACACATAGGAATCTTAGATTTTGGCTTCTGCTGGGTGCAAGTGGGAATGGAAAGAAGAAACTGCCTGAATTTTAAGCAGTTGGGGCTACAGTCACAAAGGGAACACAGGTGTAACAACATGTTAACCCCTTCCTTCCGGAAGAATTCACAGCCCTGAGTTAGGCACTCAAGCTCCACTGTGCATTCTATGGGGAGAGTTAGACACCTAAGGAAGGGATTCATGGAAACCAGCAAGCTGAATGTGAAGTTGCCTAAAGTAGCCAGGGGTGAAATGCAGGGCAAAGGGGCAGGGTTTAGGTCCCAGATCCACAAAGGGACACAGGCACTTAATTCCCAGTGATTTGGGCTTTAGTGCCTGAGTGACAGGCTGGAGGAAGACATGTATTTCAGCTCAGGATTCTCAGCCATGAGCCCATTCCTGGAGTTTGGCACCTAAACTGGGTCAGGCCTTTCTTGTGAAAAGAGAGACAAGGCTCCCCTTGCTCTATTGTAGACTATAGCCCAGTGGTTAGGGCATTCACCTGGCAGGTGGGCGATCTGTTTTCAAATCCTGTTGTTTGTTTTGGACAGGGACTTGAATCGTGGTCTCCCACCTCCCAGCAGAATGCTGTAAGTGACAAGTTGGTTTTTTTGATACGGCAGAGGGTTGGGGCGCGGGGGAGGGGGGAGGGATGAGGCCTTCGGCTGAGGGTGCGACTGGGAATGAGAGGTTTGGGGTGCAGGCTGCCCCGGGGTTGCAGTGAGGTGAGAGGACTCCCCCCAGCCCTCTCTTGCCGCAGCAGCCCAGGGCCAGGGGAGAGCACCTCTCCCTGGTGGTGGCAGCTCCACGGCTTGGCTGGGGCTGGGGGAGAGGCGCCTTTCCCCACCTGCGTAGCCCTTTGTAGCCTTAAGGGAACTTACCGCCTTACCGCTCTAAAACTGTGTGCAACACGAAGATCAGCTATAGGCAGAGGGGGTGTGGAAGATGCTGTGCCTAGGGAAGCAGAAGGTGTAAATCTGGCCCTACCCACAGGTGAGATAGGTGAGGGAATGCCTCATCTGAGAATCCTGCTGGGGCTTAGACACGAGCAGGAGCTCCAAGCAGCTTGTTAGTTGTTTGGTGGCATCAGGACTTAGGGGGATTTGTGCATGCCCACCAGGGGAAACACAGGTGCCTACAGGATTAGGTGGCAGATGAATGGTGGTTTTGTAAATGTCAGTGGTGCCTAAATTTTGGACTTAGGTGCCTAAAGAGGCAGTTGGGTGCCCAAATCCCTTTGTGACTCTAGATCGTGGTCATACACTTTGGCCTTTAGTTTTTCTTTTTTACAATACACCTTTTCTTCCTTTCTGGGGAAGCTCTCTCAGTTTTCTACTTGCATGAAACAACTTAGCCCACCTGATTTGAGGCTCCCACTTCTGAAAATATTGTGAGTAAGCACGAAAAAGTAGTGATTTTTTTTTAAAGACATAATTCCTCATTCCTTTTAGGCAAATCTGTAATTTATTACTGAGCACTAATCTACAGTAACATGGCACGTTTAATCACAATTACATGAAAAAATAAATTATTACAAAAAGCTGTATAATTCCAGAATTACATCTCATTGCACAGAGATGTAACACAACCCCAAACTACTGAACTCAAAGGAACTATTTATGTGCTGAAAGGTATGCAAGAGCAGAAGCCTTTGCAGGACGTGGGCCTAATCTTATAATTATTTTTTTCAACTGTAATCATGGCACAAAATAGTTTACAAAAAGTAGAGGGAGGGTGAAATACAAGTTTTGAAATCTTAAAGCACCCTACATACTGATTTAAATTGACTTTTCAAATGACAATTGCATTCCAGTGGATTTTGCCTTTAAAATTTAGAACTAGTGCTGTTGATTTAATTATATAAATTGGAAATCAGTTGCCCTGTGGATCCAAAACAGGAAAAAGCAGATCAGGTAAAAACCTGGCCCTCCTGAAATTGGATTTTTACCATTGACTTCTTGAGGGCCAGGATTTCACCCACTGAGTCTGATCTTACCCTTATTAAGGCAAAACTCCTGATGACTTCAGTAGGAAACTTGTCTTGAGTAAAGACAGCCGGAGTGATCACATCCCAGCCCCTGGAATGTAGCTATATTATAAATCATTGCACATGTATTTTCGTAATCCAGCCTCATATGTTCAATAGCCAGAAGCTGTTACTGTGATAGGACCACCATACCTTGCTCAACTATAGCCTAACATAATGATGCATCATGGTACTGACCCTGCAGTCCTTCTATTCAATGTGTGTTTTGTCATTGTGTTAAAGGAGAGCAGGCCTTTGCTTAAGTAATGGCATTTGTGGTTGGGTTGGCATGCACACACAAAGTGCATAAAAGAAATCAAACACTTAGAATCTCTCTTTTGCTCAGATAGTTTTTCAGTGTCAGTAACTCTTTTGGGCACAACAATGTTAAATGTTAGATACTCCCTGGATCTGTATGTAGCACAGGCTTAGCCAAAGAGCAATAAGAGATTTGGGATAATGGATGATGATGATGATGATTTATACAATGTATAAATAAATGCATTTTGCATTACTACCAACAGGGTCACTGACTACATTCATGCCTGCAAATTGGGCAGGACACTATTTGGTCTCTAATACGAGTGTCCTTTTTATTCCTGCTCCCCCACAGCAAAAATCAGCATGCAGTGCTGAGAACAGGCTGTAAAGAGCCCAGCTGCTCTTTGCAGCCACCTTAATGAGTTTCTTAATATTGTGTCAGTGTTGAAGGACATATGGCACATTTAACTCTGTGATGTGAATTTCTTCTGTTTTTCTTGCACATGCTTTGTTCTTTTAATTCAACTCTATGAAATATGGTTATAGTGTTGCTCGTATAAATGTCTAATGCTGGTCATTCAGTATCCACTTTACAATATCTGTCTTGCTGTCTATCTGCCACTTATCACCATAGTATCTGAGGGCCTTCCATGTAAAATCAATAGCAACAGAAAAGTGTCTAATGGAATTTATGGAGTCTCTGGAATGTCTCCCTTTTTAGGGTCAAAACTCTGCTTGGAATAGGGGTTTCGTTTCTGATTCTTTAAAAGTTTGTTTGTTATTTTGTAGGGGTTCAGGAATAGATGGGGGTGTCAGTGATGTGAGTGTCATTCTTTTGATGGAAGGCTTTTTCAAAGGTATCATCCTAGGAACTTGGAGTAAGCTCTTTCATTAAGTGTTCATGAATAATGTATGCGTGTTGTGAATCTTGACTGGAAAAGTGACATGGGTAAAACAAAGGAATTCACAGACTCATCTTTATTTCCAGGATCAAAGTGACTGGGGCAGCAGCTTCACAACCCTACCAGTTTAAAATGTGTATTTTTTTTA
Organism: Gopherus flavomarginatus; assembly: GCF_025201925.1. NCBI lineage: Eukaryota > Metazoa > Chordata > Testudines > Testudinidae > Gopherus > Gopherus flavomarginatus. Next base: position 114,239,287 of record NC_066619.1, read on the forward strand.
AAAAGCGAAGGCGGCTTTAAAAATTGTATGAATAAGAGACACCTAAATTTAAATTATCGTCATGTGTCAAATGCTCCTTATTACTGATTTCAGTTTGTGGCAGAGAGAGGAGACGAAGGACCATATTGGTTTCAGTGAAGAGTTCTACTTAAAAACTGATGGCACAATAGGGCCAACTAATATTTAGTAATTTACTGAACAGTACCCATGATCTAAATCTTATCTTGAAAATTACAGCTGAGCATTTATTTTAATTACTTCAAGGAAATTGTCGACATAACTGTTCATTTTCTAATGATGATAAAGCTGAATAAAAAATATCTACCAGGCGTATGAGCCTTGAGACAAGGCCCAACATTAAGCATTTTATGGTGTTTGATTTTGATCTGCGGCTTTTATTTTCCAAGCCTTGACTTTGAAGACTTTGTTGAAAAACTACCACCTTCTAACACACACAATAACCCTGCCAGAGGCCTGACAACACCTCATAAAAACCACCTTATGCTCACAAAAGAAATGAATTTCAAAGAGGATCCAGAACCAAAATATGTGAGTGTCAAGCAACCAATGAGGAACTGGCTTCGTCTCCTATTCAGAGCTCTGGTAGTGAATGGCTAAGGTTTTCTAATCGCTCAGCTCATTTAATTGGAACACTGATAATGAAGGCCCCAGGAGAATCTCTGGCAGAAGGAATTCCCGACAGCCTGAAGACAAAGTTTAAAATATACACTATTTCTAATAACAGAAAATCATGCTGGACCAAACTACTATCTCTTACCAAAGTAGTGGGTCAAATCCTACAGTTCTTAAAAATGCAAAACTCCTGCTGAAGTCACTAGATGTTTTAGATGAATAAGGACTGTAGGACTGAATCCACAGGGGAAAATAAGATCAAAATCCCCATAGTGAATCTATTGCGTGGGTGAGTTGGGATTTTTTATAAAAATCAAAATACCAAATTTTGATGATAGTGTTTCTGCTCCTTCCATTGTCAATATTCTACAGTTTAGTAAAAAACAAACAAACAAAAAAACCCAATGATTTACAGCCCATCTGGCAAGGATCTAAAAATTAATTTAGAAATGATGGATTTCCTTAATTTAAGTGCTTTTGCTGCTTGGAAAGAGTAGAGTAAATCTACCACTGTAAGAAGATTGTGGACTCTTTTCCCCTCTGAAGAATGCAGAACAACAGTGTACCCGGAGGTGAAAGTAAGTCGGTCCGCTCCGGTCCGGCGTACTGGCAAGAGCCAGTACACCATGCCTGACCGCATCAACTTCCACGGCGGGGACTGAAAGGGCTTAGAGCTCCCCGTGGCTGCGGGCAGCCCAGAGCCCTTTGAATCCCTGCAGCGGCTGGGATTGAAAGGGCTCAGAGCTCCCCCGCGGCTGTGGGCAGCCCAGAGCCCTTTAAATCCCGGCCGGGGCTCCGACGGCGGGCCGGGGCCAGGATTTAAAGGGCTCCGGGCTTCCCTGTGGCAGGAGCTCTGGGCCCTTTAAATCCCTGCCTGAGCCCCACAAAGCTCGGGGTTTCCCCTGGCGGCCAGAGCCCCGGGCCCTTTAATTTGCCCCTGAGCCCCGGAGGGGGCTCCCAGCCACCTCTGCAGCTGGGAGCCCCTGGTTGATTTAAAGGCTCTGGGTCTCCCAGCCACAGCTGGTTCCCCAGGGCCTTTAAATCTTGAGAGGCCACGCCTCTTCCGGGAGAGGCCACACACCCCCTCAGGACTCCGACAGTACTGGTCAGTCCTGTAAGTTACTTTCACCCCTGAGTGTATCTAAGGTGCTGCTTCCATTTTGACAGTAGCAGGCCCAGCCTTATTTCCCATTTTGAACTTGACTCTGCAAGGTGCTGTGGAGCACTTTGGCTTAAAGTGCCTCTGAAGAGTTCTAGTGATGATGGCGGCAGGTCTTTTGCCTCCCTCGTGCCGGGGCAGGCATGTACCTTCAGTGTCAATGTCAGGGGAAGGACAGGATAAGCACAACCAGCAGCCCTTGCTATGCTTTTAGACAATATACAGCTTTCACTTCCACTCAGAAGAGGCCTCTTGACACTGTCAGCGACTCAAAAGCACAGCCAAGGCCACTGACCAATCCGGACAGCACCTCTCCCTCTTGTGCTCAACACCTGCTGGCCTAAAGCATTGCGGTTCTCTTGTGCAAGAGCAATAAGAAGAAACCTCTATGCAGAAAGGAGGGAAGGACAAGACTCTCTCTCACCTACTCTACCAGTGTACCAGTACTGGAGCACCCCTAAATGAGTCTTAAATCAGTTAAAAAAAAAAAGAGTGGAGGGGGAGGATCCTGTAATACAATGGTCTGTTGCACAATATGAACATGAACCTTAAAGGCTAGGCCTCTTCAGCTTGGAAAAGAGGAGACTAAGGGGGGATATGATAGAGGTATATAAAATCATGAGTGATGTGGAAAAAGTGGATAAGGAAAAGTTATTTACTTATTCCCATAAAACAAGAACTAGGGGTCACCAAATGAAATTAATAGGTAGCAAGTTTAAAACAAATGAAAGGAAGTTCTTCTTTACACAGCGCACAGTCAATTTGTGGAACTCCTTACCTGAGGAAGTTGTGAAGACTGGGATTATAACAATGTTTAAAAGGGAACTGGATAAATTCATGGTGGCTAAGTCCATAAATGGCTATTAGCAAGGAAGGGTAAAGAATGGTGTCTAGCCTCTGTTCATCAGGATGGAGATGGATGCCAGGAGAGAGATCACTTGATCATTGCCTGTTAGCTTCACTCCCTCTGGGGCACCTGGCCTTGGCCACTGTCAGTAGACAGATCCTGGGCTAGATGGACCTTTGGTCTGACCCGGTACGGCCGTTCTTATGTGCTTAACCTTGAAGAAAAGGAAAATATGGCTATTATGAAGGTGACTTAAGGTTATTCTTTCTGGCACAGGGCACACCAATCCATTCCCATCATTCTACTAGTTAGTGTGACACTAAAAATCTCATTAACTGCAGAAAAAATACCTGATGGGCTTGTAGGAATCCACTTCTCCCCCTAGCTATGTGCCGTATATGTACTCATTAACAGGTGCAGAAAGGGTATGCACACATGTGCATCAAGGATAGAATGTTACAGTCCTCTTGCTTAAAATCATTAGTAACTTGGCAGAAATGGGCTGGAGTCTGAGTGGATTATTCCACAGCATAAGTTTTGCATCTCCCTCCTTCTGTGCACCAAGAGAGAAACAGAAAAACTCCTGTTCACATAAAAGGAGCAGAATAGACCCTTAGTGGAGCCCCAATTCCTGCTATTCAGGGAGATTTTTCAACATATAATGCTCTGACAATTCTTTAGTAAATTATCTATATTTATAACACAAAGGGCTTGCTCCCATTCAAGGCAATGGCAAAACTCCCCACGGCTTCAGTACATGTGGGATTGGGTCCATACTTTTTTTTTTTTGACTCATAAACTTTGAATAGGAATATAAAATGGCAGAATAATGGGGGCGATACAACTTTCAAAAATATCTTTGTTTTATGCCTCATCTGTTGTTGCTGTTGCCAGGGCCGGCGCTACCATTTAGGCAGCCTAGGCAATTGCCTAGGGTGCCAGGATTATTGAGGGGGCGGCATTTTGCCAGGTGGGTGGCAGGCGGCTCCAGTTGACCTGCCGCAGGCATGCCTGCGGAGGGTCCGTTGGTCTGCAGCTCCAGTGGAGCTGCCGCAGTCATGCCTGCGGATGGTCAGCTGCTCCTGCAACTCTGGTGGACCTCCTGCAGGCATGCCTGTGGCAGCTCCACTGGAGCCACGGACCAACAGACCCTCCGCAGGAATGACTGCGGCAGCTCCACCGGAGCCGCGGGATCAGCGCAAGGGGCGGCGAAATGGTCGTACACCTAGGGCGCCAGAAACCCTGGTGCCAGAAACCCTGGCGCCGGTCCTGGCTGTTGCAACACTAACTTTTTAAAAATATGTATTTTGAATACATATCCTGCTCCCAGTGAAGTCCATGGGAATTTCGCTCTTGACTTCAATAAGATTAGGAGTGATCTCCCAAGTCAAAAACTTCCTCTGACGTTAGAAGGTACAGGAGCCAGCACTAGTTCTGATTTTTTTTTAAACATAACTTTGTCAATCATTTCCCATCTAGAAAACATAACTAACTTTTGGGTGTACATTTCCCTAAGCAACTTTGGGAAATATGTTTTAATGTCTGTGATATTGGTGAATCAGCTTGTATGAATTCTGTTCTATATAGGTTCTTATACTGTACTCATCCCTGTGGTTTCTGAGCACCTTTTGAGTAGTGCATTAAACAGCATGAAGAAAATCTATCCAGTGTTGTTTGTTCTCTCTCCACAGTGGGAGAAGTGGCTGTGGTGGAGTGTCTAGCTTTGGGAAGTGTTTTGTTTTTGTATATATGTTAGAGCAGGCAAGGTCAAAGAAATGTTTTTAGCACTTGCAGCCGGTGATGGTGAAGTTTTTGTGATGGTTCTTAGTTCCTGGGGGAGTTCCTTCTACAGTCTGGATCCAGCCCCCAAGAATGCTCTGCCTCCTGCACAAGCTTTACCTTTATTGTGGAGAGTTCCATTGTGCCAGAGGAGCAGAGCTGTCAACCACTGTCTTCATCACAAGCCAAATCTCTCATGTATCCTACTTTTCTTTGAAAAATGCTGTTAAACACTGTCAAACTTTCACATTGTTATACATAATGTAAATTTTAGTTATGAGACCATGTTGAAATTTTTCACATTTTGAAAGAAAGAAGAAAACTTTCATGAATTTCCCCCATTTTTCAACAATCATAGAGCAAGCTGGAATTTTTAGAATTTCAAAATTTAGAGGAAAATAATTAATAGTAATAATTAATACAAAAGTTGTGAATCCCCCTGCCCTTTTCTTTTTCCTAACAAACTCCAGGAATTACCTTCATAACCAAAGATCAGAAGAGAAATACAAATGTGCACCCATGGATCTATCAAAAGACAACAATCTAATGTTCTGTGTCAATTTTTTAATTAATTGCTTCATTCATTTTTGGTTATTGGGAAGAATATTCTGTATGGCTGGGTGAACTGTTTGTGGTTTGCTTTTTCTGAAACACTAAGGCTTGGATCCACAAAGAGACATAGATGCAATGCTTAATTTGTCAAGGAAGAAGTGCCAGAGAACAAGCAATTTTTTTTACTTGCTTAACTGACGCAGCAAGCCCAGAGGTGCTGGGGCTGTGAACTGCCAAACCTGGAGGCACTGGGACTCAGCCCTGGCACAAAGTAAGCACTGCTTATATGCCTAAATCCTAGTTTTAGGCTCCACTCCGAACCACAAAACTCCAGCTGAACTCTGCCGGCACCTAAACTCATTCCAATTTCCTGATCTGAAGAGGAGTCTCCCACCTCTCTCCGGAGAGTGCTCTAATCACCCAGCTGTAGGATATTTGGATTTGGGGCTCCCTCAGTTTCTCCTGTTGAAGCCATGCCACTGTGGCTAAATTGAGTCATTAGAGCAGGGAGCCTGGACCCTGAGATTCCCTCCTCCCAGGTGCGTGCCCTAACAAGGAACCTCAGTACCTGGGGCTGACAGCCAGAGCTCTTTAAAAGAAAAAAAACCCTCCCTTGAGTGGCCCACCCTATAGTTTGAGAACCTCTGGATTAGATAATCTGGTGGGCCCCTCTAGCATTAAACTCTATGGTTCAACTGAAATGCTTTCATCTCCTCCGACAGACTGGGAGCTGAACCTGAGTCTCCCCTATCCCAGATGGGTGGTGGGCCCATATTTGTAGGCTTACTGCTGCCAGGATTTAAGCATGGTCTTCGGGGTTTGCAGAACCGAGCGCTGAGTCAGGCTGGAAAGGAACAGGGAAGTGCTGTGGAGCAGCTCTCGCCCCATCCTCTCGTCAGTGTGGAGCACCCTCCTTGGCTCCCACCAAGCAGCGATGCGCCGGGGACCATGCGCCACCAGCCCGCCTCTCTTTTGGGGGCTGTCCCCTTGCAAGGGGCGTGGCGCTGCGCCCCGCTCCAGCCGGGAGACGCTTAACTCCCCGCACCGGGAGGGAAGAAGGGGCAGACGGCGGCGGTGGTTTCCCCCCCGAGGCGCGCGGAGCTGTGCGGTGACCGGGCTCCTCTCTGCGGGCATGGAGCCGGGCAGCACCCCGCTGCTGCCCCCGGGGCTGGCCACCCTTCCGCCCCCAGCTCCGGCGCTGCCCGTGTCCCCCGCCTTCCTCCGCCCGCCCAGCCTCTTCTTGCGGGCAGCGGCCGCCGCCACTGGCGGCTCCAGCCCCTGCTGCCCGGCGGCTGGGGGCCCGGAGCGCGGCGCCTGCTCGCCGCGAACCCCGAAGTGCGCCCGCTGCCGCAACCACGGCGTCGTGTCCGCGCTCAAGGGCCACAAGCGCTTCTGCCGCTGGCGGGACTGTGCCTGCGCCAAGTGCGCGCTGATCGCCGAGCGCCAGCGGGTCATGGCCGCGCAGGTGGCGCTGCGCCGGCAGCAGGCGCAGGAGGAGAGCGAGGCCCGGGGGCTCCAGCACCTGCTCCAGCAGCGTCCGCCCGCTGCCCGCGGGGAGGCAGCGCTGAGCCTGGCGGCCAGGGGACGCGGAGCTGCCGGGCGGGCGCCGGCGTGCGGGGCCGCGAGCGCGGAGCTCCAGCCGGGGAGAAGAGGTGTGCGAGGCTGCGAGCCGGGCGGGGCGGGCAGCGGACCCGCAGCAGGGCCGAAATCCTGGCCCCTCTGCGGCAGATCCTGACTTCAGGGTGGCCACGATTTCCCCTCCCCGGTGCCAGCTGTGTGCGCCCTGGAGAGGCTGATCACAGGCCGTGCGGACAGGCAGCCTGGCGATTCGGGGAGCCACTCTGATGTTATACACGTGTTAGGGGCCAGATAGCCAACAGAGCTCTGCTCCCCTGTAGGCTCCCAAACCAGAACCTTATTATCCGTGCTCAGCACCCAGGGTCCTAGCCTGACACTTACTGCCAGGTTTTCAAAAGAGCCTCACGCACTGAGCGCTTCTAAAAACCTAGCCAAGGTTGCACGTTGTACCAGTACTGTATATGTATATATGTATTGCATATTTATGGACATGTAGGCAGTGTATTGCATTTTGTGCATGAATGATATGCACAGCGTATAAACACATTTATGTTTTTTATTAAATATGCACTGTCCTATTGATTCTATATGTAGTATCATGCATTTTGGTGTGTGTGTATGTATATACATATGCACACATGTGATACAACAAAATGAAATATGTTATGCAGTAAATTAGGAAATTTCATGTTTAATGTAATATGCAGTGTATTGATAAGTTTAAGATTATATCAGTGATATATGGCCTCAGTTTTGTCAACATTTATGCACGTGTTTAAGCATGAGTAGTCCCACTGACTTCAATGGGATAATTCAGATAAGTAACTATTTTCCAGGTATACTGGAACCCTGGAGTCATTCTCTCCATTTGCACTGGGAGGGGAATACACAGTAGTATGTCTCATGGAAGTTCCTACTTTAGGACTTAAAGCGTTAAGCGCATCTTAATCTTTCATCAACATTCACTGGTGTGTTAGATACCTAATGTATCTGTAGTGGAGTTTAAATTATGGAGTGCAGTGAGCCACTGTAAATCTGGAGGGAGAGACAAGAAGACTAGTTTACATACTGCAAGTGTAGTGCTTAAGTGTTTGCGAGATCAGGGTTTTTGTTTTTGCATGTGTATATATAAATGCTAAATGTGCAATGTTATGTTATTATGCAGGAGATACTGGGTACATATGCAACTGTTGCATAGTAAGTATAGTAAGCAATAAGTTATCTATATAATATACATAATGCAGCTTTCACAAATAAAATAAGAGATGATCAGTTTAAAAAAACCATTTTAGATGCAAGAAACCATTTTGTATATTTAGGAGTATTATGTTTATGAAGTTGGTATCATGATGCCACAAAGAAGTAGATAGCTTTTCTTAAAACAAAAACAATGACTCCTGCTGATTTTTCTTGCATTTTTGTTAAAATTTATCTTGCAAATTTATGCTTAAGGGTGAAGTCCATTTAAACTACACTGGACTATAGAGACTAAGGATGGCAGCATCAGGTCCTTATCCTTGCTTTTGGCAATAGTTTTGATATACAACAAAGTTAACTGAAAGACTCGCATACACATTTGGGTATTTGATATTTCAAAGAAAGTAACATGACCTAAGGAATCTTCTTAAATCGAGAAATGCTAACATTAATTGAGCTGTATTTTATATTTTGACAAATCTTGACTATAGCTGTTCCAAATGTGCTTCAGTGTGTTAAGGATCATGCATGTATGGAAGATCATTCAGTGGTCTCTGATCCTGCAAAGGCTTAAACATCACTGAATTCAGTGGCAAAACTCTTGTTTACTTTAGTGGTTACAAAATCAGCCCTTATGGGACTACATATGCTTATAAGCCTTTGCGGGATTGGAACCTTCGTTTTTAAACACTGAAAGTCTATGTGGGATGGTTGCTAAGAGGATTGTGCAAATACGAGAAAGTTTTCAATATTTACATGTTTGTGGGGCTTCTGATTTTAGGTTTTAACGGATAATAAACCAGTTTTTATCCAGTAAACACTGGAAATGGTTACTTGTATTTAACAACTTGTCTACATAGAACAGTAATGCAGACTACAGTGGGTGTGATTTCTAAAATGTGCTAACATGTTTAGCCTTAATTGGTCCATCTAGATCTTGTTGTAGTACACTAGAGTTCCCTAGTACACTTTCATGTCATGCTGTTTGAAACAGTAAGATGTTAAAGGAACATAACAAAGAGATTACTCATTACAATATATACAAGGGGCGGGGGGGGAACCTTGATTTTTGGATATCTATATAAAGTGCAAAAATTGCTAAAAATAACCCTTGGAAAATTTTAAATTAATAGAATACCAAAAATAGAAGCTCCACATTTATGCTACAATGAAATTATGTGGATTTTCCTCTAATTAACCATTAAAGCCTTAATTCTTTATCTTGTGTGCACAGGTAGAACCTTGTGCCCATGGAGAGCCCCAGTGAAATCAGTGTGACTATGCAGGCACAAATGTTTACCTGCATGGGAGCAATAGAAGGATAGGGGCCTAAATTTTTGTTCTAGGCATGTCCGATATTTACTTATGGCCTCCCCAAAAAATATTGACATGATGTAAGTACTATGCTGAACAATTTAGAAATTTAGAAAGCTGCCTCCTCTGTCTGTATCTCAGCTAAAAATAATAATATCTGGATCTTTCCCTTTAGATGAAAGAATGTTACTCTGTGAGCATCATCCATTGTTCAGGTTTTTTTTTTTTTTTAATGAATCACTTTTTATTCTCATGAAGAAGAAAAATAACTCAAGAGTGGGGAGGACGAAGCTGATCTTCTGCTTCCCCTCCTCAGTCTCCCCTAAGTCAAAATCAACTGGAAGGCATTTCCTCAGTTTTCCACACAAAATGGCACTGAGCATTCTAATGAAAGTCCAAACTTAGGCAGTAATTCTGTTGATGAAGAACAAGGAAGAGAATCCTGCCTGTTCTCTTAGCCCTGCAGAGCCAACGTGGCTGTTTCAACACTTAAGTGAGCTGATACAATTAAATAAACAGGGGGAATCTGATGTTTTCTTATTGTATACCAGCATAGCTCCATTGAAATGAATGTGAATCTGGGCAAGGATCCATAGTGTACAAAGGTGCAATTTTTTATTTAGTCATTTTTCAGATTTCAGTCTTCATTACACTGTTCATTGCTCGAACACCAAGGGATAAAATCATGGTTCAGTTGGAGTCCTTGCCAATTTTACTGCTTACTTCCATGGGATTCGGATTTCACCCTATATCTTTTCTTGGGAAGTGTAATGTGTACGGTGTGGAAATTTTGGTAGCTATTTATAAGGCTTTTGACAGCTAGTGGGGGAGTTTTAGACTAAACTAATCTTTTTTTTTTTTTTTTTTTTTTTTTTTTTTTTTTTTTTCCAGAAGAGCAAGTGCAGAAGTATGAATCGTACTTCAGGGTGTTGGAAGGTCCTGTAGTCCTATCACATCCTCCTCCCCTTATATCTTTGCCTGAGTCAGCAGAAGCTAGTGGAAGCTATAGAGTGAAGTCGTCTGGCCTGGAAATCTCAGAAAAGGGAGAGACTGTTCAGTGTCCTAATCTGGAACAGCAGTTGGAAGGTGTTGAAAGTTCAGGATCCCCTTCTTCTTCAGACATGGAATCAGGAAATGAAAGTGAATGGTCCAAGGATTTTGCTGCCCCCAGTTCCAGTCCGCCAGCTGCCGCTTCAAGACAAAAAGACCCACTTGGCATTCTCACCAAAGTCTTTCCTAGTCATAAACGAAGCAAGCTGGAGAGTATCCTGCAGTTCTGCAAAGGAGATGTGGTCCAAGCCATAGAACAGATTTTGAATAGGAAAGAGAATAAACAAAATGTCAAAGACTTTGCAAACCCATCTAGATCTGAACTTAGTGCTTTACAGAGAGCCTCTAATTTTAGCCTCACGGGATTAGGTGTTGGAGCATTTGGCAATACATCAGCTTTCTCTCCTCTTCAAACCAGTTCTACATCATTTGGAAATGCAACAAATCTTTATGGCCTAAACCCTAGACTGGGGATTAGCCCTCTAAAACTGGCTTATTCTACCCCTGGAAGAGGGCTGCCTGGATTTATGTCACCCTACTTAACACCTGGACTGGTTCCAGCTTTGTCTTTTCACCCAGCAATAGACTACTCCTTTTCAGGAGTGATCAAGGATGCTTCTTACTTTCCGAGTAAAGAGTCAGTTACTAGCAGTGGAATTTACTCAAGGCTAAATCAAGAAAACCAGTAGTGCCTTTAGCATATTCCCTTTTGCAATGCACTTCCAAAATATGCAGCTGTGATGACATCTGGACTAATATGTCAAACCTCAAAGGATGCTTTAATCCCACAGCCCATAGAATATTATATTAGAGGTGGCAGAACAGTTCCTTTTTAAAGAACACAATGAGGCTTTGTACACCTTTTGAATGTTTTTTTTAATTTTAATGTAGAATGGCTTGCAAAACTGAAATTTTTAAGCAAAAAAGAAAATACTTTAAATTATGTATTTTTCCATCCAGAATATCTGCTGTGAAGAGCTGGTTTAAAAATTAGCACTGATTTTAAAACTGAGTTTTTATTATGCATATATTTTGTTTTGTATACGGGCTTCAAATTGTTTTGTAAATGAAATAATAACTAGGATATATTTGTTTGTGAACAGAAATAGTTGGATTATAAAGAACATCCATTATAACTTTCCTCTCCCTTTTAAAAAATATTTAATCAACTTTGTGTACTTAGTCTTCAAAGTCAATGATGCAAACAAGAATAAGACCAAGACTTTAAAAAATGAGTCCTTAATGTTAAGTCGATAAATCCATAGTCAGGCACTGAAATAAGCAGCCTGATTTTCAAAAGATCTTACTGAAGTAAATAGGGGCTGCTGGGTGCTCAGTACTTTTGTAGATCAGGCTCTTCATATAGGCATCAAAGGCCCTGATCCTGCAAAAATGTATGCACAGACTTAATTTTACGTACTGAGAATAGCCCCATTTAGATTATAGTGCTTGATTCTCAACTGATAAATCAGCATAGCTCGGTTGAAGTCAATAGAACTCTGCTAAGTTAGCTGAGGATCTGGCCCATAAAGTTAAGGATGTATGAACATTTTTACAGGATCAGGGCCTAAATGTAGATGTAGAAGCCTGATTTTAGGCACCCATTTTTAATAGTGTTAGTCCAAACGTAAAACCTGTACTTCAGCGTGGGGATTTGAATTTCTGAAGATCAGTCCTTTGAACTACACTTAATAGAACCCATACTTCGGGTTGTATTTTGGATTTTTTTATTTTATTTTTTGTATTGTGGATTTTTTCATTCATAAAATTCTTCTCAAATGATGACAGCAAGTACAATTTCTTTATACCTTTATTTTTATTGGGAGTTTTGTAGACCTTGTGTTGTGAATCTCAGAGCTAAACAATGAACAAAGTCAAAGCAAATGAGCACCATCTTCTGGCTATTCTAGTTCATTGCAATTTGATGGTGGTTTGAAACGAAAATTAGCATTTTGGTTCATAAGGAATTATTTTTTTAAATCTGCAAAGGTGGAGACGTGTTTCTCTTACATTCACTGGTATTTTAAATGTTCCTTTACTGGTTACAGTATGAATTTTGAGGAGATGCTGTTTAAATAATAGGAAGTTTGTATATTACAAAGATCCTGGTTACAAATGAGACACAGAATCAAAACCTGCTCTCTCTACTTGTATGTAAAGTCCTATTGATTTCAGTGGGATTCTTCTTTTGTATAAGGCCGCCAGGATTAGGTCTCCCCAAAATGTTTGAAACATGTTGTTAAATTACTTCTCAGGCACAATGCAGATTTTTGCATATATGTATGCTTAATTTTGCATATTTGAGCAGTCCTGCAACATGAATGTATATGTGGCTAAAGTCCAAGTTATCACAGGATAAGAGCTCTAGGACTGCAGAACTAGAAAGGGAATTTCTCTTAGTTGCATGTAGCAATTAAACAGAGACATGCCTTTGAGAAAGTCTTTGATGCTGATTTTGTTGCTTGCTATCTAGAAAACATAAGAAAAGGTTGACCTTGGGCCTGATCATGCTGCCACTGAAGTCAGTCTTTTTTGCTGTTTATCTGGTAGAACTAAAGTTTATTTCAATCAAACATTGGGGATTTTTCTAGGTGCTTATAGGACATGGGCAGGGTTAGGCATAAGCAAAGAGTAAACGATTATGAAGACTAATTATTTGGAGAAATGGCTTGTTAAATTATATCTTCTGAATAATTATATTTTATCAAAGTATGCAACAGTTTTATCACTTACAATTGATGGTATTAGCATCAATAGAAATTAGCAAGCTTTCAATATTAACTTTGAGATTTCAGTAGCTGTCCCTGTTTCATTTGATTTTATTGAGGCCCTATGTCAGGAAAGCATGGCTGTTCAGACATTTAAGCATGTGCTTTAGCAGGGATGAATTTAAGTATGTGCTTAGGTGCTTTCCTCAACTTAGGCCAAAATGCTAAAATCCATGCATGTCTACACAGCGGGGCAATGCACATTACTGGGTTGTGATTTCTAAAGCTCATCAGTGTGAGATACATTAATTGGTTCATGTAGACCCTGCCGATGCACACTGAGACTTCCATAGTGTACTTACAACATTTTTCTATTTTAAACAGCTCTCCATTAAAGTACACTAGAGAACTTTTAGTGTGCACCAGCAGGGTCTACACAGACCAGCTAATGTGTAATGTGCTAGTGCACTGTAGAAATCACACCTCTGTAGTTTGCATTGCTGCACCATATAGACAAGCTATCAGCTTGCCAAATGATATTGTTCTTACTGATTATTGTTTTTATGTTGCTGTTATTTCAATAGACATAATTAAGAAAATGCCTTACTTGCGAACTAAGGATCCTAACCATTCACACCATAATATTAAAGTTTATAGGCTTATTTCAAAAGCCCTGCTCTTTGTCAGAATTTGTACTTTTATAGCTATCTTAATGCACTTCCTCTTTGTAAGAGTTGGAGTGAATAGCCCTGGCCCTTCGTGAAGCTGTTTCTTTCAACTGTAGTATGGTTTTTACTCTCATTTTCTCCAGCACACTAGGTTACACTCCAGGCACATATCATCACTTGTTAAATCTATCCCAGTGGTACATCTCAAGCAAGATGGAGATTCCTGTGAGAGAACAGGTTCTGAAATGCCAACCTAAGATCCCTGCTTCATAGCACACACTGGACTTGCTCCTGAAGTCCCGAGTGAGGATTTAGCTATAGTGTACTCTTGTTCACTGTTTTGCCCTGGATTTAACCAAGGACTTAAGCATGTACTTAAGTCCCATAGATTTCAATTAAACTAAAGCATACTCATAAAGTTAAGCATCATGGAGTTATGCACTGGTTGAAATTTAAGTATAAACTTTTCTGAACTGGGTCATTAGCCTTGGTTTCCTCATTTGGAAAAAAGAGATCAGTGTTTTCTCCTGTTAAGCGCTTTGAGATCTCCCAATGAAAGGTGCTATGATAAGTGTTAAATATTATTCCAGAGCTCTTCATTTTCTTTGAAAGTTGCACATCTTTGAATGTTTTAACTGTAATCTTTCTCACAGAGATGTTTTAAGGGCAAATGCTTTAAAACAGTGGTTCTCAATGAGGGCTATGTGTACCCTAGGAAGTACTTAGAGGTCTTCCAGGGGGTATATCAGCTCATCTTTGGTATTTGCCTAGTTTTACAATAGGCTATATAAAAAGCACCAATGAAGTCAGTACAAACTAAAATTTCATACAGATGACTTGTTTATACTGCTCTTTATACTGTACGCTGAAATGTAAGTACACTATTTATATTTGAATCGTTTTTTCTTATTATATGGTGAAAATGAGGAAGAAAGCAATTTTTCAATAATGGTGTGATGTGACACTTTTTTGTATTTTTGTATCTGTTTTTGTAGGCAAGTAGTTTTGAAGTGAGGTGAAACTTGGGAGTATGCAAGACAAATCAATTCCTGAAAGGGGTACAGTAGTCTGGAAAGGTTGAGAGCCACCGCTTTAAAAGTCACCATAGATGGGGTAGGTGAGAGTTAGAAAAGAACTTAGAAGGACAAGAATAACTGAAGTGAGAATTGCACTCTTGCTACACATTTTAATGTTTTGTTTTTATAATGCAAATATAAAATTAAGAACTGCTATTTAGAAAAATGGAGTGGTGATTTACTAGAACGATCTCATTACTACACACTTTCACTGCAGGGTTCATAGACGTTTGTTTAAAGAAAGAGATTGTTCTGTAGATTTAATCTACAGAGTTACTCTTAGAATTTTAGAATTTGAATCTGCGGCCAGGTATTATCTAAATCTGTTGTTAGTTGATATGAGTGCATTGCTGTAATTGGTATCAACAGATGTCTGAAGAATGGGGGAAGAAGATGCTCCTTATCAAAGGCAAGACAATAGATCCGTTTACTTGGTAACTTTCATCTAATTTTGACCACTTCTCTTTGTCTTCCAACCCTTCTTTCTTTACTCTTGTCAAGGTGGGATCCACAAAGGCACTTGGGCGTTGCAGCTCTCAGCATCGTAGCACCTAATTTGTAAGCTAGAAAATAACAGGAACAACACTGCCATTTACAAAGCTGAGTCAGATGCCCAGAGTACCCATGCAATCAATGAGAAGAGAAAGGGGGGCATCTAAGAATGCTACCCACAGAAGCCAGCACGCTAAGCGAGAAGCCCCCTAAGCTAGTGTATGGAAGATGCTAACCAGAAGGGTGTGTGCTAAGCCACGCCCCTCTCTTGGAGATGGGCACCTAGCTCTGTTTAGTGAGCCACTAAAAGGAATGTGCCACCTGAAGTCAGGCAGTTTAAGCACCTAGGGCTAAGGGAGGAGACATATCCACCTTATAATTTTTAGCACAGGGATAAAAAAAACTTGCCTGGGATGTGGGAGACCCAGGTTATATTCTCCTTTCTCTGCAAAAGGGGAAGAAATAATTTGAACAGAGGTCTACCTCTAAGATGGGTGCTTTAACCACTGAGCTATGGGATAGTCTGATCTAGGGTTCCCCCAGTCTCTCCAGTTGAAGCTATTCCCATGTGAATAAATAATAGAGTGATTGGAGCAGGGGGACTGGACTGGCATCTTTTAACCCCGCAAGTAGGTGACCTAACCACTGAATTACACAGTCACTGTCTTATTTCTAGACCAACGGCTTGATTTAGCCACAGAAGACCAGCTCTAACATGAGAGATTGAGGGTGCCCTGCCTCAGAATATCCATAGCTCAATGGTTAAAGTACTCTCTTGAGAGGTAGGATTTGAAGAGGGCTCTCCCTTCTCCCCCTCTAGCAGTGAGGGGGGAATTGAATGTTGGCTTCCCAGATCCGAGGTGAGTGCTCTAACCTTTGGGCTAAAGGTACAAGGTGGACACCACAACTTCTCTAGTGGTGGTGGGATTTTGACGGGCCCAGTCGTGTTGGTATGCTCAGAAGCTGCCTACCATATTGGGCCCTGCGTGCGAGGTAAGTATTAAGTCACTTGACTTGTCTGGTTTATGATTCAATCTAGTGCATGGCCAGCAAGGAGATAGACATCTGGATGCCTAGAGGGAGGCAGGAGTGTGCATGCTCAGAGGCAGAAATTTAGGCACCCAGGGAAAGTTTACCCTGCAAATTTAGGTGCCAAGTGTGTTTAGGAGCTTACGGGGCTCAGTGGGAATTTCGTGGATCATAGTAGAGCCAAAACTGCATGGCACAGAAACCAGAGACTTGGTAGCCTAAGTTTGGGGTTTAGGCACCTAAGTACATTTGCAGGTCCCACTCTAAGTGTTTTGCCATTGACTGCAAATGGATCAAGATGAAGCCCATAGTGTTCATGTTTTCTTCTATCTTCAACTACTATTGCTCACTGGAGAAGATTAAGAACAAATTTGGATGTTAAATGGCTACATTTTTTAGGGCTGCTGTACTAGAATAATGCAGTACAGTAGAACCTCAGTTATGAACAGCAGAGTTACAAACTGACCAGTCTATCACTCACCTCATTTGGAATGGGAAGTAAACAATCGGGCAGCAGCAGAGACCTCCCACACCCTCAAAAGGCAAATACAGTCCCGTGGTAAATGTAAACTACTAAAAAAAAAATAAAAAATAAAAAAAAAATTTGACAAGGCAAAGAAACTATTTCTGTGCTTGTTTCATTTAAACTAGGAGGCTTAAAAATAGCATTTTTCTTCTGCATAGTAAAGTTTCGGAGCTGTATGAAGTCAATGTTCTGTTGTAAACTTTTGAAAGGACAAGTCTAACATTTTGTTCAGAGTTACGAACATTTCAGAGATACAAACAACTTCCCTTGCCACGGTGTTTGTAACTCTGAGGTTCTACTGTAGTATTTCCAAATGACTATCTTGGACTCAGTTTTAAATTTAAAAACATTTGTTTTTATTTTTTTTTTAAACAAAATGATCTGCTTGCAGTGGCAATTCCATAGGGTTAATATTCTCCACAGAACCCTGGTCTTCGGATCTGTTTTGAAATACTCGTTACCTTTGTCATGTAAGTCTGTTTTGCATATTCATAAAAAAGTGGTGTTTATAGATGTGGAGCGAGAACATCTAACTACCGGCTTGTCCTGGAAAGAGACAGAGCAATGTTAAATGAGTCATAATCAAATTCGTTGGAATCAATCAGTCGTGGATCTAGGGAAGATATTCCTTTCTGAAAGTCTGTTGCAGATGAACATGTTCCTATTCTCCTAAGGAAGGGTAAACAAAATAACACTTTTATAGGAAGAGCCTTCATTGAGGCGTCTGAGTTCCAACAGACTCAG
Organism: Gopherus flavomarginatus; assembly: GCF_025201925.1. Lineage (NCBI taxonomy): Eukaryota > Metazoa > Chordata > Testudines > Testudinidae > Gopherus > Gopherus flavomarginatus. Next base: position 114,256,639 of record NC_066619.1, read on the forward strand.
AAGTGTCCAGGTATCAACAGTATGTGGCAATCAAGTAACTGGTTGACGAGCAACCTTGTCAGCATAGGAAGCACTTCTAACTCACTGGGGATACAGGAACTGAGAGGGGAGCAACGGTTCCTTGCATATTCTTGTGGGTGTGGGTGGGTGTGATTTTTACATGTACTACAATACATGCTTCTGAAAAAACAGTATGTGTACTCCTTTTGCACAAAAACTTTGCTTCTGTAAGAGTTTTGCAAAAAATATCAGATATTACACCAACTTGGAACAAAGCTAAACCATATGATTTCATGACAGTCCAGCCAATGCTATCTGTGCATTGGTCTGATTATGTCCTCAGTTACTGGGGATATAACAAAACATTGAAATTCAGCTGTGGCCAACAGCTATGAGCATTGTTCATCACCTTTGCACTGTTTGAGTGTTCACATAGCACTCCCTATCCCAGTATGAACTAGGCTCAGTATAAAACCATTGCAAAGATTCTCTGTGTAAAGTCTCTTTAGTTGTTCCAAAATCCTAGTTGTCAATGGGGAGGGAATGCTTCCTTGTCGTTATGCTAGTAAAGAAATGAACAACCTAAAATATGAATATTTAGTTACTAGAAAAAATCCAGAAGCTTTATGGGTGCGGACATAAAATGGATGGAGAGGTTTGGGTGCTTATTAGCAAGAGAGAGGGCTTGTCTACACCACTGCTTAAATCAATGTAACTTACATCCCTCAGGTGTGAAAAAAACACCCCTCTGAGCAACGTAAGTGACTTCGACTTAAAGTGGTGTCTGCACTGCGCTTTTACCGGGAGACGCTCTTCTGCCGACATAGCTTCTGTGCCTCTCCTGGAAGTGGAGTATTCACGTCAACAGGAGAGCGCAGCTGCACTGACGTAGCACAGTAGTGAAGACAAGCTGGCTATACCGTTGTTTGAAATTTTAGTTGAATAAGTTTTCATTTGGCCATCAGGTGGCAATAGTGACAATGAATAATAGAAGTGCTAGAGAAGGGTTGGGTAAGCAGACCCTGTACTGTTTCTAGAGAGGTCTCTAATACGTATTTAGTTACCTAACGATACCTAGGGCTGTCTAGTGTGGTCAGGTATGTGTAGGGGTGTTTTCAAAAGATCCTAGGCACCTAACTCCCATTTAAAATAATGAGAATTAGGTGCCCGGATGGTCATACCCTGCTGAGATCTCAAGAGGGATCAGCAACACTACGATACCTGTTACTGAAACTAACTACTCCAAATATCTTCAATGCAACAATTAACAGCATAGGAAATCTGGGTCCTTTTAGGAGCCCTAACTTAGGCGGACTGTGCACTGAAAACCTCATGACTGACAGCCCTGTGTTCACTACCAGAGGCGCAGCTAGAAGTAAAATGGGACTTAAATCTCCCAAAAGAGCAAAACTGGGCAAGTGAAACCAGTGCAGCATGCCTTCCCTCCACATGGGGCTGTGGAAGCAGCTCATAGCTCTGCTTGGTCTTCAAGAGGATTGCTAGGGTGGGATCAGGAAGCAACTGGCTTCATGTAGCATTCTTCCCTGGAAACGTGTCAGTCTGAACATCCAGCATTCTTCTGCGCTCTGCATTGCCCTACCACTGCAAAGGAAACAGCACCACCCAGACATAAATTTGTGTATTGGAGAGGGTGGCCATTAGCAAAATGATTCCTGAGGGTGTTTGTCAGCCTGTCATGGGAGGGAGGAATATCGAAGGACTGACCTGCAAAGCCTCAAAGTCTTTAAGAGGCAAAAGGCTCAGTAGGACTTGGGATCTATGCTGCCTACACTCGTTGTGACCCATTCCATCTCTCCTTTCCTAGAGGGAGCATGTGGGAGAAGCATCAAGAGACAAACCTTGCTGAGTTTCTTCTGTCCTGTAAAGATATGGGATGAAAGAGAGCAAAAGAGAATGTAGGCCAAATAGCAGGAAAAAACTTTCCAAACAGTAAGATCTCTCAGACTGTGGAATAGTTTCTTGAGGGCAGTGACAGAATCCTCTTTGCTGGTTGAAACATTTAAGACTAGATTGGAAAATACGCTTCACAGAACAGTAGGAGTGGACTAGATAAAATAACATACTTTTTCCATCTCTGATGTCTCACGTTCTCTTATTATTTATTTATCCGTTTGCAGTGTAGTGCTTATGAAACCAAATGTAGGTTACTGCTTCCAGACTTGCTGCTGCATAAGTTATGAGAGGCCACAATTTCTGTGGATGTGAAGCTTGACGACTTTGTGTCCACCCTATGCTATTTGTCTTTATGTAGGAAAAATTAAAGAAATCCAAGTGCAAAAAATGAATGGTCAATTTCAGTTTAAATTCATTTCCTGTTTTCAGAGGTCAGCATATCTTGAAAAATCATTTACAAAAATACTTTTGTTTCTTACTGGCTCTTAGAGAAGCATGTTGTACTGATGAGCCCCAGTCTTTGCCCATTTGCTTTCTTAATCTTTGTTTCCTCTCCAAGACACACTGTCTATCTGGAGGTTCCCCCCAATGTGAAATTTATTATTAGAACTGATTTAATGTGAAAATGCCTGAAGCCTTAAAATGGAAGAAATTTTCAACAGTATGGAAAGCATTACCATTATAAAGATGTGCTAATCAAGACACTTTATCAGCATCATCAACCCGGATAAGTCAAAAGAACTCTGAAATATCACAGGAAGCAGGCAGCTACTCTATGTGGCAGTTAATTGAAGCCAAGGGTACCACAATACTAGTTAAGACTGGGAGATATCTCTTGAAGATTGAAAAGATCTGACAAAGTCTTTTTCCATGGCCTGACTGGGTGAAATTAAGAAAAGTATTCAAGATCCTGAAGATAACGTGACTGCCGTGAATGGAACAGCTAATGTTTTGAACACAAAGGGTGAAATTCAGTGGCAGAACTCCCATTGACTGTGATGGGACAAACTGCAGAACCCAGAGGAGCAGTGTTAATAACACTTTTGGGGAAAGGTCATCATGGATTTTACTAGAGCAACATCTATACTCCAGCTGAGGATGTGGACTTTAGACTTAATAAAAAGATGGAAGACACCATTAGAAAGGTGTTGAATATATCTTCAGAATGGAATGGCTGTGAGGAAAAAAAACTTCAGGTAGGTGATGAGCCCCTTACTCACATAAGTAAGTAGTTAATCTCATGAATAGTCCTCATTACGTCAATGAGAAAGATTCGACAGTTAGGCCCTGAAGATTGGACTATGCTATGGGTGCTGGCTTCATGACAGTGAGAACACTATAAGGCAACTTTTCCTGAATGCTTGGCCCATGCAGACTTTGCATACACATTTTTATAACCGTAACATTCTTTTTAAGAAACTCACACAATCGTATTCGCTTCTGCTTCTGTGTCCCTTAATCAATTAACAGAAATTGCTCATTGTCATCACTTGAGTACACCAGGAAGAAAACCTGCAATTGGTCAGCTTTTATCCACACCCAACAGTTACCAGGCAAGTAAGGCAGTGATTCCATACTGAGTGGGTGCACCCAGTGCACTGGAGCTGAAGAAGTTTGCCTAGCAATACCAATAGGGGAGACACTGATTACCTGCGGCTCTAGCCATATAAGGACAGTAGCACCTCACCCCCTCAGTTCCTTCTCACTGCCTGTGGATCGAGTTAGAGTTCCCCTGTGCTACCCTAAGAGCTGCGAGATCCTGTATGATCAACTCCCATTTTGACCATGGGGCATATACTGAGTCCAGTACCAATGACATCCACCAGCGTTGACAGTCTCCATGCTGGTCGCATACCGGGCATCATCAGAACTGCTTTGCCTCTCAGTCCTGGACTGTCTACTGGTTCAAGAGTTTGCTAGTGCCGTGGCTTCTACCACCTTATCCTCAGTTGTACTTGTGACTTACACTCCATATTCTTTGTGGAATTATGCTTGTGATATGGATATGACATAAGTAAGATATGTGTTATGCAAGTGCAGAGATAAAGGAGAAGGGAGGCACGCGTCAGGACCCTGATTGGGCCCTGGGTGATCACTACTTCCCAACACAGATGTAATGAGGTTGAGTAGTGCTCATATAAGAAAAATTAAAACTACTGATTATTCCTCAAAAAAGGTTTTAATGACTTTTTCGACTATAAAGGCAACACAGACAAAATAAGAAAAGCAAGATTAAAGACCAGCACTGAATAAAGATTAATATAAATGACAAGTTATACCGAAGACAAGCACAAGTACATGTACAATTATTATTCATTAGCGATTTACTACTATCTTAACCCTATAGTATCGATACAACTTGAGATCAATTCTGCCCGAGCAACCAGACTTCTTTACTCCATAACCTTATCCTGCATTCACCTGAAAATACATTACCCTTCAGTCGGCCCCTTTCTCCACTGGCCAGGTACAGACGGTGGCAAAGTGCTCATCCCTTCAGTTCAGGGAATGTGAGTCAGGTTTCCCTTATGACCGAAACACACACACACTCCCATGCCTTCATACTTTTTATCTGATCTGCCATCTCTTAAAACAGACCGACCAATTAGGGCCAGCCAAATTTTTATTGTGGTTAGCATTGTCGCCTTGGCCATATAATTTATACTTACTTATTTTCTTGTAGCCCGTTGGGTTAGACAAACTGCGCCCAGGGGCACAACTTATCTTGCTTTATAGGAGTTAGAATGTGTTATCTGGTTGCAGCGCGTTTTGACCACAAGTCTTAGCTTACTTCTGCAAAGCGTGCCCTCTTCACCTCTGCAAAGCGTGGCCTTTTTGCCTTTGCAAAGTGTAAGTTTGAGGCCTAACACTGACAATACCTTTGTTCATTTTAAGCTTGGCAATACTTTTACTGAGAGATTAATCACATCCCCCTCTAAGGCCTAAACTTCCGGCTTGGCAAAAATAACATTTAACTGAGTATATTCCTTTATAACAGGGGGCAAATAGCGAATAGAGGCAAATATCAAGGCCCCAGCAATAAGTATGGTAAAACAGACTACCAATCCCAGAAGAATATGTGGGCCTTGGAATGTTAAGTCTGTGACCATGACTGAGGAATGTAGTATTATGATTGATCCTTAGAGGCACTTTCAAATAATTAATATATATGAATGATACAGATATGGCGTAGATATTTGTAGTGTATATGGGCATATATGTATAGTATGTATGTACACATATAACAGCACTTTATATCCAAGCATAACAATTCTTTTCCAATCTGTTGTCGTAGTTTGGCCATTGTGATACTGCAGATAGCAACCTATTCTTACTCTGATTGTTAACTTAATTGTCCATATATGGTAGAGAGAGGTGTATTTACGAGTCTATTATTTATAAAGCACTTCATTTTTCTTTTCTTGACGCTTAGGGGTGTCTTCTCTGTATACTGATATCATCTGGTATTTTTGTGGTGTGATATCTTCTGGTGCCTTTAGTCTGTGGGATGCAACTTAAACAGCTAGTTAGTTAACATAATAAAGGTTTTTTGTTTTTTACATTTCTCTTGTTTTTAGTAAGCCAAATTTAATACACAGATTGATTTAGTGTGTTTACAATGTAATAGGGACCAAGTCTTTTATAACACAAGCTATACTTTTTGCAATTGTTGTATAGATGTTCATTTTCATTTGAGGTGCATTACTAATATTTTATACTAAATGTAATGCATAATGGCTAAAATAAATGCTCACAGTCTTACAAAAGGTGTATTGCTTTTCCTTGCTGAACACTGTTTCAGCAAACGAGTCAGTAACATAATTTTAACAAACTTTTTAGAGTTAATTTTCTTGTGATACCAACTTCACTCTTGTTAACTGTTTAGAAGTACAAACTTTAATAACCATTGCTTCCCATTAGCTTAACATAACAAAAGAAAAGTGTATAAGATTAAACCAACTATAAAATTAAACCAAAATAAATTTTAAATACAGGTCCATGCAAATACTTTAAGGGTATGAAACTTTCATGATGCTTTGTTATGTTTGGGAGCCAAAGGTAGAAACCTGTCGAAAACGTGGAAACTCGTTGAAATTATTTGGTTAGCTTTATGCATAAATTGTTGTTTTAAAACATTTTGCTATCATATTCGCATAACTATATTTAAAAGTGCAAACAAGTTTATAAAAAGCCCACACAAGAAATTGACATTTTGTTAATATTATCTTTACCTTAATGTTGAGGTTTCCCCTTACATTTTTTCTTTGAATAACAAATTAAAAAAAAATTAAAAACAAAACAAAACTGTGATTGATAAAAGAGAATGCTTTTGTTTGCAATTGCATAATTTGTTGAGGCAGAAATATATGTACATATATTTGTAACTGAAACCTTTTTGAACTTTGCACAAAAAATGATGCTAATAATCCTATGATTATACTCCAACCATGATCTTAAATAGTGTGGTACCACATATACATATATTTTAAAAAGAGTATAAAATTGATTTTTGTTGCAACAAAATAAAAATAATTAAAAATAGTCACGTGACACACACAATCTACAACACACATGACATACAGGACAAACTTACAATTAAAAACAAAGGGTGCCAGAACTCTTTTTATAACTATACAAAATAAGACAAACAAAAATACAAGATAAACAAAAGCATTAAACATTTGAATAAGCAAGTTATTACCTTGTTTAAAATTTTTAATAAAAATTGATAAAATTCATATAATTACTTGTAAAATTTGTTGTATTAATTTAGTAACTTAAGGCATTTTTCATTACTTTATATTTAACATTATTTTAAAACTCTGCTATATGGAAATAAGAAAAGCTCATGTTTCAAATATTAGTTGGTGGTTAGGATTAAAAGCAGAGTGTGCATTTTTATTGCTTGGTAACCATATCTTCAAGACAGTTAGGAATAATACCAGCTGTTGCATTCCTGAAGGGTTAAAATAACTAATTTGCTTTATATAAAGTAAAGTTTTTATCTTGTTTCCTTGTTGTTTGTTGGTTTTTGTCCTGTTTTCATTTGCTTTATCCTATACAGGTTTCTGTAAAAACTGTAACTTTTAACTTGTAAAACGCAGAGAGAGAGAGCTGAAGTGAGGAGAGGTGGGGCAAATGGGGGGAGGGGAGGCGTGAAGAGCAACCTAGGAAGGTAGCGAGATGAAAATACAGGCAGCAGCAGTGAGAAAGAAGAATATCTTTTTAGATATGACAGTGGAATGTGGTTCTGTGGGTTAAAGCAGTTGGGAACCTGCGCAGTTGGGAACAGTGCCTCTGGTTTTTATCCTGTCTTTGAGATGAGAGTAGGGGTAGTTACCTGCTCTTGTAAAACCTGAATTTGTTCCCCTAGTGTCTGTTGCTTTTGTGTGCATGCCAAATGGATGGCGAGTGTTCTCTTTTTTCTGAGGTTAACTGTTTTTGGGCAACTCCATATCTTAATGCATCAATTTTAGGTGTTAACCCACTTAATTTTGGTTTTTTACTTTAAATTTCTTTTTTATTCACTCTCCTGCTATTGAGTCGCAGCTCCTGTCTCCTAATGTGCTCTGTGAACTGTTCCATTTTTTTCCTGCATTTGATTTACCAATTCAGTGAAAGTATTGTGTTCTACTTTTTCCATTTGTGCACTTACTTGTCCCGTTCTGACAGGCACCAGTCTAGGTCTCAGTTTAAGTTTAATGTGAATCTGGCTTTTATTTTAAGGTGGTGGTTGCAATGCAGTGGACCCAGTTTCATCTGTTCATTTTTCTAGGGCCACCTTTTTCCATTTCTGTCCCCATTCTTCAGGCACAGGGTAGCTACCTGAAGGCTGCTGTTTACCAAAAATATTTATAACAGGGGATCGCACACATATTTTTTTGTATGTTCCTTGCAGCTGTTTCCAATGTTTTATTTTGTTCCTGTGCTGGCTGTCTCTGGGCTGCTTGCTACCCTGCAAGGTGGGTGGGAGCATTACAGGGTTATGTAACTTCTTTTGATTTTTTTTAACTTCTTTGTTACTGTTACTCGCCTAACTAAATTCAACATTTAGTGTTAGAAATTACATTTTGTAACCTGTTTCTTTAGTGAATCAAGCTTAGTTCAGTGTTTTGTTTTATTTGCTTAATAATCTGTTTTGTTCTGTTTGCTATCTCTTTAACACCTACAATTTACCTTTTATAGTTAATAACATTTGTTTTGTTTATTATTATCCCCAGTTTATGTAATTTCTAACTGGGGAGCAAGAAGTCGTGCATAACTCTTTTCACATTGAGGGTGAAATTTTATGAGTCTGCGCTATGCAGATTCTTCTATACAGTGCAAGACAACATACCTGTGGATCTGCTTTCCAAGGGAGGTGGGCTGAGTGCTGGGGCAAGTCCCTTAAGCTGAGTCTTCCCAGAGCTCATTTCAGTGTCTGTGTCTTTCTGCAGCTGGATGTGGCCCTGCCTGTGTGTGTGCTAGAGGAGTTTAACAGCCTGCCTCAGCAAGACAGGTTAAAGGGGGCCCAGGCTGGCAGAACAGATGAGTTCATTATTTCAGTACATCAAGTGGCATCCCGGACAGGGAAGGGAGTCCAACCTGTCACAGTACTCTTGGAATCTTCTGGCTGCATCACAGAGCTACTGGGCTCATCAGCACCACAGCTTGCACCGCTCAGGCTTCAGAAATTGGAGTTAAGGCTGATGCTGGGCCTGGCACCAATGGCCCCATCAACGTTGGTACCTCCTTTATCACCATCATTGTCTTGGCAGAAAATCTCTTCATCGAGTTTGGTACCATTGTAATGGCGCCTCTCTAGATACCAGGTGGGAACATGTCTCTCGTTCGGTACAACTGGTGCTGGTCCTCCATTCCTCTTTGGCACCAATGCTGCCCCCATATTGAGCTTCAGACGAGTCTGATTGCTTGTTTGCCCCTTTAGGGTTGGCTCCCATGTTGTGACAGAGAACATCCAGGACACTACAAGATCCAGGCTGGGTTCATCCTCTCCCTTATCGTTGGGTAGGTAGTCAGGAGAGAGGCTTTTGGCTTGGTAACTACTGGCCAGCAGTGCCTTATCCATACGCCAGTGGCCTCCTTAGAATTCTTGGGGTGTTCCATGGTCCCTGAGGTCTCACTCCAGATTGAGATTAGCAGTCCCGGTGTTGTCTCCAAACCATCTCTACTGCAAGTGACTGCTGAGCTGTTCCACCTGGACCTCTGGGACTATTCTGACCAGATCCTGTGGTGCAAGAGACAGGACCCATCATCAGCATAGCAAACTGCCTCCATGTCTTTCCTGGATGATTCTACCTTGCCGGAATCCTCCTCTCCCTCGGTACCTGAGGCCTTTAAGATGTAGCATGACCTCCTCAGATATATGCTTGCTACCTTGGGTATTCAGGTGGAATTCCTGCAGGAGAATACATATAAGCTGCTGGATACTCTCCAATCATGAGTGCTGGTGAGAATACCCCTCCTGATAAATGAGTCTCTCTTGGCATTTGCAACGACTCTCTAGGATACTCCAGCTTCGTTGCCTCCCACAGTGAAGCATTTGGACAAGTGGCACTTCATCCCTATGCAGGGTTTTGATGGTTTTTACCCCCCACTTGGCCCCTAACTCAAGGGCAAGGCAGGGGAGGTATAAGTCTATTCTGAAGGACAAAGAGTCCAAGAGGATGAACCTTATGCAGAGGAAGATTTATACATCCCGTTCCCTGCAAATGTACATCACGAACTAGCAGATGTTCTTCTCTAAATATGACTTTGTCAATTGGGTAGCCATGTCTAAGTTTGCAGACCAGTTGCTAGAACCCTACAGGGAAGAGTTGATGGAATTCACTGCAGAAGGTTGTATTGTGGCCATCACCTCATTGCGCTCATCTCTGGGTGTGGCAGATGCTGCAGCCAGAATTATTATGTTTGCCATGACCACGAGGAGGACCTCATGGCAGCAGAATTCGGGCATTGCTCCCAATGTGCAGCAGACCATTGTTGACCAACCATTTTATGGTCTTATTTTGCTTTCAGGAAAAAAAAACTTGATGAAACCCTGCTCTCTTTTAAAGACTTCCTAGTTACTTTACATTCTTTGGGAGTAAATACTTTGGCCATGAAGAGATGCCACTACAGAGGTCAGCAGCAGCAGCAATACTATTCAGTGTTTGTTTCGAACAGTGCTCCCTTCCTGTAAGGCAGCAAGACTATTCCTGGAAGGTCCTCTGCTTCTGGGTTTAACCAGTTGGCTCATCCCACCACCCAGCATCCGGCAAGCATCCATTTTGTCTCCTGTGTCCAGGACAGTGATCCAGTAGCAATCTCTCCTTCTCTGTTCACCCCCATCCCCATGCGGGAACGGGCTAACACATTTTTACAGTGTTTGGGACTTGATTACTATTGACAACTGAGTCCTAAGCATCATCAGATTGGGTTGTACATACATGGGAAGTCAATATTTTCAAACCTGTGGCAGGGAGGTTCAGGAAAAGTCACTTGTCTCCACTCTCCAGTTTAAAGAGCTGTTTCCTTTGTAAGATCTTATTGCTGCGTTAGCGGCTCTTATGGGGCTGCCTCTGGCAACAGCTTCTTTCTCCCTTCTGTGTCAGAAAACTGCCTTCCTTGTGGTGATAGTGTCTGCAAAGAGGGTAGGTGAGTTTCAGGCTTTGATGGTGGAGCCTCCTTACATGCAATTTTCTAAATACAAAGTCATCCTGTGGCTGCACCCTAAGTTTTTATCCAAAGTGGTTTCCCAGCTTCACTTGAATCATGCTGTATATTTACCAGTGTTCTTCCCCAAGCCGCATTCAACCCCACAGGAACAATGTCTTCACAAGCTTTTCATCCGGATGGGACCAAACCTTTCCCCTCTCGTCTTGTTTGTCTCATGTGCAGATCAAATGAAAGGTCAAGCGGACTCTTCCCGGACAATTTCCAGGTGGGTATCTTCCAGTATCATGACAGCATTCAAAGTAGCCCCAGGTTATGGCCCCCTCAAAGGATGTGAACTCATTCCACAAGAACCCAGGCAACATCAACAGCATTCCTAAGTGACATTCCTATATTGGACGTTTGCACGACTGCCACTTGGTCTCTGTGCATATTTTTACAAACCACTACTGCTGCGGCCAGATCAGATGCCAGTTTTGGGAAGGCAGTCCTGCAGTCTTAGTTAAATAGACTCTGAGCCCTATCTCCTATGAGTAGTGTTTGTGAGCCACCTCAGTAGAATACAGGGCTGCATCTACGTGAAGAAAATCTGGTTACCTACCTGTAACTCTTGTTCTTCGAGATGTGATGCAGACGTATTCCAGAGCTCGCCCTCTGTCCCCTTTGCATTGGAATCTGTACTTCTGAGGTTTGGTGGCCAGGCACTAAGAAGGTTGTCATGGTGCTGACCTGGGGAAGGGCTAAGGCTGCAGGGTGTGAACGCCGCTCCTATGGGTACTGCTGGCAAAGTTTTCTCTGGCTCATAAGCGCTGGGTGTGCATACACCTCAGTAGAATGCACACGGCGACATCATGTTTTGAAGAACAACAGTAACAGATATGTAACCATTTTTCCTGGGAGGGGCAATCAGGATCCCCTTGATAAAATCCCCCTACTAATTTGAAGGAAATAGATATTTCAAGCCAGGACATGAGCGGAAACCTCTATTTATTTAAATAACATCATGGTTTGTTAATATTCACAAGGAGCAGACAGATTCTTGGATAGTAAGGTCTCATCCTAAAAATGTATCACATAAGTTAATATACAACATAGGTTTTAATTTATGAAATGAATTGACCAGCATAGATCTTTCCAGTCCCACTAATTAACTGTTAAACTAAATCTTCAGTGGAGTTGTGTGTGTTCAGGTGAAAGCAGAATTTGTGCCATTCCATTTAATAGATGTCATTGTTGTGTTAACGCAACAGAGGTCCACAAGTATTCATCATTTTGGAGCTTTAAAATTCCACCTGTCCATCTGTTCTCCTCCTTCCCCACCTTCAAGGACTTGGGACCAGATTTTTTAAGGTATTAGATGCCTTGAGATGCAGATAGTGATTAGCAGTATTCTCAAGCAGCTGACTTACCACGGGAGTACTAACCCAATGGGAGTTAGCCACTTTTGAAAAATCCCACTAGGCATCTGTATGCATCTCTAACTACGTAAACACTTTTAAAAATCTGGCCCTTGGTGCTCCTCAATGGAATTCACCCTGCAGAACAGAAAATTGATTAGAGAATGAGTAGAGGTCTGCGGTTCCAGGATGTGTAGCAGTTAACCCCATCATTATCACCATGTGATATCACCGGCCATCTCTCAAGACATAGTCTCTTACTTTGCTCTGGGTTATATTGCTTTTCAAATCATTGACGCCATCAGAGAAATGGGGATGTCCTACACCACTGGCAGCAGCAAGAGGCAACCTACAAGTAGGTAGAAGTAGGCAGAATGCTTTGGAACCCGGAGAAGCACACACAGAGCTACAACCACTATATCCCTTAAAACAATCACAACATGAGCTTTCCTGTGAGTGTTGGCTACTGACTACGGGTTAGTGGAGGAGGGAGTTGGAAGTGGAGTGAGGGACAGATCCATCAGTGTCCCATTTGAGGTGTCAGGTGCTGCTGTCAGTGGTGACACTTCCCCCTGACCTCATGCCTTGTACTCACAAAGCAGAAGCATCAGTTCTGGCTGCCTCCTGAATAGATGCCCAGTGATAAAGGGGCTCTTTATGCCTTGCAAATGGGTGGCTCCAGGCACCAGTGCACTAAGAGCAAGCCACAGGGGGTGGCCTGTTGGTCGATGTGAGGGTGGCAGTCAGGCTGCCTTTGGAGGCATGCCTGCGGGAGGTCCGCTGGTCCCATGTTTTTGGCGGCAATTCAGCAGCGTTTATGCCGAAGGCGCGGGACCAGCAGACTTCCCACAGGCGTGCCGCCGAATCCGCGTTACCAGTGGACCTCCCGCAGGCATGCCGTCGAAAGCCACCTGCCTGGGGTGATAACCAAACAGTTTCAATCCAGATTTTTGTAAGTTTTTTCTTTCTTTTGCTTTTGGTGGGTGGTGTCATGGATTTAATGTTTATTTTCACAATTCTTTTAATAGCTGAATTCTCTTGCAAATGTTTAAACTCTTAAGTGTCCGGTCATGTGGAAGTAACTGTCTTAGATTGAGATATGGAGGTAAAGCTACTCATTAAACTGAGTTAATCGGTCTCCCTGATTGTCATAAACAGATAAGTAAGAGTTAATAGAACAGAAGTACTTCATATCTCTTTTGCCTGTAAAGGGTTAACAAGATCAGTGAGCCTGGCTGTCACCTGACCAGAGGACCAATCAGGGGACAGGATACTTTCAAACCTTGAGGGAGAGAAGTTTTTGTGTGTGCTGTTAGTTTTTGGTGGTTGTTCTCTCTGGGCTCAGAGGGACCAGACGTGCAACCAGGTTTCTCTCCAATCTCTCCGATACAGGCTCTTATAAGTTCAGAATAGTAAGTATTAGGTAGATAAGGCGAGCTAGGCTTATGTTTGTTTTCTTTATTTGCAAATGTGTATTTGGCTGGAAGGAGTTCAAATTGTACTTGTATACTTAGGCTGGGAGGGTATTCCCAGTGTCTATAGCTGAAAGACCCTGTAACATGTTCCATCTGAAATTTACAAAGATAATTTTTACTGTTTTTTCTTTCTTTAATTAAAAGCTTTTCTTGTTAAAGAACCTGATTGTTTGTTTGTTTTTTTATTCTGGTGTGAGATCCCAGGGGATGGGGTCTGGATTCACCAGGGAATTGGTGGGGAGAAAGGAGGGAAGGGGGAGAGAGAGGTTAATTTCTCTCTGTGTTAGGATTACTTTCTCTCTCGGAGAGTCTGGGAGAGGGAGAGAGAAGGAGGGGGGAAGGTGAATTTTCCTCTCTGTTTTAAGATTCAAGGAGTTTGAATCACAGAGATCTTCCAGGGTAACCTAGGAAGGGGAAGCCTGGGAGAGGCAACGGTGAGGAAAAGGGTTTACTTTCCTTGTGTTAAGATCCAGAGGGACTGGGTGTTGGGGGTCCCCGGCCAAGGTTTTGGGGGGGACCAGAGTGTACCAGGCACTGGAATTCCTGGTTGGTGGCAGCGCTACAAGTACTAAGCTGGTGATTGAGCTTAGAGGAATTCATGCTGGTACCCCATCTTTTGGACGCTAAGGTTCAGAGTGGGGAATTATACCATGACACTGATACTCAGACGTACACATCATTCTTGATTATGTTGTTTTGGAAATACTCATGACAATACTCACTAGGTGTCTCAATAACTTTACTTAGGCCTTGACCCCATGCAAACTTGCAGTGCTAGAACTAGTGGAGCTGTGTTACACCTGTGCAAGTTTTTATTGGGTACACAAAACTGCAACAAGCCACTCTTAAAAAACCAAAATAAGAGTGTCTGTGCTGACACGAGTGTTGTGAGGATTAACACCGTAAAGATTGTGAAGTGCTTTGATATCTACTGATGAAAAGAGCCAGGAGTGAGGTATTATTAGATAATCTTCCACCTGTTTAACTAAATTGGTTTGAAAAGACAACTTTATTTACATCAGTGCAAGTTTGTGTGTGAACACGGCCTGTGGACTCTTAGATTTGAGAACCTAAGGGCGAGAGGCAGCAAAAGTGAGAGCAAAGGAGTGCTCTCTCTGAGTTGAGGCTCCTGGGATCTATTTCTGGTTTGCCACATACTCTGTCGGCTTGAGTAAATTCTGTAGGCCAACATTTGCAAAAATATCCATTGATTCTGGATGCCTCTGTTTCTGGGTGCTCTCTGGGACAGCCTGGGACTGATTTTTTAAGAGGTGCTCACTAGAAAAACATAAATTGTTAACAGCAAGAGTAACTGGAAAAACTTACCTAGGGTTGAGGTGGATTCTCCATAACTTGGAGCCTTTAAATCAAGCTGGATGTCTTTCTAAAAGAAATACTCTAGTTAAGGGCTTCCACTTGGTGCAATTCTATGGCCTGCATTATGCAGGAGGTCAGACTATGTGAGTTAATTCTCTTCTGACCCAAAATCTATAAATCTATGATTCTTCCAACCCCAAATGAAGCTAATGGTAGCTGTGGGTGATCAGCATGTCTGAAAAGTGAGGCCCTAGGTGTCTCAGATTGGGCCCCCCAAAAGTAGCTGTGTGGTCTTGACAGTAAACTTTATTAATCCTCTCCCCCAATAGTTATTTTCTGTCTGCGGTTTTGTTGATGAGTCACTGTATCTCCACATTGCCATTTGTTACACTGGCGAAAATCTACTTAGTGTCCAACTGTCAGACAGCACAAACTGGATTCACAGATAGTATTGTAACCCTTTCATCTGTAATATTATGACCCTTTCATCTGTGATTCTCTATCCCCTGTGAATGCCAGCTATCTTTTTCCAGTATCTGTTGAGGGCAGAATCAAATGCTGGTAAATTTAGATGTTGGTTTAGTTCCATATGGGAGTGTAATGCTTTTATCACTAAAGGGAAAATGTTAGAGAACAAAAGGCGGGTCAGTTGGTATTCCCAGAACAAGAAGAAGACAGCCAGGATATATCAAGTAGGTATAAATTATGATACCCCTTGATGATTGTAGCTTGCCCTATTGTATATAAAGATTGTTGACTATTTCAGTGTTAGGTTTGCGATACACTAGGATTTTACTTCAGTATTGGCAGGTCTCTGAAGGGTGTGAAAAATCCACACCACCCGAGAGATATAGCTATACTGACCTAACCCCTGGTGTAGACAGTGCTAGGTCAATGGAAGAATCTTCTGAGAACCTCTCCTATTGTCATAGGTAGTGTCTACACAGAAGTGCTACAGCTGTGCCGCTGTAGTGTTTTAAGTGAAGACAGGCCCCTAGTGAAACCATTTTTTCCCTGAAACAATTGATTTTAACACAATAATGGAATATGGTTAAAGTATATCAAAAACTTCATGTGTCACTTTTAATTAGCTACATTGTCCTGACATATGTTGGGTATTTAAAAGAAGGTCATACAAGTAACTCCATGAACTTTGGCAGCTATGGAGCACTTGCTGGATGACATCGTGTGTGTGTGTGTGTGTCTGTTGTGTTATGTTTTATGTTTACAAGTTTAAGGAGAGGCCTAATGATAGAGAAGAGAGCTTATAACTTCAGCTGCATGTTTTGCACCCACCAATAAATATTTTGTATATGCAATTACTCATGTAGGCCTTCTGACAAAAGGAGGAAGTTTCATTTCCTTTTAAAGGAGAAGAGGAATTGCCATCTGCAGTCACCAGGGTGGCCCCATGTTTCCATGGCAGGATTAGAGACGTCCTCCCAACCGCAGAAAGAGAAGAGGCATCATTTTGAAAGCAGGCGCCTTCCACCAAAACGGCTGCAGAGCAAAGCTGCTGTTAGCCTCATTTAAGTTTCATCCTGGGCTGTCTGCCAGCACAAGTGAATACTGCCAGAAGCTGTGAGACCTGAGAAGCTGCAAAGGGCAGCTGCCAGCTAGCTAATTCACCAATTGGTACTGCCAGCATTCCCCTGGCTTGTGGGGCTCAAAGAACGAGATGCATGATATTGCTCTGGTAGTGCTGGGGACTTTATTGCCAAAGACCCATGCCGGCTCTTATGTGGAGATGTGAGTATTTTTTTGTATTACTGCACCTCTCATCCTCTTAGATCAGAGCCAGACTATCTCAGTCCTCACTTCCCTCATATAAGCTCTAGCAACATTGGGGTGACTTCTCAACATCACCACAGTGTATTCTTACCTGGGAATTTACATGAGTAATACCATTTCTGTTAGATTGTAAACTGGTTGGGGTCGGGCTACCATGTACAGAGCTGAAAGCATTGCTGATGGTTAATAATAAGGAAAAGCATGTGTTTGGCATGCACACTGGTTGCCAATGTTTCCTTTTTAATATCTTAGCATTAACTTTATTATTTTAAATTCCAATATTTAGTCCTAATCTTGTGGCAAAATAAATGATCTCAGTAAGTTGTGTTACCTTTTTAATGACAACCATGACTATGTGGTTCTTCTTGTAAGGTTTACATGTTGACTAATTGGAATTAAGAAAATTAATAGTGTGTTTTCTTTTCAGCGCCTTTGCTTTTTTTCCCTTTGAGCCGTCTCCTCATCCTCCCTAGAGTTACACATAGGACTCATGGTTTGAATGGACTGCCTTGGTTCTGGTCAATATCTCAAAGGCTTTTTTTCAACAGTGAACTGTACTTTGTCTGGCTACAGGCGAGGAAACTGTTTTAAATAAGAACCATCTATAACCTTCTCCCCAAACTTAAATTGAATCCAAACTAGGGCTGTCAAGCGACTAAAAAAATTAATTGCGTGATTAATCACACTGTTAAACAATAATAGAATACCATTTATTTAAATATTTTTGGATGTTTTCTACATGTTCAAATATATTGATTTCAATTATAACACAGAATACAAAGTGTACAGTGCTCACTTTATATTTATTTTTATTACAAACATTTTCACCGTAAAAAACAATTCACTTAATACAAGTACTGTAGTGCAACTTACAAATCTAGAATTATGTACAAAATGCTTTCAAAAATAAAGTAATGTAAAACTTTAGAGCCTACAAGTCCACTCAGTCAGCCAGTTGCTGAGACAAACAAGCTTGTTTACAGTTGCAGGAGATAATTCTGCTTAAGCAGCAAAGAATCCTGTGGCACCTTATAGACTAACAGACGTTTTGGAGCATGAGCTTTTGTGGGTGAATACCCACTTCGTCAGATGCATCTGAAAGATCTAGACTAACACGGCTACCCCTCTGATACTTGACACAATTCTGCTTACTTCTTGTTTACAATGTCACCTGAAAGCGAGAACAGGCATTTGCATGACACTGTTGTAGCCGGCATCACAAGATATTTACGTGCCAGATGTGCTAAAGATTCATATATTCTTTTCATGCTTCAACCACCATTCCAGAGGACATGCGTCCATGCTGATGATGGGTTCTGCTCGATAACAGTACAAAGCAGTACAAACTGACACATTTATTTTCATCATCTGAGTCAGATGCCACCAGTAGAAGATTGATTTTCTTTTTTGGTGTTTTGGGTTCTGTAGTTTCCGCATCGGAGTATTGCTCTTCTAAAACTTCTGAAAGCATGCTCCACACCTTGACCCTCTCATATTTTGGAAGGCACTTCAGAATCTTAAACCTTGGGTTGAGTGCTGTAGCTATCTTTAGAAAACTCGCATGGGTACTTTCTTTGCATTTTGTCAAATCTGCAGTGACATTGTAAACAAGAAGCAGCAGCATTATCTCTCATATATGTATACAAACAGGTTTGCCTTAGCGATTGGCTGAATAAGAAGTAGGACTGAGTGGACTTGTAGGCTTTAAAGTTTTAAATTGTTTTGTTTTTAGAGTGAAGTTATATAACAAAAAAAATCTACACTTGTAAATTTCACTTTCACAATGAAGAAATTACTCTATAGTACTTGTATGAGGTAAACTGAAAAATACTGTTTCTTTTCTGTGTCATTTTTACAGTGCAAATATTTGTAATAAAAAATAATATTATAAAGTGAACCTTGTACCCTTTATATTCTATGTTGTAACTGAAATAAATATATCTGAAAACGTGGACAAACATCCAAAATATTTATAATAAATTTCAATTGGTATTCTATTATTGTTAAACAATGTGAATAAAAGCTGCAATTAATGACGATTAATTTTTAAAATCACGATACTTTTTTTTTTGGAGTTAATCGTGTGAGTTAACTGTGATTAATCAACAGCCCTAATCCAAACCAAATTTTTTTAAGGTTCAAAAAAGTTGATAACTTTTTAAATTTTCAAGACAGTGGTTAAAGCACTAGATTGGTACTCTGGAGATTTGGATTTAATTCCCACCTCTCCCGTAGACGTCCTGTATGATTCCAGGTAATCACTTAATCTTGGTTCCTCAATTCCCCATCTGTGACATGGGTTATAAATAGTTCCTCTGTTTTTCCTGTTTATTTCAATTGTAAACTCTTTGGAACAGAGACTGTCTCTTATTATGTGGGTGTACAGTGCCTAGCATGAGGCCCTATTTGCAGATGGGTGCTATCATAACACAAATAATAAATAATTGCAAGTTATTTTATTCTATGTTCATGTTTTTCTGAGTTGCCTTCTTCTATCAGGCCAGAGGCAGAGACATTGATAGGACACACAGTCTGCTCTCACAAACTTTGCAGACTCAAAAAATTCTGAGAGTTTAGGTGAATTTGGGATAAGCACCCAAACTGCATGGAACCTCTCAACCTTTGGAGGTTCTCCTACCACTATGAGAACTTTGAGCAATGTATCCCTCTGCAACAGCCTTCTAAACTAAACCCTTTGGGGAATGATAATTCTGATCTTCCATCAGTCCTGGGGAAGGGAATGTGTATCAAGTAAAGGATCAAAAATATGATATTTTTCAAATTCTACTCTGACTCCCAGTCTCATGCTTGGATGTTCATTATTTGAGCGCATTTTATGTTTCAAAGTTGTCCAACTCTCTGTAGGAAAAGATTATATTATATGCTTATTCAGGAGAATTCAAAATCCATCTTACAAAAAAGTTAAAAGTTTAATTATAAATGTGTGGGTGATAAGGTTTCTAAAGGGTTTAGCATTTCCACAATTAAATCTTTAGCTCTATCATCGGTTTTCACTGTTGTTAAGAACCAGGGGGAATACTCTCAAGTTCTTAGAGAAGCCTCTTTGATAAAACCACAGTAACCTAAATGTGATTTCCAATGGGGCATTGACTTGGTTCTAAATTATCTCCCGAAAGTTGATTATTTTAATTGCTCATTATGAGATTTATCTGCTAAACTAACTAACTGACTGTCTTTAGCATGGGTATCCAGGGTCGCACAATTAAAACTAATCAGAGGAGCCCTGGTGCTGCAGGAACCACACAGAGTTAGAATTTAACATCTATTCAGAAGTAAACACAATTAGGTAATAATCCTAGCATGCTTTTTGGTTTTGGTTAGAATCCCACATAAGGAATGTTAATGCTGTGTCTGCCTTCACTGAAGACAGGCCTTTACTAAGGAAACTATATCACTAACAGGACATGCAGTGGTATATTTTCAATTGAGCTCAAGTCCAGCCTCCCCTTTGGGTGCAGTTTTAGGTTCAGTTCTTTGGGTAAAGTATACATTTATGTTGAATGTTCAGACTAGCATGCATAAACTGGTTAGCTAGCTCGAGTTAAAGCCGAACCATAAGGAGGCAAGGGACAGGTAATTCAATTTCCATAGCCTGAGAATGCTAATTGTGGTGCACCTGTCCATTTAAAAACTCTGAGATTTTCAAGTCCTTTCACAGATGTTAAATTACTTTTGATTCAAACAGTTTTTGATCACTAACAACTAGAATTGATTTAGAAACAGTGAACTAAAGATAAAACCCCATGTCCCATTGCTAGTCCTTTAAAATCAACCATCCATTTGCTTTCCAACATACTTTAAAGTGTAGACCATCTTTGAGTCCCCCATTTGCCTAATACAAATCAGTATATCACTTATACTAATGTACTCCCAGTACAATATTTTCATGGCGATGTGCACTTTACTATTCAATTGTAAATAATTTATTGATTTTTATTAAGTGAGAAAATATTGATGGTAAAAATGAATATGTATGCGATGATCCTTTTAAAAATAAAAAATATGGGTGTACGGACTGGCGGACCCAGGTGCTAATGAAAGGATCACATGCAATAGATGGCAAATCTGAGAAAGCTAGAACTGGTCAACTAAAGATCCCTGCAGGAGACCAAGATGAAAGATGTGCGATAAATCCATATACCCCTTTCCTGCCCCTTCTCCTTTTCATCTCTCTCCCAAATCAAAAGTACACCTTCCTTTCCCTCTTGACTTTGATTTCCTTTTTGTTCTCAGTGTTGTTGTAGCTGCTTTTGTCCCAGGATAGAGAGAGAATATCTTTTATTTGGCCAACTTCTTTTGGTGGAAGGCACAAGCTTTCAAGCTTCACAGAGCTCTTCCTAAGGTCTGGAGAAAGAACCAATGTCCACGCTAGACACAATATGGGAAAGTTTGTTAAGCATAAGTGGTTCACCCATGTTGTTAATTTTTTAAAAATTTCTGTTTTTGTTTGGATATGAGCCATAAAAATCCATTTCCTTTTTCTGATGTATAGTACTTTTGTAGTTGTTTTATATATTGGCACATAGAATTTGGTTTGTTATAAGCAAAGAAATCGAAAAAATTTTAATACTAAATAATTTAAAAGCGTATGACTATGAGGAGAAGATGAAACAGTCTTGAGATGAGCATTAGCTTCTTGGTCAACATTTTGTTATCTATTTTGTCTTTGTGACAGCATCAACCAAGATTGAGGTGCTATATATAATCAGAATAAAGGGACAGTTTCTACTCTGAAGAGCTTAATGGAGAAATCAGACAAAAAGGAAGACAACGGGAGTATTATTATTCTCATTTAAGTGGAATGGGGAACTGAAGCTGAGAAAGCAATTTACTCAAGATCTCAGAAGCAGTCCCTGGCAGAGCCAGGAATTGAACCCAGATATCTTGAGACTCAGCATAGGTCTTTCGCTTATTGAGCTTACTGAATCCCCTCTGTTTGTTTTTCTGTTGGATATTTAGAAATTAAAGAAATAATCATTTCATTTCAAAATGCCAATTCAAAACAACAGTTTTTCATTTTGTTTTCACTTCAAATGTATTTTCACTTCAGTTTCTGTAAACTGAAAAATTTAGATTTTCTATTTTGGTTTGATTTGAGCTTTTCTCCTCCTCTTTCTATTTTTAACTTTTCCTCACTTTTCCCTACCCCACGGGAAAAAGTAGGAGAGAGGCAGTTTACAAACTAGGGTGGGAAATACTTTCACACATTTTTTTCATTTGAAAAATATTAAAGCTACATACTTTAAAAATGAGAGAACTTCCCCCACCTTTTTCAGTACAAAAATTAAAGTGTGAAAAAATGATTTCCCCGCACACTTTCTGTCACTTTGTAAACTTGTCCAATATTTTCCAATTTGAAAAAGTAAGAAGATGAGAAAGTAGATTTCTCTGCACTTTCTCCCCATCATCATTTTACATTGGAAAAGGTGGGAAGGGAATAAATGGAGGAAAAGGGAAACCCCAAATCAAAATGAAAAACAAAACTTTTTGATTTCCAAAAACTGAGACTAAATAAGCTTTTAAAATTAAAAGGAAAAGAAAATTGGGATTTTAATTTGAAATGTCTTTAGGAAATAAAATGGTTCATGTAGAAATGATTATTTGAGATGAATGTTTTCATTTTAATTTTCCAGTCAAAACTGACATTTTCCCTGCAGTTTTGAGGAAACCATATTTATCAATGGTAACATTTTTGATTGAAAAATTGTAACCAGTTCTACCTATTTGCCTCCCTCATGCAGATAATAGGTTTTTATGGGCCGGTTAACTGAGGGCGTCTCTACATGATGCTTTAATTTTCGCCAGAGGGGTGTAAATTCTAATGTGCACTAGTGTGATTAACATAGTCCCATTTCAAACAGGACTACCTTAAGGTGCTTTTCATAGGCTGGGTAATGCATGACATATCCCTCTAGTGCAGACTAAAGCACAGTGAAGACAAGTCCTCAGTCATAGTAGTTCCTCTTCTGAGGCAAAAATAATCCTATAGTGCTCACTCTGTTTTCACTCATGCAAAACTCTGTGAAATCAATAGGCATTTTGCATGCGTAAGTCCTGTAGAATTCGCCCCTTTCTCAACACATGCACTTTTATGTTTATATTAAGATCTAGTAATACTCCTATCTCGGCCTGTAAATTGACCTTTTAAGAACAAAACCCTTAAGAAATTAGATCTTCGCTTTAGAGCAAGAAACATAGAGTTGAAGACTCAACTGGGCCTGGGTTTGACTGAACCTCAGTGATAACCAAGAAATGGAAAAGTGCTGGGATCAGGAGACATATGAGTTTACTAGAAAACACCAAGCAACTAATTCCATTTAACATTATTCTTATTATTGATTAACTGCTCTACCTTGTGTATGTATTTGTTCCTGGATTTTGAGAGTTATCAGTAAGTCCAAGAGACATTGTAAAAAGTAGTACCAATGCAGCAGAAACTAGTTTCAAAGGTATATAATATGTTTTTGACAGATAAAATCTTCATATGCGCTTTTATGTTCTGGAATATGTGGTATTTGTTGGTTCAGATTTGTATTTATATAAGGTATTCCATGCCTATATGTTGACTGTGTGTGTTATTGATGGTTATTGGTTATCTCAAATGGTTAGTGTTCAGGATTTAATTAGCTAGTATTAGATTTTATTCAGTGGTCATAAATAATAGATTGTCTGTCTGTAAAAGCTTTTCAAAATGTCTGCCTTAGATGATGTACTGAGCAATTTAGATCAGAACATCAAACTGATTTTATTAAGAAATTTCAATATGCAGTAATCTCATTATGTAGTGGGTATGATTGATTCATCTCTTTACTGTGTGACAGTAAGGTCTGAGTCAGCCAATCGCAAAACTCACCAGCTGCCTTAATAAATCTAGTTATCCTTTTTTGATTGCCCAGAATGCTTGTACAGAACATATTTAATTAATAATAGTGGGCCTACACCAAACACATTAATTTGTATTTTTGGTGTGATACCTATTTTTGGTAAAGACTATGCTGAAACTTCTTGTACTGAGTAGCTAAGTGGGCATCTCTCTTCTTTGTGCACGTTTTACAAACATTAGTTGTACGTTTATACCTAGTATGTATTTTAAGTTGATGTAATTGTGTTGTGGTTTGCAGACCCTTAACACCTTATCACATTGATTTATGCAGTATTGTAGTCTGTTGGTCCCAGGATATTAGAGAGACAAGGTGAGTGAGATACAAGCAGCAGAAGTTGGTCTAATAAAATATATTCCCTTACCCACCTTGTATCATACAGATAGATTTGGTTCTTGATATTGATTTAGTTGTGCATTATTTCCAGTCTGAGTTTTTAACAACAATGAAAAATAAATAGGTTCTTTTAACTGAGAGAAAAGGATAAAGGTAATACTGTAGCTGTCTGACTGCTAATTTATTGCTGGAGTTCAAGGAATGGCAGATGATTTTGTTTGGAGAAAAGCTAGGGAAACCATTGCACATGCCAACTGCAATTATTTATGTATCTAACAAATGAAAGCTAAGTCAGATTGATTTAAATAAATCAAGTTCAAAATTTGGCAAAAGTGTGACATTTCTGTTGCAATCTAAATAATTTATAAGGCAATGCGAATAAAGAACCAATTACCAAATTAATATTAAATGGATTTGAACTATGTAGCTAAGGGAGGGGAGAAAAGTCTGATGCTTTTAATGTTCTTTTTAAATTATCTTAATTCCACTTTTGGTACAGTTACATTGAATTGAATTGGCATTGATTATCACTTAGACTCTTTTATTGATCTTGTGGTTACTGATTCAGAAGTTGTTTTTCAGTTGTTGTCTAGTTTTAGTCCAGATTCCAGAAGCTTCAGAATGTTGTTTTAGTTTACATGTGGAAAGAAAACATCATAAAATGCCTGTACATTCAATGCACAGTGTGGCCGTACTCCGAAACACCACCCTGTAAAATTAATATAGTGCTCTGTCAGTGGCTTCCATATCAATGCTAGACGATTCTAACCATGACGTTTAAAATGGCAAGACCTATGACTTTCCTATAGCTATGATGGCTCTGCAGTGCTAATGGTAAAATCTTGTCTGGGGTGAGCAGACTATCCCACAAGGGAAAAAAGACATGGGAGGGGACAAAGGCCACTAGGACTTTGGGCTTGTCTACATTAGACAATTAGATCATGCAAGACTTGACCTAGAGGAGTTGTTAGCTAGCATGACGTTAAACACAACTCTGCAGTCAGGGACAAGAGAGGTTACACATTGTCTGGTTGTTGTGGAACCTACCAACTGCTGACATGGTGTTAAACATATCAGTCCCTGTCACACTGACTGCAAAGTCAGGCTGAACATCATATTGCTTAATGCAATGCCACAAGGGCCTCTTGTACCATAAGCTAAGTGTCAAGTGAAGGCCGGTGCTCTGGGAAGATCTTCCTGTGGAGTTTCCCTCAGGCAGAGGTGGTGTCTAAGGTAGGTGCTATCTGGAAATGTAGCAAAGCCTTAGGCTCTGCAGGAAAACAAGGCTCCAGTTCCTGCATATCCAAGACTATCTGCACAGGCAGCCATTCTGCAGTGCCTCTCCTGACCTCACACCTCTACCTCCTCTGGCTGGCTCCTCTGGGGGTCACACAAGAATATTGACTGGGCCTTGACGGTTCCCCAGGAGTGTGAGATTTTGTTTAAACAGCTATTTGCAATGTCACACAAGCAGCATCAGGGAGCAGAGAAGTAGCTCTGTCCTGCAGCTTCTGTGATCACACTGTGGGTCTGATCCTCAGATGGTGTAAACAGGTAATCAGTGGAGCTGCACCAAATTATACCAGTTGAGGAACTGGTGCTGTAAGAGTTTGTCCCTCTTGTTGGCTCCAACTCTTTTGTCCCCTGCCAGACAGTCAAAGAAAAGCCTGGGATTTTCCTCTGGGTTGCCCCCTGGACCTTCCCTACAACACCCTCACACCTGTTTTCTCTCACATATTTATTAAAAGGAAAAAAATCTAATAATTTGTATTGCTTTAAATCAGGATAAAGTGAATTTGGACAATAATGGGGCTCAGGGATTCCAGGGTGGTTGTCTTTGCAGCCTGTTTTAGCAAGGTCCATCTCTCTGTTCTCTAATCCATTGGTTCTCAAACCCGTGTGATTGGGCTCACCCTTCTTTGTGTCTGTAGAGGTTTACCCCTGCCCCCCACAAGTAAACATACTGCCACCCAGCTCTGAAGGCAAAGCGGTGAGCAGAGGCTGCTGGCTGGGCGCCCTACTCTAAAGGCAGTGTCGTGTCAGCAGGAGCACAGAAGTAAGACTGACAATAAGAAAAGTGATATTTGTCACTTTGCACAGCAGACTTAGTACCTCATTGCCAGCCTAACTTCTGTGCTGTTGCTGCTACCCTGGGGCTTACAGCCGGAGCCCGGTGAGAGGTGGGCGGGGAGGGGAGGAGAGCCTGAGCCTGGGTGGCAGGGCTCTGGTTGTTCCCTTTATCCTCACCTCCCGGTTATGCCTGACCCTTCTGTGTGAGCACCAGCCACCCAGCGCTGACAGCCAGAGCGCTTGCTCTCTCTCTCTCAAAAAAAGGAAATCACACAGCTCGCACCTCCCTTGACACATTCTATGCCTCCTTTGAAGGCCCGCCCCATAGTTTGAGAACCACTCCTCTAATCTCTTCAGTGACACTGTCATGATTGTGGTTACTGCACATGATACTTGTGGCGCTTGAAAGACATTATTGCCCACAAAGTTCTGAAAGCTTGAGAAATCACAGAGGCCTGAGACTCAGGCCAAAAAGCCAGGAATTATAATCTTCCAAACCTGCTGCCAATCCTCTACTTCCCTGGACCTGGGACAGGAGAACTCCAAACCCCACAGAGGATATCAGGGAGGGAATCCCTGCTGCTACTGATTAAGCCTTCCCCTAGGGAGAGGAATCTAGCGTGGAGACGATGGGGAGGAAGTGGTAAGAGAGAGGCTGGTGCAGGAGATGGTGTGTGGAAGCAGGGAAACCCATGAAAGGAACACATCCCAACAGCTCCTCTACCATTTATTCAGAAGCTGGAGCTCTGTCAAATTCCAAGTAGTGTGGAGTGACTCTGGAAGTCCCTTTGTCCCCACCCCCTACAAACTGTGCACTGGCCTCCATAAACAGAAGCACTCTTGATGACAGTAGCTGCTATGCTAGGGTGTGGACAACGTTCTCTTCAAGGCAGACCCCACCAATAACTGGCAACTAGTCTGCCTGTTTCTTGTGTGATTTAGTGGGGCTCTACTGCATTACTGTAGTTATTATTATAGTATTATTTATTAATTGGATCAGCTGAAAAGGGTGGCTTGCTGCCCTTTGAGAAGCGTGAAAGGACAGGTTGACAAATAGGCCCCTTTACTAGTTATGGAACATAGCAATTTCTTGTATAGTAATACTAATTTGTTGGAATTCAATAGGTTTTCTAGCACAGCATTTAATAGTATCTGTAGATGTGTTCCATAAATGAATGTTCCCACACTGTAATCTTTTTGATGGTGGTGTTGCTTGGCTCTTTCATTTTGTTAAAGACCCAATCCTGCAATTCTCACTCCTCTCTTGCCAGAATGAGTACTGCATGATGAAGTCATTAGATCCTAATTTTAGTCAGTATTTTTTGAGTTGTATGTAAAGCTCAGTAAATTCACTGTGGTCTGAGGATTTCCACTGGAAAAACCCCAGACAAACTGTGTCCTCTTGAGCAACTCCTGTATTTTAGAATGTTGTGCCTACTGATATTAATTCTCTGAAAACAAAAGATTAAAAAATAATGAATTCTATTAAACAGTCTAATTTCATGGTTTTATATATTTGTAATATTTCATGTTTATTATATTTTTTTTTCTTTTGGCTTAGTTCTCTCATTACTGTAGATTGATTGTTGATGTGTATTGTTGATTGTACTGTTTTGACCAATTCATGATGGAGTCCTGCAATCTTTACACAGACAAATCTCACATTAAAATCAATGTGAGTTTTTCCTGAGTAGGGACTTCAGAATTAGGTCTGTTATTTACAAGAACTTCCTTTTGTTTTGAAATATTATCATACATTTGAACAATGAGGCAGGACATTTTAATCAGAAAAAGTCAAGTCTTCATTTTATATAGGAAGCTAATGTCTTAGAAAAGTGTAATTACCACAAATGGGTATAATTCTCTTAAAATAAAAAAATCATATTCATAAATCAGTTACTCAGTTTAACTAATAATTAAGTATAATCCTGTTACTTTGTCATTGAAAGCTACCCATCAATATTCTGACAGCTGCCATAAGAATACAATTCCGTCTGAACACACATGCTATTTAGACACTTGCATTTAGTTTTACACAAATGTATAATTTAATTGCCTTCATACTGTTGATTTTATTTCCTTTTCTGCAGTTTTCATGATACGTTTTCATAGACTGGATTACTCGATGCAGAGAGACCTTGGATTGGAAGTTAGTTCCTAGATTTGAGGTTTCTGCTATGACATGGTTTTTCCACTAAGAGGCATTCCTGGATCTTGATTTTATAGAATCAGCCATCTGTGCAAAAAGGGAGAAATGCCCTTTAGAAATTCATTTCTCATCTGAAAATATGAGAGTCAGTGGCCACTAATGAGTTATACTTGAATCTAAAGCTAACAAAATGTTTGTGTAAAGTGCATTTCAGACAGTGCAGCCTTTGAATCCTTTCAAGCCATAAACATTTCTCTTCTAGTGATATC
The DNA here is from genome assembly GCF_025201925.1 of Gopherus flavomarginatus. NCBI lineage: Eukaryota > Metazoa > Chordata > Testudines > Testudinidae > Gopherus > Gopherus flavomarginatus. The sequence continues at coordinate 114,284,914 of NC_066619.1, forward strand.
ATTATGTAGGAATCACCTATTCATTCAGGGAGGCCTGTACAGCCCCTTTCATATTATACTACAAGCTTACAGCATGGCAGAAAGTGAACAAAACACATCTTTATCAGCAGAGTAAATGTGTCAGTTTTTTGACTTGCTGTGATGGAGTGAAGGTACCGCACCCCCAGCCAGGGGAGCAGCGGCATAAGGGGCTGTATTTAGGTAACTATTTTCAGTGTGCAAGGAGTTTTACTGGTTCTACAAAACCTAGGAACTGTGCTTTGTGTTCTTCAGCACAATCTACTGACACCGTATCAATTTACATATGCAGTATAATCCCAATTATCCAAATAACAGGGGACATGGATTTTATTCAGATAATAGGCAGCAGGGTGAAAACAAATTAAAGGAAGTATTTCTTCACACAACGCACAGTCAACCTGTGGAACTCCTGGTCAGGGGATGTTGTGAATGCCAAGACCATAACAGGGTTCACAAAAGTACTAGATAAATTCATGGAGAATAGGTCCATCAATGGCTATTAGCCAGGATGAGCAGGGATGGTGTCCCTAGCCTCTGTTTGCCAGAAGCTGGAAATCAGTGACAGGGGATGGATCACTTGATGATTACCTGTTCTGTTCATTCCCTTTGGGGCATCTGGCACTGGCCACTGTCAGAAGACAGGATATTGGGCTAGCTGGACCTTTGGTCTGACCCAGTATGGTCATTCTTATAATCAGGAGTTCGGATAATCAGGTAACACCGGGAACCATCTGCAGCTCCATTATCACTGCCTCACTCACTTACTCCTGTGATAGCAGGACTTCAGAGGGCTCCCTGCACTGCCGTTCTTGCCCTCTCATTTATTTCAAGCTCCAGGTGTGGAGGGGAGGCTGAGGTCCTAGCAGGGCAGAGAAGAGACCTCCTGGCCAGGACTCTGCCCTGCCAGGGTTTTAGCCTTCCTTGCATCCTGTGCCTGCAAGGATCAGGTGGCTCCAGCTCTGCAGTAGTGCAGGGAGCCCCTCTGCAGCTCTGCTGGCACAACCCTGCTCACTCACTCCTGCATGGGGGACAAGGAAGGGTTTCAGATAATGTGGGGGTTTGAATACTTGGGAGTATACGGTATACAGATTTAGAGCAGTCTTCTAATGGTCACTGAACTTACATACCAGGGAGGAAAATACACCTGCTCCACCTGAAAGGAGTCCCGGAGGGAAAGGCTGACAGCTGGGCTTCAGGGAAGCAGGCCCTTTTTAAAAGCAGCATTTGTGCTTTTGAAGAGGCACTTGATTCTGTTAAGGGGCCCCTTTGCCTAAATTGAGCTCTTCTCACAGGGCCTAGATCTAAGTGGCTTGCATCTTTAGAGACTATAAACTTAGGCTGCCTTGGATTCACAGTGTACCTGGGAGAATCCGAGCTATGTGTGGCGACCAGATAGGCCAAATCTGTGAAAAAATGCAGACATTGGGCTTGTTTTTGGCTTAATTGGCTTGTGAGTTGCTTGTTGGCTAGTTTTTGGCTTGTAGCTTGTTGCTGCCTTTTTTTTTTTTTAAATCGGATCCTGGCAAGCAGAAGCAAGGGGCAAGCGGGGGCAGGGGAGTAGTGGGGGGGGGGGGGAGAAGAGTCAAGGGTGCACAGCGGGCCCATCACAATCCCAAATTGCACACCAAGGGGAATCTAGTCACATTGAGTGTTGGGTATCGGAGGGGTAGCCATGTTAGTCTGGATCTGTAAAAGCAGCAAAGAGTGCCGTGGTACCTTATAGACTAACAGACGTATTGGAGCATGAGCTTTCGTGGGTGAATACCCACTTCATCAGATGCATCCGACATCCATCCGATGAAGTGGGTATTCACCCATGAAAGCTCATGCTCCAATACGTCGGTTAGTCTATAAGATGCCACGGCACTCTTTGCTGCTTTTATAGAGTGTTGGGGTTCTTAGGGATTGGCTTGTTTTGGCCTTGTTTTGAAATGGGATTAACTTGATTTTTGGCTTATTGTGAAAGTTGGGGTGCTTATTTACTGTGTGAAAGTTGGCAACGGTGATGGTGACCCTTCCTAATAGCCAGGAACAAACCCTGCTTACGGTTCCATCCAGCATGGCATTAAGCATGCTGGCCTGTTTTAGCTAAGCACTTAAGCATGTGTTTACTGTCAAGTATATGCTGAAGTGCTTTTCTGTACTGGAGCAGAGTGTTCAGCAGCTTTCATCACTAAGCCTATAATGCACACAGCAATATGTTATGTGTGACCCACCATTGGGTTGGCCACGTCTACCCTAACATGTCTGTCCCATTATCTTTTTCATGTTCTTAAATTGGCCAGAAGGTCCCCTCTTTTCAGTGTATAGTGTCTGTGTAATTATCCACCATATAATGTTGTTAAGACCATGATCCACCCTCATTCCTACTCTGCATGTTGGACTCCCATTGCCATCAATGCAATGTTCACATGAAAATCCAAGGTAGAACCAAAATCTCCTTTTTCTCTCCATCTGTTACTCTCACATTTATATCCCTGGTATCTTGTTCTTCCATGTACTATACTATATGGAGTGTTTCTAACACAGAGCCAACAGATCTTGCCAGGTCTACATCCTAGAAAATTCATTAATGCTCTTTTATATTATGGCTAGTGCCTACTCATGTCTCCTGGAATAAATGTGATCGTGTCAGAAAAGGAAACTCTTGTGTGGTTTCCAGAAGTGGTGTATCAGCAGAGCTTCATATGTAATGATGTTATGTAAATGGCTTCATAGTTTACCTTTTTGACAAGATGCTCCATAAATCTGTTTGGGCCACATAAATGCCCATTTCCCTTTCATCATCCACCTCCTCAGTTTGTCTGCCTGATGTTTTGCTTTCCTTCTCCATGTTTGTATATCTCCTCTGTGTTTTCCACAGAGGGATGGATTTTCTGTGGGCTCCCATGTACTGTCCTTAAAAGGATGGATGAGAAGGGATTGAGGAAGATCCTTTAAAGCAGTGTTTCCCAAACTTGTAACGTCGCTTGTGTAGGGAAAGCCCCTGGTGGGCTGGGCCAGTTTGTTTACCCGCCGCGTCTGCAGGTCCAGCTGATTGCGGCTCCCACTGGCCGCGGTTCGCTGCTCCAGGCCAATGGGAGCTGCTGGAAGTGACAAGGGTCAAGGGACGTACTGGCTGGGCAACCGGGGGGCGGCGGGGTGCGCTGTGGGTCTGATTCTGTTTAGCCAACTCCATCACCTTCAGACCTCGTACCTGTCACGTGTCCAGAATATACTCATGGACAGTTTGAGCAGGCGTTTCCTCACATACGAGTGGTCGATCCGCTCGGACATCATCCAGTCTGTTTTCTGCATTTGGGGGTTTCTGTTCCTTCTGGAGTCACAGCCCAGGCTTGATAGCGGACGCCTTCCTGATCACGTGGTTGGACCAACTACTTTACGCCTTGCCACCATTCCCGCTGGTCCACAAGGTGCTCATCAAGGTCCGCTGGGACAAGGCAGACGTCATACTGGTGGCCCCTGCCTGACCGCACCAGTGTTTGGTACTCAGTCCTGCTGGATCTGTCAATTCAGGCTCCCCTATGCCTACCTCTCAGCCCCGACCTCATCTCACAGAACCATGGTCATCTCCTACACCTGGCCCTTCAGTCACTCCACCTCACGGCCTGGAAGATCTTGGCTGAACTAGGCTGAACACACGTGTTCAGACTCAGTAAGGCGAGTGCTCCTGGAAAGTCGCAAGCTGTCGACAAGGCTTACCTATGAGACTAAGTGGAAGAGGTTTTCCTGCTGGTGCACTCAGCAGCAGATGCCCCTGCTCCAGGCTTCGATGACATGCATCTTGGACTACCTGATGTTCTTGAAGGACCAGCACCTAGCCTTTGGATCCCTTAAGGTTCTCCTCATGGCCATCTCTGCATTCCACCCAGGCGCGACTGGGCACTCGGTGTTTGTGCACCCAGTCGTGTGGCGTTTTCTCGAAGGCTTGGAAAAAATCCACCCTCAAACAAAGCTGCCCGTGCCTGCATGGGACCTTAACTTGGTCCTCTCCTGCCGTGTGTGCCCCGCCTTTCGAGCCACTGACCTCTTGCTCACTCCTCTATCTCTCCTGGAAAGTCGCCTTCCTAGTGGCCATCACTTCCGCACTTTGGATGTCTGAAGTACGGGCTCTCATATGTGAACCGCCCTATACCATTTTTCATAAAGATAAAGTTTCACTAAGACTTGACCCAGCTTTTCTGCCAAAAGTGGTGTCTCATTTCCATGTGAATCAGGAAATCTTCCTGCCAGTTTTCTACTCAAAACCGCATGCTGACCTTTGGGAACAGCACCTCCATTCTCTGAACATTAGAAGGGAGCTCACCATCTATATAGACCAAACAAATCCCTTCCGTAAAACAACCCAGTTATTTGTCGCCATCGCGGAGCTGATGAAAGGCACTCTAGTTTCCTCTCAGCGAATATCTCCGTGGATCACCGGGTGTATTTGTACTTGCTACAACTTGGCAAATTTCCCCCCGCCTGCTGTCACGGCTCACTCCACAAGAGCTCAGGCATCGTCAGCAGCCTTTCTAGCACACTTTCCCCTCCAGGAAATCTGCAGAGCTGCCACATAAGCCTCGGTGCAAACTTCACGTTCCATTATGCCATCGTCCAGCACTCTCAGGATGATACAGCCTTTGGCAGAGTGATTCTTCAGTCTTCTTTGACTCCGACTCCACCTCTGAGGTAAGGCTTAGGAGTCACCTAACTGGAATGGATATGAGCAATCACTCAAAGAAGAAAAAATGGTTACTTACCTTTCTGCAACTGTTGTTCTTGCAGATGTGTTGCTCATAGCTATTCCATTCCCCCCCACCCTGCCCACTTCTCTTCTGTCGGAGTAGCTGGCAAGAAGGAACTGAAGTGGGGTCGGGCAGGCAGGGTCTTATACAGGAAACCATACTGGTGCCACTCCAGGGGGCTCCCCAGCCAGCCCGATGGGTAGCTGCTAGGAAAAAGGTTTCTGACTTCCATGCATGCGGTGCGCACACACACGTAACTGGAATAGATATGAGCAACACATCTTGAAGAACAACAGTTACAAAAAGGTAAGTAGCCGTTTTTATCTCAGAGTTCTGATAACCCAAAATGATGATTAATGTAGCATTAAAAACTTGGCTAGATGGAGATGTTTCAGTAAACATACTTCTTAAGATTGCCATCATAGTGTGCGTGCTCCATCTCCGCTTTCCCAGAAGAGACAGAAGGCAAAGGATCATTTTAAGTGTTCTGAGTGTGGCACAGGCTTATGAGAAGAAGCAGCAGTTTTTGCCTGCAAACTTTCTTTTCACCATAACAGCAACAACAAAAATTTTACAAAGCCAGCAGATTCTTTGTGTTTTGTGTAACTGGTAAAAACGTTTTCCCCCCAGCAGTGAGATTCTATTTATGAAGCAGTTCGGAGTATGTACAGGAGTTCATTTAATCTGAATGCAGACTTGATTAATTGCATTTTACCACAGTGAATGAGAACAGGAGCAACTCAAACCCCCAGCAGAGTGCATATTTTATAATGGTAGACAATTCAGACTGATATCTATTAAGGAATGAACCCTGATTCCATTGTAGTAAATGCAGGAAAAATCTTGGTCCCATTGACGTTAATGTGGTAAATGCCATTGACTTCAGTGGGGCCAGGATTTCACACTGAGTTTTGCCATTGACTTTAATGAACCAGAATCTGCCCATAAGAGTTGCTCTACTTTTAATTTCTTTCACATAAATTAGGATTCATGAAATGTGCTTGATTGACATCCCTAGAGATTAATATTTTCTGTCCAGTACAGGAATGGTTGCCAGGGGCAACAGCCATGTAAAAGCTTCTATGTTGCCTTGCCAAGTTACCTCTGTGGAGTAGTTCCACCAGGCCTATTCAGGGCTGGACTTCTCCACTAACACTGGTAACGAGGATGTCAATAGATCTGGATGACTAATTAGTGAATTAAATTAATTTAATTCAACTAAAATTCAATGAATTTTGCTTCTCCCATCCCTTTTGGGATTTCTTTTAAACAGATCTCATTATTCTCACGTGTCTTCATTATTCCAAACTACTGAACACACAATTCATCATCTGCACATCATTCATGAATGAGTGCAGGGTTATTAAGTCACATGGTATTATTTCTGTTTCCCTAACTGGGTGAAATTACTGTAATTAGAAATTTACAATGAAATATACAGTTTTGAACCTGGTGATCAGTGAATATTCCATCTAAAAATTCACTCCTATCCGATACAGCTAAAGTGCTTGAATAATCATGGAAAAATGAACAAAGAAGCTGACTAGAAAGTTACCTTTTAATTGGATTTTATATTGATGCAGGCATAGGAACCAAGGGATTGGTGTGATGTACACGCTTGTCCAAGGACACTGTGATTGAGACCATTTTGTTTCAGTTTTTACAAAACGTGGCCAAAACTCTATAGTTGACGCATCCTATAGTGTGTCTGTCTCATTTAGTTCCCTTTTAGTGTAGGGAGCTGCCACTGACATCAGTGGGTATTCCCTGGACATATTGTGCAGTTGAGGACCGTACTGCAGCTAAAAGACTTCACTAGGAGTTTTGCTTAAGCGAGGAATCAGAAAGGAGAGGAGAATGAAGCACTTTAGAAAGGAGCCCCCCGATTGGTCATTTGGCTGCTCTAAACATCTGAGCTGCATTTAATTAAATGAGACACTTGTAATTAAGTGATATCTCCATGTGTATAAATTATTTCTGTTCAAAGTCTGAATGACAAAATCTTCTGATTGAAGATGAGCAAAAGCAGAGATGGTTTTACATGCAAGAATCAATATCCAGGGAGCTATTTCCCCCCTAACTGATAAAAAAAAAACAAAACCTGAGTAAGTAAAAATGAAGGTAGTTGTGGCAGATGTTGAATTAAACTATATTCTTAGGGAAAAAACATTGAAAAAGATTGAAGAAAAGATGCCTGCTTCATGCCGGGAGCATCCCTCTGACAGAAGCTTGGCACATTGACTGTGGAACGTTGGATCTTGAGTGACTGAAGTTGCTGTAGGCCTAGTCTGAGATGTATATGAGGGACCAAATTCTGCTATGTTTCATGGTGTGAATCCAGAGGAACTCAACTGAAGTAATGGATTTATACAGGCAAAAATGGGAGAATAGTTTGGCCCAGGTCACTATAAGGAAAGTTTTGTAGTTTTGTTATGAAAAACCATTATTCACTGGTTTGTGGTAGTCCTCCTTTCTTCTTCATTGCTGGCCTTGCTTATCCCCTCTTGAATGTTAGACAACTCTCCTGCTGTGCACAGAACTACTCACTTTAAAAGATCGTAATATAATATTTGTTAGTTACATAGAGTGATGGAAGGGTGCGTGATTTTTCCATTAGGCTTTATGGAATGCTTCTATCCTGTACTCAACAGGGCAGCAAAAGGTGTGTCTTTCTCCTATTGTGTTATGGGAGGGGAACACCCTTAGGGTTGGGTGACATCAACAACCTTGTCAGACAGCCCCTCAAAGAAGCTCTTGAGGGGAAGAGAATTTGGTATCCACTGATGATCTGGGGGAAGAATAAAATGGGCTAGCCAGCTCCAGAAGGAAGCAGGGATAGGACACCTCCCCTCTTGAAGGCAGCAAAGGTAAGATCTGGAAAAAGGTTGTTCCTCCTGTATCTTGGGGATTGTCTGTGGGGACCAAAGATAGGGCAAGAAGAGCTTTGGCCTCAGTCCTTGAATGTCCCTTCTATAAAGGACACACTGGATTTTATTTGTTCTTTTTTCCTGAATCCTAAGGAAAATGCAGACTCTGTAATTCTGATCCTGCTATCATGTTCCTCAGTATTATTAGTAATATAGATAGACATAATGAATGTATTTTCCTAGTAGATACAGAGAATGTGTAGCTCTGAGGGAGATGGTGCTGTATTCAGAGAATAAGAAAGAACTTAAATAAAAGTCAGATCTGCTAACTCCTTAAAATGAATGAAGTCTTCTTATTCCTAGTATCCAATCAGATCCTATCTCTAACTCCTTTCTTACCAAAACGTCATATTTCTGCAAGTCAAGATCAGATTTTAAGATGTCATAGGCAAAATAATGTAGCATGAATAGTGAAGTCTATTCTAGTTTTAGACATTTGCACTGGGATTAGCAGAGAACTTTTGTTGCCAGTTACAGTGTTTGTCAATCATGTTTACAGAGAGACAGTTGGTGGGAACTTCCTTTTGTTGCTATATATTGTATATTTGTAGCTACCTGTGTAAGTTTTTCCTTGCACTGTGAGGCCTGTTTTTCAGAAGGATCCAAAATTCAAATGTTCTTTAGTGTATCCACTGTAACTGTATTAAAAGGAGAGTAAGAGTTTATGTATGCATGAGAGAGAGTTGAGTGTGCATGTGGCTTTCACACCAACAAATTAAATAATTTTCAGGAATGTGGATTCACTTTTTTTGAACACCTTTAAGGTCTTCAACTGCTATTCCGAGAATTAATTATCACTTTAAAAATAATAGATCATTTAATCATCCTCACTTTGTGCAATGACCTAGAAAGAAAACGAGCTGGTCCGCCAAAGGCAAAAGATTTGATGTCCTCAGCCTAACATGAATTAGCAACAGGACTAAACAGCTTTTCCCCCTGGGTTTTTCCCCCCATTATATGGAGGCAGAATGTGCTCCACAAGGGGTCTCACTTCACTGGACTACTCCTGGTAGAAGGTGCGATTCAATGTGAGCAATGGTATCGGAATCTGCCCTATCAAGTATACTTTTCTACTTCTGCTTTGCACTTCTGTAGCACCTTCATTCCAATATCACAAAGGATTTCACAAATATCTATTACTTAAGCCTCACAACTGCCCTGTCAATGATGTTAAATGTTACTTACCAATCCTAAGGTATTTTGCACTTTAAAAGAACTTAACAAATATTCGTTATTTTTAAATAATACAGGGGATGGACAAATGGGGTCAGATACCTGAGATTGGCAGAGAACTTTTGCAAGTTACAGTGTTGGTCAGTCATGTTTATAGAGAGAGAGTTGGTGGGAACTAGGATCCCGTTCCTGATTGGAGTTATTAGGTGCTGCTGCATCACAAATAAATAATATTAATTTATTTGGGAAGCCATCTGTGTAACATTAAATGTTTCCAGTGACTCGGCATTTATGACGGGATTGTCGATGTGTTTAAAAGCAGGCAGTGTTCCAGTTTCCTCTTAATCTCACTGCCCCCTCAACCCTTGCAGATAGTCTTTGGGAGGTCAGAGTGAAAAATCTTGACAAGCTTCCCCCAGGATGTGATGCCATTCCTGTCCTAAAAATAAAGCTGCTGAACTCTCTAGCTGAACAGTGTGAAAAAGTCAGACTGGTGGCAAAACTGATGAATACTGCATGTTCCTTAGCTTTGTAAAGAACCATTTGGCATTGTGGGTCCAAAGATGATGCGATGGAGTAAAGGCAGTTTTTGCTTGTAAAAAGAATGAAGGGCCACTTCTTTCAAACAAAAGTGCCTTCCGCAAAATTTGAGTGTACACATGTAAACCTACTGGTCAGTGGGTGGTATGTATTGCCATCTGTGCCTAGACGACAAAGAATAGTCTTATTATAGCTGTGGGTTTCAGAGCCTGGCTTTTTAGCTCAGGTTTCTGTTTTTAGCTCTGGGGTACCCAGTTCATTTCCTGGTATTGGCTAAATGCATAATTGTGCAGGTAAATGTACATTTACTCATATAGAATGGCTAGCTGCACAAACAAATCCCAGTTTATAATGTAACTTAGTCTGTTACATGCGCAGAAATTTTACAAATCTCATATGATCAGTGGCTTTCTTTTAAAATTTGGTCCTAAATACCCTTAGATCAAGTATAATCGGAGAATATCCTTTTCCTGTAAGGGTATGCATACAGATTCCTAATAAATTTGAATACAACCCCACCTACCTTAATATTTGTGTTTTTATCTGTGTTTGTCATGGACTATCTCAGGGTTCCTTTATCTGGCTGTTACACTACAACCCATAGTTTTCTCATGGTATGTCTACCAGCCATTCTCTCAGCTCCATGAATAGCAATCCGGCAATAAATGTTTTTTTGAAAAATATATCCAACAAAATACTGATAATAAAAAATAGAGGGCCAAATACTGCAGTCCTTATTCAATTCCTAGCACTTATACATTCAAAATGCTTGTTCACCTCAGGCCAGGTATATAGATGATGGCTGTGAAAGAATAGTGTTGGTAGGGCTTGTCTAGCATGGTGCCAAGTAAGAAAAGGTGAGCAAGCACTACCAGCTAGCAGGCTACCAAGATCACTGTGCCCAGCGGGTCACGAACTATTGAGCAGATGGCTCCAAGGGATCCAAAGAGCCTTTGGAAGCATTTCATGTCAAAACATGTCAATGGCTGGCCTTCTTGAATGCCCCTACTCTCATTGTCTTCCATAAGCACGGTATGTGATGGGGTGAGGGGAAAGAAGAACATGCCCCAGCTTTTTACTGTATGTCTCAGTGTCCCCTGAGTCTGGCAGCAGGTCCCCTGTCTTCTAAGTGCAGCTCTTATGCACACTCAAGCGAATCACTTCTCCTCGTTGGCAGCAGAAGTCAATGAAAATCCTAGATTTGCTTGCTATTTACATCAAATACATCCAACCCACATGGAAAATTCATATTTGCTTCAATAGATAATGGTAAGCTTTCTTTAGGCTTCTTTTGAGCCATCCTATAGAATTCAATAGATGAACTTCTTCTGCTGAAGAACTGTAGAGGATGGGTCAGAAAACCTAAGGTGAGGCTAGCATTCCATGTTACATTCTACTGGTATTTATTATTTGTATTAATGGCACCCAGGATCAGGGCCCCATTATGCCAGATGTTGTACAGGCACACAGCAAAAAATAGTCTGTGCCCTGAAGGGTTGCAATCATTTAAGACAAGATGCAACAAGTGGGTGTAATAAACAATGGATTTTTGGGGGCGGGCGGTGGCATGGCAATGGAAACAGTGTTATAGGTTGATTTCTATAGACCTCCCCCTCATCCCAAATAAATCACATAGGACTTTTTGCCCATGGACTGCATTTAGGCATCTATGCTCCATCTCCATCCATGCAAATTCTCTCTTGCTTGCTGGTACTCACTTCAGTGTGGATGTAGAGGTTGGCTCATGTTGCTGATTACAATGATATTTCCATGCACTGTACAGAAGCCTCCCTTTACAGAAAAGTCCTACAGAATCTAAACCAAGAGGGTTCCATGGAAACGACTCTTAAAAAAATCTATAACACTGAATTGACATTAACCTCCTGGCTGTAACATTTCTGAACCAGCTGATATAGTCTAATAGTTACATAGGATGGGTTAAAATCCTATAGGATGACTATTGTTCTCTATGAAATTGCACAGGGCTTTTCCTAAAGGCTTTCTGCACAGGTGCTGCACAAATGCCGAGTGCTAGGGCTTCTTTCAGCAGTGCTCAGCAGCTTGCCTGAATAAAACCGATAAGAATAACTGAACTGGGCCCAGACACACCAATGGATTCCAGGCAGTGCAAGGTGAAAGCTAGAGGCATTTTATACAATCTCAGGCCCATTTGGGCCTTTTTGGAAAACATCATTTCTTTTCACATGTGAGGGTTTAGAGCTGAGAAAAACACCATTCTCTATTGTTTCAAAGGACAACTGTTGCTCTGTAGTTGGAAGGACGCATCCTTCTTCGTCTAAATGCTTCGGACTGCTGGTTCTCCGCTTCAGTCTCTGGGCTGCAGTGCTGTTCCATTGATGCCTCAGAATGTGATTGAAATGACACTGGAATGTTATGGTTAGAACTAGTTGAAATGTACATCGTGAACAATTTATTTGGAAAATTTAACCCTAGTTCACTGTTCCTGGATTATCCACAAAAGGATCACTCTTTCCAGATTCCTCTGTTGTTTGTAACTGCTAGATGGATTACGTGAATAATTTTCTGCCTATGGACAACTTATGGCCTATTTGTAGCATGCATCCATTCACAGCTAGATTCCGCCTAGCCCTTATGTGCGTGCATACTGCGGGTGGGTGGCAAGATAGCAAGGAGCACATTTCTGCACCGCCCATGTAAGTATCAGACAGAGTTTCAGTTCCTGAATTTGGAACCTCAAGATTTGCTCCCTAATTTTCCCCACGGGGTCATGGCATCCCGCCAGAGCAGGAAGGGGCACAGAAATGTGGACCTAAGAATCCACACACACACAGGGGCATACACTGAACCTCTTCAGGGGATGTCACAGTTCTCTCCCTTTGTCACCAGTGAGCACCAGGAGGTCTTGCTGTCTATCTGAGGCAAAAAACTTCCAGTACAGGCAAGTCTCATCTTACGCGGAGGTTCCATTCCGCGGTTAGCGTGTATAGTCAAAATTACATTGAATTGAATGGCCAACTGTGTAAAGCTAAAATCGCGCATGTTAAATACGCGTAAGATGCAACAGACCTGTATTCCCTCTTTGATGGTGATATACCATATAGCCCCCAATACAGGGCTGCACCTTTCATGGCACAATCAAGCCCTCTTTTAGCTTGTATTCATAACTTACTAGGTCATATGGTATTCTTTCTGTTCCGTGATTGCATACTCACCTTTACAAATTACTTCTGCTTCCACCTTAAGCAAAATATGTATTGAAGAACTAAATTTCACTCCTTGATCAAACAAATTATGCTACTGGTCTGTGACTTGCTTTTTGCAAATACATAAGAATGAAATTGCTGTTGCAAAAATGATTGTGAAAAGAAGGGGAAAAAAAAGAGCAGGTCTTGACATGACTAAATCCAAATGAAATTCAGAATTAGCAAAGATGTTCACAGGTACTTTCCCATTAATCACTCAGCTCTATTTGCAATCCATCTGGTAACTTATGCCTTGATCTGCTTGTAGAGTCCCATTGAGTTTTTGCTATCCTGTTGATATTCCTTCACTGAGGTTATGTCCACATTATGCAACTTTTAGCAATGCAGCTGTGCAACTTCAGATGCTAAAAGCTGCACTGTGTAGCTGCTCTTTATCGGCTGGAGAGAACTCTCCCACCGACAAAATATTCCACCCCTGAGAGGCGGTAGCTTTATTGGCAGGAGAGTTCTCCCATTGACAAAGTACTGTTCCTACTGGCTCTTTTTGTCAGTTAAACTTTTGTCATTTGTGGGGGTGTTTTTTCACAGTCTTGAATGACAAAAGTTTTACCAATAAAAGTTTGAGATCCTACATGGGTGCAGGAGGTCTATGCTACCAGATCACATGGTGGGAATGAGAGCCAAAAGCAGTACTGGACACATTTGCCTGTCATGGGGAGCAGCAGCAAAACAGTTAATATTTGTGACTGTGAAATATTTTATTTCACATTTAGGGATAATTTTTTAACCATGGAGTAGAGACTCCCCTCTAACAGTTCAGACAACTTAATGAGTATTGCATGGCTAATCCCCTCTGCACCTGCCCAGGCTTTGAAAAAGGATCCCTTCGTCACCATAGATTGTCAGCGCTATCTGTCAGTGGCCAGTTGCCAGTGGGAGTAGCTTGAGTCAATTGTTCAGTAGCTAGAGTACATTTGCTGAGTGTGCACTATTGCAGGCAAGTCTCAAAGAGAGCTGGGAGCCATGTAAAATTCACTAGTTTTATTACATTTTTAGAGAGAGAAATTTTGTGAAAGTAGATCTGGTGACATTTTGTCTACAGTAGGGTTATGCTGGAAGCAAGACTCTGGCCAGGTCTGCATGGTGCCTTAGTCCGTATTACAATGGTGGAAAATTCTAGTGCATGCTAGTATGTCACGTTTTCAAGCTTTTCCTTCCAATCCAGGAGAGCTAGGAACTTACTTTAAAAAAATGAAAAGTAATATCTTGCATAATTCCATGACTCCAGAAAAACAATGAGCATTGCGAGTCTCAGGATAAAATTGTGAGAGTTAGCAATGCTGAGGATGGGCCCCCATTGCACTAGGCATTGTACAAATACACAGTCCCTGGTTCAGATAAGTATTCCTTTTCGGCACAGCACTTAAGCACAAGTTTAAAATCTACTGATGTCAGTGGGACGACTTAAGCCAATGCCATTGTAAATGACAGTCCCTTACCTAAAAGCTTATCCTTGTTGTTTTTAATCATAAATGCACTGCATATTGACTGCTTTCTCAGAGATGGGTCACCAGTAGGTGATTCTTCCACATCCTCTGTATAGTTTGGATACTGATCCTAGTTCCTATCTTACTCTTTTGGAACCTCATGTCTCTTTAGAGGGTTGATGGGACATTCCACAGGTCCCTCAATGGATCTGTAATTCTCTGAGAGCCATCTAACTATGGTATGGTGAAACAAAGATTTCAACTTCAAATTTGATTGACAAAATGGAGGATGGCAAGGAAATGACTATATATTTAATCATCCAAAATAGAATTAAATAGAATATAACACATGAACAGATTTTCAGCTGATATGAGCTAGTGTAGCACCGTTGAAGACAAAGCTTCAAAGTGATGCTGTGACTTCACTGAAGCTGCACTGATTTGTCCTCAGCTGAAGATTTGGCCTAAAGATTTAGGGCCTGACCCAAATCCTAGTGAAATCAGTGTAAGGACTCCCAATAATGGGCTTTGGATAAGGGCCTTAATTTGCACCAAAATACTTTATATGTTACAATATTTCTCTCTCTGAAGTTTTTCAATCTGTCTCTAATTAGCTGAGTGACCAAACATTTTAGACTGACGTGCCCTTTGTCAGTTACATTCGGAATAAGGTTGAAAACCACCACTTATCATGATTCCAATGATCTTTTTAGCTCACTCTCATGAGGATCTTATGTTGGTACAATGCTCTATTTGAGCTATTCTCTAGCCAAGGACAGCTCAAATAGCCATGGAAAAGCAGAGTGTGCGTGTATAGATACACTACATAACTGTGTACATTGAATTTGCCTTCTGAAAATTATGTTTGCTTAGTAAATACCTATATACAGTAATCTGTATTTTTAATGAAGTACATTTCCACTCAACTAACTTTGTGTTAAAGGCAACATTGACCTGTGGCAATGCTGTAAATATCAATCACCCAGAAGTCCTATTTCAAATGAGCCCTTACAATCATAAAACAAGCAGTGAAACATTCATTTGGACTGGCTCTTATGCATGAATCTGCTTTTTAAAAACTTTATATCAGAGACATACATTTACAGTTTATTTGAATGATGTGGTGTATATTTGGAGATAAAGTCTTTGACTACAAAGGAGCCAGTTTATGAACATAGGTGTTGGACTGGGGCTTTACTATATATTTGTCTTCGCTGCTGTTCTCTGCTTTACTTCTGTGTAGCAGTAGAACTTTTAAGTACCAATATTTACACTGGTAGAAACTATGAATTGGGATAAAGAGAGAGACTTGATGGGAGAGGACAGAATGTTTGTGCCTGAGACAGTGTGACAGCTATTCCAGAGGGAGCCTTTTGTCCACTGAAAATAATTACTCTGTAATGTTGTTGCCATTGGTGGTGTCTCTACTTGGGGTGATTTGCCAGCTATGTGTCACTTGAAAAGTGCATGCATAAGCGTATATGTGACTTCTTCAGAAATGGTTTGTATTCACGATTCAAGGCTTCTTAAAACTACTTTGGTTAAAAACCATCTCAAATAGAACAAGGTACTCTTTTCCATTGGCAAATCAGTATTAAATAGCCCACAGCTGAGACACAGATGCAAAGCTGTCCTACCTCAGAAGCAGGAACTGTGCCACAAGAGATAAAAATCTCTCCCAGGGCTGATTGCTGAGCACTCGGGGCAATGTATTAGGATGGAACAGGCTTTTCTTTTTAGCTTCATGTCTTCACCTTTCCATGCACCCTTTCAAGTGATTTGTTCCAACTTCTCACCTAGAACTGTTTGGGAAAGCAGAATTTCTGTCCCCACAAAATGGGACAAAAAGTCAAAATAGCTGCTATTTTAGCAGAAGGAAACATTCTGAAAAGTTTCAATTAGGAGATGTCAAAATGAAACTTAACAGTTTCAATGAAAATGTAATATTCTGTTTAGAACTTTCCTGTTGAAAAAATTTCATTGTAATGGATGTTTGTCCATGAAAAAATATCTTTATTTCAATAAAATACCATATTTTATCAGGAAAATTGTTGTTTGAAAAGTTTCAACCCACTTGTCTCTACCTGCCAACATACAAATGTGGAACACAGCATTTAACAAAGCCTATATAATAAGGGACACAATAAGTATTCACTACTGAGTATAGTCTATCCATTGGCCTGGTAAGCTAAATGTTTGGGTTTTGGAATCCCCTAGGCCTAATGTATATTTTGTGTTCTGTCACAATACAGATAAGAAAGAGAAAAATGGTTATTGTTTAACAGATTACTAAACTGGAAAATAAGGACCTCCTGGATAGAATCCCTATATAGTTTATCTCCTGAAATGCTGGAGCTGAAAACACTGCATGTGTAAGTCCTTCCTTGAGCTAACCATAGAACAGTTACAGAGCAGGCAATCTCTAAGAAAGATTCAGAACAGCAGATTCAGACAAGTTAGTGTCTTTAACGATATCTCTCAGAAGACTAGCAGTAGCTTCAGACTAAAGAGCTGATGGTATTCACGTATGGGCTGTTTCTATTACAACTGTGTTGATGCTTTCAATGTCAACAATCCGGATGGATTAAAAAGGAAGTTCAGGAGGACTCCATCCAGACATAATGAAAGTGCTGTTGTGCAGATGCCACATTACTCTTGTCTAGTGACACAAGTAAGGTTAGAGCAGGAAACATGTAGTTAAGTGTTCCACTTCCATATATATGACATCATGTAAGCCCATGCCCGCTCAGGCACCTTAACTCTTCATCCATTTCCTGCCCCTTTTCTCTTTTTGAGAATGAGTGGTAGGTGAATAACAGACTCCCACTTATTGTGGAAGACTTACCCTTACTTGTTCCTTTCCTTTGCCTCAGCTCATGTTTTCATATTGACATGCAACAACTTTGCATATTATGCAAAGACTTGAGGGATCAAGTCCTCAGTTGTGTCCTGCTCCACAGTGGCAGAACGCCATTTTAACCAACAGCCTCTGACCACTCAGAAGGATCAAGATGATGAAAGGACAAGATAAGAGTCACTCACGTCTACACTACCCGCCGGATCAGCAGGTAGCGATCAATCTATCGGGGATCGATTTACCACGTGTAGTGTAGACACGACAAATCGATCCCTGATTGCTCTCCCATCGACTGCTGAACTCCAGCTCAGCAAGAGGTGGAAGCAAAGTCAACGGGGGAGTGGCGGCCATCGATCCCACGCTGCGAGGACGCGAAGTAAGTGATTCTAAGTCGATCTAAGATACATCGACTTTAGCTACACTATTCTCGTAGCTGAAGTTGCATATTTTAGATTGATCCCCCCTCCAGTGTATACCAGGCCTCAACTATGCTCTGGGGATAGGATAGGAATCTAGGCAGAAGACAAGTTATTATTTACTGTAATGAGTCACTTTGACCATTATATAAGCTTATTTTTTCTCTTCTGACTGTTAAATATAATAGCTATTAGCTAAGGCATCTTTCTCTGTTTGGTTTGCTTGTGTATATGTTGTGAAAATAACACTGTTCATGGGCTATGTGAAGGAAAGAAGAAAGCTGGTCTTATTAACAATCAGGAGGAACTGGTGGGGGAGTTGTGCTCCAAGTGGAAAATGAGGATTTTTATCAAGAGAGGGTCAAACAGTGTTTTCAAACATACACTTGTTTCTGTATCTTCAGCTAAGTAGAGGTGGTGGTGGCATGTATTTATCTGTGTTTAGTAGCAGTGTATAAACTCTTATTGCAACATCTTCCAATGGTCCACAAGAATTATAGTTTCTGAATGACTGAAAGAAATACCTGAATGGCCCAGCCTGCCAGTTGATTGTATGTAATCTGTTGGCATGAGATAGAGAATTAGATGGTCCAGAAACAAATCCTCAATATTTCAAGAATGTATCAGACTTTCAGAGGATTCCTCCACAGGAAAAACACTGGAAATCAGAACAACTGCTTGTTTGTGGCTGTAAATTAGTTACATATCTCTAAACAACACTGTCATCCTTCTGCATGCTTGAGGTCTTAACTAGCTGAGAGGCTGAAGATTATTCTGAAAGATTACACAAAGGCCTTACAAAATAAACTTAATATAGAGCTGAAGTGACAGTTTCTGCTGGAAACTAGAGGGCCTGACAGCTTTTAAGAAGAATCTTTTCTTACACAGAGAGGGAAGAGGAAGCACTGAGGCACAGATGGGCACATTGAAGATACAAACTGCTGGGATCAGCTGTGCCTAAGGCTACTAATTGTTATAATAATTTAAAAGGCACACGTCAAGAGTCCAATCCAAATAGTTACCCAAGAACACTTAGGAATAATATGCACTCTGTATGTTTTCTTCTAGGGCGAAACAAATCAAATGATCACCTGAAGACATAGAATAATATACTGTTTATGACCACAGAGGTGGTTTATGTTTAAGCCTGAATTATTTGAGGGCAAAGAGTACTTTAAAATATTGCTTATTTTATACAAAATTGAGCAAGTGAAGTTAGAGCTTTACAGGCCAAAACCAACTCTTTAAACTCTTCCGTGAAATGAATAGATAACCAGCGGAGTTCATGGATGCCCTCTATTTATAGACATAAATAATGAATAACAATAAGAATTGCTGTTGGAACAACTTTGTTCACTTAGTATTAGTCTTTTTGCTAAAGGACTGATCTAAACCTTCATCCAGAATGAACTCGCTATTTTTTTTAGCTTTCAGAAGAATACATTTCTTGAGGACCTATCCTGCAACCCCTACTTGCTTGAACTGCCCCATTGTTTGTTATGACACCTCTCAGGTAAGAAAGGGTTGCAGAAGTTGGCCCTTAGTTTTTTTCATTTTGGTGAACAGTCACTTCTGCTTCTGGCTGAAATAATCACCAGAGAGGCCTTTTTTTCAGTAGAGGCTCCCCAGGGTAGGGGATTCCTGTTCCTAGTCAGATTCATTAAAGATCTTTACCCACATCTATAAACTGGCACTAAGAACAGTGCAGCTTTGTGCCAGTTTTGCCTACCACTTCAGATTTCATCTACACTGCTATCTTACCAATATTTCCTGCCCAGACAAAACCAGGAAGTACTGGACAACTGATGGTGACTATTCACAAGAGATTTTTTCCATCCAGTATCTAGACCAAACAGCTTCAGATACCCCTTCAGACTTTGGGTGCTTACCCAAATGGAAATGAACTTCTGAGTCTTTAGAGATTCATCGATCAATGCTCTACAGTGTTGTCAGTATATCAATGACCCATACTAGGAAATTGGCAATTGTATGATTAAAAGTTGCCATTAATATCATTAAACGTCCCTCTTGTTGGTGTATTTATACCTCTCCTGTAATTTAAGCTGAGATGAGTGACTTGATGCGGCTACAACACAAATATTAATCTCTCTGAATTGTAGCATCCATCTGAACAAACAGGAAACCTTTTGTTTCTTTGATGGATTCAGCTTTGCTCTACATAACTCATGTTTAGCATGTAAGAAACAATTGGATGAGCTTCCTTATTATATCATGCTTGGAGCATCTGCAGAGAGTTGGTGCTGGAGGCTTGTATGAGAGAAACCACAGATGTTAATCTTTGGTTCTGCTCCTAGCACAGACATCAAAGCAGATGGAAGGGCAGGGATCAGCAGCAGAATGGCTCCAACACTCAGACTCTGGTGGAGCACAGAATGGCATGTGGGACATCAGTGAAATGGTTACAGTGATAGGCTCTGTGCTCACAACAGCAGCAAAAGTGACATGACGATCTATATTAAGACGAGGACAGGTAACATGATGGATGATTTTGCTTCCTCCTTAAATTACTTTGTATCTTCCCAATTCTCTTTCTTTTCCTGGGCACCTGTGTAGTAGGGAATGGTTTGCAAATTGTTTTGCATCTGTTGTGTTTCAAGAGCGTCTGTAGTCATTTCAATCAGTGGGGAAAAAATCAGGAATGAGGCAGGAGGCAATAAGCCATTCAGGAGCACTCTGCAAAACTAATTTTGCTCTCTGCATTTTATGGGCTAGATGCTCAACGAGTATAAATTGGGGGAAATCCATTAGCGATGATGTGGTCCTATATTTTTAAAAGGGGTTAAGAAATTTTCCCTAATGACATCGTGGCAAAGTATAGCTTTATAATCTGAGTATTCCTATACCCTCCCTTAGTAATCTGAGCATCTAACTTCCAATCAACTTTTCATCACACGCAACTAACATGGAAAATGCACCAAGGATAACATTATTATAAAGCCATTTAGGGCTTTATAGGTCAAAACCAACAGCTTAGGCTGCACATGATATCCCACAGGCAGCCAGTGCATGTATGGAGCGCTGGTCTAATAAGTTTCTAGATGGATACTCCACTTCATTATCATACAGAAGCTTGATGACTGAAGTTGGCGATGTTTTGATTTTGGTTCAGAAGTGCCCAAGGTTGAACCGCTTTCCATCCATTTGGTAGATTAGCCACACTCCTACCAGTATCTTACCAGTGATGAAATCAAGTATCGCAACAAGGAAGATGGTGAAGAATGCCGGGGTAATGACACAGCCCTTTTTGACACCCATCTTAACTGTAAAAGGAGCCATAGTAGATACATTACAGATGATCATCACTTGCATGTCATATGAAGGAGATGAAGATTGGTGACAAATATCTGTGGACATCCATACTTCAGAAGGATTTTCCACAACACTTCCCTGTTAATGTCAGGTCATTGAACACCAGGTAGAGTGGTCTGTGGTGTTCTCTACATTTTTCCTGCAGCTGGTTAGCAGTGAAGATCATGTCAATAGTGCCTCTAGAATGGTCTAAACCCACGCTGAGATTCAGGAAGAATGTCTTCGACACGAAGATGACTGAGGAGATGTCTTGTGAGTTCTTAATGAGAGGCTGCTGAATGGTGGTTCCCAGGTTCCAGGCCCCACACAGACGTCATTTTGAAGTGATCTAATCTTCAGATGACAAAGTTGCATTTTCAGAAGCAGTTGTGGAGGGCGGCGAGGGGAAGCCATTCTGTCCATTGCTGCTACCTGGCAGCAGCTGGGAATCTAAGCAGAGATCTCAACTACAAATATGAGTAACAAAAGGTGCATACACTCAATCAGAAGGACAGATGTTATTCTTTCCATATCTTCCAGCTGCTTCCCCAATTCCACCACCACCATCTCAGGCTTATCTGAATTGAGCCTCAGAGAGCTAGCGCTCCTCCCTGCTCCAAAGTCTTGATCATACAGCCAATACTACCACTGCTTAACTGCCTCAGTATACACATATGATACTTATTATGTGTAAGAGTGCTCATTTCTGTTTATCACAGAACTTTATATAGTAAAAAATAACAACACCTGAGAGTAAACAACTGCTATTTAAACATCAACGTTCCAGTGGGAAGAAATAGTGATCATGCTTATAAACTGTTCACCAGTGACCACTGTTGAAGTATCAGGCTATTTACTGAGAAACATCCTCAGTTAACCGCTGGCCTAATTTTCAGCAGTACTCAGCACTTGTAGCTTCTGTTGACTTCAGTGGGTGCTGAACTCTTTTGAAAATCGGTCCCAAAAAGTTTATCTTAAAGTGGACTAATAACTGTGTCATTGTAGCTGGACATCTCTCTCACATGCATGTCTCCCCAGTCTTAAAATGAGAGGAAGTTCCTTGCTAAAGGTGTTCAAATTGAAGATTATCTTGTTAATATTGCTTTCACCAGAGTTTATGTATAATCCTCTTAAAAGAGCACAGTGCCTAAGGATGTTTGCATGATAAGGTGTTTTATTAAGGAAATTGTGCTGTATTTAGTAGACGCCCTCAGGTGGCAACATGGGACTGTGTGTGTGTGTGGGGGGGGGAATTTACTTTCTGTTTCTAGAAGAAATGAATAATTAGTTTTAAAAATTGTAGTTTAAGTATGCTGATAACATGCTAAAATTAGAAGTAAACAGAAATATTTGGGTCAACAAAATGTGAGAGAATATAGCTCTTAGCCTGACTAAGCACTTCATTTTGCAGAGATGATAAATGCCACTGGAGGCTGGGAGTATGGTTCTGGATAGAAGGACCATGTGAGGATGAGACAACGATTCCCAGCACTGGAGCTGGTCTCAGAAAAATATCTAGCCTCACACTGAGCCAGAAAAAAATGACCTAGAGGGTGTTTCTAGATCGGACTTGTTACAGCCCTGTTGCCTTGTCTCAGGGCCACTGGCATCAGTGAAGACCATTGCAGTGCCCTCTTTCTTCCACTTTTGATCCAACAATCTATGTCCTAGTTCAGCAATCACCAGTACTTTGTTTTATCTTAACAGAAAAATTGCATAATGTTGAATTGTGAAGATTTTACAGCTTCCTCTAAAGCATCGGGCACTAGCCACTATCTAAGTCTCTTACGGGACTAAAGGGACTGTTGACTTGATCTTGTATGGTAGTTCCAAATTCCTGACCAGCATAGGCTTTTGGTGCTGCAGGTTCATGCTGGTTATGCATGTCAGAGCCCAAATAGTATGCTCACAAGGACTGGCAGTGAACGAATCCCCCCTTGTTCACTTGCATGTTTACCTCTCTAGGGTACCCCTATTCCTCAGTTGCTCGTCTCCCCACAGACAATAGGACTCCCTATTTGCCTCTTCTGCTAGCAGTAGGTACCAGATGGTCATTCCCTTGATCCTGTCTCTTGGGGTTGGGCAATAAGCAGGACCACTGCATCACAAGTCAGCGCTTTGGTTCAGGGCAGGACAGGAAACCACCCGTCCTCATCCCTCCACTCCAATACAACAGAAACAAAGAAGGGAAACTTGCATTCTCCTGTTCCAATAATACAGATAACAGCTCATGCAAAGTGCCCCATAAACTTTAGAATGGCCACTAGGAGAACTGCGGTGGTGCTTTTAATAGAGACAACAGCTGTAGCAGGAGCGGGCATGTTACCTTACCACTGCCCACCTGTAGCAGGATCAGGCTGCTTTGCATCCCCCTTCCAACCTAAACGTCAGCTGCACTAGTGCTTTCACTCCACTTTTCCCCCACAGCCAGATCTGATCCCCTCCATTTATGCCAACTCAAAGGATTGTCTTTCCCTAGGATTCTGACATCCATTACTGCAAGTGCTATACTGGGGGCTTGGAAATAGCACCTATATAATAGCTATTCTTGCTATAGCTGCCGCTGCTCTTCAGAACAATAGGGAATAATCCAGCAAATAACATCTCTACCAAATTCTCGGCTATGAAAAATGCATCATGGACCGTGAAATCTGGTCTTTTGTGTGCTTTTACCCTACATCACCTTAAAAAGTGCACAAAATGATGGTTCGAGAACAATATCAAAGGGGCCTGAATACCAATTGTCAGATGCTTCTCTAAACTCTTCACCACTATATCAATTCCTCATTCATGTATGGCATAGTCTGAAGCCCTATGGACTCTCCATTGGTGAGTACAGGTTTTACAGCTTCTCTTGAAATGAAGCAATGCTGAGTGTTTATGCTCTGTCCGTTTAGCCTGGTGTCACACTATTGACAGTGAGTAGCGTGACTCATGGAGACATTCTGAGAGAATCAATAGCATCATTAATTGAATCCGATAATTATAAGATGTGGTCACAGGATTTACAAGGCCCCAAATCTTAGCACATAGAAACATGACATTAAAAGAGAATAATCAGAAAATGTTGAATATTACTGAATTACTAAAATATCAGGGCCAGATTTTCAGAAGTGTTCTCCACCCACTTTGGCACCTAAATGAAGTGCTGAGGATTTCTGAGACTCTAAACCTTCGTGATTTAGTAGAGCTGCGTCAGTCATTGTTCAAGCCATTGGAAAGCTTTGTTACAAAGCTTGAGGTCACCCTCTGACTTCTGGTTCAGGAGCTGACAAGTTTGTTCATCAATTGTAGCAGAGACCTGCAAGGAACTTCACAGCCTCCAGGGAAAAAGGTTGTCTGCTCCCTTTCCGGCTAGCCCCTGCCAAGATTAGGCTCCAGTGTGCTAGGCACTGTAAATGATAGTGACTGGCCTAAGAGTATGCAATAGACAAAGACAAGACAGACAAAAGGTGGAAGGGAAAGAAATGAAGTGACTTGGTCAAAATCACAAAGCAGGTCAGTATTTAGTGGAAGAACCAGGAGTAGAACCCAAGTTGCCTCACCTCAGTCCAATGCCCTATCCACTGGACAATGCTACCTCTTGACCTGTATGCCTCTAATCAGAGTTTTTCTGTTATAGGCCCTGACATGTTGTCACACCAATCTACCCACCTGGAGAACCCAACTGGGGCCATATTCTGCAGTCATTGTTTAACTCATGATAACTTTGATGTTTTATTCATAGCCATTTGCAGAGAATGCTTCTACAGTAAAAATTAACGATTGTGCCATGTCACAGGGAACCAAAAGACTCCATTATCCTTTCTTTCTTCTCTGCTGAACAGAAAGGGGAAAGAGTGGGCACCTTTTGTGAAGACAAGGGGTGACAAGCATTAGGTTGTGTTATCAGGAGAAAACACAACCACATTCTGCAAAGGACAGCACAAATGGGCAGTACTTTTCTTAAATTAATGGTTCAGTAAGAAGATGATGTGCAGAGTAAGGCCCCACAAAAGCCTGGAAGATAATGTATGTCAGCTCTGTAACAGGACATAAAGCCCTTATGGGGCCTGATTCTGTATTCCTTAGGCATACAAAACTCATATTGACTCAGGGAGAGATTTGCTGCAGTGGAAAGATCATGGAATATAGAACAGCAACAAAAGGGTCTACTAAAGCATCAGGATATAGCAGTGTTTTTTCAACCTTTTTTCATTTACAAACCACTACAAAATTTTGAATGGAGGTGTTACCGAAATGTTGGGTCCTCCTAGCTGAGAGCCAATGACAGCCAGACAGGGATAAGGAAAGGTTGCTTTATTTTGCAGAAGAAAGGAGAGTTCTGTACCTTGGTACAAAAAACTCTACTTCATACAAAAACCAAGAATCTTTTATACACACTCACACACAGGCTTCGGTCGTGTTAGCATTTGATTGGTGGTTAGCAAATCCTGCACTTCTGCAATCTGCTTAGCAAAAACCAGCCTAGGACCAGCTCCAACTGCCTCAAGACTGGTAAGAAAAGACAGTTCAAAAGTTCAGGCTACTGTGTCCGTGAGAGATTCAATTTTTCCTAATGGTTGCCAGCTATTATAAGGCTACTAACCATTAGGGGGTTGCTGCTAATTGTCACAGTGGTGTTGGACCCCTTTGGAAATTTTAGACATAGTTTGTGGACCCCCACGGGTCCACGGCTCACAGATTGAAAGCCACTAGGATATAGCATGGCAAGGAAATGATGTGAAATAATGACTGTGAAAAGAAAATCCCAAATTATTACAGTCTACTGTATATATCTCAGGGCTTTCCAGAGATTCTGTCACTGTGCTAACTGAGCAGCAAACACACTCATTTAGATTGGTTTGGGATTGTTCAAGAAGGCATCATAATAGATTGTACTCTTCACCTCTTCTAGTTTCTAGGAGGCTATATTTGTCTATTTGAGCATTAGCTTTTTTGAGAGTAGTTGCAGTTCTCTGTACATTTGCCTTCATGTATTTTGGATAATTACATCACAAAGCTGATGTATGGAGTCAGTCCAGTTCACTTTCCATCATCTTTGAAGCTAAAACCTTCTTTCTGGGTGGTATATCATATGTATCCGAAGAAGTGGGCTGTAGCTCATGAAAGCTCACACTGAAATAAATTTGTTAGTCTCTTAAGATGCCACAAGTACTCCTGTTGTTTTTGCATTCTTCAGTAAGTTAACCCACGCTCTCATGAAGCTGTGTGGAAAAGAGTAATGTGATTTCGTAAAATCTAAGGTGACCAAAGGAACATTATGTTCATGCCACAGACAAGCAGTGGAATAGTTAATTACGTTTGTTACAATATGTCAGTAAATCTTCCCATCTGCTGGCTTAGTTCTGCAGAGCTCCAAAAGATGTAGTCTCAACAAACACACCTTAGTGTACAGTAGAGAGAACATGTACAAATTGCAGTGTCCAGTCAGAATGTATGGCATTTTATACCACGGAACTAATGGTGCCAATGTGTAATGGGGAGAGTAAATGTACAGTTGTCACAGAAATTACTAGGGTTTTAATTTACCTCAGGGGACAAGAAAGAGCTTTATCAGATGTCTGCATGCGGTTTCACTTTAAATCTCCTGATCTCTCACCGGGTATCTGAACGGTAGTGTATGTCACAGCTGTAATATGAGTAGTGAAGGATAATAATGATATAGACATTGGGCCAAATTCTGTAGTACTTTCCTAGGCAAAATGTCTACTGAAGTGAATGGGAGTGCTGACTGAGAAAGAACTATAGAATTTGTCCGCCTGTGTTTTGCATGATACTTTAAAGTGGCCGTGAATGAATAATTTTCTAAACAACAGCTAGAGTATTAAAAATTAATTAATGGATGTTACCACAAAATGTATGGTCATTATTAAAACTAGTTTGCATTCATATGATATCATTCACCTGAGAATCTCAACTAACTTTAAAAAACATTAACTAATCCTCAAAACTTGAGTAACTTGCCAAAAAATATATAATGGCTTGGAATGCACGAGTTCCAGTGTAAGGTTCTAACCCTTAGGCCATATTTTTCCCTGAAAAATGGTAATTTATCTGCAAGAAGCAAATAACTTACATTAGCAATTTTTGGTTGGGCTCTGAATGGTTTCTCCGGCAATGGGTTGGCAATGTACGCATTGGTCTTTGGAGAAGCTTTTTAGATATCAGGTCAAAGTGGTATTTTTAAAAAAATCTGAGAATGGAAAAATAGACTTTTCCTATTCCTATAATTAAACATACACTGTTACCAGCCATGCTTTGTGTTTGTTAAAAAGTAGGTTTGATGGAAGCACACATTGTCACAGCTTCATGCAAAAATGCAGCTGCATTTGAAAATTTAGGTTGTGATTTTGAAAAGTGCTCAGCATTTGAAAAGTGCCCAGGATTCTGCCCCACTGAAGTCAATCGCAGTTTCAAAGTCATGGCCTTTATCTGGGTGCAGATACCTAAAGGTCTCAGGCTCAGTGGATCTTTCTGTCACAAGGATAATGTTCATCTTTGCAGGAGACAGAGCTTTCTTATGGGCTGGTCTGAGATTGTAGAATTAACTATCACAGGAAATAAGGACCCTCACAAACCACATCGCCTTATGCTCCAAGTGCAAGCCACATGTTTTTGACCTACCTTCTCTAAGGGCTTGTCTAGACAACTAATCAATGTGCGGCAAGCCAAACAGTGTGAAGCTACAGCGCACCAGCTTACCGTGCAGTAACATCCTGCCTAGACACTGCTACAGCACAGGGAAAGCACCAGAGTGTGGCTTTACGTGCTATGCTTTCAAACAGCAGTACATCAAGCCATACTCAGGGATTTTTCAGTGCTCTGTAGCAGTGTCCACTCTGCGGCAAGCAGGTGCACTGTCAGATCACACCTGGCTTGCTGTGCAGTAATTTGCTGTATAGACAAACCCTAAATCAGTTCAGCATTGCAAGCATCCTAAGTGAACAATGCGTAAATATCTTTCACAGTCTGGACCTTAGTGCCTTTCAGAAT
This sequence comes from Gopherus flavomarginatus, assembly GCF_025201925.1. Classification (NCBI taxonomy): domain Eukaryota; kingdom Metazoa; phylum Chordata; order Testudines; family Testudinidae; genus Gopherus; species Gopherus flavomarginatus. The sequence continues at coordinate 114,312,552 of NC_066619.1, forward strand.
GAGACCAAGATCACATGAGTATTTGGTTAACAAATGGCATACTATACCTACAATGCTCGGAAATTACTTTTATCTTGATATCAGAAATAAACAAAACCATTTTTTTCTTGGGTGCATTTTGCAGTACACCATTTTGGGGTCCCCGGGATGCAAATACCTGGCTTCATGCCAGCAGCTTAAATTGTCCCCCACACTACCCCTCAACAAATTATCAAATCCCAAATTGTTAGACTCACTAAGTATGCCTGCCACATGGGCTTCAGGTTAATTACAGATTAATTAAATGAATTAAAAGTAATTATGGAAATCCAGTCCTTCGACCCATGCAGATCAGCCTGAATCCCCTCAAGAATGTCATTCATCATGCTAGCACTTACTGCATTCTATTCTGGGTTTGTCTCTGTGAGACCAAGCTGTACAATGACCTCATTATTTTAAATGCAAATCTTTTCATTCCTCTTGTCCTACACTTGGTTTGTATGCTCACTGGGACAGGGACTGTCTCACTATTATATGTTCGTATAGTAACTAGCACAAGCAGCCCTTGCCTCTAACGGCTACCATAGTACTACTACTAAATGAAATAATCAGGATCTGACATTATGAGCTATATGGCTTCATCGCTTTGGCTAATAGTAGCTTCCACTTTAAGCCTTTCGTTGGACAGTTTACCAGTTCTCATCTCTTTTACAACAATATGGCAGGAGACTGTACGGTATCTTCCACTATCCTGTATTCTGATTACTGAATACATGATGGGAAAAATAATCAAAGGTGGAGAGTTCAATGACCCTGTCCAGACAGCCCAGGAAATCACATGTGCTCATAAATCTCCCCACCCCACCCCACCCCAGTTTTCTATTTGATGGTGCTGCCCTCTTGTGCTCAGTTGTATGATAGGCTCAGTATTTATCAATTGCTCTTTAAATGAAAACACCCACGGGACCCAATAAACTTTTGATTTTTATTTTGTCCTGATTTCATTTCAAAAAGCAAAGGACTATAGGACAGGGTTGAATGATCTTGAATATTATCTGTAACACCTGCTGTCATTCAGTGAAACTCAGTGATCTCCAGGGACATCTCACACATAGTGCATCATGTTTCTCAGGAATAGTTCATGTTACCTGCCAATATTTTTTAAATCTTAAGGAAAGCCATTAAAAAGCAATGAAAGGGATTGATCATGCAAGATATTCAGCACTGACTGTGCAGCACTGACTGCTTTTTAACTTCTGTTGGACTCAAGAGGTGTTCAGCCCTTCATGGGATGAGGCTCAAAATTTGTAAAGATGGGAATTTCCTTTATGATCTGTACTAGACTTTACTGGACTGATCTTTATGGTACTGGTATGACACTCATCTTGTATCTAGAGAAAATGTGGCACTTTTATTTGTGCTTATAAATCATACAGGTGGTCTACAGCTGACATTAAAAAAACACAACAGTAGTGTAACCGAACAGACTATTTGCGTACCCAGCTTTGATTTGCCACGCTGCTCATGGTCGCTTTTGAACCAATTTTGAATGGGCCAGGGTCCATGTGCAGGCAGCCTCCACACACCTGGAGCCAGTGAAAAGATTCCATTTGTGGCTGTGGCCAAAGACAGACACTGTCACACATCCATGATGCCTGCCCTCTGACCAGATTTCATGGTGGTCTGAAGGGCTGCACTTCACTGCTGAGGCTACAGCCAATTGGCTTGGCAAGCTCTGCAGCCAATAAGAAGACCAGTGCTGCAGGAATTTACTGGGCAGCACCACTTCAAAAGGTAAGAGAAACTTGTTAATTATTCAAGGTGGTGTAGGTGACTTCATTCCGTCCATCCAATGTGCATCTTAATAGTTTTGTAGTCATTTGGTTTGCTTCAGATGCATGCTTCTGTGCAGCTAATGAACTTGTAAGTATCAGGAAAAATTAGCTTGAAGGCTGCTTAGGCCCTGATTCAGGGAAGCTCTTAAGCACCTGCGTAAATCCTATCTTCATTTCTAAACTAAATGTAGTAGTTCTGATTTTCTGGTTAAAATGGATCTCCAGACTACAGTCCATTACAGATTCCATTCACAGAAGGTCTATGTAACGAAAAGCAGGGACCTAACATTCTGAGCTGGCTAGCCAGAAGGAAATGCAGATCTTTCATATTAGTTGATATTACAGATTACAATTCTATTTTAGGACTAATATTTACTGTTCTTTGATTGTGGGACCAAGATGATGCAATATGCAGTCTTGTCCACTTTAAAAAAAACACATATTGAATAAATTAATGGACTATGTACTAATCACCATAGACTTGTGGGAAAAGCAACATTGAATTAAACAGCTATTCAATCTTAATTAATTTTATGAAAGAATACATTTATATGCACCAAGCAATACAAGTGAAATTTCTAACTATAAAGTGAGCTCATTGGGATTTTTCCTGAGCTCATTAGGATTTCTCTTAATTTTAAAGTGAATTTAGCAAATCTAGAGGTCATGAAAAATATTGGATTAACAAGACTAAGGCCCTTAGAGATTAGTGGAGAGGACAGGTACAAAATGGAAAGCAATAACACAAGCTTCTTTACTAGCTTCTGTCCAATCTGGACCTGAATGGAATTTCCTGGGATGATGCTATGTATGTGATGATGGTAAAGAATCGCAGAAAGAGTTTCCTTTTTCTGTGAAAGAGGAAAGTATCTTTATTAAAATCCCATACAAAAAAAAGTGAAAATGGAGTTAAGATTGTAAGTATACATCAGTAAGTTAAGTTTAAAAACATTACAGGTATACTGTAATTTTTTAAAAAACAGGCATTACAAAATCAGTAAATGTTAGAGTTAAGGTTATACTTAAAAGAAATCCAAATATGATAAAGGTAAGAAATGCACAATTAAAGCACCCAAACAACCTTAACTCTGCCCTGTATTGATGCCGTGCAATTCAATTATGATTAAGGCACTTTCATGGTGTTCCTGGTTGGGACTTAGGGGTTCAGAGAAAGGGAGGTGGATCAGGGCTGGGGCATGGTATTGGGGTGCAGGAGGGGGTCAGGGGTGCAGGCTCCAGGTGGCACTTACCTCAAGCAGCTCCCAGAAGCAGTGGCATGTCCCCACTCCAGCTTCTATTGAGAGGCACAGCCAGGCGGCTCTGTGCGCTGCCCTGTCTGCAGGTGCCACCCCTGCAGCTCCCATTGGCCACACTTTCTGGCCAATGAGAGCTGCAGGGGCAGTGTGTGGAGACCCTTGGCTGCCCCTACATGTAGGAGCCAGAGAGGGGACATACCACTGCTTCTGCAAGCTGTGTGGAGTGGGGCAAACCCCCAACCCCACTCTCCATCTTAAGTGCTGGATCAGGGCAAGCGCTGGACCCTGCTCCTGGCAGGAGCTCAAGGGCTGGATTAAAACCTTTGGAGGGCCAGATGCGGCCCCCAGGCCATAGTTTGCCCACCCCTGTTCTGGATGATTACTATTCATATGTATTTCTAGCAGAATTTTGCTCCCTAATGTCCAAAAAGCATATGAATAATAGTCATTACCTGTACAACCCTTTTTGAAGGTCCTGTTGCGAAAGACGTGTGTGTGTTGTGTGAGCGCACGCCTGTTAACTGAATCTAATTTGCAAAAGCAAAAAGTGAATATCCTGCTCTTCAGAAACTTTTACTATTACTAGCTTTCAGGCATTTACAAAGGTTTTTTGCTGTAGTTAATATATAACTAATGAAAACTGGCAAAGCTAACAATATTTTTTGTTCTCTCTCTTAACTGGTCAAGAATTCCCCCCGCTCCCCTGTTTTGGCCAAATAATCAAGGTTATGAATCTATTGGAAAGACCTAGAATTTTAATGAAATCTGAAACATCTAAATAAAAGTTCAGACCCTATTTCAAGCTGCTGGAACAATAATTGCCTTTCGAGGGCTGACCTGCACAGTTCTAATTTTTTATAATGGAATATTAAAAAAAAATCAGATAGACTTCAGCTATTTGAGAAAGCTTTACAATGATGTAGAAAAATCTAATTTTCAAACTTACTTTACTGTTATTTTTAGCTAGGAAATGTAAGGAAATTAAATTGAACTTATGCAATGACACTATTTTTCACTGGAACAAGAAGTCTCTACTGACGTCTGTGGAGGGCGGGGGGAAGGAAGTTGTGATTTAAAAGTTTTAATAATAAGAGATTGCATCAGCAAAAAATATCTGATGCATCCTCATCTTAGTGTAGCATTGATGGATGAGTGTATGTAAAAAATGGTTCCCCGGGTTTCTACTGGGAATTATTTCTAGTGGGTGTATGTTTTAATATTCAACATTATCCGACAAATAGAAACTATTGCTTTCAAGGAGACAAATTAATTTGGTTTCTTCAAAAGAAAGTTGTATTCATGAAAAAATGTACAAAACTTCAGTTTAAAAAAATGCATTACTGGAAAATGGTGGCATAATCTATTGTGTAGGCATACATGTGTTGTTTCTTTTAACCCTTTTGTTGACCACATTGTACAAGGCACTGTATAAACACAGGGCAAAAACACTGTCCTTGCCTCAATAAACTTGCAATTTAAGTACAAGGCAAAAAACAACAGGTAAACAAAGATATAAAGACAGATGAATCCAAGGAAAAAATGAGACAATATTGGTTGTCATGACAGCAGTGGTCTCAGCACACCAGCTGCCTACCCATTGTCAAGTTTTTTGTAAGCATCATGGAAAAGGAGAGTTTGAAGGAAGGATTTGAAGGATGATAATGAAGTAGCTTTGGGGATGTTTACAGAGAACTCCTCCCAAACATAAGGGTCAGTGTGGTAGCATGAAGGTGCCATTTGAAAATTTAACAAGTGGACTAAGAGGTCGGCAGCACTGGCCAATTGAAGGTGAGAGGTGACATTTCAATAGTGAATTAAAGATGATAGGTGCGGCAGAAAAGTTCTTTGAAAGAGAAACTTATAGAGAAAGGTAAGCCAATGGAGTCATAGGCACCAACTCTGTGGGTGCTCCAGGGCTAGAACACCCAAAAGAAAAAAATGGTGGCAGCTCCCCTGCCAGAACATCCCCCTCCTGCCAGTGCCTCCTGCCCACCAGCAGGCCCTGCTGATCAGCATCTTTGCCTCCCTCCCTGCGCCTACCACCTGCCAGGGATCAGCTGTTTCACAGTGTCAGGAGGAGTTGGGAGAAGGAGGAGGAGTGAGGGTTCAGCACGCTCAGGGGTGGGGGTGGGAAGAGGCAGGGTGGGGACAGAGTGAGAGTGGGAAGAGACAGGGTCGAGTGGAGTAGAGGCGGGGCCTAGGTGGAGCTGGGAGGGAGCACCCCCAGCAGATTAGAAACTTGGCACCTATGAGTGCAGTGATTCAAAGGGAGAGTTGATGTGGTCAAAGCACTGGGCTAGGAAAATGATCTTTGTAATAGCATTCTGAATGCTATATTGCATTTGTCAAGGCCAGAGAAAATGATGTTACAGTAATTAAGATGTGAGATGATGAGAATTCTAGCTGTGTAGATGGATAGGAAAAGCTGTATATTAGAGCTGTCATGCAGAAAGAATCCACAAGATTTAGCTATAGCTTAGATGTTAGGGAGGGCTGTGTCAAAGATGACAGCTTACAGACCTGCTGACAAGCAGGTGGTGATGTTGTCCACAGTGACTGAGAAAGTAGGTTGGGGCCTGTGTGTAAGACTGAAAGCTCTGATTTAGCCATGTTGAGACTGAGCTAGCACCTAGACATCCAATTAACGATGTCAGAGAGACAGGCTGGTGTTTTTCATTTGAACAGAAGGAGCTGGTCTGGAGAAGAGAGGTGGATCTGTGAGTTATCAGCACAGAGATGGTAGTTGAATTTGTGTTTGTAGATGAGGTTACTCAGATGTGAGGTGTAGAACAGAAGGGAGCCAAGGACAGAAACCTGTGGAACTGCCACAGAAACTTGAAGGTGGATGAGGTGGATCCTCCAAAGGACACATTGAAGAAGTGATTAGAGGGATAGGAGAAGAACAAGCAGATGACAGAGTCATGAAAGCCAAGAGAGGACAAACATTTAAGAAGAGGAGCATAGACTCATAGAGTCATAGACTCTAGGACTGGAAGGGACCTCAAGAGGTCATCGAGTCCAGTCCCCTGCCCTCATGGCAGGACCAAATACTGTCTAGACCATCCCTAATAGACATTTATCTAACCTACTCTTAAATATCTCCAGAGATGGAGATTCCACAACTTCCCTAGGCAATCTATTCCAGTGTTTAACTACCCTGACAGTTAGGAACCTTTTCCTAATGTCCAACCTAAATCTCCCTTGCTGCAGTTTAAGCCCATTGCTTCTTGTTCTATCATTGGAGGCTAAGGTGAACAAGTTTTCTCCCTCCTCCTGATGACACCCTTTTAGATACCTGAAAACTGCTATCATGTCCCCTCTCAGTCTTCTCTTTTCCAAACTAAACAAACCCAATTCCTTCAGCCTTCCTTCATAGGTCATGTTCTCAAGACCATTAATCATTCTTGTTGCTCTTCTCTGGACCCTCTCCATTTCTCCACATCTTTCTTGAAATGCGGTGCCCAGAACTGGACACAATACTCCAATTGAGGCCTAACCAGCGCAGAGTAAAGCGGAAGAATGACTTCTTGTGTCTTGTTTACAACACACCTGTTAATGCATCCCAGAATCACGTTTGCTTTTTTTGCAATAGTATCACACCGTTGACTCATATTAAGCTTGTGGTCTACTATGACCCCTAGATCTCTTTCTGCCATACTCCTTCCTAGACAGTCTCTTCCCATTCTATATGTGTGAAACTGATTGTTCCTTCCTAAGTGGAGCACTTTGCATTTATCTTTATTGAACTTCATCCTGTTTACCTCAGACCATTTCTCCAATTTGTCCAGATCATTTTGAATTTTGACCCTGTCCTCCAAAGCAGTTGCAATCCCTCCCAGTTTGGTATTGTCCGCAAATTTAATAAGCGTACTTTCTATGCCAACATCTAAATCGTTGATGAAGATATTGAACAGAACCGGTCCCAAAACAGACCCCTGCGGAATTCCACTTGTTATACCTTTCCAGCAGGATTGGGAGCCATTAACAACTACTCTCTGAGTATGGTTATCCAGCCAGTTATGCACCCACCTTATAGTAGCCCCATCTAAATTGTACTTTCCTAGTTTATCTACAAGAATATCATGCGAGACTGTATCAAATGCCTTACTAAGGTCTAGGTACATCACATCCACCACTTCTCCCTTATCCACAAGGCTCGTTATCCTATCAAAGAACGCTATCAGATTAGTTTGACATGATTTGTTCTTTACAAATCCATGCTGGCTATTCCCTATCACCTTACCACCTTCCAAGTGTTTGCAGATGATTTCTTTGATTACCTGCTCCATTATCTTCCCTGCCACAGAAGTTAAACTAACTGGTCTGTAGTTTCCTGGGTTGTTTTTATTTCCCTTTTTATAGATGGGCACTATATTTGCCCCCTTCCAGTCTTCTGGAATCTCCCCCATCTCCCATGATTTCCCAAAGATAATAGCTAGAGGCTCAGATACCTCTTCTATTAACTCCTTGAGTATTCTAGGATGCATTTCATCAGGCCCTGGTGACTTGCAGGCATCTAACTTTTCTAAGTGATTTTTTACTTGCTCTTTTTTTATTTTATCTTCTAAACCTACCCTCTTTCCATAAGCATTCACTATACTAGACATTCCTTCAGACTTCTCAGTGAAGACTGAAACAAAGAAGTCATTAAGCATCTCTGCCATTTCGAAGTCTCCCATTACTGTTTCCCCCTCCTCATTGAGCAGTGGGCCTACCCTGTCCTTGGTCTTCCTCTTGCTTCTAATGTATTGATAAAAAGTCTTCTTGTTTCCCTTTATTCCCATAGTTAGTTTGAGTTCATTTTGTGCCTTTGCTTTTCTAATCTTGCCTCTGCATTCCTGTGTTATTTGCCTATATTCATCCTTTGTAATCTGACCTAGTTTCCATTTTTTATATGACGCCTTTTTATTTTGTAGGTCACGCAAGATCTCGTGGTTAAGCCAAGGTGGTCTTTTGCCACATTTTCTATCTTTCCTAACCATCGGAATAACTTGCTTTTGGGCCCTTAATAGTGTCCCTTTGAAAAACTGCCAACTTTCCTCAGTCTTAATTCCCATGGGACCTTACCTATCAGCTCTCTGAGCTTACCAAAATCCGCCTTCCTGAAATCCATTGTTTCTATTCTGCTGTACTCCCTTCTACCCTTCCTTAGAATTGCAAATTCTATGATTTCATGATCACTTTCACCCAAGCTTCCTTCTACTTTCAAATTCTCAACAAGTTCCTCCCTATTTGTTAAAATCAAGTCTAGAACAGCTTCCCCCCAGTAGCTTTTTCAACTTTCTGAAATAAAAGTTGTCAGCAATGCAGTCCAGGAACTTATTAGATAGTTTGTGCCCTGCGGTGTTATTTTCCCAACATATATCTGGATAGTTGAAGTCCCCCATCACCACCAAATCTTGGGCTTTGGATGATTTTGTTAGTTGTTTGAAAAAAGCCTCATCCACCTCTTCCACCTGATTAGGTGGCCTGTAGTAGACTCCCAGCACGACATCACCCGTGTTTTTTACCCCTTTTAGCCTAACCCAGAGACTCTCCACACTTCCGTCTCCTATGTCCATCTCCACCTCAGTCCAAGTGTGTACATTTTTAATATATAAGGCAACACCTCCTCCCTTTTTCCTCGTCTATCATTCCTGAGCAAACTATACCCATCCACACCAACATTCCAGTCGTGTGTGTTATCCCACCAAGTTTCAGTAATGCCAATAATGTCATAGTTCTATTTATTTATTAGCACTTCCAGTTCTTCCTGCTTATTACCCATACTTCTTGCATTTGTATATAGGCATCTAAGATACTGGTTTGATCTTGCCTCCCAGCTTTGCCCTGACCCTCCTTCCTCTCTGCCATTATAGCCCGTGCTCCCTCCTGTTTCCAATCCATCTCCCAGGTCTTGTTCCCCACTTACCTGTGGGGTTTGCTCACCTGTCCCCGTCGAACCTAGTTTAAAGCCCTCCTTACTAGGTTAGCCAGTCTGTGCGCAAATAAGGCCTTTCCGCTCTTCGAAAGGTGAATGCCATCTGTTCCTAGCAGTCCTTCCTCGAATAGCATCCCGTGGTCGAGGAAGCCAAAGCCCTCCTGGCGACACCATCTTCGCAGCCAGGCATTCACCTCCACGATGCATCTGTCTCTGCCCGGACCCCTACCTTCAACAGGAAGAATCAAAGAGAATACCACCTGCGCTCCAAACTCCTTAACCCGTACTCCCAGAGCCCTGTAGTCACTCTTGATCTGCTCAGTGTCACACCTCGCAGTATCATTTGTGCCCACATGGATGAGTAGCATGGGGTAGTAGTCAGAAGGCCGGATAATCCTCGACAATGCCTCTGTAACATCTCGGATACGGGTCCCTGGCAGGCAGCATACCTCCCGGGATGAACGGTCAGGGCGACAGATGGGTGTCTCTGTCCCCCTCAGCAGAGAGTCTCCAACCACCACTACCCTACGTTTCTTATCAGTGGTGGCAGCAGACCTCCCAGACTTAGGGGTACGAGGCTTCACCTCCTTAACTGTTGGGGGTGATTCCTTGTCAAGCATGGATGACACTGTCTAAGATGTCTGACAAGTTAAGGGGGATGAAGATGGAATTCTTGTTCCAAGATTTGGCTAGGAAGATATTATCAGAGACTTGGGTGAGAGTGGTGGCAGTGGAATGCAAGGGGCAGATGTAACTGGAGAGAATCTAGGATAGCACTGGAGGAGAGGAACACCAGACAATGATTGTAGACAGCATGTTCAATTAGCTTAGGGAGAAGGGATATGGGACAGTAGCTACAGAGGCAAGTGGGGTCAAGGATGGGTTTATTTAAGACAAGAGAGACTAAAGTAAGCTTGTATTGTGAGGGGAAGAGCCAGAGGAAAGTGAGAGTGTTTGTTTGGTATGGATGTATAATGGGGGAAGAACTGGACCCAGTAACAAAATTTTTAGAAGTGACCTGTGATTGTCTTGCATAGCTTGAGATATAAGGAGGAGAGAAGCTAGATTTTTAAAGGTGGGTGCACAATTCTCTTTCCCAAAATCAGGCCCCTTTGGGGGTGTGTGTCTCAAGTTGGATGTCAAAATTCTGAGGAATTCCAAATCAGTAGCCAATTCAGAAAATTTTGGCCAGTGCATCTGACTTGATCTCTCTGTAATAGATGTTGGAATTTGAAATGAATTCTCAGGATCTAATTCTGCATTCACTAACTCTTCTGCTAGCTCACTGAGGCCTTTGGGTTTTCACGTATGAAACTGAAGATAGGATCTAGCCCCTTTACTCCAGTTTCATTTACAACCATATACTCTCTTGATTGAGGTGGAAAACTACAGCTGATGCCAACTGGAGTTGTGTATACGGAATCCCTATAACAATATGAGCATGATCACGCAGTCCTTATTTATGTGCACTGTCCCAGTTGACGTCCATGGAATTCAGACCTGCAGGTATTCCTACTATTATACATCTATGAGAAAAAATACAGCTCGCATTCCCTGTGGCTGAATTGGCAATTGAAGCCATTATAACTTCCCTTCAAATGCTTATTTAATGCCTATATAAAATATAGTTTAATAGCTTATTTAGGGCAAATTTAGGCTCTCTCTGGTAGGAGTGGTGTGCTCAAAGTGGAGGTGGGGGGAAGTGGAACCACATTTAGTTATGGATCAAACATAATGTCTCTGAAAGCATGGCAAGGAGTGTTCCAGGAAATAGCTTTTTGCTACATTTTTGGAAAGGGGTACCTGGTGCTCCTCCAGTACAGCTCTCCAATGGCTCTGACTTGGCACCCACTCCAGGGCCATTAGCATTGGTGTTAGCACTTGTCTTATAGCAATGATCAGCATTTTGTTGTATTTGTTTACGGCAAGCTCTAAGCCTACAAAGTGCTGAGAGTCTCCTCTGAGTTGCTGAGTGTCCTCTGCTCCCACTGCTTTCATTGTAGGATTGGACTCTGTCTGCTGCCAAGCTCTAAATCCTGCAGGTATGATTGTCAGTCAGTGGATTCCACTACAAATAATAACTAAATTTCTTTGTGCAGAGACAAGGAATACAATTAAACCTGTAAATCTTGGTTTCCTGCTGAGAGAATTTTTTAAAAAACTGAATCTCTCCATGCTGCAATGAAACTTTCGGGAGCTTATGAAGGATGAATGCTCCATACAGAATATTTTGTCTTGTGAAATCATTCTCTGCTCTTCTGATGCCTTTTCCTTTTAAACAACGTTTCTGGGGAGAACGCAGGACTTGCTGTTTAAAACTTTACTCTTGGTGTTTAACAATTTATAATGATGGGATTTGAAATAGTCAGCACTCAGTTGTGGCCTGTGATTAATATTTGATTGTTTTTCCAACAAATTAGTGCAGCAGTGAAAACCTAGGAGGGGATGGAGGGTGTGTGGGAGAGAAGGCAAGAGTGAAAAACTAAAGGAAAGTAGAAGTAGATCTAATGGAGACTTGGTGTCCTCTGCAGATTGACTTTCATCCTAAGAAGATGCACATCAACTATCACTAGAATGTGAGGAAGAGTGGTTCTCTGTTAGTGGTTTGATTGCTTGAATAAGTTTCTGGTGACAGCAGGCCTGTGTAGTTTTTACAAGTTTGTTCAAATTGCTTCCAAGAGCAAGGAAGATTAGATATGCTTTTGATCCCACATAGCACTTCAAAAATGCTTTCCCCCCCCTATAGCTGATACATCTATTGGTTCAGACAACTATTCCAGTAAGTTCGCTATTGATTTCCAACTACTCTTTCTTTCAGCAGTAAATCTAATAAATAATAGGATTTCAGAAGAACCTCACCCCTGTGTTGTGTATTAAAATGCATAAATATTGTGTCAGTCTTCCTCTACCTAGCTCTTCAAACAACCCAAATGCTTATCTCTAAAGCAGGGGTCAGCAACCTTTCAGAAGTGGTGTACCGAGTCTTCGTTTATTCACTTTAATTTAAGGTTTCGTGTGCCAATAATACATTTTAAACCTTTTTAGAAGGTCTCTTTCTATAAGTCTATAATATATAACTAAACTATTGTTGTATGTAAAGTAAATAAGGTTTCAGAATGTTTAAGAAGCTTCATTTAAAATTAAATTAAAATACAGAACCTCCTGGACCGGTGGCCAGGACCCAGGCAGTATGAGTGTCACTGAAAATCAGCTCGTGTGCCGCCTTTGGCACCCGTGCCATAGGTTGCCTACCCCCGCTCTAATGGATGCTGTTATGAGTCGGTGAAACCTTGTTATGGGATTGAGGTTAATAGGTATGAATTCATCCTTCAGATAACATAAGGGTTATCCAGGAACTTTTGCTAAATATTGTTTTGGGTAGGGGTTTAAACTGAGAAGAAGTGAGAGACACCATAAAGGAGCTGCTGACAGCATGGTGGCTGACCCTGGAAGAAAGCTGTGAGAAGGTTTTTTTTGGGTTAGGGGTGCAGGCTGAAAAGAGTGTTCTTGGTGCTCTGAGCTAAAGGAGCTATTCCTGCTATTTGATTCCTTCTGTGTTCAGAGACACCTGCCTTTGTACATTTTTTTTGTAAATAAACAAAACCGAATCAAAGAAATACCTGATTACCACCAACCTACACTCCCAACTGGAATATCCACAGGGCCCGAAACTGACTGGCCACTTGGGTCAAAAAGGGGCAACAATACATTTCAGCAAAGGAAAGGTATAGTTTAATTCTGTTAAAAGAGATCTTGATCTTCAAGATATTCCCATATTGTTCTTCATATCTAAGGTAACTGACTTTGATATATTTCTTGAAGTCTGATATAAGATGAGTTTGAAAGCTTGTGTTCTTTGCATTTTGACACATCAGGCTGCTTTGCTCAGAGTGGTGATGTTCTCGGTAAAGTAAATAATGGTGCCACGGTCTATGAATGTGAAGAGGGGTTCACAAAGCAATTGACAATGAAGCTGAGTTTGGACTCTTCAGGGAACATTTGACTATTATGTTTCTGCAGTATCTGATATAAGTAAACATGACTTGTGGGTTAACCAGGCAGATCTATTCACTTGCTGTGACTGATGTCTCCTATATAGTGTGACAAAGTTCCTCCTCTACCTTGGTGGGTCCTGTGATTATTGGCAGATTTGCTCACCTCAGTGATCTTCCCCACAGTCTGGATCAAGTCCTCCTGTGTCTGATCAGGAGTTGGGAGGTTTGGGGGGAACCTGGGCCTGCCTTCTACTCCGGGTTTCAGCCCAGGGCCCTGTGGATTGCAGCTGTCTATAGTGCCTCTTGTAACAGCTGCATAACAGCTAGAACTCCCTGGGCTACTTCCCCATGGCCTCCTCCAAACACCTTCTTTATCCTCACCACAGGACCTTCCTCCTGGTGTCTGATAACGCTTGTACTTCTCAATCCTCCAGCAGCACACCCTCTCACTCTCAGCTCCTTGTGCCTCTTGCTCCCAGCTCCTCACACACACTCCCTCTCCTCTGGCTCCTCCTCACCTGACTGGAGCGGGCTCCTTTTAAAACCCAGGTGCCCTGATTAGCCTGCCTTGATTGTCTGCAGGTGTTCTAACCAGCCTGTCTGCCTTAATTGGTTCTAGCAGGTTCCTGATTACTCTAGTGCAGACCCTGCTCTGGTCACTCAGGGAACAGAAAACTACTCACCCAGTGACCAGTATATTTGCCCTCTACCAGACACCTGTACTCCATGGCCTGGGTCTGTCACAATAGTCATAGGACAAATGCAACACGGGAAATAGCAATGCAAGCTGCCCTTACTGCTCTACTCCAGTCAGCCTCCACCTTAATTCTGAGGACTGACATCTAGTAGCGAAAAAGTAATTGTTTCCTCCTTCATTGCGGGCTTGAACCACAGTTGATTAAGTCAGTGACAGTCTTTCCGCTGGAGTCAGTGGGCGTGTATTAGGGCCTTATATACTGATCTTTCTAAAGTGTTTGCCAGCAATGGTGCCAATTGTGACAGTGGGTTTGGCAATGCAGATACCTGCATATTAGGAATTACCTTGAGACCACCTATTTGTCTACCTCTGGCTGCTTGAAGCTGGGACTAGATGACAGGGGACGGATGACTGGATAAATTGCCCTTCACTCCCTCTGTGCATCAGATACTGGCCACTGTTAGAAGACAGGATACTGGGCTGGCTGGACCATTGGCTGGCCTGGTATGGCTAGTCTTATGTTCTTATCTCCTACAGCCCTCCAAAAGCTTGCCAGATGACAATACATTTGGTATCTACTGCTTTGGGCTGCATTACCTAAGTGACTTTGAGACCAAAGGCTTTATTAATATTCATTTGTGATATCAATTATTTGAACGGCAGTAATGCATTCCCTGCATTCTTTCTGCACTAGCCTATAAGGCCGCCACCCTGTCCCACCTCAAAAGCCACTGCAGTTATGATACTAGAGAAACTAGCCAGCTAATAAAGATTAAGCAAAGGGGAAGATTTAGGCAGTTGCTAATTACTTACGGGTAATAAGTATTTTTTGAATGCATGTTTTCTCTCTGTACACCGGCATTTGTTTGTTGCTCGGCTTCTTTTGATGGTAAGCTCTTGCTGAAGGGATTATGTTTTCCTATACAACTTTAATCCTAGGCTGAAAAGTAACCCTAACCCTATCCTAGATCGATAGTGCTTAGCTCACTGTGGACGCTAGCATAGTACAAGATACTCCTCTGGCATGATGCCTATAGGAAATCAATCAATCAACGCCTAGGCTGAGGGGAATGTGGTTGTGGTTGCCATGTTCTTTATCTATTTATAACACGAATTTTAAAAATTGCAAATCTCTATATAAATTAAAATTGTATATATTTGATTGTATCACTCCCTGCCTCAAATCTTCAAGCATCATTTGTCCTCTAAGGCCTTCATTCTGTAAAGACTTATGAACGTGAGAACCTTGAAGCAGGTGAGTGGTCATATTGAGTCCCAGTGCTCGTGTACTCTTGTAAGATTTAGGACTTCAGGCTACAATGGCTACAGACGTTTCAGTGGGTCTAATCATGTGCGGAATATTAACCATATGTGTAAATGCTTTGCTGAATCAGGGCGTTAGTGATTGTCTTAAAAAAATCCCCCAAACTACCAAGAAAATGTTTGTGGAATCTGGGGCATGTAGGTGCGGTATATGTGGAATTGTTCAGGAGCTGGAAAAAATTTCCTGCAGATTTCTGGTAACTGCCCCTGTTTCTAATCCCCAGAGCCATACAGTCCTCATTGTTGATGAAACCTGCATTGTTGTGTGGTCCTATCACCCTTTTATTAGTGATATGTAATTTTCATTTAATTTGTATTAATACAATCTTGAATAAACAGAAAATTACACATTGGAGCCTTGGAGATAAGCAGCTTGAGGAGTTGTATGTAGCAAAATGACATTGAATATTTGTAAGGTCAGACTTTTAAGGAAGCTAATTTAAATCTGCACATTTACCTCCAGGGAATATTTGATGATTCCTTTTGCTTCCCATTAATGAATAGTTATGCTTTTAATTGCGAGTTGGAGAAAGGGATTCCTATAAATGGACAGAGGGGGTGGAGAAGGACAGTTTTTAATTAAATCATTTAGCATACATAGAAGTGCATTCCATGAGGTGTAACAGGGATACGTTTCATTGGTTTAGAAGGCTAGCAGTAATGTAAAAACTTCAGTTGCCACATAAATTGCAGGGCTAAAGCTGCAATGAATTGCTAGTCAATAGCAATGATAGAGGAAAAAAATATAAAAATGAATGATATTGCAAAAGTGGAATTAGAGGACAGGATGCCCCCAGATCCTTTTGGTTCAGGAAAAATATTCAGAGTAGTATAGTTGTGTTTTATTCTGTAGAAGATTTCACAATGGCTTATACATGGGCTGACAAGTTTTCATGGAGAATGTGAATGGCAATTATAAATAAGTTACAGTGGAAGCTCTTTGGGGCAGGGACAATCTTTTTGTTCCATATTCATACAGCATCTGGTACAGGTAGTTACTGATCCATGATTAGTGCTTCTAGGGACTACTGCAATGTCACATACATAATAATAATTAATAAAGAGATGAGGTGAAAGATGATGTTAAGATTGCTAATCTGGTACCAAAAAGTCTGGTGACTGCTTAGGTGACAAACTCAGTCTGTAGAGGAGACACGGACATTTAAAAACCAAATGATGTTGAGCCAGGATTTTTTGAATTTCATCATGCCCGTTACTTTTGAATTAAGGAGGTACTTTTTTCTACTTTTTAAAGATGTTTATTATTATTTTCATAAGTGGGGATTTGAAATCCATACAAAACTAGCATTCATGGCTTAGCAATAAAAAGTTGGTGTATAATAAGAAATATAGATAGCTTACAGATTTAAATTTTAAAAATGACATTCATCAGTAATTATGCTTTCTTTTTATATACATAATTGACAAACCCTAATTATCACTTTACTCTTCTACTTGGATTGACATTGACATTAACCTCGGAGTGATAATATCTGCTACAAGGAGATCTGATCATCACTGTAAGGCTTTAGAAATCATAATTTTTTATATGCAGAGTAAGAAGTTGGCATGTATTTTTATTTTTGTAGTCTAAAGGTAATAATAACGTAAATTTGCCCATCAATGAAAAATATAGGGGAAGCAGAAGGAGGATGTCAGATTAGTTGCTAGGTGCATTGTGCATGTGCCATAGAGAAGGAATAAATCTAAAACATTGAGGCAACCTAGAGTGAGCAGGTAGTTTGCTAATCCTAGTCATGTTTTTATTCTTCTTTGGGGAAAGAGGTACTGTTTGAGTGTGTGAGAAAATATGACAGTGTTTCTCAATATTATATCAGGTTATACTATAGCAGGAGTAGACAACCTATGGCACACGTGCCAAAGGCAGCACATGAGCTGATTTTCAGTGGCACTCACACTGCCTGGGTCCTGGCCATTGGTCCAGGGTGCTCAGCATTTTAACTGAATTTTAAATGAAGCTTCTTAAACATTTTAAAAACCTTATTTACTTTACATACAACAATAGTTGAGTTATATATTATAGACTTATAGAAAGACACCTAAACAGGTTAAAATGTATTACTGGCATGCAAAACCTTAAATTAGAGTGAATAAATGAAGACGTGGCACACCACTTCTAATGGTTGCTGACTCTTGTACTATAGTATCCGATACTGAATATGCAAAAGAATACATTGATGTAAATAAAAATGAGATTATATAGTTTAACCACCAATGCCAAATTCCTGCTTCAGTGCCCAGCCATGGTGATCGAGCTAGGCACTGGTTATCCCAGTTGGAGCCATGTTTTGGGTGAAGGCGCACCAGTACACAAGGACTTAATCCCAGCTTCATTTTCTCTCCCTTTGCACAGATGCTCAGGGGAAGATATATCAGACCACAGGGTTCCATCCCAAGGACTGGGTGAACTCCAGATTGGAAAAGCTCTGGATTATGTTTATTTTGCTTGTAACAATTTATTTTAATTTTCCTTGATAAAGATTTTCTCATGCTGAAGTGTGCGTGTGCGTACCGAGCCGGGACAGGAGTGCTTCCTGCAGAGTCACCCCAGCTAGCTTAAAGAGAGTTTTTAATGGGAATATTATTGAACAGGTGACCATTATAATAATCTTATAATCTGTAGTTTTTAAACCACAAGTAGATGGAGAGAATGTATTTAATTTGCACCTGACAGAGTGCTGCCAAGTCTCCAGCTGATGATGTGTATATTAGCTGCCATACAGTATTTTGCGAACATTAGACAAGATTTTCTGAACTCATTAACTATTTAGTGATGATGTCTCATATGAATAAACATTTGGGGTAGCAGAATGCTTTTGGGGAAGAAAGTACCAGACAGTCCACCCCAGACTTTAATTCATTTTCCAGAGCCAAACTCTGAACCGAACAGTTTAAAATTTCTTTGTGGTTTTGTGATATTTATTATATTTATTTATTATTATTTTGTATTAAGATAATGGGAAATGTGTAACAAAAAGATGGTCTTTAAGAGTTTATAATCTAGTTATAAAATGAAAGACAGCAGGTAGATGGAACAGAGGTGCGGGGATGGACAAAAGGAACAATGAGACAATTGTGAATATTGTGATAAGCAGCAGTCACATCACATCACCTGTCTGGCCATTGTTGAGCTTTTTGGAGATGAAATAGTAGGTGGGGGAGTTTTAAGGAGGACAATGTGGGGCTTTGTTGGTATGTTTTTTCCACTTCTCGTTTGACTGTTTCTTCATCTGGAAATACCAAGAGACCACAAGAAAAGAGGCTCCCATGGAATTTCCAGTGGCCATCAGAAGTGATGCAGTTCTCATCAGAGCTGAACTTTGTTCTCATGAAACTTTTAGTTTGGACAACAACCCATCTGAACTTTTAGATGCTTTTCTCAAAGAAATCCAAACTCTAAAACTTCTCACGTTCTTTTATAACTCAGGGATAGAATGTTCTCTATCCATAGTTGACTGAAAAATGTTCCATTTAAAGCAACGCAGTCAAATTAGAGAATATATTTTAAGAAAAATATTTCCTCACCTGTGGTTTTAATTGTACTTGACCTTTCTCCCAGCCTTTTGTCTGTCTTGTCTATTGAGCTTATGAACTGCCCTGGATGGGGATTGTTTTACCATGTGTTTGTACAACGTCTATCAGAAAGGGGACGTGATCTTGGGTGGGACAGCTATCGTACAAAGAATAAGAAATAATAATAATAAAATTAGGGGCCAAACTGTAATTGACGGTGTCCCTTTAATGTCCTTATGCTGTTTTTCAAATGAGTGTATCAAAACAAAGGGAGATGTGGTTGGAAAAGTTATTATATTCAGTCCCATCAGAAAATTTCTTTCAGGAAGAAATGACTCTGTCTGAAGTATTTAACTCTGACAAGTATTGTAATCTGCAGCACGACCCAGGCCTTAATTTTACACTCTGCAGCTGCAGAAGTGCTATTCCACAGCAGGAAGAAGCGAAGCTAAAATTGTCATACATCAGCACTACGCATTCACTTTGCAGCATCTGTTTAGGTGGGTGGCTTGTTGTGGTTTTCCCATTACTAGAAGGGTTTTGTCATGACAAACAGCATCTGTCCATTTCTCCAAACACAGACTGTACATCCAAATGCATTGAAAGGCTTAAATAAATTTCCCTGCTGCCAGTAATTCCGTGTCAAGGGCATTGCAAACATCTGCAGCTCTTGAGATATTGCAGCCAAAAACCATGGCTGGAGATGGCAGGGAGAGTGGAACTGGTTGAGTATTCTAATAATTGCCACAGGACACACCAAGATTAACCCTAAAATGATCTGTGTGGCCTTTCTATTACTCTAAATTTGGTAACCCACTGATCTGTAGGCTCAGAGGGCCTCTCTCAGTTTCACACCACAATTTGGGGTCATATCCAGTGCAGAGGGGTAAGTGGGTTGCTGCACTGTTAAAGACGTCATCTCTCAGATGTGGCATCAAACAGGATCCCTTTTCTGCCCATCTAGTAGAGGTCTTGATGTAAGTAAATGACCCCTGGTGGCTCCATCTGTATGCATGGAAGGAAGGGTTATAGTGGAGGGTAGGGAATTGGCTTTCAGCAGTTAGGAGCCTAACTAACCTACATTCTGGCTGCCACACCTTTTTAGGGACCCACAGATAGCTGAGAGTATCCAGAGTGTAGTAATATTGTAACCATGCTGTATTCAGCCACAACAGGCTCTCTGCACTAGGGAAGTGGGGGCACACAGAATTGCTTTACCCCATGCAGGAAATCCTCTTTGCTGGGGCAATTCCCCAGGGGCCTTTATGCTGCCATGAAGTGCTGCAGTGCAAGAGCTAATTGGGCCCTGTGTCTCTGGTGTCAAAATAGTGAAGAGACTGGCAGATATGATCTATCAACACAGCCACTGTCATCACAAAAAGGTTCTATATTGATATGCAGCAAATAGCTAGCGGTGAGGAATCGGCGGCCCATCAGGGTAATCAGTTGGTGGGCCGTGAGACAGTTTGTTTACGTTGACTGTCCATAGGTACGGCTGTCCGCAGCTCCCAGCAGCCACAGTTTGCTGTTCCCAGCCACTGGGAGAGGCGGGAAGCAGCCGTGCCTGCAGACGGTCAATGTAAACAAACTGTCTCACAGCCCACCAGTGGATTACCCTGATGGGCTGCAGATTGCTCACCACTGAGGGGAAAAGGAATAATGGAGCTATGATAAAGGTATACCTAAGAACAAGGAGACCATCAATGAAATTGAAAGGCAGCAAATACTTAGAACACCAGGGATAATTAACTGGTGGGACTCATTGCCACAAGCTTTTTAGACAAAGCTTAACATGAGTAAAGAAGCTGATTATATAGTTAAGAATATCTACTGTTACAGTAGGGAAGACAGAACAATATTCTGGGTTCATGTCTCAGAGTGTAACCTAGTATAACCATAAATTCGGCTTCAGTATTTAGGTGCAAGGCTCAGTGGCAATATTGCTCTTTATTATTCATTTTACTGGAGTTCTGAGAAGAACCAACTAAGATCCCATTGGGCAAGGCATTGTATAAACATATGGTGAGAGACGGTCCCTGCTTCAAAGAGTCTAAAATCTGAGGGGATGTCTACATTGTAACTGGAAGAGTGATTGCATATCCAAACTAGCTTTAATTTAGCTAGTACCACTAGCAGTTCCACACAGCAAGGGCTGCAGCATAGGTTAGTAGTCCAAGTATGTACACATGCTCCCTGGAGGGCTCATACTCAACTAGTTCTCATCATGCTTCACTGCTACGGGTACCTGAACTAGCTCAGGTATGCATACATAGTCTGCAATCATACCTCCAGGGCACTGTAGCCATACTTTGTATAGGCAAGACAAAGGGTGGGAGGGGAAAGGTGGATGCAGAGCGCTGACATGATTTACCCAAGGTCATGCACCAGGTCAGTGGCAGCGTCAGGACTAGAACTCAGGTTCCTGATCCCCTCACCTCTAGTGTAGTTCTCTACGAGATCGTGCTGCCTCTTTAATATGAGTAATTATATATTTTGTACACATTCACCAAGTAGATTCAGTTCTTTTTTCTTCCTCAGCTGAAGAAAAAATAATCGGTCGCTTTTTACCAAATGCCTGTTGGAAATCTTTGATACCCTGGAAGAGTTCAGCAGTGCAGCAAAGGGAACATCTTTCTGCATCTCCTGCGTACACATTGATGTCTTTTGTATTTATGAGCAAGATCTGAAAGCAAGGGGGGAAAAGGCCCCTGGATAGGGCTGGCATCTTATAAGATTTATGAACGGCTAAATTTAGAAATGTTGTTTTGTTATAGCTAGTGTACTGCAGGCTTCTGTGTCACTAGGAAAAAAATAGCAGTCGCCGCCTTTGCGAGAGCGCCTATGAGTAACATAAAATGGGCTCAATTAATCATTTTAACCACTGAATTCACTCTGGATAAACAAAGCGTGTATCAGATGATATGCCCTAGAAAGGTAGTCATCCTTACAAAATGCTCCTCTTTGCAGCTCGGCTCCTCTCATTATCATATTGCAAATAGTTTTCTGAAAGGAAAAACTGTTCAAGCAAAATATTAAATAGCATTCATTTGTCATTTTCCTGCAGGGACCAGGCAGCAACCTGCTGTGGCTGGAAATATGTGGTCATTACAAAGCTTGTATTGAATTGTTTGTTTATCTTTTTTTTCCTCCTCCTTCTTAGATGATGTTCTTTTGTGATTGGTAATTTTCAGTACTTCTGCTTGAAGGCAGCATCCCCACTAGTCCTGAACTGAAACTAATAGATGGTAGAGGTTTCATCTCATGAACACACACGTACGTACGTACGTACATTAATGTGGTATTTTACTTCTTCATGTGTCTAAAAAAAATTCTATGTCACCATCCAGTCAGAATCTCTCAACAGCTTGTGTGTTGGTTTTATTTCCTTTTTTAAATATATCATTGTGGTTGAGAAGCACTCAAGCTGCTATTTGGGTAGCTGGAGAATTTGTTGCAGTTGGTCTCTACTATGATAACTGAAGGCCATCGCGTATAAGTGGCATTGTGGCTGTTGCTTTGTGCGTTTGATAGCAAATTGAATTAATTAAAGTAGGATCAACATCAAAACAAACAAAACTGGCTTTGCTGGGTGCTTTCATGCAGAACAAGCTGGAACATCTGTCTGAAAATACAAAGTTGAGAATTCCCCCCCTCCAATACACACACTTTATTTATGCATTCCTGTCTGTCTGTGCTTGACACCTTTCAGACACTTACAAGATGCTGCAGTGCCATACAGATTAGCCATGCAAAGCAGGAAGAAGGCAAGTGTAGCAGACCAAAGTGTTTGTGTATGTTTGTGTAACTATATGTGCGTACTCTGTTGGTGCATATGAATAAAATTTTGAAGTTTGGGGGCAGGGAAAGGAAGCAAATTTTTTGAAAAATATGCCTTTTCTCGCTCTAACTCTTTAAAAACCCTTTAGTGAACATTTAAGAGTGAAAAAGAGGCTTTGGGGCTATGCTTAGGTGTGTTCAGTGTATGCCAAACAAGGTGCAAATCCTGGATTGAAAAGTTGTTAAAACATGACAATATATAGAAAAATCATGCAGTGGAAATATGTTTTCAAGAGCTTTTAAGATGCCCATTCTGCCCCTGTGTGTATCCTGCATTACCAAGATGTTGCTTGCTTGTTTTTACTGTTGGTCTGGTCTGAAGGATGCCACATTGGTGCAGACTGACTACATAACACCCAAAGTTTCCAAAATGATGGCGGAAGAAATTAGCAGTTTCTAACTGGTACCAGTATAGGTGGAACCTAGAATTGACTGGAAAATGGAAGTACCTTCCTGTGAATTTTTTTTTCAGGAAAACAATGGTTCCAAACCACGACAAAACATTAAAAAAATGCTTTTTAAAATTTGATTGATTTCAGAAAGGATTTTCAAGAAAAAATCCATTTCAGGAAAACCAAAACAGAATGTTTTGACTTTCCAGTTGCTCACTGGTGCTCAGCACCCCTGATTCCATCCATCTTTAAGACCCACAGAGGCTGAATGCCTACACTCTCTGCCAGTCAGGGCAGGGAGATGAGAGACAGAATCAGGTCAGGGTGCTCTGCTCAAGAGCCCTTCAGGAAAGCTTTTGTCAGTTTCACTGGCAAAAAAAGTGAAACTTACAAAAGCCTGCCAGGCAGGAAGACAGGGAGAGTCATTTCTTGCAAAAAAAACCCAAACAAACAAATAAATGCAGTTTTAAGACAAGGGTGTTTTTCATCTAAAAAGCATTCCAATGATTTTTTTTTTTTTTTACCAGCTCCAGGGAAGCACATTTTGTAAATATTAATTATTTATTTCCATATGTTACTTTCAGAGAAAATAAAACCTCCATGGACATTGTAGGCTTGATGTAGAAGTTAGTGTGTGATGCTCTGAGTCCTGTATAGGAGATGAGACTAGATGATCACAATGGTCCCTTCTGGACTTACCATGTGTGAAGAGAAGGGGTTCAAACATAAAGCAGACCTTCTTGCTGTTCACGGTCCAGGCCAGTTGTCTGGGCAATAGAGTCACCTACTGTAAGAGGTTATGCTCAGCATCACAGAGTTGTTGCAGTGGCTGGCTCTAAAATTAATGCAACAATTTCAGCATCCTAAAGTATGACTGAAATATCACAATTTATTGTATTTTCATACTGTATTTTTTCATTGCCTTTTGTGAGCTTTAATAATCATTCACAAAATTACACTGCTGTATCTTATTGTACTTTTTTGATTGGAAAAGCTGGGCTAGGGTGATTACCGCAGGAAGTACTAATAAGCCTTGTTTTAACGAGCCTAAATGTATACTATTGACAGAAGTTAATTGCACTGTTATGCTCTTTTTTGCACAGGATTACTGATTGCTAAGGGACAGTGGTGGAAAACAATACATGAGAAAACAGCTTTAGTAAGATGCTAGCAGCTGGCACCATGGTGAAATTTGCCCAAGAACAATTCACCATTGCAAAATAGCAGTACGGAGTCATATAAATAGAAATGGGACAATAGGGGCTGCCACCTCCAGAATACAAACATATGCATAGATATGTTCAAGTAGTGTGTGGTGTAATATTAATGCTGTAACTATTGCTGGTGAAAAGGGAGTTTCCTAAGGCAGTGTCACCAGATGATCATTTTTGGTGCTGTAACATGCCATTTCCAGATGTGATTCTTCCTGAGGTAGCACCGTACTTTAGGAAATGGAAGTCAAATCCCATCCCTCACAAAACCTTTGTGCATCAGCAATTCTGTTGTTCTGAAAGGTGGCGCTTAACAAAACATCTGCCATCTTTAATGCATGGAAATCTAAGCACTCAGAACAAATGTCTCAGCTGGGATTCACAAAGGTATACCCACAGGTATCTAGGAGAAAGAGTACTTATTTGCATGTGCAGCACACAGGAAGAGTTTGGGAATGTAAGTCTCTCCTCTTCCTCAAAAATGTAGCCTAGAGCAGTGGTTCTCAACTGGGGATCTGGGGCTTCTGGGGAGTCCTATAGCAGCTTGGGCATGAGGAGACACCCGGTAGGGTGGAGTTCTAATTGGGTGAGCATTACCTCTGTTAATGGAATGGTATGCCCGTTCAGTCCGTCCTGGGGTGGCTGAGAACAATGGGGCGAAGCTAGCGCACAGCTCCTTGATCTTTTGCCGCTGCAGACGTTGCAGGGTTGTGGAGAGGTTCACCTCTTCCACGCCACTGTTACTTTTCCCTTCATAGTAGACACCTTCAGGCTACTCAGCGTCATCTCCTCCCTGGGCTGTAAACTGACAAACCTGTAAGTCTCTGGAATAAAAGGGCTTGAGAGAATTAACATGGTACACTCTGGGCTTTAGTGAGGAATTGGGAAATGCTATGAGGTAGTTAACAGCTCCCAGGCACTCTTGGACCGTGAATGGCCCTTCCCATGATTCTTCCATCTTATGGGCCTGTTGCACCTTCAAGACCATAACCTGGTCTCCTACCTTGAAGGAACGCTCTCTGGCATGTCTATCATACCAGGCCTTTTGCTCTTTTTGAGCATCCTTTAGGTTTTCTTTAGCGAGGGCTAAAGAGTGTCGGAGGGTGTTTTGTAGGTTGCTTACAAAGTCCAGAATGTTAGTTCCTGGAGAGGGTGTAAACCCCTCCCATTGCTGCTTCACCAACTGTAATGGCCCTTTAACCTCGTGGCCATACGCAAGCTCAAATGGTGAAAACCCTAAACTGGGATGTGGTACAGCCCTGTAGGCAAAAAGTAACTGCTGCAACACTAGGTCCCAGTCATTGGAGTGTTCATTGACGAATTTACGTATCATGGCCCCCAAAGTTCCATTAAACCTTTCCACCAGGCCATTGGTTTGATGGTGGTACTGGGTGGCAACTAAGTGATTCACCCCATGAGTCTCCCACAGTTCTTTCATGATCCTGGCCAGGAAATTAGTCCCTGAATCCGTAAGGATGTCGGAGGGCCAATCTACCCTGGCAAAAATGTCTGTTAAGGCCTGGCACATAGTTTTAGCCCTGGTGTTGCCTAGAGCTACTGTTCCAGCCATTGGGTAGCAAAGTCCACGAAAGTCAGAATGTACTGCTTTTCTCTGGGTGTCTTTTTTGGGAAAGGACCCAGAATATCCACAGCTACTCACTGAAATGGGACCTCAGTTATGGGGAGTGGCTGGAGAGGGGCCTTGACCTGGTCTTGCGGTTTTCCCGCTTTTTGGCACACCTCACAAGACCGGACATACTTGGCAACATCCTTGCCCATCCCCTCCCAGTGGAAGGACTTCCCCAACTGGTCTTTGGTTCTGTTCACCCCAGCATGGCCACTGGGATGATCATGGGCTAAGCTTAAGAGCTTCCCCCGGTATTTAGTTGGAACCACCAACTGTTTTTGTGGATGCCAGTCTTCCCGGTGTCCACCAGAAAGAGTTTCCTTATATAAAAGCCCTTGTTCTATAACAAACTGGGATCAGTTAGAAGAGCTGAGAGGTGGTGGGGTGCTCCGTGCCGCTGCCCAAGCTTTCTGAAGGCTGTCATCTGCTTCCTGCTCAGTCTGGAACTGTTTCCTGGAGGCTGGAGACACCAGTTCTTCCTTAGACTGTGGACTTGGGCTTGGTCCTTCAGGAAGAGATGTAGGTGATGGGGTTGTTTTCGTGGCTGGTGAACCGCTCTCCGCTGGTGCACCAGGTGGTATTTCAGGCTCTGGCTGAGCCTCTTGGGTATGGTTGTCTGCTGCTTCTGCCAGTTCAGGCTCGCTGGCGCCCTCTGGTGTTGGGGTTGAAGATGTGTTTGTAAGCGCTGGCATCAGTGCTGGCAATGGTTCTGGTGCTGGTTGCGTTTCCAGGTCCAGGTCTGGGACTGGAGGTACTGTGGCTGTTGTAGTCGTAGGCAGGGGATCCGGGTCCACTACCTCTGTCTGGGTCTCTACTAACACAGACAGGGCCTCTGTGGACGGTTCAGGAACAGGGATGGGTCTGGAGACTTGCCTGGCTTGGCTGAGTGTAACCATTCCCACCCTCTTCGCCCGCTTTACCTGGTTGGCCAAGTCTTCCTCCAGTAGCATGGGGATGGGATAACTGTCATAGACTGCAAAAGTCCACATTCCTGAGTAGCCTTTGTACTGGACAGGCAGTTCAGCTGTAGGTAAGTCTACAGCTTGTGACATGAAAGGGTAAATTGTCACTTGGGCCTTTGGGTTGATGAATTTGGGGTCGATGAAGGATTAGTGGATAGCTGACACTTGTGCCCCCGTGTCCCTCCACACGACAACCTTCTTTCCACCCACTCTCAAAATTTCCTTTCGCTTCGAGGTTATTTGAGAGGCATCTGGGCCTAGGGATCTTTGGTGTGATGGTGGTGTAATGAACTGCACTTGGTTGGGATTCTTGGGGCAGTTGGCCTTTATATGTCCCAGTTCATTACACTTAAAGCATCGCCCAGCTGACTGGTCACTGGGCCGAGGGTGGTTAATGGAGATTGGTGAGGTGAGAGAATAGGGTGTCAGCGGCTTTCCTTGGGTTGTAGGTAGGGTCTTGGGTTGCCCTTGGGTATAGAGTTTATTGTCGGTGTGACCTCTGTGATATTCGCTCCCCTTGATAGTAGCTTTTTTCTTTTCTGCCACTTCCACCCATCTGGCTCCAATCTCCCCCGCCTCGATGACAGTTTTGGGCTTCCCATCTAGGATGTACCTTTCTATTTCCTCCGGAACACTCTCTAAGAACTGCTCCAATTGTATTAGGAGGTGCATCTCATCCAGAGATTTAACATTGGCTCCTGATATCCAGGCATCATAATTCTTTCCAATGTGGTAGGCTTGTCGGTTTCCACCTTAGGGCTCTAAACCTCCGACAGGCATGCTCAGGTGTTAGCCCCATTCTGATTCTGGCCTTGGTTTGAAAAAGTTTATAATCGTTCATGTGTTCCTTAGGCATTTCAGCTGCCACCTCTGCTGGGGGTCCACTGAGCAGTGGCCTCAGCTCTATCATGTACTGGTCTTCAGAGATGCTGTACCCATGGCAGGTCCTTTCAAAATTTTCTAGGAAGGCCTCAATGTCATCACCTGCCTTGTAGGTAGGAAATTTCTTGGGATGTGGAACAATAACTTGAAAAGGATTGTTAGGGTTGGATGTGATATTCTGTTTAGCCCGTGTTAATTCCAGTTCATGCTTTCTCTCTTTTTCCCTCTCTTCCCTCTCTCTTTCCCACTCTTTTTCTTTTATCTTCAGCTCTCTCCTGTGGGCAGCCTCTCTTTCTCTTTCTCTCAGCTTCATTTCTTTTTCTCTCAGTACCATCTCTTTTTGTTTTATTCCTAGTTCTTTTTGTTTCTTTTCCATGTCTCGCTTGTGGTCTGCATCTTTGATTTGTTCCTCTGCCTCCAGTTTTGTCCATTCCTGTTTCAGGGTGTGCTTGGTAGTCATGGTTTCTGCTTTCTTGTGTTGAGGTGCCCTCTGGTGTTTACTGCCTGAAATGCTGCTTTTCTGTTGCCTTCTTCGGGTTGCTTAGAAACAGAGTCTTTTTTTTAACTCCTTCTACCTAGCTATTCCCGACAGTTAGAAAGAAAAAAAACATTCATTTGCAAATGTGTTTTGCTGGTGTATGGTGACTCACAGCTGGAGTCCCTTTGTTTAACAAAAGACTCTTTTTAAACTTAATGTCTCTGCCTTCAGGCAGTCTCTCTGCACAACCAGAAAGGAGAAAAGGAAAAAAATTTCTGGCTGTAGCTTTAAAAACCCTCTCTCCTGCTTACAAACAGCTAGCAGAGAGAAAAGAGAGAGAAAAAATCCTACTGGCTTTTGCTTCTAAACCCAAACCTCTCAGTCTGCCTGCAGATAGCTAGCAGGGAGAGAAATAAAAACCTCACTGGCTTTTTGACTTCTATCTATCTATCCCACAGCTACCACCATGTCATGGTATAATCCCTCACTCTGAACCTTAGAGTCCAAAAGATGGGGTACCAGCATGAATTCCTCTAAGCTCAATTACCAGCTTAGTACTTGTAGCACTGCCGCCAACCAGGAATTCCAGTGCCTAGTACACTCTGGTCCCCCCCCAAAACCTTGCCCAGGGACCCCCAAGACCCAGTCCATCTGGATCATAACACAAGGAAAGTAAACCCTTTCCCTCACGGTTGCCTCTCCCAGACTTCCCCTCCCTGGGTTACCCTGGAAGATCACTGTGATTCAAACTCCTTGAATCTTAAAAGAGAGGAAAATTCACCTTCCCCCTTCCTTCTCTCTCCTCCTCCCAGACTCTCCCTGAGAGAGAAAGTAATCCTAACACAGAGAGAAAATTAACCTTTCTCTCCCCCTTCCCTCCTTTCTCCCCACCAATTCCCTGGTGGATCCAGACCTAGTCCCCTGGGGTCTCACCAGAATAAAAAAAAATCAGGTTCTTAAACAAGAAAAGCTTTTAATTAAAGAAAGAAAAAACAGTAAAAATTATCTTTGTAAATTTAAGATGGAATATGTTACAGGGTCTTTCTTACCCTCCCAGCCTAAGTATACAAGTACAAATTAAAATCCTTTTCAGCAAAATACAAATTTGAACTCCTTCCAGCCAAATACACATTTGCAAATAAAGAAAACAAACATAAGCCTAACTTGCCTTATCTACCTAGTACTTACTATTCTGGACCTATAAGAGCCTGTATCAGAGAGATTGGAGAGAAACCTGGTTGCACGTCTGGTCACTCTCAGAACCCAGAGAGAACAACAACCAAACACTAACAGCACACACAAAAACTTCCCTTCCTCAAAATTTGAAAGTATCCTGTCCCCTGATTGGTCCTCTGGTCAGGTGACAGCCAGGCTCACTGAACTTGAAGTATTCCTGTTCTATTAACCCTTAACTGTTTATGACAAGGCTGAAGTCATCTATTTATTCTAAAGCACATATATGGACTGAGGCGTGATAGTCTTCCTCCTCCTGCTCCACTAATATACTACAACCCTGTTCTGCAAGGCCACCTACCAGTAGAGTTCATAAGATAAGTCATGGGTGGAGCTTACTGGTGGGGAAACATGAACAGTTACTGCCTGTGCTGTTCCTGCTCTGTGGATAAGTTTTGAAGGTTGTAAGTCCAACACCTTTCGTGGATTGAACTCATGTAATAGAGGGTCATCAGTTTTTGATAGTGACCTAATAAATGTGTAGCAATGTGCCTCATGTTGTAGAGAAGAAATTTCATACCTGCTTGTGATGGACACTATCTATACTACTATCTTGTGTTGAGTATTTGGTAGAATGAATTTTTTACAGGATTTCTCATTTTGTAGGAGTTTCATTAGAACTCTGAACAATCTTCAGCTAAGCTGACATGTTATTGTCATTCAGCATCTTTAATATCAAGTCCTAGTCAGTGCTTCTTATCACTCCCAATATTTTTCATAGGCAGAGTATATGGTGGTAGTGGTGCATTTTTTTTTCCCTGGCAAAGACATAATGAAAATTACATCTAGGATGACGATGTTTTTGAAGGTCTTAGCCACATCTGATAAGAACTTTTTTAGTCTGAAATCTTAGTTGGAAATCTTATGAATTCAGGTTTTCATGTGAGATTTCATGGACTTCCCTCTTCTGCTTAGTCCAGCATCGTGAGGAAAACAAGTCTCATAATATTCCAGTACTTTTGCGTTCTGCCCTGGACCAGAACATGGGAGCATAAAAGCTGTGCAAAAGAGAAGAAAATATTTATCCAAACATTTTCAAGCCTTCAAACTAGCTCATGTTGTGCTTGTCTGGTGTTTGGGGCAGGGGTACTGGAACAATTTGTATAGTGGGGATCCTGAGAGCCGTTGAGCCAAACTGTAAGTCCTGAGTATGATGGAAACCACTTCAAGTCAGCGGGTGTGGCAGGACCTCCAGTTCCAGCACTTATGGTTTAGGGTGAAAGTTCAGGTCAGTTTTCATTGTATATAAACTGTTACATTAATCAAACATAACCTTTTCTAGAAAAGTTTAAATCCAGAATGAACTGAGGAGTCAGTGCTTCATTTAAGCTAGAGTTTCGAGGTCAGGGTCAGGACCAAATTAGGGTTAACTAACCGTGCCAGAACCACATACATTGTTCTTGTGAGATTTTCTCCCTTTTAACGGCCTAAATTGGTTGAACTCAGCTACTCTCTCGGAGGTTTTTGCTGCATTTGAACTGGAATTGGAGACCAGGTGCTTTGTGGTTTTTGATTCAGCCTGGAAACAAACGTAATAGGGGTGGAGCTGAATTTCCCCCAACCCTCAATTAATTTAAAAGGGTTCAGATTCAAGGTTCTGGTTTCTTCCTCTGTCTCTAGTTTAAAAGAACCGTGGGGATCATTTCCAAGTTTGCTGCAGCTACAGTGACAAAAATATGTCTAAGAAGTCTCAATAGTCACTACACAACCTCTGTGGCTGACTTCTAATTCTGAGTTCTTTATTTCCTCTAAATCTATGATGGTTTAATTAGGGTGAGCAATGTACTCTGTGCCCTAATCCATGAGTCACCAGGGGTGGTGGTAGGGTGGTGGCGACATCTCTTGTTTGGAATGTTTCTTTCCCATGGGAAGTACATGAGAACCAGAGGTTCTGAGTACAAGGTTTTTAAACCATTTTCTCAATAACTTTAGGATTATCTACTTTATCTCGCCTTAGCATTTTAGACTTTAAAATAAGCATTAGTGAATGTTTAAGAGGGCTGTTTTCTGCTCCTTTCCATGTGAGAGAACCTTTAAGTGGTACTGAACCTTGAGCTGGCAGTGCAACATCCTGCAGCAGCACTGGGAAAGGTAGTTAATGGAGTGGTTAATGACTCTGACCTGCTTTTCTTTACATCTCGTGTTGGACAGCATGGTCCTTCCTATTTACATTTACCTACTTTCTTTAGTACTTTATCCGGAGCTGTTCGTGTTGCGTTTTGTCTGGCCCAGGCACTTGCTTGAAAACACCTACTTGATCTCTCTCTGAGTTATATTTTCATGCCTCATCTTTTGGGAGATATGCATTAAAAAAAACAACAACAGTCCTTTGGTTTGGCTGCTTTAAAAACACTATTTAAACAACAACATTTATAGGTCCCCAGCCCTTGTGCCAAAAGAAATCTTGTCTCTTTTAGTTTTGGTTCTCCTATTTGTTAAACTAATCATTTAGAACCACAATGTCATAAAAAGTTTGCTACAGTCAACTCATAACCCTGTATGGTTTCAAACCAATATATGTCACAGATAATAGGGGATAGTGGGAAAACGTACATAGAATCATAGGGTTAGAAGGGACCGCAGGGTCATCTAGTCTCAACAAGTGTAAAAGATACTGTGAGAACACAGGCCCACGGTGACCTCACCGAAGTTAATGGTAATGCATTAATGGAACTGAGAGCAGAGTTACTCCCTGGTTGCTATTTAACTACATCTGACCTCACTTCCTGTGTCTGAGGCAGAGGAAGCAGTCTGGCTGCAAGAGAGGGAGGTGCATGTGGAGTAGGACAGCAGTAATGATCAAGTGAGACAAATTTCTGTGCTCCCATATACCTCATGCAGCCCTGTGGGTTTCAGTGGGATTGTATGAGACAAACGAGGGGGCAGAATTTGGTTCATTGCCTTTAGGGACCTGTAATGCTGGAAGCAATCCTTTGTTTTCTAATACACAAAATACAGAGGAGCTTTATGAGGAGCAGCATAGTTGCGTGGATAGGACCACAGATAGGGAGTCTGGGGACTTTGTTCTTGCTCTCTCAAAGAGCTGCTTGGTGACCCAGGCAAGTTGCTTCACTGCTCTTTCCTCAGTAAAATGGATAGTTCCCTCCTTAATACAGTGCTCTGGATGACCAGTGATATGTAATAGCTAAGTAGTTGCTAGCTAACAGTAGTATGAAGTATTATAAACTATATGCATATGTGGCTGGCTGTTATTCCCGTTTGAGGCAGTATTGACCAGTTGTGTGGTGGGGGGAGTGGTTTTTTTGGATGAGACATAAAAGTGAATGCCTGGTCACTGTGGTAATTAAAAATGTCCATCAATTATCCCCCCCCCCCTTTCTTTTAAAAAATCTCCTTTTAATCCATTTATTTATTTATTTTTTTAACAGTTCATCACATCATCTTCTAGCCAACGTCATTGCCTGAGTGTTTTACATTAGAACTTGCCTGACAATAATACACAGCCCAAAATTTAAGGACTGCACAGGAAACAAGTGGTACAGTTTCTTTTTGTTAACATGCTGTGCTCTGGTGGAGAGCTGCATTCAAATCAGTGACTATACATTCATAAAACACAGGAAATACATAAGCTATAATGAAGTAGTTAGCATTGTATTGCTTACTATTCATTCTTTATTCTGTTTCACACAATAAAATAGTGGCATGCAAGGAAAGGGGAAATGTGCAGTAGCACACAGATGTGCAATTGTTTTAAGCCTGTCTTGTGATGGTACTAAGAAGCATAGACTGGGATCGAGGCTGTGTTTGAGTGCAGGCAGTGCCCCATTATTATATACTGGTTTGCTTGCCTACCTTGAGCCTAGCACTGCTCTGATATCATAACATGATAAGCAAGTACTGTAGAAATGGGTGAATAGGTAGACGTTTCAATTCAGAAAAAACTCAAAAGAGGGTGAAATTGACCGGTGGGCAGAGGCCCAATACAATACATAGGCACTACTTAATTCCCACATAAACCTTGCCCTAATGGGACAAGTGAGACACTGGCCTTTTACTGGACCTCTGCGCAGGGCTGAATTTTTGCACTGGAAATGCTGTGGGCAGAATATATACAACCTAGGATAGGCAGGGTAGAGCATTGTCATCACAAGAGCGGGCAGCAAGAGGAAGTGAACTTTTCCTTTTCTTTTTTTGTTATGAGTATCCGTGCACATAATGTGAGAGTCTCATGACAGCAATGGCAGGTAGTTTCTGGGAGCTTAGGTAAGTAGGACACAGGAAAAAATGGCTAGAAGTATTGCAGGACTGCATGGAGCAGGTGGGGAATAGAAGTTTGGCACATGCAGCGGCAACTGCGAAGGCCTATTTTTATTTATTTGCTCTATACAATATACTGCCAGGGCTGTATAGGGTATTTTAGAAACACATAGGAAGCTGACCGAGAAAACTGAGGTGGCAATAGGAGGTAGTTACTGCCTCTCTCTCTAGTATTAGTCAGGCCATTATTGGAATTTTGTTTCAGTGTTGGTGTCTATACTTCGGAAAGGATGCTGAAAAACTGGAAAGGGTCCGAAACACATAGACACAACTGCTTGAAGGTCTGGAAAAGATTGGATGACTTTCGAAATGATATGCTCTGGCTTAGCCAGAATTTATGGATTGAATGCAGGAATCACTTGGGGGAAATTCTTATGCAGAAGGTCAGACTAGGGTTTGTTGTCCTTTCTGGCCTTAAAAATATATGAAACCTAGAGGGTAAATTAGATTTGGGCATGAGTGGCCTTAGAGAATATGACCACTAGCATGCTAGCGTACTGAAGGCTGGACAAGCAGCTGCGTTGAGTACACAGACTGTGGTGGCAAAAGAATCCCAAGTGCAGTTAGAGAGGGGAGGGAAAAAGAGAGACTTTTCTTTTACCCTTCATGGGGGAACACTGTTGCAGTAATGACAGTAAAAGACAAGCTGCCCTGGATGCACAGTCATAGGGAAGGTGTGGAAATGGTATTAAAAGGTGCTGAAACAAAGGAATTAACAGAAAAACTCAGATGATGGAACACAAACATCTTTATCCCACATTTGACTAAATATCCTTGCTGAGGGTTTGGGGAAAAGGAGGGGAGAATGGAGGGTTTTTGGAAGAGCTGTTTGTGGGGAAGAGTAGGGCTTGGAAGGAGATGGCAGGGAAGGATGAGGAGTTTGGAGGAGAGGGAACAATTTGGTAACTGGCCTTTTGTCAAGGAAGGGTGGCCAATTAGCATAATTATTCTCACTTTGTGATTAACTTGGTGTGTCTGACTATACCAGGAGAAAACGTGTGGAGGATGGGAAGGGCGGGCTGTTGTACTCTTTATAAGGAAAGAAAGATTCAGAAGTTCTGCAGACTAAAACAACAGGGAACAGACCATTGTTTCAGGATAAAATTGTAGGCTAATGTGCTAGAAGACTTGGAGTGGATAAAAGCCACTCCAGCGGAGAACCCAGTATGGGTGGGCTACATAGTGACAGTGTTACAGAGTGATGAAAATAGGACAGATTTTAACCAGTGATGGTCACCCTCTGCTTTGGAGCAACTTGAGGAATCACAGTACAAGAAAATTCCTCTATGGGCTGGATGCAGGTGTGAAAGGAAACTTCTTCACCTGTGTAAAAATCGATTCATAATATTCAGAAACTGCTTCCTAGTTAGGCATTTATTTCCGCACTTTGCATGCACATCCATTATATTTGCATAGGCCAACAAGTTGTGTGGGAAAATGTAGAGTATGGGATAAGGTCAACTAAAAAAATTAACCCTTAATCTAGGCAGTGAATCCGAGGCATTAGTGCAGATAATTCATGTGTTAATGATCTGGAAAATAAATCAGACCTCAATTTCCAGTTCTACAAGTACACAGCAATGTGCCAGCTGCAGTAGGCATGAATATATGGATTGTATGTTAATAATGTCTTTTTGCGGTTCTTACAGAGGCCTGGTCTACACTACGCATTTATACCGAATTTAGCAGAGTTAAACCAATTTAACCCTGCACCCGTCCACACAACGAAGCCCTGTATATCGATATAAAGGGCTTTTAAAACCGATTTCTGTACTCCTCCCCGACGAGGGGAGTAGCACTGAAATCGGGATTGCCATGTCAGATTAAGGTTAGTGTGTCTGCAATTCGACGGTATTGGCCTCCGGGCGGTATCCGACAGTGCACCATTGTGACCACTCTGGAAAGCCATCTGAACTCAGATGCACTGGCCAGGTAGACAGGAAAAGCCCTGCGAACTTTTGAATTTCATTTCCTGTTTGGCCAGCGTGGAGAGCTCATCAGCACAGGTAAAAATGCAGTCTCCTGAGAATCGAAAAAGAGCTCCAGCATGGACTGCATGGGAGGTACTGGATCTGATCACTGTATGGGGAGAGGATTCAGTGCTAACAGAACTCCGTTCCAAAGGACAAAATGAAAAAACATTTGAAAAAATTTCCAAGGCCATGATGCAGAGAGGCCACACCAGGGACTCAGTACAGTGCCGTATGAAAGTTAAGGAGCTCAGACAAGCCTACCAGAAAACGAAAGAAGCAAACGGATGGTCCGGGGCGGGGCCAAAAACATGCCACTTCTATGCTGAGCTGCATGCAATTCTCGGGGGGTCCGCCACCACTACCCCACCCCTGTCCGTGGATTCTGATGTGGGGATGGTAATCTCAGCCTTGGCTGAGGATTCTGCGGACGGGGAAGATGAGGAGGAGGAAAAGGAGGACGAGCTTGCAGAAAGCACACAGCACTCCGTTAGCCCCAACACCCTGACGGAATTACCCTCCCAGCCCTCCTAAGCCACTATCCCACACAATGAAGCCATGGAAGGGACCTCTGGTGAGTGTACCTTTGTAAATATAAAACATGGTTTAAAAGCAAGTGCTTTTAATGATTAATTTGCCCTGAGGACTTGGGATGCATTCACGGCCAGTACAGTTACTGGAAAAGTCTGTTAACATGTCTGGGGATGGAGCGGAAATCCTCCAGGGACATCTCCATGAAGCTCTCCTGGAGGTACTCCAAAAGCCTTTGCAGAAGGTTTCTGGGCAAGGCAGCCTTATTCCGTCCTCCATGGTAGGACACTTGACCACGCCATGCATGTAGCAAGTAATCTGGTGTCGTTGCATGACAAAGCCTAGCTGCGTATGGTCCTGGTGATTGCTGGCATTGAAACAACATCCGTTCTTTATCTCGCTGTGTTATCCTCAGGAGAGTGATATCGTTCATGGTAACCTGGTTGAAATTCAGGAATTTAATTAAGGGGACAGAGATGGCCATTCCTACTGGGCTGTTTGCCTGTTGCTTAAAAGAAATCCTTCCTTGCAGGTAGCCAAGCAGGGGGAATGGGGGCGGGTGATTGGCGCTGAACTTTTTTGTGTTTGGCTAGTAGGGATCTTCCCTGCTACCAGCCACGTGGTAGGGGAAGAGGGAGGTGTTTAGCAGTGAACTTCCATGATACCAGCCATGCGGTGGGAGGAGGGGTAAAGCGATCATCCCAGAGAATTGGATGTGGGGTTGGTTTCTGCTGCTGCATGTTAACAGGAAAGAAGCAGCACTGAACGGGCTTTGCTTGCTATTTGGGAAAGGAGGGCACTGGATATATGAAGGCTGCAGAAGCCGAAAGACAATGGCTTACCATGGCCGCATGCAAGCTGAATTCTGCTGCCCGGACCTGCTTCTGTGAGATCTGTAACATCAGAGCCGCAGGCACTCAATATTAAGATGCAAAATGCGACTTGGTAGTGAAATCACGTGTGCTATGTAAGGTGAATAGTGTTGTTCACCGTAAAAGAGTATAACCATTATTCTGTAAAACGTATCTTTTTAAACACTTCTCTCCCTTTTTTCCCTCCCTCATGCAGCTGCAAATTTTTCAAGCCTCCCTACTCCATCCCGAAGGCTAGCTCAGATAAGGTGGCGGAAAAAAAAGACGCGAGACGAAATGTTCTCGGAAATTATGGAAGTGACCTGCAATGAAAGAGCTCATCTGAATGAGTGGAAGGACGTGGTACTAAATTACAGGAAAGATGTCAGTGAACGTGAGGAGAGGAAGGATGCTCAAGATGAGAGGTGGCGGCAGAAAGATCAGAGGTATAGGCAGGAAGATCAGCGGTGGTGGGATGCAACTCGGGGGCTGCTGCGTGATCAAACTGACATGCTCCGGTGTCTGGTGGAGCTTCAGGGATAGCAGCGGGATCACAGAGTGCTGCTGCAGCTCCTGTATAACCACCCTCCCCCCTCACCATGTTTCACATCCTCCTCATCCTGACGTGTAAGAACGCGTGGGGAAAGGCTTCGTGCACCCGCCCACTCCACCCCCCATGGACAGCTCAACCAAAAGGCTGTCATTACTTTGAAATTTTTTTAGTGGCCTTTTCCTTCCCTCCTATCCTCCTTCCAAACCACACCCGGGCTACCTTATCAGTTCTCTCCCTCTTTTTATAATGAATTGATAAAGAATACATGATTTTTAAACGATAGTGACTTTATTTCCTGAAGCAAACTGTAATCAAAGGGGGAGGGTGGGTTGTTTACGGGGAATGAGTCAATCAAAGGGGGGGGGCTTCCTCAAGGGGAAACAAACACAGCAGTCACACCGTACCCTGGCCTGTGATGAAACTCATTTTCAAAGCTTCTCTGATGCGCACCGCTTCCCGGTGTGCTCTTCTAATCGCCCTACTGTCTGGCTGCGCGTAATCAATGGCCTGGTGATTTGCCTCAGCCTCCCACCCTGCCATAAAGGTCTCCCCCTTACTCTCTCAGAGATTGTGGAGCACACAGCAAGCAGCAATAACAATGAGGACATTGGTTTGGCTGAGGTCTGAGCGAGTCAGTAATGTGCAGCAGCGAGCCTTTAGATGGCCAAATGCACATTCTACCACCACTCTGCACTTGCTCAGCCTGTAGTTGAACAACTCCTGACTACTGTCCAGGCTGCCTGTGTATGGCTTCATGAGCCATGGCATCAAGGGATAGGCTGGGTCCCCCAGGATAACTACAGGCATTTCAACATCCCCAACTGTTATTTTCTGGTCTCGGAAGTAAACTCCTTGCTGCAGCATTTTAAACAGAGTAGTGTTCCTGAAGACGCGAGCGTCATGAACCCTTCCCGGCCATCCCACGTGTATGTTGGTGAAACGTCCCTTGTGATCCACCAGTGCTTGCAGCACCATTGAAAAGTACCCCTTGCAGTTTATGTACTGGGTGCCCTGGTGCTCCGGTGCCAAGATAGGGATATGGGTTCCATCTATCACCTCACCACAGTTAGGGAATCCCATTGCAGCAAAGCCATCCATTATGACCTGCACATTTCCCAGAGTCACAACCTTTCGTAGCAGCAGCTTAATGATTGCTTTGGCTACTTGCATCACAGCAGCCCCCACAGTAGATTTTCCCCACTCCAAATTGATTGCCGACTGACCGGTAGCTGTCTGGCATTGCAAGCTTCCAGAGGGCTATTGCCACTCACTTCTCCACTGTGAGGGCTGCTCTCATCTTGATATTCTGGCATTTCAGGGCAGGGGAAAGCAAGTCACAAACTTCCATGAAAGTGCCCTTACGCATGCAAAAGTTTCGCAGCCACTGGGAATCGTTCCAAACCTGCAAAACTATGCGGTCCCACCAGTCTGTGCTTGTTTCCCGGGCCCAAAATCAGCATTCAATGGCTAGAACCTGCCCCATTACCAGCAGGATCTCCAAAGCACAGGGGCCCGCGGTTTGAGAGAATTCTGTGTCCATGTCCTTATCACTCTCGTTGCCGCACTGCCGTAGCCGCTGCCTCCTCTTCGCCTGGCTTTACAGGTCCTGGTTTAGCATAGACTGTACGATAATGCGCAAGGTGTTTACAATGTCCATGATTGCTGTCTTGAGCTCAGCAGGGTCCATGCTTGCTGTGCTATGGTGTTTGCACAGTTTACCCAGGAAAAAAGGCACGAAACGGTTGTCTGCTGCTTTCACAGAAGGAGGGGTGAGGCTGTACCCAGAACCACCCGCGACAATTTAAAAATTCAACCCAGAATTCCAAGGGCAGGGGAGACTGCGGGAACTATGGGATAGCTATGGGATAGCTTGACCCACAGTACAACGCTCTGGAAATCGACACCAGCCTTGGTACATGGACGCACACCGCCGAATTAATGTGCTTAGTGTGACTGCATGCACTCGACTTTATACAATCTTTTTTAAAAAACCAGTTTCTGTACAATGGGTATAATCCCGTAGTGTAAACATACCCAGAGTGTACTTAGCATAGGAAATGTAGCTAATGTTGCATCCATCTACATGAGATGTCTGGACACGACATCAAGCAGGTGGCAACTATCCAATAGTCAACAAGTGGGAAGTGTCACAGACTGTGT
This sequence comes from Gopherus flavomarginatus, assembly GCF_025201925.1. NCBI lineage: Eukaryota > Metazoa > Chordata > Testudines > Testudinidae > Gopherus > Gopherus flavomarginatus. The sequence goes on from NC_066619.1 coordinate 114,352,056, forward strand.
TGGAGGATGCTTGAAATATGTGGACACTTCTATAGCAGCAGTTGTGCCATATTTTGAGCCCTTCAGTGGCCTCTCTGGGGATGTCATGACATCAAGCTTGCTACGAAGCTGCAGATCTATAAAACCACAGATATACTAACTCTATTGTATAGCAGTGAAACATGGGCATTGAGGAATGCCAAAGAGCAGCATTTTCAATTGGCGCCACTTTCATGAGCTGATCCATATCAATTGGCAGGATAAAATCAGAAATGAGGGCATTCTAAGCTGAACCCAGCAAGCACCTCCATCAGCACTGCTTCAGTTTTGGTGGCATTCTTAGTATGCACATATAAGGGTGGACAACCAACAAATTACAAAGCATGCTTATCAAGGAATGTGTCTAGATGTCCATTGATGAGGTGGGGCTGAAGCTTTTAGGAACTATGATAAGATCATCAGTGATGGACATAAACTGCATATCCAGCCAGACCACCTCAGATACCTCACTAGAGATTGATCCAGGTAGTGGCTGATTTTTCAAGAAGGCTACAGCCTTTGGGATTTGCCATGGTAATGTTGATGGCATCTGGATAATCTTGTAGAGCTGCTGTAACTCCATTTATTTCAGTAGAATTACTTCCGGTTTACACTGGCATAAATAAGTGGCTACAATTGTCCTGATTATCCTAAAAGAGGCTTAGCTTTCAGTCAGCCTCCATTTCACAAAAGTTTGGTGCCTTTATTTTTACCAGAACTCTACAGCTTCCTAGCATTTAAGGATGGATATTACAGACAACATTAATGTCAGTCAAGGTATAACAATATTTGGGCAGAATGCATTCCGTGATTGTAAGTTTATACATGACTATACACAAAAACAATATTTAGCTTTCATCTCTGGGCCTGGTGAAGTGGAAACCATGCAATTTTCTCTGTCACTACCTTGCAGCTTCCCTGACTCCAGGATAGCTCTTGCAGAAAATGGGGCTACATAACTGTAGAGAGATGTTTTTGGACAGAATAGGAAAACTTGATAATCGTACGATAGCAGGCTATTTGGGAAGCAGTGCAATTTTAAGTCTACTCTCTTCATGCTTATTGAAAAGCTACTGCTCTTAAAAATACTTATTGGAACTTTTTAGGAGGGCAGTTATATTCGTGACATTATATAAATACAAGTTTGCAAAACTTTCTCCTTACTGAAGTCCTGTCAAATGTAACTTTATATTTTCTATAGGTTTGATATTCTTTCTGTAGGTTTTGAGAACCAGCCTATAGAATGTAATATCCCCGCTGTTGTAAAATCTATAGAATAGTTTAATACGCAGTGATATCTGTTTTAAAGTTCTTTAGAGTATTTAGAGTAATTTCTATAAAACCCTAGCATTCCCTGCACATTACAGTCTAATTCAGGGTGGAAAAACAGCTCTTGGTTTCACTCCATTGACTCTAACTTCCCAGAGACCTCATAGAGTGCCCCTTCACATTTTTCCCTCAGTCAAAACTCTTTTGGCCTCTTGTCCACTCAGTTCCTTTGTTCATGTTAATGAGAAAAATTCATGAGTGAATCTTAGCCATTGATGTGAAAGGGTGAAAGAAGGGCTTTGGCAAGATTTAGAAATGTTTGGTTAAGACCCACTCCTTAATCTTCGTGGGAGACAGGTGAGAGATAGTGACTCCCCACCCGCCATTATCCCTATCAGCACTCCTTACCTGCAGTGTCAGGTCTTCTAAGAAGGAGTGATGCTGGAGACCCATCTTCATTAGCAGTAGGTAGGCTTTTCGCGCTCCTCAAGAAGAAAGCAGCAGGTAAGGAGAGATTCAAGGCCAGTTGGGGGTGGGTTGTGTGGCGAGATAGGAAGAATCTTCCACAGATGAGTTTTATGAGGAAGATCAAATATTTTGTAGTTTAGCCAAACGGAATCTGAAATGTAAATTTTTTCAGGTTCACCCATGGCCAGGTAATACTAGCCAGTATTTGTCATGCTACTGTGAGCTATGTTACTTGTACCCATCAGTGAGTTCTGATGACATCATCATGAGCACAAGTGCAACGATCAAGCTTTCTGCCAACCCTCTCTAAGATGTGGATGCAGGCTTCCTGTGGTGTGTAAGTACCTTAGCCTCTATGGTGAGTTTATGAGAAACCTCATAACTATTAATCATTGCTAAGTTATCGATTTTTCATGGATGCAGTCAAACACAGAGAAGAGAGGAATGGATCCACTGCAATTGGGTGCTTACAGATTTTTAAAGGATGTGTATGTCCAGGAAATTCGGCAAGTGCTTTAGTCACCCAATATTTATTCTCCTTTTTCCTTGCCTTCCTACTCAGTTTAGAAGAGCAGGTGAATGCATAGACAGTCATAAACCTTTCCATTAAAACGCTTCCCAACATCTCAGACAAGCACATGCTATGAAACTCATTTCAGATTTTATCCGTTGTGAATAAGAGATGAAAAATATCTTTTTGTTTTCCAGAGGAGAATATGACTGAGTTTTGCGAGCACAGTCTTTCTACATTCTCAGTTTATTGAATGGTGTGTCTGCACAGTTCAAGATACGAGGTGTCCCCCCCATGCACGCACACTTCTACTTTCATCCGCAACTTCCTTTGCGTAGGCTTGCACAGAATATTGCTCCGTGATTCCTTCTCCCAGAATAGCATCTTGGTGACTAATTGATACCTCAGAGGTCCTGAGTGTAGGCAACAAAGTATTCGCTGCCACTTAATGATTCCCATTCTGTTGACAATATAATGAGGGCAAGGGGCAGCTACTCCTATCATGAAGGTCTGAAAATTAAAAATTTAGCATTTCAGCAATATTGGCTATGTTTTGGGGATTGAAATAAGTGCTTTCTATAAGCAACACTTAACGATCTCTACCCTGCTTTGCTGTGACTTTTTCCTCAGAAAGTGACATCATTGTCTGACTAACAAGGGTAATTAGTGAGCTCATAAGTAAAATCATGGATCATTTTTTAACTGCTGTTTTTTTCCACTAGCATCTTTTTAGCCCCAGGGACACTAGAACTAGAAATGGATGGTTTGAATTTCAAGAAGATTTTGCTCTATAACCTCATCTGTATTTTGCAGCTTGGGTCCATCTACAGTCTGATGCACCTAGTACATTTATGAGCATGGCTGGCGAGTTGGCTGACTGGTGAGCTGCACGTGGGATTTTTTAAAGCAGTCACGCAGTTTAAATCAAACTATACCGACCATCAGGCACTTGTATGTTCATGCATAGCATCTTCAAAGTTTCCAAGAAGGTGAACTTTTCTCAAAACAGAAACAGTGGCCTAAGTCTTCAAGAGTGAGTAGGGATGTTGGATGCCTTGATTTTGTAAGGCAACACGATTCCCATGCAGAGCTGACTGCAATTCCATTTCACTGCAACTTTTGAAGTTTTGAAATTTGTCTTCCTCCCCCCAGGAATGGAAACCAAACCTTTCAAACATGGGTGTGCCAACAGAATACTGTCCAAATGTCCATATTTGGATAAAAACCTGAGCCTTTTGATTTCGTATGTGTGGGTGGATAGGGCACTGCCAGTGATGAGGGAGACCAGGTGTAAGTCTCTGTTCTGCATGATTCAGAGAAGAGTTTTTCTTTGCAGATCACTCTAAATCAACATGAACAGAAACTGGAACCTGGGTCTCCCACATCCAAGACTGACAAGAGGGTAGAACAAGTTGTCAGTTGTAACAGGACCTGAAGCTCGGCGTCCCAAAACATGTGTAACATCTGTGTAAATAAAGTGAAATGGGAGAGAATGTGGCCTCAGTGAATTTTATGCACTACAGTCTCCAAATTCTTTCGACAGGTCTGTTCACATCTGGTGCCCTAACCACCAGATTACACAGAGAATGAGAGACTCTCTCTCACACATTCCCTCCAACGTCATCAGAAACATTTTGAGTTAATTAAATGAAATATAGTTGAAAAGGTTCCAGCTAGCTCTAGTAACTGTTGAAGATTTAGGCCAACAAGAGTTTTGTCTCTTGAAATGACAAGATAAATTGAATCATGCATATCCTGCTGCTCAGTCTTTGGTATCCAATATGGTGTAGATACAATATTGCTAGTTCAGATAGCCAGCCTGGATTTGGGTACAGCTTAGTTTAATTTAGCTTTCTTCTGAAACACTTTCAATGCATTTCAGCAGCTGAACATCACTGAAATATTATGGCAAGTGGACTCCCAAAGAGATGAGTAAATTGCATAGTAGTTATAAGTAAACAGAGAAGTGTTTTCTATTTGTTTCTCAATAACATGGAGTGACTTTAAACTGCCACAGTTGGCTCTAGTTGGGATGGCTAGGTAAATAAATATTGATTAAGAAATTCCTGCCCGAACAGCAGCAAACTAAGAATGTGATTATTTCATTTGCTTATTCAAATTACTTAATTGATAGCCTAATTTGCATAAGATTAATAACTAATGTGATCGTCAAATATTTACCCCATTAGAAGAAAAATCTCTTTATGTATCCCAAGCAAATATAGTGTCTAGTAATCAGTGTGTTTTTCAGCAGATCTTCCTATTACATCTCATGTTCATAGGGTTCTTCAAGGCTTTCTTGGTGGTCCAGTGGTTGAAGACATTTGTTCACAGGGCTATGGCCATCACCCCTCAAACCTACCTGCTCATTTCTGACCCCCTACCCAACCCCACATGTCAAGCTGCTTCTCTGAAATCTTCTCCTGGGTGTCTTTCTTGACGTCACTAAAATTTAATATTGCCAAAACTCACCTCCTTATCTTTCTTATCTGACCCTCCCCCTTCCTGATTTCTGCACTAGTTAACAGCATGGCCCTTGTCATCGACTCTTCTCTTCCCATATCATACTAAGCCATGTTCAAATCCTGCTATTTTTTCATTCAAATATTTTCCAGGTCCATCTTTTTATTTCTCTCCACATAGTTAAAAATCTCACACAGGCCCTCATCTCCTGCCTTGATTACTATAATTTCCTCCTCTCAGGCTTCCCTGGCAGACACATCTCCCTACTCCAGTCCTTTCATGCGAAAAACAGCTGCTAAGATCATCTTCCTTGCTCATAATTCTGGTCAGGTTGTTGGATTTAGTGTGGGATGGTGTCGGTGCACTGTGATATACAGGAGGTCAGACTAGTGAGCTGGTGATCTCTTCTGGATTTAAACTCTGACTCTGTCACCCTCAACGTCTTTAAATACCTCCACAGGCTCTTATTTCTTCACAGATAATTAGTCCAAGCTTCTTATCCTTGTCTCCGTGGCCCTACTTATCTGCCTTTCATTTTTTTATTGTCTTCCAATGCCTCCATCTTCTCTGCTCTGCCAGTAATGTTAGCTCAATGCACTTCTGTCTGCTTCTTTCTCAGCTCCTGAGTCGACTTCCTGAACGACTCCACAAAGCTGCTAGTCAATTGGGGTCTGATGAAAACCCCATTGAAACTGGTAACTTTTTTTCATTTTAACACTGAATCCAGTGGGCTTTGGATCAGACCCTTAGCTTTCAAGTTCCTCCAAGGTCATGTTACCCAGAGGTTATTCTGACTTATAATGGGAAGACTGGAGGACAACAGAAGATTATCTGTATCTCTAGTAATAGCATTTAGGAATTATTTCAAGTTGTGACCAATCATCACTAAGCCCATTTTTCTTGGCTGTTCTACCTCTTTCCCTGCTGTTTTGTCTGTTTTGCATGTGTTTGACTGTAAGCTCTTTGGGAAAGAAAGCACTTGCGTTTGTAGGGCACCTACCATATCACGGGTGCTCCCAGAAATGACAAAATAATCGTAGATCTGAAATAAAATGTCACCATTTATGCAAAAGTGGAAGATAAGCTCACAATAAGTTTATAGAAGTGACCAGAAAAATGAAATTACGTCATTTTTAAACTCAAAGTTCAATGATTAGTTGTTTCTGGGGGGAGAGGATGGGGGAAGAAGGGATAAGCATAGTAGATAAAAGCTAATTATGTTAATTTGTTTTTGTTACCATAAATAAATTGAGATTAACACAGTTTGAGTGTACATATTTTTATATTACAGAATTTCTATGTTTTTCAATCATATAATTGCATTAATATACTAATATAAATGAACTTGGATTAAAGATATTTTTATTACAGTAAAGAAAAGAAACTGGAAGTCGGGGTCACAGACAGAGTTTAAGGCCAGAAGGGGCCACCAGATCATCTGGGCTGACCTCCTGAATATCTTACCCAACTTCACATAGAATTGAAACAAACTCATGAGCCCTAGTTCAATGCATTAACCAAAAGATGATAGTTTAGTTCTTGTGGAAGTGAGGCCAGGTTATTACCACGGCATGCTGGTAAGTAATGCATGCAGTTATTACAATTTGCTACACGAGGACAATGAACTTGGTGTGGTACAAGGCACAAGAAGTGTTGGTTCCGACCCCAAAGAACTTAAGAAACTAAATAAATTGAAAAATAATCCAGACACAAAATTCACTGGGAGACCCAGAGGATAGTTTAATCTTAGGAGAATGTATCACAGGTGGGTGACAACAATTTAATTAGGATGGAGCGTCCTGGAAGGAGTGAGTTTTAAGGTGGGATCTGAATGAAGAATGGATGCATAGGCTAGAAATAGAGTTTAGGGCTAGATCTCAAGAGCTTTGAAGTCATTGGAACAGCTCTCATTGACGTCACTGGGTGTTGGTTCAGACACTCAGTCATAGATGGTTATGCACATATTGACGTGTTGCCCATAGCTAGTGACTGAGCCCAGCTATCAGAAAACCTCCTTATTACAAATATTGTGAAATTTCCTTCCCAGGCTACCATGCTAAAGAGGAGGGATTCTATCTGAAGAATAAAATGGGAGATCTTGCCACGTCTTTATCTGATGTAAACTAGTGTTATTCCCTTGAGTACAGTTGACTAGAATGTGGATCTGGCCGATAATGTTAGTAATTATAGGTCAGAATGACCATTTTTTCTTCCAAAGTCTTTTTTCTTAATCCTCTTGTTATCTGTCAAACATTATTTTCAGAACTGATTTGTACTCTTCTCAGTGTAGTAATTTTATCCCTTGTGTTAATGATATTATCTTTAAGGCATCCTTTATTGGATTTTAAAATGGTATAGCTCACCTTTTTCACTGATAGACAGACAACATACCTTATTTTCTAAGTTGACAGAGTTTATAGAGAAATATGAATGAATCTAGTATACTGCAGCTTGGTATTCTTGCCATATAGCTTTAGTAGATCAGGACAGAGTCTGTTAATCCATGTTTAACCAATTTATTAGCTGCCTTTGGGCAAAACTGTGACCAAACCCTGGATGTATGTAAGAGGGCTGTAGAAAACTTCCTCATTTCCTCCTGCAAAGGCCAACCATAATGTGATTGGGAGGTGAGAGACCAGAAAAAGAATGGAGGGATGGAAGCAGTTATGTGTGGAGGTCAGTGCATTTTGTATCCTCTCAAGGGTGGCAGAGTGATAGCTCTGTAATGCAGTCTCCACTAACCTCCAGGAAGAATTGAGTCAGCCAGAATTCCTCCTGTGAATTGACTGCAGAGCAACCTCTTTGCATCCCTCTAGCAGATGGCAGAATCCTTTGTGCTAGTACCAAAGAAATCAACCATGAACATCCAGGGAGGGGAGGAAGCATAAATGGAGCATTCCAGGGATGCCTTTGTTGTTCTTCTGACATGTAGGTGTGACGTTATCTGATTAAAATATGACCATGTAGCTCATTCTTGCTATCACAGAGATATAATTGCAACACATCTTGTACAAAATATGTCAAGTAAAGTATCTATGGAAAGGTGATGATTTTCTGAATTTGATTATGCTATTTGTATGCATATATCATTTTTGTAGTTGAAGTTATGAGTATTGGCTATATACTAGGGCTGTCGTTTAATCGCAGTTAACTCACGTGATTAACTAAAAAAAATTAATTGTGATTAATCTCAGTTTTAACCGAACTGTTAAACAATAGAATACCAATTGAAATTTATTAAATATTTTGGATGCTTTCCTACATTTTAGTATATATTTTATTGTGTGTTGTAATTGAAATCAATGTATATTATTTTTTATTACAAACATTTGCACTGTAAAATGATAAACAAAAGAAATCTTATTTTTCAATTCACTTAATACAAGTACTGTAATGCAATCTCTTTATCATGGAAGTTGAACTTACAAATGTAGAATTATGTACAACCCCCCCCCGCATTCAAAAATAAAACAATGTAAAACTTTAGAGCTTTCAAGTCCACTCAGTCCTACTTCTTGTTCAGCTAATTGCTCAGACAAACAAGTTTGTTTACATTTATGGGAGATAATGCTGCCTTCTTCTTATTTACAGCATCACCAGAAAGTGAGAACTTGCATTTGCTTTGTAGCCAGCATTGTAAAGTATTTATGTGCCAGATATGCTAAATGTTCGTATGCCTCTTCATGCTTCGGACACCACTCCACAGGACGTGCTTCCATGCTGATCGCTGTCATTAAAAAAATAGTGTGTTGTTGAAATTTGTGAATGAACTCCTTGGGGGGAGAATTGTATGTCCCCTGCTCTGTTTTACCTGCATTCTGCCATATATTTCATGTTATAGCAGTCTTGGATGATGACCCAGCACATATTGTTTGTTTTAAGAACACTTTCACTGCAGATTTGACAGAATGCAAAGAAGGTACCAATGTGAGATTTCTAAAGATAGCTACAGCATTTGACCCAAGTTTTAAGAATCGGAAGTGCCTTCCAAAATCTGAGAGGGACGAGGTGTAGAGCATCCTTTCAGAAGTCTTAAAAGAGCAACACTCGATGAGGAAACTACAGAACCTGAACTACCAAAAAAGAAAATCAATCTTTTGCTGGTGGCAACCTTCTGCTAGTGACTCAGATAATGAAAATGAACATGTGTCGGTTTGGATTGTTATCGAGCAGAACCAGTCATCACTATGGACGCATGTCCTCTGGAATGGTGTTTGAAGCATGAAGGGACATATAAATCTTTAGCACATCTGACACATAAATATCTTGCAACACTGGCTACAACAGTGCCTATGAGAATGCGTTGTCTCACTTTCAGGTGACATTGTAAACATGAAGTGGGCAGCATTATCACCTGCAAATGTAAACAAACTCGTTTGTCTGAGTAATTGGCTAAACAAGAAATAGGACTGAGTGGATTTGCAGGCTCTAAAATTTTACATTGTTTTATTTTTGAGTGCAGCTATGTAACAAAAAATCTACATTTGGAAGTTCAACTTTCATGATAAAGAGATTGCACTACAGTATTTGTATTAGTTACATTGAAAAATATTATTTCTTTTGTTTTTTTACAGGGAAAATACTTGTAATCAAAATAAATATAAAGTGAGCACTGTATTCCATGTTGTAATTGAAATCAATATATTTGACAATGTAGAAAACATCCAAAATATTTAAATAAATGGTATGCTATTATTGTTTAATCATGTGATTAATTAAGCGATTCATTTTTTTAATCACATGATTAATCGCAATTAATTTTTTTAATCTCTTGACAGCTGTACTCTACACCTGTATTTCAATTATGTTTGTTCCTGTGGTAACATCCACAAGGTATTTAGCCTGCACGTTGTGAAGGAGCTATTCGAGTTGAATGGCCCATTAAAGTAAACTTAACTCACAATGGAAGGCACCTATCTATACTAAATGGACTTTCCTGCTATGACTAAGCGATATGCGTGGACATGTGATTCAAGCACCATCTTGCTACCTGAAATTTTCCATTAGCTGTGCTGAGGGCTTTGTTTGAAACAATGGATTTCCTTCCACGTGGCAGAAGCTATAAAAGGCCCTGGAAACATTTCCATTTTGCCTCTTTCCTGCTTAAACCTCTGGACTATGAACGTACACTAATGGGAGCATTCTAACCAAGGGACTGAGGACCTTCCAGTGATTTGGAAGCAAACAGAGACTTAACAAACCTGATCCAAGAACTTTGCATTTATGGTATGTATCTGATTCCTTTAACCAATTTTAATTCTCACCTTTTTTTTTAATAAATAAACCTTTATATTTTAGATATTAAAGGATTGGCAATATCATGATTATTGGGCAAGATCTGAGTTGTATATTGACCTGGGTGTGTGGCTGGTCCTTTGGGATCAGAAGAACCTTTTATTTGATTAAACTGATTTTAAAGAACCTCTCATCTTTGTCTAGTGTTTTTGGTGATGATACAAGGACTGGAATACCTAAGTAGACTGCATTTCTGACTTCTTGTTAGCCAGTGTGGTGAAACAGAAGTTTACTTTTATTGCTGGTTTGATACGTCTTTTGAAAGAATAACCACCAGTTTGTGTGTGTGTGTGTGGGGGGCGGGTGTCTGCCCTATTTCTCAGCAGTTTTTCCTGAATTTGATATTCTCAGTTGTGACCCAGAGGCATGGTGACAGTAGGATACTTTATTATAATTCTTGATGGAACAATTTCATATTATCCAAAACAATAGATGCACATCTAAAGAACAGCTTTAATTCACCTGTACTAACTGGGGTTCCTTTGTTCCCCACCCTATTACAACAATGAGCACCAGAGCCCAGAAGGCAATATGGCTGACCCATAATGACTGGAATTGTTCAGAAAATTCACCATCCTTTCTTTGCCACTATTGCCACTCCAACCCTGGGAACAATGATGGAAGTACTAGAGTAGGTAGGCCATTGGCATTTACACTATATCATATTTTCTTGGTTCTGCCTCAGTGCAGGGGGCTGGACTTGATAACTTCGAGGTCCCTTGCAGCCCTCCATTTCGATGATTCTATGTAAGCTTCTGAATGACACACTGTAGCTCCCACAGTTACTAACATTGCTGCAGGTGCACTGGTGATAAGGCAACAGTGGAATATTTCCCAGAAGATACAACTGTGATAAAAATTGCTTTGCTGTGATATTGCTGTGTGCTAGCAGATGCAGTGCCAGAATAAATGTTTATAGCTGCTTAAGTGTTTGTCACTCTGGCTATGCTTGTTGGTTTAGCCTAGTCTTCCAGTTTGACTGTTCTTACTGGTAGTAAATAACAGAGGATGAATCGCATTTGTTACAAGTGTAATAAAGATTCTGTCACAGACATATAAAGTTAATCTGGTTTTATTTTGGGTTTCAAAGCTCCACAACTTTTCATATATGATGAGCTAGTTTATGCCCCCAATTGCTGCCATGGTGCGCTAGAAATCCCAGGCTAATGTAATGGCCAGTTATCAGCCAGCAGACTTTAGACCAGGACTAAGGTTATTTTTGCTTTGCCTGGTGACTGAAGCGGCCCTGGCTTGCCACAGCATTGGTGGGGAGATATGGTATGAAGCCACCTTTTGTCCCTGCCAGCTCTTGTCTCAAGTTGATTAAGCCCCTACTACTCTTCTCCCACAATCATTTTTTCTCCTTGTTCCATGTTGCCCCTCATGTGTGGCACAGCCTTCTCCATTGCATATACTCATTTTCTACCTTTTACCTATTTAAATCTTTTCTTTAAATACATGTCTACAAATCCTGTCAACTCTAATCTTCCAGGGAAACATGCTTCTTTCTTTAATAAAAGCAATACTTAAAATTTCTTGCAAACCCAGTACAGTGATTTAAGCTATAACTAGTGTCTTATTGCATGCAGACCTGCACTGGTTTAATTAAAGGTGTGATTTAAAATTGACTTAGCTAAATGTGTGCAACAGGCTGTATGGCACTCAGATACAAACCATCAGTGAGTTAGCTTAGGTTACTCAGGGATAGATTTAAACTAAATTAAAATAAGCCACACTTAAACTGAAAGAAGTGTTCATATGTGGCTTTGCACCAATTTAAAATAAAGTGGTGCAATTTCTGTGTGGCAAAGGCCTGCTTGGAAAATTATATTCAAAGTTTGCATTTCTCCACTCTTTTTGTCTATGAATGTCTGTTGTTCTTTAATCATATCTTTGTTCCAACTGCATTACTGAGGGAGAGACATTGAGCCTGATTCTCCACTGCTTTGCAGTTTGTGTATAACCATGGAAAGTGGATATGAAATGCCACCATTCTGATTTGGTGGCATTGTACACGTACTTAGCAACTCACTCTGCAGAGGTGTAAGTTATTACACAAGGTACACAGCAATGAAGAATCAAGTACTATGTCTTTATCTTTTCTTATAAAGTTTTATGCACACCTGTGGTGCTAGATAATTAATAATAATCTCTCACATCTATCTGTCCTTCTTTATTATAGTTGCCTGCTGCTTCCAAATTAACATACTTGTAGTGATGACTCTGGCCTCTATCACTGCACTGTTGCTTTTTAACCTTCTGGCACCTTTAATGCCAGATTTTCATAACAGCAAACAATTTCTTGCAAAATTGTGCCAACTTTTTTTTGCACTCACACTTGAATTGAGTTTACAAAGCTGGGAGTTTACATCTCTAATTACCTGACTGCAAATGCAAAAGTCTTTTGAGGTGCAAACACCTTTGCTTTCTAATCAGTTTATTTTATCTGCAGAAAGGAGGCTTTTTAAAAAAGGTACTCAGTCTTTAGTCTCCTGGTCAGACTTTCAGTGGGTTGTAACATTCTGAACATTCTAGTTCAATGGAAACTTTTAAAAAAATGATTGGCCCTCATAGAGGAGGACATTTATTTTTGAAAGATTCTGTTTGCTTTGATCAGCTGTGAAGTGAGACTACAACTATCTGACTTCAAGTTAAAACTCAAGAAACATACTACAGACAAGAAGCGAGAACTAAGTCTTTCTGTGCCCGACTGGTTTTTCAATGAGATACCAGAAAGTGTATTTCTCTGTAGACTTTTAAGCCAGGCACAGCATAAACGCAGTCATTACCCAGGTTCACAGCTCTGACCTTGGGGAGCTGAATTGGAATACAGAACAGTTGCCACTTGCTCAGCTGAAGAAAGACTAATAGCTGGCCCTTAACATCAGACCAGTGATTTCTTGGCTGCAGAAAAGGAAGCATTTTTCATGGAATAAGCTGTTTTCCGGCTTTTAGAAGCTCAATAAAATCTACCAAAGACTGTTGTTTTATAATAGAGAAAAACCCTCACTGGAAACATTTTGTTTGCTGAGCCTCCATAAAAGACTATAATAGGAGCTCCTGCATATTATTCCTGGCGACAGAACATTCATTATGGGTACATTTTCAGCTCATTGTGCATAAAGGAAGCCACTAGGAATGGGAACGTGACTCTTGTTAAGAGAAAGTTAATATGGTGTTGTGTGCTGAAATCTATAGATGCCTACCAGAACATTGACCCCAAGGGCTTCATGGGAGATTTTATGGAGTCAGCTGGTTAAAAATGAGAGAGAACTGAGATGGCAACGATGTGTCTCTGTCACTGACATTAGGAAGCAGCTACAGGCAAGAAAAGAGAAGTAAAATCCCCCCGCACCGCAGGAGTTCTCTGTCTTTATGTACAACACACATTCTGTGTACTCTCAAAAGTCACTCTACAGCTGCTGACCCAAAGAGGAAGGGGCTTCATTGATACAGAAACTACCATTCTTGCAACGATGTAACTGCACTATTCACAGGCTTATAATATACTTCCAGGCCAAGCAGCTCTACACATCACTGAGCTGTTTATGTGCCACCTATTCAGTGTACAGTCTGACAGGCCAGGCCAAGCTTTGACTAGTTATTTTAGATGCTTCCAGCTGGGGATGGTGGGGGACAGGGGGGTGTTCCGGGGGAGGATCAACCTGAGACTCTATAAGAGGACTCAGATTTTCAGAGGGCAAGTGATACATGTTTTCTGAAAATCAGCCTTCCAGAAGATGTGTCAAGCTGGGCATCAAAAAAACAAGGCACCCAGAGCAATTTATTCACAAACTTCAATAAGAATTGGATTGGGCCCTTAATCAGGAATAAATAATGCCTCAGCAGAATACCAGGGGTCAATATGTTCCTGTAAGTATCAGTATGTGACAAAAAACTAAAGCTCTAAAAGCTTTCTGCTTGCATAAGCTTATGTTAATTCTGGTATTCTGTCCAAATTCAATGTAAGGGTCATGTTTGGCCTTGGAGGAGTCATTCAGGTACAGATCTACAAAGAGAGTTAGGTGTTGCAATGCCAAGCATCATGTTGCCTAACTTTTAGGAACCCTCTTTTTCCTGTGGCCAGATTTTGAAAGGGCTCTGATCTTCTAGGTGGCCTCTGAGTATGCCTACTGGTTAGTGGGCCACATGCAAGTTTGGCAGGTGAACACCTATCTTCCCCTGATTCATGGATAGTTCTGGGGCTTTGGCAGGAGATAGGTGTCTGGGGAGCCTACTCTGAGGTGGGAACTTCTACAGCAAAAACATAGTGCCAGAATTAATGTAGGTGCCTACAGGGTTAGGTGGCAGCTAAGTGGGAATTCAGCAGTGGAGTCCCAACCTGGGGGTTTGAGGCAGCTTTGTGAATATAATTAGCACACAATTAACAGATCAGGCAACTACTTAACCCTCTGGGTTTGTATGTATAAATACCCACAGCGTTCAAGAGTGTATTTACTCTAGTTACTTAAGTAGTGCATCACAATCTTCACTGCCATTTATACACAAACTGGGGGTATGTAGTGTATTTACTTTATGGACCACTGAAAGGAGTGTGCAATGTAGACATGCCTTCATTGTTCCTATCTGTAAAATGGGCATAGTAATTCATATCTACCTTCCAAGGGTTATTCTGTGGATTAATTAGTTAGTCATATTGTTCTTTGAAGGTGTGAAGTGATATATGTAAATGTTAAGTATTATTATTATTGCTACGTGAAGACATGTCCCTATTGTTCTGCAATATTGTTTGAACTGATTATGCTAGTAATACCTAATGCAAATGTCAGCTATTACTAGTAAACACTTAACTCTGGTCTGCCGCTCCCAGGAATGGAAAAGGAATCTTTCTTTTACACAGCTCACTTTTATGGAGCAAGAGGTTTCCACTATTTGATCCGTTTAAAAATTTGTGAAATGTTGTGTAAATGTTAGAAAAATCTGGAGGAATGACAGCTTCAGAAGAATTAAGGGAAAGGTTGTGGCATGTAAACTTTTCAGAATGTCACCATTTTGCTGTGAAAATTTGTGAAGTGAAAGCTGGCAGCTTCTCTCAGCTCTGGTATAAACTGACACATTTTACTGCCAGACTGTTTACTAACATAGCCAGATGCTTGTGTCTCAGACAGGAGACTCCTACAGCTGCATCAACTAGCGCTGGGTAAGGTAATGTACATTTACATCAATGAACACTCACTGGTGTCTCTTAGCTGATGAAGATTTTCACCTTGGGTTTACTTAGAAGGAGAGATTTACGAAGCTGAGTAGTCCTGTCCCCCTTACGGATACAAGAAGTGACATTTTGATTAGTTAGCCAACCTATGATCTTTATTATTTTATAATTCACTCTTCGTACATTTATAAGAAAGAAAGAGACATACATACACACGTACTTACAAAGGGACAAATCCTGAAGCTTATGCTCAGGGCTAGATCATTGTGGTTACTAGAGCTGCACCAATGGTTATAGAAATAAAACCCGGGTACTGCTCGGGTAAAAAAGAGTACCCTGCCAACCCCTCATGCTGGGTGAAAGCCCATCTCTGAAAGCCAGGTCCCCTGGAAGTTAGATGCTAGCAGTAAGAAAACATTTCAGAGTGGGTTATTGGAATATGAGAACAGTGTTTCCAATCTCAAAGATCTCACAGAACATATGGGAGCTGGACAGCTATAGACTTGAAATCTGGGCACCAATCAGAACAGGTGGGTGAGTGCAGATAAGAAGTGCTTCAAGCAAGAAAAGAAACATCTCATTGGCTCAGGTCATAGAGATAGCAACTACTCAGAGGATGTAGTGTTCACTATGACCTTCTGAGGAAAAAAAATCACTCATCGATTGGGAACCTATCAATCAATGCTTCATATGCACCCGATTCCAAACCAAAGTCCTAATGACATCAATCATACAGTGCAATGCTCCTACAGAGGAACATAGTGATGAGGATAAAGATGAGTTCACCAAAGTGTAATTGACAGAATATCTAAACATGTGATGGCTGGCTCTGATGCTAAAGCAGGATGCGACAACCAAGGAATAGAAAGAGCATGGTTTGGGAACCATCAACCAAAATGTTGAGACACTCTGAATTGTGCTTAGTGTCCAACATAGTTCTTGCAAGAATGCTGTTCCCTCACAAAGACCTATATAAAGAAACATGGAATTCACTAGATGGCCAAATGAAAAATCAAATCAACCACAATCTGCATTAGTTTGAGATTCAGGTCCTCTGTCCAAGATGCAAGGCCATATTGGGCAGCACAACGTTGCATTACTAAAGGGAAATTAAAATTGAGAAAGATCAATTTTAGACAGAAAGTGGGGAAAGAAAATCCACACTATAAAACGGTAGACAAGAGTACTGCAAGAAATTCCAGAATACTAAGGAACAGGTATGAGGCACTGCCAGAGGCAGTGGAAGGTGATACACTGACTGGACATGAAGATAAATGGGCAGTACTCAGAGACAATGTGATTCGAGCTGCAGCAGTCATAGTTGGATGTCAGCTCTGACAGAGCAAGAATTGGATAAGCCAAGAGACGTGCAATCTCATCAAGGAAAGAAAAGTACTGAAAGGAAACCTCCTGACTGCTAAGACCAACAAGCTATTGGAAAAGGCCAAGGAGGAGTATAAGAAAGCAGCCAAAACAAAGCAAGGAAAGATTGATAAATAGTGATATGTTGAAGTCCCTGCAGCTAAAGTGGCTGCTATGATAGGAAACCACAGAACTGTTTACTAAATGATTAAAACCTGGTGTGGAAATTTCAAAACAGAAAATGGGTCAATAAAAAGCAAAGATGGAAAAAGGATTACAGCAACTGAAGTAGAACAGGAAAACAGAGGGACAGAATATTTCAAAGATGTCCTTTAGAGACCCAACCCCACCACAGCACTAGATTTTGATGAAAATATCAAATTGACCTTATCAATTGACATTAACATGGGTCCAACAGAGATGTCAGAAGTACAAGCTGCCATCCAAAAGCCAAAAAATAACAAAGTGGCAGGAGATGATCATATTACAACAGAAATGCTAAAGGTGCTTGATACCACCACCCTAACATACTGACAGAGCTGTTCAATTAAGTTTGAGGAAAAAAGAGACCCATCCTGGCCAATGGAAATATGGAATCAGTCAGAATATACAAAATGGGTGAGCTTACTGACTGTAACAACTTAGGAAAAGTTACATTATCTCTGTTGTAGGGAAAACCTCTGCAGTGTGTTGCTACACAGGATGAAAGAGGCAGTGGATGCAAAGCTTAAAGAAGAATGGGCTGGATTCAGACCCAAGAAATCCTATGGTAATCAGATATTAATACTAAGGACCCTCACAGAAGAATATGCAGAATGGTAAGTTCCCCCTCTTCACCAGTGTAATTGGTTGTCAAAAGGCATTTGACAGCCTTCAAAGATATACGTTGTGCAATATTCAGTTCTACACAATCCCAGGTAAAGTCATCAACATCAATCATGGCCACGTACAGAGAGGAAGTGCTCTGTAAGTGTTTGTGGATGCTGATATGAAACGGCCTCATTTTATCTCCACTGTTGTTTGGCATTGCCATAGACTGGCTAATGAGGAAGTGTATTAGCAACACAGACACTGCTACAGCATGTGTAGAAATTCTAGACTTTGCTGATGATATTGCACTGAGTGAAAACCTTGATAAGTTGCAAAAGACAGACAGGCAACTCATCAAGAACTGCAGGGCAAGCAGGGCTCAAAATTAATTATGCTAAAACAAACACCCTGGAAACCAAGACACCAAGAAGTAACATCTGGAAATCAAAGATATGCAACACCAGATCAAAACTGACAATTTCCAATTCAAATGTAATCTTGGTGTTAACCTACAGTCACGAGAGCTGGAGAGCTACTAAAATGTTAGACAGAAAACAAGACACCTTTGAAAATAAGTTCCAATGTCAGATTCTGGGCATTGGTTGGAAAGATTTCACCACCAAAGACATACAAAAAATCCCCAACCAGCATCAAAAGGAAGTGTTTGATGTATCTGGGGCATGTACTCTGGATGCCAAAACTCCCACATAACAGACTTCCACATGAAGCTGTTAAGTGGAAGCCAACTGGTGTGAGGAAGTGAAGGCAACCAATAGAAACCTTAGGAAGAACCCTTTTCAAGGAGAACAGAAAAGTCAATCTCAACACCATAGAGCAAATGGAAGCAGCAGCAAATGACAGAAGAATGGAAAAGACAGGTTTCTGTCATGTACGCCAACAAACAAAAAAACCCAAGAAATCAACCCACCACTCCTGTAAGAGCACGAGGGAGATTGGGCCTGTTTGAGGTACAATTGCTAAGGGTCTGCTCTTTGTGTATGGAGGTAAGTAGTGAGTTCTAAGCAATAGCATGAAGTAAGTTTGCTGTCCCCCACAATGTGCCTGCCCTGATCTATGGCTTGATGTGGGAGGATCATACCTCCATCCCACATCCCTTTTTTGGCTTGATCTTTTGATAGGACTGGAGTGCCCAGTTCCTGAGCTCCCCAGCACACAGGGACTGATCTCATTAGAGGAACGCAGGCAGTGGCAGAAGGCAGGGGAGAGGGTTTCTTGTGCAGCCCTGCCCAAAGACCTGTCATCTAGCCCTCAATATTAACACAGTCCTTACTCAGGAGAAACTCCAGTTGAAGACAGGGAGAGGTTATTGGAGTAAAAATTGAGTAAGATGTGCCCTTCTATAAACAAGAGGCATTTTTAGAAGAGCTGCAGCAGCAATAGAATGCCTGAGCCACAGGGATGACAGATGCAGATTGACCATCTCATTAGAGTGATTTATAAAGCTGCCGCTCTCACCCACACCTCCTACAGTTGTCTTGTTTGGAGTATGAGGAGTCACAAGCCAAGAGAGAATCTCCAGGGCTCTGCCTCCATTTCATTTTCACTTGAAATCATTGTAATTATAGAAATCTATTTTACATTTAATTTGGATTTTTTACCTCCTCAATTATTGGGTTTTAACTGTTTAACCATTCTTATTCTTGCTCATTAAAAAACCAACAAAATACCCACAACATCAATAACATCCATAACAATGTTTCCTTTATGATGATTATGAATTTGAGAAGGTAAACAATGCTTTGGAGAACTGCCGGGGTTATTTAGCCTGGTATGTGCTTGTGGGCATCTACCTGGATATTTTTTTCCCTCTGTCGCAGTGATGTCCTGGAGATTGGGCCATGTGCGGTAGGTGAAGTTGGAGGGATGTGTGAGGGAGTCTGCTATGTGTATTTCAATAAAAGAAAGGAAAGTGGATTTTTATAGCTAGAGAACCAGATTCACCGCAGGTATAAATCCATATAGCTCCACTGACTTCAAAGAAAATAGGCCCATTTACACCAGTTACAGATCAGGTTTAAATTTTTTTTAAACAAATGTTTTCACCGAGGATAACTATGTGTTATCTGCTCTTTAGGAGTCTGTGTGCCTTATTAATGAATGTGAATCTGGCCAATCCTGAAGTGGAAAGGGGCTATGATAAGTTCACAATAGTTAAAAGACTGACTGGCCAGCTGTGAATGTTGCCTGTGATATGACTTGATAGACTACATTTTGGTTTGTTAGATGTGCAGTATTGGTCTTATGAGGGTTGTTTAGGGAGTAAATAACATCTGCTGTACATTTGGCTGGCAAAACCTATTTGTAGTATAATTAAACAGCAATCATTTTGTTGGAGAGTAAACAAGAAGATAAACAGTCCAGGAATTAATGACCAGAATATCATTGCTTGTTTCATTGCTAGAAATGTACCACAGGTACTGCATGCTTCTATAGAGAGCACTAGTGGAAGCAGAACCAGAAGAAAGGTTTTTATGTATGCCAGAAATAATGCTGCTAGTTTTTCTCTGGAAAGATCAGATCTTTCTTGTCGCTAACAGATCTCCTCCACCCTGTGTATTCCCGGTTTTCACTAGAAAAACTAGAGTGGAGTGATTAATTTGCAGGTAGTACTTTATCTGATGAATCGAGATCCCCTCCCTACTCATGGCATGTATGCAAGCAGTTCTCAGTTTCCCTTAATTTATTTGTTATTGGAAAGTATACAATGAATATTTACGGCAACTTTTGTTAAACTCTAATGATACCCTATATTCACAAACAATTTGCTGGTTAACTGTGATTGTTTAGATAAGCCACATGATATTGTTTCTCTTCTCTGGTGGGATGACTGCACAAGCACTTCTGGGATGAATACCCGTGTTTAAATGTAAATTTTAGTCTATGTAAATATTTGTGCATGATCTGTGAGCATTCAGACAGCACAAGTACGCTGCTCTGTGAAAATGCAAAAGGTGCTGGGGGCACTAAAAAAGGAAAACAAATAATCCATTTATCTAATTACTTATGTGGTTGAGACAATTTTTGCAATACTTGCTCACTTCTATGGATCCCTAAAATCCCTCTAATTTTACTGGTCTTGTACCCTTTAGCTGAACAGTGAGGGCTCTTCGAGACTATCCAATGCTGCATTGTAATCAGATGAATATAAGAGGCTCCCCTCTCTCTGAGGGGCTGGATGTGCTATTTTAACACCATCCCAAACTCTTACCTACTGGGGAAACTAAATTAAGACAGGAAATCAAATTCAGACCTTCCGGATAACACAGCAGAGCACTCTTACTGGACCACCAAGCCATCTTCCTCATGACACTTTTGATACCTTTAGTAGTTTAGTCTAGTCATTAGTTTCGTAGGCCTAGATCATCAAAAATATTGAGGCACAACATTCTGTTGGAAAGGCAAAAGGGGAGTGCAATCACTGCTCTGTCTTAGGATCTCTGCTGATATGAGGTATCTGAAAGGGGGTGGGCTATAAGGAACAGCTCACATACTGCGCTGACTTGGGCATATTAGAACCTGGATGGATAAACAGATCCATGGTCCCCACCAAATTTTGTTTCAACCCTCAGAGCTAGCCAGGCAATGAATGACTACTCTAGAACTTTTCAAAAAGTGATCTCAAAAGAGGGACATTGCCCTTGAAAGTCTGCTAGAAAGACCATTGTAGTGTAACACAGCATCTTCAAAGACATAATTCCGTAAAGCTCTTCCTGAAAATGCGTCTGAAACAAATATCACCTCAAAACATACAATGCCATCACCTCTGAGATGTGCCATGGTCAAACACCCAAACCCAAACACCCCAAACTTGCCTTCTGATATGTTATCTGAAACAGCTACAATTAGATGCGCCTAGATTTTTCTCTGGGTTCCCAGACTATACCATTATTCAAACACCAAATCCAGACTACAAGTCAAATTCAGACTATAAATAATGTCTCTTCTTTCTCCTCTTCTAGTCCCAAAACATCTTTTGAGACACACGGAGCAGTTCAGTGTCACCATTCATTCTTGTCCATGGCTTGTTCCTTAATGAAGCCCAGCTTGGTCATGTCTCTGCATATGATATCTTGCCCTCTAGTCTAGCTTCTAGGTTGGACTGACCTTGGTTGTGTTTGCATAATTTTCTGTGCAATCCTATCATGTGTTTGTCTTCTGCAGTGTCCCTACCATCACAATCTTTTCAATTGCAGCCAGTCCTGTACCCTGAGTTCACATCCTACTCTCCTTCTAACTACTTCATTTGTCTTGAAATCATTCTACTTTATATTTGCCATCTTCCAAAAAAACACTCGTCTCTATTGCCTACAGCCACTGATGTCTGTTCCATGTAATGCAGCTGCTTGCAGACCATACAGTAATACTGGTATGATAAATTTTTCTCTATGTTTTTATCAGTCCATAATTCCATCAGCTTCAGTGCAACACTTGTAGCTAAAGCACATCTGCTGTTAGCCTCATCCTTGATGGAACAATTGGCACTGATCAGACTTCCTAAGTGCACATAAGACTATTTTTTCCTGTGACTTTGCCATTGCTGCTTTATACACTTTATCATTTGCCTCCTTTCCAAGATGCAAACACTTCTTCTTCTTGGAATTTATTGTTAAGTTCAACTCAACTATACAAATTTTCCAAGATAGTGAACAATAGTCATTAATTCTTATTTGCCAGTTTTACAATGCCATCCACATAAGCTAAAGAGCTTAATGCTAGATCACCTAGTGTCATGACCTTCACATTGAGACAAATGGGACTCACTCAGCATCTTTAGGCAAGTCTGTCTAGGAGACGCAAAACTCTGATTTCAAATCCAAGTCGGCCAAGCCAGTTAGACTTGGAAGTTAGGTGGAACAGAGTAGAACCATTGATACCTGTTCCTAGCAAGCCAGCAGATTATGATATAGCATTCTGATGAGTTGGGTAGGGTGGATTGGGCCTAACAAGCAATTTCATCTGTAACATTATTTATTGTACTGTTTCTCAAACAAGTGGAAGAAATAATATGCACATTTTTTTTAATCAGTGAGGGTAAATAAATGTTGGAACAATTTATCTGAGGTGACTGAGGAATCTCCAATACTTTGTCTTTAAATCAAGATCAGATGCCTTTCTAAAATATATGCTCAAGCTTAACCAGAAGTGATGGGATTGATGCAGGAACATTTGGTGAAATTCTATAGTCTGGATATTTCAGTTTCCTAAACAAGAATAAAGTTCCTTTTAAAAACCTGTGAATGTGAGTAGATATAGGCTACCATTAAGGAATGCAATTAAGCATTTGCTTGGGTGAGCGAACACCCCTGAAACAACTTTGAAGCTAATTCTCCAGCAAAAATAATTCTCTTTCTGGGTGTTAGATTTGTGAAAGGGATAATAGGTAGAGCATTTTTGTTTTCAGATTGAAATGAATGGCATTCAGATTAGTGAAAATTTGAAGCCAGGAATGTTAATTTGTCAATAGAAGAGGACTTAGAACAAATTGATAAACAGTAATAAGTCACCAGGACAAGATGATATTCATCTAAGAGTTCTAAAGGAACTCAAATATGAAATTATAGAACTACTATCACTGAAATCAGTCTCTGTACCAGATGACTTGAAAGTAACTAATATAACGCCAATTTTTAAAAAGGGCTTCACCAGAAATCCTGGCAATTACAGGCCAGTGAGCCTAACTACAGTAGTGGGCAAATTGGTAGAAGCCTATAGTAAAGAACATAATGATAATAAACACAGATAAACATGATTTGTTGGGGAAGAGTCAAACACAGCTTTGTAAAAGGAAGTCATGCCTCACCAATATTTTAGAATTCTTTGAGGGAATCAACAAGCATGTGGATAAGGGTGATCCAGTTGACACAGTGTACTTGGATTTTCAGAAAGCCTTGACAAAATCCTCACCAAAGGCGCTTAAGTAGTTATGGGGTAAGAGAGAAGGTCCTCTCATACATCAATAACTGTTTGAAAGATAGGGTAAGTGCTCATTTTTTACAATGGAGAGGAGTGAACAGCAGGATCCCCCAAGGATCTGTACTAGGTTCTGTACTGTTCAACATATTCACTAATGATCTGGAAAAGGGGGTGAATAGTAAAGAAGCATGGTTTGCAAACGATACAAAATTATTCAAGATAGTTCTGTCCAAGGCAGACTCCGAAGGGTTACACAGAGCATTTATGAAACTGGAGCACTGGGCAACAAAATGGCAGATGAAATTCAAATGTTGAAAAGTGCAAAGTAATGCACCCTAGAAAAATAATCCGAAGTATACATATACGATGGTGGTTCTAAATTACCTGTTACCACCCAAGACGGAGATCCTGGTGTCACCATAGCTAGTTCTCTGAAAACTTCTGCTCAATGCGCAGCAGTTATCAAAAAGACTAAAAAAGTGTGTTAGGAACTATTAGGAAAGGGATAGAAAATAAGACAGAAAATATAATGCCATCATATATATCAATTTTGCAGCCCATCTTGAATACTGTGTCCAGTTCTATCTCAAAAAGTATACAGTGGGACTGAAAAAGGTACAGAGGAGAGCAACAAAGATGATCCAGGGTATGGAATGGCTTCCACATGGAGGAGAGACTAAAGATTCGGGCTGTTCAGTTTAGAAAAGAAATGAGTAAGGGGTGGTATGAGAGAGCTCTATAAAAATCATGAATGGTGTGTTATTTACCCTTTAACACAACACCAAAACCAGGGACCACCCAATGAAATGAATAGTCAGAAGATTTAATACAAATAAGAGGGAAATACTTTGTGTCACAATATACACCTAACCTGTGGAACTCATTGCCATGGGATGTTGTGATGGCCAAAAGTGTAACTGGGTCAAAAAAGATAAGTGCGTGGAGAAATAGATATATCAATGGCTATTAGCCAAGATGGTCAGGGACACAACCTTATGCTTCTAGTGACCCTAATCCTCTGACTACCAGAAATGGAAGCCGGGTGTGGATCACTCCATAATTGCCATGTTCTGTACACTCCCCCTGAAGCACTGATGGGCCACTATTGGAGACAGGGTACTAGGCAAGATGGACCCTAGTGTGACTCTGTGTAGCAGCATTTGTTAGTTGGATTGATAATTATCATATTTAATTGTTTTTTAAAATATTAGCATCAAATTTCTCAAGAAAAGAAAACAAATGTAGATAATAGCATACCTGCATGCTTCTGAAGGGACAGCTTTCTAAAAAATATTAATGTTTTGTAATTATCACTAGAATACCACCTAGGTCTTCTATAGCACTTTTGAGCAGAGAACATTACAAAGGATGGAAAGCATCATTGTCCCCACGTTACAAATGGGGAAACTGAGGCACAACACTGTAAAATGACTTGCTAAGGCTAGCCTGCAGGCCAGTAGCAAAGCTAGGAATAGCACCCAGGTCTCTTTAGTCCCAGTTCAGTGCTCTGTCCACTAGTTACTTATTTACTTACACATTTTAATGAATTTAGCCAGTTTTCTTTGGCTAAAATTCAAAAACTGAAAAAAGGCTAATGACTTTTTACAACTTTGGATCCAGTCCAAAGTTCTGAATGAGTATATTTCTGTTTCATTTAAATGGATACAGGTTTTCTGAGTTTGTGTAAATTGATCATTTTATGTTACCATAGCTACATGGGTATTACCATGCCAGATGTGAGCTGTGGTCCATGTAGTCCAATAACTTATCTACAACCTTGGCCAGTACCAGCTGCTTCAGAAGAAGGCACAAAAACCATCGTACCAGACAATTACGGAATAACCTGGCTACAGGAGAAATTTCCTTCTAAGCCCCTTTGGTAGGTGATTGATTTCTCGCCAGAAACATAAAGGTTTTGTACTTGTTTTCATGTCTACAGTAACTGCATATTTCTAATGTTCATATAGATGCACCTCTTTGAATGTTACTAAGCTCTTGACCTCAATAATATTTTGCATTGGATTCAACCAGTTAATTAGGCAATACAAAAATGTATTTATCAGTTTTACATTTCTTGTCTTTCAATTTCATTTACGAACACCTTGTTTTTATATAGCACCTATCGCTGGGCTAAGTACTGCACAAAATTACAGAGAGGGGAAAGTATCATGAGAAGTGGCAAAGAGGAGTGTGTGTTTGACTTTCTGTATCCCATTCAGTTTTCATCATCACCACACCACTGTCACTTAGAACTAGACCTTTTTCAGCTGGGAATGGTCATGCTGATGGCGGGTTATCCAATGATTGTCCTTGCCACAAAAAAGTGGTATGACAAATAAGCATGAACGCTGGCAAAAGCAAGAACATTAAACCTCCTAGTGAACAGAAGTTCCCCTCCAGGCACAAACATTTCAGTGAGAATGGAAAAAATTCTATAAAGTACAGTGTTCAGGCATCTGGGAATAAATAAACTCCTCTTCTTCATTCTGATTGACTGTTGATTAAATGGTACTGGGTATTTACAATGGGTTCCATATGGGAGAAAATGATAGAGATGACTTAATGATTTATTGAGAACTGGGAATTGTACATACCGATTCTTTCTAAAATGCCTGGGTAGATGGCTACTAGGTGCCATGCAACTGATATCCATTTTATTGGGATGGGGTGTGGAGTAGGGTGTTTTTATATATTTTTTTCTAATATTATATGTTATATATTTTTCTAATAATTAAATGACTCTTTACCATCTAGACATGTGATTGCCAAAAACTGAAAAAAAAATCTGGTTTTTTTTAAGTCAAAATTTTCTTCAGCATAAACATTCTGACCAGTTCTAGCGTGGTTGTTAAGCAATGGGAACTCAAACCTGTGTGTGAAAAGGGAAAATTCTTGGGGAAAACATTTTAAAGTGTCAGGTTTCAGAGTAGCCACCGTTTTAGTCGGTATCCGCAAAAAGAACAGGAGTACTTGTGGCACCTTAGAGACTAACAAATGTATTTGAGCATAAGCTTTTGTGGGCTAAAGCCCACTTCTTCGGATGCATAGAATGGAACATGTAGTAAGGAGATAAATAAACATACAGAGAATATGAAAAGGTGGGAGTTCCCCTACCAACTGTAAGAGGATAATTAATTAAGATGAGCTATTGTCAGCAGGAGAAAAAAACTTTTGCAGTGATAATCAAAGCTTCAGAAACAGACTCCAGTGAGAAACTGCTGAACTTGAATTAATATGCAAACGAGATACTATCAACTTAGGCTTAAATAGACACTGGGAATGGCTGAGCCATTTCACACATTGAATCTATTCCCCCATGTTAAGTGTCCTCACACCTCTTATCAAACTGTCTTCAATGGGCCATCTTGATTATCACTACAAAAGTTTTTTTTTCCCTGCCTGACAATAGCTCATCTTAATTAATTAGCCTCTTAGAATTGGTAGGGGAACTCCCACCTTTTCATATTCTCTGTATGTATATATATCTCCTCACTATATGTTCCATTCTATGCATCCAATGAAGTGGGCTTTAGCCCACAAAAGCTTATTCTCAAATACATTTGTTAGTCTCTAAGGTGCCACAAGTACTCCTGTTCTTTTTATTTTAAAGTGTTTTCCCTCAAAGCTGATAAATATTGTATTGAGAAGATTATATGGAAATTTTAATTCATCCCTGGAAAGCTATTATGCCAAGTTTGGGAACTAAAATCTGGCATTAAAAAATGAAACAGGGATTTCAATCCTGTTCAGATACATTTCTCACCAGAACCCTAGCCATGAAGTCACTATCAACCCCTCCAGAATATAAAATAAAGTGCTAGTTTCAAAACCTTTATCTCCTTATCTGGAAAGTGTTCAACACCACTCTTACCATATCATTTCTGCTTCTGGCAGATTTCACCTAAAGTGTGGCAGAACACTTTGCCTGGAACCTTGACCAAAATAATATCTCTAGTTTTGTATCAGACATAGAGGCAGTTGATATGGACACATGAGTCAGGAGTCAGAGTTAGGAACTTATTCAAGTTTACTCAGTAATTACCGTATATGTACCACACTTCGATCCAGCTGAGTGTGATTCTTGATGTGGGCCACTACTGGTCTCTGAAAGGCACAGCCTACTACAACTACCTAGAATATGAGAGCACATTAATAATGCTAATATCTATAGAATAAATATAAGCATTAATTGTTATTATTAATTAATTACTAACTATTGAGTTATATCAATTTTTTAACCCTACAATCCTCATCTCAAACAAATTAATTTGATGGAGGTATGCAAAAACAGCCACAACTTTAAAAAGTAAATAATGAATTAGCTGTTGCTTTAGGATTGGAGAAGAATATTCATTATAATCATTTTATGATTTAATTGTAGATTATCTTTTGTTTCTTTTTTGTTTGTGATCTTAAATCCTTTGTGAAAATGCCAAAGACTTAATTGACTCCTTTCAAGAGCCAGAGATTTGGGGGCGGGGGGGGGGGGAGAGTTAGAAGGGAAGGAGGAGGTGAGCACACGCACAGATTGGTTGTCTCCTGCTTTCCTTAAAACTTTGTTTCAACAAATTTTATATTGGTAGGGATAGATTTAAAAAACAAAGTGTTCAACTTGATAAACTGTTCTGTTTTACAAAGTACTTGCTTTAGTATCTTAAAAATCCTTCACATTAGTTTCTAGTTGCTTGACTGTAAGACTCCAAATTGACTTAGCTATTAAGGTATATAATGGTATTTGTTTGTGTCATACAGTTTGATTGTGTCATACAGTTGTGGCAAAGCATGATTTTCTCAGTTGCAACTCTTGTGCTCATGCATGACTGACTTAAGTGGAAGAATTATTATGAGGAATGTTTTCCTTACTTAAAACGTTCTACTCTTATAGTGAAAGTGTAAGATATGGTTCTATTTGTAAACAACTGAAGCGTAATATCTGCAATACATCATGTAAAGGTATAATCACTGTCAAAATGACAGGCAACATCAAAGAAAGTGACTGCTGTAATTGACAGAGATGGTGATCAGGCTCCAAAACTGTTTTCTGATTGCATATTCATGATTCTTCTGTATAATACGCTACAGTAACTGTGAGACTTATTCTAAGTGGATGTTTTAACATCACTAGACTGACATCTTGTACTTTGAGATTTGCAAGTCTAATCTTTAACACTGTTTGCTCTACATTGTCTCAAGACATCTAACTCTTGAAATCTGGACTTAGTTGTATGACACATCAAAGAACTGCATGCATGCAGCAGCCATCATACTTGCTACCAGTTTCACTACTGACTGTGGTTAAGCAATGGAGCAGTTTTCAGTTTGCCTCCATAACGTTCATTTCTACCAGTACTGAACAATCAATTCATTAACTAACACACACACACACACACTCTTACCTTCAAGTATCCTAAGGCTGACAATTTCTCTCTGATTCAGTCTTTGACCTTGGGTGGAGGTGGGCGAATTGAGTATTTCCAGGTATTTGCCTTGTTTAGATTTTGGCTATCGATCGCCTTGACTTCTAATATCACAAGGCATGGTCATAGGCATGAGAATGGGTACAGAAAATTTCTATTTGGATCCCTCCTATAGCCTAGTTCCCCCCTTCCCCAAATACAAGTGACTGCCTTTGACTTCAGTGGGAGTTATTCGTATCCTAAAAGGGAAATTAGTCCTTATATCTCTGGGTGGGGTGAGGTTGGCTGGCTTGCTTCCCCCATCCTGAATGTTCTAATACATTTTCCTAGGGCAGGTCTAGGTTTTCTAACACAACAGACCTGCATGTTTCTGGGAACAGCTCAGTAATATGCTGCCAAAATTACAAGGAGTTCCCTTTAAAAATATTTCCACCTCACGTGGTGATCTGTGACATTCACTTTGTAAAATACTCTTCTCTACCTGCCCTCAATCCATCAGTTCTCATATTCTCCTTCTTATACTTCCTTCTCCAACCAAATTCTAACTTATTCCAATTCAGTATTCTCTCCCCCAGCTCCCCAATTT
This sequence comes from Gopherus flavomarginatus, assembly GCF_025201925.1. Lineage (NCBI taxonomy): Eukaryota > Metazoa > Chordata > Testudines > Testudinidae > Gopherus > Gopherus flavomarginatus. The sequence continues at coordinate 114,381,362 of NC_066619.1, forward strand.
CTTTAGCAAAGAGATCCCCACCTTCTCAGAAGGAAGCCTAAGAAAACAGAAAAGTCGGAAAGAGTTTTTAAACCAATCAAAATCAGGGACTTTTCCCTCGTGAGAGGGGGAGTATGAGGCTGAGGAGTAGTAGTCTTGAAAGGAAAAGAAGTCCCCAGTTTACGAGCTGTGCAAAGTCAATGTGCTAGGCAGAGCCTGCTACTGACCCATGAATTCTCACAGAAAACTTCAGGTTAGAGACTAGACCCCACGGCAAGAGACCCTTATCAGGACAGAGGCCTTCCCTCCTCAGAATTGCATGGGTCCCTGACCCAGCCAAGAGCGAAGAAACTGTGAATGACCTAGCTAGCCTACAAAAGCTTAATTAAAGAGGGTTCCCCAGAGTCACAAGTAGACAGAGACTCAAAGATGTCTGAGAGGTCCCCATCCTATTACTGCTTTTGTCTACTTTATATCCTACCATATCACTTGAGTCCCTCATCCCTGGCAATGGACCCCCTGTCTATGAGCCAGAGAGAGCTTGTGCACTTCCACCTGAGGTTTCCATTAGTGAGTATTGAGTTTACTCAGGTGTTTGAGCTTGCGCTAATGTTGCTGAACAGTTTATGTTTCCACTTCAAATTGTTGGACATCTTCTGAATTGCTTATGAGTATAGATGCACATTTCTCCTTATGGATTTAAGTTCACTATTAGGAACTAAATGGAATAAACTCAAGCTTATGATGCAAACAAAGACTTCTGTGCCCACCAAATGGTGTTCAATCACCATAAGCAGAAACTTAACCAGTCAGTGAAGTCTTTCATCCAGAGGTTGCATTAGTATGGATATATGTATGCGGATGCAGCCAAAACTCAAACTAGGAGCTGGGAGGTAGATAATCAACAAATTTACCAACTGACACCAAGAGAGCCTCCCTCTAAAGAAGCCAGTGCTAAGTTTGTCTCAGCTGGAACGAGGTCCTTCCCTGTCGAGTGCTGAAGTGCAGAAACACTTCCAAATATGTGATGTGTTTGAAAATCTAGATCTGTTCATTGTGTCTCAGCCATCAATTAGTGTCCTTGCATGCTTTATACTGTACATGCCCATGGACAGCCACTATCACCCCAAAAGCAAGGAAGACGAGTGAAAGCTTTGAATGCTCTGTGAATTCTCCCCTGAATCAGCATTTTGCACAAGATTATTCAGCCCCTATATTTCTGTAACTGGGGTATGCTTAGAAAAAAATCCTACGCCGCCCAATGGGCAGCTGCGAATTCAGCTGTTTCCTACATGGCGTGTTGAGCTAGTGCCAGAATGGTAGGCTTGGGCTGAAATGTAGAACACATACTGTCTCACTCAAGGCCTGATGAAAGGATTCTTTGATTTGTACTTTGTGTTTGTGTATCGCCTGAGATGTGTCTCTTTCTGTTGCGCATTAAACTAGACTTGAGGACTGTGTTCAAGCCATATAGTCGGGGAGCAGCTGCACCTGAAATTAAGGCCAATGGGTCAGATTAATCAGGACATGCTTGCTGCTTTGGTGACACAAAGCAATTGTATATCTGGCCTAACCAGCCAGTTACACTGAGTTTACCGCTGTTTGTGCTGCCAGAGAAGTGCAGAGCAGCTAAAGGCATATGGACTAGCTACATTCCCGAGGGTAATTTCTACAGAAGCCTTCACGCAATTCTCTAGCTCAGCTGAGCTCTTGCTGCCCTTTGTAATGACCCGGTGTTCTTTACAGTACCACCTGGCCTCAGCTGGGACCAACTTCCCTTAATGTGGCCAGTCACCTTATCACATATATTGCCCACTAGAGCCTTCCCTGGCCTCAGGACAAGCTCTGCCCATCACTACCTCATCTAGGGCAGTCTTTTCCCCTTTAAAAGCAGCCACTTCTGCCTCTCATTCTTTTTTGCAAAGCATTGGCTCTTTATCCTCCTAAGCAAGATCTGCTGTTCACCAATCTCTTCCGTCACTCTGAAGTGGATCAGTTCCTGTGCCTTATTTATGGCTTGTGCCAAAAGCTTATGCTTTAATAAGCACATTTTTTTCCAGCTCCTGCAAGCCCGCTGCTACCTGAGTCTGTAGATGGCTAAGTTGTGCAAAGACTTCAGCTATGGAACCCTTCTTTCCCAGATCTCTCCTGTCCATGCCTCTATCGATCTGCTGGGCAGGGGCTGCTGACATCACTGCCACGTCTGCCCCCAATGTCACTTCTGTGTTCGTGCTGGTCTACTCCACATCCTGTCTCCAAGAAAGGGCCCCTCTCTCCTGCTTCACTTCAGGCACTTGGGACTGTCATGGTTCAGTGAAACTAGGCAATTCTCTGCAGTGGGGATAGTTTCCCTTGGTCTACAGGGCTTCTCCTTTTCCTGTTTTACTCATGGTCATCATCCATTTTTGAAGCACACCTTGGAGTGATCCTTCCTCATTTGTGGTCTGACACACAGCTTAGGGGATGAGCTTGTGCTATGGGCTCTCAGATCATCCATTGAGATGCAATACCACTCCATAAAGTTGTGATTCTTTAGTGGGCAGTCCTTCCTGATGAGCCCTGGCTTATCACATCAGAAACACATTAATGGAGTTTCACTGCAGCTCCCGATGGATCTTCCACTCGATTTTGGGAATGACTGGGGAACTGGTAGCTCTTCAACCCTACTTAGGGCTAACAATGACTCTGGCTCCTTGATAATTCTCCCCGAATTCCTAGGTTGGGGAATCCCCTATTTTTGCCTTCACAAGTTAGACATTTTTGGTCCATTATGCCACTCAGGGTACTCAACTCCCTTGGCTTCTGCTCTCTGCGTTGCCTGACCTACCAATGATGGCTGGACATGCCGTACCCAGGTTTGAACTCCTGCAGGCAGGAGCTGCAATAATTGTGCCAAGACAACCTGATCCATCATTCTCTCATTGGAACACTTCTCTGGACACAACCAATGGGTAGCAAGGTGTCACAATCATTGGGCCACTATACACGTAAGTACTTGCAGTTGAAATGATTCAACCTAGAACAGGCAGTGATATGTCTCCGGAATCAATTCCACTCTGTCTAAAACAGCAGCTTTGAAGATTGGATATGAGCTTTGACTGCTGACCACTGAAGTCTTAGTACATTGGCTTGACCTTAGTACTTGCACTAGCCAACTACTTGAAAGTGCAGATGGAGGCCTTAGGATCATATTCTGTCCTAACTTCACATCTAGGGCCAGGCTCGCCTGAGCTACCTTCTCCAGCAGCAGCAAGACTCCCTGGAGCCCTTCGAAGGTGTTTCCAGAACTGTTCCTGTTGCTGGTCTTGTGCCTATTGCTGCTTTTGTTGACTCAGTGGTTGTTGACTCAGTGGTTATGTCTACATTGCACACCAGTGTCGGCAGCCTGTAATGTATGTGTGACTACACACCACAGTGAAAAGCAAGCTGAGTCCTCGCTGTGGTGTGTAGCTTTACATGTCAGTGAAAGGTTCTAGCACAGGGAAGGCAGTGGGGAGAGGCTGTGGCAACAGGGAGGTGCCAAACCCTTTTCATGCTCTGTCCCCCCACCAAATCCTTTGCCTTCTGCCAGAGTCTTTCCCTGAGATGGGAAAAAGCTCCAGCAGCAAGGAGCTGGCAGGGCTTTTTCCCACTGCTGGAGTCTCTCTCTGTGGCAGGAGAAGGCTCTAGCAGCAGGGAACAAGCAGGAGACTATATTGCTAAAAATAGTTGTGTTGATGGGAGACACTGCTTGGGCATGAAGAGAGCTATGTAGGGTATGTACCTGGGTACACACCCACAGGCTTCAAGTGCGTCTTTACTATACTTGCCTAAGGGCTTGGCTACACTCAAAACTCCAAAACGCTGTCGCGGGAGCGCTGCTGTGGCAGCATTTTGAAGTGCGAGTGTGGTCGCGGTGCCAGCGCTGAGAGAGCTCTCTCCCAGCGCTGCAGGTACTCCACCTCCTCATGGGGATTAGCTTGCAGTGCTGGGAGCCACGCTCCCAGCGCTGGGGCACTGTTTACACTGGCGCTTTGCAGTGCTGTAACTTGTGCTCAGGGCAGTGTTTTGTCACACCCCTGAGTGAGAAAGTTGCAGAGCTGTAAAGCGCCAGTGTAGCCAAGGCCTAAGCTGTGCCTCACCATCTACATTGCTATTTATACCGTGATGGGGGGGGAGGGCTGCTGTGGGAGGCCTAGCCATGCATGTACTCTAAATATCACCATAAGACGGTGTAGATGACCTGGCAGGAGATGCAGGAGGAAAGCCTAGGTCTGTTGGTGCTGTTTCTCTTGTGCCACCAGCAGGTCGAGAATGTTCTCCGTCCTTTCCCTTTTACTAAGAAAAGTGTGAGTAGCTGACCAGCCAGTCCTGCTGACTGTATTTTTCATCGCTCATACTGCCTTCTTTTTCACTGCCTACATTCCCCATTATTTCCAGGAGCCACTCAGCTGCTCACATTTTCCAACTCATGTAAGCCAGCAAGTTAGCTCGCGGTCATCAGTCCTTCCCTGGGCCATGCCAAAATCTCTTTCAGACCCTGCCACAATTAATTGGTTTGCACAGAAACTTGGGACAAAATAAGGTAGCAGCACAGTGTGAGAGCTAGAATTTCTGTTTCTTGGGAATGGTCGTGTTTTTAAAATTAATTTCAGAATTTGAACAAAATATCAAATTTCAAAATATCCCTTGAAATGGAATTTAAAAAAAGATTATTTAAAGTAAATGTTTATTTTATTCTTGTTTTTTTTCTGTATTTATTTTTGTAATTACTTTATTCTTGTCTTTTTAATTTTTATCCTATTGTTTATTTTGTATGTGCATTTTATATTTGTTTTCATTTTTGTTTTTGTACTTTGTAATTTTATTTTTTACATTTTTAATTTTATATTTTTGTTTTTTTATTTTATTTGGTATTTGTTTTTATTTTCTTACTATATTGTTATTGTTTTATTATGTTTTAATTCTCTTTAACATTGTGTATTATTGTTTTGCATCATTTGTGTGATTTGCTTTTATTTTTTCATTGTTTATTTTATTGTCCCCTCACCTCTTAGCCAGTGCCCTGACCTAGCGACTTCTGCAGGAGCCTGTCTGATTCTTGAAGTTCTGTAGTTGAACTTACCTCTTCTTGGCCTTGATAAGAAGCAGGGCACATATTTTTACAGGTATTTAGGCATTGCAACATCTAGCTGATTTAGGAGCCTGTCTCATTTTCAAAAATGATTTAGGCACTTAGGAGCCGAAGTCCCATGGGAAGGAGCATACTGCTTCTCCTGTTTAGGGACGGGTCTTTTTTGTAGGCCCTCCACTTTAGAAGGGTGCTGAACCTTCCCATTCCCTTCAGATACCTGTTTTCTCTTTGCCAGGGTTAGCAGTGAGTCTGGCATCCCTCAAAGACTGGAGGACCTGCACACCACACAGATATGACTGCCAGTCAGGGCTAAGGATAAACATGTTAACTGGGGACATGGCTGCATGCCACTGGTGCTGGCATAGGATATACTCAAAGGTCACTGGAGCACTATGTAGTCCTAGGAGCATGGTGATTACATAAAACAGAACAAGTGGGCTGACAAAAGCTGTTTTTTTCTCCCAGGAATCAGTTAGCTCATGGCAGTTCCCTTGAGTAATTCCGAAGTGTGCTATATCTAGCCTCTCTAGCTGGTCAATAGGCTCATGTACAATAGACATCAGTCTGGAAACTGCATGTATTCTCCAGAAATCCATGCAGAAGCAAATGCTCCCATGTAGCTTAGCGATCAGGGGAATTAGGCCGCACCAGTCACTGCTAGATTCTTCATTCATCCCTAGCCTTAGTTTTTCCCAGACTTCCAAAGTTACAGTGTCTCACATTTTTTTCAGGGATACTATAGAATTCTACTTCTGATCTTACTCAAGACTCTAAGAATCTGATGGGCTAACAGGATGCTTCTCTCAGGCAGGGAACAGATAGCCTGTGAATGTCCCCATCAGATTATGCAGTGTGCAATCTAGTCAGGCATCCTGATCTTCACATAAGGGTAGAATCACCTGTATCTGATAGCTCAGAAAGCCCTAAGACCTCTGGCCCATTTTGGGGCTCTACTATAGCCAGAATTTCAGCAGATTTGGTTGGTGTGTTTGACCTTCTCCTTGTCAGGATACAGAGTGTCATGGTGAACCTAACCTATCTGCTAGCTAGACCACTCAAAACCCCCTTGCTGCAGAGCGTACTCACTGTTGTTCAAAAGGGGGAATTGGCTGGCTGGCTTTTCCTGGATGACTGTGCCAGTCTGTCATAAACAGATAGCTAAGGGTTAATGTCTCTTTCACCTGAAGCACCTGACCAGAGGACCAATCAGGAAACCGGATTTTTTCAACTCTGGGTGGAGGGAAGTTTGTGTCTGAGTCTTTTGTCTGTCTGCCTGCTTTCTCTGAGCTTTGGAGAAGTAGTTTCTACTTTCTAGTCTTCTGTTTCTAAGTGTAAGGACAAAGAGATCAGATAGTAAGTTATATGGTTTCTTTTCTTTGGTATTTGCATGAATATAAGTGCTGGAGTGCTTTGATTTGTATTCTTTTGAATAAGGCTGTTTATTCAATATTCTTTTAAGCAATCAACCCTGTATTTTATCACCTTAATACAGAGAGACCATTTGTATGTATTTTTCCTTTCTTTTTTATATAAAGCTTTCTTTGAAGACCTGTTGAAGTTTTCTTTACTGGGAAATTTCAGGGAAATTGAGTCTGTACTCACCAGGGAATTGGTGGGAGGAAGAAATCAGGGGAGATCTGTGTGTTGGATTTGCTAGCCTGATTTTGCATTCCCTCTGGGGGAATAGGAAAGTGCTTTTGGTTTCCAGGACTGGGAACGGAGAGGGGGAGTCACTCTGTTTGGATTCACAGAGCTTGTGTCTGTGTATCTCTCCAGGAGCACCTGGAGGGGGGGAAGGGAAAAAGGATTATTTCCCTTTGTTGTGAGACTCAAGGGATTTGGGTCTTGGGGTCCCCAGGGAAGGTTTTTCAGGGGGACCAGAGTGCCCCAAAACACTCTAATTTTTTGGGTGGTGGCAGCAAGTACCAGGTCCAAGCTGGTAGCTAAGCTTGGAGGTTTTCATGCTAACCCCCATATTTTGGACGCTAAAGTCCAAATCTGGGACTAAGGTTATGACACAGTCCCTGCAGCTACATGATGGTTAAGGATTGGTTTCTGTCAACAGATTAGGACTGAAGATGGGGCTGAGTCATCTCTGGCCTAGGAAGCCAGACCCTTGGACAATCACTAAGGTTTGTGCACATCTTGGGACAACAAAGTCTAAGACAGTTTTCCCCTCTCTTCAGATGGTGGCACAAGAGCCTTGTGTCCCAGATACAGAAGTGAGACAATACATCTCTGAATACCTTATAGTCACCCTCCAAGCCAGGGTGCAGCTTGGGCATGGTGTTGGCCCACGGACCTTCCCATCACAGGCTCCAAATGAATAAACGGTCAAGTTGCATTGTTCAGTGACACACGCTACATAGATGCTGGCCAATGATAGGATGGGAGTGATGGGGAGAGGGCAAGAGTAGAGTTATAAAAATGAAAATGTATGTTAGATATACAGAGGCCGGTGTGCCTGAGGGGCTATTACCCACTTCTATCCAGTCTAATGATAATGGGCTGCCCTTTGCAATTTTATACTTTGGAGACAGCGCCACACAATGAAGTGTCTGCTGCCAATGACTAGCAATCTGATCATTAAAGACTATCACCCTAAACATCACAAGGAAACATCTGGTAAGTTATAGTACATGCATCGAACGCAGCAATACCTTATGTGGCATAAAGCAGAATGACATTATGGCATGTAATGCACTTGGACGTATAAAGAAGTTGTTCTTTAATGTGTTCAGTGCCTTGTGGGCTATTGCGTAAGTCCAATAAAGATGCATACTTGTGGCTAAAAGAATGTATGTCACATGTTACTTGTCTTCCTTTTGTGGCTTAGCTCTGCCTTGTCTATCACCTCACACAGGGTGTAAAGCCATTGACATCTGCTTCCATTCAGTGATGCCAGACTTTGTTGTCCGCTAGTCAAAATTTCTAGCAAGAACTCAGCACTTTTTCCCTTGTTGCCCTGTATGCATGGGAAAATTGTGCAGTGCCACCGTGTTACCTTGCTTCAGCTCTCTTCTTAAAATCCTCCTCTGCCACAATGCCTATGAAAAACTTGGCAAGGGCTATGCAGCTGGTGTGCCGAGACAGCTGCTTATCACACTAATCATAACAGTATCCCTATTATTCTGTGTTCTCCTCCAGTCTGTTTGTTGGATCTTCTGTGGTCTCTTGCTTAGACCGTAAGCTGTCTAAGACAGTGACCATGTCTTTATTATACATTTGCCAAATGGGGCCCAAATTCCTTACTGAAGCCTTTGGGCATTACTGCAAAACAATAATTCCTTGAATAAAAATTGCCATATTTAGATGTCCCTGCCCTTTTGTGTACACTAAGATCTATCCCAGCATTCAAATAGTTTACCCCTTTTCCTGCTTTGATCCTTTAGTTAGACTCAAAACTTAGAAGCACAAGATCAGTCCTGAACCACCATCTGATAGCAGCTCTCCAACTGCATATGTTATTCTCTAGGTTTTACCCTATAGTAGCAGGAAGTAGACACTAGATATATTCTGTTGCTTTATTCATATGATGCAGAAATATATTTGTGATCACGCTTGTTCTGGAGGAAGAAGCAGCCAGAGTAATGATCATTTTTATTGGGCCAAACCATTTTTGTAAAATCACCCAACATTTTCAGAAAGAACTTGTTGACTTAGAATATTTAAAAAATATTTTTTGGTCCAATAAAAGGTATCCTTTTATCTTCCTTATCTACTTTTTAGAGAATTTTTCAACATAAGTTTTCTGTTTGAAAATATGCTTTTGTCAAAATTAAAATGTGTCATGGAATATGTCAATTTCAATGAGATTTTTGACAGGAAATATTTTAAATTATGTGTTATGGCTTTGTCAAATTTTTTGGTAATGTTGAAACACATGGTTTAAGTTTATTTAAACGTTTAAATTATAATAATTTTAATATATTATTTAAACATTATTTAAAGTATTATTTTTTTACCTTCCTGAAACTAAACATTATGGTATTATCTAGAGGAAACAATTTGGCAATATTGAAATGAAATACTGCAATATTTCAGAATCATTTTTTTCTAGTTTTCTATCCTTTGGAAGATTTTGATATTGTAATTTTTTGTCCCGATTCAAGATTTATTTTTTTTTTGAAGTCTGACTTTCCTGGAGAACAGAAATTCCATTTTCTGATCAGCTCTACTCTACCCTCTTTATCCTTGTGGAGTTGGGAAATATGAAGTAATCGCCACATGGTGTCAGTAATGAGTTGTGCAGTTTACGGAACGGCAATGTACAGGCATTTCACCTCTACACACACAAATTGCTATAAAAATAAGAAGTGGGTCTGATAAGCTAACATGCATGAGGATGTACTAGAGTCTTAATTCACTGTTTTTTGCAGAGCTACAGCAACTTATATGCTGCTGTAAGTAAGATCATTTACTTTGGTTCTTCTTCATAGAAGGCCAAAATCAACTTCAGGCTCTAGGCACAACCATATGAAATATTTTGCTTTTGTAAAAATGTTTATCATTTCAAGATTATTATGACATTTAATGTTCAACCAATGACAGAATGTAAAGTTGGCATACAAAGAAGTATCAGAAATCCATAAATATATGTTATCTACAAAGAAGTCCCCAGACAAACAAAACCTCTTATGGGATAATAAAAGGCGAAATAATTAGACATTTACTTTAAAAAAATTAACATTTATAAAAGAAATCTCCTAAAATAGTTGATCTTGCTCTGATCAACATAAGAGAAGTCATGAAATAGATGCTAATCTGTCAGATGGAGATGGGGACAATTATCAGAATTAATGCAGGTAACTTCCCTATTCTTAATTGAAGAAGCCAAAAACATTTCCCCATCCTCATAGTAAAAACAAACAAACAATCTGTAATGTTTTTGATCTTTGATTTAATCTAGGCTTGGCAAGGAAGCAAATGGGAGTTTGGAAGCGGAAAGCAGCAAATCTCAAGCCTTAAGCAAAACTATTTTCACACTCAGCATGGGCAGCTTTGGATAGGTCTGGATTTTATTATATATAATATTTCAGTTTTTTCCAGACTAACTGCAACACAAGATCTCTATCATAATATGGCATAAATACTTCTATTATAGCAACAATGCAAAGAGGAGATTTGGCTGCAGATTTAGATGGTGGATTGATCCTCAGCTGCTATCAATCACCATAGCTTCACTTAAGTCTGGTTTGCATTGGCTGAGGCTCTGGTCTGGAATCTTTATTGGGTATCCTGAAAAAATCTTACAGGGAATGCCAAATTCTTGGTAAGAATTTAATAAAGACAATGCAAAATGAAGCCTGATCTTGTAATGAGCTTTACAGAGGTAAACTCCTGCACTCACATGAAGCCCAGCAGAAATCAAGATTCTATGCAGAACTCGCTTCAGGATAAAAGCTTTAGTTAGGTCCCTCAGTTATCAAAAGGCATCCAGGCAGACATCAGAGCTTTTATAACACACCGTAACATACAAGAGGCTTTGTTGAAATTGTTTAGATTCTCTATTTCCCAATATAACAAGAAATTACTTTTCAGACACCAGTTAGAATGTTGGTACTTTCATTCATTGTTACAAAGTCAAAATCTTTTTCTCCATATGTGCAAGATACTTGCCTATGGTTTCCAGCTGCATTTCAATATGGATGATTTTATTATTAACAATGTCAAGTTAAGCATCAAGAGCATGGATGGCTGTATGAATTAGTTCAAAATCAGGACTATGTATAGTAACAGATTTGGAAGAAAATGATTGACTTTCTCAACCAAACTGCTTAGAGTAGTGTATAATAGTTAAGGAAAAACATGTCGGGGATTGTAGCTCCAGGGAAGTGCTCCTTGTGCTGGACAGTTGTGCCGTCCTAAGAATATCACTTAACATTTCATACTTTGACGGCATCAGGAATGTACGAATCAGAAAAAGACTGAAAATTAGAATGCAGGCTAATGCCTCCTTGAGCCCAGGAGAGTAAGGTTCCCAATTACAAAAGGGAAATTAGCCCTAAAATGGACTGCCCTGAATACTCCAGCCAGACATAAGGCTCATCAAACTGCCCCTAGAGCAAATTGCACCGAGATAACTGCAGTCCTGTTACCCCATAAGCATCTGTGAGAGAGCAGCGGCAGGTCAAGGGATGGGAGATTTCACTCCCTGATGTCACTTCCGGGAGTGAGGAAGATGGTAAGTGGTGACCAGCAGTCTAGTTTGTTTTTCTTTTATAAAGTTATCCAAACTAGGGCTGGTCAGGAGGGCAAGTTAGCCATGTTTTTGGTTTGTTGCCTTCAAATCTGAAATTTGATCAATTTCAAAATTTGAAAATTCTGACCGCTTTCCTGACTGGCTCCATACCAACCCATTTTGAATTTAAAATAAATAAATAAAATAGCAAACTTTCATCTAAGAAGTCTGTTAAAGCTTTGGGTGACAACTTTGATAATCTATATTTGATCCAAGCAGCTATTTATTAGGGGCTGGTTTGTGCCCTAGCATTCCATGGCTGTACTGAGCAATCATTACCCCTTGTCCACCAACCCAACCCAGTTCCCTGAAGACCTTCTCACATGCCATGGGGACAGTGAGTATGTGCCCAATATTTCCTCTCCAGCAAGGGGAGGTGCAGATAGAGCCACTGCGCATGAGGGATATGTTGCTCCATATAAAGGTCGTACCACTCCAGGATCCAGTACAAGAGGTGTGCACATGAAGGACGGTATCTCAGAGGTGCATCAACGCAGAACAGTGATCCCTGGCATGCTGCAGTTTATGTACTATTCTTTACTCAGGGAGTGTCCAAGAGCTTAATCTATCCCTAAATAATGAAGAGATTTGCTACGCAATCACTCAAATGTTCACAGACAGCAACCTCAAAAGGGGCAGGAACACAGTCAAGATGAATTTATTAAGAAGTTGTCAAGGTTCCTTCCCCACTCTGAACTTTAGGGTACAGATGTGGGGACCTGCATGGTCACTTCTAAGCGTAATTACTAGCTTAGATCTGGTATCGCTGCCACCCCCCACCCCCACAAGTACTACCTTTTTCCCTGGGTAGTCTTGAGGGACTTCACCAATTCCCTGGTGAACACAGATCCAAAGCCCTTGGATCTTAAAACAAGGAGAAATTAACCATCCCCCCTCCTTTCTCCAACCAACTCCTGGTGGATCCAGATCCACCCCCTTGGATCTAAAAACAAGGAAAAATCAACGAGATATTAAGAAAAAAGCTTTTAATTAAAGAAAAGAAAGGTAAAAGAAAACCCTCTGGGACAGATTAGCATACCAGCTACTCTCACAGACAACAGATTCAAAACACAGAGGAAGTTCCCCTGGGCAAAAATCGTAATACACACACAAGAATACCCAAATTTGATAATTCCCTTAATGGTACCAAGACAAGTTACAAAGAAAATAAACATAAACCTATTTATCCCTTTCTAAAACTTACTACTCTGATAAGAGGCTGGTTCCTTGATCTTTTTCACTCCAGCTGAAACTGAACTCTAAACAAAGGAAAAACTTCCCTCCTTCCTTTTGAAACATCTTTTCCCTCCATTGGTTCCTCTGGTCAGGTGTTAGCTAGGCTAGGTGAACTTCTTAACCCTTTACAGGTAAAAGAGGCATTAACCCTTAACTATCTGTTTATGACAGACGTGTGGATGAGTATTCATAGAAAAAATACTGTACTAGTCAGGTCTAATTCTAGCAGTATTAAAAATTTGGTGGCACATTACATTTTTGATTACACATTGATTAAAAGTTATAGGCTACAGCCCTGCGAGATAGTGGCATCCATTCACAAGGAATTTTCCATTCCATTTCACATACTTTGAGTTGCAGATTTGAATGAATCAAAACACTTCACAGTGAAGTTCAACCAAAATTGCTGAATTTTATGAAATGTCCGGTTCAAAGAACACTGGTGAGCTCCACCTGAATTCTTCTGCCCAAACCCAGCAAATATAACAGGTCTGCTTGTAACTTAGTTATTTTTAACTACAACTGAGCAAAATAAATATAGCGGGAAACTGGTGGATAAGATAGTGGGAGACAAATTTAATTTACTACACAAAGAGGGAAGGCTGCCAAACTGTCCTTTACATCATCGCTATCGTCTGTCCTTTATTCCTCAACATGACCACTACAAACCTTTCAGTGGCAGCTGGAGTCCCGAAGTGAGGGTAGACGCCTTTCTGAGAGGTCTATCTGGAGCTGGCCCCAGGACAACAATTCTGTTTTGTTTGAGGCTTTAAAATTTGTGTTACATATTTGAATGAAAACAAAACTTTCTGAACATTTTTGTGCAATGAAATTGTGTCAAAACGACCATTTTTGGATTGACAACGCAGGTTTTCAATTTGGATTGAAATTTGGTGACCAGAGCGCTATGGTCCTCAGAAATCTTCCCGACAACAATGCTGAAACCAATACATCTCTGCTACATGTTTTGGCTTTGACAAAGCACCATATTTGGATGAAAATACATCTTGTCAAAAATGTCCCAATGGCCTCTAATTCTAGACCCAGGCATGGTAATACACAGCCCCACCTTAAGAGGCTACAACCTAAGTAGACAAGACAGACAATTTGGTGGAAAACAGGAAATAATATCCGACTTTTACAGATGAGGAACTGAGGCACAGAGAGACCAAGTGACTTAACCTAGGTCACACAGGAACTCTGGAGCAGAGGCAAGAACTGTGTCCAGTACTTGAATGTCCAAGCACAGTGTCTCATAAGACCTTCCTCTTTTCTCCTGTTTCGTATTAAGTACTGTAAAATGTCTTGTTTTTATCTCCACATCTCACATCATCCCATTGCATTCTACAGAAAATGCATCTTTCTTTGCTCTATACAGAGGGAATTTTTTTTTATAAAAGGTTAATATTGTCATGCTGTCTGGAGTGGTTCACAACCATGAGTGCCAACCTCAGGGCAGACTGCCCAGCTTTTTGATAGACACCTCATACCAGTGGTATGTTCTATAAATAGATTTCACCAACCCAGTAATAAATGTGAAGCCCCTGAAGTACTGTACTAGCCTTGCCATGGAGTCACAGACAGTCCTCTTGGGCACTCCCGTCTATAACTGCCACCCAGACAAGCTGGACTTGGTGATAAATGGTCGCTCACAAAATATTCAGGTTGCTCCTAGTCCCAAAAGACCAGTCACTTACACCAAATCAATTTGTGCCTTAGATCTCACCCTAAAGAAAACACTTGCAGAGAATCCTATAGTAAAACTAACTAAGGATTTATTAACTAGGAAAAAGAAAGTAGTTTCAGATTAAAGCAGGTAAGATATACACAAATAAATTGCAGTATATGGTTTAAAAAAGTGACAAAAAAGTAGTAATCTGTCAGCACTGAATGTATTTTAGGGCTAACCCAGGGGCTCTTTGCTTTTGTTTCCTAGCTCCAGCCCTATAAGAATCCAAACAGCAAACACATGAAAAATTTTCATGTCAGCAGTCTTTATGTCCTTCTGCTAGAATTCAAGCTGCTGGAACGAGCTTTCTTGCACATAGTACTTTCATGGGTGTAAATGGGTCATTAACCCAGTTTTCATATCATTTTTCACAATGGACTATTTAGTCTTGATAGTCCTTCTTGATGAGTGGAGGAACCACTTCTCCTGACTGGGGTCACAAGTTCAGAGCAGGCATTTTTACAATTATAAAGCAAAAAACTTACATATTACCTTATAGCATGGGATATAGACATTACACGTAAGAGTAATGCATGCAGCAACTTACAAGTATTTTATAGCAGCTAACATTCTAACAACACTAACATACAGGTGAACTGGTCTGGTTTCTAACTATGAATTGTTAGTGCGCAGCTGACGCCTATAGCCTTAGCAAGAGCTGGCACCAGTCTACATGCATCATAAATATATCAGTTTAAACTGGGATCACATGCATTATTGATGCCTCATTCATAACCGTTTTACCCTAAATTATGCACTTGTTGTTTCAACCTTAACTCTATCTTAATATAATTTTGTCTGGGACTATATATATATAAGCCTCAGTGAATGAATGTTTGAGCTATTTGGTATTTGCAGAACTTGGAATGTAAGTTGCTTGGGGGAGGGGCCTGTATCTTCCTTTGTATTCACATATTTAAAAATAAGTGAAAATTGTACTAGAGATGGTCACAAATTTTTCACCAGAATGTTTTTCCATCAGAATATGCTGTTTCATCTAAATCAAAACTTTCCGTGAGAAAGTGTCAATTTCAGCAAAAGCTCATTTAGCAACACAGTCAAAATGAAGCATTCCTTATCAGAATGGGACACGTTGGCACAAGAACACGTGGATATAAACTAGCCATCAACAGGTTTAGGCTTGAAATTAGACTGTTTCTAACCATCAGAGGAGAGAAATTCTGCAAATTTTTTCCAAGGGAGGTAGTAGTGGCAAAAAAACTAACTTGTTTTAAGACAGAGCTTGATAAGTTTATGGAGGGGATGGTATGATGAGATTGTCTACAATCGCATGTGGCCAATCTGTGACTGCTATTAGCAAATATCGCCAACAGCCAAAGATTGGACACTAGATGAGGAGAGCTTTGAGTTACAACAGAGAATTCCTGCCCAAATGTCTGGCTGATGGATCTCACCCACATGTTCAGGATCTAACTGAGCACTGTATATGAGGTTGGGAAGACAATTTTCCTCAGGTTAGATTGGCAGACACCAGGGGTGGGGAAGTTTGCCTTCTTCTGCAGCATGGGGCACACATCACTTGCTGGGTTGAACTAGAGTAAATGGTGGCTTCTTTGTAACCTCAAGTCTTTAAATCAAGATCTGAGGACTTCAGTAATTGAGCTGGAGGTCCTCGGCCTATTACAGAGGTAACAAGTGAAGTTCTGTGGACTGCAACTTGCAGGAGGTCAGACAAGATGGTCATGATGGTCCCTTCTGGCGTTAAAGTCCATTTTGATTTTTCTTTTCAAAATAACTTTTTGTTTAGAAATGTATTTTTGTTTTATATTATAATTAGAGCTGCCTTGCAAATGAAACTTCCTTCTTGTAAGAAAAAATGTTTTTGAAAAAAAGTTCAGCACAAAAAAGGACAAAAAAAACAACAAAACAAAACCTAAACATTTTTTCATAGGAAGAAAGTTCAAAGAAATATTGTTTCAGACACACTGCAACAGTCTTGCAGCTAGAACACGTTGGTGTTTCCAAGCAACATGATCCCCACAATTCTCTGCTCCCTAGGCTGCCTGACTTCCAGGATGCTCAACTCCGATGGAAGCCAGCTGTTTGTGAAACCTCAGAACTAGGCAGCCCACCCACCCACAAGGGAGCTTGCCAGCTGGGCACCCAAGGCATCCATTCATGGTGTCTGGCAGGCAGGCAACTAACCAACCTGCCAGGCGGGCAGTCTGGGGAACCAGCCAGTGGGGGACCCAATGAGCAAATTAAATCATATTTTTAAAAACTGACATTTCCTGACAAATGGGAATTCTGATTCCTGTGCAGCTAGTGTTCGAGGGGAAATTTCAGCAACTCTGCTCTTCAACATATTTCTGAGCCATTCATGTCCTTGCTTCTTGTGTGTGCCAGAAAGCATGAAGAAGAGAGGCACATCCAGATCATATCTTTGGTTTTCCATTCCTGGATTCCCATCGCCTATTTTATTCCTAGTCTAAGTGTGTTTATAATATAATGGAAAACACAGGTTTTTTATGAACACCTGCCTGCCTTCCTACACAAGCACAGCAGATGGACAACCCTGATTAATCATTGATAGAGTAAAGGTGGAGGATGGAGAAACAAAGAAATGAGACAAGAAGGTAAGAGGAATGAGTATGAGAGAGGATTAAAAAAAAGAAGGGACCAACCCCTTTCCCAATTTATATCAGTGAACTTGAATTAAGCAGTATCTAGCTGAGATCTTTATGGCCAAATGTCTTATTGCAACCCTTAAATTTATATTATGAGCTTAGTTAGAACTTTGAATGAGTACTTGATTAGATTCCCCTTCTTCCAAATGAATTTAACCATGTGACTATGCAGAAATAGGCATACTGAGGCCTCCGAATTGCTTGCCAGTAGGAGTTTCTCTGAAGTAACAATGATAACACACAAATACCTTCCTAGATTCACAGAGTTAAAGAACACAAGGGACCCTGAGAACCCAGTGTATAATGGGTCATTACATTTTATCCAGTTACCCCTATATTGAGCCCAATAACGTGTGTTTGGTTAAATCGTATCTTCCAAGAAGGCATCCAGTCTTGATTTGAAGATATCAAAAGATGGAGAAATCCATCACTTTCCTTAAGTGTTTGTTCCAGTGGTTAATCATCCCAGCTGTGAAAACTAGTGCCTAATTTCTAATATGAATTTGTCTAGCTTCAGCTTCTGGTTATCAGTTCTTGTTGTGCCTTTTTCTGCTAGATTAAAAAGCCTTTTTGTACCTAGAATTTTCTCCTTTTGAAGGTTCACCTCCCAATCTTCCTTTTCATAAACTAAACAGACTGGGCTCTTTAAGTCTTCCACTGTTATTACCATCTATAAGCATAGTATGCATCACATTAATAGGCATTATGTGTATGGTATTAATATAATATACATATGTTTGTGTCCTGAATGTTGGCCAGCCTAGCATCACAGCACCTGTTGTGCACTTTATCATGCAGGACATATGGCTTTAGAAGAGATCTTAGCACTTCTGTTTCCCTTGCTTGGGACAAAGAAGTGTGTCTTGGAGATCACGAGCTAGGTTTTCTTGGTACCATCTTGTAGCCAGTTAGACAGTGGAGTAGTGCTAATGGAGAATGTGCAGGCCACCAAAGAGCACAAAAGATTGTTTGGCCATATTCTGCATTTAGTTTTACTGGTGCAAGTCTAGAGTAACCACTCATATCAATAGAATTACCACTGAAATTCAGTAATGTCACTCTCTAGTTTTTGACAGGTATGTATGAATGTAGAATTTGTTCTGTTTTCCATATTGGGGCATAATATTGATATAGATAATAAGGATACAGCTAAATGGATCAACAGTTCACTCTGATGTTTGACTTAAGGTGGTATAAAAAAGGCCCTTTTTTGTTACGAAAGGCAACAACTGAATATAAGGCACAGTTCTGTTCTGGAAAGTGACGTGGTAATAATGGTATAGTCTCTCAGTAGCTTCCTACTCAAATCTGCTCTGTTTAAAAAACAAACAAAAGCACACATTTTGTAATTGCCAGCCCGGAAAAGCCTACCTGGAATCTCAAAATCAAGCTTGTTCTTTCAGCTACACTCGTCACCAATGATGAAGGTCCTGTAGTCATAAATTAGTTAAACATTCCGATGATAACTTTCAAACCAGAATAGAATCCAACTGACTCTCTTACTGATTTGGCAATGAAAAGAGGAGTAAACACTTATTTTATTTTTTTTTAATATTATTTGAGTCACAAAACATAGCCAACACAATTCTGAATACACTCAAGGAGTAGATGTGTTGATTGTGATGAGCAGAACTTCCTGAAGTCTATACACTGTGTAAAGTTGGTCTACCCACAGATTTTGTGCTGGTGTACTATGTTGGTTAGGAGTGTGATATTTTCCTGAAATAGTTATAGTGATAAATGCCCTGGTGTGGCACTTTTATACTACTTTAACGGTTATATCAGGATATCTTATTCCTGTTCCCATATGGGAATAAACTATTCTGATATAAGCACCATCATACTGGTATAACTACATCCACCCTAGGAGACAGACACTATACCCAAGGCCTAAAGCTGTATAGAATTCTATACTGTACATGAAAGAATGATGGAAGAGTGATTATTGGTGAGAAAACAATGGAAGTGGCAGCCTCAGAATGTAAATGTGAAGTGAGACCCTGATGAGAAATCCAAAAGTAGGAAATGAATGAGTGTTCTCAGGTTGCCCTGACTGTTTTGAATGTTATCCCTACAGTCACAAATATGAAAAACTGGTACAAAATAAATGGTCATTGTGTTAACAAAACTTAAGGGGGAAAAATCTATAGCATAACACGTGAAAAATAGGAAACAATTCTAAGCCCTAAAAGTGTAAATATCAGACTTCATAAAAGTAAAATTTTGCTTAGGCAAGCCAATTTTTGTCTGGTATATACACTAAATCTGATGACCTATCAAAAAGGCACCAGTTTATTGTTGTTAGTATTCATTATTTGTATTGCCTAGGAGTCCAAGTCAAGGACCAGCACCTCTTTGTGCTAAGTGCAGTACAAAACACAGAACAAAAGAGAATGTCCATATTCCAAAAGAGTTTATCAATCAATCAGTCAAGTAGAGCTGGTTGAAAAAATATTAAATTTCCAATTTTTTCAGTGGGAAATACAGGAATTTTACTTACTATTTATTCTTTATTATTTATTTCTGTCTGTATGTGAGACAGTATGTTTGTGAAAAATGTTCCCATTTTTCAGATAGCTTTACTGTCAAGCTTGGCCATTCTGAAAACCCAGAAACAAAAAGGATTTACATGTAAATACTATAATTCGATGTTTTCCTTTCACAACTGAAACTTGATGTGCCAAGTATCCCAGAAAAACCATATGAAACTACAAATGTCTCATTGTAACATTCCTCAGAAACAACTTCCCAAATGGGCTCTTTAGAACTGGAGGAAAGTGGCTATATGTATGTAGTGTCTGTTAATAGAATTGTCTTAATGAAGTCATGTTTGTTAAGAGGTTTTTAGAAGTTCTTGATCTGTTCAGAACCTCACAGAATAAAATATTTTTAAACTATAAACATTACATGAGAAAGCAGAGTGTTTTGGGGACATACCTGGGAGATGGAAATTCCTGAATTATAAACATTGCATTGACATTGGCTCCCTCTGCAATCTTCAGCAAGCCACTTTATTACAGTATTTTAGAAGTACAATTTCACTTTTGAAAAATGCTGTCCTTCTTTTGCCTGCCTGATATAGTAATCCAGTGTCCCTTCTTAATTATGACTCTTTAACACTCATCAAAGTGCTTTACAAACACTAATTAAAGAATCCTCACTACCCCACTGTAAGGTAAGCAAGTACATAGTTTCTCCATCTATAAAAACAGGTAAATGAGACAGTTTAAAGGTCTAATCTTGATACATGTTCCATGAATGTCTTACATGGACTTCACTGAGAGTTATATACATGGAAGAAATCAGGACGTAAGGGAGTTAGCCAAGGTCACGCAGGAAGCCTCTGGCAGAAGAATGAACAGAAACTAGGTTGTTGGACTCCCAACTTTGTATTTTAGCCTACAAATATCATTCTACCCTTGTGATATTCAGCAATAAGCTATTCCAAGATGTACTGGAAAATATTACCATCAGAGAGAGTGGGCCAGATCCCCTGTACTACCAGAATCCACTGTGTACAAATCAGGAGGTGGTACACACAGCAGGCACAAAGATTCCGCTTGCACTGCCCTGATCTTGATGATGCAAGTTTCCCATCATGCACTGTGCTGTAACAGGCTAGGGACTCCTCTAAGAATTTATGCTGACCTCTAACATCCACTAGAGACAAAAAAATTTAGTCTAAGTGGCATTTGGACCTGGCCCACACAGTTACCATCCTTATCCCTTCTTTCTTGTTAAGCATGCCACAAGGAGCATGTGTGGCATATGAACCCCTATGCTGGCTGTACAGTACTGCAGGATGACTCTCACACTGGGTCAAGTATCAGAGGGGTAGCCGTGTTAGTCTGGATCTGTAAAAGCAGCAAAGAGTCCTGTGGCACCTTATAGACTAACAGACATTTTGGAGCATGAGCTTTCGTGGGTGAATACCCACTTCGTCAGATGCATGTAGTGGAAATTTCCAGGGGCAGGTATATATATGCAGGCAAGCTAGAGATAATGAGGTAGTTCAATCAGGGAGGATGAGGCCCTGTTCTAGGAGTTGAAGTGTGAAAACCAAGGGAGGAGAAACTGGTTCTGTAATTGGCAAGCCATTCACAGTCTTTTTTTAATCCTGAGCTGATGGTGTCAAATTTGCAGATGAACTGAAACTCAGCAGTTTCTCTTTGAAGTCTGGTCCTGAAGTTTTTTTGCTGCAGGATGGCCACCTTAAGGTCTGCTATAATGTGGCCAGGGAGGTTGAAGTGTTCTCCTACAGGTTTTTGTATATTGCCATTCCTGATATCTGATTTGTGTCCGTTTATCCTTTTCCGTAGCGACTGTCCAGTTTGGCCAATGTACATAGCAGAGGGGCATTGCTGGCATATGATGGCGTATATTACATTGGTGGATGTGCAGGTGAATGAACCGGTGATGGTGTGGCTGATCTGGTTAGGTCCTGTGATGGTGTCGCTGGTGTAGATACATGAGCAGAGTTGGCATCGAGGTTTGTTGCATGGATTGGTTCCTGAGCTAGAGTTACTATGGTGCGGTGTGCAGTTACTGGTGAGAACATGTTTCAGGTTGGCAGGTTGCCTGTGGGCGAGGACTGGCCTGCCACCAAGGCCTGTGAAAGTGTGGGATCATTGTCCAGGATGGGTTGTAGGTCCCTGATGATGCGTTGGAGAGGTTTTAGCTGGGGACTGTATGTGATGGCCAGTGGAGTCCTGTTGGTTTCTTTCTTGGGTTTGTCTTGCAGTATGAGGCTTCTGGGTACACGTCTGGCTCTGTTGATCTGTTTCCTTATTTCCTCATGTGGGTATTGTAGTTTCACTTTCACAGGCCTTGGGTGGCAGGCCAGTCCTCGCCCACAGGCAACCTGCCAACTTGAAACATATTCTCACCAGTAACTGCACACCGCACCATAGTAACTCTAGCTCAGGAACCAATCCATGCAACAAACCTCGATGCCAACTCTGCCCACGTATCTACACCAGCGACACCATCACAGGACCTAACCAGATCAGCCACACCATCACCGGTTCATTCACCTGCACATCCACCAATGTAATATACGCCATCATATGCCAGCAATGCCCCTCTGCTATGTACATCGGCCAAACTGGACAGTCGCTACGGAAAAGGATAAACGGACACAAATCAGATATCAGGAATGGCAATATACAAAAACCTGTAGGAGAACACTTCAACCTCCCTGGCCACACTATAGCAGACCTTAAGGTGGCCATCCTGCAGCAAAAAAACTTCAGGACCAGACTTCAAAGAGAAACTGCTGAGTTTCAGTTCATCTGCAAATTTGACACCATCAGCTCAGGATTAAAAAAAGACTGTGAATGGCTTGCCAATTACAGAACCAGTTTCTCCTCCCTTGGTTTTCACACCTCAACTGCTAGAACAGGGCCTCATCCTCCCTGATTGAACTACCTCATTATCTCTAGCTTGCCTGCATATATATACCTGCCCCTGGAAATTTCCACTACATGCATCTGACGAAGTGGGTATTCACCCACGAAAGCTCATGCTCCAAAACATCTGTTAGTCTATAAGGTGCCACAGGACTCTTTGCTGCTCTCACACTGGGGTTATTCTCCTAGAGCAATTTACTCATCTTCTGCAGCCAGAGGCCATCAGGGGTGTGGAAGCTCAGCTGACCCAAGCCTGACTGTGTTTTATAAGAATTAAGGCCAGTGCCTTGCTGTAGGAGGGGAACTATATAGCACTACTCTTCAAATTGCAACACGAAGCCCATGCTCTATACAGCAAGAGGACTGGGTGTGACCTTCAGATAGAATTTACCAGCCCTTACACATGCTCTGTTAATGTCAGCTAATTGTATTATAAATGCCAACAGCAAAGATCATAGTCCTTTGTATTTAAGCCATTTAATCCCTGCAGATGTGGGGAGCTATATTAGTTTTATTGTAGATCTTTTCTGGCACATTTAGTAGCATTTCAATGCAATATGCAGCACTTCTTCTGGGATAGTCTGTGGAATTATATTTTGTTAGCAGTGTTACTTAGAGCTAAATGTCATAATTCAGCGTTTGGCAGGAAATCTGGCCCAATGGGTAGGGCCATTGGCCTGGCTGTCTCGATGCTATTCCTGTCTCTGCCACATATCTGCTGTGTAACTTTGGACAAATTCCTATAGTTGTCTGTGCATCAGTTTCCCCAGCTGAAAAATAAGGGTAGTGACACTTCATAAATAGGGTTGTTGCTTAATCGTAGTTAACTCACGTGATTAACTCAAAAATTAATTGCCATTAAAAAATTAATCATGATTAATCACACTTTAAATTGCACGATTAAACAATAGAATACCAATTGAAATTTATTAGATATTTTCGAATGTTTTTCTTCATTTTCAAATATATGATTTCAATTACAACACAGAATACAAAGTATACACTGTGCACTTTATATTATTAGTTTTGAGTGCAAATATTTGCTCTGCAAAAATGATATACAAAAGATAGTATTTTTCATTTCACCTCATACAAGTACTGTAGTGCAATCTCTTTATCATGAAAGTATAACTTAAAAATGTAGATTTTTTTATGACATAACTGCACTCAAAAACAAAAGAATGTAAAACTTTAGAGCCTACAAGTCCACTCAGTCCTACTTCTTGTTCAGTCAATTGCTCAGAAAAACAAGTTTGTTTACATTTATAGGAGATAGTGCTGCCCACTTATTATTTACAATGTCACTTGAGATGTTCACATGGCACTTTTGTAGCCAGCATTGCAAGGTATTTACGTGCCAGATATTCATATAACCCTTCATGGTTAGGCGCCATTCCAAAGGACATGCTTCCGTGCTAATGATGCTCGTTTTAAAAAAAGTGTTAATTAAATTAGTGACTGAACTCCTTGGGGGAGAATTACATGTCTTCTGCTCTGCATTACCTGCATTCTGCCGTATACTTTATGTTATAGCAGTCTTGGATGATGACCCGACACGTTGTTCGTTTTAAGAACACTTTCACTGCAGATTTGACAAAAAACAAAGAATGTACCAGTGTGAGATTTCTAAAGATAGCTACAGCACTAGACTCAATGTTTAAGAATCTGAAGTGCCTTCCAAAATCTGACAGGGAGGAGGTGTGGAACATGCTTTCAGAAGAGTTAAAAGAACAACACTCCAGTGAGGCAACTTCAGACCACCAAAAAAGAAAATCAACCTTCTGCTGGTGGCATCTGACTCAGATAATGAAAATGAATGTGTGTTGGTCTGCACCGCTTTGGATCATTAGTGAGCAAAACGCATCACTGGCATGGATTCATGTCCTCAGGAATAGCAGTTGAAGCACGAAGGGACATATGAATTTTTAGTGCATTTGTCACATAAATATCTTGTGACACCAGTTACAACAGTGCAATGTGAATGCCTGTTCTCACTTTCAGGTGATACTGTAAACAAGAAGCGGGCAGCATTATCTCCTGCAAATGTCAACAAACTTGTTTGAGCAATTGGCTGAACAAGAAGTAGGACTGAATGGACTTGTAGGCGCTAAAAAGTTTTACATTGTTTTATTTTGAATGCAGGCTTTTTGGTACAGGATTCTACATTTGTAAGTTCAACTTTCATGATAAAGATATTGAGCTACAATTAAGTGAATTGAAAAATACTATTTCTTTTGTTTTTTACAGTGCAAATATTTGTAATTAAAAATAATATAAAGTGAGCACTTAGAATTCGGTATTGTAATTGAAAGTGAAAATGTAGAAAATATCCAAAAATATTTAAATAAACAATATTCTATTTTTGTTTAACAGTGCAAGTAATTATGATTAATTTTTTTAAACGCGTGACAGCCCTATTCATAAAGTACTTTGAGATTATGGATGACATGCACTGCATGAAGGAGCTAGCTATTATTAAGGTTTAACAATGGAGAAGAAACATCACAGACAAACAAAAACAAACCACCATGAGCTGTAATGCTACAGGATGCAACTGTAACCAATCACTGAGAAAACGACATTGACCTGGTGGCCTTTGACACACAATACTTTGAACACTGACTGTATGATCTTCAGTGGGTCAAATTCTGTCCCCATTTAGCACCCAGGCAAGCCCTTAATTTTAATGAAGATGTATATATCTAAACATGGGAAATATTTGGCTCAGTATGTACAGGTTTACTCCAATTATCCAAATGACTACAGGGAGGTTCAAACTTTCAGATATTTTGAGCAACTCAAATGAAATTCAGTTTCTATATAAATGTCAGATTTCAGGGATACAATTTTTTTTTCATGCAACTTCCTCCTTCTAGGGGTGGAAAGGAGTGGAAACTTTACTGACCTAGATTATCTTGTGTGTTATTTAGCTTTAGAGCACATTTAGACCCATTGGTAGTCATTTTATAATAACCTCTGAAGAACAGAAAGAGTAGAACTTTGCATAGTCTGCAATACAGTTAATTGGGTTTTACCTGTGTTTAAATAGGGCATGAAATGCAGAGTATATCAAATGTTGCCCTCTATACCTAAATTAAATCTACTGCCCATTTGTCATTATATTGAGTAGTATCTAAGTTCTGTTTGAAATGTCTGAACTGGTCATTGAGCTGTGATTCAGATTGCAAGGAGCTCTGTGCTTATAAAATGTATTGCTCCTGCTGGAGCTCTTACTATGAAATGAACTCTGTTTCTTACTGGCTGCTTTAAAATTCACTTTTTATGCTGTCTTTGAAATTCAGTTCATTTGTGAGTATAGAGATGTTTTCATGAAGTGTTGATAGGCCCCTGCAAAGGCTATGATCTGCAGAAGAAGGTGCTAGGTTTTTTTTGATCAGTCGCTTTGTTTTCTGGTTTGTATCTTGAATTTATTAGCCTTATACGTTATTTGGTTTTTGAGTTCTTTTACACTTTCTCCTCTTTTACATTAAAATATTCCCATCCTCTTTGAGGGGGGCAGAAGAACTCTGTGGTAGTGTAAGGCTATTTAGGTGGGTAGGGAGCGAGAGCGTTTATTATCTGATTTTAATACTGTATTTAGCAAATTTCACCTTCACTGTAAAATGGTTTTGCTTTTCCTTAAGTAAATAAATGGAGGTGTGGATGCTGGAATACTCAACTCAGATGGTGTAGCCATGGTTACCACCAAAATGCTATGGATAATTGGCTGACCCAACTCCCCTTATGTTCAGAAAATGCGGGCTGGCTATTTGGTACCCTGGAGAAATTACCTACAAAGGACCAACTGGGGGTTGCATCATGTTATCTCATTGGCATTCAGCACCATTGCTATACCATCAATGAGAGAAAACTATTACTGAAGATATGACAAGGAAAAGTGCTGAAAGGTGAGGGCTGAGAAGTAACTTCTGTGGATTCACTCTCTCCATAGATTTTTGAGGTGGAGTAGTCAAAGCACCTCCTATGAGCTGCAGGAAGACTAAATGTTCTCAAATCCCAATATGCCTAGACAGTATATTAAGGCAAGAAAACATTTTTGATATGAGGTATGGCAATACAATAAGGCTTTGTCTACACTAGAATGTTCTACTGACTATACCAGTATAGGTAAAGCATTAAAACACTCCTGGTGTGGATGCAGTTATACGAATCTAAAGATGCTTTATACCAGGATGACTTTGCCATATGGGAAGAGGAATAACTATTCTGGCATAAGACAACATTATCTCTAATATAGCTGCATCCCCACTAGGTTTGTACCAACACAACTATAATGATTAAAAAAAAATCACACCCTTAACTAAATTAGTTAATCAGTACAAAAACTGTGCGTAGACTAGACCTCTGTCCCACTGCTTCAGTTGGAGCTTGCTATAGTGAAGTTAAACATATCCAGGTATACACACCAATGCCCTATAAATCTTGCAGGCTGAACTTTGCTCCGATTTGTTGATGGAAATCAATATATTGCTTATATTGTCATTGTATAGGCTCCAATTCATCAAAATACTTAAGTACGTACGCATTTCCCTCTGTACACAAGCCACAGGCAGCCATCATTTGGGTCTCCTAAGCCAATGAGAAAAATGTCTCTACTCCTGATGGGTTAGGAACTCTGCCTGGCAGCCACCTTTTCTTAATGAGCAACTCCTAAACTGTGCAGGAGTCTTTTCCTGATTCCCACAAAACAGTGCTAGCACTCTCTCTGCTCTTCATGCCCTACTGCTCTAGCTAGTCACATAGTCCAGAAAGGCTTCTAGTGACATGTATGAGTCTAGCCTGCAAGGAGTAGCTCTTCAGATCCTTACAGTTATTAAGGAAGAGTCCACTGAACTGTGTCAACAACTAGTCTCCAGGCAACTGCTTGCCAGTGCTGAGGCCAGCAGAAGTGCCCTGATCACCATAAAGGATGCTCTCTTTAGCCTGGTTTGGGGCTGGATTCCTTAGTCATCTGGTAGTTCAGTACCACAATGTCTCACTCATGTTGAGATGCAACGCCTGCTAACATCCCATGGACCAGAAAGGACATGTCCCCAACTGCATAGGGAAGAGACAATGATACCCAGGATTCTCTAAGTGACATTGTCCCACAGTGCAGCACCATACTGGTATGAGTACACATGAGCTGGTTCTATAAATCTGCAGTAGGAAGCCAAGTGAGATGGGGGAGGTGGGAGGGAAGGTTCTAGGCAGCAGCTCTACACTCAAGCAAAGAAAAAGACATAGTAGTTTTGAGGTCACTTTATTTTCCTTGTTTTAATAAAGTTCTTTGTTCAGTGTTAGAGTCGTGTTCACCTTTCTGCAGTGCTTTGACAGTTTCACATGACAGCTAAGGAGGTCACATTCTCAGCAGATATCAGCACCAGATTCTGAAGAGTTAGAGAAAAAAGGGCTAACTATCTTCTGCTTGCCAGGAGGAACATTGTTGGATTTTGTTTTCCTTGGATCATTGTAGTTTATTTTGACCATTCTCCTTGAGATGATGGTTTGCAATTGTGTTGGTTTATCATTTGGTATTTAACATTCACATGAAAGTAGTCTTCAAGGCCCCGCCAGTCAGAATCAAAGCCTTGTTGCACTGTGTGCTGTACAAATAACTACAAAGAAACAGCCTCTGCCAAGAAAAGTTCAAAAGTCTATGAAGAAAAGTGACACATGAAAAGTTAAACATATGCAATTCTATATAATGATTTTGTTGTCAGAGATAACATTGGAGTCAGCTATCCACACCTGCCCCTCAGTTTACCCATCATTAATCAGCATTTTTTGTATTGCTCTAACTCTCCATTATGCTCTAGTGAACGAATCTAATTTCTAATATTGCTGTTCTATTCCAGATATGAAAAGTAAAATAACTTGTAAACAGAGCAATGCAACTTCACACTTCGTTGTCACCAAGCAACTCTTAATAGGAGATACAGCTCTTCAGCATCTCTCAAAGTCAGGGCCCAAGAAATTAATTTTACCCTGCTATAGAATGAGGAATCCAACTGGATGAACATTACACCCAGAACTGTAAATTTGCCTTTGGTGTGCATGTTACACTCAAGTGATCATGACTAGAAAATGAAAGGAGGACATGGATTCTGCTTTAATATTGAAATTCAAAAAGAGAAGGAAATGTACATGAGCATGTTTAAGGACAGAAATAAATGTATGAATGACAAAGTAATAATGAGAAACATGAATTTTGACTCACAATGAAAAGCCAGTTTTCAAAAAACCAAAACTTTTTTAAAAAGAAGAACTCATTTTATGGTGCTGAATTAGAAGTTACAAGTATTTGCCTTCTTGCTAAAATTGTCCTCATGTTATTAAAGTTCTAAGGTTTCCACTGCCAATTCTTTTAAATAATAGAGATTCGTAAGGTATTAGAACCCCCTGAGATCTTTATTAGAGTGTAGATGGTTCAATTTTAATGCTCGGTTCAAAACTGTCAAATTGGGACCACTTTATTAATTCAGTCAGCTCTGGCTCTGCAACACTGTGCATGTGGGAATATTCCCCTTCATACAGGTTTGCAGTAATGAGGCTGAGTAGAACTTACATTAGGCATTTAGCATTTCATAGGAGCTTCACTTTTTGATTTTGAACTTCAAGATTATTGTATGTTACAGTAACAAAGAAAAGCACCATTTGTATTTTCTGTAGTTCCATTTATTGTCATGTTAAAACTCAAAATTCTGTTTCCTTTCACTCGGAGAATGATTTTTTTAGAACCATGTAATGTTGAAATGGACATATGGTATTAAGGACTACCTTCATTTTTTAAACAAAAACCATGAAAAAAAGTTCCCTTAATCTAATTTAAGGGCTGGATCTCTACACTGATTTCCCATAGAACATCAAATCATTTAATGTCTTAATCCTTATCTTCAAGCTTGGGCCCAGGATATCAAAAAGCTTGCCTTCAGGTCCAGAATGAAGATTGTGCTCAACAAGTCTGCTCCTGTGGCACAATGTATCTTTCTACTACTAGGAAAAAGCTGGTCTGCACAGGAGACAGAGCTTTACCAAGGGCCAGTCTAATAGTGTGGAATGAATTTCCAGAGGAACTGAAAACCATCACATACCACACCACCTTTTTCCTCTAAGTGGAAGGGGCCCTCCTTTGATCTGCCTGACAGTGAATACATTTAAAACAAAAAAGCTTTCACAGAAGAACAGTTCTTCACTGGGGAGAGGATGAACCATACACGGCAGATATTAGTCATGTCACTTAACTCACACGTACAAGATGCTCACATATAAGGATGATGAGGGCAGTATATGATCCAATATAGAACAGAAGAGATCATACCCTTGAGATCCCACTTGGAAGGGCCCCTCTGAATAGAAGAGGGAGTGCTACCTGTGTGACAATACCATCCCTTTTCCAGGTCCTATGGAGGGCTCAGGGGACTGCAATTAGAAAGAAGCAAAGGAGAACCAAGGATGCAGGGCTGAGTGTGTGTGCTATCTGCATAGACCCAGCCTACACCAATGCTGTGGGGAACCCCCCACAAAAATTAAGATACCCTTAGGTTGTATTCAGTTTTTAAGATGGGTCGTTTGTGCTTTGGAATCTTTTTTTTCTTCCCTTAAGGTTGGGTTCCAGAACCAGTAGTGGGCAAAGTGAGAGGGGGCACTGGGGGACCCAGACCTGATTAGGAAAGCACAGAGCATTCCTCCAGATAGTTTTGACCTCCATTGGATCCTATGTGATGTTTACAGATCTAGGGGGCTGAAGCCCCTTCTTATTCCACAGGAAGGTAGGCCCACCTCTTACTCCTCTTGTACGCAATAGAAGAATTTCTAAGTAACTTCATGTGAGAAATCTTGCTGAGCTTCTGCGAGAGTTTTTCTGTGTGAGGGAATTATCTGGTCTAAGCTTGTTGGCCACTTTTTAAAGCATTACTTTACTGCAAGCTTGATTTTGACTTAATTTCAGTGGATTGATTTTTGGGAACATTCCACAGAGCAGACATAGTACTTTGTAGCCCTCTGAAAATCTCAAAAGACATGCGTAAAGATTCAATTCAATATTAACAATTATGCCATATAAACTACCAGTGCAATCTCTTAATATGGGCTAATCTCTCTTAATGGACCTAATCCTATGAGATGACGACTGCTCACAACTCCTATTAAAGTCACCATATTAAATGATCAGACCAGGTGCTCACTCACTGCATTAATTCACTGAAGTCATGCCAATGGTGGTGTTAGAATCTAATTTTTGGTTCTGTACTTACAACTTCTCAGAGTGGGTGAAGTATAAGGATATCAGTTCTAGAGCTGTCTGATTTTGAGTCATTGTGCAATAATGGCTGGGATATGGTAGCAAAGCTAAAGTTTCCCTGATGCCTTGTACCTCTAGTTTCCTATAAACATTCACAAAGCTACATCTTTGTTCTCCCTCAAATCCCACCTTAAAACTCTCCTTCGCTGTGATGCCTAAGATAAACAGACAATGTTAGGCCACTGGTGTGCAGAGACCATTGCCTATTGTGCTGACCAATAGTTGTTCCATTGATTCCTCGCAGTCCCTCATCTGTATCCACCCATTGACTCTTCTTATATTTAAACCATAAGCTCTTTTCGTTCTGAGTTTGCAACGCGCTTAGCATGATGGGGTCCTGCTACATGACTGAGGCTTTGTAGGTGCCATCACAATAATAAATAATATCAATAATAAATAATAAAATTGGGATTAGAACCTCAACTGTGCATTTCCAGTCTGTCTAGTCATCTCAATTTTTAAAGCTTCTAACATTCCTATTAATGTCTGAAAGGAAATCTTTTCAGCCTTAACTCCAACAAAAATGGAGATTTTGGTCTAGAAATAAAGCTATGCACTCCAGGATTTTCATCATCTAAAACTAAGTTCTTCCCCCTCCCCAATAGAAACACCAAGCTTTGCCATATGCATGATATGTAAGATCCTGTGGGCTCATTTCTGCCCTCAAACAAGCAGGCATGGTCCCATGGACTCACATGAATGCATCAGATGCCATAACTGGGCCTTGTGTTTTGTTGTCTCATAAAAGGGTTCGATCCAAAAGAAAGATTATTGAAAACACTTTTTGCTAATCTCCAGGATTTGCTAATCAATGGGTGCCTTTGATATTTGGTTGAATTGGGCACTCACGAAAGAAATGGAATCAATGGCACTTAAAGCCAGGTTTAGAGCTGTGTAAAATAACCCACAGTGCTGGCTATGATCCTGACCACTTGCTACATCACGTCTATCTCAGGCCAGAGACTCTTCTATCTTGTTTACGTTGCAAGATGTTTGGAGCAGGGAACTCTCATTAATTATAAAACTGTTTAGCACTTAGCACCGTGGAGTTCTGGCTGATGCCTTTTTGTGCTACCACAATATAAATATAAGTAAATACTAATAATCTCAGGCCGCATGTGCTGAAATATGTTGCGGCTTTTCAGTTGAACAAACAGCCATTTGAAACTGGTTGAAATGACCAAACTAATTTCATGTATGATTGAAGCTAGCCATGCAGTGTGAAACTAGTTCATTAACCCACTGCACTAAGCAGGCCCTGCTGTTTTATCAGGTATTGATGTCCTGCGTTTGTGATTTAAAAAAAAAAATACACAACCTGTCATTCCATGCAAGGAGCAGGTCAGTGTCCTTGCAATTTAAGCAACAATGATCAAAAGTAACTATCTCAAATCAACAGGAGTAAGTTCCAGCCCTTTATACTAATCCAAAATAAGTAAAGAACATCATGTTCAAAGAAACAATTTTGTACGAGACTTGACTTTTAAGTCTTATGAATTTGTGTGTGAAAAAATATTCTTTTTGATCTGAGTTCAGTGGTTTCTCCATATGTCTAAAACGAGTTAGCAGAATAGGTAATAAATTAGGTTGCAATATAAAATGGGGACAGTGTTAGCAAATTTTTGAAGGAACAGTTTCCTATCTTAAGAAGGAATCATATTAAAAAATTATCAGTAGAGTTCTTCAAGCATGTGACACTGTGACTTACTGGTGAGAGAGTTTTATTCACTGTGGGACATTCTCTTATTGGCTTGAATGATTGTTGCTTAAAAGAATCACACAAGATTTTGCCCTATATTTTTTCTCCCCCAGATTAAGAATTGTCTTCCTAGTCTAGCTGATGGCTCATACCTCTCTCCTCTTCAGATTATTTCTGCAGAGCTGCAAGTCAGTCTATGTGCATCTGAAAGATAGAAGTGCAAATTATTGTTTTGCTGGATAGGTAAGTTGTAAATATCAGTTTCAGCTGGCACACTGAAATCAGTTACAAATAATAAACCAGTAACAGTCAATGGGCATGCAGCCTTCCCACAACCTTGCGTCTGCAGGGATCAAGTGTCACTGTGGCAGCACGGTGAGCCCTCTGCAGCTCCTCTGTCACGGAGTAAGGAAGTGGGCCCACTGAGTCAGCCATTATTGACCAGACAAGAAAAGAAATATGAACCATGCAATAGCCAGGATAATTTTGAGAGTGGGGTTGGGAACAGGTGTAGTGATGATAACACATAGTGACAGCCACTACAATGGCCCTACACTCTTTAGGGAGGATGGCATTCATCTGTCAGATGCCGGGACTGACATTTGGCTGTGTGACATTAGGGATTGGGTCGGGCAAGAGATGGGTATCAGGCATGGTGAGTGTGAGGTGCATCCATGCCAATCACTGGTGTGCCCAGTGTGCAGAAGGGTTAAAAGGCTCAGCTCCCAGAGGTAAAATGAGACCTGGGATTGCATGGTTGGATCTTGAAGCTTTTGCAGACTGAGTTTCCCTCTACCCAGCCTTGTGGACCCTGTCGCAAGGCCCCCTTATATGCAGGGGATGGAGAGAGAAGCAGTTTCACAGTTGAGTGGCGTTCATGGGGTCTACCTGGGAGAGGCCCCCAAAGCCGCCGTTGCTTTGTGGTGAAAGCCCTGTAACACACAGGAACCAATTAAGTGCCTGACACTTGAGCTGGGGGTGGGCAATGTAGTTCCCCACCCCATTATGTAATTAATTAAAGCTGTAGCCTGAGTTTAAGCCTATCCCATATGTCCGTCAATCATTCACCTTCTTGGCCAACTCAATAGACTGCCATGGACTAACTGTACATGTGGACCCTGCTGACAGTTCATTAAATGCACTTTCATCCAGTCCCATTTCAAAGAGGAGTAGATCAAAGCACATTAACAAGCTATTAATGTGTGTCAGTGCTGCAGGCTAGTGCACGAAAGATTCCCATCCCAGTGTGTCATGAACTGGTCATTCCTGTAGACAAGTTCTAGCGCACTGGCTCATTAGCTAAGTTTTGTCAGTGATCTAAAATTGGTTTGTGGTGGTATCTACACCTTTGCTAACTGCTATACTTCACTGGTGGAATGCTAAAGAATGAATCCATTTACCTGGTTTAACATAAGACAGGTCTCAGGAGCTTGGAGATGGGTCTGAGGAAGGTCAGTTGCTGTAGGAGAGGCAGAAGCTCATTGTGATGAGGCCGGATGGAGATATAGAAGGAGGAGCGAGGGGCACTACTGACACTCAGTGTGGGGAAGAGCTGGCTCCAGGCTGGAAGGGGGATCTTGGCAGTTGGTACCTGCTCCCCAGCCTGATCCTGGGTGCCATGCTGGCCACTCCAGCCCTTACAAGTCACACTCCCCTCTGCATGTGTGTAGGCTGATGCAAGGGCACAGCCCCCACAATATTTCCATTGTACAGCTTTAGCCCCTACTGCCCTCCGGTTCTGCCACCCTGAGTTGTTGGTGAAGAGGCAAAGACGTGCCTAAATCTAAAGCAATGGTTGGTATTTGGCATTCAGTATCAAATATCGCCACTACCAGGATAAGTCAGCTCTTTTCTGGTATGGTATTCCCAGCAATAAGGCAGTAGTATACACGTACAAGGCAGGAACGCATGCCCTGACATGGGTTTCTGTGGATTTCAGATTAGAACTATGAGTTAATTTTGGTTCATCTTCTGATTTTTGAATTCTTGCATTTGGCAATACTTCCATGTCTAACTGTGCTGAGGGGCCTCTAGCAGTCTGGTCTGGAAGCAAAAAAATGCACTCAGAATGCATTCCTACTGATTTAGACTATATTACTTTGGTGTCCACTCTACATCTACTATCTAGAGATATAACAGACCTCCACTTTCCCTCACAGTGGCAATATACTTTCAAATATGTTATCAACTAATGAAGTTCCATCCCTGTGCAGAGATATTCTCAGCACTTCTTTGAGATCTCTTTAAATTCTGCCTGTATATTACAATCTGCTGGAAAGTCACATTCCAAGTTTCTGCTCAGAGATTAGAGCAATCAAAGCAGAGAAACCTTTAAGAATACATCTCAGATTAGCACGTGGAGGGAAAAGGGACTTTCAGACTTTAGTTTCAGGTGGGTAACCAGGAATGCCAAATGTAGCTAATAAACATGCCTTTTCTTTCACCTTTATGCTGAGTCTTAATTGTCTCCCAGATTACATTATTTTTTTCATTCTCTTCTCCAGGACTGCACGGCAACTCAGCTGCAGAAGGTATCAAACATTTCTAGCAGGGAGTGTAGGAGGAACAGAGACCATTTCTGCCTAAAGAAAATATATATCTGTATATTAGCTATTAGCAAATAATTTGAATTCTTATAACCTCTGTGCAATACATCGAGCCTATTTTATAGCACACTCCTCGTACCAGAGAGTGCTTTATTCTGCTGGGTCAGTTCATTCCCTGAGGTAACCCTTGTCTGTGCTTTCCAAGGAATCCAGGGAAGCTGTCTTCAGCTTTGGTAGTTTCTTTAACTGAACCTTCTTATCAAACACAACCGCACCCCTTACCAACCTTTATTCAAAGTCTGTGCAAGCGTAGATGCCCCTTCCCAAAACCAGTCTCCTGCACCAGTAATTCCCCAGAGGAATATTTCATGGCTCCTACCCAGCCTCAGCCCTCAAGGGCCCCCCAAACGGTCCCCGCCACATCCATTTGATTTTGTCCCCCTCCCTGCTCCTGCTGCCCTCTTTTATAAGTGTCAGCTAATTAAGTTCCACCTCTTCCCTCAGGTGCAGGGCTAATCAGGCAGCCAGGGTAGTTCCAGAACACTCCAGCCATACTCATCTCCAAATATACCCCTTGTTCTGTAGGGAAGAAGGCCTAGGAGCTGTCTCTACATCTTCTGGGGACTCCCCCATGCCGAGGTAATCAAGCAGGAGACTTGGGCATGGTTTCTGGCTTTTTTTGCATCATGTGAGTGATGCAAAGGGAGCAGAAACAGGGCAAAGAATATGTCTCAAAGTATTGATTGTGGCCCCATGACATTTTTTAAATAATATGTCTGCCCCCTGGACTGACAAGCTTGAGTCCCACTGAAGTTGCTGTGGGGAGGGACCAAATCAATTGACAAAC
Source organism: Gopherus flavomarginatus (assembly GCF_025201925.1). Lineage (NCBI taxonomy): Eukaryota > Metazoa > Chordata > Testudines > Testudinidae > Gopherus > Gopherus flavomarginatus. The sequence goes on from NC_066619.1 coordinate 114,417,110, forward strand.
TAATATAGTTGGAGTTAGTATAGCCTTGATGTTTTCTAGCACTCTGGCTCTGTGCCGCATAGTGCTGCTTCCTCAGTTTTCTTCAGGTTTGCCAACTCTACACTAAGTGAGCACATGCTGCTTTAGGAGTGTATCTACTCTTGCATTTTTCTGTGATTTATTAATTTTCTATTTCCTCTTGGATTTTACATCAACAAGGGTGTACAAATCACAAAAAGCATTTACCCAAGAAAGAGCTTTGAGTTCACATGGGTAAAATATATAAACATAAAACCTCTGGAAAATATTGAGAGAATGAGGGAACATAAAACTTCACACTGAAGCTGATCAGGAGGGCTTTTTGGTTTGTTTTTAGCAGTAAAAAACTGCAATAAGCTGTAATATGCAGCAAGTACTCCAAGAATGAGGCACGCAGCTGACATATCAACATGCCCAGAGTCATTTCACTAGGGAAAACAGCAGTGTTTTCCTAATGGAATACTTTTTTATTCAAACGACATTCCATTTCCATTATGTGGGTGACAGTTATAGCTCTCTCTCTGCCATAAAATGGTTCCAATCCACATACAATCCTATATTTGTTGTAACAACACCTCTTCATAAATAATACCGCCAAAGCTCTGGCCCAAAGACTTCCAAGACTGCTAGGGTGAGATGTGTTTGTTACAGTTTCAGGGTAATGGTATCTCTATCCCCCCCTCCATGATCTATTCCAGTTGTTTCCAGTCAGGCCTCAGATATCGAGTCATCATCTGTCTTTGGATAGGGGCTCATGGCCTACTCCCTTCTGACTGGAGTTTTTAAGGCTGAGCAGCTCCTGCCTTAGACTGTGAAATCCCTAGAAAGCCAGTCTGGCTAAAGGTTAGTGCCTGCATTTTGCTTTCTCTCTGAGATCTATGAACAATGTATTGCCAGCAGTTACACGTTATCACACAACTGTTTCTAAGCAAGCACATTTATTCTTAAAGTAAAAGCACTACAGCAAAAACATAGCACATTATAGAAGTTCCTATACACATGCTTACCAGAGGTCGTCTATCAGTCCTAAGGGGCCCTAGTAGGCCCAAATCTTTCTAACTGTCCTGCAAGGGTTGGGGCCCATTGTGGACAGAAGGGTCTGTCCATTTGCTGGATCAGAAAGAAGGCCCTGAGTCAGTTAAAACTCATCCTTTTATACCAAAAGGCCTTTGTATCCTAGTCTCTGGATAGCCAATCTTGAACCAATCTATGGAAACCATTTCAGGGGGTAGTACCTCTCTGCAGTTGTTTAGTCTCAGAGACTCACTTTAATCACTGACCACTATTTTTAGTTTCTGGGAGAGGTGTGGTATCCCTCCCTCATTGAGTAGAACACAGTCATTCATAAATCATTCATATATTTAATGAAATAGCCCCCAAAGATACTGCCTGGGTTTGCAATATTTGTCACAGTGTTCACCAAGAGAAAGGAGAAAAGGTAAATGGACGGGGTGGAAGGCAAGCAGGATGGGTCTTCAATGGACAGTTTTGCTCAAAAGAGCAGTGGAGCAAAACTCACAAGGTGCATTTCAGGAGCAAACTCAGGTGCACTTGGAATATCATGGAAAATATTTGAAAGCTGGAAAAGAATTATTTAGAATGTGAAGTTAGGAGTAATGTGGGGACATTGAGCAAAGGAAATTTTAAGATGACTATTAGGGAATAAATAAAGCACTATGTTCTTTAAAATGTGGAACAGACCCCAGTCTCCATTCTAGGAACACAGGAATCACCATACTGGATCAGACCAGTGTCCATCCTAGTCCAGTATCCTGTCTATGGCAATGGTCAGTACCAGATGCTTCAGCAGAAGGTGCAAGAAAGTTTCTTCCCAATTCCCCTTAGTTAGAAGTTGTCTGATGCAGGAGGATAAATTCTTCTTGTTGTTTTAGTCCTTACTCTTATAAAGATCTAGTTTGGTGAATGGAAGAAGAGATTTATATTTGATTCAGATATGTGGGTGAAAAATCATAGCCAAAGAACAATTCTAAACCCGATGAAATTATGAGTCTTGTTCTCCTATTTGTAACTATCCTGGTGATTAACAGCTGAGAGAAGGCAAGTACTGGAAACAGAGCATCACATCCATGGCAACTTGCAGCTCAACTTTTAGCTGTCTAACACACAAGAAGATAATTAGTTTTTCTTTAGGTTTTTATGATTTATAATAGCATTAGTGATCTCCAGGTCAGAAATTTCCAGGCAGCTAATGGCTGGCTGGGTTAAGAGCCCTCAGCTTTATATCAGACCCTCTGCTCATCCAGCCAGTCATTAGCTGCCAGGAAATGCCTCATTTAGAGGTCATTATTGCTTAAATATTGCCTCTAAAAGCTTTTTATTACTAGCAATTCATTTTGCTTTTGTGCTGTATTAGCAAGCCGCAGTAGTAATACAATTAGCTATAATAACAAATCAGGCAAATAATAAGAGTTCTACAGGCAAGGGACAGATCCAAGAAAAATCACTTTACTTTCCACATATTTCCAGTTTAGGGTGGGCCACTGACACTGCAATAAAGACAAACTGAAAAAAAGAATCAAGTGACCTAGTAGAGGTGATTAGGAAGGAGAAAAAGTCTCACTGTCAGAGAAAGAGATAGAGAATACTGCAGTTCAAAAGTTTTAACCATGTTAGTCACATTCCTCATAAGGGGGAAATCCATAAGTAAGTGATGCAGAGCATCTCAAATGATATTGCAATAGATATCTCACCCTCAGTAAGCACTTTGGGACTGCCTTTTTGCTATACATGTGTGACAGTGCCTTCCACAAGCGGGCCTGATTCCTGATTGGGACCATAATACAAATATTAAACAAACAGTATTAATAAATAATAATTCATGATTAGACTTTGTCAAAATCTAAATTATCTGTGGGGAAAGATTTCAGCTGAAATTTCCACTGAGAAAAATCACAATAAAACGTTCTGTTGACTCAACCTGAATCGAAATGTTTTGTTTGGGAGTATCTTCCTTCAAATGAGCAGCTGTAGTGCCTCTTGGGAGTTGTAGTTCCATGGTCCCTTCTGTCCCCATTCTGTCCTGTGGGCTCTCCTCTCTAACTGCCTGCCATCACCCAGGATGCACTATGATCTCACCTTGGGGACTCAGTTCAACTTTTCATCCCAAATAGGAATGATAACAAATGTGAATATATTGCAGTTCCTGGAAGGCAGAACTTCTAATTTTTGATCAGCTCTAATACCCAGGAAAAATATCATGTCAGTAATTTAAGGGTTAAAAAAATTACAAGGATGTTGCAATTATCCTCAAAACAAGCATTACAAACCCAGGAAACTCAGAGTTAAGTTACACTTAAAAGTAACACATGAAGATCTAGATATGCACATTTAAAGCACCCAAACAACCTCAGCCCTTCCCTGTCATGATGGAGGGGGGGGAAGAAAAATGAATCGCTCATTAAAAATCTTTTCAATCTAACCTGCGACCACAAACATTAAAATTTCTTAGTATCAGAGGGTAGCCGTGTTAGTCTGGATCTGTAAAAGCAGCAAAGAGTCCTGTGGCACCTTATAGACTAACAGACGTTTTGGAGCATGAGCTTTCGTGGGTGAATACCCACTTCCTCAGATGCATGTCTGATGCAAAATTTCTTAATCAGTCATATAGTTATTTCATGGCATCACTACAAGCATCACTTAAGAACGACCTGAGCTATAGACCTGATCTTGTCTATTAGTCTATAATAATAATTAGATAGAGCAATCATTAATAATTTAACTTAATTATAATCTAAAGTTTTCAATATGAACAAGATTTCAATTAATCGTCACTATATGGAAATTTTGAAGGCTATCCCATTATTAAGATGATTTGGGACCAAAAAAAAGATGTGACATTATGTGCTATATTTCTTGAGATTCCATTTTAAAATTAATTTTAACTCTAATTAAGGTATCAAATACTAAATATTCATTAAAAAATCAACAAGCAAGCACATTGCATTTGGGGAGGATACACTATAGTCTGTGTAAATGACAACAAATACATGATTTACAAGCAAGACTCAGCCCCCACTATGGAGTTGCAACCAGATCCTCCATAATTAAAGTATTTTGAGTTTGGGCACAGAAAAGGGGTCTGGAAGAGAAAGAGACACACTTCTCTGGAGGAGTGGACACCTATCAGATCCCTGAATATCGGAAAGGTGTAGCATACTTTTGGGGTGGACACACTTGAGGCATGAGGGGAGGGTGCTGGCGGAGCCACTTCTGATGAAAAAGATTGCACCTTAGTGTTGTGAAGGTATATGTACACCGAGACAGAGCAGCACAGGCCCATGAATTTTAACGAGTGTGGACTAATTGCTTAAAGTTTTGGCATAGAATCTGAACCCACTCTGCTTTAGGATGGTTTCAGGATACCAGGTGAACACATTGCATAGACCTACTAATATTTTAATCCATTTGGCATAAATGTCTCATACAGTATTTTTCCTTTCATCCTTTTTCCTTTCACAGTGGCTGACAACAACCCATTATTTTTGCCAGGTAGAGTCAAGATTAGCCATGTTACTCCTCATACCTACTTGTTATCCGCATCCTGAAAAGCAATGAGGAGACTCAAACCATAGTTCTTGAGACTAGCCTAGGGCTTTTAGTGCTAGTTCTCTAATCTGTAGCACTGTTGTTGTACAGCCTAGTCAAGAACAGGATCTTGAAATGTGCTGTTTTGAATGCTGCAGTTGTGGTTACATTAATTTGCAGTTCTGGCTGACGTGTGTAGCTTACTGTAAGTCTGAAGATTTGACGTGTTTATGTGCTTCCTGAACACCTAAGCAAGAGCTGCTTCTTTGGCTTTGTTACTGGAATCTGGACTATCTGATTGGCTTGTCTAGCAATTCAGGTTTGTATCTTTGCTGTAAAGGTTTTTTGAGTTATAAAACTGTTATTTCAATGAAAGCTCTGTTGACCTTTGCTGATTCATTATAAGAAAAAAAAATCTTGTGTGGGCCTTCTAATTATTGTGCTAGTCTTCATGAGTTGGTACCATTAGTTTTATCACACTCTCCATATTACACATTGTCTGTAGTACACAAGATTGAAAACCAGGAGGGGAAAAAAACAGGTCAATCTTACAATACACAGTAATTGATTATATCAGGTGCGTTATACATTAGCCAGTCTCTGTGTTACCCTGTCTATTGGAAATTCGCTGAAAAAAATTGTGGTGCCAATATAATAATTACTGGTGCCTCTTCTCTCTTTATCAGCCTCCGAATGTGTTTCTGAATGTACACTGCAATTTGTCATGATCTGCTATGATTATAAAATATACTATATGGTAAATCTCAATTTACTTATTATTATTAATTATTAATTGCATTATACTAGCACCTGGAAGCTGCAATGAGAGATTATGATGCTAGGCTTTCTACACATATGCAGTAAAAAGGAAGTCCCTACCCCAAAGAGCTTATAGTCTTAGCCAATGACAAGACACAATAGGCAGGTGGAAAAAAGGGGTGAGGATGGGGCAGGAGGGAAGACGAAGCATTAATAATAATTCTGTCATGTCTTTGTAGATAGTAGCTGTGCATGTAGTGTAGCTCATCACCTGCCTAACTGTTATCAACTTGCAGCATTCTGTAGCCACCATGACAGTAATGAGTCTTAAGTAGGTATTTGAAGGAGAAGAAAGTTTTTTAACTAATGATGTGAAAATGTGGAGAAGTGTGCAATTTCACAACATCACATGGGGATTTCACAAAATCACTTGGTGGCAGATGACAGAACAAGAAGCAATGGTCTCAAGTTGCAGTGGCAGAGGTCTAGGTTGGATATTAGGAAACAGTATTTCACTAGGCAGGTGGTGAAGCACTGGAATGGGTGGAATGGGAGGTGGTGGAATGTCCATCTTTAGAGGTTTTTAAGGCCAGGCTTGACAAAGCCCTGGCTGGGATGATTTAGTTGGTGTTGGTCATGCTTTGAGCAAGAGTTTGGACTAGATGACCTCCTGAGGTCTCTTCCAACCCTAATATTCTATGATCCTGATTTTTGATGATGGGTTTTGGTAAACAGAGGAATCCAGGAGGACTCATATACATAGACGTGTGGCCTTCAGTGAGAGTTGCACCTGTTTATGCCAGCTGAATATTGTGCATGCACAAAAAAGCTGATATAACATTAGGAATGTTTGAGGAATAGAAATAAAGTAGGGTCAAAGCAAAGGATAATCCCCCTAATCATAAAATACTGTTGAACAGTATGCTCATGGGGACTTGCTAAGCCAAGAGCTCGTAATAATAGCTCAGAAGTGCCTAACATTTGGGACAGATAAGATAAATACAATTTGTAGCTCTTAAAATGTAAGCAGTTAAACAGGAAGTGTTAGTAATTATTAATAACAATCTTAAGCTTCTCATGGCCCAGAGAAGTTGAAAATAGAAATGACCTATTAATTTGTAGTGCTGCAGACACTTAGATTACACCTGCACAGCAATTAACACACACACATTTCATCTACACACCTCTGGCTGGCCCAGGTCAGCTGACTGCTGTGTAGATACTCGGGCTCGGGTTGGAGCTTGAGCTCTGGGACCCCCATGATGGGGGTTGGTTCCAGAGCCCAGGCTCCAGCCAAAGCCCAAATGACTACACTGCAATTTTTAGCCCCACAGCCTGAGCCCTGCAAGCCTGAGTCAGCTGACCCAGGCCATTTGTGACTGTGCTGTGGCTTTTTTATTCCAGTGTAGACATACCTTCAGGACATGATTTGGTCATACCCCCACACCTTACTAATTCATACTCTGCTATGGCTTATTGGGTCATAAGTACCACCCTGGTACATGTGCAGTGTGTTGAGCCCTTGACTGTGAAGCACATATTAGATATTAAAGTACAGTATTTCATCTTGGCCAAAATGGAGCACATTGTACCCAGAAGAATCCCAAAATGTGTTACTTATTTTACTTATTGTGTTATGGGGCTGGGGTAGTAGTTCCTTAGTTAGGATTGAAATATAGTTTCCATTCTGTGGCGCTGTCTGCTCTAACTCTTTTGGGGAACTAGGGGTAGTAACTTTGGGCCAATTAGTGTAGGCAGGGCATGGTGTTTTTAACATCATTTCATACAGAGTTGGGCCTAGTTTTAGACCAGCCAGAGTTAGAGGAGTATTGCCCATGTCTTTCTAGCTTTGTCTGGCCCAATGGATATGTACCCCTAATATATACAGCCTTATAAAATCACTAAAGAATCAAATGCTAGTGTGAATCATGCCCTTCCACGTTCAACTATTTAAAAAGTTATTGCTGATAACAAGTAAACAACCAGAGCAACCTTTTAAAGTTCAGTAATAGATCTGGACATTCAAAATTCTTTACAAGCTTGATACAATGCCTGTTAAGTCAAAGGCAAGGCTCCCTTTCACATCAGTGGCACTGGATCAAGCCCTAACTGAGGGTACATCTACACAGCAGCTGGGAGGAGTCAGCTCAGGTAGCTGTAGAATCACTCTGTAAGAACTAACACTTAAAAAAAGCAGTGAGGCGATGGTTGCGTGGGCGGTGCCTTGGGCTAGCTACCCAAGTAGGAATTGGTCCTGCTTTGAGCAGGGGGTTGGACTAGATGATCTCCTGAGGTCCCTTCCAACCCTAATCTTCTATGATTCTAAGTACAATCCTACCCAGCCTTCTGGGTGTGTATTCAGCCTGAGCTTCCAGCCCTGCTGCCAAAGCCACATTGCTATTTTTAGGTGCTAGTTCAAGTAGAGATAGCGTGTATATGTCTACCGGAGCTGTTATTACACTTCCCGGCTGCTGTGTGGATGTACTCTCAGAACGGCAATGAGGACTCATTGTCATCATAGTTTGTTGCACCAAAACCACAGCCAAGCTCGGGAGTTATCACTTATCACTAATAGTTCCTCCAGAGCACAGGCACTGACTCCATGGGTGCTCCAGGGCTGGAGCATCCATGGGGAATAAATGGAGGCAGCTGAGCACCCACCGGCAGCTCCTTATCAGCTCTCCCTCCCACCCCCAGTGCCTTCCACTCACCAGCGGCCCCCGCTGATCAGTGCCTTCCCCGTGCCTCCCTCCCACTGCGATCAACTGTTTTGTGGCATGCAAGAGTCTCAGGGGGGAGAAGGAGGAGAAGTGAGGACACAGTGTGCTCGGGGGAGAGGGGACGGAATGAGGCGGGAGAGGGTGGGAGAGGGGAGAGGTGGAGTGGCAGTGGGAACTTGAGGGAATGGGTAGAGTCAGGGGGAGAGGTCTGGGGTTGAGCTGGGGGTCAAGCATCCCCTGGGAGATTGGAAAGTTGGCTCCTGTGCTCCAAAGTACAGGATGTTGATGGGGGCACTGCATCAAGCAACATTCAAGTATTTGCCTAGGTTCTCCTCATTTGGGGGCCATTCCTCAGCTTCTGCTTGGTCATATTGTCACCAGTCTTTGCCACCCCAGCTTTCATGTGATTTAGACTACACCGGTGTGTTTGTTCGTAGACAGTGCCTTGGGGAGGGAGGGATGTTGTTCTGAGAGAACCAGTTTCTCCAATATCATTGGCATTTCCTGCCATTTTGTTATTCTGAAACTTTCCACAGTGGTATTAATAATTAAATTAAATGTAAATAATTAAAAGGATTTGGGGGGTAAGGAATTTTCAGAGGCAAAGCTCTTTCTGAAAATTAGCCTCTTGGGTGTTGAAATGTGTCTATGTAATGGGTATCTTGGATCATGCACCTGTTTTTGGTGTCTCCTTTCTGTGGAAGGCATCTAGGCAGTACAGAGACAGCATGGGAGTCAGTTTCCAAGTCCTTGTGATGATCTACTGGATTGGTTGAGTTCAGTATTAATTTTCTGTACATAGTTTGGGTATGACCATTCAGGGGAACAATACTATGCAACTGAGTAAAACAGGGCATGGTTGGTTGCTCAGAGTGTTTTGGGGTCAGCTCCCCATTTTGTGTTGGTCAGTTTCCAAAATACTCAATTCCTGGAGTTTTCTTTTTCAGCTTCTTGATGTGTTCTTTGAATGTCTTCATTTGGTCTCATGTGACCTAGGCACTCTGGATGTTTGTAGCCCTCAAGGATTGTGCCATCCCACGTGTGCAGTTTGTAGCCCTCAAGGATTGTGCCATCCCACGTGTGCAGTTTTTGCTTGACCTGATTGCGTTTCAGGTGGAAGGCGCACACTTGTGTCTTGCTATGGTTGGCAAGAGCATGAGGATTATTTCTTACTCTTTTCAAAAAATTCCAAGGGATCTTGATTTAATATGAAGCGCAAAGGATGGTAACAGTAACAGTCCATCCTCACCCCTTAGGATCACACTAACATATGAACAGAACCCTGCTTTCTAGTATGGAGCTTTTTGCTTTCAAGAAACTAGAAAGGCATCATCACATTATCTTGGTGAAGATATACTGATATAAATTCATCCCTAAAATAACTATGTCTGTTATTTTTTGCATATATTTCTAGCGTTGGCAGGCCATTAAACACATACACTTCTTTGATTCATGGTCCAACCCCTGAAAATAGGAGCCTACCAGAAACAAATTTTCAGTTTTAACTTCTAGTCAATTAATTTTAAGCACTTTTTTTTATTCTTTTCTAAAATATTTAGATTTAGATTTAATTGGAGTTAGTGTCACCACAGAAAGAAGAAGAGCAAATTTTGAGAGTGATGGAGTTAAGCAGCATCCAGAACAGGTCCCGTTTAGAAAAATCTGTCTGGAAGAGATACCACTGCATATCTAATCCTATTTAGAGACAGTGTGTATTCTTTTGGAGTTTTGGCTAACTTGGAAAATGTCATTTAAGGGATAATAACTAAGTTACATGGGAGAAAAAGGCAGATCTGTAATCTTCAAAAATGTTTGTGGGCCCTTGAAGTGACTCTTATTTTAATATGCCAGTAGATTTTAAGGAAGAGTTTTGTAAAGCATGGGAAATTGTATAAAAGGCAAAACATGCTATTTTGATTATCTAAAACATAGTAAATGGGTTAATTTGTGTTATGAAAGCCTCACGCAGTACACTCAGTAGTGGCTAACATTTGAATTCCAGCCATCTTTGCATATCAGCTTTTGAAGCCCCAAGAGCTTTTGCCATTTGTTCTGATTAGGTCTGTCTTCAGTAGATAAGTCTCTCAGGTAATTTGAAGCACTGGCACAAAATGAAGTCCGTTTGATGGGCTGAAACTAGAAAATGTCTCTTACCCAATTAATTAATGCTGTTCCTTTTAAATTCCTGTTCATGTTTCGTTTTATGTGCTGTTCTCTCAGAAGTAGGAACCCCAATGCACTCATTCCAGAAGTTATTTTCCTGAGCTTGTAAAGAATTGCTTCTTATGTGAGTAGCTGTACTTTTTGCCATGTGCTAAATAATGGTCTGCTTTCTTTTTATACTTGCACGCCCAGGCACACACTCCCACCAGATCATTTTAACTTCAAATTATGTGTTCTGTAGCGTTTAAAGCTAAAGTGACCTTTTTTAGGATTACTCTAATATTTTACATTCCCCAGCATGTCTTGGACTAGTTGACTCCAGAAACAAGTACATGATATGGAAGACTTTTGCTTTCTTTAATATTATGGTTGGAGTGCTCTGAAGATTTCCTTTAAATTTAACTTTTATAGGTTTTTTCATTGAATCTGGCACTGCAAATATTGAGCGCAAAAGAGATTTCTAATGGCTAAAGCACTGTATTCTTAAAACTGTTGTCTCCATTATGTAGTTACTTTATTAATACTCTGCTGAAGCTCAGGCCCGAAGTGAATGTTTAAAGCAACAAAGACAAATGTCTCAGTCATTGAGGTGTTTCCCCACTGCAGAAACAGAAAAATTGTAACCGTTCAGCTTAGCCTGAAAGTGTGAAAGTTCAAAATGCAAGAATCATTTCTCAGTATAAATATTCCGTGAAATGTGTTTGCAAATGTCAGTTCTGAGTCTACTGCAGTTGGCAGCCATTTTGCAAAGTAGTGACACTACTTGTGTATGGCAGCCAACGTAAGATATTTTTAAACCAGTGCTAATGCAGGGTGGGTACTGTTTAACAACCAGAAATAGACGTGACTGGAAAATAAAACAAGGCTTGTAAAAAACACTGGGAACGTATGCATTTAAGGGAATTCCTTCATCACCTTTCCCCTCTTCCTCCACTTACTCTGTGAGCTGATTCCAATTAAGAGGGGGTATGATATAGTAATCTATCCATACAGGACAAAAATTTGACTTTCTCTACACATTCTCAAAGGAGCGTAAGGAGGAGCAGTAGAACTCCGAAGCTAATTGAATATTTACTATATTACTAATTGAATATTTTTAGTATCTTTAACTAGCACGGTGCAGTTCTTTATCAGCATTGATACTTTTAAGCTTTTAAAAAAGCCTGGGATCTTCTGAAGCAAGTGGAGTGTATCAATGTTTTTCATTGTATAACCATGAAAGAAGTGGGCGAAATAGCATAAAAATGGGAACCAGAAACAGAATAGCCAATGCTGTCAAAAACAGTTTGTGATACTTTAGATTACACAAATAGTTGCATGCATTTCCCTCCCCTGCAAAATCAATAATTGAGATTGGTAATTCTATTGTACTTGTTAGGTACTGAAAGCAAGAATTTATAATTGCATCAGTACTCTACCTCAAACATTAAAGCATTTTCTTCTGCCTTTATAATTTCAGTTGCAGAACAACCTCTCTCATATTTTCATCCTGTAGATCTTTGCTTTATTGTTGTAAATTGAGTGTGTTTGGACATCTGGCCATCCAATCTTTCCTAGTTTTTGGCTAGACAACTGATTATTGATTATTTTCAATCCTGCGTTCAGTAAATGTAAAGGAAAGAGTGTCTGACACACTCCTATGACCCTAGAGAGGGAAGTGCAGCTGAAAACATCTACTAAACTGTACAGCCAAACAAAAAAAAATATTGATATGAAACAGTTTCAGCATCAAAAGTTGCTCCTATTACTCATAGGGGACAAAGCTTGATACTGCCACATAAACACTGTGAAATACAGCTGTGCTATCTCTTGGGTGCAAAGTGAGTTGACTCATTAAGCTAGCATAGGCTCAAAGCAGCCCATGAAGACAGAGTTTAGGAGCAAAACCTCATTTGGTGGCCTATGATTCCACATCCAAAAACATATTGAATTCATCCTAGCTTCACTGTGGTGTATTTCCATTGACTTCAGTGGAGTCACTCCTGATTTAGACCCACGTAAGGAAGAGTAGAATCTTGCCCATTGTGTTAAAATGCACTGTGTACCTAAACTCACAAGCAGAACTGGTTGGGAATTTTCCAAAGAATTTTTTTTTGTTACAAATATTGATTCATCGAAACCAGGGTGAAATTTCTGGGGAGAGAGAGAGAGGGAGACCAAGAGATATAGCCCCACATCCCAGAATAGCCAATATTGTGGTGGTTAGGACACTCACCTGGCACATGGGAAACTGACGTTCACATTCCCGGCCTGCATCAGACAGAGCAGGGACTTGAATCTGGGGCTACCATGTTGTCTAATCACTGAGCTGTTGGCTATTCTGGGGTGTCTCTCTCACTTTCTTTCTCTTTGTGAAAAACATGCATCATCCAATGCACAAAAGAAAAAAAAATGAAATCTCAAAAATATTTGCAGAATGGCAAAAATATTTCCCACCCAGGTCTGCTCACAACCCATCTATGAAAGAGAAGTGAAACCTGCAGCTTCATTCGAATTATGACCATCCAACAGCTTCTCTAGAGGTGCTGTGGATTATGCAAGTTAGAGATGGCTGAACAATGTAAATGTCTTGCTTTGTATGATGCTGAAAGCATCCTAATTACATTATTATTCTTTAATTTCTAAATGTCCTTACACTTCTTACTTCGTCTCTATGGTCACTATTGCAGGCTTCTTCATTTAAAAAGTGCTGCGGTAGTACCAACCCATTTTACAGTGTAGAAGACAAAGCTAAGGCCTCTCATGAGAAAGTGGTTCCATTTAGTTTCAGTGCAAGTTTTAACATTTGATACAAATTAGAAAAAATTAAGACGGTCTGTTGGCATTTTGGAAGAGACAGCTGCACCAGATCAGTCTAGAGACTGATATTGCATGCGTCTCATTTCATACCTGTGTCAATTCGTGGAGCAAACCTATATTTTTGTGTCTCCATAAAGAGTATATCAGCACAATTCCAAAGTCCTCACTTTGATCCACTTGATTTTATATTGGATTTTGGTATTAGTTGTGAATCTCATTTTATATTTTTGATAAATTTGTGAGCAGGGCTGTGATTTCACTAGATCCTTGCCTTTTGTGTGACAGTCATCTAGAACAGGTTGCTTGTGAAGGTCCATGGTACAGGTCACTGCTTCCCAAACCTAAAAGGCCATGCTGGAGTGCGGCATGAGCAGGAAGCCCCTGACTCATGTTGCTAGTTGGAGACAACACTGAATATGAGACTAAGAGAAGCCTCATAATCCCTAGTGTTTAGTTAATATCAGAAGCTAGGTAATCCTTGTGAGTTTCCCAGCAACCACCTACAAGGTAATATGGAGACTCTGTGCCAAGTAGAGCCAGTGGCTAGTTGAAGAAGCAGTATTTAGTTGCTAGGCTGCATTCAGCATACCCAGAAGAGCCTTCAGAGTTTGGAGAGAGGGAACATTGAAGATCTTGCTGCATGGAGGAGGAACAAAGTATGTGATGTTTTCTGAACACCAAGGAGGAAAGAAGAGTTAAATGACCCCCAGAGCCTTTGGAGGACATCAGAGGTAAGGTAGAGGGTGCTTGAGTGGTGTGAGAAGGAGAGGAAACTATATGGGGAGAAGATAAGAATCCATTTTGGAGTTTCATGCTTGTCAAACTGAAGCGTCCTTCAGGAAACAGTAGAAGCCACAAAGCCAGAAAAGGAGGTAATCCAGGAATGAACTAGAACCCCAAAAGAATGGGAAAGGAGTTTAAGAGCACTTTTCTGGCTCTCTGTACAGAAGATATCTGAGGCAAGAAAGGACCAATACTTTATACTATACAGTACATGCCATGAATAAGAAGTGATTCTAGAAGAAGTGAGATCTTAAAAGATATGGTAGCAGTCATATGAGAGAGAAATGATATACCAGTAAATATACAAAATGTGGGAAAACTCTCAGCAAAAGCAGGAGCTTATAGCCCATCAGAGAATCCACAGCAGGGAGAGATAGTATCAGTTAAAAGCAGAAGCATTGTTGTGTCTTACTAGACATCAGAGAATGTACATGCAGGAAGGCATCCATATACATGTCCTCCAAAACTTCAGTCGGAGATCAAATTACAATTAGAAATGAACCCCCATTCCTGTCCTGAATGTGAGAAAACTTTCAGTTAGCTATCAAAGTAACTGCACACGAGAGAGAGAGAATCCCTATACCTGTCCTCTATATGAAAAAAATTTAGCCCATGTTTCTGTTCTGAAAAGTGGCATAGGTTTGCCCTATAAAGTTGGATGAGTGTAACTAAATCAATTAAAAATTGACAGTTTAGGAATCCAGCTCAATTTTCAGATTCTAATAAGCTGGATTAAGCTAAATCTATGTAAATGAGGCTTAAAGTGGTGTAAGTGAGGTTTTCACTGTTTTAATTAGATTAATTTAAAATTGATTCAGTCACACTGGGCCAACTTTTCTAATATAGACAAACCTTTGGCAAAAATAGTACAGTGAAGATCCAATGTTTATTGTCTTTCAATTACTTCCTATTCTAATATTCCCAGTTTATAAATTAAAAGGGAAAGCCTGTCTTCCACCCCTGGAAACCTAATGTACAATCAGAAAATCAAGCTGGGTTCTTTCCTGCTGATCCAAATTAACAAACATTCTGTAGCTGGAACTTAGTTAATAGGTGTGATGATGATGAGCCAGCACAAAATCTAGCTTACTCTTTCAGAGATGTGTTGGCTCTGCAGAACTAGCAGAAGCATAAAGGAGAAAAACTTACTTTAGTCAGTAATATCAATAATTATACCCCTGAATACACGCAGAGAACAGTTCAATCAACTGCAATCTTTCCAGGTAACACGAACAATTTCAGCACCTTAGCTACCCCATGGGTCACTACTACAGGAGAAACAAAGGACATCTAAGCAAACCAAGGAGAACATTGGCTCTCTTTTTCTTGAGGACATCTAAAATGGTCATAAGTAGTGCTTCTGTGCTGACAAAATTAACTCATGCCCACCTTGTCTCTGACAGTGAAAAACACGAACAACAGATACAGGATATGGGTAGATGCATTTCAATTGTGGAACAAACCACTTCTGAAGGAATTATTTTGAGAACAAGTGGCCATGTAATCAGAAAGACATCAAGGTTCACAGACAATAATTACTGACTGATTTGTTTGTGGTTGTTGTGTTTTATTTTCATTTTTTTAAAAAGATAGTAATTGTTACTGACCCCCGCTATGTGATGGGATATTAACATCTGGAACCCGGACCCGTGATAGATGACTAGGGCCAGGAAATAGAGTTCAGTCTGTTACCAGCATTTCTGTGTGTTATATCGTTATTATACAGTTGTCACCCACCCCAGACTCCAACATGCACTTGTCTCCTCACACTTTCCTATCTAATTTCCAAACTATAAAGGCAGAAGGGTAACTAGCTTTCATTTAGAACAGCCTGGCATCAGTCCCCTTGAAAATAATGAAAGCCGGTGGCCCTTTTGAGTAAGGGCAAAAGCTTGCACGATTGCTGCTGAGCCTTGGGACATCATCTGTTCCATTCTCTGCCTGTGGCACACAACAGATTAGTTTTCTGAGGGCTCTAATACTTTGGTCTAGGTCCAGTTATTGGGCTTGGAGTGGAAATGGCTGGGTGGTGTTAGTGACATGTATATATCAGAGGTCAGACTAGATGATATTGTGGCCTTAAACTCTATGTATGACTATGACTCTATTAGATGCTTTATAAACAACATCTAAAAGTAAGAACTGAAACATTATTGTTTGAGTTGGCAACTCGACTTTCAAATGCTAGCAATTCACTCCCCTCCATGTAGACAGATCCTAGACGATACTTAAGTGAACATAGTAGTGTATACATAGTTGTCACATCTCCCATTTTTTTCATGAGATTCAAGATTTTAGGTAGTATTATGGTTTAGATTAGACCACATTCAAACTGATGGGCAGCCACCCTCCCATTCAGGCTAAATGAGGGATCAGGAGCAGTTAAATGTCTGTTTGCTTTATAATAGCCCAAACAATAGCTCCTCATGTCAAGGCTGAGCAGAAGCCATGCTGTCATAAACAGATAGTTAAGGGTTAATGTCTCTTTTACCTGTAAAGGGTTAACAAACAGGGAACCAAACACCTGACCAGGGGACCAATCAGGAGACAAGATACTTTCAAATTTCGGTGGAGGGAAGCCTTTGTGTTTTTGGGGTTTTGTTTTGTTCTCTCTGGGAACTGAGAGTGACTGGACCTACTACAGGCTCTAATTTTCTATTCAAGTAGTAATTGCAAGTAGAAAGGTGGTTTAGTCTTTTTAATTGGTTTTCTTTATTTGCAAATGTGTATCTGGCTGGTAGAGGTCTAATGTGTATTTGGCTGGAAGTATTTTAAATTGTATTTCTGCTGGAGGAGGCTTTTTCTCCAGTTTCTAGAAGCTGACAGACCCTGTAATACTCCATCTTGAATTTACAGTGATTTTATTTATTCTTTTTTTCTTCTATTAAAAGTTTTGCTTTTAAGACCTGTCTGATTTTTTCCCCTTATTGAGGCTCAAGGGAATTGAGTCTTTACTTAACAGGGAGGCAGAAGGGGGGAATCCCTTTGTTTTAGATTCACGGAGCTTGAATCTGTATATCTCTCCAGGAGCCCAGGGAGGGAACACCTGGAGGGGGACACACTCTCTCTCTCCCTCGTTTGATTCCTGCAGTGTTTGAGGAAACAGGACTTTGGAAATAAACAGCATTGCATGAAAGAAACCCCTGACTCCATCTTCAATTTCTTCTCCCAACACCCTGAATTTGGCTATCCACTTGGGTCAAAAATGGGTAACAGTATTTCAGACAGCTGGAATAATCTTGTGATCCCCACCCCTTATTAAAAATGGCTTCCATCTGCTAATATTTATAGTGGGACTCAAGGCAGCCTGCCTTCAGTTATGAAAGCCAAGGATTCCCTTCACCCTTTCTGAGTGGAAACGTAGCTTCCTCTATGGACAACTCCCTTTCTCCCTGTGTTGAAGTTAGGCAGGAAATGGGGTGTGAGGGGGAGTTGAGAAATGTGAGGGGACAGGACAAAGGAATGAGAAGCCATAGGAAAAGCGCAGGGGGTAAAGTAGAGGAATATTAGGGTGGCAGAGAATGATGCTGTGAGGGGTCAGTGAAATGTTGGAGAGTATGGAGTGAGAAGGCAGGGGGCAGAACGCTGGTGGTTCTCGGCTCTGAGTGACCTTCGTGCTGTTCTAGCTGTGCAAAGGGCACCAAAAGGCATTTCAGGCAGGCTGCTGAGCATTATCTCACTGCCATGAAGTGCTACACCAGCTGTATATCGCCTACTCCTCTACTTTACAGACAGAGGACAAATCATGTTAGAAAGGAGTGTGGAAAGGCTCAGTTCCAGCCCTTAGGATTTTCTAAATTATACCAGGAGGAGCTTTTTGGCTCCCAGAGGCCCATGATCAGGCCCTACTTCCCCCACTAGCTGTTCTAAGCTTGAGCTTGGCATGGCTCATGTTCTAGCTCATAATTTTTGAACGCTTAGGGTTGGTAGTACTGTGGGCATAGATCTGCTAACTGTTAAATATTGAATTGAAAGAACAGGGACAACTTAACTGTCATCTTTGTGGTACACTCTGTGTGCCATTCTGTATGGCTTAACAGAGATGAGCCTATAATGAAACAAAAAAGTGCCTAGGACTATTTGACTGAATTGTTTCAATGAATTGACTTTGGCTATATTTATATCCTTGTTTTTGTTGGCTTGTTGGGGATGTACATGAGAACAGCATAAAGGATTAGGGAAAGTTTTCCATCGGCATTTGCCTTAGAAATCTGATTAAAAGAGTTACATTTGTCCAGTAAGTGAAGAAACAATACTATGTCACTTAAACGAATTACCACTAACCAACTCAACTTAATTTTAAATAACAAGCTTTTGAGTTAAACAATTGTAAAAAGATAATCAAATATCTTTGAATAACAAACAAAACTGAAAAAATCACAATCCATTTGAAGGCGTTCTGATGAACAGAACAAAGGCAAAGACTGTAGAAATAATCTAATGATTAGGTTGTAAGTGCTCAGATACTGTTGTGAGGAATGCACTTTCAATACCTACGTACATGAAATCCACCATTAAATAGAATGGCTGTGGTTTTGTTTTTGGTTGTTGAGTGTTTGTTGGGATTCCCTCTGTGACCCGTGGTACCTGGGGCAGCCCTCTCTGGAAATGCCAAGTTCAGGGTAGGCTGCAAAAGGGAGAATAGATACTCCCAAGAATGGTGGGTAACACTGAAGTTAAACCTCCCAACCAGTCACAAAATGTGCTTCTGATTATGAAGAAAAAAAAAATGAAAGAAAAAGAAAAAGAAAGAAATCGCACAGCTCCCTTTCTTGCATTCCACTCTCTGGCTCCCAATCAGCACCTAGGTTCAGTACTGTGAGAAGTTATTTTAAACTCTGCTCACATATACAAAATGTTCTTTTGATCCCAAAGGGTCAGTCACATTACCAGGTCAGTAGAGGTTTGGATCCTACCCAAAATACCACACAACCAGCCAATCCTTTAGTGTCTAAAACTAAAGGTTTATTATAAAGAAAAGGGAAAGAACAAGAAGAGAGTGGTTAAATGGTAAAACAGTCACATACATACAAAGACTTCAAAGTCCATATATCAGGTTCCTAGCAGTACTGATGAGCTTGCTGGTTTGAAAGTCCCTCTGGAACACATCCACAGCTTGGATGAGTCATTCAGTCCTTTGTTCAGAGCTTTAGTTTGTAGCAAAGTTCCTCTAGAGGTAAGAAGCAGGATTGACGACAAAATGAAGAAGACACAGCTGCCTTTTATAGTCTTTTGCCCTGCGGCCTGTGCTTCCTTTGTTTCAAACACAAGCTGCCCAGCACATGGCTTGAGTTCTGTCCATAGGCATGCCTTGCTGAGTCTTAAGGCATATCTGCCTTCTCTCAATGGATCAGTTGTATAGCTGATGGCCCTGGATAGGCCGTCAAGCAGGCTAGGCAGTGCTGATGTCAAACTGTCTGGGGTGTCACCCAGAAGCATAGCACAAGTTTTGTAATACAGATATGCATATATATCTATAACCCAAAATACGGAGGTGATACAAACACATAAATGAGATTATCATATATGGCAAATAATCATATTTTTGCAGATATGTTACATGGCATATCTGGCACAACTCACTGCAATTTTACAATACAGTATTGATATTCATAATATCCTAAAGAATCCCCCAGATTCCTTACAGCATCACACCCTACGAGACTTTTTCCACTTGGCTTCTCCAGTCCAGTTCTGGGAGAACACTTTATCCAATTTTCTGGGATCCAAAAACCTCAGCTTAACTCCAATTTATGACTTTATTAAGCATGTAACAGCACTATGCCCATGCTGGCCCGGTCCAGATACAGGGGATTTAGGTACAGGATAATACCACAATTCCAAATCATGTCACACTAAACAGTTTATATACATTTTTCCTAGCTAATAACATCTATAGTTCTTGAATCAAATTGCTTGGACATCATACGGATCATATAAGGATCAATTGCTTTTCAGACCGTGCACTCGCATATATCCTCACCATATCTACATTTCAAACCTATCAGTTCACTGTGCTCCTACTTCTCTCAACTACCCCAAAAACGCCATTTCCAGCCCAGTCTGTCACTTGTTTACAGTTTAACCTGGCATTCAAATAAGCTATATGCAAGTATACTCGTGCCCAACAAGATCTATGCCTACAGTGTGGAGATTCAGAAAATCTGCCATAAATTTTGAAATCTTTTCAAAACTAATCTAAATGCACATGAAACTCCTTGTTCTGGAAATTAAGCAAGAAATCTCATGTCAATAATATTTCTCATGAGATTTGCCATAGTTTTTAGTTTGTAGTAATTAGTTTAGCTATCTAGTGGACAATCACTTTTATGTGAGAATCACCTTTCTCGGTGTATTTTCGTATTTCTATACCAGATTTGCTCAGTGCAGGATGGAAGGGGGCCCCAGGAGGCAGCAAGTTATGGCTCCCTCATTCTCATGGTCCATTTGTCCTTTTCCAGGTCCAGGCCTAGCTGGAGCAGTCTAGGGTCTTCTCTAACTTACATCAACTGGCAATGATCTCTAAGGAACCATATGCCAGCTGCGGCGCTATACCACAGTACACTCCAGCCTTATTCTCTTGCCATTCTGACAAGCCTCTCACACATATATGATGCCAGGACTGAGTGGAGTGTTTTTTTATTTGTTTTTGTCTTTAAAAAAAAAAAAAAAACAACTAGTGATTCCAACAGAGCCCTGGGTTAACTGAAATTTCAACTGTGCTGGGAGGAAGTCTCAGATGGCCAGATCTGGCTGCTTTCCAGCCCTTTTGCTTTTGAGGAAAATCTCCATAAAAACCTCCTTGAAGATATCCTCAATAAGTGTATAAGACCCTCCTGCCACCATCCAAAACCTGGCAGTTCCCCTGAGATCAGTATAGGTCCTGGGGATCCTCATAAGGTCCAAGCCATGTACCTCTACACCAGCTGTGGTCTCTGGCAGTCCCTTGACCCTTGTTGGAACCAAGCTACCAGAGACTGTCCCTGGTTGTAGCTGACTCCAGGTGCCAGGGGCCCCATTAAAAGACACAGTACAGTAATTTTTTCTAACTAAGCTCCATAGAACCAGAGTAGAGATGGTGCATATATCCCCTACCCACTTTGTTTTCCCTGGCCTGGCCACTCTTCACCCCGTACTCAGAGGACATGGAGGTGCCCCTGCATGTTCTGGAGGAGATGGTGATGGAGTCACCTCAGAAGATACTGTTTGGTATGGTAGGCAGGGGATCCATTTTTGGAAGGGATCCTCAGCACATGTATTCAGAGGCACAATCTCAGCAAGGATTTAGCTGTATGTGAGTAGTCCTACTGAAATCAGTGGGACTACTCACATAAATAAGGATAGCTTGTGTGAACAAGTACTGCAAGATTTGACCCTAGTTGTAACCATCTTGGGTTCATTAAATAACAAACCAGTGAATGAGAAAGGAATAAAACAGAGCCTCTCTAGTGAACTGCTGCACACAGACATGCAGTGTTCCCAACTCCTGGCTCCGGGGCTGTCATAAACAGATAGCTAAGGGTTAATGTCTCTTTCACCTGAAGCACCTGACCAGAGGACCAATCAGGAAACCGGATTTTTTCAACTTTGGGTGGAGGGAATTGAGTGTCTAAGTCTTTTGTGAGTCTGCCTGCTTTCTCTGAGCTTTGGAGAAGTACTTTCTACTTTCTAGTCTTCTGTTTCTAAGTGTAAGGACAAAGAGATCAGATAGTAAGTTCTATGGTTTCTTTTCTTTGGTATTTGCATGAATATAAGTGCTGGAGTGCTTTGATTTGTATTCTTTTTGAATAAGGTTGTTTATTCAATATTCTTTTAAGCAATTGACCCTGTATTGTATCATCTTAATACAGAGAGACATTTGGATGTATTTTTCTTTCTTTTTATATAAAGCTTTCTTTTAAGACCTGTTGGAGTTTTTCTTTACTTCAGGGAAATTGAGTCTGTACTCACCAGGGAATTGGTGGGAGGAAGAAGTCAAGGGGAGATCTGTGTGTTGGATTGCTAGCCTGATTTTGCATTCCCTCTGGGGAATAGGAAAGTACTTTTTGTTTTCAGGATTGGGAACAGAGAGGGGGAGTCTCTCTGTGTAGTTTCACAGAGCTTGTGTCTGTGTATCTCTCCAGGAGCACCTGGAGGGGGGAAGGGAAAAAGGATTATTTCCCTTTGTTGTGAGACTCAAGGGATTTGGGTCTTGGGGTCCCCAGGGAAGGTTTTTCAGAGGGACCAGAGTGCCCCAAAACACTCTAATTTTTTGGGTGGTGGCAGCAGGTACCAGGTCCAGGCTGGTGGCTAAGCTTGGAGGTTTTCATGCTAACCCCCATATTTTGGACGCTAAGGTCCAAATCTGGGACTAAGGTTATAACAGGGGCGGATCTCCAAATTCCCACACTCACAACACAGTCCCTTATGAGGGAGCATCTCCAAATCTCAATCTCTCTTAACCATATCTCTTCACTGGTCTAGCTGTATCAAGGTTAGACACTAGGTTCTTTAAAATCCCGTCCTTACCAAAGAGTCATGAGAAATACATCTACACTGATTCACTAGTACACATTGTATTCTTTTAAAACTGGATACCATAATCTAATTGTCTTTCTAACTGACCATCCCTGTTAATTTCAACTCTATGAACAGGCAATATCCACATAATAACTATTGTATGTATAGGCAGGAAATAGGAAACCCACACATGGCCAGCATTCAGTAAGCAGCGATTGTTTGAATCCACAGAACAGTTCATATAAATGTTCCATAATGTTAAAAGTTCTTTAATAAACAGTTGATAAATGTTTTAGATGGTCTTAGAATCAAGGTTCCCCCAATAATTCATTAGTAATAATAATACCTACCTTTTGTTTAGATTTTTGTCATAGATTTCAGAGTACTTTTCTTCAAGGGAAGACTGGAAAGGAATCTCTTCTCTTCTGGTAAGATGTCCAGGATACAAACTTCAGTTCCCGGAAAGTCTTTTACAAATATCGTCTGAGTCGCTAATTAAATTCTCTCTTTTCTAATTAAATGATTTCTCTTCTTGGATCTTTAAAATGCTTTTGTTTAAGTTTAAGTAAGGACGGTCTTTCTCCACACATAGTTATCTATTGGCAGGCCTTAATTAGATGGGCTGTTCACAGTTAATGACCCAGTCCAAGCAGTCATCAGAATGGAAGGTTGTTACTTCATCTCAGTGACCCTTCTGCCTTATTCAGTATAGACTGTTTCCCAGCCAAACGAAGAAACCCTTGCCAGTAAATCTATTATCACTGAAATATTTCACCCAGAGCAGAGTGTAATGGAGCTTGGAGCTGAAGCTCTTGGTAGCATCTTTTATCATCCTTCTATCGGGGTTGAATCCAAGGAAATTACATCGTTCCTGGCCGCCCCTTCTGGTTTCTGTGGCTTTCTGTCAGCTAATTATCATTAGGATAGCAAATGAACTAAGTTCAGCCTAAGGTCTATACTATATTCAAGGCCAAAAAGCTGTCAGTGAGCATTTGGAGTGGCAGAACCTGGCCTTATCTTTCTTTCCCTCCTCTGAGTAACCTGCAGTGGCTAGAACGGCTGAAAAAGTAGGTGGTGTTGGCAAGGAGAATGATGAGGCCAGGTCATTTGGGAAGGGGCTGCTTCACTGCATCTCTTCAGCAGCTTCCATCCGCAGGAATCTTATGGTATTCCCTTGCTGATTTCAAAGCTGTCGTCTCTTGGCAGAAGCACCAAGGAAGGGTAAGAAGCAGAAACACCCTCCAGCCCTGTCTCAGGGTTAATTGCACTGCTGGCGAAAGGTGCAAATCACATCTTCATGTGCCAATTTCTGTGAATCCACCTTAATCTGCACAATAATCTCAGAATTAATTGATGTAACTGTTGCAAGATCCTCACGTAACTGCCCCATTCCACCTAAAGTTTTAGAAAGCAAGCCTTGGAGAAAATATGTCAACAGCTTGACCTCAGAATTTGGTCTCAACAACTTTTGTCAGCTGAAGTATAACCCGATCACATTTCCTGTAGAAATGAATGCCTGCTATTCAACTACTGCAGATGTCACCTCCCTCTGAGCATTCTCATCTCAAATTCATAGATTCCAAAGCCAGATGGGACAATTGTGATCATCATCTTAGTCTGATCTCGTGGATAACACCAGCCACAGAGCATCATCAGAATAACTCCTATTTACCCCAACTATTAACAGTTTACACCTTATTTCTGAATATACACCTAATATCTTAGATTCATAGAAGAAGATTAGGATTGGAAGGGACCTCAGAAGGTCATCTAGTCCAACCCCCTGCTCAAAGCAGGACCACTCCCCAAACAGATTTTTACCCCAGATCCCTAAATGGCCCCCTCAAGGATTGAACTTAATTACATTGATATACTGATGCTGTCAGATATCATTACTAATACTTTACAGCACAATGTAAACCCATTCAGTGTGTCTGCACATCAGAGAAGAGACTTTATGATGTTCAATGGCCATCAAATTAGTTCTTGAAAACTTTAAAAACTTGTTCTTGAAATGTGTCTTAGGCAGTAAACATATTGTTCCTGTTTGGGGAGTAGAGTTTTAATTTCATTTTTTAAAAAGCAGCAAAGAATCCTGTGGCACCTTATAGACTAACAGATGTTTTGGAGCATGTGACATGCATCCAACCAAGTGGGTATTCACCCATGAAAGCTCATGCTCCAAAACGTCTGTTGGTCTATAAGGTGCCACAGGATTCTTTGCTGCTTTTACAGATCCAGACTAACAGGGCCACCCCTCTGATACTTACTTTCATTTTTGTCTTCACTGGCATCATACTAACAAGGAATGAATTAGACTTCTGCAGGGGAAAGGTAAAATAAAACAAACCAAGAATGAGGGAAAAAATGAAGAGGAAAAATATGCAACCAGAGTTTTAGCAAATATTCAAAGTCTAAAGAAAGACACATCATCAATAAGATAAAAATGAAATTGACTATACTATTTAAAAGTGCTTAAATATTAAAGAAAACATTTAAAATATAGAAGTTGTCAGAAGTGAATGAAAATACAGCTAAATCTCTGTTAGCTAAAATATTGGGATTAAGATTTTCAACCCCAGCATTTATTAATTTTAATGGGAGATAGGTGTCAATCCTTTAGACTGCTCTTAAAAGGTCAACTTGAATAATACAGTTTTTTACAGAGACATAACATTTGTAAGTGCAGACAAACAAGAGATTTTTCAGGAAATAAAACTTGTTTTCAAGAATATGAAAAGTTTGGGTTTTGTTGTCTAAGATCATGATGTTTTTTAAACTAATAAAATCATCCACAGCACAGGACTTCGTGGTGTTGAGGGATTCAACTTCTCAGAAATCTGTTGGGAAAACAACACAGCTGGGCACACCTTATCCAACAAGTTCTTGGAAAGTACTGGAGACAATTTTTTATTTCAGAAGGTGGAGAAAACTACTAGAGGAGAGGATGTTCTAGATTTGATTTTGACAAATGGGAAGGAACTGGTTGAGAATTTGAAAGTGGAAGGCAGCTTGGGTGAAAATGATAATGAAATGATAAGAGTTCATGATTCTAAGCAATGATAGGAGGGAGAGCAGCAAAATAAAGACACTGGATTTCAGGAAGGCTGACTTTAGCAAACTCGAGGGTTGGTAGGTAAGATCCATGGGAAGCAAGTTTAAAGGGAAAAACAATGGAAAACAGCTGGCAGTTTTTCAAAGAGACCTTATTAAGGGCACAAGAGCAAACTATCCCACTGCGTAGGAAAGATAGGAAAAGGTAGGGAGTATGACAAGAGACCACCCTGGCTTAACCAGGAGATCTTCAATGATCAAAAAATCAAAAAAGACTCCTACAAAAAGTGGAAACCAGGTCAAATAATAAAGGATGAATACAAAACAAATAACACAAGTATGTAGGGACAAAATTAGAAAGGCCAGGGCACAAAATGAGATAGAGACATAAAGGGTAAGAAGAAAAGATTCTACAAATGCATTAGAAGTAAGAGGAAGACAGAGGAAAGGGTCAGCCTGTTACTCAATGGTTGTGTGTGGGGGGAGGGGGATAACAGAAAATATGCAAATAGCAGAGATGCTTAATGACTTCTTTGTTTTGGTATTCACCAATAAGATTGGTGGTGATTGGACGTCTAACATAGTGAATGCCAGTGAAAATGAAATAGGATCAGAGGCTAAAATAGTGAAAGAACAAGTCAAAAATTACTTAAGACAAGTTAGATGTCTTCAAGTCACCAGGGCCTGATGAAATGCATCCTAGAATACTCAAAGAGTTGACTGAGGAGGTATCTGAGCCATTAGTAATTATCTTTGAAAAGTCATGGAAGATGGGAGAGATTCCAGAAGACTGGGAAAGGGCAAATATAGTGCCAATCTATAAACAGGGAAATAAGGACAACCCGGAGAATTACAGACCAGTCAACTTAACTTCTGTACCTGGAAAGATAATGGAGCAAATAATTAACCAATAAATTTGCAAACATCTAGAAGATAATAACATGATAAATAACAGTCAGCATGGATTTGTCAAGAGCAAATCTTGTCAAACCAACCTGATAGACAGGGTAACAAGACTTGTGGATAGTGGGGACATGGTATATCTTGACTATAGTAAAGCTTTTCATACTGTCTCGCATGACTCTCTCATAAACAAACTAGGGAGATGCAACCTAGATGGAGCAACTTTAACGTGGGTGCATAACTGGTTGGAAAGCCATTCCCACACAGAGTAGTTATCAGTAGTTCACAGTCATGTTAGAAGGGCATAACAAGTGGGTCCTGCAGGGATCAGTTCTGGGTCTGGTTCTCTTCAATATCTTCATCAATGATTTAGATAATGGCATAGAGAGTACACTTATAAAGTTTGCAGATGACATCAAACTGGGAGGGGTTGCAAGTGCTTGGAGGATAGGATTAAAGTTCAAAATGATCTGGACAAACTGGAGACATGGTCTGAAGTAAATAGGATGAAATTCAATAAGGATAAATGCAAAGTACTCAACTTAGGAAGGAACAATCAGTTGCACACATACAAAATGGAAAATGACTGCCTAGAAAGGAGTACTGTGGAAAGGGATCTGGGGGGTCACAGTGGACCACAAGCTAAATATGAATCAACAGTGTGATGCTGTTGCAAAAAAAGAAAACATCATTCTGGGATGTATTAGCAAGAGTGTTGTACTACATGAGATGTATTGTGTCCAGTTCCGGGCATCACATTTCAGGAAAGATGTGGTCAAACTGGAGAAAGTCTGGAGAAGAGCAACAAAAATGATTAAAGGTTTAGAAAACGTGACCTATGAAGGAGGATTGAAAAAATTCTGTTTGTTTAGTCTGGAGAAGAGAAGACTGAGAGGGTACATGATAACAGTTTTCAAGTACGTAAAAGGTTGTTACAAGGAAAAGGGAGAAAAATTGTTCTTCTTAACCTCTGAAGATAGGACAAGAAGCAATGGGCTTAAATTGCAGCAAGGGAGATTAAGGTTGGACATTAGGAAAAAATTTGTAACTGTCAGAGTGGTTAAGCACTGGAATAAATTGCCTGGGAAGGTTTTAGAATCTCCATCATTGGAGATTTTTAAGAGCAGGTTAGACAAACACCTGTCAGGGATGGTCTAAATAATACTTACTTGTGCCATGAGTGCAGGGGACTGGACTTGATGATCCCTCGAGATCCCCTCCAGTTCTATGATTCTGTGATTCCATGTTTTATGATGACTTTTTTGTATTTTCCATCAAATGGCACATAAAAGGAGTTTTATAGGGTTACAGGCCTTGCAGAAATATGGATGTGTGTTGAGCCTGATGATTCTGATTATGTCATTTGCACCAGTGGATGCTGAAACTGCAAATTTACTGTGTAACACAATACTCATGATATTATGTACATAAATCTAAAGATTTTTTCAGGATCTTGAAAAAAAAGGCCAAAATTAAGCTGATATTAAAATTACTTGGAAAGTAAAAAAACTGAAGCTATATTGATGTTTATTAAGCACTATATCTTACCCAATATAAAGAAATTCTTCATGTCCCCACGAGAATATAGGAACTTATATGTGGAAGATTGAGTATAGGATATTCTTCACCCATGGTAACAGAAAGAAAATGAGGTGCCACTTACCATAATGCTAAGGCTAATTAAAGCAGTTACTTAGCTCACAACAGTATTGGACTCTGCATCTAATGTATCAAGGCATAACATAAGACGATTTTTTTTAAATGGGCTGTTCCTAATATTTTACAATTTTATGCAGAACTTTTCATGATCTCCTCTGCTTCATTGAGGGCTTCATTGTTGCTCAGCTTGTTGCCTTACCTAGGGTAAAATTCATTCCACCCACAGAAAGCATGAATGTTCAGGTTCTGTGCAGGTGAAATGTACATGGTTGGAGAGGTGAAACCCAATCTCCAAGTCAGGGCCCGAGTCCAGAGCTTCTATGCAGCCCTCTGCCCCTAGACCTGTTCCACACTATGCTATCCGAGCCCACTGTGTGGGTCACTGAAGCCACTGAATCCCCATAAATGGGGATCCCCAGATGTACTGTGGCTCAACCCTTCTTATGGTCTACCATGCAAATGAAAGGCCAGCATGGAGATGCTGTCACTGGTGTGCAGGAAGTGCACAGATACTTCTGTAGAGTCACTCACCGATGGCTCAATTGCAAAGCCACTCTGTGGTTCTTAAATGGTGTATAGGGCCCTGAACTAGCTTTCTTCATAGGGGTATTTCACCTCACATTGAACATCACATAAGTATTCTTTGGTGGTTGTTTTCTTCAAGGCTTTTTGTGACGAATTTCATTTACTCAAAAATGATTTACTCAAAAATAGTTTCAAGGGAAATATTTCAACCGGCCCTAATCTTGATGTCTCACCATGGAGGTCTGTGATGCAACACCCATATTGTCTTTCCTTTGCCATAATGTATAATCTCTCTTTTTGGGCGTGGTCATTGTTGGTTTTCAGATCCTGCAATGCGGTGCCCGAAATACACATTTTCTCTCTGCTGTTATCTAATCTCAACAATATTGTTCTGCAGCATGGGTGAATGTGCATTTTGTCTTCTTGCATAGCTGATTTGGAGAACTCCAAAAACAGCCTGCTCTAATGTTTGAATAAAGTTTTGCAAGGGCAAATTTACTTTCAAATTACTACAGTTCAGTGAGTTTCTATCTTCCTTAATTTGATCCCTGCCAGTCCATGTCTCTTCATTACACTTGGGTCAGTAACTTTATCCCCCACTTTAGAACTGAAATGCCTTGTAATCAGAAGCACACTGAGCAAATTCATCCCCAGCGTGCTCCATTGCAGTCAAAGGACTTACACCAGGGATGAATTTGGCATAATGTCAATGAGTTACTGTTGTTGGATCTCTAGTTCTTCATTTTTATCACCCTTGGCCGCTCCTGTTGGTACTTAAACTTGAATGGTTGTCAGATTTATTGATGTTGTTTTGAAGGGGGGAGGATTAAATAAACTTGACACTGGCTAGATTATGCCCAGAATAAATGCCATTCTTTATTCAGCTCCCTCTTCTATCTTCACATACCAAACCAAACGAGTATATCCTAATGTGAGGTGGGGGCTAACCACATACAATATCCATCAGAATAAAGATGAGAGCTGTGTGGCTTAAACCTCATGCCCCAAATTCAGAATATAACCCATAAGCTTTCTTCAGCAGTAGTGGTAACATGCATGCAGTTGGTTTCTGAAAACACAGAAAAGTTTGTGATGTTGATCTTTCTATTATATAATTCCCAGTTATTATAGGGTTTGGCTGTTCCATACAGTGATCTGATTTTATGCCGTTGCACTTTGTTTTCCTATGCTCACATCATCAGGAGCTCATGAAAGCGTTGCTGCTGCTCTATCGTCGTCTTGGCAAATAATTTGCAAAATATGTCACTGACTTCTATGGGCACTATCTAGAGTTCCTAGGGCTCTTTCTAGCATAGTGGTTAATATAAACACGGGGTCTATGGCACGAAGGGGATCTTAAACCAGCTCTAACAGGGCAAATGAGAATTCCTCTGATGGAGAGGAATCCACAGCTAGTGTAAAGCTGACTAAGTGTTCCACATTCAAGGGGCATGTCAAGGCTGGCTAACGATGGGATGGAAGTATAAGAGGGGCCAGAAGGGGCTGGGTTACAGGGTAATATACTCCGAAGGTCCTTGGCCAGCAGAATGGTGCCAAAGAGGCCATTCTAGCCAGTGTAAATTAGAGCAGACCTGTAGTTCCTTGAAGTTGTGCTAGAGGCTACTTCATCCACAGCAGGCCACTAAATAGCAAACGTGACAACGTGCTGTAGACTCTAAACACACACACACATCATGGGACCTCAGGATAGTGAAACTGAGTAAAGTGAATATCCACAGATGTGACTTGATTGTGACTTGAACCACATGAGGGAGTAAGAACCCCCTTTACATCCTTCAACACAGGGCCTGAGCATGCAGGAGTAAGCGGGTTCAGCATGCCTGCTTACTCCCTGTCCTGGTACAACTGGATAAAGATTGAGCAGTGAGGTGTTGGCAATAGGCAGAACCTTCTCCCTATGCCCAACCCCCAATCACTATCCAGCAGAGCTCAGCTAGCACTGAGCTGTCATAATTTGCTGCTGCTGCTGCTATAGGCCAGCACTAAATTGCTACCACCTGAGGTGAACCTGAGGCACAGCGCCTCCTGGAGTTGTTCCTGGGATGATGCAGCTCGCGCATCCCTTTAGCTTAGGGCTATGCTGAAAGTAAATGAATACTGTGAATTGTTTCAGTGTATTGCACTGTGCAAATTGAAGTTCTAGGACATCTGCTTACAGGGATGCTGTTCCATGGAACACCAAAAACATCACTAACAGAGGGTCACTCTCTCTCTCTCTCTGTGTTCTCTCTGAATGATACCCACACACGGAAACAACAGTGACCTTGCTAAGGAAAAATTACAATTTCTTCATAAAAAATGCACTCACTTTATAAACAATGAAAATATAAAAACAAATTTAGTTCGGAAGACATAAAGCATGTTCTTACAACAGATCTATTCCCTAAAATAGGTCAGCTTTCTACTTTACCTTTCCATGTGGTGGAACAGTGGAATGTTATTCTTTTAACTAAATTATTAATGTATTTGATATTCATGCAAAGGAGCTTTGTTGCATTTCAGTGAGAGTTTTGTTGAGCTAACGGAAATAGAGTTCTTCCTTTCACAGAGATTTTCCTTTAATAGTGACTATATTCTCCTTCTCCTTTAAATACACCCACCCATTCAACAGAAGTATATTTTATACATTTGGGGAGGAATGTGTGTATGTGTGTTTATATAATATACACACACATGCTCCAAATGGTAAACAGTGATCATTTAAAGCCACAAAATAGCATTTCAGGGGGAAAAATAAACATTAGTGGTGTAATTCAAGAACCTCTAAAATAGCAAACAATTATCCACTGTGTCTGGAGCTGTAAAGATGGATAATCAATGTGATTTAAAAATTGATCTTAGTTCCACTCAGCTGAGCATAAAGGAAAATATATGACCTGCTGAAGAGACATAGTGAGTCTGCAGCACACAGTATATCACTGCCACAAGTTAGAAAAGGCTTTAAAAAGATTTTCCTACCAAGAATGTAGCTTTCTCTCTGCAGTAAATTTCTAGCTAGACTTTTACTTGACCTTGAAAATCTAAAAGTGTAATCCATGATCATTGAATAGCAGCTATACATGTACAGTGCAGCACATACTTTTTTCCCCGCGCACATTTACAGATAATGCAGCAGCACTGGTATAGAGGTCTGACTGTCACATCTTCAAATGGGCAGCAAACCATCTTTTCACGATGCCACAGACCACAGCCGTGGTTATTTTCAATCATGTTACCACTGCAGATGACTAGTGACTTACAGCTGGTAGGTTATTATTTCTGAAGCCAGACACAGAAGGCCAATTTTTCAGAGGATCTCCATGCAGAACTGTCCCTGTTTAAGCACCTGAAAATCCAGCCTCTGATTTAGAACTCAGCTCTCATTTAGGCAACTAACTGAAGTGATCAAAATTTTCAAAAAGTGCTCCACATTCAGCAGTTCTCAGAAGGCGCTGCTGGCTGCTGAGCTCCTTTGGAAGGCCAGGTTCTCAACAGTAGACACCAAGCACTTTTGAAAATCTGTCCCAGAGATTTCAAAGCTCATACCAAGACACTGTCACACAGCCTAATAAATTGCTGATTTATATTGATAGCTAAAAATGGATATAATTGCTGATGGACACAACAGATATTGGACCAGATCCTTAGCAGTTTTCAGATGGTGTAATTTCCTTGACTTCAGAGGAGTTACATTGATTTACACCAGTTGAGGATTTGGCCTGATTTTTAAATGCCCTTTAAATGTATGATGTCATATAAATATGTATCATTACAAATAATAACAGCTGAAGAATGTCACTGAATCATTAGTAAAGTGTAAACAATATTTTACCACATTTGACCCAATGTGCTATCTGTTACTGTATAATATAATAATTGGAGATATACCAATCTCCTAGAACTAGAAGGGACCTTGAAAGGTCATTGAGTCCAGCCCCCTGCCTTCACTAGCAGGATCAATTTTTGCCCCAGACCCTTAAGTGGCCTCCTTAAGGATTGAACTTGCAACTCTGGGTTTAAGCAGGCCAATGTGCAAACCACTGAGCTATTCCTCCCCCCATTGTTTGAACAAAATCAAGCAGACAGTACAGTATGGTATTTTTAGTAATCAAAGAATGATACTGAACCAAATTCATTCCTTTGGTTGCTGGGCTTTCCTGCTCTCAGCACAAAGAACCCAGTGAGAGTGCTGAGATTTCACATCTTTCACGTCATCTTGTATGCTGACTGTAACAAGTTAAGTGGCCGTCCCTTCCACCTTTATTGAAATTGCACCAAGCTCCTATTTTTGTTTTTTAAATCCCTATTTATTTGTGGAACTAAAAGGACAATATATATAGCTAGTATATATTGGTCTTTTACGAAAGACATCTACAAAGCAAAGGTAACTTCATGGAAAATACAGATCTTCACAACACTCTCATGCAGCTCATCATCATACAACTGTCTTCTATTTTCTATAGTCTTTTGTCAGAATTGAAAAAGAAGAAATCTATCTTCATCCAGATCCTCTCTACCTCAAATGAGAAATCTATGGAGGAGTCTACATTCCATTAGCTGAATAACCATTTATCAGACCAGTGTTTACATAATATCGCAGAAAATCTACAAAAGAAGCCAGTCTATCTCCAAGGATCAAACTCTGATGACAGCTAATATTAATTTATTATTTATGATTTTTAGTAATACTTCCACCAGCAGAATTTCAGTGTGGAGTTACATGGGTATAACTAGGAGCAGGTTTTGGCCCCATGTCATTATTTTCAAACTGTCAAATCAAGTCTTCATTTGATCACTGCTTTCTTTCAGTTCAGTTCACCAAGGCAAGAGATTTGGACTTTTCTCCTACACAAAAGTTTCTTGATGACTGAGAGGAGCCATGCAACAACTCTGGGTCACTTGTAGGTACCGGTCTCTCTCCCCTGGGAACAACTCTGTCCTACTGAGATGTCCTAAAGAGAGCTAGGTCTAACAATGTCTCATAGTCAATCTGTTTGCTTTTTTCTGAAACATACATATCCCACAAGCTTCAGCTGTTAGTCAGTCACTGAACGCTTGACACAGATCTTTCTTTGGTAAGGAAAATGGAGACATCTTGCCCATTTCTAAGCATTTGAGCAAAATAATTTTCCTCCCAAACAGTCCATCTCTGATGCATCATTAGGAATTCCAAGTACTTACTAGACATTCTGGTTAATTAAACAGGGCAAAAGACAATATCACCACTTTTAAACTTGTGCAATTTTATTGAATTCACTGGAGTTATACTGCTATAAAACTGGTGAAAGTGAGATCAAAATCAGCTTCAATTTCTTTTTGAAAGTTTTCCCATGGACAGCAGACTGAGTTGTAGCTGCCTGCAGACAAAGGATTAAACTAGCTGCTAACCCAGAAAGCATCCTCCAACCCACCCACCCCCCAAAAAAACCCACCACCACCAACAAAAAAAAAACACTTTTGGAAACACTTATGGAAAGCCCTTTAGAATTCAATAGGGATGAAACCAGTAAGGTTGTGTAGAAATTGCTCTGAACACCTGTACAATTTAATAGAGAATAAAATAATTTCTATAGGATTTTTTGAACCCCCTTACTACAGACACACCAATCTTTATTCAGTTCTGTAGGCTGTTTCACAAACCTATTCAAAGATAATTTTCTATTAACATCTCTAAGAACTTATCCATAAGGGAAGACATTGGAATTTGTAGACACTAAAGCTGGCAAATTCATTTCTGCAAATTTTCCCTCAATATTTGCATCTCCCATCTGTCTAGTTCTTTTTTCTCAATGGTTCAAAGTCCTTCTATTGGCAGACTTGTATCAAATCACGCAGAAAGAACTCTCGCCATACAGCTGTAGGTGTTAATGTTAGTGTACAGTAAAGTAGTGGTATTATAGTTCCATTGTTCCTAATGTGGTGAGAGAGAGTCACTCTAGAGTGGCTGACCAGGGCCGCCCAGAGGATTCAGGGGGCCTGTGGTAAAGCAATTTTGGGGGCCCCCTCCATAAAAAACATTGCAATACTATACAATACTATATTCTCGTGGGTGCCCCTGCGGGGCCTGGCGCAAATTGCCCCACTTGCTCCCCCCACCACGGGTGGCTCTGGGAAAAATAAACCTGCATCTCGGCACAAACTCAGTTTTGAGAAAATTTCTTTACAAGGTATCACTGGTTCTCAGCACCAGCTAGTGCTAAAAGGCATTAAAGCTCACTAAAAGGGTTGGACAAATATTTTCTGTCAAACCTTTTTCTGGATCAAAAACTAGGCGGGGGTTAAAAAGCAGAAAAAAACATGGATAATGTCTGCTTTTCTTCAAAATTTGTTGTGGTTTTTTTAATTGAAAAGCTGAAATTAGTCTGCCAAAACCTGAATATGGTTTGAGGTTTCAGAAGTGTGTGGCCAAATATTTGCTGCTTGCTGTGTTTGATTGTTTAAAGAAACAATAAAAAAATTCTGCTTAAAAAAAATCCAAAACTTTTGAACCACCTCAGCTTGTGACCAAACACCTGAGCCCATCTAGGCAGAGATTTTTCCAGGTTTCTGATACTCTGCTGGCTTCCATGACTCATATCTGTCTCCATAACTTTGGGTTCATTTAGGTTAGAACATAAGAACAGTCATACTGGACCAAACCAAAGATCCATCCAGCCCAGTGTCCTGTCTAGTGACAGTGGCCAATGCCAAGTGCCCCAGAGGGAGTAAACCTAGCAGGTAATGATCAAGTAATCTCTCTCTTGCCATCCATCTCCACCCTCTGACAAACAGAGGCTAGGGACACCATTCATTACCCATCCTGGCTAATAGCCATTAATGGACTTAATCTCCATGCATTTATCTGTTTCCTAGAGACTGGCTCTGTGGGGTCCCTCACTAACTGGAGACGGTTACTGTGGGTTTGTCTTTAGTATAGCTTATGTACATACTCCACGAACTGAGCATTTGAGCTTGTTCCAGAATCTGCAATGAGCCTATGTTGTGAAGACTGAAATGCTCAAAATAGCACATGTCTGTGAATGGACACAGGGTGCTAAAATTAAATTAATACAGGGGTTCTCAAACTGGGGGTCGGGACCCCTCAGGGAATCACGAGGTTATTACTGGGGGTCATGAGCTGTCAGCTTCTGTCTCAAACCCCACTTTGCTCCAGCATTTATAGTAGTGTTAAATATATAAAAAAGTGTTTTTAATTTATAAGGGGGAAGTCGCACTCAGAGGTTTGCTATGTGAAAGGGGTCACCAATACAAAAGTTTGAGAACCACTGAATTAAACCCTCTGAAGCCTCAGGGAATGCAGGGGATGGGGAGTCTCCCTTGGTAGGGTTGGGAATGATATTGCTCTTCTCATGTGATCCCTCACCCAGTGGGTAATTTTAAATGAAGCTACCCTCCCCTGACATGAATCTCCCTATGGCACTGCAATTAAATGTAGACTATAATTTGGCATTTGAAAAGTGAAAGGGATGGTAGCCCTAAAGGAAAAGCTAACAGCTTGGCTCTTTGGCAAGCCTCAAACTGCTGGACGAGCTTTAGAGTAGGGAAGGCTGTGCCTCCCAAATAGCCTGGCCCTGCCCCCTATCTGACCCCCCCACTTCCTGCCCCTCAACCGCTAGCCCCCCTCGGAATCCCCAACCCATCCTGCTCCTTGTCCCCTCACCGTCCCCCAGAGACCCCACCCCCAACCACCACCCCGGGACCCACCCCTGCTCCCTGTCCCCTGACTGCCCCGACACCTATCCACTCCCCCCCCCACTGAGTCCTGACACACCCCCAGAACACCCAAAATCCAACCCCTTCATTCCCTGTCCCCTGACCGCCC
This sequence comes from Gopherus flavomarginatus, assembly GCF_025201925.1. Classification (NCBI taxonomy): domain Eukaryota; kingdom Metazoa; phylum Chordata; order Testudines; family Testudinidae; genus Gopherus; species Gopherus flavomarginatus. Next base: position 114,453,359 of record NC_066619.1, read on the forward strand.
CGACCTCTATCCACCCACACACCCCCGGAACACCCACAATCCAACCCCCCGTTCCCTGTCCCCTGACCGCCCCCCAACCTCTGCCCCCTCCCTGTGCCCTGACTGTCCCCAGGACTTCCTGCCCCACATCCAACCCCTCCAGCCCTGGCCCCTTACCTCCAGCTCCCTCCTCCCCCGGAGTCTCAGCGCAGCTAGGAGCTACCCTTGACAGTGGTGCAGCGTGGCTCCGGCGGGGCCCTTGACCTCCGTCCCGCTCAGAGCCGCGTGATAAGGGGGCCGGGCTGCGAACTTCAGGCCGAGTGGACGGAGCTCAGGCCCTGCTGGAGCTCACAGCCCTGCCCCCTTATCACGCGCCTCTGAGCAGGGCGGAGCTCAGGATCCCGCCGGAGCCACGCTGCAACGCTGTTTAGGGAAGCTCCTGGCTGCGCTGAGGCTCTGGGAGAGGGGCAGAGGCGGAGTTGGGCCGGGGCAGGAGCCTCAGCCGTTCTCTTGGGGGCCCCTGCGGAGCCCAGAGCCTAGGGCAAATTGCCCCACTTGCCCCCCCTCTGGGCAGCCCTGTGCCTGACTGCCTAGGTTATTCTCTCTAAACTACCCTATCTATGTAATGAGAGGAAATGTAATTTTCAAGCTATCTGCTCACTTGGTTGAAGATCTATGACTGATGTTTTAGGAAAAGTATACATAGCTTGGCTTAGTGTTCTCATTTTTATACTGATCATTTCATGGAACTAGTTCTATATCTTGAGGATCCCACTGAGAAGCCCTTATCTTGGAGAACCCTGAGTGTGCAGTCTCACCCCGTTAAAGTTAATGTGAGTTAACTTTGATGTGACAATTTTACCCTGAGGGCTCCCCATTCAATGAGATTTGGACCAGGTCTTTCCAATATTCATGCAAGAAATCCCACTGATTTCAGTGGGAATAATTGTGTGAGATCTAATTCATTTTTCCTATGTAAAAGACACTTCCCTGGCTGCTATTTGAAAAAAGCGAAATGGGAAGCTCTTCCATGCACATGGTTGGGCTGTTCAGATAGAAAGGAAATCGAGAAATGGCACCCATGAAGTCCTCCCATTGGTTTAACTACTCCAGCTCCCGCAAGTGGCGGTAGCTGTGTTGGTGGGAGAGTTTCTCCCGCCAACACAATGCTGTCTACACTGGCGCTTCGGTTATGTAACTTCTGTCACTTGGGTGGCGGTTTATTCACACCCTTCAGCAACCTAAGTTATGCCGACATAATCTGTAGTGTAGACACAGCCTAAACATGGCAATGACTGAACCACTAGGAGGCCAGTTTGAATGCTACCTTTTCCTCTGAGGTACGAGCACACAGCTGCTGCGTTAAGTAGCACTTCACAGCTGGCTGGGGTTCTTCTCAGGTTTCAGTTGTTGTTCAAGAGTCAAACCACGAGTGGTAAACTGCTTCAGATTTAATGTTCCCTTTAACAGAAGCTAAAATCTGAAAGGAAACCAGCCTCCTCTGAACTGCTGTTAAATATGGCAGCAGGGGGTGAGAGCTGCAAAGAGGTGAATGGAAAGGGAAGTGGGATTTTTTTGTGTGCTCTAAAAGAACTGCAGGATTTAGGCTGAAGGTGCTTAGCCTGCTCTCCCTCTATTCTATTTTGGAATAGTGGGGAAAGGTTTTTCCATTCTTTTTTTTCTGAGTATGCTTGGGTGTATGTAAAACCAACTTCTTTATATTTACATTGCTTATATAAATAAGACAATCTGGTGATGAATCTGTTGTGGCAATGGAATTCCTGTATCCCCTGGGAGGGATTCAAATCTTCCTATTTAGTTTATATTTTAACAGCTTTAATATTTAATTCTATGTTTTTACTTCATTTAACATATTTACTGCTATACACATTTATTTAGCACACACCACACTAGCATCTGAGTGCCATGAACTTGTTTAAAATGCAGTTCTTACCATTTAAAAAGGACAGTATTGGTCTATGACTGCCTGTGGCAGGGTGCTGCTACAGAAGTCCTTAATCAGCTCCTGCCACTGCAGCCCCAATCAGGGAGAATGGATTGGGGCTGGGTGAACTGCCCTATGTTTGCCTGGTAACTGACCACACCTGCCAGCCTCATTAGCAGGAACTATAAGGCTGGAAGGAAGTGAAAGAAAAGGGGGGGGGAAGCTCAGCCTCAGCGGGAGTAGAAGCCTCCTAGTCTGTTCCTGGTCAGGCTGTTGTAAAGTCTGTATGTTGTTGGAAACCAGTCGTGGGAAACTGATCATGAATAAAGAACATGGGTGTTGCACCAGATTGAAGTGTCCCTGATTCATGGAGGAGAGTGGCCAAGGGACTGAATCCAAAGGGAAGCAGTGTGAACCCCATTACAATGCCATGCAATGGTATCTAAGATATCAAAGTTTTCTCCTATACCTAATCCAGGATATTGTAATGGTTGACTTTTTAAATGTTCAGTACATATAGGGTCTGATAACACTTAAACCAGTGTCTTTTCAGAGTATTATGCTAAATGGGCTTACAATGACATAAAGCAGAATCAGGCTATAGAACACAAAATTGGTAAACAGAATGAAAACCTAACTTCACTCCAACTACCACTAACAATTCACTTTGTTACACAGCAAGTATTAGAACATAACATAAGAATGGCCATACTGAGTCAGACCAAAGGCCCATCCAGCCCAGGATCCTGTCTACCAACAGTGGCCAATGCCAGGTGTCCCAGAGGGAGTGAATCTAACAGGTAATGATCAAGTGATCTCTCTCCTGCCATCCATCTCCACCCTCTGACAAACAGAGTCTAGGGACACCATTCCTTACTCATCCTGGCTAATAGCCATTAATGGACTTAACCTCCATGAATTTATCTAGTTCTCTTTTAAACCCTGGGTATGTCTACACTACGGGATTATTCTGATTTTACATAAACTGGTTTTGTAAAACAGATTGTATGAAGTCAAGTGCACGTGGCCACACTAAGCACATTAATTCGGGAGGACTTCATGGGAGCCTAGGCCATTTTTCGATTTCCTTTCTATCTGAACTGCCCATCCATGTACCGAGGCTAGCGTTGATTTCCGGAGCGTTGCACTGTGGGTAACTATCCTGTAGCTATCCCATAGTTCCTGCAGTCTCCCCTGCCCATTGGAAGTCTGGGTTGAGATCCCAATGCATGATGGTGCAAAAACAGTGTCATGGGTAATTCTGGGTAAATGTCATCACTCATTCCTTCCTCCATGAAAGCAACGGCAGACAATCATTTTGCGCCCTTTTTGCCTGGATTGCCCTGGCAACCATGGAGCCCGTTTTGCCTTTTGTCACTGTCACCGTATGTGTACTGGATGCCGCTGACAGAGGCGGTACTGCAGTGCTACACAGCAGCATTCATTTGCCATTGCAAGTTGGCAGAGACAGTTACCAATTGTTCTGTACTGTCTGCTGTGCCATTGTAAATTGGCAATGAGATGATGGTTATCAGTCATTCTGTACTGCCTGCTGCTGTCATGGGTGCTCCTGGCTGGCCTTAGCTGAGGTCTGCTGGGGGCGCAAAGACAAAAATGGGAATGACTCCCCAGGTCAATCACTCCTTTATGGTTTATCTAAAAATAGAGTCAGTCTGGCCTAGAATACGGGGCAAGTGTACTAGAGAACCAGTGTATCAAAAAACCAGAGAGCACAGCTGATCCGTGTCAGATCCTGCAGAAATGATGAGCTGCATGCCATTCAGGGGGGATGCCCCTGCAACAACCCCACCCATTGATTCCCTTCTCCCCCAACCTTTCTGGGCTACCGTGGCAGTGTCTCCCATTTTTGTGATGAAGTAATAAAGAATGCAGGAATAAGAAACACTGACTTTTTAGTGAGATAAAATGAGGGGGAGGCAGCCTCAAGCTGCTATGATAGTCCAGGCAGGACATTAAACGGTGAGGGGGGGAGAGGAGCCCAGCATCCCGCTGCTATGATAGTCCAGGCAATACAGAATCTTTTCTTTAGACATGAAAGGGGTTGGGGCTGATAGAACTCAGCCCCTAGTTGCTATGATGAGGACAGTTACCAGCCGTTCTGTACCATCTACGGGGAATGACTGGGAGTCATTCCTATTTTTACCCAGGCGCCCCCGGCCGACCTCACCTGAGGCCAGCCAGGAGCACTCACAGGCTGATGATGACGATGGATAGCAATCATATTGTACCGTCTGCCACCAGGGAGGGGAGGGGGGGAGAGGATGCTGCTATTCATTGCCGCAGCACCGTATCTACCAGCAGCATGCAGTAGACATAGGGTGACATATAAAAAAGTCAAGAAACAATTTTTTTTCCTTTTCTTTCACGGGGGGTAGGGGAGGTAAATTGACGACATATACCCTGAAACACCCTGGACAATGTGTTTGACCCTACAGGCACTGGGAGCTCAGCCAAGAATGCAAATGCTTTTCGGAGACTGCGGGGACTGTGGGGTAGCTGGAGTCCTCAGTACCCCCTCCCTCCCTCCATGAGCGTCCATTTGATTCTTTGGCTTTCCGTTATGCTTGTCACACAGCATTGTGCTGTGGCCTCTGTCTATCATAGCCTGGAGATTTTTTCAAATGCTTTCTCATTTTGTCTTCTGTAACGGAGCTGTGATAGAACAGGTTTGTCTCCCCATACAGCGATCAGATCCAGTATCTCCCATATGGCCCATGCTGGATCTCTTTTTGGATTTGGGACTGCATCGCCACCCGTGCTGATCAGAGCTCCACACTAGGCAAACAGGATATGAAATTCGAAAGTTCATGGGGCTTTTCCTATTTATCTGCCCAGTGCATCCGAGTTCGGATTGCTGTCCAGAGCGGTCACAATGGTGCACTGTGGGATACCGCCCGGAGGCCAATACCGTTGATTTGCGGCCACACTAACCCTAATCTGATATGGTAATACCGATTTCAGCGCTACTCTCGTGGGGGAGGAGTACAGAAACCAGTTTAAAGAGCCCTTTATATCGATATAAAGGGCCTCGTTGTGTGGACGGGTGCAGCGTTAAATCAGTTTAATGCTGCTAAAATCAGTTTAAAAGCATAGTGTAGCCCAGGCCCCTGTTATAATCCTACCCTTCACAACCTCCTTAGGCAAGGAGTTCCACAAGTTGACTGTGCGCTGTATGAAGAACAACTTCCTGGATTTGTTTTAAACCTGCTGCCCATTAATTTCATTTGGTGGCCCCTAGTTTTTATATTATGGGAACAAGTAAATAACTTTTCCTTATTGACTTTCTCCACACCACTCAGGATTTTATATATCTCTATCATATCCGCCCCCCAGTCTCCTCTTTTCCAAGCTGAAAAGTCCTAGCCTCTTTAATCTCTCCTCATAGTGGACCTGTTCCAAAACCCTAATCATTTTAGTTGCCCTTCTCTGAACCTTTTCTAATGCCAGTATATCATTTTTGAGATGAGGAGACCACATCTGTACACAGTATTCAAGATGTGGGCATACCATGGATTTATGTAACGGCAATAAGATATTGTCTCTTATTCTCTATCCTTCTTTTAATGATTCCTAACATCCTATTTGCTTTTTTGACTGCCGCTGCACACTGTGTGGATGTCTTCAGAGAACTATCCACGATGACGCCAAAATCTCTTTCCTGATTAGTTGTAGCTAAATTAGCCCCCATCATATTGTATGTATAGTTGGGGTTATTTTTTCCAATGTGCATTACTTTACATTTATCCACATTACATTTCATTTGCCATTTTGTTGCCCAATCACTTAGTTTTGTGAGATCTTTCTGAAGTTCTTCACAGTCTGCTTTGGTCTTAACTACCTTGAGCAGTTTAGTATCATCTGCAAACTTTGCCATCTCATTGTTTACCCCTTTCTCCAGATCATTTATGAATAAGTTGAATAGGATTGGTCCTAAGACTGACCCTTGGGGAACACCACTAGTTACCCCTCTCCATTTTGAAAATTACCCATTTATTCCTACCCTTTGTTTCCTGTCTTTTAACCAGTTCTCAATCCATGAAAGGATCTTCCCTCTTATCCCATGATAACTTAATTTACATTCAGGAGGGGGGCCTGAATATGCCACCAGTGCTGGTAAGAATGCCTCAGAATAAGCCTTTCATTGTAGTCTGAAGGTCACCAGGCTGTGAGCAACTTGCAAATTTGGGTTCCTCCACTGGGAATGTCCAACTACTGTCTCTCATCAGTTGAGCCTTAGAGACTGAAGGAGGGATTTTCGAAAGCACCTATATGACTTAGGCACTTAACTTCCCTTTGAAAGTCAATGGGAGTTAAATACCTTTGGATATACTAGGATGTAAATTCCCACAATGAAACTTGGGCACCTAAATACCTTTGGGGAGCTGGGCCTAGGCACTTAAATCACTTAGGCATTACTAAACATTTCACCCTGAGATACAGTGCACTGCAGCCCAGATGTTGTTAAAATGACCTACTCATCCAATGAGAACACAGCTCTGAACAATGCGTGTCCAGAGCCATATCATCCAGACATCTGGAATGGTAATGCATTGTAGCCTAACATTTAACAAAAGACAAAAAGGTTACATGACATTTTATAAGTGCATAGGCACTGACAGCTGGATAAAGAACTTCACTCTACAGATGTCAAGGCATGACATTTGGGGTAGCGGTTGTGTGGGAGGAGTGTTCTTTGTTCCAGTGTAGCTGAGGAAGAGGAGGAAGAAGATGTATAAAAATATGCCTTTTAGCAGTAATAAGAGAGAGGACTGGATTCTCTAGGACAACACATGCAGGGCGACTGTGCCAATCTTGATGAGAACAGAAGCAATGGACTGAAGCACCAGATCAAACGCAGCTTGTTGTGAATGAGTTCAGCACACAGCACAGTGGGCAGACAGGAAGCTGAATTTGATTGCAGCAAAGATGACCCATTACGAGACAATATAAACAGAAAAACACAGTAGATGGATCAACAGCAGCATCCTGCCACTGGAAGCATTTGTGCACAGCCCCTGACGAATCCAGATGCTGAGCTGCTGTAGCTCCATTGAAGTCAATTTGCAGTATAAACATTGACCTCAGTAGTTACTCTGATTTACACCAGCTGAGGCTCTGGCCCTTATCCTTACCTCTGAGCCTTTGGGCCTCATTCTGATTTCATGTCATTTTTACACTGTTGTAATTCTACTGATTTCAGTGGCAATACTTCTGCTTTAGGAATATTGCCAGAATCAGGTCCATTATTTCTTAGATACATGCACTCTGCCCCCTTGAGCAAATGTCTTATAATATAGTCTTTAATAACATGACTACCGCTGTCTCAGATAATGCAGTATGATATTTTTTTTCATTGATGTAACGTGTATGTAACTTGTTTTGATATTTCTTTCATTCTTGCATACTAAGAATTATATTGTACCATAACTATTATGTATTAATAGTCTAGGCAGGGGTTAGGGATTTAGCACCAGAACCTAGATTAGGGGTAAAACACTGTTGCTCAATTGGCTATACCAATTTATCTGGCTCATACACTTTTCAGTCTAACTTCTCTTCTCTCTAAAGAACTGTAGGCATGCATTTTAATAATTTGGTCAATAGGCATATACTATTTAATTTCTTTTCAACCACCACACAGCCTAAATTAGGTGCAATTGCAGGGATAAAGCAGTTAACTACAAAGTTTATTTACCCCTTACTTCCTCCACTCCCTGGTCTTCCCCTTCCACCACTCCACACACACACTGCAGCCTTTGTTACATGCTGTTCAGAGGATGAGGCAGTTAACTCATTTAGCTAAAAATGTAGATGACCAACATATTTTCCCTATTACTCCATGAGAGTTGTTTGCTAATTAACTTTAGTTGCCAACGAGTTTATTCGTGCTAGTCTGGCACATGCCACAAACATATTTGTTCCAGGGGAAAAAAAACCCAAACCTTTGTGGTTTACCCTAATCTGAGCTACTTTTCTGAGAGCGAACAGTAAAACCTATCACAATGATAGTTTATAACCCTCTATTGTGTAACATAATTGACCAAAATTATAATAGATGCTGACAACTGAATCCAAGCCTGCGTTCCTTTTCAAACTCTCCTTGACTTCAATAGCAGTTAGTCATGCATATGAGCTGCAGGATTAAGCCCTAGAGGACAGTTACATGACTTCTCTGATATAATGCTAGTTAAATTAGGCATCATATTGCCATCATAACCCATTATAAAATACCCGCTTATAGTATGTAAAGTCCAAGAGGCCTATAAATAGCCTCTCACATGTCAACATGCTCTGTTATCTCCTCTTTTTAAATTCAAAACATCTTGTTGATGAAAACTGGCCTTTTTCTAGCTTTCAGGTTTTTGTAAATCAAAATAACCAAAACAGACACTGGAACAAATTATTAAACAATCAGTTTGTAAGCACCTGGAGGATACTAGGGTTATACAGAATAGTCAGCATGCATTTGTCAAGAACAAATGATACCAAACCAACTTAATTTCCTTCGCTGATAGGGTTACTGACATAATGGATAGAGGAGAAGCAGTAGACATCATATGCCTTGATTTTAGTAAGGGGCTTTTGACATTCCACCTGACATTCTAATAAGCAAATTAGGGAAATGTAGTCTAGCGGAAGTTATTAAAGTCTGTGCATAACTGGCTGAAAGAGCAGACTCAAAGAGTAGTTCGCAATGGTTTGCTGTCAAATTGGGAGGCTGAATCTAGTGGGGTCTTTAGGGTTAATGTTAGGTCCAGTACTATTCAATATTTTCATTTTTGATTTGGATAATGGAGTAGAGTATGCTTATAAAATTTGCAGATGACACCAAGGTGAGAAGGGTTGCAAGGACAGGTTTAAAAAAGTCAAAATGATCTTGACAAACTGGGGAACTGGTCTGAATTCAACAAGATGAAATTCAATGAAGACAAGTGCAAAGTACTTCACTTAGGAAAGAAAAATCAAAAGCGCAACTACAAAGTGGGGTATCACTGTCTAAGTGGTAGTACTGCTGAACAGGATCTGGGGGTTCTAGCAGACCACACACTGAATATGAGTCTGTGTGATCAGCTGCAAAAAAGGTTAATGTTAGTTTGGGTTGTATTACTAGGAGTGTTTTATGTAAGACACAGAAGGTAATTGTCTTGCTCTGCCTGGAACTGGTGAGGCCCCAGCTTGAGTACTGTGTCTGAAACTTGGCACCACAATTTAGGAAAGATGTGGACAAATTCAAAGAGTCCTGAGAAGACTGGTAAATGATTTAGAAAACCTTACCTATGAGGAAAGGTTAAAAAAAAACGGGCATGTTTAGTCTTGAGAAAAGAAGACTGCCGTCACTGTAAGACTGTTATCAAAAAGATAGTGATCAATTGTTCTCCATGTCCATTGAAGGTAGGACAAGAAGTAAGGAGCTTAAGCTGCAGCAAGGGATATTTAGGTTAAATATTAGGAGAAACTTTCTAAAGGTATGTCTTCACTACTGGTTGGATTGACGGGCAGCGATCGATCCAGTGGGGATAGATTTATCACGTCTAGTCTAGATGCAATAAATCAATCCCTGAGCGCGCTCCTGTTGACTCCTGCACTCCAGCTCGGTGAGAGGTGCAGGCAAACTGGACATGGGAGCGGCAACAGTCGACTCACTGCAGTGAAGACACCATGGTAAGTTGATCTAAGTATATCAACTTCAGCTATGTTATTCATGTAGCTGAAGTTGCGTAACTTAGATCTATCCCTCCCCTCAATGTAGACCAGGCCTAACTATAAGGGTAATTAAGCTCTGGAATAGGCTTCTGAGGGAGGTTGTGGAGTCCCTATCACTGGAAGCTTTTTTAAAAAAACAGGTTGGATGAATACCTGTCATGGATGGTCTAGGTTTACTTGGTCCGGCCTCATTGCAGGGGGCTGGACTTGAGGTCTTGCCTTCCAGTCCTACATTTCTATGAAAATTGAAAAACAAGAAACATTTGTTTTAATGAAACCTGATTTTTTTTCCAATTCTTTTGGTGAAAAAAAATAATGGAAGTTTTCTAAGAAAACTCTTTTCTGAGCAGCTTTAGAAAATAAGCACTAAACTAACATATCCTTTCTAGGGGTGTGCAACTTACTTAAGGTTACAGTCAAATTTTTGTAGCCACTAAGGAGAGCCTTTACAAACTACTTGCTGAAGTGGACAGTTGACATTCCAGTCTTTACTCACCTTTACATTATGTGGATTTTGAACATATGGTGGTGAAGAAGGCCAAGCTGCTCTGTAAGCATTGTTTGATCTGAGTGGGTTTCATCAATGTTCTTCATGAAGCCAAGCGGGTAACAGATTAATGAGAACTCTTTTAATCAAGGCAGTGAGACCTGATAGTAAACAGGAAGTTTCATCTTATTTATGATACCTTCTGTAACAGTGAAAAGGTAATAGAAGGTGTGCCCTAGAATAGGAAATACTGCTAGTACCATTAATATTTTACTTCACAGTACAAGTATACAGGGAAATTGTCCCCCTCCCACACCTGCCCACGTACCAAGTGCATAAGCTTTGTTTCTTATGACTGCACTGTATGGGTATCCCTCAACACTGATAACTTGCCAACTTCCATCCCCACAGCCATAGGACTCAATGTGGGAAGGGTTCTTTGTGGGAGAGCTTTTCTTTGGCTGTTCCAAAGTAATGGTAAGGAACTGGAGGGAACGCTGCCGGGGTTACATGACACAGAGCCACATCTAAAAATGAATCCAGCTGCTTTCACCCCATTCCATCTGTCATGTGTATATGTGTGATTGTTCACAAGGATTTGTTCAAGTCAATAGGGATCAAAAGTTTCATTGCAAAATCAAAAACTGCAGAAGTCTTGAAACCTTGTGCCTTTCCAGAGACAGCAAACACATTTTGTTTTGAGCTTTGATTAGAGGTTTGAGGGGGCCTAAACAGGGTTCAGCTGAAACTCAGCGACAGTCGTTTTGTTTCTAGATTTGAACCTAAGATCGAGATTTACTCCTCTGAGTTTTGGAATGAAACTTTTGCACACTGCTAGTATTCCCTTCTTTAATTTCACTTGTGACCAGCAGACAGAACTTTTGTTGTTGTCCATGTTTGCTTACTGGGTTCATTTGCCCTATGCAAGTGTTTAACTTTTTAAACAGTACAGAGCTCTGTAGACAGTTCACTTGGAATCAGTCTTCTAAATGATGCTGCTGAAATAGTAAAGCTTGTGGGGGAGGGAGAAGTGGTCTAAGGAGACTTGGTTCTCTAGAGTTCAATATTTCACACCTGATCTGTTGTAGCCCACTGGATGGAAAATACTTTTATTTTTGGAGGAACAAACTTTTATTCTGGGAAAGCCATTTCAGAAGGCTGTTACCATACCTGTGATATTTGAAATATGAATCCATAATTCACAGCTTATCAATAAAAACACATTGACTTTCACAGAGGTTGTCTGGTGGATTCTAGTACAGCAGTATAAACATTTACTTACATCATGTTCACAGCTGATAAACTGCAGTTGCTAACAGTTTGTTAATTAAATCTTAGTTAAGCTTTGTCCTTCCTGCTTTTGAGCAAACCCTTAACATCTGAGGTTGCAATTTGCATGCATCAGTCAACACCACCGCTGAACAAAGTGCTTGTTTAAGTAATAAGATAAGGAAGTACACTCTCCACATTTCAGCTTTGACTGCCTCAGAGGTACTGTTTCCCAAGATTCCTAGCTGCTGCTTGTTCAGGCAGCTCTGTGGTTTGCACTGCATATTAATTTCTGTCCAACACGGGAATTCAATTTGTACTGTACATTTCATTTCTTCACAGATTTAGATTTATTTCATGTTCTCTGCTTTTAATTAACTCTCTGGCACAGCTGCTGGACAGGATATAAAAACTCATTGCTCTCCCTGTGTTATGAGTACACCACCAATCATTTACCACTTAGATGGTGGTGCAGTAGCTATCAGTTTCTATGGCAACCAGAGCCGTGGTGATTGATTCCTTGCCAGTATGGCATCACCACAGGGAGTGAAGCTTGTGATTTTTGTATGCTTGCAACATCCATCTAATTAAAATAGGATTAGAGAATCGTCCCAGTATATGTTCAACAACTATACTGCAATCCATTTATGTAAATGTCAACACTATTCAACACAGTAGTCAGAGTGTTTATGAAGAAATAGTTGCTTTGCTTTTTGGTATTTTGCAATGGGTGAGAGAGGGACTAAAAGGAGAGAAATGTACACAGCATTATTTTGGCTAGTAATAAAGGGAATAAAAGTAGCCTTTGACTGATGCTAAAGCTTTAAACAAATAACATCCCATTTCTGAATTTGAATCGTGAATGCAGGAAGCAAAAATGACAGGGCTATTATGGCTCTGCTGACGTTGTGATGGCTAACCTGGAAAACCACACTAAGCCTGTCTTGGCAATTGGTTAATTAATTTAGCATGAATTATTTATTTGTCAAAACCTCTTAATTCATATGATTGATTTTAGTTCAGTGGTATCCCCCCGAAAGCAAAGCAAACCTTGTGCTCTCCTAATTTCTTTTATACAGCATTCCTCAAGTCTTCTAGCAGCTACTTGGAATTTTGTGAAGCCCTATGTATCAGGTGAGATGACAGACACACAGTATGCAGGGAGACTCCAGATGAAAAGAGAAGCTCAGGGATTTTGTGAAGGACTAAAAGTGAAGCTAGGTTCTTTGGGGGATTGTTAGATGTAAATGCAAAGAAAAAAGGGAAAAGAAAGGACAGAGGGTAAGTGATCCGTTAGGAATTTTTCTCTATATATCAGTGTTTCTTCTGCATAACACTGACAAAATAGTCTGTTAACTTGAAATATGGTGGTTTGCAGTACTTAACGGTCTTGTGTCAGCGTGCATGTCACTTTGCAATGTATTTCTATGTTATAAAACTTAGAAAGATTTTATAAATTATAGATAAACCTAATAACCCTTGGGATTTTATCTAAAATCCCATTAATGGTGGTCACATCGCCAATTTTAAAACATAATGTTATTTGCCTCTGGCAGCAGGACAGGGATTATGTTGAGGTCAATACAGTACAATACATGTCAGTACTCTCATGTCGGTACACAGCTGGGTGTAGCCCAAGATAAGGAACAGTACAGGGGAGGGAACAAAGTGGCACCAGCTCAGGAGCAAATCCAGCCTCAAGTCTGGAGGCAGAACACACAGGAGGGGAGAGAAGCAGCACTGTTGACTCCTTTGAAGAGATGACTTTGGTGCAGGTAGGATACAGAAAGGGGAGCAGAGTGAGAGTGGGGGGGTGGACACAGAGCTATTAGAAAGGAAAGAGATGGAACTGAAAAAAATAGTTTGAATTTTAAATAAATGCATACGGGCTCCAGGTTTAATACACTAAGGTGATGGGCATGGTGTACGAACTTGAACAGAATAGGGACAATAGTCATTAAATGCATTGTCCCTCAAAGGAAAACAGTTCACTTAACTGTACCTGCTGCTTCCAGCTTCTGACAATGTACCACAAACCCAGGAACTGTTTCGCCAGCCCTGCTGCCTCAGAAGTGTTAACTGCTCTTGCTCATTGCACTAGTGAATATTTGTATTTTGTAGGTATCCATTAATTTATATACATAAAAATAAACTGTAGAAATGGCTACACCCCACTGAAGTCAATAGCTGTCTGTTCACTGATTCCAGTGGGTTTGGATCAGGTCCAGAGTGAGTATCTACAGACTATGGGTCAAATGCCACCGCCTATTTGACACTCGCAGGAGACTGGACACACTTGAAGGGTGACCTGGGAAGTGTTTGTACAAGTTGGAGTGACAGCTGTTTGGCACATAACACACCGTTTCTGTGAAGCTATGGAACGCTTTCTACATGAATAGCTCTGCCCAGTGGGCTGAACGGTTACAAAGCCTTCTTCCCCTTCCACATCCTGCTAATTGCTTCACCTCAAGAGAAACATGTGTTGTGATTTCTGCTGATTAAACACCTAGGGAAAAGTTACAGGTATATATTTTCTTTCCCTATATTTTATGCTGTGTAGGTATGTTTTGGCCTTATGTTATCCACAGCATCAATGATTTAATTTAAATGCTTACAGGTAATTAGTTATATAAACTTCCAATATCCATGTAATGACAAAAACTTGAAATCTTGTAGAAAATTAACAGAATTTGACAAAACTGAGAAAACATTAAAAATGGGAAACCCAACACAACCAGCATGTCTAAAACTGGGTCAGAAGTATAGTTATGTTACCTATAGAGCTAGTTAAAGGGTTTTTTTGCACAAAAATAATTTCATTCAAAAAGATCTAAATCAACTTTTTACTTTGGAAAATGTCAATTTCAATTAATTGGTTTTCATTTTCCAGTTAGAAAATTCTAAAGAATTTTTTTTTCACTTTCAATTGACTTTTTGAAATAAAATGAGAGTTTTTGCTTTGTTTATATTTAAGATGTAATTTGAATTTGGTTTTTGAAAATCAAACTTCTCATTTTCAAGTATCAGAGGGGTAGCCGTGTTAGTCTGAATCGTAAAAGCAGCAAAGAGTCCTGTGGCACCTTATAGACTAACAGACGTTTTAGAGCATGAGCTTTCGTGGGTGAATAGGCATGCATCTGACGAAGTGGGTATTCACCCACGAAAGCTCACGCTCCAAAACGTCTGTTAGTCTATAAGGTGCCACAGGATTCTTTGCTGCCTTCTCATTTTCAAGTTTTTGGAATTTTGGTTTCCTCTCTTTTTAAACACACATTGGAAAGAGGGGTAGATGTGATTTTTAAAAGAGATCAAAACCAGAGAATGAAAAACTGAACTTTTTCCATTTATAAAAGCTTTAACAAAACGACAATTAAAATAGAAATGAAACTAAAAGTTTTGTTTCATTTTGACAGTTTAGAATGAAATAGAGTCCTTCATACTGCACGCATACAATCAAGATGAAAAATGATGAAAGGGCATGTTTGCAGTAGAAACCAATGCCTCATAAATCCCAGCACTGGTGTGACTATCATCTTTCTGTGGTCTGCTACTAGGAACATCATGTATAGAATTGCTTAGATCTCTTTAACCTTCATCCCATGTTGAGGGGAAAAAAGTTACATTAACTGTATTGTGAGGGAATTTTGTCTCCCAGATAGTCAGAAATTAAGAACAATTCTTTAATGTTTTATGTGAAAAAACTTTAACTAGGCAATTAAAAGAATTAACAGGAATCTCATTCAGTGAGAGCCTAAATGCAATTTTCACACATCATCATCAACAATGTAGAGTGCTCACTGAATACAAATTCACTGCATAGTCCACATTGCTTGGAGCTCTTCTAGTAAACCAGCCTTGGGAAAATGTGGCAGCATCCACTGCTGAGTTTACTAGGTGCTCCTGTGGTGGCTAGTTTTCAATGATAGACAAGGGATGAGAGTGCTGCTTTGATGGCATCAAGGATTCTTCTTTTTAAAATGTGCATCTCTGTCTTGTTCTCCTAGATTGACAAGGAACAAGCACCTTCTTTGTCTTGGTTGAGTGGGGTGCCAAGCAGGGTTCTCGCTGACCTAAACCATGAAACTTGCAGTGCCAGCAACAAGCATGTTGAAGAAAAGAATCATTGGCTATGGATTTATCTTGCACCTGCAGGAGTACATTCGTGCAAGATGGTCCATATTATCAACACCACTTCTGGGTCTTTGTAGTGGAGAATTGGGGGGTTTCCTTTTATCCCCTTCTACATCCTTGTCATGATGTATTGTCAATAGCATTATTACTGATTTGCCTTTCTTTAGAACATACAAAGCCAGAGTGAGTTGCCTTGAAAACCCAAACATTGATGATAATTTTCTCTGCTGCAATTTGGATGCATCTCACTGGGTATGTCTAGCTCTTTTCAATGGATTGTTCCAACACAGATCAAATTTTCATTCAGCAAGCTGAATTCTGCTGAAGAAGTTATTCCCAGATACATTTCTTCTAGTCTTATGTTAGGGCTGAACACAAACTTTTCTTTGTACATCACTTTCTTCTTCAAATCAAATGTGTTTTTCCTTCTCAGAGCAACTCTCGACACCATCTGGCACAAAGTCACTATCATCTAACACATTGTCATCACATTGACTCCCCTTTCAGAATTGAAAATCTTTTTTATGTGGTCAGAAGCAGAATATCATGCCCATTTGTTCACCATCTCAAATTGCACAACACAGAAGATCACCTTAAGAGTGTCCAGAGTGTGCAGTATTTGGAGTACAATAGCTAGACCTAAAATCCCTCACAAGTGTTAGGCAAAGGCTACCACCATCAGTCCATCGCATGTTGAAGATATCTAATAAGCCCGGATTTGAAGGGACCAACCTCCCTGGAGTACGTTCTCTTTTAGGGTGACTGTATACAGGAATCACTGTCACTGCAATGCATTGTTAATTAGCACATGCTAACTATTCTCACTGGAAGCAAATGTGCACACAGAACTACTAAAATAGAGGATAACAGTGCAACACATTTAGGATACTTTTGTACCCCACATACTCTTGATTAGAAAAAATGTTTTTAGTGTTAAATTAATTTTTTTCACTGAATTGTATTCATCTGCTTAGGTAACAAATGTCCTAAAACAACAAACCTGGAGGCCACTAATTCATGAAATATCACAACATATACTTGCGGGGTACAGCATTACCCTACAAATGTAGATAAGGGATATGTAGTTTGACCCCTCCAGTGGCCCGCATAAACGGTCTTCTGTGTTCCAGTCACCACCCTGCCAGACCAATAGCTAGACCATTATGTAACTAGGCCTTGTATGATGTACATAGCTAGTAAACATGGCTATTTGACCCCAACTGTGCCCATGCAGTTCCTTCACCTTATGCATGTTGTATAAAGAGCAGGAGATAAAAACTGTCATTGCAGTGGAGGATGGTATTCTAATCTAAGAGCACAGTGAAATAGAGACTGATTACCAAGACTTTGTGTTATTAAAGAGGAAATTGCAGCTTGCAGCCACTGAATCTGAGAGTTAACTACACATTCGGCAAAGAGGTAAAAAAAAAGGGGGGGAGGTTTAAAATGTCTGGCTGTTGGGGGAAAGTTGGTTTGATAGGTCAGAGGACCGGTTTACATAAACAGAGTGTTTGTCCAAGTTTAACCTAGCAGAATCCTATCTACAAATGAAGATTGAAAAGCATTAAAAAGGGAACATTAAAAATGTCCTTTAAAAATGTGACTTGGGTGTCCCCTAAAATGTTATTGTGCAGAAGTTAGAGATTCAATTTAATCAAAGAAGTGCAAAATGAGGATCTTAACCCTGCTTCAAGTGCTTTTCTCAACATAAACTTCACTATGGAGTCACTAGCAATGTCACCCTAATATTGTGGACAGAGCTGCCACCAGGTGTCTTATTATCCAGGGCAAAAAATGGTTTTGGTGCCCCCCTCCACAAAAAAAGATGCAAATAAAAAAAAAGCAAGGAGATTTGGCAGCCCCAAGTAGGATGATTTAGCACCCCAGACCAGCCTCATGATTAGCCTGCCCCTAAGGCCTGCCCTGATTGTGGAACTGTGCAAAAATACAGGGAAAATATACATCAAGTAATGAACAAACTGTTGGAACAAAATGAAAATTCTTTAGTGGTGCAAGGGTGATTCACAGGTGATTCTGAGGATGATTCAGCTTTTCACAAACAGACATTTCTGCATATTATGTTTGTTGTGCAGTTTTATGTATCACATAACAATGAAAAAACAATCAAAGGTCCCACTGAATGGATTTCTGAACTTTTACTATGTAACACCTATGAAGTACTGGTTTATGACCTGGGATATAAGATTTTTTATAAAAAATGGAATCCTTATAAAATTTAAAGTTGACTATTCCTTTCACTGTACTCCCTATTGCCCCAGCTTTGCATCCCAGGATCTGCTATCTTGGACCTCTGTGCCCATCCAGAGTCTAGTTGACTCCACAGAAATGCAGCAATCTGTGATAGTGGATTCTGATGCTGAGTCAGGCCCATGTTTAAAAAAAATCATATTCCTCGCTGTCTGTTTGTATACTCATTTCAATAGAGATTTAAATGCTATTGATCTAATCAGGGAGCAGAAATTGTCCAATATACCGTAGGTAACCAATCACACACTATAAATGAACAGCAAATTATCAAATAGAACAATCAATGGGAAGAAAATCATTTATTCTGATTACGTGTCTAGTCCCTTCCAGTAATGAAGTAATTAGCAGAAATGAGGGTCAAATTGCAAATGATTCATTAATATAAAATAAGGGCAATGAGTGCAGCATTTGTAGCAAATGTTGCTCACAAAGTATAATCCAAACATCTGCATTTACCAAGAAAGTTAGGCACCTTCCCGCACAAAGAGAATGGAGACCCCACATAGACAGTTTCCAGCTCCCTACATGCTCCAACAGAAATACAGTGGTCTGCATCAAGTGTTTTGTTTTTTTAATTCACAGCAAAGCAGTCAAACTGTCTTTCCTCCACTACTACCAACTAAATTTAATGATTGTGAAAGGTGCCTGCTGGATGGTCTCACAAACAGAAGACTTCTGTCCACAGAAGCAAGTCCCTAAGGATAACACCAGTACAAACTTCCATGTATGCCTCCTCAGTGCACCTTGGACATGTTCTGAAGGGACCACGTCAGAACAGTCTTTCTGCTTATTCTGTCCTTAGCATCTCTGCTGAGACTGGAACACTTTTTGCCTGCAATTAGTGTCCAATGGGATAGGATTTTTAATTCTTTTTCTACTCTGGACTCAGCAGAACGACTCAGCTCATTTCACATAAGGCACAAAATGGCCAGTACATAGTAATAGACCATCACTACTGCAATCCTATTTTTTTATGACAACATATTCCACTTTTCTGGCAGCCTCCCACTGTCTCTTCCTGAAGCATTCTAATCTCTTGAACAGGTAGAATCTGAACACTGTTTATCTTTTTCTTTTGAACAAGCTTCCTATAGTGATGGAGTATCATTCTCCATAGATTCTCTACTCTTTTTTTGTGTGTCTCTGGAACCAGTCTGAATACAGGTTCACTAGCCATTATTGTTAATTAATGGCTGGAAAGAAATTGCTAGTGAAGTGAAACTGCTGTTCTCAGCTTATTCCCCAGTGTGGCAAGTTATTGAATATTGAAAGAGTCTTTTTTTCTCCTCAGAGGTTAGTTCCTGCAGGTCATGGCTGAAATAGAGAAAAATCTAATGCTTACATGGTAAAATTATGTGGTTAGAGGAGAGGACTGGCCAGGAGCATAGCTGAACACAAGTTTGAGGGAGACTAATTCCTCATTTATTTTTTGTCCTGCATTGCTTTGTTTTAGCCACAGAGAAATCAGTGGCTGAGCATGCTGCTAAACTGGGAGGAGGATGAGAGTCTAAACTGGGCTAAAAAGCCACCACGGAGGGATAGGAGGACTTGGAACAAGTAGACATGGTCCTCGCTCTAAAGAGTCTTACAGTTAATTGGAAACAAGACATAACATGACATATGGCCCCTCCACAAATACTATTAGCAAATATCTCCAGCAGCCAGAGATGGGACACTAGGCTGGGAAGGCTCTGAATAACTACAGAGAATTCTTTCCCAGGTGTCAGGGTGGTGACTATCATATTTGGGGTCAGGAAGGAATTTCCCCCCGGCACAGACCTTGGAGATTTTTTTGCCTTCCTCTACAAAGTGGGACATGAGTCACGTGCTGGTTTGAACTCAAGTAAATGGTGGATTCTCTGTAACTTGAAGTTTTAAATCAAGATTTGAGAACTTCAGTAACTCACCCAGATGTTACAGGCCTGTTACAAGAGGGGAGGGGGTGAGATTCTGTGACCTGTGATGTGCAGGTCAGACTAAATGCTCGTGATGGTCCCTTCTGACCTTAAAAAGTGAGCCTATAACAGGTTCAGCTTCTGAAATCGGATAAGATCACAGCTTGAGGTAATAGGACTGTTGACAAAGCCTTTTGGCCAACTTGTAAAGCACAATGAACCAGAAAGGTATTAGATTTTATTAAATCCACTTGCAATAAGCCAGGCAGTAGTAAAGGCACGGGTCCTACTATTGACCTTCTATCCTGCTGTTTGCCCTATTTGCACAGGGCATTTGATAAGAGCCATTCTCGCACCATTTGTAAAGCTGCCACAAAATTATCTGGAAATATAGCTAACAAATGTATTTGGGACAAGAATGGAGGTTGTAAGGCTTCATCACATATCATTGCTCATATTGTCCAGGCTTAAGACCAACAATGGCTTGAGTATATACAATGAAGATTTCTAGTTTTTTCTAAGTTGGGATGGGAAGGATCCCTTAATTTTTATCTTCCCTGATAGCCCTCTGCTCTCCACCCCATCCACAGTTATTCATTTGTGGGCATTCTTGAGTCTTAGTACCCACAGTATTTTTAGGAACTATTATATTCTTTTGACCTACAATGCACATTAAGCTATGGTATGTTGAATTAAAAAATAAAAATCAGAGCTTCTGGTTACTGTTTTTCCATATCTTTGTCAAAAATGTGACAAGCAAATAAAAAAGTGTCATATAGTGAAGAAATTGGCCATTAGAATCTGCAATGCAGAGGACTATGATGTTTACATGACCTCTTTGCTACCTTATGTCACTGTAAATGTGCTTTGATACTATCTAGTTAGCAAATGTTCCTAGAATAGACAGATAATCAGGATGAGGGGGAAGGGGAATGTTAAAAAAAAAAAGTAGTAAGTCCCCAGAGTATTTATTAACTCATTATCTTTGCCTCAAAGAGTTTATACACTAAATATGATATATGTGATAAAACAGGGTATTTCTTGATGGAAAAGGTGAGACTGCAGACAAATATAACATAACAGAAATAAACATATGCCAAGAAAGAGAAGCTGATTTAAGTCAATATCCTTGACAATAAGGTTCAGACTGGGGAAAAAAAATCTTACCACAAACATATCAGAGGAGGTGTTAAATTCAAGAATGCTGTATCAGGCAATATTGTATCACTCACAACTCCTATTGATTTCAATGAGTGTTTGCTAACACCAAAGTACTTCACATAGAGAATGATCCAAAGCTCACCCAATCAGAGAAGAGACTCCTATACATACACACGAAACAACAGGAATAGTGAAATACAGTTAATATTTACAGTGGACCAAATCACTGAAGTATCCACTCATTTTTACCTTAATCCTAGTTTTATTAACTTTGAGGGGAATTTTGCATGAATAAGGAGTAAATATTGAGGATTTGGCCCGCTGTAGGCTGCACAGAATTATATTTCAGGGAGGAAAAGACTTTTCTCAAGTTACTCAAGGAGGCCATTTGATAGATTAATTCAGAATGCTTTTATTATATGGGTGAGATTCTGTGCTATGCCTCTTAGAACTAATAGCCTAGGGTAAGGAAGCAATAACTACTTTAATTCACCTTTACGCCCTCCTGGTCCTGGCCTGCTTTGGGGTCTCTAGCACAATTTAGACAGATCTTGGGGCCTATTTTAGTTAGAGCACCTTGAGAAGGCTGCTGTGGGTGCCTGGAATCTTCACAGAACTGCATGCTGAGACCCTGCCCCCAATACACTCCCTGCACCAAGGCTTGCAAGGACATTCCTAAGAGGCAGCCTTGTGGCTGTCTTCTCTAGATCCTGGTTTAGAAGAATCTTTTAAAAATAAAAAACTCAATAATAATGGGGGATTTCACCTATCCCCATATTGAATGGATATATGTCACCTCAGGACAGGATGCAGAGATAAAGTTTGACACCTTAAATGGCTGCTTCTTGGAGCAGCAAGTTCTGGAACCCACAAGAGGAGAGGCAATTCTTGGTTTAGTCCTAAGTGGAGCACAGGATCAGGTCCAAGGTGAATATAGCTGGACCGCTTGGTAATAGTGACCATAATATAATTAAATTTAACATCCCTGTGGTGGAAAAAACACCACAGTGGCCCAACACTGTAGCAGTTAATTTCAGAAAGGGGAACTACACCAAAAATGAGAAAGTTAGTTAAACAGAAATTAAAAGGTACAGCACCAAAAGTGAAATCCCTGCAAGCTGCATGGAAACTTTTTAAAGACACCATAATAGAGGCTCAACTTAAATGTACACCCCAAATTAAAAAACATAGTAAGACAACCAAAAAAGAGCCACTGTGGCTAAACAAAGTAAAAGAAGCAGTGAGAGGCAAAAAGGCATCCTTTAAAAGTGGAAGTTAAATCTTAGTGAGGAAAATAGGAGCATAAACTCTGGCAAATGAAGTGTTAAAAAAATATAATTAGGAAAGCCAAAAAGAAATTTGAATTATGGCTAGCCAAAAACTCAAAAAGTAATAGGATTTTTTTTTAAAGTACATCAGAAGCAGGAAGCCTGCTAAACAACCAGTGGGGTCACTGGATGATTGAGATGCTAAAGGAGCACTCAAGGACAATAAGGCTACTGCGGAGAAACTAAATGAATTCTTTGCATCAGTCTTCATAACTGAGGATGTGAGGGAGCTTCCCAAACCTGAGCCATTATTTTTAGGTGACAAATCTCAGGAACTATCCCAGACTGAGGTGTCATTAGAGGAGGTTTTGGAACAAATTGATAAAACAAACAGTAATAGGTCACCAAGACCAGATGGTGTTCACCGAAGAGTTCTGAAGGAACTCAAATGTGAAATTGCAGGTCTACTAACTGTAGTCTGTAACCTATCATTTAAATCAGCTTCTGTACCAAGTAACTGAAGGATAGCTAATGTGATGCCAATTTTTAAAAAGAGCTCCAGAGATGATCCAGGCTACTACAGGCCAGTAAGCCTGACTTCAGTACTGAGCAAACTGGTTGAAACTATAATAATGAACAAAATTTTCAGACACATAGATGAACATAGCAGCAAAGAGTCCTGTGGCACCTTATAGACTAACAGACGTATTGGAGCATGAGCTTTTGTGGGTGAATATCCACTTTGTCGGTAAAAGACAACATGCATCCGACCCATGTATTTCACGTATTCACCCATGAAAGCTCGTGCTCCAATATGTCTGTTAGTCTATAAGGTGCCACAGGACTCTTTGCTGCTTTTACAGATCCAGACTAACACGGATACCCCTCTGATAGATGAACATAATTTGTTGGGGAATAGTCAACATGTTTTTTGTAAAGGGAAATCATGCCTCACCAATGTACTACAATTCTTTGAGGGGTTCAACATGTATGTAGACAAGGGGGATTCAGTGGATATAGTGTATTTAGATTTTCAGAAAGCCTTTGACAAGGTCCCTCACCAAAGGCTCTTAAGTAAAGTAAGCAGTCATGGGATAAGAGGGAAGGTTCTCTTGTGGATTGGTAACTGTTAAAAGATAGGAAACAAAGGATAAGAATAAATGGTCAGTTTTCAGAATGGAGAGAGGTAAATAGTGGTGTCCCCAGGGGTCTGTACTGGACAAGGCCTATTTAACATATTCATAAATGATCTGGAAAAGGGGGTAAACGGTGATGTTGCAAAACTTGCAGCTGATACTGTCATAAACAGATAGCTAAGGGTTAATGTCTCTTCCACCTGAAGCACCTGACCAGAGGACCAATCAGGAAACCGGATTTTTTCAACTCTGGGTGGAGGGAGTTTGTGTCTGAGTCTTTGTTTTCTGGCTGCCTGCTTTCTCTGAGCTTTGGAGAAGCAGTTTCTACTTTCTAGTCTTCTGTTTCTAAGTGTAAGGACAAAGAGATCAGATAGTAAGTTATACGGTTTCTTTTCTTTGGTATTTGCATGAATATAAGTGCTGGAGTGCTTTGATTTGTATTCTTTTTGAATAAGGCTGTTTATTCAATATTCTTTTAAGCAATTGACCCTGTGTTGTATCATCTTAATACAGAGAGCCCATTTGTATGTATTTTTCTTTCTTTTTATATAAAGCTTTCTTTTAAGACCTGTTGAAGTTTTTCTTTACTTCAGGGAAATTGAGTCTGTACTCACCAGGGAATTGGTGGGAGGAAGAAATCGGGGAGATCTGTGTGTTGGATTTGCTAGCCTGATTTTGCATTCCCTCTGGGGAAATAGGAAAGTAGTTTTTGGTTCCAGGATTGGGAACAGAGAGGGAGATTCACTCTGTTTGGATTCACAGAGCTTGTGTCTGTGTATCTCTCCAGGAGCACCTGGAGGGGGGAAGGGAAAAAGGATTATTTCCCTTTGTTGTGAGACTCAAGGGATTTGGGTCTTGGGGTCCCCAGGGAAGGTTTTTCAGGGGGACCAGAGTGCCCCAAAACACTCTAATTTTTTGGGTGGTGGCAGCAGGTACCAGGTCCAAGCTGGTAACTAAGCTTGGAGGTTTTCATGCTAACCCCCATATTTTGGACGCTAAGGTCCAAATCTGGGACTAAGGTTATGATATGGTGTAGCAGCGGGTGGGATCTAGACAGAATCCAGAAGCCAGTAGGAATATTATATTTTTCTTTTCTCTGCTAAGGGCTTTTTAGCAGAGAGAAACAGTTTGGTTTTAAAAGGGAACCAGAGAGAATTTTTTTTTTCTGCTCTCTCTGGCAGTTTGTGGCTTGCATGTTAAGCAAGAAGCCATTACCAGACTGTTAAGGGTCTTTTGTCATGCAATAGCCCTCCCATTAGGAGGCAAGTTCCAGCACTATATGAATGCAAATAAAGTGGTTTTTCAGGTTTACTTAACATTGAAAATTAGCTAAAGGCACTGTTGCTAGGCAGACTTCAGGAGGCAACAGAGAACCTGCAGTTCAGAAGATAAACACCGGAGGGCACCCCAACACAAGAAAACAGGAATCATGACTTCTAAGGCAAAAATGGGGGCCGAAGAACAAATCAAAGAAGCTGAACACAGGCGACAACTGGAAATAAAACAAAAAGAGATGGAGATGAAAGAAAGAGAAGAACAGATCAGAGAGGCAGCCTACCAAAGAGAACAGGCAGCCTACCAAAGAGAACAGGCAGCCTACCAAAGAGAACAGGCCGCCAAAGAGGCAGCACACAAAAGAAAACTAGAAGAAGAAGAGGTGGCCTACCGAAGGAAACAAGCAGAAGAAGAGTTGGCCCACAGAAGGAAGCAAGAAGAAGAAGAAGAGGCGGCCCACCACCGAGAAATGGAAAAACAACAAAAAGAAATGGAAAAACAACAAAAAGAGAATGAAGAGAAGGAAAAACAGAGAAAACATGAACTGGAGTTGGCAAAAGCTGGGCTGCATGTGCCAGCCAACCCTAACAACCCGGCGCCAATTATTGCTCCACAGCACAGGAAATTTCCCACCTACAAGGCAGGTGATGACACCGAGGCCTTCTTGGAAAATTTTGAAAGAGCCTGTCTTGGGTACAGCATTCCCGAAGACCAGTACATGGTAGAATTGAGGTCACAGCTCAGTGGACCTTTAGCAGAGGTGGCAGCTGAAATGCCTAAGCAGCAAATGAATGACTATAAACTTTTTCAAACCAAGGCCAGATACAGAATGGGGATAACCCCAGATCATGCCCGTCGGCGTTTCAGAACCCAAAAGTGGAAACCAGAGGTGTCATTTCCCAAACACGCCTACTACATTTCAAAAAACTATGAGGCCTGGATAACAGGAAACAACATTCAAACCTTGGAAGAACTGCACCTCCTCATACAAATGGAGCAGTTCTTGGATGGTGTTCCTGAAGACATCACACGGTACATACAAGATGGAAATCCCAAAGATATCGCTGAGGCGGGGGAGATTGGAGCCAAATGGATGGAACTGGCAGAAAGCAAGAAAGCTACTGTCAAGGGGAACGATTACCCCAGGGGGCACCCAGACCATAAACCCTACAACCGAGGACAGCCAAAGACCCCATGTACCACCCAAGTAAAGCCACACATACCCTACCCTTCAACCTCACCAGTCTCCAGTAACTCACCTCGGCCCACTGACCCATCAGATGGAAGATGCTTTAAGTGTAATGAACTGGGACATATCAAGGCCAACTGTCCAAAGAACACCATGCGAGTGCAATTCATTACACCACCATCACCCAAAAGATCCCCAGGCCCGGATGCCTCTCAAATACCCTTGGAGCGAAGGGAAAATTTGAGAGTGGGCGGAAAGAAGGTTACTGCGTGGAGAGACACGGGGGCACAAGTGTCAGCTATCCACCAATCCTTCGTTGACCCCAAATTCATCAACCCAAAGGCCAAAGTTACAATTTACCCCTTCATGTCACAAGCTGTAGACTTGCCTACAGCTCAACTGCCTGTCCAGTACAAAGGCTGGTCAGGAATGTGGACTTTTGCAGTCTATGACAATTATCCTATCCCCATGCTACTGGGGGAAGACTTGGCCAACCAGGTGAAGCAGGCCAAGAGAGTGGGAATGGTTACACGTAGCCAAACCAGGCAAGCTTCCAGACCCATTCCTGTTCCTGAGCCGTCCACAGACGCCCCGTCTGTGTTACCAGAGACCCAGACAGAGGTAGTGGACCCGGATTCCATGCCTACCACTGAAACAGCCACAGCATCTCCAGTCCCAGGCCCGGAACTGGAACAGCAACCAGCACCAGCAAGTGCAACCACATCTTCAAACTCAACGCCAGAGGGCGCCAGCGAGCCAGAACTGGCAGAAGCAAAAGACAGCCATACCCAAAAGGCTCAGCCAGAGCCTGAAATACCCTCAGGTGCACCAGCGGAGAGCGGTTCACCAGCAACGGAAACAACCCCATCACCTACATCGCTTCCAGAGGGACCAAGCCCAAGTCCACAGTCTGAGGAAGAACTGGTGACCCCAGCCTCAAGGGAACAGTTCCAGACTGAGCAGGAAGCAGATGACAGCCTTCAGAAAGCGTGGGCGGCGGCACGGAGCACCCCACCGCCTCTCAGCTCTTCTAATCGATCCCGGTTTGTTATAGACCAAGGACTTTTATACAAGGAAATTCTTTCTGGTGGACACCGGGAAGAATGGCAGCCGCAAAAACAGTTGGTGGTTCCAACTAAGTACCGGGGGAAGCTCTTAAGCTTAGCCCATGATCATCCCAGTGGCCATGCTGGGGTGAACAGAACCAAGGACCGGTTGGGGAAGTCCTTCCACTGGGAGGGGATGGGCAAGGACGTTGCCAAGTATGTCCGGTCTTGTGAGGTATGCCAAAGAGTGGGAAAGCCTCAAGACCAGGTCAAGGCCCCTCTCCAGCCACTCCCCATAATTGAGGTCCCATTTCAGCGAGGAGCTGTGGATATTCTGGGCCCTTTCCCAAAAAAGACGCCCAGAGGAAAGCAGTACGTACTGACTTTAGTGGACTTTGCTACCCGATGGCCAGAAGCAGTAGCTCTAGGCAACACCAGGGCTAACACTGTGTGCCTGGCCCTAACAGACATCTTTGCCAGGGTAGGTTGGCCCTCCGACATCCTTACAGATTCAGGGTCTAATTTCCTGGCAGGGACCATGGAAAAACTGTGGGAAACTCATGGGGTGAATCACTTGGTTGCCACCCCGTACCACCATCAAACCAATGGCCTGGTGGAAAGGTTCAATGGAACTTTGGGGGCCATGATACGAAAATTCATCAACGAATTCTCCAATAATTGGGACCTAGTGTTGCAGCAGTTGCTGTTTGCCTACAGGGCTGTACCACATCCCAGTTTAGGGTTTTCACCATTTGAACTTGTGTATGGTCACGAGGTTAAGGGGCCATTACAGTTGGTGAAGCAGCAATGGGAGGGGTTTACGCCTTCTCCAGGAACTAACATTCTGGACTTTGTAAGCAACCTACAAAGCACCCTCCGACACTCTTTAGCCCTTGCTAGAGAGAACCTACAGAATGCTCAGGAAGAGCAAAAGGCCTGGTATGACAGACATGCCAGAGAACGTTCCTTCAAGGTAGGAGACCAGGTTATGGTCTTGAACGCGCAACAGGCCCATAAGATGGAAGCATCATGGGAAGGGCCATTCACGGTCCAAGAGCGCCTGGGAGCTGTAAACTACCTCATAGCATTTCCCAATTCCTCACTAAAGCCTAAAAAGTGTACCATGTTAATTCTCTCAAGCCTTTTTATTCCAGAGACTTACAGGTTTGTCAGTTTACAGTCCAGGGAGATGATGCTGAGTGGCCTGACGGTGTCTACTACGACGGGAAAAAAGACGGTGGCGTGGAAGAGGTCAACCTCTCAACCACCCTGGAACGTCTGCAGCGGCAACAAATCAAGGAGCTGTGCACTAGCTTCGCCCCATTGTTCTCAGCCACCCCGGGACGGACTGAACGGGCATACCACTCCATTGATACAGGTAATGCTCACCCAATCAGAACCCCACCCTACCGAGTGTCTCCTCATGCCCAAGCTGCTATAGAACGGGAGATCCAAAACATGCTACAGATGGGTATAATCCGCTCATCTACCAGTGCATGGGCATCTCCAGTGGTTCTGGTACCCAAACCAGATGGGGAAATACGCTTTTGCGTGGACTACCGTAAGCTAAATGCTGTAACTCGTCCAGACAACTATCCAATGCCACGTACCGATGAGCTTTTGGAAAAGTTGGGACGTGCCCAGTTCATCTCTACAATAGACTTAACCAAGGGGTACTGGCAAGTACCGCTAAATGAACCTGCCAAGGAGAGGTCAGCATTCGTCACCCATGCGGGGGTGTATGAATTCAATGTCCTTCCTTTCGGCCTTCGAAATGCACCCGCCACCTTCCAGAGGCTGGTAGATGGTCTACTAGCTGGACTGGGAGAATTTGCAGTTGCCTACCTCGATGATGTGGCCATTTTTTCAGACTCCTGGCCCGAACACCTACTACACCTGGAAAAGGTCTTTGAGCGCATCAGGCAGGCAGGACTAACTGTTAAGGCCAAAAAGTGTCAAATAGGCCAAAACAGAGTGACTTACCTGGGGCACCAGGTGGGTCGAGGAACCATAAACCCCCTACAGGCCAAGGTGGATGCTATCCAAAAGTGGCCTGTCCCACGGTCCAAGAAGCAGGTCCAATCCTTCTTAGGCTTGGCCGGATACTACAGGCGATTTGTACCACACTACAGCCAAATCGCTGCCCCACTGACCGACCTGACCAAAAAGACCCAGCCAAATGCCGTTAAGTGGACTGATGAGTGTCAAAAGGCCTTTACCCAACTTAAGGCAACGCTCATGTCTGACCCTGTGCTCAGGGCCCCGGATTTTGAAAAGCCATTCCTAGTAACCACAGATGCATCTGAGCGTGGTATAGGAGCAGTGCTCATGCAGGAAGCAACAGATCACAACTTCCATCCTGTCGTGTTTCTCAGCAAGAAACTGTCTGAGAGGGAAAGTCACTGGTCAGTCAGTGAAAAGGAATGCTATGCCATTGTGTACGCCCTGGAAAAGCTACGCCCATATGTTTGGGGACGGCGGTTCCAACTACAAACTGACCATGCTGCACTAAAGTGGCTTCATACTGCCAAGGGGAACAACAAGAAACTTCTTCGTGGGAGTTTAGCTCTCCAAGATTTTGATTTTGAAATTCAACACATCACAGGAGCTTCTAACAAAGTAGCTGATGCACTCTCCCGTGAGAGTTTCCCAGAATTCAGTAGTTAAAAAGTGTTCTTAAAATGTAGAAGTCTGTTAGTTATATACTTAGGAGTATATGTAAAGGTGTATGTGTTGTATTAATCTTTTTATTTTCAAGTTCTAGAAGGAAATCGCCGCCAGTGAGCTTCCCCACTGTCTGCAATTTGGGGGGCGTGTCATAAACAGATAGCTAAGGGTTAATGTCTCTTCCACCTGAAGCACCTGACCAGAGGACCAATCAGGAAACCGGATTTTTTCAACTCTGGGTGGAGGGAGTTTGTGTCTGAGTCTTTGTTTTCTGGCTGCCTGCTTTCTCTGAGCTTTGGAGAAGCAGTTTCTACTTTCTAGTCTTCTGTTTCTAAGTGTAAGGACAAAGAGATCAGATAGTAAGTTATATGGTTTCTTTTCTTTGGTATTTGCATGAATATAAGTGCTGGAGTGCTTTGATTTGTATTCTTTTTGAATAAGGCTGTTTATTCAATATTCTTTTAAGCAATTGACCCTGTGTTGTATCATCTTAATACAGAGAGCCCATTTGTATGTATTTTTCTTTCTTTTTATATAAAGCCTTCTTTTAAGACCTGTTGAAGTTTTTCTTTACTTCAGGGAAATTGAGTCTGTACTCACCAGGGAATTGGTGGGAGGAAGAAATCTATTAAGATAGTTAAGTCCCAGGCAGACTGCAAAGAGCTACAAAAGGATCTCTCAAAACTGGGTGACTGGGCAACAAAATGGCAGATGAAATTCAATGTTGATAATGCAAAGTAATGCACATTGGAAAACATAACTGTACATTTAAAATGATGGGTCTAATTTAGCTGTTACCACTCAAGAAAGATCTTGGAGTCATTGTGGATGGTTCTCTGAAAACATCCACTCAGTGTGCAGCAGCAGTCAAAAAAGCAAACAGAATGTTGGGAATCATTAAGAAAGGGATAGATAATAAGACAGAAAATATCATATTGCCTCTATATAAATCCATGCTACGCGCACATCTTGTATGCTGATGTGGTCGCCCAATCTACAATAGATATACTGGAATTGGAAAAAATATCAGAAAAGGGCAACAAAAATGACAGGGACTTTTCATCTTGGAAAAGAGACAGCTAAGGGGGGACATGATAGAGGTCTATAAAACCATGACTGGTGTGGAGAAAGTAAATAAGGAAGTGTTATTTACTCCTCATAACAAGAATTAGGGGCCACCAAATGCAATTAATAGGCAGCAGGTTTTAAACAAACAAAAGGAAGTATTTTTTTCACACGACGCACAATCAACCTGTGGAACTCTTCGCCAGAGGATTTTGTGATGGCTAAGTCTATAACAGGGTTCAAAAAAGAACTAGATAAATTCATGGAGGATAAGTCCATCAATGCCTATTAGCCAGGATGGGCAGGGATGGTGTTCCTAGCCTCTGGGTGACAGGGAATGGATCATTTGATGATTATCTGTTCTGTTCATTCCTTCTGGGGCACTTGGCATTGACCACTTTTGGAAGACAGGATACTAGGCTAGATGGACCTTTAGTCTGACCCAGTATGACTGTTCTTATGTCCTTTTCTTCACCCAGCTACAACCAAGGCTTTTTAGTACTCCTTTATACTGCTACAGCCCTTCTACATGATGCAAAGGGGCCAGAGCATGGATACAGGTCTCACCTATTTCTAAGGCCATTTTATAAGTGCTTGTCTTACACCTGTGCTCTCATTCCATAAATAAAAATACATACATAGTATTATCCTATCTCTACCTCTAATTTAGTTTTGGAAATGGGAGTGATACTAGTGTGTTTCTTTTGTTCAGAAAATGTTTTGTCTGTGGTTTGTTTGAATCTTGGCTCCAGAAGGAGTATTGCCAGAATAAGGACAAAGGCTTGGGACCCTTTAATATTTGGGAATTAAGACACTTTTATTTTCAAAGCACATCCAAATGTTTCACCACATAGGCCAACCCACACAGGCATTTAAAGTAAAAATTGAAATCTGTACAAAAGGTAAACCTGTGATAAATCTTATATATTTTACTCTTATGTGGGAGATAGAAATAATTACCTCTAGACATATCACTGCACTGCGCACAGTTGGCACACAGGAGATAGCCAGGTGTTGGATGTGATAGGAAATGTGCAGCCTGATTACATGTACTAGAATCCAAGTGCTGCAAAATATCTCTTAAGTGAGATGGGGGCAAGAATGTAAAGATACCACTTAATTTTTCCATCTGCAGCTAAATTTTCAAGATCAATTTGTTAATCACATGGGACTTGGGAGTGTGTGTCATAATAAAAGGCTAGAAAATGTTTTTATGAGGCAACAAATACTATCCTAAAATGTTTAAGTATTTTTTTCCTTCTTCCTTTGCTAGTCTCATTTCCCTTTTCCTACTATCTACTCCAATTTATTTATGGGTTCTAAATTGAAAGTTAACATGCTGATTGTGAAAGGCTCCAGATTCATGACCGTGGAAGTGGAAGTCTTTCACTCTATGATTAAATGGAATTCACCCCTGTGCAGAGGGCCCAGGCAAGATTCGTACACAACTTCAGTCACACTTATTCCCTCAAGACAGGCTTTGGGTAGGCCCTCTCCACATGAGCGGATTTCTCTAGTCATTGTATTCACAGTGACAGTACAAGCTTCTCCATGCTGTCCTGCCAATGTCCTCATCACTTTCATGCCAGGATGAGAGTCTGATAACAAAGCTCACTTGTCTCCTCATCTCTCTGCTGAGATGGCTTGTACCGGTGCTAAACAGTGTTGATTGGGGGCTATTTCTTAAGATATGGATATTTGTTCACTGAGACCATCAATTATTTGATAAAGGCTCCTGAAGAACCATCAGATGGTAACGCATTTGTATAGCCACTATATTTAAATCATAAAGCTAACTTGCCTAAGTTCACAGCTAATTGCATACTTTATGTATCATTGAGAAACAACAAGGTCTAGGCAATAAATCACAGAACAAGGAGACAAAGCCCTCCCACCCACCTGAGACCTGTGTTTGCATATGAACAAGGTTATCCATGAAGGAACGAGAGTTCAAATTGTTGGTTATATTCTCCGATGTTCGTTTTTTAAAAACTTTCAGCTAGATAACGAAGAAGCAGAAATGCTACCATATAATTTAGGTCATCCCAAATAATGAACAATAGTCAAAGTAAACAGTTCACAAACAACCCCTATTGTGAAATATGGTTGCATAAACTGTTATTATGAATGTGCTGAATAAGGTCCTGATCTCAAAATGATCTTTATTATGGATACAGAGACCCACCCGCACAGAGCTCATTGCAATGTTGGGGCCTATATGTGTACAACTCTGTCAACTTCTATTTGTGAGCAGGAAAATAAGGGATAAATTGGTCAGATCAGTTTTTTCCCAGGTGAATAATTTGATCAGCTCTAATAATATTAATTCATGTCTTTCTCATGGGGCTCACTCATGGCTAAGGCACTGTCTCCTGGCCCCTCTGGGGATTAGCTGCTTCAAATACTGCACTCTCCTCTGGTGGTCTCTCCGCCCACCTCTGCAACTCCAAGTGCTCCTTCTTCACAACTTGGCCCTCTGGTTAGATCACTGTGAATGTTTGCCCCTTTTGGGGTATCTGAGTCTTTTAAGGCAAAATATCCCAGGCAGTGGCTAATATGGGAACCCAGGTCCATCCTGTACTCCAGATTCCAGCTCAGGGAGCTTCTACTTAGCAGCCAGGGTCTGTTCCCTCCTGGATCTTTCTGTCTTTCCTTGAGCCTCTTCCATATCTTCTGGCTCTCTGGATTTGCCAACTCAAAGTCCCTCCTCCCAGGGAGTAACTGCAGACTATTTGCCTGTATAGCCCCCAACCACCACACCAAGGAATGCCTGCAGAGTACTTCCCTGCAGCTCCCTCTGCTATCAGCTTCGTGCCTTTACAAGCCGAGCTCAGCTCCTTCCTCCTCAGCTAGGCTCCCACATTCCATCAGAGGATTACTTAAGTCACCTGATTCCCCTCAGTCATAGCCTGTTTGGTTAAGTGTCCCCCTTCTTAGCCTACATTAACCCTTTCAGAGCAAGTCTGAGGTGAACACACCATCACAGTCTTTGATAGTACATGGCTATCACCTACCTCAGTGATGACTAGCCATATATGTACAGGAGAGTGCTTCACATACAGAGTAGATTGTAAGGAATTAAGATCTATATCTTGTACCTCTTGATTCTATAAGCATCTAGAAATTAAGCACCTCACTCAGCACCTGTTGAAGTCAATGGTAGACTCCAATGTAAGTTCTGGAACTAGGCATGCTGGAGGTGCTGACGCACCCCCTGGCTTGAAGTGGTTTCCACAATACACATGGTTTGCAATTTGGTTCAGCATCCCCTAAACTCCAATTGACACTAGTAGCATTGTAATAGGCTTGGAGAGTCATTTGCAGTAACACATGCATTTCTTTTACACCTGGAATTTTATATTTACCTAATTTTCTTCAGTTCCTACAACTTAACAACACTTCTCAGATGACCTTGTGGCAAGTAATTTCAATAAGTTTCCTTTTCATATTGATACATTTTTGCCCCTCCCTTCTTGTGCTCTGCAAGAGACCTTCCTTTCTTGTTTTCTTCTAAATTCTGTTTTATTTTTATCTGACACTATGAAATACAGGGCATATTTTATCCACGATAACTAGTAATTCTCCACAGTGCAAGGCGAGGTTTTTGTTTTTCATCTTTTTGAAGAGAAACTTTTATTGATTTCTGCATATCAACAAGTACAGAATGCTTCAAAGAATGTTATTACAGAGATAAAAAGTAAGGAAATCAAAATCATTGTGGCTTTGAAGAACATGAATAGAAAGCCACAAATATTGTTTAGGTGAAACATTATACTAAACATTGACTATAATATCACCAGCATAGGTCACATCACTGAATCCAATGGACTCAACAACCCAGAGAGTCAATAATCAAATAGCAAAAAGCCCAGAAATCACACTGACAAAAAGATGATAGGAGAGTAGACTTTCATTAGTTAAGGGGATGAAGGGAGAACTGAGTGTTCCATTGCTAGGACATGGGCCTCTAAACAGCATCTTTCCCTTCTGAAAGAATCAGACTAGGCCTGAGCTGATACCAGCTGCCAACTAGACATCAAGCCATTTATCACTACCTGGTGAGCCCGACAATCTAGCCAGCTTTCTATTCACCTTATAGTCCATTCATCCAATCCATACTTTTCTAACTTGCTGGCAAGAATACTGTGAGATACTGTATCAAAAGCTTTGCTAAAGTCAAGTTATATCATGTCCACTGCTTTCCCTATGTCCACAGAGCCAGTTTTCCCATCATAGAAGGCAATCAGGTTGGTCAGGCATGACTTGCCCTTGGTGAATCCATGTTGACTGTTCCTGATCACCTTCCTATCCTCCAAGTGCTTCGAAATGGTTTCCTTGCTCAATGATTTTTCCAGGGACTCGGTAAGGCTGACCAGTGTGTTGTTTACCTGGCTTTCCTTGTTCCCTTTTTTAAAGATGGGCACTATATTTGCCTTTTTTCAATCATCCGGGACTTCCCCCAATCCCCACAAGTTTTCAGAGATAATGACCAATGGCTCTGCAATCACATCAACCAATTCCCTCAGCACCCTCGGATGCATTAGGTCTGGACCCATGGGCTTGTGCATGTCCAGCTTTAGTGCAAGGCGGGGCTCTCCCCCTTTTCCTCTTCTCTTCGATTTAGCTCTAGAACCTTTAGCCATTGCCATCTGAGCTAATCAATACATTCGTGGTTTCAGGACGGGCAAAAGAGAGCATAAGAATATTCTCTATGCTTCTAACCTCTATTAATAATTTTGGATTCCTCTCAAGATATAAAATAATTGGGTCAATCAGAAATCTTAGGCATTAACAAATATGCCCATAAATTGGGACTTTCAATGACAATCCTCTTTTATGAAATATTTAGGAACACTGATTCTCAAAAACATTCAGGATGTCCCTAAGATAACTACAGAACCAATTATTGCCAAAGTGGCTAACAATTTGCAGTGATGGAGTTCATGAACCCTCAGTTTGTGAGTCAAAATTAATGTATAGAAAATGAATGTCCTTCCCAGAATTTTGTATGTCCTAAAGGATCTAGTCCTCAAAATTTATCTTAAGTAATGTAATAACATTTCAGAACGTTCTACTGGGGTGCAAGTAAGAAATCTAGATTGACTCTGAACAAATTACAGTTCCCCTTATCTCTGAGAGAATTTTGTTTTCCCAGCTTGGAAAATTATCATTTTTGGTAAACCAGGCATCTTTGTGATAGTTAGAGATAGAACAGAGATCTGGCTACACAAGTCTCTCTGACCCAATGGAATACATATATCTAATGTTAACAATTTAATGTTGAATTGAGACTATGGCTTATTCACCCAAAGACATTTTTTCAAATATACTGGTCCCCACATAGGCTAATGGCAATGGACCTCATAGATGCTGACCACTGTGGGAAACTACATGCTACCTGAACTCATATGTTTTGAGAGTGCTCCTGTATCAAAAATTTTTGGTATAAGGTGGGTCAAAGGATCAATTTGATATTGAATGCTAAGTTGGAGCCCTCCCCCTGAAGTGTCATTCTCGGATATAGTCCTGATACATGGAGATTACCTGATAACAAGGGCAGTGTGTTTCCAAAGTGCACCTTTGGTTGCTAAAAAATTAATCCTGCAAAAATGGAAAAGACAGTCCCTGCCAAATATTGTTGCCTGGTTCAGTGATATGGATGACCTCACAGCTGACGGATGACTGACATTCTGCAGAATAGGAATGCCCAAAATATTGAAAGCCATTTCAACTGGCTTTTTAGAGGTCTATGGTTAACATAGATTAAGATTTCCTTCCCCTAGCGTTATCCTAACTGTCTTTATATACTTTGTATATTATGAGGAATCTAGGATATTAGTGTATCTGTTGTATTTGGAAAATTAATAAATATTATAAATATGAAAACATGAAATGTTCTTGCTGGAAGGTTGCAACGTAACACTAATTTATTACTTAGAATTCTAAAAACAGAGAACCCAAAAAGAGAGAGAGTGACAAAGGAAGCTGCTCCCTAAAATAGAGAGGTGCAACTCACTCCACCTGTCTGTCTGCAAACTAGCTGCTGCTAACCCCAGGTCGTATGCTTCCCTACAGAGTCCCTTGCCTGCAAGCAGGATCAGGAAAACCCCAGAGAATTTAAAGTTATAGATCACAACTTTAACCGTTTTCAATACATTACACTTACCACTGCAATACCTTGAAAAAGTCTATAATATATAAATTTCTGGACTTGATTTGCAAATTCTCTACTGACAGCTTTTTTTGTTGTTCTGCTGAACTGCTGGTAGCGTCTGGGTTTTTTTCTTTGCTGTTTACATAGGCCCTAGCTGTTGACTGCCTCTGGTTAATTTAGACAATAGGAGTTACTGGATACTGTAGACTTTAATCACCAGGCCTCTGAACAAGGAGAAAAATAAATACCGGAGAAGGCTAAAAGGCTAACCAAAAGGAAGTCATTGTTACCTGAAACCTTCTGCTGCTGGAAGTAAAGAGGAGAGTGCTGAATGGACTCTTTCCTTCTGAAGCTACTTCTCTGAGATCTATCTTCTGAAAAAGATTCATAAAAGTCAGATGCCCCCAAAATGACTCGTCCTACTTCTGGTTGCTATGGCCAAATTAAATAAAATTTGACTTAACTAGAGTATGTGAACTATGATGCTTCATTGGTATTTCATTCACTATGTAGGAAAACTGTGAGTGAAGCTGGGCAAATACATACAAAATGTTCTGCAAATATTACCTCAGATAAAACATGTAGGCCCTAATCTTTCAAACTGTTTCATGAGGTAAAACCCCTGCATCCACACAGATGTCAATGGGACTCCATACCAGTGTAGAGTCCAATTACATAGGGAATTTTTTAGGATCCAGGTCTTAATTCATTTCCATTTCATATATAGCTCTTTTGTGTTCACCTATTACTATGAATAGTCTATTAAATTAGTTTACTTTGCAGGAATGTTTGCTGAAAAAGATAATTTTAAGCTAGTGTCAGAGAACATTTTCTTTCTGTGCAAGAAAACAATTTTTAAATTCATACTCATATATGAACAGGAAAATTGATTCTAAAGGTTATGAATCCCCAATCAAGGAACAGAAACAATAATAGGTTACCCATGTATTCAATGAAAGTTGATCAACACATCTCTCATTTTGCCAGCTAGTTGTTTGCAAATAATCTATAGAGCAAATACTATAGAATGCATTAAGTGAATATTTTCAAATACCAAGAATGAGAAAATTGTAACCTACTTTCAGCCAATTTGAAAACAAGAAAGGAGACAAAACAAAATATTAACTACAGAGTAATCAGAGGCCAAAGCTTGTCCATGAGGAAAGCTGGTCCAGTGGCTGGATGACTAGTCTAGGACTTGAGATACATTTGGTTCAATTTTCTGCTCTTCCACAGATTTCCTGTGGGACTTGGACAACTAACTTCATCTTTTTGTGCCTCTGTTTCCCATCTATATAATTGGGATAATAGAACTTCCCTACTTAACAGGGGCTCTTGTAAGGATAAATACCTTAAAGATTGTGAAAACCTGCTATGGTAATGAGAGATGTATAAATACTTATGCTGGATCAGTGGTCAGGAAAAAAACCATTTAGTCATACAACAATGGCAATTTTTGGCTTAATGAAGTAATGGGACAGATTATCAGTGGGTGTAAATTGGGATAGCACCATTGATTTAACAGAGCTATACCAACCCATGCCATCTGAGAACCACTGTGTGCTGCAGCAGCAAAGCACTAACGTATATGCATAGTCCCAGTGAAGTTAAAATAAGTCTTAAGTGGAACATAGGCAGGTAGTATTGTTTACGCTCTATGAAGAGGTAACCTTTATTCTCCATGTTCTGTCTTCATCTTTGTGCTCTGTTTACCTTTTTGCATTTCATTCATCTTACATAGGGAATCTAATATGGATAGTTTCACTAGCTGATTATAATTAGCTTTCGCTGGCTCACTGTTGTGGGGCAGATTGGCTGCCCACAGACCCAGAGGGGGAGGAGCCCCTCACTGAACCCTGGTGGGTGGAGCCATGCCATGCTCAACCCTCCCGCCAGAAGTCAGTGGGCGGGACCGGAAGTACAAAAGGCCTGCTGGGGAACTCAGTGGGGAGGCAGCCGCTGGAGGAGGCAGATGCTTCCTGTGAGTTCCCAAGCTGGGAGGCTGCTGCAGACCCCCAGGGAGCTGAAGAATAGCCAGGACTGCCAGGGCCATTTACGGACCCAAGCATGGAGAAGCTGCAAGCACTAACAGAGGCCTTCTTCCCTGACAACCAGGACGACCCTCTACAGAGCCAGATACGCCCTGAGGGGCAGTAAGGAAGTGGCGCAGGGGTAGCTGACCCGTCTGGGTGCAACACGGACAGCAAGCGAGTCAGCGTGTTGCAATCAGAATTTCTGCTGATCCAGTGGCAGACCACTCTGCCACTGCTAGGGCCCTTGGCTGGGACACAGTGGAGTGGGTCCCCCCCCACCCACCGCAACCCACGGTGGCAGTCTCCCTCTCTTTTAGGCAAGAAGCCTGTGCTTGTTGGCCCTCTGCTTGAGCTAGGAGGCCCGACTGTTTGCAGCTCAGCCTGAGTGCAGTCCTGAGCCAGACACTCTTTGCTGCCATGCCCCGACTAGGGGCTGGGGCTCCATAACTATTTAAATGTTGTCCTAAATTAAACCATTTTCATTGTTCAAATTTTAATCATGTTTAAATTTTTCTATGAAGAAACGATTTGTAACTGTACTTTAGAGCTTTAAATTACCTGCCAGTGTCTTTAGCTATTTGTAAGTTCTCCTTCAAAATGCCCTCTTTACCTACTTAGTTTTGTCTTCACTTCTAATGGGCACAGGCAGTCCTATCCAGAGCTGTTGATTTTTAAACAGGACCTGGAAAACTATAATGACAGCAGTAGGTTTGTACCCTGGGTAACAGAAATATATACATTTCCAGAAGATGGGTTCTCTACTTACACTACACCCAGGTAAAATGAGACTTTGAAACCAAATCTGGACACAAGATTTAATTATTTCCTCTTCCCCTCAGAAGACACATTCTTGAGACTGCTCTTCAGATTTTGATGGGTCAGTAGTTTTAAATTGAGGCTCTTAATTGCTTTTTGTTTAGTTGATAAATGAATAAGGCAGAAAGGTTAACAACTTCTTCAGTGCTCATTGCTTTCTCTTATCTGCAATCCTGAAAGGAGGGAAATCATGATAGAAAATGTACTGATGTTGGGAGGAGGCAATGTGCTTCTACAAGAGAATTTTGTAACCAGTTAGTCCTTAGTTTGTACCAAGCACTACTGCTGTTGTGGGTTGGAGAATATTTCGTAAATATCTAAGGAAATCATATTCGTAAAATAGCCATTACGTTTTTGTCTGTGTACTGTAATCATGCTGAATCTGATCCAGGTCCCACTGACATCAGCACAAAAACTCTCATCTACTTCTGTGGGATATGATGCACCATGGCTCTAACCAATTAGAATTTTACACATGGGCAGATATATTAAAGGTCAAATCCTATTGG
This sequence comes from Gopherus flavomarginatus, assembly GCF_025201925.1. Taxonomy (NCBI): domain Eukaryota; kingdom Metazoa; phylum Chordata; order Testudines; family Testudinidae; genus Gopherus; species Gopherus flavomarginatus. The sequence continues at coordinate 114,493,377 of NC_066619.1, forward strand.
TTTTATTCATGAAAGTAGTTCCGTTGATATACCAACTATGCCTGCTTTGAGGTTAAGCTTTCTCAAGTATATTTCCTATCAATGCAACAAATATAAACGAGGAAATGGCCAATTAAACCAGTGTTAACGTCCAGACCAACATCTAATCAAATGTCTGATCAACCAAATATCATCATACCCAAATGTAGTCAGAGTCAAATTTGCAGCTGGTGTAACTCAATGAAGCTCCCTTGACCTCAGTGAAGCTACACCGATTGGCCCCAGGTGAGAATCTGGTCCTCAGTCCGCTCACCTCCACAGCAAACTTCTTTTCAATTCTAACATGGTGACTTATATTGCACATGTCCAATTCCTCCAGATCAAACACACAACCTTAGCTCCAAACCCAGTACAATTCTGATCTCATATCAGACACATTATTACTTTAGAAGGATGTGTTGTTTCAATCCTAAACATTCTGAGGCTGGAAATCAGGTTGTTTAGATAGGAGTTATTGTGCAGAGGGCATGGGGAAGATGAGGGAGAATACTATGGAGGACAATGGGGGGTGGGAAGCCAAGATGTTGGGAATGGGGACTGAAGATGTCTGGCATAGAGAGGATGGAAGAATAGTGGGCCAGGGATTATTGGGGGAGCAGAGCTCTGATAGGAGGCATCAGAGATTTTGGGGTCAGTCTAAGGGGTAGGGTTTGGGTTCAGGCAGGTGTATACAGGGTCTGGCATGGGAGTGTGGAGATCTGGCAGGTGGGGAAATGGCACGGGTCAAGATCAGGCTATATTTAGAGATACAAGGTTAAGCTATATTTAGATTTTAGGCTTCCCGTTGAGCTCTACATGGACAAACTCATTGGCCTAGATTCATCCATCCTTGCTAGCACTGAGAAGTAGCTAACTTCACAAGCAGTTCCCCTGAAGCCAGTGGCTCTACATACTGACAGAGGCTATTCAACATGAATAAAAGTGGCAGAATCTGGCCTATTATAATTAAGGCATCTGGTTTGGCAGGTGGAGGGATTTATTATTTAACCTTTATAATGCAGCAGTGCCTAAAATCTATAACCAAAGAGGGGACCCGTTGTGCTAGTCACTGTACAAATATCATAAATGACAATTCCAGCCACAGAGTTTAGTCTGAAAAGTAGTCCCAATTGTGGTTGTTTTTAAATCTCTCTTAAATGTTACAGAAAAAAATAGGAGTATATGTGGCAATGAATAAAGGTTTTATCAGCAATCATTGGCAGGTCCAGCATAACTCATTTATGGCTTCATCCCATGTGTGTAATGCTGCCATTTTCAACTCATGCAGAAAAAAACTTCTATATTCCATAGCAAGCATTCCAAATATAGTGGCAAAATCAGTGTGATATACTGTGGAATCATATATGATGAGTAGTGCCTACCATGCCCCTTTGAATGTCTCACCTGTCCTCTGTTCCAGAATACATCTCGCCAGGGACTGTTTGCACCACTTGCAATTCCTAACCACATTAAGACAGCCACAAGTTAAAAACAGGCAATTGACCTGCTCCACTCCTCCCCTTCCATTTCTCCCCAATGACTCTGGCCTGACATACAGGACAAGCAATATTCAGAGCTTCACCAGTGAGGTTTAGGGTGAGATTTTCAAAAGGATTTGATTTTAATGGTAGCAGAAGTAAACAATCCCTATCCTTAGTGTCCAATATCTTCCAAATGCTTAGGGCTGGAAATAGGTATGATTATACTATCAAAAAGGGGAAATTCTCAGCTTTGAATATTTTAATAAGGAATAAAGTTCTCTTATGAAAAGTTCTAGGTTGAAAACCCGTGGGAGTGATGAAAAGGAACAGCTTTTTCTATCACACCACCCCAATAGTGAGCCTCGACCTTGACCTAGTGAGGCCACCTTTCAGGCTGGGGAAGGTAATTCTGGCTTCAGATGCACTCAGCAGAGACTGAGGAGGAGGATTCCAGCAAGTGCCCTTGCAGTGGATATAATACAATAATTACTTAGCTCATGTATAGTGCTTTCAACAGTAGATCTCAAAGTGCTTTACAAAGGAGGTCAGCATCATTTTCCTCATTTTACAGATTAGGAAACTGAGGTACAAGGAAGGCACTGACTTGCTCAAGATCACCAAACAGGCTAGTGGCACAGCCAGGAACTGAATCCACTTCTCACACATCCCAGTAAATACTTTGTTCATTAGGTCACACTGCCTCCTGATGTGGTCATCTATCCACCAGGATCAGGGTAGAGTCCCTTATACACCCCCTATCAATTCATTTCATTTATCACCAAACAATGTTCTGATAATCCGTGATTGGTTCATTAGGTAAGTTAGATAAGTTGTATCTGCTGTGACAAATGAATGGGAGGCGGGGGAGAGGATAGCTCCCTTTTATGGGAATCCAGCCAGTCAGTTAGCTATAAAGTCCTTCTTGGTGGCTGCTTGCTTTACCTGTAAAGGGTTAAAAAGTCCCCCAGGTAAAGAAAAGGGAATGCACACCTGACCAAAAGAGCCAATGGGAAGGCTAGAACCTTTTTAAATGGGGGGAAAGCTTTCCCTTTGTCGTTCTCTCTGGGCTGAAGAGATGGGGCAACTGGAATGCTGTGTAAAGTTTGGACCAGGTATGAAAATTCATCATCCGTACCTAGAAGGATTCATTGGGACAAGGAATGTTTAGATAGATGCAATTAGATTTATTTCTTTTATTTTCTGTAAGCCCCGTGGACTTCTCCGTGCTAACCCAAGATGCTTTTGTTTGCTTGTAACCTTTAAGCTGAACCCCCAAGAAAGCTATTTGGAATTGCTCTTATAAAATCTAGCAAAAGCCTAAATTCCACATGTATTTTCTTTTTGTTTTTAATAAAATTTACCCTTTTTTAAGAACCTGATTGGTTTTGTGTCTTAAAAGATGTGTGTTTGCTTTTTTTAATTAGCTGGTGGCAACAACTGGCTCTCTTTTGTTTTCTTTCTCAGCTTCCCCGAGGGAGAGGTGGAAAAGCCAAGGGGCCTCAGGGAAAACTTCCCAAGTGAGTTTTTCCAGGATTTGTAAGAGGTAGTTTTTCACTTTGGTGGTGGCAGCATTTACCAAGCCAAGGTCAGAGAAAAGCTGTAACCTTGGGGGGTTAATACAAGCCTGGAGTGGCAAGTATTAATTTGTTTAAATCCTTGTGGGCCCCCACCTTCTGCACTCGAAGTGCCAGAGTGGGGAATCAGCCCTTATATCTGCAAAGATACAGCATAATTATCTCAAACGTGCCTATTATTCAATGAAGGTTTCCTTCCACCCACCAAACATACTTTTCCTTATGGCTTGCTATTCCTAATTCAAAATAAAAAACTCAATGCACATAGGTGGTGGATAGCTAGCAAAGCCTAGGCTACGCCTCCCCCACGATGTGTCAGGCAGCACAACTAAGCCAGTGTGGAGCATACTGTAAGCCCCACCAGCTATAGGGTTAGCATACCTTACCCTTCCCTTGGGGTAAGCAAGGACCACGTTGTGATTGAGTCACAGTTTAGTCCCTTGTTTGATCCTGGAGCACTGCAATTCCATGTTCTCCTTTACTCAGGGTTCCATGATCTAGCCCTTAAAGTATCTCCCCCATCCTACCCTCTATTGTCTTACTCTCGCTTAATGGAAAAGCAGCTAGCACGCTGACACTTCTGCTGTCTGAATGAAGCAGGTATGATTCACTGTTAACTTTGTCCTCTTCCACATTTGTTTTTTATCCACCTGTTGCTGTCATTGTCAACGGTTTGAGGCAGGGTTTGTCTTACACAATGTGTGTACGGAGTCTAGTACAATGGAGTTCTGAGCCCTGTCTGTGCCTTCCAGACATTATCTTAAGAGAAATAAATAATAATAATAATCAGGGATAAAATAATCCCTTTTCCTTTCCCTTTCCCTTTGTTGCTAATGGGAAGAACATCTGTCTTTCTGCCATTTTCTCTTATGGCAAAAAACCAAAACCCTCCTGATTTTTTTTGTAGCCTTCCTTAAGGAAAAACAAAACCACTGCAAAAACACTCTGACATGGCAAGAGTTACCTATGAATCAACTTTCCTTCTACCTCTCACCCTAACTTGTCAGCATCCTTTGTACCTGTCCACCCTCTGATATCCTTTATCTTAATGAAAATACATGAACCTTTGGTTTAAGTATATGCTTTAAAGAGGCTTAAATGGCTATTTTGTCTTGTGTGCGCTCACTGCTCTTAAGTCTTTCTCATTCTACTTACTCACAGCAACAACACTTCCAAAGATCAGAAAAAAGGTATATTTTGGTTTATTTAATGAGCTTGGGTCAAAGAAACTCCCTCAGCAAGGAGTCCGATTCATTTTTACATTTATACAGCACCATCCAAAGATGGAAAGACACATTGTATTAAAGTAAGCCTGAAACTTTATAAATGTGCATTGCACTGATAAAGGATAAAATAAGAGTGAAATGTTTGCAATAGGCTCCCCAGAAGTTTTTGGTATTTTATAAGAGTATTTTTGAAGGATCATTTTTGGGGTCTTTTCTTTCCATTTGTACAATGTTTGCAACTTTCTAGAGTCTGCTCAAATTCCTTTACCACTAAGCATGTCTTACATAACTAATATTATTCAGGCTGTCTTGGAGCTTGTTCCATTAAAGATAAGGCTGATTTAATTTGTCATGTTACAAAACATTATAGTCTCTCATCACATTGTTATTTTTTGCTGTAAATCAGTTGATCATGCAATCCCAACTGATTGTGGAGATGCTTTGATACATCTCAGGTGCTGGTGTAATCCCAAAGGGAAGCTAAAGACGCAGTTTTGCTTTTGTTACTGAGCTGACACTGAATTTAAATCTGAGCTGAATCTGCCAAAGTCCTTGGCTTGCACCCAAAACTGAAAACAGTGTTACAATATTAGATCTGGATATAACCTTCTCTTATGTCCTCAAGAGGACATTTGATGTTCTAATTCCTATCTTTTGGGATCTGCACAACTCCTTGGCTTTGTTACAGTGACTATGCTGCTCACCCAATCAGCTGTGGTCTGTCTTCCCTTCCACAAGGAATCTCCTTGACTCACTGGTTGGCTGCTATCCCTGTGCTTGCAATCCAGCTTCCGTTTTCCTCTCCTGGATGTGCCCTGATCTGGGCAGCAATTTCTGAGAGTTTCCCCTTCCTCTTTATATCATTTCCACCCCTGATTATTAACATCAGCTGGAAGGCACCCTTCCTTCAGGATTGACATTTCTGGGAAGTATTACAGGATGAGTGAATTTAATTCCTTTGCCTCCAGGATAGATGGTTAACCCCTTCCTGCCCTGGTGCAATGTGACGTTTACATACCATCACTAACATTTTGTCAGCTTACCTCAGACTCAGAAATGGCTTGTTATTATATGGAACATCTGAAGGTATATTTAAATGAAAAATGTGTGCACGGACAAGAAGAAATTAAGTTGGAATTAAGCAAAGTTATTAGCATCTGTTGTATTTAATTGTCGTATATAGTCAGAACCCTGATAATATTTCATTCTTAAGTGGAGGCATTGTGATCTCAGATGTAAGTCAACCAGCCACAAACCTTCCTCTCTAGTTCATTTGCATGCTTCAATTCTATTGGATGAAATGAGGCTGACAGGTGTGAGTATCCCTTTCTGAAATCCTTTGCCTATGGTGCTCAATCAGAAAGGGACTAATCCCTTCCCAAGTCATCAGTGTTGTGGGTGTATTTTCACACCAACTTCCACAAGCAAGCTGCAGAGTTCAGTCCTAAATCTGTGTTCCTCAGTTCCCCATATTTAAAATGGGAATAACAATCCTTCCATTCTTCAAAAGGGTGTTGTGAGGATAAATTATTTAACATTTACAAGCTGTTCACGTAATAAAGTGATAAAGACGGAAAAACCTATAGAAAAACATTAATCTTCTGAAAAAGGTTAACATTAGTCTGGGTTGTATTAACAGAACTGTTGCATGTAAGACATGGGAGGTAACTGTCCACTCTACTCTGCACTGGTGAGGCCTCAGCTGAAGTACTGTGCCCAATTCTGGGTGCCACACTTTAGGAAAAAGGTTGGCAAATTGGAGAGTCCAGAAGAAATAAACAAAAATGATTAAAGGTTTAGAAAATCTGACCTCTGAGGAGGAAAGGTGTAAAAATGGTGCATGTTTAGTCTTGAGAAAAATAGTGAGGGGGGCCTGATAATAGCCTTCCAATAGGTTAACGGCTTTTATGAAGAGGACGGTGATCAACTGTTCATGTCCACTGAAGGTAGGACAAGAAGTAATGGGCTTAATCTGCAGCAAGGGAGAGTTAGGTTAGATATTAGGGAAAAAAATCTTTCTAACTACAAGGGTAGTTAGACCCTAGAATAGTCTTCCAAGGGAGACTGTGGAATCCTCCTCACTGGACGGTTTTAAGAATAGGTTAGACAAATGCCTGTCAGGGTTGGACTAGATTTACCTGGTCTTGCCTCAGCGCAAGGGGCTGAATATGACTTATTGAGGTCTGTTCCAGCCCTATATTTCTATGCTCTTAACTCTAATAGACACATGAAATTAGCTCTTACCTGATGCAAACCTGTGGAACTCCATTGAAATCAATGGAGCAATGCTGCTTTACGCCAGTGATGGATTTGATCCATGATTTTCTAATCTTGAGTATGTACCCTTCTTGCATTACACTGACAGAGCTAGTTAATTACCACAGAGAAATAAAACAGCTGGCAAAGCAGTTTTTCATTGATTATTTCTGCTAAAATGCCTTAATATCAGAGACATATAAAATGTCAGTAAGTGAAACAGCACGCACATCTTTTGATAATGTCTTACTGTAGCAGAGTTAGACACTGTAAAAAAGCAGCCAAAGAAGTCTGTGCTTAGTGATTGTCTCTCTAATGAGAGTTAATGGGAGTTACACACTTATGCAGAAGAAAGAATAAAGCCCGAAAAGCAAAGATGTCCAGAAAAATATCTACAAAGTACCAAAAAAATAGTTCTATACACTTATGGTCAGATTAGTTTCACGTGAAATGCACTGAGACGTGTGAAGTTAACTGAACCATAAATCATGTTTATAGTTAGCACTGTTATTGTAATTGTTAGAATTGTTTTTAAGCAATAAAAACAGGTTTGTTGTATCCACCGATAATAGACCAAGTGACTCTGACTCGCAGCTACACAAACTGTTTATGTCAGTCTAATTGTGCCTTTTAATAGGGCACAACAGTGGAACCAAGCCAATGCTACAGTTACAAATATTGCTTTTGACCAACAGTGTAGAATACTAAAGCAATTACTTGGCTGTTATCAAACCAATGAAACTGGGCAGTTAGGATGCAGCTTTAAATAGGCCTGGACAAACCTGAGAGGAGCAATACAACCTTACAAGAGGCCTGACCAGAAGCCCATTGAAGTCAGTGGAAAGACTCCCTATTGACTACTTATTTAATTCTATAGAACACTATTGCTTTCAACCTTATTAATTTCTACTGCTATTTTCCATAAAGTGGTATCTGTATCCCTTGAGAGTGTCATAGAGGAGTCCAACTCCACCCCATCTCCTCAGATACCATATCTATTCACAGTGCTAAAATAAATCCCCCATTTTTAAAAAAAAATGAGAAATGTATATTTTTACGTCAACCAAGGTGTTTCCCTCACCAAGATTTCCTCCTTGCCACTTCTGTGGCTTGCCCCCAGAGACCTCTGGCTTACATCCATCAGTCCACAACCATGCTTCCAATATACCCAACAGGATCCTATTGCCCTAAATAGAAATGTCCTCTCTCTCCAGCTGTTCCTTCCCTGACTGAAGATCCCTTACCCCTAGGCAGAACTGCCTTTGCATAAATCCCTCTCCCTGCTATCTCCCATCCACCCCCTCTGGTTATTCACTCAGGAGTCCATTTCCCCAAAAGAGAATTGCCCCAATAAAACATTTCTCCATATGTTAAACTCCTAGGGCCATGTTTAACTCTAGCATAATTCCACTGAAATCAATGGCTGAAACTGTCCCTTTTGACTTTTTGCATTGCAAGGCCTATTTCATATCCCTGTTGCATAACAGAAGAACACTATGGACTACACCTTCAAACCTGTGTAGGCCATGTGCCTCCCTAAAACCAGAATGTGTGTGCAAATTCATACTCAGATAGGCATGCAGATTAATGACAAAACAAACCGATTAAGATATACGTCATTGTTTCCAAAATGGGCTCATAAATGAATGCAATGGGCTGGCAGGAGAAAGGAGACAGGGATCTTTTAAGGGTCTGTAAAAGCAGCAGAGTGTCCTGTGGCACCTTATAGACTAACAGACGTTTTGGAGCATGAGCTTTCATGGGTGAATACCCACTTTGTCATCAGACCCAGACTAACATGGCTACTCCTCTGATACTTTAAGGGTCTGGTCTGAATTTGGGTTATGGGAGAGGGGAAAGGGAGATAGACTTATCTGAAGAAAACTAAGGGAGGGGCAACAGGAAGTGACCAGCCCAGGCAGGAGCATTGACCCATCATGTGCACTGGGGGAAGGTGGGAGACCAGTGCATTCCAGAAGGAACTCTCTCTCATCAATTACTAATTAGCAGCAGCTACAACGAGGCAGCAGAGGAGCTCTAAGGTGATTGGAAAAAATGGGATTCAGGGCTCCTAACATCCAGTACAGCAGGGAGCCTGCCCCCCCCCCCTTAACCTTCTGCAACAGACTGGGACCTGATGCTCAAGGCGGGTAAGCAGATGGCAGCCCTCCATAATAGGTAGAACTGATTATGGAAAGAATGATTACTTGCATTGTACAACTGCCAGGTATTCTGAGATAAGTGAATAAAGTTGTGGCCTAATTAAACCACATCTATTGCCTCTTGTCTGTCTTCCTGCATGGCGGGGACAATTATTATTGGCGCCCTTTTTCGCCAATAGTTGAAATTTGGGGTCTTGTAGAGCAGTTTCAGCTTGCATGAGAACTTGGGGATAGAGTTAGGGTAATTAGAAAATGTACATGACCTGTTTCCTTGAACAGGTGCTGCTGTCTTTTGCCAAAGCCTCTGACCAAGCACCTCTGCCCTATTCAAACAGTTCCTTTGCATCTTTCTCTCCAGAGAACCTAGCACAAGGGTGATCAACCTGTGGCTTCTGACCCACATGTGGCTCTTCAGAGGTTAGTGTGTGACTCCTTGTATAGGCACTGATTTCGGGGCTGGAGCTATAGATGCTAATTTTCCAATGTGCTGGGGGGATGCTCACTGCTCAACCCCCTGGTCTGTCCCCACTCCACCCTTCCCCCAAGGCCCCTGCCCTTCCTCTGAGCCTGCCATGTCCTTGCTCCTCCCCTCCCTCCCATAGCCTCCTGCGCATGTGAAACAGCTGATTGCAGTGGGTGGGGGGATGGGGGAATAGGTGTGATTGGTGAGGGCAGCCAGCAGGCGGGAGGTGCTGGGGGCTGGGGAGTGGATGCGGGGCTGCTGACGTATTACTGTGGCTCTTTGGCAATGTACATTAGTAAATTCTGGCTCCTTCTCAAGCTCAGGCTGATCACCCCTGACCTCACAGACTCACTTTCTGATGACTGCTCAAACAAATTTTGTCTCAGCCCTCTTAGCCCCAGAGTTTGAACATAAGAAACCTCATTTGTGCCACTCTTCCCTCTGAGTCACGCAATCTTGCCAAGTGGCTCCAGGCACCCTCCTAATGGCAGGCTATTAATACCTTTCATTACATTTAGAAATAAGCAAGGAAATAGAAGCCCCTGAAAACAAGCAATGCTGTGTAGGAAGCTGAAACTTATAGACAGTAACACAGGGCACATCTACACTGCATCTGGGAAAGCATCCCAGCCTGTGTGTGGGACTCAGTATAGAACTCTAAAAATTACTATGTAATGTTTGTTCTATTCATTGTGTATTAATTATGTTGATTACTTAAGAATTCCCAGTTAACACTCTGAGATTTGGAAGGTTCTTGTCCCAAAACCAGGCCCAGTATTAAAATTACTGTTCAGCTGGGAATCCTGATGAACATGGTTGCAACATTCATACTTACGAAAAATGTTCTGTATTTTAATCGTTTTTTTTTTTAACACATTTAGTGACGTTACAAACCCGCTAATCCAGTGCGGTAGGTAGAGATGATACAGCATGTGCATCTGAGCATCTGTACACTTACATCATCCCTTGCAACAGGCACCTAAGTGTTAGTCATCCTCCTCATTGCCACCAGTGGTCATCATCCTGGCATCTCCAAGAGTTACGTCTTCCAAGGCACACGAGCCAGGCTACAACTTTAACAACATGTTATGCTGATGCCACTCATATTTGGTAATGGTTTCTCTCTTTTCCTTATTTGTAGTTCCTCACCTTACTAATTCTGGGAGGGGGGCTTCTCCCATAGGTTACTAGCCTGTTTACCTGAAACTTATTAGGATATGTCAATTTGTTACCACAGCACTCTTGTCGTCAGACATCTGCTGATGTTCCTAATTAAAAAAGCCCCAGTTGCTATAAACTAGCATCTTGTGGTTACCTGTCAGTCATTTAGTCATTATGGTAGCACTGGCAACTGGCTAGCTCAGGTCAAGACCTCAAAGAAGTGTTAAGTGTACCAATTCACTGATGGGCAAATTTTAAAGGAATGTTAAAAGGTACTATTGTATATCTAGACCAGAGGTCTCCAAACTGTGGGGCACGCTCCCCTAAGGGGCCGTGAAGGAACACTGGAGGGAAAAGGGAACCGCAGAGCCCAGGCCAGCCCACACTTGGCCCCTGCTCCCGTCCCCAGCTTCTGCCCCCCGTGGGTGTGGGCAAGCGACACTAAATCACACTCCCCACTTACCACTAAAAAGTTTGGGGACCACTAATCTAGACTACTCACTCGTTTAGATGTTTATTGTATTTGTCTTCATCTACCTACATCCTGTGTAATGGATATTAGTGTAACTCAATTAACCTGTTGTTGCTATATCCTTTTTCAGGTCCCGTAACTCTGTAATTATCTTTACATTATGTAGGCATATCTACTTAATCAGCATTAGGTCAAAAGGCCTATATTTAAAGGTTTAGATGTGAAGCTCCTGGCTATCAAATTGTGTTTACATTATCTCTAAATGACCCAAATTGAAGCCTTATAACTTTGAATGAGAAGGTTGTTGACTTCTAAGCATGGAACATTATGTGAAGTACAAGGTGATAGGGAACATAACCCCCCTCCACCCCCCCCCCCCCCGTTTTGTTAGATAAGCCTTGGTATGGTTCTTATTAAAGAAGCTTTGCTTTGCCATTATTCTATAGTTAGATGCTTTTACTTTGTGGGCCCTGTGCGTGGGCTGTGGGATTTAGTTGACAAGCAAAACAAACGGTTTGTTTGGTGAATCCCGGGGCCTGCATATGGATAGAGCTTTGCAACTGTTTATATGGGATCTTGTCTTGCCACCAAAGCCTTTTGGAGGTTGCTGTCACTGGCCGGATACTGTACCAGGGCCATGATTGAAATAGTAATCTGTCTGTCCCTGCTGCAGGGCCCTGCCATTGATATAAGCATCTGTAATTTTAACATATAATATTGTCACAATTATATGCTTTTAGCTTTATTAGTTTACAGGCCATGCAAGCTAAATAAATGCAAAAAAAGGCCATGGTTTTAGCTCTCAAAGAAACTTGTTTTTCTGCACACTATGGCACTGGGTGTGGACTGGGTGTGGAGAAACTAGATATGAGGAAAGCGGGGTATGGAATACTGACAAAAGAGGAACTGGGAGGAGGACAAGGGGTCACTCAAGTACCAGTTCAGTTTTAAGCAAAATATAGCATGATAAATATTACCTGCTTACGGTAACTGCAAGGTGGAGTTACAGAATGACCAGCTCACCCACTGCCAAAACGCATAAGTGTGGAAACAGCTTGCTCAATTATAGAATGACCTGCTCAATCACTGCCAAAATGCATGATATATGTTAAAATAGCTTGCTGATTTGCAATATTAATTTACCAGAAAAGGACAAATAACTTGTGTAATCAATATGACGTTTTGCGGTTTTAACCTTTATAAGCTTGGTGAAAATTGTAAAGGGCAGAGCAGCCTACCCGTGCATGGGGTTACGCTGTCTCTCCCTGTATGCATACTTGTAATCTTGTTTTATTAATAAAGGTGCCTCAGGCTGTCTGATCCAAAATCAACTGGGTGGTGGTCTTTTCCACAACAAAGGGAAGACCCACAGACTGTCTACTTTTAGTCAACAGAGCAAGACCCAGGTGGTGATGAAAATAACAGACTGTTTTCAACAATCAAAAGGCACATGGGGAGCAATTCTGCATCTCTGAATCATCAGAATTCTGTCAGGTGCATTCTAGATAGCAGATAGAGGTTCCCAAAAGCCATTTTTGGGAAGCCCTGAGGAATTTATGAAGAGACTGTAACAGACCAGCAGATTACTAAACCTCTGCTACTATTTGGACTACAAACTCTGATCCAACTGTAATATATTTTATCTGCTTTAACACACATTTCATAGAATATCAGGGTTGGAAGGGACCTCAGGAGGTCATCTAGTACAACCCCCTGCTCAAAGCAGGACCAATTAACTTTTTAATAACTTTTTTTTCTTAGCTAATTTTTAGTTTACTAAAGAAACTGACTACAGCATGTTTTTTATGTGAGATCCAGAAGCATCCAGTGACCTGAGTGAGTGACCAATCCTTTGGGGTTGGATGAACCTAATATTTGGTAAAGAGAAGCCAGAGAGTGAGTCAGGGGACTGTCTGTGTCTCCAAGGTAAAACTAATATTATGACCCAGGAGTACACTTTTGCTACTGTCTTGGTGAAATCTAATGATAGAATGTATTATCAATCTGGGTTTTCTGCCATGGTTTCTGACAGTCTGATCTGAGTTTGGCACTCTTAGCTATGACAATTATAATATTCTATCTTGTGATCTATTATGTTCTACAGTTAACGGTATATGTTAAGGTTTTTGGGGCCTTATACTTGTTTAGCTAAGCAATTAGTTTACAGACCTCAAGCCTGTAGGCTCATTGCTTTACTGCCTTAACTTATGCCTATGCCTTACCTAGCAAATACATATGCCTATAGGCAACAGTAGACATTGCAGCTCAGGCTGGAGCTTGGGCTCTGAAGCCTGGGGTGGAGAGGGATAAGCTTTAAAGCCTGAGCTCCAGTCCAAGCCACAACATCAAACCAATTTCTACAAAGCTATTTTTAGAATCCTAGAATGAGCCCAACTAGCACAAGTCTGTGGACGCAACCTGGGAGGCTAGCTCCCAGATGCAGGGTAGCCATGGCCTAAACATCCTGAGTTCCTCTGCCCTTTACCCACAGTGCCCTGTTCTATCAATGGTCTTCTGTTTCATTGCCTGTGAACACACGTATCAGAAACAATGGACAGGACAGGGGTAGGGCTAAGGTATATCTATATATTTAGAATGATCATTGAGGACGTACAGGGACATACAAACCTGCTAAAATATTTTCCGTCCCTCCTGTAGGGTGAAGCCCAGAGTGTAGTAATGAGAAACTACCTCTGCCACTAGACTCCTTACTTGTGGAGCCCTATAAGTATTAATTCTGTATCGGGTCCTATTCAACATCTACATGCAGCCACCAAGTGAACTGGTATGATGACATGGACTCAAGTCCCAGCAATATGCAGATGGTACATTGTTCTTCTTACCATTCACCACATACAGCTATGCCACTACCACCAAAATAGCCTTGGTGATTGGATAAGATCAGTTCACAGATCAACAACTAGTTGAAGCGGACCCTGGAAAAGATGGATTTTGTTTGTTTTACAGTAGTGCTTACAAGCTCTGGCAGAGATTGAAGCCCAGTTGTGCTGTGCAATGTATGAAATAATAAGAGTTCCTGAACCAAATAGCTCATAATCTACGTACACAAGACAAAGGGTGTGGGGGGAAAACATAGGCAAAGAGGGGAAGTGGCTTGTCCAAGGATACACAAGTCAGTGGGAATAGAATGCAGGCTAAAATGGAGTTGGCAGACTGCCACTCCAATATCCTATCATTTGGACCATGTCATCTATACGTTTCTTACTTTCACCTTATTTAGATCTGGATGGGTTTGTTGTTCTTAATTAAAAGAAAGTGCTGGGAGTGCATAGTGATCTGGTCTGACACTAAGACCCAGCCGATGGCTTGCTCCCTGACTAACTGTTGCTAGTAGGGTGAACAGATGTCCTGATTTTATAGGGACAGTTCCAATATTTGGGGCTTTTTTTATATGGGCTCCTATTACCCCCCATCCCCTGTCCCAATTTTTCACACTTGCTATCTGGTCACCCTAGCTGCTAGGCAACCAATAAGCCCAGCTGCACTTTCTTGGAACTAACAGTCTCTGACTGGCTGCTGGTTTAGCAGCCTCGCTAATAAGCCTGGCCCCCAGCACAGACCAGTGGTTGCTCAACGTGTACCATAGCTGCAGGTGTGCCCACTCTTGTTACAGTCCCTATTCTATCGAGCTTCAGATTTCTACCTTCAATCCATGGTGCTGCCTCTAGCTGATCCCTGGGATCTGGCTTCTGTCCTTCTGGTGCTGATTCTTGGCTTCTTTCCCAGACTCTAACCATCCTAAACCCAGCTCTAACTGGTAGGCTGGACTCTTGTTTCCACTACTAGGACTGACCACTTATGGCCCAGTCAGCTATACCTCACAGGTATCTGACTCTTCCTCACTGGCTGCAAATTAACTTGTCTGGACTGTCTAACTCAAATACCCTGGAAATCAAGAAATTGTATTGGAATCAGAATTCAAATTGCCCTTATTGGCATATAAGTCTAAAATAGCAGTTGTTCTAATTGTACAATTACATCTTTAAGGCTCTGAAATTGCCAGAACAAATGGCTCTGGCAAACATTGTTTTAATACGTAAAAGGGGGAAGATTTATTCAGAGTGTTGTTGATATAGGCCAGCTGGCTTACTCTGTACAGATCTTGAAATACTTACCAAAGCACTAGCCAACAGACACACTGACAGCGTCATATTCTTAATATGTATAGACCAACTACAGGTAGGTTTGATGCCCAGCAGATTTTCTAATACATTCAATGCTGAAACTTTGATCACAAGCTGGATCAGACCACTGTGAACAATGGGTAAATTGTCTTGAGCCTGGAAAATCATTTGACTGGGTAGAGTGGGATGAAAACTGGAAATCCTCCTCAGATTAAGTTTTGGAAATAATTGTTTAATCTCAGTGAAAATTCTTTATACTTCTCTGCAAACCAGAAACGCTGTTGGCAGTATTTTTGCGCACCATTTAAATTCTCATCGGGTGGCAGACAAGGTTATCCCCTCTAGCCCTCACTGACCTCCACCCCTTTTTTGTTTTGCTTTTAACTAAATGTTTTACAACAATGCTGATCTAGCAAGATTTTTATAAATCAGTCTGTACATTGACAACATAGTTTGATGTCTTAGATGCAAAAAGCTTTCTGCAAGAAAAATTATAACTCAATTGTCTCAATTTTCAGGACATACAATCAATATTTTCCTAGCCTCCTATTGGCCCACCAGCTAAACAATCTCTCAAGTAACTGCCCTATTCACCAGTCTGCAACTAGATTAGACCATTGTGCTATGTATCACATTTTTCAAATTACTCTTGGTAGAGAGAATCTCATTCTTCCCATTTCCCATCCTTAAATCAGCAAAGGCAGAATTTATCAGGTGGGACTGACTCCCTTCCAGTGAGGTGCTTGGGATAAGCCTGTAATAGTCATTATTATTGCCCATATTCTGTGTTGTTTGACCATGACAGCTGTTATGTTTAGTAAGGGCTAGACTCTAAACTGGACTATGCTCCTGTGCAAGGGAGTAAGATGGATTAAGCACCTGCATCATGTGTCAATATGTAGGCTACTTAATCCTACATGCCTGTACCCTATGTTTAAGCAGAGCTACATACCCTCTTACTCTCCCCAGAATGGAGGTGGGATTGGGAATGGGAGGAGTCTTAGCCCCACTTCCTTACTCATTGTCCAGTGCAGCTTAAAAACCATCCCTCACTCAGCACTGTGCCTAAAGCCAGAGTCTAGTCCTTAGATACCAATGAAGTCACCAAAGCAGTTATTCTTCCTTGTGGATGTGCAAAAGATTCAGATTAATTCAAAATGCTTGTATCCCTACAAAAAAAGGATCGGGGGTGCTAAATTTCCTGTTTCAAAGTGCCATTGCTGGGTCTATAAATTATGCTATATTCTAGATTGAATACGTACCTGCCATGGCCTTAGTTGTGCTAATATTGCACATTCATGTTCATTGGTTTGTACTAACATCTCTCTCTCCTTGCGGTAAGCCTGAATAAACTTCCACAATGGGCCAAAGAGAACCGAACTATTAAAAACACCCTTGAGAAAGAAATGGCTTTGCACTATAAATATTGTGTGAATATAAAACAGACCCAGTGCACAATAATCCAGGTTTATCATAACTGACATCTGAACAAACTGCCTAAAAGTGGACACATGATGGTCTGGGTCAGTTTAGCTGACTTGAAATACTTTGGTTTTCTTTCAAGAAAATATTCTCCCCTCTACTCACTGTTTTAGATATTTGAAAACCAGGAATGACAAAGCAAATCACAAACTTTCTCCTCCTGAGTTCAGGCTCCTGTTTTATAGATACCTACTGAGAAACAACATTTGTCTGATTTTTTTTCTGTTCTGAGTCTCTGGGTTCATGGGCCTGCAGTTCCCTCTCCCTTTTCCTTGACTTAAGGCCAAGTGGGAGAAAAAAGATTTCAACGCCTTGTATGCTGATGATTGCTGGGGATTTCATTAACCCTCTTAGAGCAGCCACACAGGTTCATTATAAAATCAGTTATAAACAGTTTACTAGATTCGGGGCTACATTTAAAATCTTTAAAGCACAGCCTCATAGAAGAGACATTGTGAAGGTGCTCCACTCATCAGCAACTGCTACAGACACCAGGCCAGATTCTGTCCCTGCGAAAGAGTTCAGAGTGCAAAAGGATGGAATCAGATGCAAGTTTCCATTTCCCATATACATCCTATTTAAGAAGGTCCTATTGTAAAATGTTACTGGACAACAGTACTTAACTTCGTTAGTGGTGCACTGGAGATTATTCTAATTGTAAGAGCGATGAATGGATGCATTGCAAACAAATAAAAATAAACAAACTCATGCCATGTAACTGAAACAGTATTCAGATCATTTGTTTTAAAGTTCAGTTAATGTTACAATGGTCTTTAGCGTGGTCATAAACATACAGCTAAGGGTAGCATAAAATCCTTCTTTACCCTGTAAGGGGTTAATTCCTCTTTTACCTGTAAAGGGTTAAGAAGCTCAGGTAACCTAGCTGACACCTGACCAAAAGGACCAATGAGGGGATAAGATACTTTCAAATCTGGGGGCGGGGAAACAGGCTTTGTCTGTCTTTTCTGTTTGTTTGCTGAACACAGATCGAGGAAGCAAGCAATCCAGATCCTATAAAGTTGGTAAGTATTTAGCAAGGAAATGCGTTAGTTTACTTTTATTTTGGCGTGTGTTTTCCTTTGTGTAAGAGGAAGGTTTATGCTTGGTTTTGTAACTTTAAGATTTTGCCTAGAGGGGAGATCCTCTGTGTTCTTGAGTCTTTTGTTATTCTGTAAAGTACTTACCAGACCAATTTTACAGAGGTAATTATTTTACCTTTTCTTTAATTAAAATTCTTCTTTTAAGAACCTGATTGATTTTTCATTGTTTTAAGTTCCAAGGGTTTGGGTCTGTGTTCACCTGTACCAATTGGTGAGGATATTATTTTCAAGCCTCCTCAGGAAAGGGTGTAATGGCTTGGGGGGATATTTGGGGAAGGTAGCCCTCTAAGTGGCCCTCCCTAAATGTTTGTTTAAATCACTTGGAGGTGACAGCATTACTTAATACAAGGTATAAGAGAGAAATTGTGCCTTGGGGAATTTCATGCGGGTCCCCACGACCCTAGAGTTCAGAGTAGGGCAGGAACCTTGACAAGCGCTTTCCATCTTTTCCCTTCCAAACAACAGTTTAGAGATGATATTTTCAGAAAATAAAGGAGGAGGAATTTTATGCAAACAGGTCCTTACATTTTACGGGGTTTGCCTTTTGAGTACCATCAACTGACCAACTTTTCCTTTCATATGATTACTCCAAACTTTTGAAGGATCTTCCTAATCTTATTTATTACCATCGATTGGTTCTCCTAGCATTGGAATTACTTTAAGCAATTTCTTTATTGATTTGGCCTTTTAAACCTCGTGACCATTGACTTAACATTTATATTCTCATACAGCAACAGACATGCTGGCACTATGCATTGTCTCTATCCCCTTTCTTCTGTGTCTATCCTCTTATCCCCCTTCCTCTTCTTTTGCCCTTGTTTCTTTCTCTCTCACTGTTGCATTATGGCATTGTGGATCAGCGATTAATGTTTGCACAGTTATTGTTTTTACTTCAACATTTTCAATAGAAGATTCAGAAAAAAATGTAGAGAATGAGGCCTAGATGGGATTATACAGGTGCTGAATCAGCAAGATACTTAACTGCATGTGTAAATTTAGTTTAGTTGGTACTACTCTTATGCTTAAAGTTATGTGTGTCCTTAGGTTCCTTGCTGAATCTAGGTCATAAGCAGGGGAGGACTGTGCCTCATGATTACAGCTGGCCAACTATTACAAAAAAGAATTCAAACATTTATTTGAATGGAAACCACACATCTACTTCCACTGTATTTAAAGCTCCTTTTATTTGCCTTCCTCTAATGCAAAAGCAAATTTTTATTCAGAAGAATGTTCACTGAAAGGGAAAAATCAGAAATGGTAGCGTGAATGCATGTTTGCATGAATATTTGAATTGGAACCATCTACATGGCCATCTGTATAGCTCTGTAGGTTTGGGAGTTATTAAAAAGCTAACACGTGACTTGGGGACCAATTACACAATGCAAATAGCACATTACAAAGAGCTAATACTTTAAGCAATAGCTACAGTGATTAATTCAAGAGCATTCCATAGGTTGAAGTTTCACTAAACCTTTTCCTTTTTAAAATGCCAGATTATTTTTTAGAACTGGTTGAAATTTTTTTTTGAAGTTCATAATTTTAATAAAATTTCATTATGCAAAATTGTTCATGATAAAAAATATCACCATTTTCCAACCAGCTCTAGTTGTTACAAACCATTCATCAAATAATTCTGAATATCAAACAAATCCATAAAATTCTGAACACGCATTCCTGATCTCTCTCACTTTGGCACAAAGCAGAAAGAACATCATCAAAAGCATTACACAAGTGTAAAATTGGTGTAAGACAGAGTAGAATTAGAGTGAAAGACACTTTGTATGACATTCAAAAAGAGGGGAAAATGGGTTAATCAAATACATGGCTTCCTGCAAACCCTTTTTCATAACTTTACTCAGGATCAAAGAATCCTGTGGCACCTTATAGACTAACAGAGTTAGTCTGTTAGTCTATAAGGTGCCACAGGATTCTTTGCTGCTTTTACAGATCCAGACTAACACGGCTACCCTCTGATACTTTACTCAGGATGGCTCTAGCTGGATAAGGAGGGTCCTTGTAACCCAACAAGCAGGTAGATGGAATCAATTTGAGAGACTGAGCCATTGTCAACATTTAAAAGGGTTTAATGCTACAGGCACACCAGTAGAACTATACTAGCAACCCCCCCCCCCAGAGATGATGCAGTTTATATCAACAAAAGATCATGTTATATTAGCTCCTCAAATGGAATAAGCGACATACACGTAAAAGGACTTTTTTGCCATATACACAATGTCCACAATAGGGCTTTTTATCAGCAGAGATATATTGGTAGGGAGTTTGATTTGATGACACTCCTTACTGACATAGTTATGCTGGTACAACTTTCTAGCACAGACCAGGCCGTAATAGAGACAGAGGCAATATCTCAAGAACTACCATTTCAGGGAAGTATCCAAATTTATGGAGGATTATAAAGATAGAATAAAACTTTGTGATGTTCACCATTGCTAATTTGAGAGTTCATCTCAAAAGAGCCATGTTCTGGTTGTTCGTGGCTAAAATCATTGTGGTATTTGGCTTCCTAATCACTGAGCCTTTATCAACAATGTAATAAAAGTACAGAAGTCATCTTAGTGCTGCATTCATCACTAGTTGCAGCATCTATGTTTGTATCAGAGGGGTAGCTGTGTTAGTCTGGATCTGTAAAAGCAGCAGGACTCTTTGCTGCATCTATGTTTGTGTTATTCTGCAGAGAACAAACCCATTTTTCACAAAATACACTAGACTCAGATAGAACATGACTGTGTTACATCTTAGTTAATTTTCCATTAGAGCTGGGAGCTGATGATTTAGTCATTTGGGCATGGTGAAATGAGTCTTGCTAAATGGAAGCTGAATCATTCCATCACTAGAATTGGCAGAATTTTTTTTCTTCACGGGAAAAAATGGCTTTTTAAAAAAAATTGTTTGTGGACAAAAATGTCAGTATTGCTTTTTTTCTGTGTGTGTAAGTTTATGCCCTTTCCCCCTTGATATATTTTTCAAAATTGTTTAGCCAATCCCAGTTTTCAGTTAAAAAAATAGAAAAACCTTATGAAAGTCTAAAATAAAGGCAAAAAATTAAATCAACTTGAAATGTCAACATTTTGATGAAAGTAGTTTTTCATTTTTTGACCAGTGCTATGCATCACTGAACAGACTCTGAGGGATGTAAACTCCTAAGCTTCAGTAATTCCTGGAGTAAATGACTATTCTTTCTCAATCCAGTGAATTTCTTGCTCCAGATCTTTGAACTTGCTTACGTGCATGAACCCCAAACTTGTAGGCTCTTTTTGCACGCATCTTCCATTTGCAGTGTGTGCCTGCTCTCAACATTAAAAATGTGCAACAAATCCCAGTTCTGCACAGCGGTACATATATTTAGTCATTCTGAAAATCTATCCCCACTCTGGGGTAAATCTTCAAAATGATGCATCAGCGTTGTTTCTGCAAGCATGCAGTTCTGCATACATAAAAAGAAAATGTGAACTAATTTATATTTTCAATAAATGTTGCATATGAATGTAAAACAATTCCATCCCTAAATGACAAAGCACAAATGGATGAGCTAAGTGAGGTCATTTACCCGAGGGCCAGTTTTGAAACCTTTACTTGCAGTAACGAGCACTCACTTGTGCAAGAAGTTCCACTGTCTTTAAGAGTTCCACACGGACCTTTAAACTCCCAAGCAGATTTCAACACAGTTAAGGGACAAATTGTTCTTCAAAATATAGAGAGAGGCTTTTCACACTTCCAGCTATATGGTACTGTTCAGGCACAGCTTTATGGTTGGGCTGGTTCAAAGGCACAATCGCCAGTGGGAGCCATGGAAGTCATCATAGTTAAGCTTCCCATAGATGTGCCAAGTGGTTCCTTGTGTATTCAGCCACTTTCCTAATCTTTTTGGAAATGCCAGTAGTCATAGCAGTGTTAGGGTATGTCTACACTACAGTCGCACAGCTATGGCACTGCAGCTATAGCACTGCTCTGTAGATGCGTCCTACAGCAAGAAAAGAGTTTTTCCATTAATGTAGGTCATCTGTTTGAGAGTTAGTATAATACTTCTGTCAACCGAGCTGGTTCTACAGTGAGGGTTAGGTTGACCTAACCGTCTTGCACAGGGCACAACCTTTTTCACAGCCATGAGCAACGTAGCTATGTCGACCTGTATTTTAGGTATAGACCAGGCCTAAGTCTCACTTGCTTCCCACAGTCTCTGAGTGTAAGGATTGCACTTGTGGCTACAAGAGGATGAGCACCCTCAATTCAACAAGGCCAATGAACTCAAATTAAGGTGGCGATATGAGAAACAGCCTATGTCCTGGGTTGAGATGCAGCTGGACAGAACGAGAGCTAGGTTCAGTACAGTGGGGGGAAAAAGGATTGATTCCAAATCAGAGTCAGGAGAGCCCCTCCTCAAACACCTATTCCGGAGAGAGTGAAAGAATGTGGGGGAGAAACAGAAATATGTTCTAACCGGTTTGCCCATTCCTGGCCGAAAGCTAAACTGAAACTGCTACAATTAACAATTTTTGTTGTAACAGTGAATACGTGCTCAGATGAGGGCGTTAGTCACAAGGAATGGCAGTTTGGAACTGTTAATTTATGTGTTAAAAAGTTCCTTTTAATTAGAGCTGGATGAAAACTTTCCCATGCAAAGCTAACCTGACACATTTTGGCTTCTTTCCATGCTGGCAAAAAGAAAGTGGGTGGGTGGGGGGAATAAAATCACATTTTTTTCACATTTAGTTTAATTTGAGGGTTAAAGAGAAAAAAAAAGAGGAAAAAATGGCCTGATTCTCCTATTACTCACACCAGTATAAATCAGGAGCGATGCTATGAAAGTCAGTGGAGTTACACAGGGGTAAAACTTGACTGAGTGTGAGGAGAAGCAGGTTCAAAATGTGTGCACCCCAATGAGGGGAACAAGTCTCAAGTCTGACCAGTCTGGGAGCAATATATCAGATGCTGTGCATGGGGCAGAAACAAAATGGGAAAGTAGGTGGGAAAATCAAGAAGAAGAAACATTGGAGACTGGATTCATTGGTCTGTCACAATCACTTTGTGCCACTTTGACCAAATACACCCCCATATTCAAGTCCTACACACCAGTGTAATAATCTTTGTACAAAATATGCTTTATAAGGTATAGAATCATAGAATATCAGGGTTGGAAGGTACCTCAGGAGGTCATCTAGTCCAACCCCCTGCTCAAAGCAGGACCAATCTCTAGACCCTTAAATGGCCCTGTTAAGGATTAAATTTACAACCCTGGGTTTAGCAGGCCAATGCTCAAACCAATGAGTTATCCCTCCCTTGCAAAAAACCAATAACTTGCTGGTCGGTAGTATTATGGTGAAATGTATGTAGCAATATTATATGTAAAGTTATGAAACCCCTCTGAATGATGTTGGTAGCACATGCTCAAACCCATGTAGTCTCTATTAGGCAGGTCTGGTCAAGCAAGTCTTAAACAAAGGAATGCATGTTTACCTTAATTTAAGTATAAAGTAGTAAACAGGGTCCTGGAAACAGCAAGAGGGAGACAAGGCAAATCTGCATTTTAGCAAACAACAGCATGAAAATTCTTTTATCACATTACCAGATGTCTCCATCCTCGCAGCTGGAAGGAACTTTATCGAGGGGTAACCCTCAGGAAAATGCATTTCAAAGAGTGACTGAACTAGAAGGGTATGTCTATATTGCAGTTAGGCATCTGTGGCTGGCCAGTGCCAGCTACCTCAGGGTCGCAGGGCTTGGGCTGTGGGGCTGTTTAATTGCAGCATATACTTCTGGGCTTGAGAACCCTGCAGGGTGGGAGGGTCCCAGAGCTCAGGCTGCACCCCAAGCCCAGTAATCTACACTGCAATTAAACAGCCCCACAGCCTGGGCCCTGCAAGCCTGGGACAGTTGCAGGTTTTTAACTGCAGTATAAACATATCCTAAAAATGAGGGACAAAAGCACCTCCCTATCCATCTCTCTCTTTTCCACCAAAGATGACAAAAGAAACAATTTATGGACTTTGGGGGCAGATCCTGACCTGAAATTTGGTCAGTCCTGTTGCTGGGAGCATGTGGTGAGAATTTCTCCTTGAACCAAGTCTAGTTTGGCAAGCACTTTATCTTTATTTCTCTTGTAACTATTTCTGACTTGGATGCCTTATATTTGTACTCACTTAAAAATCTATTTTTGTCATTAAATAAACTTGTTTTATTCTTTCATTAAAACTAATCCAGTGTTGTCTTTAAACTGAACTGGGTGAGTAATTCCATTTATGGTAGCAAACTGTTGTGTATTGATCCCCTTAGAGGGGAAATGAACCTAATATATCTGGACTCTCTGGGAGAGGGCTGAACAATGCAAAACACATTTTTGTTGGAAAATTCAGGACTAGAAGTGTGTTGGAATCACCCTGAAAGTAGGAACCGAGGCTGCTGGAAGTCAGAGTGTGGCTGGTGTTTGCTCACAGGCTGCTCGGACAGGGCTCGGACTATATACAGACACTGAAGGTGTAACCTTCCTGCCATTTGGCTCTTTCTGAAGAGCCCAGGTTGGGAGCTACAGCAGCAAAGCATTGTGAGGTGCCCCAGGTTGCAGAGAAGAGGAGGACAGCCCCTCACTGGTCTGGATTGCACCCCAGAGTGTGTCAGCCACTTACACAACATACAGTGAGACTAAAATGGCTGGAGAGTATCCCTGGTGTGACTGAAAAGAGGAGGCTTGTCACTGATGCAAAGGGAGTGCTGGAGCCAGGCTGTGTTATGCTGGATTCTTGCTGTTGCGGAACCTCATTCCAGTAGTATAAATTAGAGGTGTCCCCATTCTGTTTAACACACCAGGGCCAGGTGGCTAAGAATCAGAGTTTGATTGCAGTGGAGAATCCAGCCCATTGACTACTCTGGTAAAGCTTATAATTTACATCCAGTAAGAATTAATGCTGGGCTAGATCCTCAGCTGGTGTAAATCAGAAAAGCCTCACTGACTTCACTGGAACCACTCCTATTTAGAATGGTAAAAATGACTTGCTGACTTGTGTTTCATTTAGGGATGCAGAAACTTCTGAATGACTGAGGTACAGCCACTATGGCTAACCAAATTCCAACAGGTTTTTGTTATTACTTTAAATTGGTATGGATTAAAATAAAATACACAAACTCAATTACTTCCTGCTACCCACTCCTAGCAAATATGCTGGGCCAAGACTCTTGTGTCATACCTATCCAGATAAGTACCCTACCTAAACTAAGGCCATGAAGTAATTCCTTTCACCACAACAACTACCCTGAGACTCTAATCCTTTGTATTTATATCCATCCAGCTGCTCTTTCTGTCAGATCTTTCTTTGACTTGAATACAATTTTCTGTCACTTCTCCTATTTGGCTACAAACTGATTCTCCACCACTTGCACCATTTATGGTTGTGCAAAGTAGAGGTAACGTGTCACCATTCTGGTTTAGTGGATTTCAGCACCCATTTTGCACTGGTGTAAATGGCTGCACAAGGAAGCGGGAAATCATGCTTTCATCTTTTTTAACTTAGTCTAAGGGCTTCATTCTCCATTCAGTTTCTTTATGCTGATGACACTCCATGGAGAAAATCGGGCCCTTCCCCCTTTAGGGAACGCTTTTCAAAACCCCAAAGGACAATGGTTAGGCACTGAGTTGGGTGCCTAGCTATCTGTGCCTTTCAGAATCTCCCTTTTAGCACCTAACTATGAAATTAGGTGCCTGACTCTTAGGCACCCTGGCAAAGCTTGTCAAAATACTACCTTAAAAAAGAAAATTTGCCAGAAAGTGTTTTTTCAACTAAACAGAAATTTTCACATACACACAAACACTCACATACAAATCAATTTTTGTACTAAAGCTTTGTTGAAAAACCCCAAACCAATCTTTTTCAAATTTCAGATTTTTTTTTCATTTTTCAATAATGAAAAAACAAACAAACAAAAAAATCCAAGAAAGTGATTGTTGTTTACTTTAAAAAAATTAGGGGGAGTGGGAACGGGAGGGAAAGCGAATGTCCTAACTAGCTCTACCCTCACATTTGAAAAATGTGGCCAATGTTTTTATTTTAAACTGAAATAATGAAGAAGCCTTTGCCATTAAGTACCCGTTTCCTTTTCAGTAACTATGTCAGCCTTTGCAAACACTCTAAAATGGTGTCCACTCTTTGTAGAATGCCCTGTATATGTGGCTTCCTGCAGCTGCTGCTAAGTGTCACACTCAAAAAAGTGTCTCTTTTTTTATTCTAGCCTTTCACTGTGATCTAAGTGTTTGCTTTACAGCATTGTTTCAGATTTCTAATCTGAGGCTAATTAAATGTCGTCACTTACAAAAGCCATGGGTGTGATTCTCAAGGAACACAGCAGTTCCGTGAGTGTGTGGAAAATGAAATCAGACAATGAAAATAGCCTACAGCACTGATAGCTGTAAGGCCAAATTATCTGCGGGTGTCAGTGCACTGATTTTGGTTTTGGAGTTGTGCCAACAGAGAATTTGTCTTAAACAGTCATTTTGAAAGTGAGTGAACTATAAGCAAAAGTGTATTAACAACTGCCTATCATATGACATTGGGAGGATTAGACTTGACTGACCCTTGTCCAGTGTGCTATAAAGGTCACAAGAGCCCTTTTCCCATTACGCCCCCCACCAAAGGTAAGTCACAGTTGCTGGTCCTCCTACCACCGCCTGGTATACTAGTCCCTCCACTCCAGCCAGCTGAGCTGGCCAGCTGCAGGTAGAGGAGCAAAAAAAAAAAAAAAAAGGGATGGTGCAGCACCCACACTCCCCTTGTGTTTGATGGCACAATGCTTCCCAGAGCAACCCTTGCTTGGGGTGATGCAATTCTACACTCTCCCAAACTGGGTCATTGTCCATTGGGCAAAATCAGTCCCTAAAAGCGTAAGCCTGCTCCCCAAAGCACTTGAAATGTCATGCATTGTAGTATGACAGTAACTCTGAATGATTCTTCCAGCAGGTTACATTGGGGTTTTGCCTTGCCTCATGTAGGAAGAAGCAGCTACTCTCCATTTCATTATTTGTGTTGCAGTCGATCCCTTTCACCTTATTCCCTTTGATTCTCTGGTTCTTAGACCATCTAAGTCAGGAAAGGGAAGTCACTTGTCCCTGGCAGGGTACGTGCATCCCCAAGAAACTTAGTGTATTCTTCTTCTTCAATTACCATGTCTCTCCAAAATGAAGGCTTTTGTTAATTCAAGCTGCAGTCCTTTAGTGTTACAGGAGGAAAGCTTTGATATGGAATAATAAAAGCTATTGCAGATCTGAAATTGTACAGCTCGATCTGCGGTAGCAAAGTAGGAGATGAATGCATTTGTTTTCTCTGACCTTATCAGGTGCAGTTAATAGCCTTGGTAAAATTAATTTATATTTTAAGTTTCTAACTATCTCTATCAAAATTACTAGTAGTTATTTCCAGCCTGAGTGGAGAACCAAATGAGAATTTAATTTCTAAGAGAATTTCATTTTCTAGTCAAAGGAGATCACAACTACAGAGAATTAGCTGACTGCCTTTTCTTCCTTAAGTTCTATACAATACGCAGAGGACTTTGTACAATGGCTTGACATAGCATATGGGAAAAATGTATTCAAAGGTCATTGCTAACAAAAGCCTGAACTGGTTTATTGTATCCTTGCTGGCAAAAGAATGTCCTTCCTTCCTTGTTATGCAGAGGATAGGAAATTGCACAGTATGTGCATACATGTATGTAGTGTCTGTGTACAGTAGATGAGCAATGGAGATCATTTACTATCACTGAATAATGAAATGCAGCTATTTGAACAGCGATCCATCATTTTTTTTCCTGTAGCTATATGACTTCAAACCCTTTCTCCAAAGTCATGAAACAGCATTTGGAACTGAGCCCAAGGAAGCACGGATTCTATTCTTGTTCACACAGCTTCACACATTTAAATGTAAATGTCTCCTCTGGGGGGTGGGAGGGGCAAGAATAGCAAACTTTTCACTTAGTATTTATTTTAGTTAAGGCCATCTAAGATAACCAAAGTATCCTTTAGAAATAAGGTCAGTGACCATAACAGATTATATAAAGAGTGTCTGAAATATGTGCTCACTCTTGCACAAAGCAGAACACCCACAGTGAACTGAAGCCTGAATTATGTACAGAAAGGGTCATCTGCTGGCATTAGAACACCCTGTGACTTCTGGGAAGCTATTATTTTTTTATATACTGTGTATGGGAGTGAAGGTGGGTGGGAAGAGATCACCTCTTTAGTTAATGATGCTGTTTGAGACAAGCATGAGGGTTACACAAGCATATTGAAATGACACTGCTTTGTATAGTATACTCCGTAATGAGCATAATCATGAGTGTCCAACATATTGTCTACATTGGAACTAGTATATGCAGCACGCAGCTGCTATTGCTCAGAGGTTTTAAAGGAGCATTCACCAATCCAAAGGAGATTTATGGGTTTCTTCCATATGCATCTTATCTTGCTTATGCCCACATGGACACAGAAATAACCTTGTATATATTTTTTTTTCAGCATTTTGCCCTTGTCTGTTCACCATTAGCCCTGAGAGCCCCAATTTATGTAACTAATCCCTTGATGTAAAGTTCGTATAGACCCACACAAATAACTTGTAACATCTAATTAAACTAAATTGTAATCAACAGACTTTATCTTTCAACTACTGTGTACCAGGGAAGCTTTATCTGTTGAAAATTAACTGTAAGATTGGCTTGACTTTTTAAGGCACTATGTGAGTTTCTCATTAGCCCTATTATCATTTCTGAATCATAAATATGTAAATGATGAGTTTCACACGGGAGATTTAATTCTGTGCTCTTATTTCTGATTAGCTGGAAATACACTCTGGCGCTGTCAGATAATTGGTAACACTGCACACCAAAAGGCATTTCCCTACGCTTCATCAGAAACAGCTGAAATTAAAGAAGGCAGCACTGTTACATTTTTGACAGTTTTGTAACACCAACTTGTTAAAGTTTTAACTCAGCCATTAATACAACTTATGAATTATTAACACAATTTCTATGCCATGAATTTAAAAAAAACCTGGAGATTTGAGCCTGGAGTATAAATGTTCTAGGAAAAAGAGTTCTTTTTTCATCCCTTTTATTTCTTGATCTGCTTTTGAAACAAAACACACCCATTTAATTTTAGTAAAGGAGAGGGAAAGTCTCCAGCTAGTATTTGCAATGAGTTTGTCTAAAGATTGCAAGTCCCAAACCAAGCTCTTTTTACTGGCAACAATTATTTTCCCCCTGAGCTGTGGAGATAAATGTGTTTGTTTGAAGTAATAGCCTTACAAATTGATGGAATGACAAAGTGAGTGGAAGTCTCAAAAGTAAATGTTTGTTTGGTAAAGCTCTGTAAAATATTCACTATGAAACACAAAACCACAGTGAAATGCAGATGACTTCAAGTTTCATTAAAACATTGAATTTAGACCAGGGTAATTGAAACGTTCAGGGATTTTTTGCAGATATCTGGCTGAGTTATGGGTTCGCACCAAAAGCGTGTCAGGTCCATGGTTCTGAATGATCTCAATGTAAAACAAGGTGGAAATGTAGTTGTTTCCCTTACGTTTTGGTTTTGAACGCAGAACAAAATGCAAAATTTAAAGAAGTGAAAAAGTGTAGCATGGAGTGAAAGTTTAGAAGAAGTCCCTAAGCCTGTTCAGTTCTTGGCCTCCCATATGAGGGAGGGGTCCAGCTGTGATTTTGTGTGTGAGAGCATGAACAGACACATCTGCACTAAGAGTTGGAATGAGGCCACAATGTCTACACTGCACAGTTAGGTCTGGTGGCCTACCATCCAGGTGGAGCATCTGGGGTCTCAGCACCCCCACCCTTGGAAAGCAGTTACTGTGTCCTCGGTGTCTCTGCACTCACCCATCTGTGTCCGGGGCATAGGGTTATTTGTGCTGAGACACTCTAGGATTCTTTCCCAGTAAACTGAGTCAATTGCTGGAGAACTTCCAGTCTTCGCCCAACTCCCTGTTTGTCTCTAACCCCTGTGCTGTGGAAGAACATATAAGAGGTTAACCATCCAAGTGCGTACCTAGAGTCCTGGAAAGGTTTGTACAGCCCATTCTGATGCCTGTACTGTTGCAGCTTTACTGCGACTGGTACCCAATTTAGCTTGGGTATGTCTACATGTAGTGCAATTACACCTCTGACTGGAGTGCAGACATATCCTAACAGCCTATACAGATAGGTGACCTAGAAAGAAGACTGCTTCATCTTCTCTAGTATTCAGGGAGCACAACCACCATTCTGGCTATACTCTGTGCAGGATGTTCATGGGAAGGGACTTCCTGTTTTTGTCTCTCCCCTTTTCACTGTTCCTTACGGTCTGATCAAAGCAGACAAAACAATGGCTTTTAAGGTGTACCTGAAAAGGTGTACCACATCTAGTAAACAGTACTCAATTTCTCTTTCTCAAAAGAGCATACACATTGAAAAAATCAGTACAAATGTTGTCTAATGCTAATCAGTGGTACCTTTGCCTTCTGATACCTACGCTATATTCAAGGTAGAACTGGGTTTGAGGAACATTGACAAATTTCAGACACATTTTTTGAACACTTTAATGTTTCCCCTCTACCCCCAAAGTTTTTCAAAAATTAAACATGTCAACCATCTTGATGGCTTGTTGGCAAGCTGAAAAAAATTCCTCAAATTATCTAGGAAATACTGACTTGCTCCATAAACTGAACAGGTATTGAAACTGGACTTTCCTATTTTTATTTCCACTGGAATAAAAATTTACAACCTTTCAGATTATATTTTTCCATTGTAGTGTTTCCTGGCTATCAAAGCTATGCAAGCCAAATTCATCCCAGCAGAGCCAAACTGAGTGCAACTATTGACTTCAACGGTGAAGTTATGATTGAGTTTATTGAAATTCACTAATCCATAGTGCTGGGTGCTGAATTTGCTAATTGAACTTCAAAAATGATACAACGCTGATCTTGTAATCTCACTATTATTTCCATGGGAACAAAATGCAATGTCACAAGCAGAGGCTTATTGGCATCTTTGCTGTTTGGCATGCTGCCCCCAAGGGTGCCTAGTGTCAGATATGCCATGGGGCTACTTTGTGATTTCAGTAGAACTTGGTGGGGGGCGGAATCAGTGGAATGCTGCCACAATGGAGAACTACTCGTTCTTTAGTTATGGCTACGGTAAAGGACCAATTCAAGTACAAGAAGCTGCAGCTAAGTTGTGAGAGGGCAAATGCACTTATCATCACTAATAGCAAACAATATCCCAATATATCTGTATGGATCAGGTAAATGACAGACAAATCCAGGTGATGGATGCAGCATAAAATAGATGCTAGATTAGGGATTCTCAATCTTATTCATAGTGTGGCCCACCCGGTAAGATGTTCATGGACCATCTCCCTTCCAGCTGGTGACCTAACAAGATTCTTGTTGGAATTACAGCAATTGCTTACACAGAAAACTAATATCAGGCATGTATTTAAAGTATTTTAGCTCTCTTTGAATTCAGTTTACCAGGTGGAAACCAGTCAAAGCACTATCATGTGATGAACCAGCACTCTGTCTGCTACTGGCAAGTGCTTCATAGACTACAGTTTGCAACAAACCACAGAGAGAGGATTAACAAGCTTTAGTTGAAAATTATGTGTTAAATGTCTGCAGCCTCTGAAATTATGGCTGCAAAGTTTTCACAAGCAATTATTTGCTTACAAATGAGTATTTGTATATGCAAGTTTTGTGGCTTTGAAAGCACAGAACATGTGTGTACAATTTTAAGCGTCAATTTTACAAATATAGCCATTTGGGGAAGATTTTAAAAGGCGACCTGAAGTTCATGTGCAAAAATATGAGTAGAACATTACCACAACTCAGCACATTAAAAAAACAGACTTTTGCACATTTAAACACCTAAATGCTCTATTTACACTCACAATTGTGGTCATTACATGCACAAATGTAGAGATGCAAATACAAGTTCATATTTATGGAAGACCAGGTTTTTCTATGTACTTAAAATTTGGCCTTTTGTGACATCATCAACACAATCACTAGTAATTCAAGATTTGACAAATGTTCATGGAGCATGAATGCCTGGAAATTGAGGTGGTACCAAGAGAGTACCAGGAAGCAATAAAGACACAACATGTAATGACTGTCTCAGACAGAAAAAAACCTCCACTGACTTATCCTGTGGTCTCACTTTTCAGCTGAAGTCATTTTTTAGCCATGCTAAACCTGAGATATAGATGGAAGCTCTCTTCTACAGCCTTGAGCTTTCATGGGATGCCCTGCTTTTAGTTCGGAGCCTGAGAAAATTACAGCCTCTTGACTCATTTTGCAATTTTTTCCATATGTTTACTACTTTCACCAGTGCCGTTCTCTAATATATATTATCTTTTCTCCCCTGTAGCCTTGTTCTTTAATCTTTATTCAACAGATATGCATGTCATCATTTCAGGGAGATAGCAATCTAATTTTAGGGAACAGAGAGAGAGAGATGCACTCACCAGTCAGGTTCAGATGGAAGAGACTTGCTGATAATCAGGGTGACATGGAATCTCTAGGTCTAGTCTCAAAGTATTTTAATGTGGACTGCCTGTGATTGAAGGATAAAAGACAACATTTGTTTTATGTCTGTGGAAATCAGTTTACGCTAGGCTTAGTCTCTGTAGTTTTTTTTAATACATCTTTCAATAATTTTTTTTAAACATCTCAAGCATAATTAGCAGTCGATGTGGTAAACAAAGCTAAGCAAAGCACTGCTTTTGTCTTGTATTACATTTGTTTTAAAATCACAAACCAGCAGGGGCTGGTTCCCTCCTTCCACCCCTCCCTCCGACTTTCAGCCTGCTCAAATTTTTCTCTCGTTATTCAAGGGAATAAATATATGGCTTTAGCAGGGTACAACAACAGAAATATCCAACCCTTCAAACTAGCGTAAACCCAGATGATTCCAACTTGGTGTTCACCTCCAACCCTAAATCTCACTTCAGGGAGAATTTTCTCAAACATTAGAGAAAGCCATACATTTGCCCTCTTTTGTTTTCTGAGTCACACAATGATCATGGATGCTGGTGTTTCTTGGATAATAATGGCATTGATGGCACTGGATTTTTATTATGATGAGGGAGAGATCTCTCCAAAATTAAGATTTACTGTCCATTTTAAGCCCAATTTTGTTCCCTCCCCTTTGACAGGCCTTATTTTAAAAAAAAGACGCACAAGGTGAAACTTATTTGTAAGACCTTAATGAGATCTAGGGCCACATTCTTGGTCCTTTTCTATCCTGTTTGTGCTTCCTTGGTGGTGTACAGGGCACAAGGAGCTGTCTTAACTAGGCAAAGGAGGATTCCCCTTGCTTAGGGCTTTCCCCATGTGGTAAAACTAGTACAGATGCCCTTACACTACCCTCTCTTGGTCATCCCACCATATGTTTTATGTTGGGTGGGGTGGGGAGGAAGTAATTCCAACACAATAACCCATTTCTGCTGTATTCTCAAGAGCCAAAGGAGTCCTCATCACCTCTGCACTCCTTCCTCAGCTTCATGGTTTCTGTGTCTATGGCAGCAGAGCCACAGGGAGAAAGGCAAACCTCTCTTCTTGCCAACTCCATCTACTTCTGTTTGGGGAAATGAAGTCATGCTGCTGCTGTCACCTGGAGGCATTCTGGGGCAGTGAAAAGACCTCAGAACCCCTATCTCATATTTGTATGTGAAACAGCTCTCCTTTACCTCCATGTCCCTGGGTCTAATACACCACATATCTTTCCCGTCTCTGGCTGCAACCTTATCTCACTAGGGATCCCTCAGAGGCAACGGGTCATGGATGCTCCTCCACCAGCAGAATCTTCACTAACACTTCCTGCAAGGAATTTTGCACTTGGACCCCTTATAAAAAAAAACAAATAATTAGTCATGAAGGGTATACGGTTCCAGTTTGGAAAATTTAAGCACCTTTAGTTCAAGTCCCTACTCCTCCCACTCTTCCTGCATGACTCTAGGCAAGTCACTTAGCTTTTTTTGTGCCTCAGTTACTCCTCTGTAAAATGGGAATAATAGTACTCCTCTACCTCAAGGGATTTATTATGAGGATATATATATATATTCAGGGCTGGCTTTAGGCCGATTCCCCTGATTCCCAGGAATTGGGCCCTGTGCCTAAGAGGGCCCCGCGCCTTAGGTGCCTTTTTAATTTTTTTTTTTTACTCACCTTGTGGGGGGGGAGGGGTCCGGCTCTTCGGCAGCATTTCGGCGGTGGGGGGGGGGGTCCGCTCTGGGTCTTCAGTGGCATTTCAGCTGTGGGGGGGTCCTTCAGTGCTGCGGAAGACCCGGAGCAGACCCCCTGCCACTGAAGTGCCGCCAAAGACTTGGAGCGGACCTCCCCTCGCCGCCGAAGTGCCACCAAAGCCCCAGACCGCTGCCAGGTATTCAAATTGGGCCCCGCAGTTCATAAAACCAGCCCTGTATATATTAAAGATTTTAAGGAATTCAGATACTACGATAATGAAGACCAAAAAAAAAAAAACCCACCCAGAATAGCTGACAATGCATCTGATGTGCTTAAGTGCTTTGCTAAATCAGAACCCAAACCTTTAAACCTAACCACACAGTCAGATATTTTCTGTATGCCACACATTCTACGGAAGTATATTTAATAATGTTTTAGAGGGTTTTCAGTGGATTTTCTGTTCGTTTTGTTTCTAAATTAAGACCACAACTTATTTTCCTCCACCAGTAAAGCCTGGTGACTAAATAATCATAAATCCAGTGCTTAGAAGGAGAGGTGCAGGTGGGGCGAGAGAAGATTAAAACTAAGGCATTCTAAATAGCTTTTCTATACATAACACTGCCATGTATTTATAACAGGATGATTTGGACAACTCAGGGACAGAAGCAAATGCAGTACTCGATAGAAACAAGTACTGTAGGTAATTCATTCCTTGCCAGATGTATAAAGTCCCTTATCTAGATCTGCAGTGTTATAAGATATTGGACTTGAAACCTGTCATTGGTCCAGGAGTGAACATTCCCATTCTATGCCTCAGGCCAGTGTAACTTTTGGGGGGTGGGGGAGAGAAATTCCACATTTGAGGGAAAGGATGACATTTCTCTGGTGCATTGTTGTATTTTTTTTAAATAACAGCTGATTGAAGTGGCTTAGAGGTTTTGGATGTTATCAGGGGCGGCTCTAGAGATTTTGCCGCCACAAGCACGGCAGGCAGGCTGCCTCTGGCGGTTTGCCTTTGGAAGGTCTGCTGGTCCTGCGGCTTTGGCGGACCTCCCGCAGGCACGTCTGCAGGAGGTCCGCCGAAACCGCAGGACCAGCGGACTCTCTGCAAGCACGCCTGCGGGAGGTCCGCCGAAACCGCAGGACCAGCGGACTCTCTGCAAGCACGCCTGCGGGAGGTCTGCCGAAGCCACAGGACCAGCGGACTCTCTGCAAACACTCCTGCGGGAGGTCCGCCGAAGCCGCAGGACCAGTGGACTCTCTGCAAGCACCCCTGCGGGAGGTCTGCCGAAGCCGCAGGACCAGCGGACTCTCTGCAAGCACGCCTGCGGGAGGTCCACCGAATCCGCAGGACCAGTGGACCCTCCTCAGGCAAGCTGCCAAAGGCAGCCTGCCTGCTGCCCTCGCGGCTCCGGCAGAGCGCCCCTCGCGGCTTGCTGCCCCAAGCACACGCTTGACGTGCTGGGGCCTGGAGCTGCCCTTGAATGTTATAGTTTCAGTGGAGACAGCTCAGAGGGCAGAGTGCAGGTGATGCACTTGAAGGGGCATAGTTAATACATTTATCACATCTGCTGCCTATGTATATATGTGGTAGGATTTTCCAAGGAGCCAGGCACCCAAATCCACTGACGTTTGATACACACAATACATATGTGTATGTGACCATACGCAACTATGTAATGTAGTTCTGTGTTTATCTATGTACTCTATTCAATGCGTCAGTGTCAATGTTATTCTTTTGTGTAACAATGTTGTTGTTCTGTACCTAGGTCGTTTTTCTTTGAATTCTCCTCTTGTCATGCAAATTGTCAGCATGGTCTACAATTATGAAGAATCTCTGATTGTAAAATAATAAGAGTAAAATCAGTAAGAGACTGCCAGAAGTGAATTTATAATGCATTTAAAGTGTGAAGCTGTCCATTTAACCCTTAACAATATTCATTTTCTTCACAGTGTGCAAACCTTGTCAGTGGTTTGAAAAAGCTATGAATTTAAATAACCTTAAGCAGCCTGAGAAATGAATAATTTGATAGGTATATCTAGCAGACATTTGAAATGTCTCGCTTTCTCCCCGTCACCACTGCCCAATAATTTGCTTCAGGGTTTTTGCCAAATTTGGGATTGCAAAGAAATGGGGTGGGGTGGAGGGTACTCAAACAATCAATGTTTTTTTATTTGCCAAACGCCACCTTTAGAATGGATTCAGAAGTACAGACTCAGCCCTCCCTCTCCTCCTTCCTGCATGGGCTGATCTGAAAGTTAAAGGATTGTTAAAGAAGAAAAAGGCTTTTTTCAGAGCTTATCAAAATGAATCTTTAATCTGATTCAGATTAAATTGGTGAGTTGTTGGCACCTCTCAAGCCAGTCTTTATTGTTTTGTGAAGCTTAATGCTTATTTCAATATTAATGTTGATAGTGACAGCCTTGCTAAATCACTTTGATTGACAGTCAAGAGAGGTGGGCTTTAGTGAGAGGAACAGAACAAATCCTTTCCCCTCTGGCTGCAGGCTGTGAATGCAGAAAAACCTGATAGCGACAGGTGAAGCATAGTTTGCCAGGCTCTGATCAACTCAGCCTGTCTGCGTATTTGGTAGTTTACACACCAGGGTATCTTTGCTGCACAGAGGGCTTTTGGCTGAGCAACTGTAAGACTAAAACATATCTGTCTCCTGCTGTAGTGTTCCCACTTCAATACAGTTAAAGATTTATTTGAACTGGATATAGAGGACCGAGTAACCAGTGCCACAGTTCACACAGATGTGCACAGCATAAACTGTAATAAGTATAGCAGCCAGCTCCCTGCTCTAAACTTTCATCTCTTTATATCCAGCAGGCAAAGTAGGTGTGAAAGACGACTGTATAAGTGAGTGTAGGTGGAAGCCAAGGTTCTGCACAGGGTTGTGAAAGCTTCACAGAAACCTACTTTTATGCAATGCTAACTTTATTTTATTTTTTTTTATTAAGTAAATTTGAGGCATGGAGTATGTCAAAGGGAAGTTACCAGCACGCTGCAGTGAGACAAGGTGGAAGCTGTTAACTCCCCTCTTACAAGGAGCTGGAATTAGCACAGACTCATCACTAATATAGCAAACTATCAACCTTGCTGAATACATTAGGTCACATTCACCACTGTGTTGTTCCATATAATGCCAACAACCCAGGTGGGCTGTTAATTGCAGGGATTGAAGCTTGGCATTCTGAATCTTAATGTGTGAGCTTTCACTCCCTGAGTTAAAAGATCTACCCCTCATAGCTGAGTTTGTAGCAGGTTCATTCATCTCTAGGAGACTTAGCCACTACCAACGGAGGACAGCATGCCACATGGAATGGATGTGGCTTCCATCTAGGGTGACCAGATAGCAAGTGTGAAAAATCAGGACACTTTTTTGAAGGGGGAGGAGTATACTTGCATATAAAAGACAAACCTCCTAACAGCAGGACATATGGTCACCCTACTTCCATCCAGTTTTAAGATAACGCAAATACAGTGATAAATTAGGCCCACTGAATGCTATCAGCTTTATTTAGCCCTCCGGTCTGATTCTCATGTAAGTCAAGGCACCTTTACACCACTATGACAACATAAAGGAATCTTACAATGGATGTGATTGTAATTTACTCCCAGTTTAAAGCAGTCTTAGTGTAAACGGGATGAGAATCAGGCCCTGGAGAGTTAATGTCCTACAAGAAGACTAAGTGGGAGAAGACTCAGACTTTTTGATTTGGCATCTTGCCAGAACTAATTGAAAGCCCTGTCCCAACAGAGCACTGAATCTCATATAGAAGCTGGAAATAGAGTTTTTTGGTAAATGAGGTTTTCTCCCCCAATGGAAAAAATAAAATGTTTTCAGATAAAAACATTCATCAGTTTGAGGGTTTTCACCCAAAAAGCTCTGAGGGAAATGCTTTTGGTTTTCAGTTTTCTGATGAAAAATGGATATATAGGAAAACAGACAATTAGTGATTTTTGTTAAGCGAAAAACCAATGTTCAGCTAGTCCATGTTGGGAGAAGTAGTATGGGCTTAGTTTTTACTTGGGCTGGTTCGAAGTTCTGCTCATCGTTTGGAGAGGATCACTAGTTTTCTGGGGTTTAATGGAACTAACACAGGATACAAGTAATTCTCACTTCCAAGTACCTCATGTTGACTTTGGCTCTGTGTTCTTGCTACTTATATCAGGCAGGTTGGGGGAGGACTGGCAATTGAACTAGCTGAGAGAGAGGAATGGACTGGCAGTTTGCAAATAGATGTGCTAACCTCTCACTGTGGTGTTGGAGCGATATGAGAAGTGAATTGAGATAGGTGAAGTGCAAGATGCTTAAGTGAGGAGAAAGCAAAGTAGGAGTGGCAAAAATCTAATCTCCTACTCCCATTTTGCAAACTATTTGTGTTTGAGACAGATCTCCTACTTATAAATTTTAAGTTACAGCCATGTTCTATTGCTGATAATGTGATAGGAGCCACACCATACCATTGCTGCTGAGAACAGCACAGTAATTAATTGTACATTTTGTTTGTTCCTATTGCATATTTTAAAAAAAACATTTAGTTCTGTAATGGCATGGCATCCACCTCTCACAAGCACCCCCTCTGCTCCGGTGTGTCTGTAAGTCTTTAATAGTCCTGACAGTGGTATTGGGCTGTCCCCACAGGGCTTCCTTCCTGGAGGTAAGAGTGGCCCAGCTGAGGCCAGAAGAGCTCAGAGAATGCAAAACCAGGTAGTCCAGATCCCCTTCTGGGGGTTTATCACTGTCCAGTTATAGGCCACTTCATAGACTCATAGGTCAGAAGGGACCAATCTGATCATCTAGTCTGACCTCCTGCACAAGGCAGGCCACAGAACCCCACCCATCCAATTTTATAACAACCCCTATCCCAGGACCGAGTTATTGAAATCCTCAAAATTGGTTTGAAGACCTCAAGCTGCAGAGAAACCACCAGTAGCATATGAGCAGGGGGGAGGGGGGAACCTGGGCTCACCCATTACTCCAGGTCCCAGCCCAGGGGCCCTAAGAATAGCAGCATCCTTGCCACTGTATCCCTTTAACAAAACTGCTTTCCATTCCCCGGACAACTTCTCCCCCCTCCGACTCAGCCTTCACCAAAGCTTCACCCTTACGTCAGGGCTTTTTATATTCAGGCCCACTAGTCAGATAGGAGCGCTTCCCACTCCCCCACACCCTACCAGCACTGAACTGTTCATGGTGCTGCAATTCCTTTGGCCAGCCAGGAACAGCATCCGCACTCCTCTGGCTCCATCAAAGACCTGACTTGGGTCTGCAGGGCAGCTCCTTTTAGACTAGTCTGCAACTCTCTGATTGGCTAGCCCCTTGCAGCCTCTCATGGATTGGCTGCTTCCTGTGCAGTCTCTCTAGGCTGCTTGGAGGACTTAGCTCCAATGCTCCTTTCCTGGGAAATCCTCAAATCTTTAAATAAAGATTTCAAGTTACAGAGAATACACCATTTACACTAGTTTAAACCATGCCTGATGTTACAGAGGAAGGCAACTCCTCCCCCTGTGAGTTGGCTGGTTTTAATCAAACCTTTGCTTTAAATATCTTATTTCTCCTCCTCCTTGCTCTGGGGCCAGAAGATAACATGCCTTCTGTCATAAACAGATAGTTAAGGGTTAATGTCTCTTTTACCTGTAAAGGGTTAACAAACAGGGACCCAAACACCTGACCAGGGGACCAATCAGGAGACAAGATACTTTCAAATCTCAGTGGAGGGAAGCCTTTGTTTGTGTTTTTTGGGTTTTGCTTTGTTCTCTCTGGGCTCTGAGAGTGACCACACGTACCTACAGGCTCTCTAATCTTCTATTCCAATTTTGTAAGTACAAAGGTAGAAAGGCGGTATAGTCTTTTTATTTGTTTTTCTTTATTTGCAAATGTGTATTTGGCTGGAAGTATTTCAAATTGTATTTCTGCTGGAGGAGGCTTTTTCTCCAGTTTCTAGAAGCTGACAGATCCTGTAATATTCCATCTTGAATTTACAGTGATTTTCTTTATTCTTTTTTCTTTTATTAAAAGTTTTGCTTTTAAGACCTGTCTGATTTTTCCCCTTGTTGAGGCTCAAGGGAATTGAGTCTGTACTTAACAGGGAAGGAGAAGGGGGGAATCCCTTTGTTTTAGATTCAAGGAGTTTGAATCTGTAGTGCCTCTGGGTGAGGGGAAAAGAGAAAGGGGCGGGGAACCCAGCTGATTTCTCTGTGTTGTGATTCAAGGAGTCTGAATCACGGTGATCTAGTGTACCCAGGGCAGGAAAGATCTGGGAGG
Source organism: Gopherus flavomarginatus (assembly GCF_025201925.1). NCBI lineage: Eukaryota > Metazoa > Chordata > Testudines > Testudinidae > Gopherus > Gopherus flavomarginatus. The sequence goes on from NC_066619.1 coordinate 114,533,418, forward strand.
AAGAAAGGAGAAGGGGGAATCCCTTTGTTTAGATTCACGGAGCTTGAATCTGTATCTCTCTCCAGGAGCCCAGGGAGGGAACACCTGAAGGGGAGGAGGGGGAAGGGAAATGGTTTATTCCTCTTTGTTGTGAGACTCAAGGAATTTGGGTCTTGGGGGTCCCCAGGGAAGGTTTTGGGGGAGACCAGAGTTTATCAGGCACTCTACTTTAAGTCCTGATTGGTGGCAGCACTACAGGATCTAAGCTGGTAATTAAGCTTAGGGGAATTCATGCTAGTACCCATATTTTGGATGCTAAGGTTCAGAATTGGGAATTATACTATGACACCTTCCCATTAAGATGACTTAAATCCAGTCCTGCGACCAGAGAGGAATACCAGGCTGGTCTGAGAGCTGTGAATCTATTCAGTACCCAAACAGTTGTTTCACTCCTCAGGTCAGCCCCATCCCTACCTATACATTTTGTTTTTAATTAACAATGTTCATGTGACCATTTGCTATTATTTTCAATAGGCAATACAATATTTTTGGAAATAATTTAACTTTCTTATTCAATCCATTTAAAAATAATTCTTTTTAACATTAACATGTATCTTTCTATAGAGGACTAAGGGCCTGAGCCAAAGCCCATTGATGACAATGGGAGACTGTCCCTTTCCTTCAACAGACTTTGAATCAGACCTTAAATGTGTTACTGAGCTAGGAGTAATAGAGGGGCTGCCGACCCTGGTCCCAGTCTGGAGAGTTCTGAGTACCTTCAGCTACTGAGAATGAAGTTCAAATCAAGCAACTTGCAAGATCAGGTACTGTCTGTGATATAGGCAACATTGACCTAGGATCTATCCTTCTCCCCCTAGTCGTATCTTCTTGTTTCTGTCAGTTTCAGCAGCGCCACTGGATTCATACTAGGAATCAAATCTGTTTATATGAAATTCACTGGTGGTATCTTAGTGATTTTTCATAAGCCTGAAGAGGAAAAAAAAGTTTGGCCTCTGAACAAACAAGCCTGATGGGCTCATGGCATGGAGGGGCATCACCCCTTTCCTTTTGAAATAAATGACAAGAATGGCTACAATGGGAGTTGGGCAATGTCCTCAGTTTTCAGAATTCACTTCTGTGTCATAGTTTGCTCCTGGCCCCTGGCCATACAGTTCCACTTAAACACTGCATGCAAGTCCCTATGACAGAGTTGTTCCTGCAGATCAAGGACAGTTTATGGAGTCCAATAAGTAGTGCATGGAGCCCATAGTGACCAGACAGTATTGTGGACATTAGTCAGACTGCATTTGTTGAATTAACCTTGCTAAGCAAGATTTTTCCTCTTTTTTCTTTTTCTCTATGTTCATTTTAGTTCACATTGCATACCAGAGACCTGAGACTGAATGTTGTTTAGAAGAGAGTTTATGATGAAAGGGCTAATCAACTGGCTGCTATGCAATAAGAGGGAGAAATGCTTTGCAGAGCTCCCAAAAGCTCACCTTATTGCTCATCATGTATTAAAAATCCTCACTTCAGTCCTGAAATGTGATCTAAGTGGGTGAATCTTTACACCTTTGACTTTAGTGGGATTTCATGTAGCAGCACCACACAATTACAGATGTCTATGCAGATGGATCAGACTGCAGAATTAGGGCCTATGAGAGTTCCAGTTCAAGTCTTAACTGTGCAGGTGTGTGGACTTCATGCACAAAAAAATCCACTCACAAGGAATAGGCAGAAAGCTCTGCAAATCAACTGAAATAAGTAAAAATAAGTTTGATTTTTTTAACATAACCAAGTGCAGCATCTGTACAATTATTTTAGAAGAGAAAAATATCTCTGTAGCTCCCCTATGGTATTTGCATGGCTGAAAATTCAACTGTAATAAAAATTATGCTGCAAGACTGGAAGTGACATGATGTTTGTAGACCTAGTCTACACTTAGATCAAGCCTACATTACAATTAAAGATAACAACAATGTGCATTCTGCACAATTGAACAATGGTTGTTCAAAATATAGTTACAGTGAACAATGACAAAGGGTTGATACGCTTCACGAGAAAGCTTGCCTTTTAAGACAAAGCTGAAGTAATACAATGCAAGGGAGGCAGTCTTTATTGCGAGCTTCCCAAACAATTTAATCAGGGGGAAAACATAGAGAAAAATACTAATAGGGAGTTAATTTATTTGTTCATTCAATTTTCAAAGCATTTTCCTTTCCAAAAGCTGGCTCTTTTCTTGCAGTCAAAGGGGTAAAGGAAAATCTGTCTCCATTTTATGTATGCTAACACCTGACAAGAGTTGCATGTGCATAAGGTCTTTAGAATAGACTGCAGCATATTCTTTATGCTGGGGTCTACTTAAGTACAGTGGTACATATGAATCTTTGATCTCCAAGAAATTGTGGGATCAAAGTATTCACTGTTTTGGATATAAATCTGTGCTAAAATCAACTGCTTATAGTTCTGGCCAAGGAAAAGAACCTGGTACAAATGCCTTTGAACTCATATCATTCCAGGTAGTAGGTGCACTTTTGAGTTAATAGCATTTCTTTGAACTTAATTTCTTTACTGTTGCATGGTCTGGAATAGATATCAGTCACTAATAATCTATTTCACATTCATTTTCAGTGCTGGTATTTTGCAAGAGGAGGATGAGATACAAGCAGAAATTTGCTGCTGTGTAAAGCTAGTCTCCTAACAGTTCCTAATGTGTAAAACTGTACATAGTATCCTAGTTCTCAACTATTATCCTAAAGCAAACACTCAGGGCATGTCTACACTATAAAATTAAGTCGTTAGTTCAATTTACAACAGTGTCCACACTATCCTCCTCATCAGGAGTGGCTGTTGCATCATTGGGTCTATACACCCCATCACAGGTACCAATCTCTTTCACCTTCCTCAGACTCCAAGAATGAGGAACACAGACTGTTTTGGGGCATACTGTGATACATACAGTTGCATTCCTGGTCATCAGGAGTGCTTCCACTGAATTAAGAGGGGCAGTGTGGGGGTCTGAGAGCCCTGGCTCTCAGCTCTACACGCAACTCCTTGCCAGGAGCCTGGCTTCTCCCGTAGGCTATCGGCTCCCCACTGCCAGGGGCCTGGCCATCCCCCCGAGCTCCTGGCAGGGAGCTCTGCACCTGGAGTCCAGGCAGCTCCCATGGGGAACCTCAGTGTAGTCACTGGGATCCCCATGGGAAGCTAGGAGCCTCTAAGGCAGCACCCAGCAGGGATTCCAGGTCACAGCATGGCTGGGAGCAGGAAGTCCAGGCAGCAGCCAGGCTAGGGGAGATGGGACCCGGGGGTAACCCAGGGGGCAGCTGGGCTCTGTCTGTCCCCCTCATCTGCGCAGGTGGGACAGCCCATCTTTCTTGTCAATTTCACGGATCCAGCATAAGTGGGATCCTGAGAATATATTAAGGATGCACTCCTCTTCATCCATCACCACCATCCTATCTGTTCTCTTTACCACATACAGTGATGCCCTATGCCCGATAGGGAACATCTACACAGCAATTAAACACATGCAGCTTCCCTGGGTCAGCTGGGAAGGTTCAGGCTGTAAAACTGCTGTGTAGACATTCAGGCTCAGGCTGGATCCCAAGCTCTGGGACCCATGCCATGGGTCTTTTATTCCAGCGTATATGTACCCTTAGGCAGTACCTACTCCCTAACGCTGCTCACCAGATGATGCAGGACTGCCATGCGGGTATATTGCCTACTGCATAATTACAGTGAGGAGCTCTTCCCATAGTTAGTTTTCTCATGCAGTCTAAACTCAGTGAACTTAACTCCTGGAGCACATGTTCTTCTTCAGGCCATATCTGTCCACTCCAACACTGGTAGCTCCATCTTACACCCTGTGCTCTACTTTCTTGCCATCCCTGCAGACATCTTCCTAACCTGTTGCATTGGTTTTATACATACACATTATATATGTAGGTTTCAAATATTTACAAATCTCTCCGTATATGGCTGCTTTTGTGTGTGAGAGTGTGTATTGTTATGGGTTGGGTTACACTCGCCAGCTTAAGTGAGGTTTAACAGTCATCTTTCATCGGAGAAGTGTAAAAAGCAAGTGAGCTCCTTTATGGAACCGGATAGCAGAAAACAATGGGAGCACCACCCAAAATAGGGGCAGATTGCAGGACTCCAGTAGAAACTATCATAGAACTGAAGAGTTTTTACTGCAATATAGCAAATGCAGGGGCTAGGTATTGATTAGCGGAGGTGTGCATGAGAGAAGCAGCAAGAAATGCCAGAGAAACAGAGACATAGAAGGAGAAGAAAGCCAAGCACACAGAAGCAGTGGTAGCACGGCCCTGAGAAAAAGCTTAGTGAGAGAACTTTTGGGGTACAAGGGTGGTTGAAAAGAGGCTTGGAACTGTGAGCAAAGAAAGGATCTTGCTAGATTCCTATTGTGTTTAGGGAAACAGGGCTTTGTGTACATTCTTTGTAAATAAACAGGATGCCATCAAAAAAACACCTGACTCCATCATCAATTTCACCTCCAAATGGAAACAACCCTAGGCCTAATTTTTCGATAAGATCTTAGGTGTAAAAAGGGTAACAGTGTTCCAAACCCACATGCATACATTTGTGAGATAATATACACAGAAAACCAAATCATATGCAGGGAGATGTGCAATATTCTAAACTCACATACACACATCACAGATTATCGTCACCTGCCTTGTCCTCTTATCAACATCTTTGTGCCACTACTTTTTAGCAGAAGTCATGTTCTTAATGAGAGCCACTGGGAGAGAAAAACACAAAATTCATTCACAAACACATGCAGCTCATAAGTTTAGCACTATAAATACAAGTAATACTTTGTCTCAAAGAGCATCTGTGGCTCCTCCACTGCTCACCTATGAACCTTAGTGGAATATGGCTTTGAATTTAAAGGAAGCACAAACTTTCTTTGGTAGGGGATGTATGTAATTTGGGTTCTTTCCCCACTTTTACAGAAAGATAAATTACTATTTAAATTACAAGTTATAAGTTGTGTTTGAAGTAGGAAAATGCCATAAATTGTAACTTCACCCAAGGGTCCTATGGAAGGGTCACTCATTACCCAGAGTTCTCCCTTGTGGCCAGGCATGGTGTAGCAACCTCCTCAGCTCTAGCTCCCCTGTCTACAACCACTCCAAGTCTTCCCCTTCTCATGCTTCAGCCATTCAACCAGGTCATAAATACTCTCACCAATAATCCAACAAACAGTCCAGTGACTTTATGCCAGGTCTTCAGCCCCACCCTGGGCTCAATAGTCTTTCATCCACCCTTGCATCAAAAGGGCTTTACATTCCCATCCTTAGAGGCCGGTAGAACCCAAGCCCTCATTCTGCTCCAGGTTCCAGGCCAGGACCCTGTACTAAGCAGCTAAGGTTTGCTCCCTCAGACTCACTCTTCTACCCTACAGTCACTTGCTACAGTAATCTGCCACCAGGGCCCTCTCAAGCAGCAGCTACTCATTCCAGTATTTTCTTCTCGGAGGTTCCAGCTCTTTGCACTGCTTCCTCCCCAAGTCTGTGACTGGTGAAGAGTCCTCCTCAGATGCCCTGACAGCAGCCACTCTCTGCCTGAGCTGCAACTTTTTATCCCATTTGGTGCTGGTCAAATAATTAGCTGCAGGTGGAGAAGTAGCCACTCAGTCCGTTAGCACCTTGGTGGCTGTTGCATCATCGGGTCTATACAGCCCATCACAGGTACCAATCTCTTTCACCTTCCTCAGACTCCAAGAATGAGGAACACAGACTGTTTTGGGGCATACTATGATACATACAGTTGCATTCCTGGTCAACGGAGGACACTGCATGTTGTTAGTTTTCAGACATTTGACCAATTGTTAGCCCTAACTGCATTCATGACATGGAATCCTCATCTGCATTCCTCCTACATGGCAATGCACACTGGGGAACTTTTAGTATGCAGCAACAGGGTCCCCCGGGTACTTAGTATGCAGCATGCTTGAGCTTGTAGTTTTACTTTACAGCTTGCTGCGTACCAGCTGCACATTTAGATATACCACATGTGATGCTAGGCAAGTCACTTAAACCAAACTTTTCACCAGTTGTCACAAATTGTGCATTCCTCATTTCCTAGATGACCAGCTTGAGACCCTGAGGGCTGATTTATAGAAATGTTGAGCGCTCAAACCTGCAGTTGAAGTACGTGGGAGCTGTGCTTTTAACACATGAAGTGCTACATAATTCTAAGCACTCTGAAAAATGAAGTCCTAGGTGTCTCAAATTGGGCAACCAAAATTAGTGGGTGCTTTTTGTCCTTAATCTCTCTGTGCCTCAACTACCCATCTGTAAAATGAGGACACAGTAATTGTGAAGATAAACTAATGAATGTTTATGAAGCACTCAGATACTATAATGATGAGGAGCACCAGATAAAAACCTATGAAGGAATTAATAATTCTGTCTTCAGAACAGAGTTTGAATAGCGGGCAGCAAATAAGACATGGGGCTATCCAGCAAACTTAGAGGATAAAACAAAACATTGAACAGTTGCTTATGAACAGAGCACTGTCCTTTCTGTGCACTGAATGAAGCCAGAGGCCTGTGGAAAAAATTGTATGATCATGTAATTAAAGACTATTATAATTCCTATGCACAAGAAGGGCAAATTAAGGCTGCAAAGTCAGGACACAAAAATGTTTTCTATATAAGTGCTATAATTATTTATAAACAGTCTTAATGATAAGCATTGGTACCTATGCCAGCAATTATAAAAAATCTGACCAACATTTTTATAAACATAGAACCCAAGCATGGGGCTATTTGGATCCAGGATTTCTATTTTGACCCCATCTCTAATGCTTCTTGATTAATAGTTTTCATCTTTTCTGGACTAAATCCATTAATTTCTCCAGCACAATAGTTTATCACAAAGAGAACAAATCCTAATCCACTGGGGTGGGTCAAACATATGTCTTGCAGAGTAATTAAGTCCAACCCACTAAGGGAATAGAAAACAGGTTCAAATCATATAACATATACACTAGGCAAAACTAGTATGCAGCGCTGCTCAATGTACTTGGCATGTCCTTTTTGAAGTAAAATGTAGCACACAAAAGGATGGTGCTTGAAAACCGCTGTGGTGAAATTCTGAAACAAGTGGGTTCATAATTCTGTGGAAGGAGCAAGTTGGAAGAAGGGAAGTTTTCCCTGGTAAATATTTACCATTCAAGCCTGGTGGAGTCAGGATCTCTGCTCAAGGAAAAGGATGACAGGAACGCCACCGCAATTTTTACTCCCTTTGAAACTAATGTACAACTTCCTATAGTCCTGTTGAGTTACCATCTCTGGATCCCTACAGTTCTAACAAGTTGGAGGAACAATGCAGTGCCTATTTGCCCAGAACTAGGGATATTCCATTGTCAGCTCTGGGAAAAACATCAAGAGGAAGCAATTAAGCACGTGGAGAAAAAAAAAAGATTCATGCAATATTTTAGACTAGGGCTTTGTAAACAAGCTATTAAATATATGATTCATGTACTTCATTCATCTAGAAATGTTCAACCTATGCTGACACGGTTCTGTAACACTGAATAAATGGGTAGTGTATAGAGCCTTCTACCACATCCCCGCCAGTAAATAAATAAGCACACTTTAAAAACCCCTTGCTTGAGCATTCAGTTTATTTCCTTCTATTGTCTGTCAAGAGATTTTACAAATTAGAGGGGGGAAAAGGATATTTAGACAGAATTTAAACTAACTGAATTATTTAGTAAACAGATGCCAAGTGGATGCATAATTTATTTTAAATGTGTGTAATGGAGCTTTAAGGATCAAGGACTCTTTAGTCAGGATGCCTCTCTTTCTGGGTTGTAGCACTCATTTACTGCCCTATAAATACACCCACCCCCACCATTATGTAACACAGATGTACTTTAGGTTCTTCCTCTTTAAGGCTCCCCACTGCAAGGTTCTGAGAGCTCTCTAGGACATGCTGAGCACCCTCAACTCCCAATGAAGTAATTAAAGATTGAGAGTGCTCAGCATCTCTCAGGAGCCATGAAACACGTTGCTGGATCATATTGTTAGTATTGGCTAGGAAAGGATACAACAACTCCCCCTGGCAAGATTTTACCATTGTGGAGGAAGTAATACACGTGTGTGAGAGACAGAAGGACAGAGAAAGAGGGAGTTATGGGAAAGTAAAATACGATTCATTTTTATATTAACTTTGTTATCTTAGCGAGGCGTGAGTGAATCCATTTTAGTCACAATTTTCAAGAGAGACCAGTGAATTTGGATGCCTCTGGGTTTGGCTCTGATATTAAAAAGTGCCTGCTATTCTCTGAGTATTTGGCCCTTTTAAGATGTGGCATTTCTGTTGGCAAATTTTCATGAGAATTTTACACAATTCAGTCTCAAATCCTGCTCCCAGTGCCGCAAAAATTCTTCTGACTTTAATGGGAGCAGGACTGTGATACTTCATAATTCTTAAAGATACGCAAAGAATGGCTTTGGAAAAAAGATAAGTCTTGCACAGCTTGAGTGACTTGTTTGTCAAGTGTCTGTGTATGTATGGGGGAGCAAGCAGCCTAAAAATATCCTGGCTTATGTCTCTGTTGCAGTAACACATAGTACCTCATGAACACAAACAAGCCCAGCAACCAATATGGGAAACGTTGATAGGTAATTATGTCCTCTCTAATATGTAAACAAAAATAGCACACACACATGTGAGTGGGCCTCCCTTTTTTCCATCTGTGTCTCCATGTCACCAGAGTTGCTCATTGCAGTCTTGTTTTAGGAGAAGATACTTATTCCTACACCTTTCTTGTTCTTAGAATACATAAATATGGTAGCAATGCTCCTCTGAAGCACCATCACCACCTGTCATCATCAGAGACAGGACACTGGCTAAGATGGCCCCTTAGTCTGATCCAATAAGGCAATTCCCTATGTAGCTGTATGACGAGTGTCCCTGAACTTCAGGGGAGGACTCGACTCAGTCCCTCTGAACATGGTTTGCACTTTCTTAGCCCCATTTGTCACCAGTTCTTTTTTGTGCTGTGCACCATCTGCAGCTCAGTGACAGAATAGATTTAGCAAACTATGTGTCAGAGTTGATCCTGGAAAGGTCTAAGTTAAGTAAAGATTTCCCCTTTGCTTGACATCAGTTTATCAGTTAAATGAACCATTTGTGGGTAGGCTTCCCCCTCATCAGGAATAGTTCAAATAAACATACAGCATTAGTCAATGGCAGCCTGTGTGTAGGTATGTGAGGGGGACAGTTCAGAATCTGTCTGATAGGTGTCCATACAGTATTTGTGTATATGGATGCAACAATAAAATCCTTAATAAATATAATGGTTAAAAGAAAGGGACAATTCAACAATAATCTTCACTCCTCAGAGTGACCATCTTCACCGTCCTCCCTGTGATGCTACCAAGAACATCCTCAAAATTATAACATTTTCATCTTTCCTCCCAATTCTTCCCTTTCTAGAGCTAACCAACTCCTAGGCACGGCCAAGCAGTTCCATCCCTGGCTGTACCCTAAAATCCACACATTTTAACATTTCTGCTGCCTCATAGTACATGTGCTAACAATATGGTAAAACAAGAGGAGGTCTCAAGAGGGAAGTGAACCTTTCCATCCACGGGGACTCTGATATAACTTTGATTTCTCTTTATTTTCCAGTATAGCCACAAGGCAGAAAATGACTGAGCACATCAAGCAAACCTAAAAAAAATCCTTGTTGTCTTTCTGAACTGAGAACTAGCTCACTATCCTCACTTCTAAGTACTGCCTGCATCTCCACCCTTGGGCATGATTTGACACCTCACTGCACCTCATGTAATCACTTACACCTGTGCAAAGTGAACGTAATATGGTAGTGAAATGTCACCATTCTGATTTGGTTGTGTTTTATATACTCTTTGTATATGTACATCAGGGGCATACAAGGTGCAGGACAGTGGAGATCAGCTCCTTGTTTCTCTCTACAATACTCCCCATTTCATGCCTAAGATCTGCCCAGTCTTCTCATCCTGTTGCTGACTCTTGACCAGATGTTGCAACCATGGACAGGCCCACACTGGGGGAAGGATAGCTCAGTGGCTTCAGCATTGGCCTGTTAAACCCAGGGTTGTGAATTCAATCCTTGGAGGCCATTTAGGGAACTGGGGTAAAATTCTGTCTGGGGATTGGTCCTGCTTTGAGCAGGGAGTTAGACTAGATGACCTCCTGAGGTCCCTCCCAACCCTGATATTCTAAGTGCAGTGTCTCATCACCTTAGGGGGATCTCTGGAGGCATTATTACTCAGAGATCCACAATGTCTCCCAGAGCACTCAAACTCCCAGTGGGAGTACAATGTGTTGCTGAAACCCTGAGGAGATGCAGCACGTTCTTACCTATGTGGTTAGGTGATGGGATGGAGCCCGGGACTCAATCCTATCCATCCACTTTGGGGTGCTTAGCACACTGGTTATAGTAGCAGGTAGCAGTCCCTATATTCAAGGGAGTGCAAAGACCATAATTGTGTTTAATACTGCATGGAAGAGAGGATTAATTCTGTCTTTGTGCACCTCCATAAGAGTCAGAAATAATAATCCCCTGCCTACTCCTTATTTGGTTCTTTATGTTTTCTCCACTCACCACCACCTATGGTTGGAATGACCCTCTTGCTCTGTATCATAAAAATGAATGGGCTAGAAGAGACCTTGAGAAGTCATCCAGTCCAGCCACCTGCACCAAAGCAGGGCCAAATGCCTAGACCACCCTGACAGGTGTTTGTCTAACCTGTTATTAAAATCTCCAGTGATGGGGATTCCACAACCTCCCTTGGAAGCCTACTCCAGCGCTTAATTATCCATTGTAATTAGAAAGTTTGATCTTAATATCTAACCTAAATCTCCCTTGTTGCAGATTAAGCCCATTCCTTTTTGTCCTACTTTCAGTAGTTGTGGAGAACAGTTGATCACCATCCTCTTTATAACAGCCCTCACATATTTGAAGACTTATCAGGTGCCCCCTCAGTCAGCTTTTCTCAAGACAAAACATGCCTAGTTTTTTTTTTATAACTTTCTTCATATGTCAGGTTTTCAATTTTTTTTAACTCATTTTTGTTGCTTTCTTCTGGATTCTCTCTAATTTGTCCACATCTTTCCTAAAGGGCAGCATCCAGAAGCGGACACTACACTACTCCATTGGAGGCCTCACCAGAGTGGGACAATTTCTTCCCACATTTTACATACAACACCGCTGTTAATATATCCCAGAATGATATTAGCCTTTTTCACAACTGCATCACATTAAGTCATTCAATTTGTAGTCCACTATAACCCCCAGATCCTTTTCGGTAACACTATCACCTAGCCAGTTATTTTCCCTTTTGTAGTTCTGCATTTGATTTTTCCTTTTTAAGTGTAGTACTTTGTGTTTGTCTTTACTGAATTTCATCTTGCTGATTTCAGACCAATGCCAGTGTTGTTTTGAATTCTAATCCTCTCCCCTCCAAAGTGCTTGCAATCCCTCCCAGTGTGGTGTCATTGCTCCACTTCATTATCCAAGTCATTAATGAAAATATTTAGTAGTACTGGACCTGAGAGACTCTTGTGAGGTCCCACTAGATACATCCCCCCCCACAATCTGACTGTGAACCGCTGGCAATTACTCTTTGAGTAGTCTTTCAACCAGTTGTGCACTCACCTTACAGTAATTTGATCTAGACCACATTTCCTTAGTTTGCTTAGGAGAATGGTGGGGAGGGTTTGAGCACTGGCCTGCTAAACCCAGGGTTGTGAGCTCAATCCTTGAGGGGGGCCATTTAGGGATCTGGGGCAAAAATCTGTCTGGGGATTGGTCCTGCTTTGAGCAGGGGGTTGGACTAGATGACCTCCTGAGGTCCCTTCCAACCCTGATATTCTATGACTGTCATGTAGTACTGTGTCACATCTTCACTACCTCCTCTGAAACCCACTTGCCTCACATTGCTGTCTACTGTGGACTTCCACACTTGTGCTATTTTTACTTCTACTCTCCCTCTCTGCCTGCCACATACTTGTTTAAAATAATTTTAAAAGTACTTAAACTTTTTACACAACAAAATAGGATTCATGTCATGCATGTGTGTTTCTACCCTTGTCCTTCCATTCCTTATTCCAAAGCCATCTTTTGTCCATTGCCATCATTCCCTCTGTTTGATTAAGGCACTGATCCTGCAAAGAATTACATATGTGCTACTTAACTTTAAAATCAGGACTACTACTGAAATTTATGGGACTGTTCAGGTGCTTAAAATCAAGCATATGATAAGTTTTTCCAGAGTCTTATATTGTAGGCTCTTGGAGGGTGGAGACACCAATATTTAAATGATAATAATATATCTTAATGATAATGGGCCAAATTGTGAAGTCCTTCTTAGTCCTTACTCAACTCCCATTGGCTTCAAAGGGATTTTGATTATGAAGTTTAGGATTTTTCCCAATAAATAATATAGGGCTAGACTGTAAACATCTTACCCACCATTAGTTAACAGTTGGCCACAGTAGGAATAATCCCACTGACATCTGTAAGACTACTCACATAAGTAACTGCTTGAGACTGTAAGAGATTGACAGGCTATTCCATACTCTAGAAAAGTTTGAATCCCACCAACTGTATCAAATAATACCAGTCAAGGAATGGGCGCTAAAGCCACCAAGATATACATATTTTAATTAAAAGGTGATCTTTGTTAAGCAGGAGAGCCACATGTCCACTGATATTTCAGCTTAGAGCCTTTCTCCCAGGAAGGAGTCCTAAGCTTGCTGTGGAAACTAGAATGAAAACAAATGACGAGATCTCAAAAGTTGTCATGAAACAAAATTGTCATCCTCTGGCCAGCCTCTGACACACTCATCTGTTGTGTCTTGTTTCAAATTGAACTATCTGTGGCAGAGACTGTCTATTCCTTTATGTAGTACAGTACCTGCACCATAAATTCACCCAGACCCCAGCATTTAAATCTGGGAACAGGCAACCAGAGCATCCAAGTTGATCTTCCGTCTTGAGATGGAACAAGAGGAACTGATATTGAACTAAATGTATCTTGCGATACATTTGAGAACCACAGGGCTGCTTAAAACAGTTCTGTCCTGGATCATGGGGACGCCATCCCACAAAGGACAAGTTGAAAAGCTAGTGTGATGTTTACTGCTCCTGGGCCATGGGGCATAGAGTATGAGCTGATACATGCCAACTGAGAACCCAAGCCACTGAGGAGAGCATAGTGTCTCCCCTTTTATCATGATCCTGGCTGGGATATATGGGAGGTTTGCCTCTCCACCTGTTTAACAGAAATCCTCCATTCCTCAAAGTCCTTCCCATAAACACATGCAGCAGTTAAGGCTACATTCCATTATCGTCTCTCCTGTAGGTCAAAACCACTCTGCTTAAGGAGTCTGGGGTGGAGGCGATGGCACACTGAACCTCAGTCCTTGTAAACAAGGGTGTCCTCAGAAGGCCACAGATTTGCTTGAGTAGTTCAGGAAAATAAGCAGAAGGCTATTTATTAAAGGCACTGTCCTTTGGATAGAAATACCACAACGCTTCTGCCCTCGCTTAGTTTTCACAAATGAACCAACCTGGAGCTGTTTCCACATATGCTGTAGAACAGCTAAACAAACCCTGATGCTAACAGAGGCCTTCAGTGGGAGTGAGTTGTTGCTAACAACAGAGTACATGCTGGGCAAGGTTAGCTGGAAAAACAGTGACTTCTTGCTAACAATCATTTGTAAAGCACCTGGCTGAGAAGGAAAGATTTCTGCAAACATCATACCCCATGTAAGCTGGTATACCTGGTGCAGCGGATTTCAGTGGCTATATATTATCATCTTCTGCTGCCATTAGAGAGGAACATGGGCATTGACATTGATTGACATGCACACAAAAAGTCATATTTTGTAGGCATTTTAGCTGGTAACTTGCCATTTCCATTCTCTCACTAATTTCCAGTTTCTGGTGTAATTTTTCATTTCATTATCACTCTTCATTTTTCTCTTTATACACTGCGCTCACTTCATTTCTTCCTTTCATTTTGTTTCCTTTGATACCCTAACAGCTGGGTTTAAGAAAGTGTCGCTTTTATTTTTTGTCACTGGAGGCAAGGAAATTAGCACCTTGATGGAAGACATATTGCATGGCACATATCAGCATTACAGAGATCTTAAACACATTTCACTCCACTGTGATTATAAAAACTTAGTGCTGGCATCACAGTTTTCAGCCATTTTACCTCACTTACCCCCATCACTCTTGCAGAATGACAGCCATAAACATATATTTTAAAAAAAGCAGGCCGAGCCTCTCCCTTGACATTATTAGAGAATGGCAGCAATGGCAAACCTTTCCTTAGTGTGACAAAGGTTCTCTTCTACCTTGGTGGTCCTGTGCTTATTGGCAGATTTGCTTGCCTCAGAAATTCACCATGGGGCCAAGAAACAGCCCAGAGACCTTCCTCTCTGGTAGAAGCCACAGTCCAGGTCAATTCCTCCTGTGTCTGATCAGGAGTTGGGAGGGTTGGGGGGAACCTGGTCCCACTCTCTACTCCGGGTTCCAGCCCAGGGTCCTGTGGACTGCAGTTCTCTAGAATGTCTCCTGGTACAGCTGTGCGACAGCTACAACTCCCTGGGTTACTTTCCCATGGCCTCCTCCAAACACCTTCTTTAACCTCACCACAGGACCTTTCTCCTGGTGCCTGATAATGCTTGTACTCCTCAGTCTTCCAGCAATATGTCTACTCACTCTCAGCTCCTAGTGCCTCTTGCTCCCAGCTCCTCGTATGCACACTACAAAGTGAAGTGATGTCCTTTTTAAACTCAGGTGCCCTGCTTAGCCAGCCTCTCCTATTTGATTCTAGCAGTTTCTTCTTAATTGGCTCCAGGTGTCCTAATTAGCCTGCCTGCCTTAATTGGTTCCAGCAAGTTCCTGCTTGTTTTGGAACTGCCCCTGTTACCTTATCCAGGGAAAAGGGATCTACTTAATCTGGGACAAATATATCTGCCTTCTAACACTCTCCCGTAGCCATCTGCCCTGCCTCTGTCACACTAGTCATTGCTGATTTTAGAAATACGTCATAGGGCTAATACATTTATTTAACATGCTCTCTCACTATGATCTTGCAACTACACAAAGACTGCGGAGTTGTCCCATTAAGTGTCCTAGAAATTAAAATGATGCATATGATTCTATATGTCAGAAGACTGATCGTGAGCATTGTGAAGGGAAGGGACGTAAGAAAGAGGTCCTCCTCCCTTTTGAGTATCAGGGACAAAGAAGCTGCTTGCACTTGCTCCTGTTCCCAGGGATCAAGGCTCTGTAAAGGGGGCTGGGAGGGGTTTATGAGCCTGAAGAAAAGTGGAAATGTGATGGAGGGAGAAGATTGCCCAATTTCACATGGAAGAAGTAGCCTTGTTGGAGATTGTGCATCTTTTCATTGCCCTTCCTGGGGTGGTGCAGGTCCTCAGCATTCCTTATGCAGGGCTCTGGCTTCGGAACCATGACCTATCTCCCAAAATACACACATCTCAAGAGAGATGAGTGTCTGAGCTCAAAAAGTGCTTAGAAGTCCTAAATCTCTGGGGGTGGTGCAGGGGAGAAGCCTGCTTCTGAACCAAAGACCAGAAAAATAAATGGCTTCCCGCAGAAAGCCAGCAAGCAATGTAATTCTTCTAGACGAAGGTTTATCTAGCCTGAAAATAAATGTCTGCTACGATAACTTCAGGCACTGTCTGAATAGTAACTAAATTCACAACACCCTGAAAACAGGAGCCCAAAGGAAACCATGTGTCAAACAGTGATCCCAAACCATAAACTAGTAATATGTAAAATCATAGTAACCACTTCACACTTATATGTGCATAGCAGCTTTCATTCTGAAGAAACCCAAAGCGTTTTACAGATTGTATGCCATAAAGAGAGATCACTCACCAACCAATGAAATGTAGCCAGCTCTAGGGAAAACAGCAGCAAATCCTGTACCAGCAGCCCATATCCAGCCTGGCTGTGGACTTTTTTTAGGATGAGAAGCAAATAATTGTACTTCAAATAATGCCACAGGGGAGAATTAGGGAGGCAGAAAGTAACCAGCCAAGTTGAAATTTGACCAGGATGAGTTCTTAAATGACAAAACAAATAAGTATCTTGGAGTAACAACTCATTGGGGATGGGGGGCAAAGCTCCTCCCCGAACTGCACTGTAACACCAAGCAGGGAAATTAGTTCAGTTCAAAGGAGAGAGTGACTCTATAGTCCCCATAGACATCTTCAGCATTCAAATATCAGATTCTGCAAATATGGTGCTCAGTTCACCCCTTGAGTTTTGCCAGTGCAAGATAGAAGAACCTTGCTTCAGGCCACTAGCAGCTGAAAGTCCATCAATTCCTTTCCCTCAGTTCTCATTCTGTCATGGGGCTTTGAGCTTTCTGATAGACCTATGCAGGTGGGGTAGACCTGAAAGGGTCTCGTCTCTTGGACATCCTCCACTGACAAAGCTCCTCTACATCCCTGGCTGGAATTTAAATCTGCTGTTTCCTGGCAGATCTCCCAGAGTCAATACTCATGCCTGCCATTCCCCCATCCCCGATGGGGCAAATCCACCATTTGGTGAAGGTGTAGTGGATAGAAACTTCATCCCCATTATGCCCATGGGGAGAATCTGGTGAATGCTCTGTATGTAGGTTTACCCGCATCACACAGCTTCCTCTTTTTTGTTGGAAGGAATAAGCCCGCTGAAAACTCAGAAGTTTGTCTTCCAATCCTCCACAGAAACACACAAAATGATGAAAAATTGTTACCTGGAAACCAGAGGGTTTCTTCTCTTTTTTTAATGTACAGATGACAAAGCTGTGATCAGCAGAGACTCTCAAGCATGACCCACTCAGGACATAAATCAGAGGGAACTGCTGGAAAAGCATTCTCCAGGATGGCCCCTTTCTTTAGGAAAGTTCTTCCCACTTGGGGCCAATATAGCCCAGAACTGTAGAGGTTCAGGTTACACTGCAAGGTTCATCATTTTAAGGGAGGCATTAAAGGATTGGAAGAATGCTGCCTGAGGGATATTCTTTAATGTGGGCTGGATATTCAGGTATTTTATCTGTGCAGTATGTTTTATCTGGTGTTTGGTTCCACATTAAGGGCTAGCTGTTGGTTCTCTCTTGTGTGCAAGTAATTGTGTTTTTAACTGCCTGGGTGCCTAGAGCATTAAAGAGGTGCTCTGTTTGGTTTGGTTTTATAAATAATAAATAAGTAATGGTTGACTTCCATTCATGTAGTTACTGAACATATGGCCCTTAAGGAGCGAGAAATCTCAGGATGCAGCGAATCACGTGCAGAGGATTCAGCAAGGCAACTTGATCTAGATCAGTGATTCCCAACAAATGTTCCTGACCTGACTAAGTAGTTAAGAACCTAAATTGTGCCACTGATTTGTTCAAACTACTCATGTGCTTTAAGTTAAGCATGTGATTAAGTACTTTGCTGAACTGGGCCTATCTGAACACTTGTACAAGTTTATCCAACTAAGACCTCTATTGGATTAGGCACCATTTCTCAAGACTGGTGTCTGGAATGTTCCCAGCCCCATTGGGAAAGTCTACATTGTGCAGTAAGCTTGGGCTCTGACTCAGGTTTGAGCCCAAGTCCCCCATTCCGTCCACACACAGACCAGTCTGACTCAGGACTCAGGTCCTAGGACCCTCTTTGGGCAGGGAGGGGTTCACAACCCAAGTTAGACTAAGTCTCAGGTCAAAACCCTGTCATTTTTCAGTGTGGATGCAGCTCAAGATGCAGACTCCAGTCAGAAGGTCTGTGTAATGCAGTATGGATCCACATTAGTCCAGCAACTGTGAACCAAGATTTACAGTGCAGTGTGGATGCTCTAGGCCAGACTAGGAAACGCCAAGTCCAAGTTTCAGAGATCTGGATTGACAACGCAGCATAGACATACCCCCAGAAGATTCAGACATGTACTGGTGAATGGGAGGTGGATAGTGGTTGCATACTAGCATAGAGTATCAAGACTCATCATGAAAACTGGGAGGAGGATCTTAAGGTTGTCTAAGGACTGGTGAGTCATAAAGGCCAGAAGCACCAGTACTAGGATGCATATCAATTGGTAGCCATTCCTATACTGTACACTATTAAAAACCTGGGTTTCATCAGGTCACTTCTCACACTTCTCAGTAGAATCTGAACCTCTTAGCTCTTGTGGATTCTGACTCCCTATTCCAATCCAAAAGTTCCTGACTCTCTATTCTAATCTAAAAAGGAAATTCCTTTTGCAGCCTTTTCTCTTCTATCCTTCTTTTCAGCAGCACGTTATGTATTCACAATTTTGGAAGACTCTGCCTGTAATTCAAAATCATTTTGGCTTATTAAAAGGGCACATACTGTACTTCAGAATCATTTTGGCTTATTAAAAGGGCACATACTGTACTTCATTATCAGGGATGCTGTAAATTATGAAGCATTTTGGAGAAAATTGCAGGATATTTAAACTCATTTCTTGCTGAAAATATGCAAAATCCTTTGGGGAAAATGCAAGCAGATGGTGTTTGAGGCATTCATTGTTTTCTTGTGTAGCTGTAAACAAATACTGTAAATTAAAAACCACAACTGATCTTTAGGAAAGCTCATCCCAAATAAATATATAAAATGATTTCCAACAAAGGAAAAGAAACTCTAAACTCATAGCAGTTTTAGCTTCTCAATGTTTTCTTTCTCCCATTTCCATTCTTAAGAGTACCTGTTTGAGGGTCCTTCAAGTTTGTGGCTGAAACTCTTGGGATGGATCATCAGCTGGTGGAAACTGTCATAAGTCCATTCGAGTCAATGGAGCTGGGACAATTGACACTAGGTGAGGATCTGTCCCATTGTGGTGTAGGCAATAGTGCCTCTTGTATTCCCAAGACTGCCACACTTTTAGTCATTCCATCCTCCCCATCCTTTTCTCTTTTTAGTAAATCATGACTCCTATTCTCAGCTCTGTGTGGTATGAAAATTTACTAATAGCTCTGTGCCTCAGTTTACCAGTCCATAAAAGATGTATAATACTACTTCCCTACTTCACATGGTTATAAGAAGCACTTGAACCAGAGTCTAGAATATTTGCAATATTAAACATCCTTTGACTTCAGTGAACAGCATCTGGTGCTTCATAAGTGCAAAATACTATCAACATTATTATTTATCCCACCCTTCTTGCCTTTTGTGCCTGGGCAAACCTACGGTACTCAGCAAAATAATAGTAACAGGAACAAGAATAGAACTCTTTGCAGAAGAGAAAAGGAAGGGAAGCTGGACTTGCAAAAGCTCTTTATATTGATTTTTTTTATTTCTTTAATAAAGTGCTTTTGTAAATCAACAGATTAGTGTACATAAGTCTAATAAAACAATTAACAACTCTAAAATTTAAGATTTATAGAATCAAATTATTTTCTGTTACATTATTCTTGGTTGTATTAGCAGGAGTGTTGTAAGGAAGACACAGGAAGTAATTCTTCCACTCTACGCAGAAGTGATAAGGCCTCAGCTGGAATATAGTGTCCAGTTCTGGGCACCACGCTTTGGGAAAGACATAGACAAATTGGAGAAAGTCCCAAGGAGAGCAACAAAAATGACTGAAGGTCTAGAAAACATGACAGATGAAGAAAGATTGAAACATTGGGTTTGTTTAGTCTGAAGAAGAGAAGACTGAGAAGGTGGGCCATACCAGTCTTCAAGTACGTAAAAGGTTGCTACTGAGAGGAGGGTGATATAATTTTGTTCTGCTTATCCACTGAGGACAGGACAAGAAGTAATGCGCTGAAATTGCAACACGGGGAGATTTCGTTTAGACGTTAGGAAAAATTTGCTAACTTTTAGAATAGTTAAGCTCTGGAAAAAATTACCTAAGTAGGTTGTGGAATCTCTGTCCCTGGAGGTTTTTAAGAATAGGTTAGGCAAACACCTGTCAGGGATGATCTGGATAAGTTAGTCCCACCTCAGTGCAGGGAACTGAACTAGGCGACTTATTAAAGTCCCATCCAGTTCTGCATTTTTATGAGTCTATAAATCTCATGTAATTCCATTGACTTCAACAATGAAATTAATTCATGTTGAAGTCAATGGAATGGAGAAGGGACTTTAGTTCGTTGTAAAAGGGAAAATAATATTTTTTATTTGCACAATAAAACCTCTGGTATATATTCGCTTAGTGAGAAAATTCCAAACATGGAAAGAACACAGGCAATGAACTGGTAATTAAATTCAACAAATGGCAGTAATAGAGGGGAACCATCACCTTGCAGTTGCAAGCACTGGACTGGGAATCAGGAGAACTGAGTTTAATCCCTAACTCCAATATAGGCTTCCTGCAGAAGATCAACTGATCTCTTTGTGCCTCAGTTCCCTATATGTAAAATTAATACTTGCTTTCTGGTACAGTTTGTCTAGTTTGGGTCAGATTCTGATACCTCTACTGCTGTTGAAAAGTATCTTATTAAACTAGTGATCCCACTTAAAATTAATGGGACTTTGTGGCAGAGTGTCTGCCCCACTCTGGGCTCTAAGGTGTTAATACAGCCCTAGGGAGGATGCACCGTAGGCAACCAATCAGAGGAGGACTGAAGCCAAAATCAGGGCCAAGCAGACCCATATAAAAAGGGAGCTTCAGGGCAGAGGAGTGCAGTTCTCTGCTGGGAGCCCAAGAAGGAAGGAGAGAGTCTCTGGAGGGCTGAGAGAACTGCCAGCACTCTGGACAGAGCAGTGCTGCTAGCAGAGACTGAAGGAGCAAGAGATGGTTCCTGGCTGGCTGCTGGGGTTGGAGGCTGAGGCCCTGAGGCAAGGGCAAAGAGGATGCTAAGGCCACAAGGAAGTGGCCAGGCAATTCTCTGCAGTAGCCACTAAGGGGGTGACTGAACAACAGACTTCAGGTCCCCTGGAAGAGGGGAGCACAGTGTGTGGCATGGCCGGATCGCTGTGTTGCTGAAGAGGACACCATGGTCCTAGGAGAGTTGTGAGTACTAGAGCAGGAGTGAGGGTGGCAAGGCACCACCCAAGGACAGCTAATCCCCAAAACAGCCAGCAGGAAGTGCCAGAGTGTTGAGTGAACCCTGTAACAGACTTATTGTGGTATAACGTACTACCTAACATGAGTAAGGGCTTGTCTATCCTTACAGCTAAATCAGCACTGTGTGATTAATGCGAAATCGGTGTTGATTTAGCAGATCTGGTAAAGACCTGCTAAGTTGATGAGAGAGCACTCTCATGTCAACGTCTGTACTCAGTCAGACATCTGAAGAAGTCAGTATTCACCCACGAAAGCTTATGCTCCAGTACTTCTGTTAGTCTATAAGGTGCCACAGGACTCTTTGTTGCTTCTTTGCCTGATTGACTGGCTAAACAAGAAGTAGGACTGAGTGGACTTGTAGGTTCTAAAGTTTTACATTGTTTTATTTTTTAATACAGTTTTTTTGTACCTAATTCTATATTTGTAAGCACAACTTTCATGATAAAGAGATTGCACAACCGTACTTGTATTAGATGAATTGAAAAATACTATTTTGTTTCTTTTTTACAGTGCAAATAATTGTAATAAACATAAAGTGAGCGCTGTACACTTTGCATTCTGTGTTGTAAGTGAAATCAATATATTTGAAAATGTAGAAAACATTCCAAACTATTTAAATAAATGGTATCCTGTTATTTTTTAACAATGCGATTAATCACGATTAATTTTTTTAAATTGCTTGACAGCCCTATTTAGAACCTTTCCTTGAGTTCTTAGCAACATCCAAATGTGCATATCAGGCTGATGACGAGCAATAACAAACCATGGCATGAACATAAAGAATGCTGGAGAACACACGTAACTTTCTCGTGAAGGTGGGAAAGTGTCACAGTTTGAAGGAACTTAAAAGTCAGTAACATGATCTTGAAGTTAATTCTCAGTTTAATGGGCAGCCAATGTAATTGAATTAATAATGGCATAAGTAAGCCGCATGAATCTGAACAGCCTAAAGTGTATGGACGCAGGAAAGAGGGAATCCAACAAGCAGGCAAATATTAAACCATTCCCTTAATTTCCTCTGCATTGTATGTTTTCAACACTCCAGATCACATATGAGTCTGTGATCAATTTTGTAGAGGTTGCCAATTAGATATAAAGCTTTACAAGTTCATTGTTGATAATGTCAGTGCCATGAAGAAAATTCAGGCCAGTTACAATGTTTGGTACAAAGCTATCTAAAATTGTAAGTGTGGGAGTTTCAAGCATGGGTCTTATCTCATTTGAAATTGAAATATGTTTGCAATGCTTGAATGTGGGAAGATTAATTATCACCTCGGTTTCAAAATAAGAAGTAGTAGAAACCCATCACAGGAAAAAGGGGAAGTGACATTGTCGACAGCTAACAAGAAAGGTTTTTTTTTTTTCAACTGGAAAATAATGTAAAAAAGAAACAAATACATTCATTCTCTAATCTGCAGCCACAGGAAAAAGGTATTTGATAACAACTGAACCCTCCAACACAATCCCAAGACCACATTTTTGTTAATTGACAAGAAGCAGCAAACTAGGATATTGAGCTCATTTTCATAAGCCTACTGATTTAATCACGTTTTAAGCTTTCTACTTTCCTAAACTGATTCCAGCTCCTGATTCCTCCAAGCAGGTAAAATGGATGCCTGAAGGTATCATGATGCCGGTTAGAAGGTTAAAAAATGCACATTATAGTATGTTGCACTCTGATGTATGTCAATAAAAGACCAGGATGCAGCAAATGTTCCTGTGTACTCTTTGAATACAGCTGTCTTTCAAATTGTAGGTAAAAAGCTCCCTCTCATGCTCCAGTGGTTGGGGTCAGACCGCTTTGATATTTCATATCCAGGGTCACTCACAAAGATGCTTCTCTGTTTTTTTAAAGCAATCTGAAGACATCCATAGTTAGTATTACCCTAATTCAGTATCAAAGCTTCCTCATATAATTTCCAAAATGGCACTGCAAAGCATCCCTCTCTTGGTTTAGTTAATGGGATTTGAAGATCGCAAGGTCGCTACCTGCATCACATATTACAATAGCGAGATAAAAGACTTATATTCAAGACCATGGAAATGCTTTCCATCCCATCTGTGCTTCTCTATCTCATTTCTGGTTGATCAGCGACAATAAGGTACCATTTTAGAGGAAAGTCGATACAGTGATTAATCAGAGTGTAATTGAGCATGGGAGTGACTTGTGTTAAAAAAACTGTCATGATTTCAGCTGTAACAAAAAAAAATAAAAAAGCCCTTGGGAAATATGCGCGCACACACACGTTCCCCATTTCATATCACATAACTGCACGCACGCATCCTTCCCCCCAGTTTGCTTTCCCTCCACCTTCACGTTTTGATGGAATACCCATTTTTGCACAAAAATGCTCACTTTTGCATGTTTACAATGGAAAAGTCACTTTTGCTTGGAAAAAGGGGCAGTTTTCAACCCAAACTCATTTTTATGGGGATTTATGCACACCTTCGTGACATTTCCCACATAAATGGGCCTAGTTTTCAGTTCCTAATAGCACATGAAGAACCTTGAATTTCAAGTCATTTTGATTTTAATATAAATATTTCACATACCTCTAGTCATGACTCAGATGAATCTATTACATTTGTCCTGTTCACTTTCCTTCTGTAACTTGGTATTTGGTATAAAAAAAAGAAAAGAAAAGTTAGCAAAATGACGTGGTGCATATGTACTGTACTTTGAGTTTTCCTGATTTCGCTGTCAAGTTTTTTCAGAGCCATTATAAGCCCTATAGGGGCAATTTAGCTTAGTCAAAGTCAAGCTGCCTTCTATCAGCCTCTTATATCTTCAAGAACAGTAATCGTTCCTGAAACTGAACGAGTTTTTTGATATCATGATATTGCTGATGTTGAATGAGGCAAACAAAGTCAGCTTGATTCTCTTAAATTCAGATTAATCTGTAATGCATAAAGTAATAAAAACATTATTTTGACTATCAAACTGAGCAGATATGACAGCAGTCGTCAGGGGAAAATGTGTGTCATACACATACATAAACATGCCACAACAACAAGCTGTAATGTTTCATACTGACTCCGCTTTCTTTGCAGGAACATTTTGCTGCAAAATTGCCTCTGGAGGGGGGAAAAAGTAATGTCTTGTATTGTCTAGAAAGAGATAATATAAAAATGGATTGTTTAGAAAAATAAACAGCAAAAAGGCTTTTACAATGAATCACCTGAATGAACGTTGCCACCTGCCATCAAGGCCTGCATCATGAGTGGCTGTGTGCATGCAAAACACATTGTCAGCAATGCAAACTCAGGGGCATACAGCTAGGGCTGTGCAAAATCTGCAGCTGGAACCCTGAGCCCAGCTGAAATCAAGGTTCTAGCAAAACCTGTGGACAATCAGCTGAGCATCATGAATAACTAGATTTTGACTTATGCATTTTGCACCAGCTAAAGTGCAAGAGAGTTATGGAGAGAGGCCCTAATCCTGAACTATTGAGGTCAATATGAGCTTAGCATATGATTTCAGAGGGTGCAGGGTCAAGGCTGGAGTCATTTTTGGTACCTGCTGGCTTTTGCTTGAGTAAAGAGTAAGCATTAGCTCCCCCACCTACAGAAAGGTATTAGACTTAAGGGCAGTGCTGCTTACCTGGTGCTTGCACCAAACTTAATAGACAGGATAGTGGTCACCTAGAAGAGGTCCTACCTGAGCAGATGCTCCTATCATTGTTCCCCCGTCAACCGACACAATAAAGGTAAGGTTGGGAGGATCGGAGAATATAGTCCTGACCCTGATATATGGGATGGTGTTCAGGCCACTGGGCAAGAGGTGTCATGCTGGGCAGGAAATCCCCCCGCGGTGGGGATTTTTGACAGTTTGGGAACTATAGAACATTCATAAACTGAAGCCTACTCACAGCTCACCCACGTACCACTTTAAAATGTTACCATGTGGATACTCTGGAGGCCCTAGTGACTGGGCATAGAGCATATACAGACATTGCCTGGTGTGAGGAACATTCGACTGGTGATCTGTTCTGGAAACTAAAGTTACATTATAATAATAGGAGATATACCTATCTCCTGGAACTGGAAGGGACCTTGGAAGGTCATTGAGTCCAGCCCCCTGCCTTCACTAGCAGGACCAAGTACTGATTTTAACCCCAGATTCCTAAGTGGCCTCCTCAAGGATTGAACTCACAACCCTGGGTTTAGCAGGCTAATGCTCAAACCACTGAGCTATCCCTCCCCCCCAAGACTGGAGGAAAAGGAGAAAATCTTCTGTGATTTGCATAGCAATGTGAAAATATCCTGTTTGTTCAGGGGCGCAAGAATGCAAAACATTTTTATTTCTTGCCAACAATTAATTTTGCAAAGGTTAAATGCTGGACTTGCAGGCAATAAACTAACAACCCCACCATTAATTCATTTCTTTTGCCAAAATCTGGAGATGATACAACTCTACTTATACTGGTGTGGAATTAAGGATTGGCTTTCCGTCTTAAAATCTTCATACTTCCAGCTAAACTAATGCTTATGAGATGTGAGGACTCGTGTATGTGGGCATGTTCCTGACTCACTAGATTGAGCTGTGCAGGCCATTTCAATACACCTTCTATGCCACATCGCTTCATCATGAATTTTAATTAGTATATTTTACAGAGACACTATTTGAGTCCTGCTCAATTTGCATGGAGCCCTGCTGCTGTAGGTAACCCTGTTGATATCAACAAGACTTTGTATGAGCTGAGGGTCCATGCTAATAGATCCCCTGATGCAGGAATAGGACATCAGGGAGTTTTTAAAACACTGTATGGATACTCAAAAACAACAAGCACCTTAAAGACTATCAGATTTATTTGGGCATAAGGTTTGTGAGTAAAAAAAACACTTCTTCGGATGCATGGATACTATTTTTCATGTCTACCAGAAATAGAAACAAAAGACTTACACGAATAGGAGGTAGGTTTTCACAGCTCTTTTCCAGTGGTATAAAGCACCGGGTTCGAACCCTGATGGTTTAGGAGATATTGACCCAGCTCCAGACTGAACAATGCCCATTCTGTACCTCAGACCAGTGTAATTTTGCAGGGAAATTCCACTCTAGGGGACAGAAAGAAGAACGTTATTGCGGATGGATTTTTTGTTTGTTTTAATTATTGCTGTTTGACAGCGGTTCAGAAGTTTGCACTATTAGCAGTTGGACTGTAGTGCTGGATTGGATAGTGCAGGTAAAGCAGGTGGTTCTACAACATATCACATGGATGTCACTATCACATGTACAATGACAGCTATAAACGTAGATAAAGGGAGGGAGAACATGGCATTTCCAGGAGATTAAACTAGACCATAGGTTCCCACTCTGAGGATGACGACCATTGTTCTTTCCTCATCCTGCTACATAGGAGTGGGTTCCTGTCTAGACACGGGCTATATTGGAGTGAAGGGGGGAGCGTCATGTAGAAAAAAGATTGGGTACCAATGAACTAGGCATTCAGATCACTCTTTTCTAATGAGTAGGTTCCTATTGAAGTAAGAGTCTTGGAGATTATGTGGGGGGGGTGGATGAAAATTTTTTTTAATAGAGTCGCTGTAAAAGCAAAAAGTAGTAGTCCCTCCAATTTTTTTAATAAAATATTTGTCTAAATATTTCTCTGATAAGTTCTTTAAAACCATTAAAGTCCGTTATGATCTAATGAAAACAATACTTATGTAATAACATTTTAAAGCCTTGCTACTTACCTAGTAGATCATACCAAAATCTTTAATACTCTTGTAGTTGAATTTGTGAATGTAGATAATTTTTAAACATTCATTGTGTGTCACATGGAATAAATCTAAAGGAACCATTATACTTTGTCCTGTGAATCCCCATTTATCTCCTCCAAATCAAGAACACAGTATTGTGTCACTACTTGCTTTAGGGCCATACAGTGGGCCCTCATTCGCTAAAGCTGGTACAGAAAGGTCTATACTGAATTGCACCTCCTTGCACCAGTGAGGTTCCCTGCATCCCTAGAAGGGCAGGTAGCATTTCCATTGCCAGTGACAGCCTCCCATAGGTTTTATGTTGAAGGGCCTTTGCTCTCGATGGGGGGATCCATACCAATTAAAACATCAATTGTGGTGCACCTCAGAGCAGGGAGAAACCTTAAGTGCTTGAAAAGCA